>NC_090444.1:858288495-859627245 GCF_031143425.1 Pleurodeles waltl | reverse complement strand
CTGTTGTCCTCACCACACTCATGTGGCCCTGAGAAATAGGGCAAAAGAGCCACGAATCGAGTGCAGTTGCCCATGCTCCTGCAGAAAAACTTAAACTTGTGTATAAAGAGCAAACAACAATAACAAATAATGGCAAGGAAAGAGGAAGTGTCCTGGGAGCTGTTTACTTGCAGTGCTGATATTTGATTGGTTCAGTGTTCTTGTGTAGTTCCTTTTCTATAGTATCTTGGGAAACATAGTTTTTCTTTGTTGTTAAAAACTTCTGAAAGTTTTGAAGAAATGAGAGTTGAGCATACTCTTCGCATCTGGTTCTGACATAGAACTGTACACTGCGTACTAGGAAGAAACTAGCAGAGCACTCCATGACACTGGGACACTGTTTCCAATTCTGAGCTTTCACATAATAGCACTCTGGGAGTTGTTGTCCATGTTGAGATAAATTAAACCTTCTGTACGGACCGCTTGAAAACAATAGTTTCTGAAAGGAAAGTGGTGGCCATTTGTCACCATAGTTTAGTGACTCTGTATTCCAATTCAGATTGGCATACTGAAACCCCCTTATAAGTCCCTAGTATTTGGTACCTAGGGGTACCCAGGGCATTGGGGTTTCAGCAGATCCTTAGGGGCTGCAGCATTTCATTTGCCACCCATAATGAGCTCATGCAAATACTCCTTCAGAACTGCAACTGCAGCCTGGGTGAAATAGTGCACACACTATTTCACAGCCATTTTCACTGCACCAGGCAACTTATAAGTCACCTATATGTCTAACCTTCATTTACTGAAGGCTAGGTGCAAAGTTACTGAGTGTGAGGGCGCCCTTGCTCTAGCAAAGGTGCCCCCATGTTGTCCAGGACCAATTTCCCGGACTTGGTGAGTGCGGGGACACCATTATAAGCGTGCATTACATATATGTCAATACATATATGTAGCTTCACAATGGTAACTCCGAATATCGCCATGTGAGGTGTCTAAGACTGTGAAATTGAAACCCCATTCCCAATCTGGTATTGGGGCTCCAATTTCATGCATGCTGGGGACTCCACCATGGGCCCCCAGTACTACCAAACCAGCTCTCTGAGGTTTCCACTGCTGCCCCAGCTGCTGCCACCTCACAGACAGGTTTCTGCCCCCCCACCGGGGATTCAGCAGCTCAATCCTAGAAAGGCAGAACAATGCATTTCCTTTAGGAGAGGGGTGTTACACCCTCTCCCATTGGAAATAGATGTTACAGGCATGGGAGGGGTATCCTCCCAGAGCCTCTGGAAATGCTTTGAAGGGCACAAATGGTGCTCTCCTTGCATAATCCAGTCTACACCGGTCCAGGGACCCCAGTCCCTGCTCTGGAGTGAAACTGGACAAAGGAAAGGGGAGTGACCAGTCCCCTGTCCATCACCACCCCAGGGGTGGTGCCCAGAGCTCCTCTAGGGTGTCCCTGGCATGAGGCCATCTTGGATTCCAAGGTGTGGGGACCCTCTGTGAGAATCTGAGGGGCCAGTGCCAGCAGGTGACATCAGAGACCCCTATTGACAGGTGCATACTTGGGTAGGTAGCTGATCACCCTCTCAGGGCTATTTAGGGTCTCTCCTCTGGGTGTTTCCTCAGATTCAGTTTGCAAAACTCCTCCAGGACTCCTCTGCATCCCCTGCTTCATGCTTCTGGCTGACTGTCTTCATTCTGCACCAGAAAAACCAAAGGAATCTCCAGTGGAGAGACAGAGTCACTTCCCTGCTTCTGCAGGCACCTCTCTGCAATGACGAGCGGTACTCTAGGACTCCTCTCATGTAGAAAAGCGTAATCCCTGGAACACAGGTGGTGGACCGAAGTGATCCTGACTGTACAAAGGTCCAGCTTTCCAAATTTGGTGGAGGTAAGGGCTTGCCTTCCCGTGCCAGACAGTATCCCTGTGCATTGCATCTTCTGCAGCTCCCTGGGCTTCTGTGCACTTCTTCCAAGAGTTCTTCATGAACAGTGTAGCTTGGGTCCCCAGGACTCTGTCTTGCAATACTCAGATCCATGAGTTGTTCTCCGGTGGTGTGGGATACCTTGGTGTAGTGCTGCACCAGCTGCAATTGCAAATCCTTTGTCCCCGTGTCCTGGGACTCCTGTGGGTACAGCCTGATCTTCTGAGGGCTCTCTGAAGTGCTGAGAGCCCCCTGTGTCGAGACCACCAGGTGGGCCTCCTGGGCCTGGGTAGCGCCATTTTACCACAAAACGCATCCTTTCGTGAGCCAAGGCTTGTTGCTGGAATCTTGCGACGAAAACCAGCTTGCATCCAACGACTCAACGTGGGACATCTCCTTTACCAAGAATGAACCCGCAACTATCTTCTTTGGTGCATTTCTGTACTTTTCTCCTGACCGGAGAATCCACTTTTGCACCTTTATCCAGGTTAGCAGGGGCTCCTGTTCTTCCTGGACTCTTCATCGACTTCTTGACTTGGTCTCCTTTCTCCACAGGTCTTCAGATCCAGGAATCTATAGTTGGCTTCTTGCAGTCTTGCTTGGTTTTTGCATAATCCTTTACCACGACTTGTAGTGTGTTCTGATGAAACTTGCTGTACTTTACTCCTGTTTTCCTGGGCTCTGGGGTGGGATACTTTACTTACCTTTGGTGTTGGTCCCAGCGCCCCTCTACACACTACCCTTGCCTAGGGGGGAATCCGACTTTCGCATTCCACTATTTTAGTATATGGTTTGTGTTGCCCCTATGCCCATTGCAATTTATTGTGTTTTTCACTGTTTACACTATTTTATGACTGTTTACTTACCTGATTTGGTTACTAGTGTATATATTGTGTATAGTACTTACCTCCAGAAGGAGTATTGTCTCTAAGATATTTTTGGCCTATTAAAATAAAGTACCTTTATTTTTGGTAACACTGAGTATTGTCTTTACTTGTGTATAAGTACTGTGTGACTATAAGTGGTATTGCAAGAGCTTTGCATGTCTCCTAGTTCAGCCGTGGCAGCTCTACTACAGCTATCTCTAGACAGCCTAAGTTGCTATACACTACCTATATTTCACTCAGCTGGATCACTGGACCTGGTATATGGTGTAAGTACCTCAGATACCCACTACAAACCAGGCCAGCTTCTCACAGGCGGACACAAATCCAGTTCTCAGATGGCACTTACTCTGTAGGGCCATGTGAGACAATTAGCCACAGCAGGAATGGAATAGTTTCCACTGTTGCCAAACTATCGTCCTCCCGCATTTACATTTTTTGGGAAGACCATTAAGGCTGGTGGGAAGGGTACAACATATAAATGGGGTACTTCATCACAGTGGGGAACTCCCACTCCAAACCTAACCATAATAGGGAACATTTTAGAGTTTGGAAGGTTCATACAGTATTTATTATTCCCACTCCAATGTTAACCAATTTGGAGAACATGTTTTACTTTGGCTGGTCAGATTTACTATTCCTACTTCAAACTTAACCACATTTGAGAAAGTGTTGGACTTTGGAAGGGGGTTGTCTAATTTGCCATTTCTACTCCAAACCTAATTACATTGGAGCAAGCTTTGGACTTGGGGGCAGAGGGCAGATTAGTTATTTCCATTCCATACTTAACCACATCAGGGAAGCTTTTGGACTTTTAGGGAACTGATGGGGTCATTTTTACTATTCCTAATCCAAACTTAGCAGCATTGCAGAAAGTGTTGGACTTTGAATGGTCAGTTAATATTCTCATTTCAACGTTAACCACATTGCAGAACATAATGGGGGGTCAAATATACAATTCCCTCTCCAAACATAGCCACATTGGGGCAGATTTACAAAAATCACTATAAACAAATTCACCCATAAACTAAAAAATAGTTTTAAAAAATTAAAAAATCTAATTTGAAATCAAAATTCTATTTCCAAATATTTCAAAATTCAACAAATACCGATGGCAAGAACATAAAATTATTTTTACATTTGAGATTATAGTAACGGGGGCATGGCTTTGGAGCTGAATAGTGTCAGATGCTTAAGGGCCAAGCTCCTGAGCCAGGGCCACAAGGAGAGACAGGGGCCACCGACTGCCAGAATTTGAATGCTGTGGTGATGGGGTTAGCCCAAGGACTGGGGGTGCCGGGCATACCAACAGGAGATGGCAGCATGGTGGGAAGCAGTTATTGGCCAGGTGCTGGGTCAGCCACCATTTTGAATATGCAGTGTAGGCCTCGACGTGCTACCACTGCAGGAGGTTGCCAGGGTTGCGACAGCACTTGGGGCACTGGGATTGGGCTCTCCCTCTTGTGCTCCTGTGCATTCTGCGGCATGAAGGTCAAGACCTGCCCAAGAGGCAGCAAATGTCCAGGAGCAGGCATACCCTAGTGGCCCGCTTAAAGTGAACAGTCTGTGGCTCCTCCTGCTTTGCGCCGCATGCAGATGTAGGGGAGTGCTGCAAGGCCAGGAGGCCCAGCAGGTTTAAGAGGACAGTCATAGCCACGAGGGTCTCGGTGGCCATTTTTGATTGAAATTTCTGGTGGCCCACTATCAGCTGAATTGGAGGCAACAACGATTGGTCTGCTTGACGCACACCCTGCATAGAAACCATGGCTCCTCTCATGGAGCGCAGCTGCGAGACCCAGTGGACAATAGGATGTCCTGGTGGCCTAGCCACACTGCGGGGAGCTGTACGGTCATTGGTGGGGCTGGGCAGGTTCCGGTGGCCATTTGAGTTGCGGCTTCGGTAGTCCCTTAGGGGAGCGTGTTGGGGGATGACTGCAGTGGAGTCCCCCAAGCAGCCACAGACTAATGAGGAGCATTGGGAGCCAACGTTATTGATACGGAGACTGGCAGGGCCCTGTGACATTGAAGGTCTGGTTCCCTCTGTGGCTACCTGTGGGGGACATCGTGGAGAAACCCACTCACCTGGTACGGCAGGGAGGAGGAATGCAGGGAGGGAGGAGGGATTGCTTGCCTCTTGGTAGGCCAGCCACCTACCTCATGGGGCCACAAATCCCTCATTAAGAAGTAGTGGACTGAGCGGGAAAAACACTCAGCACCTGTCATTGGCGGCTCCCTGGGTTGGCACATTATGGTGCAACCTAAAGTCATCTAACCAGCAGGGCACAGTGCCGCATGCATGGAAGTTTGGGCAGTGATTGATTGTTCCTTCCGACAGACAGAGGCTTTAAAATGCATACAACCACTATTTTGGTGGTCATACAAGAGACCAAGATGGCCCTGGAGGTTAAAATTGACCCAGTCTCTCACAAGATGAAATTACTTAGCGCTGATCATAAAAGACTGGCAGACAGAGTAGTGGAAGCCGAAAGCACTGTAGCCCAAGTCTGCCCAACAGTGATAGAGAACAGCACCCGTCTATGAGCCCTGGAACAAGAGATGGCGGCTAAACTGAGTGATTTTGAGGTCCACTGCCACCGTAATAATGTCCATGTTGTGAAGATCCTGGAGAGGAATGAGGGCCCTAGTGATTAACAGATGGGAAGTCCTGGAGACTGATTGGGGGTATCGTCGGTGGAGAACCTGGTCTACAAAGCTGATGGTAAACTCAGACCCTCCCAAGGGTCACCCCGATGAACTCAGAGGAGCTAGTGTGACTAGAGTGGCTATTGGTGAGGAGTGGGGGAGGCCGTGGGAGCTCTGGTGGTACATGGCACTTATCCCTGATACATGCTGGGGATGGGTGCAGTTGTTATAGTACAAGAATGTGTGACTCTTGGACTTGCGAGGAGCTAGAGAAGTATTGCTGTTGATGTTCTGATTTTTTGATTGTGCTGGTCAGCAGACATACTATGCATTATGAGGGCAGACAGTTTTAAGACTGCAGCATGGTAAGGTAGGGTGGGGGGGAGTTGGGTTATGGGTTATTATTGTGGTTTGTAATTGAGTTAACAGCCACGGTTGAGTAGGAGGGGCAGGGGTCAGTTACTCCCCACCTGGAAAGATGGATTCCCCTGGTGAGGGGGACTTGTAGGCCGCAAAATAGAGATACACATCCTTAGGTTGCTCACAAGGAACATCAATGGGTTGGGCAGCGTGATTAAGAGGGGGCTGGTGGTCAAAACTCTACACTGCCGATGTGGTGGTTCTACAGAAGATGCATCTAAAGGAGTCTAACTGTGCCACTCTGGGCAGATGATGAAACATAGTAGCTGGTCACTCAGATTACACAGCTGGATCCAGAGAGGTCACAATCCTCATCAAAAAGTCCATCCCATTCCAAGTGATGCAGACACACTCAGATGACAGCGTCTGCTACACTTTGGTCATGGGCACGTGGGAGGGGCAATCACTGTGTTGATTAAAATGTATGTTCCTCCTGGACTGCAGATGGAAACTGCATCTCCTTGGGCCAATTAATTTGGGATCTTCTACATATGCTATCAATATGACACTGCATCTACATCTGGATAGATGCACCCTCTGCATTACCGCAACCCCCATACACAGAAACTGGGTTAATTTGCAAAGACCTTGGGGCTGGGGAACATTTGGACGTTATTTGCATGGTATGGAAAGAGGGCACTCCTACTGCTTCGGGGCTCAGAATCCCCATTGGTGCCTAGATTATTTTCTGAAAACACAACCCTTTATAGGTTTCTTTAGGTGAAATTCCAGGCACGAGGGATATCAGACCATTTCCCACAGAGTATTACCTTGGTGACGACAAAGCCTAAAGGTAGAACAGAATGGAGAGTGGTATCATTGCGTTTGTTAAATGAGGAGGTAGTGGAATGCTTGGACAAGGTGATAGAGCACTATTTTAAGGAAAACACTGGGTCTGAGATGGATGCACTGAAATGTTGGGATGCCAACAAGGCTACCTTCTGGGGGGATCATCATTACTGTTAAGGTGCAGGAAAGAAGGTAGAGGTTCCGCCACTGTGTACAACTAGAACAAAAACTTAAGAACCGTAAGGCTGAATATCATTTATCACTGTCTGCCACTAAAAGACTGAGGCCCTCATTATGACATTGGCGGTAAATGCCACTTACCGCCACGGTGACGGCCGCCAACATACCACCGCAGTGGCGAATATCTGTTCACCATATTATGACACACACACACCGATCCGACAGAATACAGCCACATACACAAATCCGCCAGTCCAAAGGTCAGTGGAAAAGTGGCAGACCCAACACCCATACCTTTACGCCAACAAAACAACGCCCATCACATTATGACCCACGAATCACCACGGCAGTTGTTCAACGGCGGTAAACCATTGGCTGTACATACTGCCGCGCTCACAATGGACACCCACATACAAAACAACACTACATTGGCCAATACAAAAAATACACATCTGACACACATACACACAGCCACACCACTATAAAACACACACCCATATTACCCACAACCCTTTACGAACAACAATTACTGCCAGGAGATTGACAGGAACAGCACAGAGACAACTAAACACACACACCACATACGCCCATACATCTTTCACGCACCCCACATCACACACCCCACCACATTACTCAACATGCTCTCACCAACACGCACCACCCAACACCTATGGTCTCACAAAGGCACTCCTGTTTCACTAATAAGGAGTTAAGGGTCATGGTGGAGGAAACTGTCAGGGTAGAGCCACAGCTGTTTGGAGCACAGGTACAGCAGATCTCCATTGCCAGGAAGATGGAGCTATGGCGGAGAATCGTGGACAGGGTGAACGCCATGGGACAGCACCCAAGAACAAGTGACGACATCAGGAAGAGGTAGAACAACCTATGGGGGAAGGTACGTTTCAAAGCAGCAAGACACCAGCTTGCCATAGAGAGGACTGGCGGTGGACCCCCACCTCCTCCCCAACAGCTCACAGCATGGGAGGAGCAAGTCTTGGCACTACTGCATCCTCAGGGACTCAATGGAGTAGCTGGAGGACTTGACACTGGTAAGTCAACAATTACCACTGATCACCCTCCATACCTGCATGTCATCTCACACCCTCACCCTCACTCCCATCACTCCACCCCATCCCACATACTGCACCTACACATATGACTAACCCCAATGCCAAGCCCTGCATGCTATACCAATGCATGGACGGCCCTCCCACACCTGCATGAACGCCCATCACTAAAGCATGCACAGCATAGGGAAACTAAAAATCCCACAATACATCACCATACAAAAGCAAAAGGTGACAGGGCAACACCAACGATAGAGGGGAAGTCAGGGATGTACAATATGTCACACACATGAAGCATAATACATCACTTACATCCCCACAGGTGCCCCAGCCAATGTCAGCGGAGAGGAGGTGCCACGACTATCCAGTCCCCCAACAGAAGATGCCCCCAGTGATGACAGTAACTCTGGACTTCAGGATCTGAATGACCTACCTGGCCCATCAGGGACCACTGGACAGTCGGTCACCCAAGCCCACTCACAGACCACCACAGAGCCTCGAACACCACAGCACCCACCCAGCATACCCACCTGTAGAGGGACCCCAGGCCACACCTTGCCCCCAAGACAATCAGGGACCTGGGGTCAGTGGCAGTGGGCACACCGTTCAGGGGACAGAGGCACAGGCCAACAGAAACATTGGGAGGACTGCTGTGCGCCAGGGGGAGGACAAGACCAGGGAACCGAATCTCCACGAGGCACTCTCTGAGATCCTGGGAGCCTTCCAACATTCCCAGGACACGATGGGCCAGATCCTTGACAACATGCAGGATAACAGGTGGCTGCAGGAGGGACAGTATCAGGGGACCATGAAGGACTTGCAGGCCATTAACACCACCCTGATCTCCATAGCAGATGTGCTGGCAGACATGGCCAATATCATGAGGGAAGCAGCAGCACACCAGTGGGCCCCTAACACTAGCCAGTCCATTGACCAGCCCTCCACTTCTGCTGCAGCTAGTAGGCAGGAGGCCCCGCCACAGGACCCACAGGCCACCAGCATCCCTTCCCCTGCAGAAGTTGAACCACCCCACAAACATTCCCTGCGACCCAGACAGAAGCCAAAGACACTTGCCAGGACCCCCACCAGGAAATTAGACTCTCCTGATTGTCCCCCTTGTGTCCCACTCAGTCACCTTGTCCACTTTGAACTGTCGTTGCTCCCCTTCCAATGGCCCCTTGGACAATGTACCTGTGCTACAAACATACTGGAACAATACCCTGGACTTTCCTCCACCATCACTCCATTCCATTGCATTTTTCCCTCAGTTTCTTAGCAGGCCAATAAACACCTGTGAACACAACTTGACTACTAGTAAGGTATGTTTTGAAAATGTGTATTTATGGAAACAGCCACATCCATTGCAAATGAGCTGTACACTGTGAGAGCATAGAAATAATGACCCATAGCTGGCTGTAGTCAGCACATCAGTACACAGTTGTTATATCACCAACATCTGTAAAATTACAAACCATAGGTGACAGTACGTTGAGATAAAAAAGAAGTCAATGCCATCATGCTATAGCCACACAGAATACACCAATGGTCATAGAAATGTGCAGTTGCACTGTCTCACCTGTGGGTCATTGGAAGTAGTGACGTAAAACTGTGGTTCTGGTGTCCTTCATCTTCAGCCTCTTCATCCTCATCTGCCCTCAGGGTCTACTGCTGCCACAGGGGCATCTCCAGTTTCCTCCTCCTGCAGAAAAGGTACTTGGCATCTGAGGGCCAGGTTGTGCAACATGCAGCATGCCACTACTATCTGGCAGACCTTCTCGGGTGAGTAGCACAGGGATCCACCTGTCAGATGGAGGCACCTGAACCTGGCCTTCAGGAGGCCAAGGGTCCTTTCGATGATCCGTCCGGTTCACCCATGTGCCTCATTATAATGTTCCTCAGCCTCTGTCCTGGCATTCCTCACAGGGGTTAGCAGCCACAATAGGATTGGGTAGCCAGAGTCACCTGCAAGTAATGAGGGAGTACATTTATCCACACACAATCCTATGGGGTTAACACCAGAAGGCATACACTAACATACAGTGGGTGGGGACCAAGGCTCACCTATTAGCCACACTCTGTGCCTCTGTAGTTGGGCCATCACATTTGGGATGCTGCTATTCCTCAGGACGAAGGCGTCATACACTGACCCAGGATACTTGGCAGAGACGTGGGAGATGTACTGGTCCGCCGGGCAAACCATTTGCACATTCAGTGAGTGGAAACTCTTCCGATTCCTGAACATCTGTTCATTATGGCGGGGAGGCTAAAGCAATATGTGTACCGTCAGTCGCACCAATTATATTGGGGATATGGTCCATTGCATAGAATCCTGCCTTTATAGTGGCCTAATCTTCCACCTGGGGGAAAGCAATGTAGCTGCACATATGCTTCACCGGGGCAGACAAGACCCTTACCAGCACAATAGAAAAAATTGGCTGTGACATTCCTGCTCCCAAGCCCACTATCACTTGAAAAGAACCAGTTGGAAAGATATGGAGCACTGGTAAAACTTGCACAACAGAGGGGATCCCAGTTGGATGATGGATAGATGAGATCAGGTCTGGCTCTGATTGGGCAACAGCTCTGTGATTGTGGCCCTGTCCAGTCTATAGATAAGGATAATGTGCCTGTCCTCCAGTGTGGCCAAGTACAAAAGGGGTCTGTACACGGGGGTATGTCTCTACCTCCTATTCATCTGCAGCGGTAGGTATCTAAGGGACACAAGAGTGAATAGGCTGTCACAATTGGAACAATGGAACCACAACTGCAGTCTACATGAAGCACTTATGTAATGGGACAGTGTCAATGGCGGGATATGTGCGAATCTAATCAGTGACACAGTTATTGTTGATATTACTGTTCCCCTCCCTTGAAATGGCGACCACCTGTCCAGTATTTAGGTACAGGTGGAAGTGAGTTAATTCCTCCAACAATGGGTGTCGTGGCAGAAGGCGGTCTTGCAGAGCCATGCAATTGCTCTTTGGATAATATGGGGCTCTATGGAGTACAGTGGCCAATGGGGATCTGCGCCGATGGTGACGGTGTACACCGCCGCGGACGTGACCACCATTTTCTATCTGATTCCTCACTTGTTTCCTGACCTTCAACAGGAGAACACCTACACTGCGTGTGCTGCTGTGACCTGTGTCTGGAACCAACCATGACCCGTGTGTCCGGGAAAGGGCCCCTGCATTCACTTCAGAGGAGTTAGAGTGACTGGTGGATGGGGTCCTACCACAGTATGGACTGCTAACTGGGCCTCCAGACCTAAAGGTGAGTACACTTTGGGCACGATGCATGTGAGAAGGATGCATGGAGATGTGTGTGCAAACATCATGTAACGGGGTTTAGGGGGATGTCTTGTGGCGGTGTACATGGTGTGCGCTGGGCGACGTGTCTACCAATGGTGATGTAAACGGATATGGTGGGCCATTTGTGTAACAGGCTGGACTATTTGTTTAATGGTGTTCTCCTGTCTGTATTGCCTCTGCAGGTTAGCGCCCATCAAAAGAATGGAATATGGCATGCCATCGCCAAGGACGTGCGGACCCTGGGGGCCTGTGGCAGGCGGAGCACCCACTGTTGGAAACTGTGGGAGGACCTGAGACGCTGGGCACGGAAGACCACGGAGGCCCAGCTGGGGATGGCCTCCCAACAAGGAAGGGGGACCCTGACACCCCTGATGGCCCGCATACTGGTGGTGGCCTACCCTGAGCTGGATGGGCGCTTGAGGGAATCATAGTAACCACAAGGGGGTGAGTACAGTGGGTATCATTACATAATTTGGCAGGTGGGGTGGTATCCGGTTGGTGGATGTGTATTAGTGGGTGCCCCTAAGGCCAGCCCAGACATTGCAGCGTGGGTCATCTCAAGGGTAATAGGTGTATGGCAAGTACAGGTAACCTAGCTTGTTAGCTGTCCATTTCAGGCAGGGCATTGTGGGTCCCAGGACTGCTGCATTTGGCAGTGTGTGGCCCTCATCTTGCCTTAGTAACTAGCCATATCACTGGCAGTGCAATGCATAGCGCTTAAGCCTGTTCCCTGTGTGATCCTGTCTTTGTGTGCATTAGCATCACCTGGCAGAAGAACAGGGGGCACCGGTGACAGAGGGAGCTGTATCCCACAGGACCCAGGAGGCGGAGTCCACTGATGCCGAGGGAACCAGTGGGACAGAGGGCAAAGGGAGCACCACGGCAGAGACTGGAGTTACAACACAGACTCAGATACCTCCTCCAATGGAAGCTCCCTGGTGGTGGCAGACACCTCTGTGAACACCCCAGATTCAGGTACAGCTACCACCCCCGTACCAGCACCTGGTAGCCTCTCAGGGAGTTGCCTGTGCCCACTCACCCAGGAGGGTGGGCATCTCCTTCGCCGCAGACACCTCAGACCCTGCCCCAGTGAGCCCTGCTGCCCTGAGTGAGGAGGCTATTGACCTCCTGAGATCCATCTCAGTAGGGCAATCAACCATTGTGAATGCCATCCAGGGGCTGCATCTCAGATGCAGCTCTGTGGCCTTGCACTCCACAGGACAGAGCAATGGGCATGTTGCCCCCTCCAGAACCAGTGGGAAAGTCACCCACCTGAGAGACTGTGGCCTTGCACTCCTGAGGACAGATCAATGGGCATGTTGCCCCATCCAGAACCAGTGGGGAAGTCACCCATCTGAGAGACTGTGGCCTTGCACTCCCCAGGACAGAGCTATGGGCATGTTGCCCCCTCCAGAACTAATGGGAAAGTCACCCACCTGAGAGACTGTGACCTTGCACTCCCCAGGAAAGAGAAATGGGCATGTTGCCCCAACCAGAACCAGTGGGCTTGTTCACAAATCCAGCTGAGGTGCCCCCTCCCCCAAGGTGCCTGCCCACTTGCAAACTGATGCCCCTGCAGAGTTCTATCCAGATGAAGTCAAAATTCAAGTTGGGCCTTAGACCGTTCCCTGTGGCCATGTGGGCCCTTTGAACTTTGGACTGGGCAGTGTCCCTTTGTGTACATGTGTACATATCTGTTTAATTGTCAAATCGATATTTATTAGCTGTTGATATGAATATATTCACTTTGGTCAATTCCTGTTGCCTTTGCATTATTCTTTAGTGTCTCAGTGCCATTGTTTTTCGTGTGCAGCTGGTTGTGTGTATGATGTGTGTGTGTCGGGTGTGTGTCATGCGTGTGTGTGTCACTCTCGTTTTCCTCCCTCCCTCTCTTGGGTGCTAGGCGGCTATACTCACCGTCATCGTCGGCGTTGGTGTTCCAGGTGGAGCATAACGTAGAAGATCATCGGGAAGACTTGCAGTTCGGGTTCCATGGCCCATGTGTCCCCGATGGTGAGTCGGTTCTCTTCTGTGATGTTTTTACGCTAGGCTTTTGATGGCATTGGTACTGCCCCGGAAAAGGTGGTGGTTTGCATTGTCATAATATGGTGGGCGGTACTTTGTCTCCTGTCTGGCTGTTGGTGACTACTGCCGTGGTGAGTGTTGTGTCCGCCCTGGCGGTTGGTGTGCTACATTGGCTGTCTATGGGAGTTATCACTGCCATGGTCATTGTAAGAAGTTGGCTCTGTATATATTATCTCAAAGTGAGAGATAGTGTGCACAGAGTCCAAGGGTTCCACTTAGAGGTTGATAGTAGCAAAATTAGATAATACTAATGCTCTATTTTGTGGTAGTGTGGTCGAGTAGTAGGCTTATCAGAGGGTAGTGTTAAGCATTTGTTGTACACACACAGACAATAAATGAGTACACACACTCAAAGACATAACTCTAGGCCAATAGGTTTTTATATAGAAAAATATTATTTTCTTAATTTATTTTAGAACCACAAGATTCAGAATTCAAGTAAGTACATAAATTACATGAATTGTAAGGTACTTGGCATAGGTAAATATGGAACTTTGGATTAAAACAGTAATGTACACAGTTTTGGCAAAAATGGCAATAAGCTATTTTAAAATGGACACTGCAAGAATCAACAGTTCCTGTGGGAGGTAAGTACAAGTTAGTTTATAAGGTAAGTAAAGAACGTACAAGTTAAGTCTCCGGGGTATAGGCAGCCCACTGTTGGGGGTTCAAGTCAACCCCAAACACCCAGCACCAGCAACAGAGGGCCGGTCAGGTGCAGAGGTCATAGTAGGGCCCAAATAACATAGGCGCCTATGGAGACTAGGGGTGCTCCGGTTCCAGCTTGCTTTCCTGCGTCCTCAGGGAGAAGACGAGGGGGGTTTTGTAGAGCACTGGGGGGGTCACAAACAGGCACACAAAATACACCCTGAGCCACACAGGGGTGGCCGGGTGCAGTGTGTAAAGTAGGTGTTGGGTTTAAGGTTGAAATCAATGGAGAGACCTGGGGTCACTCTGGCGATGCAGGCAGGGCACAAGGGGGCTTCTCGGGCTAGCCACTGACTGAGCAATGATGAGGGCCGCCTGCTGGTCACTCCAGCCCCGGTAGTTGGTTTCTCTGGGGCCTGGGGGCTGCAGGTGCAGTGCTTCTTCCAGGCATCGGGTTCTTTGTTACCGGGCGGTCGCAGTCAGGGGGAGCCTCTGGATTCTCTCTGCAGATGTCGCTGTGGGGGTGCAGGGAGGTCCGCTCAGGGTGGCCACGTCGTTGGAGTCACATGGGGGTCCTCCCTGCAGTGTTGGTTCTTCTGGACATGAGCCGGGAGCAATGGGTGCAGAGTGTTGGGGACTCACCCTTCGGGAGTGAGGCTGAAGTCCCTTTAAAGTTGGTTTCTTCTTTGTTGCTTGGACAGAGCCGCTGTCCACTGGAGTTTCTTGGTCCTTTGGGTGCATTAGCATCACCTGGCAGAAGAACAGGGGCACCGGTGACAGAGGAAGCTGTATCCCACAGGACCCAGGAGGCGGAGTCCACTGATGCCGAGGGAACCAGTGGGACAGAGGGCAAAGGGAGCACCACGGCAGAGACTGGAAGTTACAACACAGACTCAGATACCTCCTCCAATGGAAGCTCCCTGGTGGTGGCGGACACCTCTGTGAACACCCCAGATTCAGGTACAGCTACCACCCCCGTACCAGCACCTGGTAGCCTCTCAGGGAGTTGCCTGTGCCCACTCACTCAGGAGGGTGGGCATCTCCTTCGCCGCAGACACCTCAGACCCTGCCCCAGTGAGCCCTGCTGCCCTGAGTGAGGAGGCTATTGACCTCCTGAGATCCATCTCTGCCGGGAGCATTGGGTGCAGAGTGTTGGGGACTCACCCTTCGGGAGTGAGGCTGAAGTCCCTTTAAAGTTGGTTTCTTCTTTGTTGCTTGGACAGAGCCGCTGTCCACTGGAGTTTCTTGGTCCTTTGGGTGCAGGGCAGTCCTCTGAGTCGGCAGAGGTCACTGGTCCCGCTGGATGCGTTGCTGTTGCAGGTTCTTTGAGTCTGGAGACAGGCCGGTAGGGCTGGGGCCAAGTCAGTTGTCGTCTCTGTCGTCTCTGCGGGGCTTTCAGGTCAGCAGTCCTCCTTCTTGTTTTAGGTCGTCAGACATTTGTTTTCCTGGGTTCAGGGTCGCCTCTAAATACTCAATTTAGGGGTGTGTTTAGGGCTGGAGGGCAGTAGCCAAAGGCGTCGCTGTGGGGGATCAGGGGGGGTCGTCTCTGGTTACTCACGGGCTCGCAGTCGCCGGGGAGTCCTCCCTGAGGTGTTTGTTCTCTGGATCTCGAGCCCGGGCGTTAGGTGCAGAGTGTGAAGTCTCACGCTTCCGGCAGGAAACGTGTAGTCTTTGAAAGTTGCTTCTTTGTTGCAAAGAAGTAGCTGGTTTTGAACAGGGCCGCTGTTCATTGGAGTTTCTTGGTCCTTTAGTCCAGGGCAGTCCTCTGAGGCTTTAGAGGTCGCTGGTCCCTGTTGGATGCGTCGCTGGTGCAGGTTTTCGAAGTTGGAGACAGGCTGGTAGGGCTGAGGCCAAAGCAGTTGTCGTCTTCCCCCTTCTCTGCAGGCTTGTAGGTCAGCAGTCCTTCTTGTTTCTTCAGGTTGCAGGAATCTGATTTACTGGGATTTGGGGTGCCCCTAAATACTGAATGTAGGGGTGTGTTTAGATCTGGGAGGGCAGTAGCCAATGGCTACTGTCCTTGAGGGTGGCTACACCCTCTTTGTGCCTCCTCCCTGTGGGGAGGGGGGCACATCCCTAATCCTATTGGGGGAATCCTCCAAAACTAAAATGGAGGATTTCTAAAGGCAGGGGTCACCTTAGCTTAGGACACCTTAGGGGTTGTCCTAATTGGTGGGTGGCTCCTCCTTGTTTTTCTCATTATCTCCTCCTGCCTTGCTGCCAAAAGTGGGGGCAGTGGCCGGAGGGGCGGGCATCTCCTCTAGCTACCATGCCCTGGGGCGCTGTAACAAAAGGGGTGAGCCTTTGAGGCTCACCGCCAGGTGTTACAGTTCCTGCAGGGGGAGGTGAGAAGCACCTCCACCCAGTACAGGCTTTGTTCCTGGCCACAGAGTGACAAAGGCACTCTCCCCATGTGGCCAGCAACATGTCTGGTGTGTGGAAGGCTGGCAGAAACTGGTCAGCCTACACTAGAAGTTGAATTGGTATTCAGGGGGCATCTGTAAGATGCCCTCTGGGTGTATGTTACAATAAATTGCACACTGACATCAGTGTGCATTTATTGTGCTGAGAAGTTTGATACCAAACTTCCCAGATTTCAGTGTAGCCATTATGGAACTGTGGAGTTCGTGTTTCACAAACTCCCAGACCATATACTCTTATGGCTACCCTGCACTTACAATGCCTAAGGTTTTGCTTAGACACTGCAGGGGCATAGTGCTCATGCACAAATGCCCTCACCTGTGGTATATTGCACCCTGCGTTAGGGCTGTAAGGCATGCTAGAGGGGTGACTTACCTATGCCACAGGCAGTGTGAGGTTGGCATGGCACTCTGAGGGGAGTGCCATGTCGACTTAGTAATTTTCTCCCCACCAGCACACACAAGCTGTGCGGCAGTGTGCATGTGCTGAGTGAGGGGTCCCCAGAGTGGCATAAGACATGATGCAGCCCTTAGAGACCTTCCCTGGCATTAGGGCCCTTGGTACCAGGGGTACCAGTTACAAGGGACTTACCTGAGTGCCAGGGTTGTGACAATCATGGAGACAAAGGTACAGTTTATGGAAAGAACACTGGTGCTGGGGCCTGGTTAGCAGGGTCCCAGCACACTTTCAAATCATAACTTAGCATCAGCAAAGGCAAAAAGTTAGGGGGTAACCATGCCAAGGAGGCATTTCCTTACAAGAGGTCACCTTAGCTCAGGACAATTAAGGGTTGTCCTAGCTGGAGGGTGACTCCTTGTTTTTCTCATTATCTCCTCTGGACTTGCCACCAAAAGTGGGGCTGTGTCCGGGGGGCGGGCAGCTCCACTAGCTGCAGTGCCGTCGGTGCTGTAACACCAGGTGTGAGCCTTTGCGGCTCACCACCAGGTGTTACAGTTCCTGCAGATGGTGGTGTAAAGCACCTCCTCCCAGTACAGGCTTTGTTCCTGGCCACAGAGTGCACAAGGGCACTCATCCGAGGTGGCCAGAAACCCATCTGGATGTGGCAGGCTGGCAGACACCGGTCTGCCTAGCCCTATTAGTTGGTCTGGTATACAGGGGGCATCTCCAAGATGCCCTCTGTGTGCATTTCTCAATAAATCCCACACTGGCATAAGTGTGGATTTATTGTGTTGAGAAGTTTGATACCAACCTTCCCAGTATTCAGTGTAGCCATTATGGAACTGTGGAGTTCGTGTTTGACAAACTCCCAGACCTTATACTCTTAATGGCTACCCTGCACTTACAATGTCTAAGAATTGGCTTAGACACTGTAGGGGCATAGTGCTCATGCAGCTATACCCTCACCTGTGGTATAGTGCACCCTGCCTTAGGGCTGTAAGGCCTGCTAGAGGGGTGACTTACCTATGCCACAGGCAGTGGTTTGTGGGCATGGCACACTGAGGGGAGTGCCATGTTGACTTAGTCTTTTTCTCCCCACCAACACACACAAGCTGTGAGGCAGTGTGCATGTGCTGAGTGAGGGGTCCCCAGGGTGGCATAATACATGCTGCAGCCCTTAGAGACCTTCCCTGGCTACAGGGCCCTTGGTACTGTCGTAGTTTGGACTCTTGGTCTGGGCAAGACTGCTGGTTTAAGGATGACAGTACTTATGTTTGTAGGCGACTATGACTATCCTACAATAAGTCGCAGCTGTGTTCCCAACCCTTTCCGGCTCACTAGCAGCACCTCACCAAAAACCCAAATAGTAAAAGGTGATTTGTGGCAGCCTTTACGCATGGACTCGAGAGTATGACATCTCAGGGAGCGTTGTGGTTAAATGGAGATTACCCCTTTCTCACAAATATATCATGTCTCATCCAAACACAGGCAATAACGAAGATGCAGTGAAGTTTCATAGTTTTTATTTAACACAACTGCAACCTGCGATAAGTTGCATGGGCTGCAATGATTAGGATAATGAACAGTGCAAGAAACAGAATTGTGAAGACAAGAGTCATTATTACAAAGACCCCCACCATCTTGCAATAACATGAAGAGACATAAAGTGTGTAATATGTCCTAATACCCTATCATGATAGGCCTAACCTCCTACCTAAAGTAGAGCTGGGAATGTTAAACCTAATCTGCCAATGTCATGTCCATGAGAGGAGCCTCCAACCCTTGTTACCTTGGAATGAGGTCTCTATCTCAGACTCCGCAGGAACATGAAGACTGAGTCAGCGTCAAGACGACGTGCAGCATCCATATCAGCGATGGTGGCGATGCCCTCTGGTGAGAATCCCTCTGATTATCTGTCTAAAGTGTGATGTATTTATACAGATCTACTTGGACCCCTGACATAGGTGTGTTCCCAAACAATAAATAACGGCATGCTTTGGGCAGCAATTAATAGAAACTATTTTCTCGAAAGCTTGAAGAGAGAAAGTCCCTAAATGTGAACACCTGCAGTTTGTTTGTCTTTGTCACTTGATTTTGATGCCTTAACGCGGTGGCACTGATAATGCAAATCATAACAAGTGGCCTAGCTATAAACCATGCAGCCATCTTAGAAGAATTAAATGGGCTAAGACAGAGCAAGCTAAGTAGGTTAAAAGTCACTAGGTGACGGGGGCACGAGTCCGCAAGCCAATGGCTAAGCAATCTCCTGCTATACCATTAAAACAAACTAGGATTCACTACACCCTCCCCCCATTGCCGTAACGAGTATGACACCATAACAGGACTCCACCAAAGGTGAATGAATCCAAATGCTAAAATTGCTCTGGACTAGAAGCTAAAAGCATAAAAACTTGCTAAAAACGTTTCAAAAATTTGTTAAAAGGTAGTAATTAAAAACATAAAAAAATATATACAGAGAATTTTAATGTCAACCATGACAAGCACAGCAGGTCAAAGTAAAGGCAATTTGAATGCATACTTTGAATCAGAAATGGCAAGCCAATTCATAAAATTATTTGCTATAGTCATGATCTCGAAGAATGTTATCGAAGTCACCAATCAAGGACCTCAAGAATGAGTCCACATCGTCAGATGTTAGATCGATCACCGGGCAGGCAAACAGATCCACAGAGCAGTAGTACGTGTCAGTCACTTGTGCAGGTCCACCTGCAGCAGTGCCATTTTCCGTAGTAGATATTAGAACCGAAGGCTCATAAGTGGCCTCGCGGAGCAGCCTTAGTCTCAAGGGGCATGACCGTGAATGAACCCTCATCGGGGACATCAACAGTTCTTGGTCCACAGGAGATGCCGGTGCAACAGCAAGACACACCATAGGCAGGTGTTCGAAGAGGCACCACACACAACGGAAAACTGGTTGTACGCACCAGAGAAGTGGCCAAAATGACCACGACCAATCACGCTCCAAATCCACCAGCAAGGAGGCATCGAAGATCCGAACCAATGCGTTCACAGCACAGTTGAGTTGGTGGGAGCGGCTCCATTGCTCTGCGTAACTGGAAAGAAAAAACCACTGCAAATCAGAAGAAATAGCAGTAGTAGTCCGCCAATCAATGCCAAAATAATCGGAAAACCGCCAAACATGATTGAAAAGAGTGAATGGATGGCTGATGGGATGACTCCAAAAACAGTCTGGACGATGGACACGAATCCAGACCCGACAGCCTTAAAGAAATGGACAATCCCAGCAGTGCTCAAAGCATTGAATATTCTGGATACCAGTTCTCCAAAGTGCTTGGGGAAGTTGGCATTTAAAAGGGATTGTATCTTGGCTGATGATCTTGCTATCTGGAGAGCATAAGTCTGTCTAGCGGATGTCAACGTGACCTGTTTTTGAAACAGTATTGCCTTTAGTCTGCTCAGCTTGTCATAATTTACATTAATAATATCTATGTGGGGCCACATGTTAGATACTTTTATCTCTCGTGTGTGGGGGGGATAAAACATGTCCGCAACACGTAACGACCTTCGAGACCGAGATTGCGTAGGCAATTCCTGGTTGCATGTCACAACAACTTTGATCTCTGAGTACCACATAACTTCCATTTGAAAGTACATGAAATACTGGTCGAGTCAAAGGGTCGGGAGTACCCTTCAGAAAACAGGCCAAGTTCGCGACCCCCACATTGCAAAAGCCGTGAAGGGACACCTGCTTACATATCTTGAATGACTAACAGTAGTCTCACATTCGCTTCCGCTTAGAAAAACCTCTGTTTCGCCGTTCAAACATTTATAATCAAAGGGCAGCTCCCACTCTTCCTTAATATAGCTATCGCCTAGTTGCTCGAACCTGCCCACTGCAAGATGTTTCAAGCAATTCGAGAAACGAAAAGTTGAAATGGGCAAGTTAATTATGCCATATAGAAGCCAAATTGTTGAAGGACTGTCTGCTACCGTGAAGGGCAACTTATCTAACTTTTCAATATGAAGCATGGTGAAACTAGCTTCCCTTTTAGCCATTGTCTGCTGTTCCCTGGAAAGATTAAAAGCAGTGAACAATTCACTACCGTTAATATACTTCCATGGAATGCTGCCATTTTTTAGTGTCTGTAACGTCCAACCTTGCTGCATGATGGAACGCAGCTGAGTCTGTCCATGATATAAAGGGGACATGTCTGTCTGAATAATATCGATAGCAGACGACACTATGTTGGATAGTGAATAAATTCTGTTGGACAGATTGTTCATGCCGTTGTCGACAACTGCTAAAGCCTTCTCTAAGTTTTCCTTATCTAATTGCCTCAAACGCGCAGCAGCTTCCATCTGCGAAAGTTTCCAAATGTCATTATACATAGCATACAAGAACCTTTTAGAACGCTGTTTCCTAGGACCTAGCAGAAACTCCTGCAAGTCTACATCTTCAGAAAGTGTGTTAAGATGTTTTTTAACTGCGGCTAACGCGTTAGTCTGTACCCATTGTTGGCACAGTTTACCCACACTGTATGTTGTAACTATACCCGTGTGTTGACCCGAGACAAAGTGAGGGTCTGGCCTGTAAATTGTAAAACCCCCTGAAGAGTTCAAAAAACGTGCTTGACATCAGTTGGCCATATTAACCACCCGGAGGGACTGGAAAGTGAAGAATTATAGGTACTAGCCTTAACCATTGCATCTAGCGTTTCCTCAGTGATGTTAAGGAAATATTGCCAATCATTAAAACTCGCCAGTGTGGGAATACTGGGCGTGTTCATCTCTTTAATTTTTGCTAATCCCAGACAGGATGTCTGTTGAATTGTGTCATTTAAAAAGATCATTTGCACAGGAATTAGGCATGCCCTAAACAAAGCTTCCCTACCCTGTATTTGCCAATCTTGTGTTCCCCATACACTTTTTAAGTCAGTAGTGCTCTTCCAGTATTCGTAACCTTCAACTGCGAGCCGGGAAACAAAGGGATCTAAATAAATCAGTTTTGTGTTAGTTAGCAAAATTTTCCTAATTTGTGACGGAGGTAACTTAAAATAATATGACTCAGCATTTTTCGTGTCATGCCCAGTGAAATATGTAAATTTATCTGTATAGTGTTTTGGACTCCCCACTGGTGGTGTTAAACAGTGTTCCCACTGTGTATAGTTCAATACTGGCCTGTGTCTAGTGGCACGGTGTAGGTAGTAATGTCCCCAATTGTTGTAACAGAACATTTCCCCATAATTCATTGTATGTCCATATACATCATCACTTTCAAATATGGAATAGTCTTTCATTTCAGTTAGCATGGAATCAACTGTTTGGACATCCCAATCATCAGATACAAAATCAGGTGTAACCACATCTGTCATAGATATTTTGAACACATATGGAATTTGAATGACCTCAGTAGGCCGGTATATATCAAAGGGAACATTGTCCCACACAATCCCATCAGAAATCGATATTGCTGAAATGTTCACCAGGGACAATGTGAGGAATGACATGGAGTTAATACTTTATCCACAGGCTCGATAGAGGAGCGTTCAGGAATGTAATGACCATTTATAAGCAAAAAGAAAACAGTCACAAAACCAACCCAAAAAAATAGTGCAGTAAATGTCAAACAGCACCGTAAATAGTTCCATGGGTATATTAAATAGTTCTTTTTAAGCCATTGATACAGCTTACGTGTTTTTCAGAGCATTATCATTCATAATAGTGGATGAGTCTGAAGAAAAATCATCAATGTCTATGAAATAGCCAGAGGAAGTCTCTGCAAATGCTGGAGCCGGTGCATTACTCATAGATTGGTCCACTTCACGTGGTAGACCGCGTCATCAGGCTGTGAAGTGTTGGTGTGAAAAACAGCCAAATCTTGGACAGGTGTTGTCATTGAAGTGGTAACTGGAACTAGCAAGAGTTCATTTTCCGCCCTCCCCATGGTTAAGGAGGTCTCTGTGACAGCGTTGGACATTGTTGCATAGTCCGTAATAGTGTTGTTCATTCTACTATGTAGAGGTATGTCCTGTTGGGTAGTGAGAGGGGATCGGGAACTACCCAAGGGACCTCTTGGTCTACTGTGAAGGATCAGCCACATGGTGAACTTTTTTTTTTTATAATTCTTTTTTTTGAGTTTAACAAACAACAGAGTCAGCCCATTGCATAGAATTAACAAAGACATTGCCTTATATACGCCGATCCAATTATCGAGTAACAGTCACATAGATCAGCACATCCAATATCAAACGTATGAAACACTTGAACCCTTGATCCTGTCAAAAATGTCCTGTGCCCCCACCAACAGGCGTACGGAGATAGTTACTATCTCAAAGACAAAGATTAAAACTCAAAAAATATCCGTAGGGCTGTGTAACACTACCTATAACAAAGAGAGAGAGAGAAGAAAAAGGTAGGATGAGAAGAGACGCAGAAGCAGTGCCATCATCCATTTCAGCACATCAGTCAAAGCACATGGAGATTTAAAGAAGGATTCTAGCCACGATGCACGTGGCGGGGTACAGCTCCCCATCTACAATCTCACAGGTTGGTCTCCAAGAAAGAGCGTAACAGGGCCCAAATATCCCGAGGTCGGGATCCCTGAGGCATCAACTCCCAATAAAGCATTAGTTGTTCTTGGCAAAAAGAGGCATCTCGCAGCCACTCAGATCCTCAGGGGGATCACCCACGTCCCCAGCACATCACAACTCTACGTTTAGCCAACAGCAGCAGGAGGCCTACCACCTTCCTATGAACCAACAGTATCTCCTCCACATATCCAAGCAGCGCAAGCTTAGGAGTAAAGGGCAGAACCAGGCCGGTTATCCCCTCAATTGTATGCATCACCTCATATCAGTAAGCGCACACCTCTGCACTGCTCCACGCAAGGTGGATAAAATCTGCGCCAGAGGCACCACATCGTTCACAACAAGAATCCGCTCGCAGACCCATACCATGCAAACCACGGGGAGTATAATACAAGCGATGCAAGAATTTGAAATGAGTAAGACGTAGTCTATAATTGGGGGAGAGCACCCACATATGCGCGCAACATTTCCTCCACACCTCATCAGATATATCTTCACCAATGTCCACTTCCCACCGCGCCTTAGCAGTAGTTTCTGTTCCCATCTTCTCGCTTTGCAAGCAATTATATAACTTTGTAATGAGCCTGTGAGGAGATTGCGCACAATACATCAACTCCAGCTCCTGACACACCAATGGGGCCTCAGGGAGACCCGAGAAGCGTGCATGGAGCATCGCGCTAATGTGCAGCACGTATAGCTGATGCAAAGCGGAGTCCCGTCCATCCTCCAGCGCTGTCTCCAACGCGATAAACCGTCCCTCCACAAACCAATCTCCCAGATTAGTTAAATTCGATTCATGGAGGAATTGACGCAGTTGGATGTCCTGGTACATCTGCTCATCCACGACATCAAGTACCGACATCGAAGGGGCAAATGGCTCCGTACACCTGCCCGGCGCAGCAAAGCAGCCCAGGCCATACAGGCCACAGTGTCCACTCCGCGTGGCCTAGGACAAGAGAGGTTTCCGTTCATCCGCAACAATCCATTCGGCCACACGGTATCACTCTGTGGCACAAGATGCTGTAAATATCGGATAGGACGTATCCAGAAATGTGCAAAGTGAGCCTGTGCACAGTGATAATAAAGCTCCAAATCCGGGTTAGCAAGGCCACCCAATTCTAACGGGAGCATCAACTTGTCCCAAGAGATTCTGGGTTGCCCGCCCGCCGTAAGGATAAGAGGTAAATTCACAAACAAGTATAAAAATTTGGGAAGCACCCCCATTTTAGCAATCGCGATATGTCCAGTGAGCAAAAGCGGTAACGAACGCCAGGCCTCCACCCTGTCCTCCAGCCACGCCATTACCCTTCCCTAGTTAGCTGACCAGAGTGTCTCAACCTCTCCACTTAGCCAAATGCCCAGGTACCGCACCGGGCCATCAGCCTACCCAATAGGATACTTGGAAGAAAAGCGCGGCGTTCCACAGAAAGAGGCATCACCTTCGACTTAGACCAGTTAATCGTAATCCCAGAGAAAGCACCAAATCTCATCAAGCAGGATATCAAGCTGATCTCGCGGCATGCGAACATACAATGCAATATCATCTGCGTACATGGATATCAATATAGGGCGCTCCCGAAATGCCAGTCCAGGGTGGTTATGGTGCTGTCTCAGACTCGCTGCAAGTGGCTCCATAGCAATTGCGAAAAGCAACGGAGATAGCGGGCAACCCTGTTGAGTCCCCCGAGCCACCCGGAACGAGCCAGAAACAATCCCATTTACTTGCAGCCTAGCAGTAGGCTCTGAATACAGCAAGTGGATCAGTTGCACAATCCCCACTCTGGCTAGTAACGCGAACATATACTTCCACGCCAAAGAATCAAAAGCCTTGGTAGCATCTAAAAACACCGCTGCTGCATTATCCTCAGCCTCAATCGTACTCGCGACAGCAAAGTACTTGCGTAGATTATATGATGTTGACCGACCGGGGACAAAACCAGACTGGTCAGGTAACACCAGCTTCAGGAGCAAAGGCTGCAATCGCACCAATATCATCTTGGCTAAGATTTTGTTATCTATACTAATCATGGAGAGTGGTCGATACGAGTCGCAGCTGCACGAACGCTTGTCAGGCTTTAGAACTGTGACAATCAAGGCCTCTCGCAGGGAAGCGGGGAGAACCCCAGTCTCCATAGATTCTGCGTAAACCTCCAAAAGGTGAGGTGCTAGAATATCCGCATATTCTTTATGAAAGGACAGAATGAGACCATCAAGGCCAGGAGTCTTATCCCCTGGCAGACTACGAATCGCCATTTTGACATCTTCCACAGTGAAGGGGACGTTGAGGTAGGACCAATGCGAGTCATCAAACCAGAGCAGGCTAATCTCAGAAAAGTAGTCCTGCGCCGCTTCAGCGACCAGACCAGGAGGCTCCGCGTACAATTCTGCAAAAAAGTCAGTAAAGACCTGCATGACACCATCCGATCCCACCACCCGCTCACCCAATGCGCTGTTCAGTTCGACAATATCGTTACTAGCCCATGGCCTTTGTAACATACTCGCGAGTGTACGTCCTGCCCTCTCACCTTCCCTATATCTCCTTGCCTTGGCATGTTTACCCAGAAAGCAGATCTCGAACAGAGAGGCCGCCTCATATTGTGATATAATGCTTCACAAAGCTGCTAGCATATCCTCAAGACCAGTCATCAACCAGACGCCCTTCCATTTCTACTATCTGCGCCTCCAGGTCAGCTAAATCCCGCCTCAGGGACTTCAGCACACCATGCTGTTTAGAGAGGCATACCCCACAAATTACCACCTTGAATGCCTCCCACAGGGTGCCAGCAGAACTCACTGACCCACAATTCTCATCGAAACAGTGAATAATGGCCTCACGGACTTCCTCTTGGAACACTTGATCTTGCAGTGCTCCATGTGGCAGACGCCACGCATACGCATGCCCAGGCCCTCCCGGCACTGCCAGCACTAACTTGACCAGCGAGTGATTCGACAAAGTGCGCGCCATGTGCTCACCCGACTGCGTCCAGAGCGCCACATCCCTCGTGCCCAACCTATGATCAATACGAGACCAGCTATCGTGAGCATAATTAACACAGGTGCCCTCTCTGGCAGCCCCATGCTTCGCCTGCCATATATCCACCAGGGCTCCCTCGGTCATAACAGACGACAGGGCTTTAGCAACAGCAACATGCTACACTCTAGCCAGGCTCTCTCAGTCCACTCCAGGGTCCAGAATCACATTGAAGTCCCCTCCCCAGATCAAAGTGCCACTTCCCAGCGACTCAATCAGCCGCCACACTTCTCGGAAAAATTTGGGGTCATCGGTATTAGGACCATAGATGGAAACAAGCCTGCAAGCTCAGTCTAACAACATTCTGCTCATCATGACATATCGGCCATTAGGGTCCACATTTACTCTCTGAGTGCACCACTGCAGGCCCTTCCGCAGCAGGATTGCAACCCCTCTCGCATAGTGCGAGAACACCGCTCCGTGATACTCTCCAATCCAGTCAGCCTTCAACCGATTCTGAGTCGCTGCTACTGAGTCTCCTGCAGCATGCATACATCGATCTCCTGTCGCTTCATATAAGCAGACAGTAGCCGCACCTTGCGCCCGTCATTCAGACAGCGCACATTCCAAGCAAGACAGCGTACCGGTGTCACATCTCCACGCACCATCGCATCTTTCAATCAAATATACTGCACCACCACAGCGTCTCATCCCCCACCACATATATGCAGAGTAAAGTAAAGTAAGAGAAAAAAGAACAAGAACGGTAAACCAGAACCACAGCCCACCCTCCTCCCTCCCACGCAGACCCCCCAAATGGGTCAAAGCAGAGAACCCACCCTCCTCCAGAACTGTAACCCCAAACACAGCAAAAGGACTCATCCAAGGGGCGCGAGCCAGGCCATCCATCCCACCTGCCCATACAAGATAGGAGGTGAGGTGGGGCAAAGGGCCCTTGAACAAATCATACATCAGGGCAACCGGAAGGAACAATTGACCCAGTATCAGTAACAGGGAGCCCCCATATAGTCACCAGAGAGAGAACTGCAACCATCACCACCCCACCATTCTAGTCGTTGTCACTTAATGCATCTCTCTCAACTCTAGAGGCCTCCGGATCTCCCGATGCTGCCTTTTTAGGCACTGTTTTGGCAAACTTGGCCGCCAATTTCGGGTCCGTAAAGAAATGCAATTTACCCCCATGTTGCACTCTCAGCTTTGCGGGGTAGATAAGAGAATATCTTGCGTCTGTCTGGCTCAGAGTACGTTTTGTCGGCAGAAAGGCTCTGCACGCAGCCTGTACTCCCAGGGTGTAATCAGGAAAAATACTCAATTCAGTGTTTTTGTAAATTACAGGCCGCCGCACCCTCGCCAGTCCGAGAACAGTGTCTCTGTCGCGGTAATTCAACAGTCGAACAATGATAGGCTGCAGCGGCATGCCAGGAAATGGTCGAGGACCCAACGACCTGTGAGCCCTCTCCACCACCACCAGCCTGAAAAGTTCACCGGAAAGAAAGTCAGACAGCATGGACTCCACAAAATCTTCCATCCTTCCCATCGACGTGGACACCGGAAGACCGACTATGCGAATGTTATTGCTGCACAACCGCGCCTCCAAGTCCTCATTTTTATTATGAATCACTTCCAATACGCGCTCCATACGCAGCAGATGTTCCCCATCACTGTGTTGCTGATTCTCCAGCTCCGACGTGCGCGCCTCCAGCTGGTCAAACCAGGAATCATGATCATCCACCCTAGCTTCAAGCTTATCATCAATACCAGCGAGGCTGTTCTTTAGGTCAAGAAACATAGCCTTGACCGAAGCGTCTGGAGCCCCCTCCTCCGCAGACGTCTCCTCCGAATGGGATCCAGGCCCTCCACCCTTCTTCCTACTCCCATCAAAGGTGAGCTTCGCCTGTCTCTGCTCCGCCTTGCCCATCCTCACCACTATGAGGTCCAGCAGCTAGGAGCTCCAGCCGCAGCCTCCCCAGGGAGACTGCAGAAGATAAGAAAGACGCACAGCCAAGGAGTGTCAATGGCTCTCCCAATGCAGCAACACAGATCAGCACCACCAGAGGAATGGAAGGCGCACCAGTCCCAGACACTGCCACTCCACTAGTCCCGGCCGGTCCCCAGGGAGCCCCAGTCTGCCAGCCCAGTTCAACAGTCCCCTAGGAATTGCAACTCTCGATGTACTGACCTGTCGCTGCCGGTCCCCCAAGAACCAGGGGCCAGCTCCCGTCCAAGAGCCCTGTCCAGCAGCCGCCACGCACCGTTGGTTTGGAAGTAACTCGTAGGGTAGGAATTCAGCTGCCAGACCCAATCCAAGCAGCTCCCCCAGCGCCTCAAACGGCCCACGAACCGACCCGCCCGCCGAAGGGCCCCTCAGCTGAGGGGGGTCCAGTGCACCACCTGCCCACCGCAGCAGCCTCCACCAAGTCACCTCCTCAAGCGGCAGGGTTCTGCATTAGTAGTGCTCCAGGCCCCTCTGGTATCAAAATCTGCCGAAATTGGGGCACCCACCTCCTCACCTCACAGCCAGGCCTGTCTCCAATGGTAGGGAGTGGACCCTCCACCTAGGGTCCGAGCAGCACTCACGAGCCGCCCCAGCCGCCGCCAACCTGCTCACACAGGCCTCTCACCTGCAGCCGAGGCCTGGGCCGCCGGCACAGGAACGCAGCGCAGGCCCCGCTCCACTCGAGGCCGCGCTCCACCCAAGGCCGTGCTCTGACCCGACTGCCAATCTGGCCTCAGGAGGTGAACCCACCGCTCACCTCCTTCTGTCCGCCGTTGCTCTTGCAGCCAGTAGCACCACTCCAGTGGGGCACACCAGGAAAAACAGCATGGCCCCCGGGGCCGCCCGCTCCGCGAGGCCACCGGCCACTCCCTACCGCAGGCTCTTGTGAGGTGCCGGAGTCACTGGGCCCAAAATCCTCCCAGCCAGGCGCACACGGGATAGCCGCAGCCAGCAGCAGCAGCAGAAACAGCTTGCTGCCTTGGGAATGCTGTCAGGGAGTCTCCCACCAAAAATATACCGACGAAAAGAGCCGCTCTGCAGGATAACTTCGAAATTAGGCTCCAAGCCCAGCAGAGCCCTACAGAGTGACGGCCATCTTGCTGGTGGGCCTAGCCACGCCCCCCCAGCCACATGGTGAACTTTGACGTCATCAATGGAAATTAATCTGTTTGTTCTGTAACCAGGCAGTGGTGGCAAGTTGACAGTTCCGGTACCTTGAATTCCCAAGACCGGCACAGGTGCTCTGTATGATGGACCGAATTCCTTCTTCACAGCAATCTTCTCACGAACCAGATCCCCAACTTTAGGAATCCAGCCAGTCGAAGTTTTTGCTAAATCCCTTATTCCTAAGGTGGCAGCACTGGTAGATGATTTATCATCACGAACTTGCTGAAGCTCCTGTAAGACAGTGAGACATTCATTTATGTCAAATGGTGTTTCTGCTGCCACCAAACCAGAGCCATCAAGATCTGGGACATACATAGGTATCCCAAAGAGAACCTCATAAGGAGTGTGTCCCCCCAAGGACCGTCTTGGCAGATTATTCAGTGCTGTCTTATTTCGTCTATCCTTAAATTCTTTTTGTTTTTCCCAGCGCTTTTGAGAGCCCTCTTGTGCCTGCTTTGTACCTCCCTTAAGGGTGGTACTTTGTAATTCCAACTTCTTTGGTTTGGCTTCCAAACTATCCCGCCCTTTACTAGTATAGGTGTCGGAAATTATTTTTGGTAGCTGTCTCTCCTGTTCCATTTGTGGAGTTTCTTGGAGACGCTGACGTATAACCAGTGCTACCGCTTTCCCTTTAATGTTACTGAGTATTATTGAGGAAACTACGCAAAAGTTATGCATTAATTTCATCCCCAAATCTTAGGCTGGTGCAGCCCAGTGCTCATTCTGTATTTGTTTTAACACTTCCGGTAAATTGGCAAGTGTCGTGGTACCATGTGTGGTAGTATATGTAGCAGCGAAGACTGTACCACTGTGTTTTTTCTGTGGTCCCATATGGGGAAACACAGCTTCCAGCTGATTTGTTTTCTGGGCTATCCAGAACGGTATTTTCTCTCATTCTGTGGGTATTTTACCCATGATAGTATGCACTGTTTGTGGATTAACCCCAGTAGCCAATTGGTATCCACCAGGTGCTGGTGGAGCTGGACGCGCTGGTGTTGTGTTCAAAGTTTGCATTACAAACTGGACTAGTCGTCTGTAAAGTGTTACTAATTCATTGAATAAATTTCGCAGATCTGCTATTAGCATGGTTTGTATGCCTGGGTGAGGTGAGTATGTGGAAAACATAGGCCATGTTGGTCCATCATTACCTACAGGACCTAGTCTCACTGTTTGTAATGCATTTGGTAGGGCGCCTTCAAACCAGTTCTTATGCTCTTGGTATATGAGTGATATTTCATGATACTGATATGCTTGGTACCGTTGAGGTATGTTTGCAATTTCATATTTGTGGAATGTATGTGTCCTTTGGTTCACCTCAAGAAAGGTGACCCATCAGTAAAATGTTTCTGTTTGGTATGCTTCATTAGCTTCTATAATAGGAGTAACATCCCCACCCTCTTCTGCAAGGCCATGCGCTAGTAGGTGTTGTGTTAATGCTTGTCTAGCATTCTCAGGAATTTCTATGGCGTTAGCCATATTTGTAAAATTGATCAGAGAAATGGAACACCAAATGGGGAGTAAATCCTTTTATTAGTTCGCGCTCAAACAACCTACAGCCTAATCAGGTGTTACCATTTCAGCTGAGGAGGATCTTCCCAAAGACAATGGACGTTTCCGTTTAATGGTACTTAGGGTGCCTGTTGTCTGTGAGACAGTGATAATCAGGGCATCCGTAAATTAGTACCTAAACACCATTGTTGGTGGCACCATGTCGTAGTTTGGACTTTTGCTCTGGGCAAGACTGCTGCTTTAAGGATGACAGTACTTATGTTTGTAGGCGACTATGCCTATCCTACAACAAGTCACAGCTGTCGTCCCAACCCTTCTGGCTCACTAGCAACACCTCATCAAAAACCCAAATAGTAAAAGGTGACTTGTGGCACCCTTTACGCATGGACTCAAGAGTATGACATCTCAGGTAGCGTTGTGGTTAAACAGAGATTACCCCTTTCTCACAGATATATCATGTCTCATCCAAACACAGGCAATAACGAAGATGCAATGAAGTTTCAATCGTTTTTATTTAACACAACTGCAATCTGCGATAAGTTGCATGAGCTGCAATGATTAGGATAATGAACAGTGCAGAAACAGAATTGTAAAGACAAGAGTCATTGTTACAAAGACCCCCACCATCTTGCAATAACATGAAGAGACATAAAGTGTGTAATATGTCCTAATACCCTATCATGATAGGCCTAACCTCCTACCTAAAGGAGAGCTGGGTATGTTAAACCTAATCTGCCAATGCCATATCCATGAGAGGAGCCCCCAACCCTCGTTACCTTGGAATGAGGTCTCTATCTCAGACTCTGCAGGAAGACGAAGACTGAGTCAGCGTCAAGACGACGTGCAGCATCGATATCGGCGATGGTGGTGATGCCTTCTGGTCAGAATCCCTCTGATTATCTGTCTAAAGTGTGATGTATTTATACAGATCTACTTGGACCCCTGACGTAGGTGTGTTCCCGAACATTAGATAACGGCGTGCTTGGGGCGGCAATTAATATAAACAATTCCCTCAAAAGCATGAAGAGGGAAAGTCCCTAAATGTGAACACCTACAGTTTGTTTGTCTTTGTCACTCGATTTTGACGCCTTAACGCTGTGGCACTGATAATGCAAATCAAAACAAGTGGCCTAACTACAAACAAGGCAGCCATCTTAGAAGAATTAAATAATTAAATGGGCTAAGACAGAGCAAGCTAAGTAGGTTAAAAGTCGCTAGGTGACGAGGCACGAGTCCGCAAGCCAATAGCTAAGCTAACTCCTGTTATCCCATTAAAACAAGCTAGGATTCACTACAGTACCATGGGTACCATTTAAAAGGGACTTATCTGTATGCCAGGGCTGTGCCACTTGTGGAGACAAAGGTACAGTTTAGGGAAAGAAAACTGGTCCTTCGGCCTGGTTAGCAGGGTCCCAGCACACTTTGAATCATAACTAACATCAACAAAAGGCAAAAAGTTAGGGGGTAACCATGCCAACAGTAGCATTTCCCTACACAACCCCCCCCCAAACGAAAGAGGATGAGACTAACCTTTCCCAAGAGAGTCTTCATTTTCTAAGTGGAAGAACCTGGAAAGACCATCGGCATGGGCAGTCCCAGGTCTGTGTTCCACTACAAAGTCCATTCCCTGTAGGGATATGGACCACCTCAACAGTTTAGATTTCTCTCCTTTCATTTGCATGAGCCGTCTGAGAGGTCTGTGGTCAGTTTGAACTGTGAAGTGAGTACCAAACAGGTATGGTCTCAACTTCTTCAGGGACCAAACCACAGCAAAGGCCTCCCTCTCAATGGCACTCCAACGCTGCTCCCTGGGGAGTAACCTCCTGCTAATAAATGCAACAGGCTGGTCAAGACCATCTTCATTGGTTTAGGATAGAACTGCTGCTATCCCATGTTCAGAGGCATCAGTCTGCACAATGAATTGCTTAGAATAATCTGGAGCTTTCAGAACTGGTGCTGAGCACATATCTTATTTCAGGGTGTCAAAGGCCTTTTGACAGTCCAAGGTCCAGTTAACTTTTCAGGGCATTTTCTTGGAGGTACGTTCTGTGAGGGGAGTCACTATGGATCCATATCCCTTCACAAACCTCCTATAGTAGCCAGTCAAGCCAAGGAATGCTCTGACTTGAGACTGGGTTTTTGGAGCTTCCCAGTCCAGAATAGTCTGGATCTTGGGTTGTAATGGCTACACTTGGCCTCCACCTACGAGGTGTCCCAAGTAAACCACTGTACCCTGCCCTATCTGACATTTGGATGCCTTGATATAGGGGCCTGCTGGTTGCAGGGCCTGCAAAACCTTCTTCAGGTGGACCAGGGGATACTGCCAGTTGGAGCTAAAGACAGCAATATCTTCTAGATATGCTGAACTAAAGGACTCCAAGCCAGCAACAACTTAATTCACTAACCTTTGGAAGGTAGCAGGGGCATTCATTAAGCTAAAGGGCATGATAGTAAACTGATAATGCCCATAAGGTGTTGAGAATGCTGTCTTTTCTTTTGCTCTAGGTGCCATTTTGATTTGCCTCAGAATTACTGGGTGCCATTTCACACTGAAGGGCTGAGCACCGGAACCGGGGAGATGCGCCGGAACCAGAAACTCGCACCGCACCTCGCCAGGCACCAGGAGCAGCAGACGAAGCGCCCAGCGGAGACGCGTCGCTCGAAGAAGGGAAGGACAGAGACTGTGCCGTGGGGGCCCCTACAGCCCTAACCACAGCAGCGGCTGCAACCCAGCGGACTCGGCCCGACAGAGGAAGGAAGGACAGAGGCTGTGCCGGGGGGGCCCCTGCAGCCCTAACTGCAGCAGCAGCAGCAACCCCGTGGACTCCCGTGGAAGCGGCCTGACCAGGTGCGGCTTGTGGGGGGCAGGGCCCTGCCACCAACAGCGACCTGTGACCCCAAGGGCAATGCCCAAAAGGAAACACAATACTCGTCGACAAGGAATGGGGGATTGCTCGACCCCACAACCAAAACGCCCGGGAGCGCACGCAGCCAACCCGTCAGCCGAAAGGGAGCCCGAGGAGGCAGAGCCGCTCTCAGAACAGGGCTGCACAGGCACAGGCCAGACAGGCCCGACTTGAAGGAAGGGACTCCATAGTCCGCTTCCTGCGCAGAAAGGCAACAGGGAGCCCAGAGTGGGGAAGAAAGCATGTAAGGTCACATGCATCTGAGGTGGAAGCCGATCGCCGGACCAGCACAGATGAACAAATTCCCGCACAAGGCACGAGCTCCCCAGACATATCCACAGACACAGACAGTCCCACAGAAGGGATCAGAGCCCACAGATCCCTTTCATGTCCAGCTCTGCTAACAACTGGCCACCATGACTCGGCAGAATATGACGACTCCCTGTCACAAGCTCGCACTGCACCACTGGCACCCTTGATAATTGTCTTTTCCCCCATAGCAGACACTGATTTTCAGTGTTTCAATTCCGTGGCGAATTGCCTCCTTCCAGTGGTCTCTTCGCAAGCATCATTGCACAAAGACCTATGTGCTACAGCAGACACGTCCAACAAGCACGCCAACAAATCCGAGGAACACAAACCAGCAACGAACAATGTCACCACAATTGCACAAGTAATTGGCGAATTTGAGTGGTCCCCTGTGCAAGCGGCACAAGCAGAGCAGACGGAGACAGTCAACCCCCCAGAGCTCTCACCTTGTCGCGAATCAACAATTGTGCCAATCACCAAAGGGAAGTCTAGCAGTACAGACCTGGAGATAGGGGCACTAGCCAAGCAGTTCCTCAATAACCTAGAGGAGCAGTGTAAACGGGTTGTCGCGTCTCCGGTTACAACACTGACCCCCGAACCGCATCGCCAGTGCCCCGGGGGAACACAACAAAGTGACGACCACCCGGAAGTGAATATCAACCCGGATATCTGAGTTGGGTCGGCGTCGCTGGTGGGTTAAAAAGCAAAGACGGAGGAAGAGGAGGCGGGCAATTCAAAGAAGCAGGAGGAGGCGCGGAGAGAAGACCAGAGCGAGCGGAGCCAAGGACACGAGGAGGTGAGGAGAGACGACAGGAGCGAGCGGAGCCAGGGATACAAGGAGGCGAGGAGAGAAGACTGGAGCAAGTGGAGCCACAAAAACGAGTGAGGTGAGGAGTGGAACAAGGGTCTGTGAGAAGAGACCCCAATTCGACTGAGATTGCGGGACGAACGGACCCACGACGTCCCTGGAGAGGCGTGGCTTTCCCAGGTACGATCGTCTCTCAGACTTCGTTATTTTCCATTGTGGAGCAGGAACGGGAGTGAGGGGGGTATAGCAGGGGAGGGACCCGAGGAAAGGGGCCAAGAAAACAAGCAATAGAACTTAGAGTGCATGTAACTCTAATCACACCCCCAGATAGGGACTGTGCTATACAACAGCCCTACAAAAGAATCAAGACGGTCACTAAAATCCTTGTTGCACCTAGAGCACTAGTGTTTTTTAAAATTTCTTGTCTGTGTTCCAATCCCGACCCAGTCACCACCCATCACCAGCACTGTTAAAACAGACCCCCCCTTCCTGTCACACTCCCTATTACTAACCCAACCCAAAAGGAATCCCCAGGAGTCTCACACTTACCTCTTTCTTTATTTATCCGGGGTACACCACTGACGTCTGGAGTTGAGCCATCCTGATTATCCTGGCCAAAACTTACACTGTTCAGACATCCCCAGAAGAAGAACCTAGAAGAGAAAATAAAATACAGTTACTTCTTGGACTACAACCAAAGAAAAGACCCTACGAGCTGCAACAATGGAACTGGAAGAGTAATTAAAACACATCCTGAGGGATAAATAAAGAACACTTGAGAAGGATACCGTGTCTAATGAATCCTTAATTCCTTAAAAACTATCAGGGTCCTAGTTGAATCCACCACAGTGGTGTCAGAAGTGGGATTTTCTAAGTAACTAAACACTGTATAATCAGCGATGGAGGAAAACCCTACCATAGTAGATATGATGCAACAGCTGGCTGAGGGGCAACGGCACCTCCAGCTTGTGTGGGAAAAACAACAAAAGGAGGCCAAAACGGAGCGAGAAGCCCTTCAAAGCGCACTGAAAAGCCAAGCCACCATCATGGCCAACAACCAGTTAGTCCATGAAAATGCGTTGAAGATACCATCGCCCCTACCAGGGTTCACCCCAATGTTCCCAGTTCAGTATTACAAAGATACCAAGATGGCGATGATCCGGACGCCTTTTTTACGAATTTTGAAACGGTAGCCACTTCCGCCACATGGCCCCAAGAGAGGTGGGGGCAGTACATTGCCCCACTGCTGACAGGTACCCTACAAGCAGCTTACCAAGCGGGGAACCCTGGGGGAATCACCCCATACCAGGAGATCAAGAAAAGCATTTTAGAACGTGTGGGGTTTGACACCGAGCACTACCGACTCCGATTCAGGAAAACCAAATGGGGTCCCTCGGAAAACTCTCGGGCATTGTATTACCGGGTAAAGAACCTAGGCCTAAAGTGGTTAGGACCAATAGGAACAAATAGAGAGGACATTATAGAAACCATTCTATTAGAGCAATACATGGAGGCCCTACCAACCGCCACGTGTAATTGGATTAAACAACACCCTAATCCTGATACCATCACTACTATTGATTTGGCTTGTGCCTATCATCGCTTTATCGAGTTCAAGACTGGAACCACTTATTGCTCCCTTCCGTCTCCTGAGTAAAAAAAACTCCCAAAAACAATGGAAACTCCCGACTGGCGGAACGACCGCCCCTCCAACAACCCCAATGTTATAGGTGCGGGGATTGGGGTCATATTGCCCGTATGTGTCCCCACAAAATGGAAAGGCCTGAACCAATGGAGATTGATATAGCCCGTGGACGGGTGTATTATGCAGGAAAAGAAGATAGACAGTACAAGCGTGAACTAGTTGTCAATGGGCATCGGGTCAGAGCATTAGTTGATTCCGGCTATAGCCAGTCGGTCATTAGAGCCAGCCTGATTGATAAGAGAACACTGACCCCAGGGGCAGCAGTGGCTATTTGCTGTATTCATGGAGACTCAAAGGAATATCCTATGACCTGGGTCACCCTTACCTGGGGTGAAAGAAAGGACGATATTAGAATGAGAGTCATAGAACGACTGGTGGAAGAGGTTATTATCGGAACCAATTATGTACATTTTTCTGCACTTCTTGACAGTGTCCGAAAGAACAGAGAGATCGATCCATGGTGGAAGGAAGCCCCATTCGCTGAAGAACCAATCCGCCCGGGTGAAACAAGATACAAACCTAGTTAAACAGAAAAAAGAGAGACAAACAGACTATATGCACATAAGGAACGTGAGGCTAGCAGGATAAATATACAAAATGTTGCTCTTACTAGCCTTCCCCCTTTCAGATATTGTCAAAGAGAAGACCCCACTCTTCAAAATGCCTGGAAGGCAGCTCGACCTAGGAACCCTGAAGCAAAGGGACCTTGTTTTTCTATACATAAGAACCTTTTATATAGAGTCATGAATCATAATAACCAAGAAAAGAAACGGTTATTAGTCCCCGAACCCTATCGGTTACAAGTCCTACATTTAGCCCATAGTCAGTCGGGGGGAGTCACTATGGAAGGGACAAAACCGAGGAATATCTCTTTTGTAGATTTTACTGGCCAGGCGTATTTTCCCAGATACAGCAGTTTTGTCAACAGTGTCCCAAATGTCAACTTGTCGATCCGGGACCTAGAAGACAGGTTCCCCTACAACCTTTACCTATTATCGACATACCCTTTTCCCGGGTGGGAATGGACCTGGTGGGGCCACTTATTCCTTCCTTAAAAGGATATAGATATATCCTGGTACTAGTTGACTACGCCACCCGATATCCTGAGGCCGTTCCCCTTACAAGCATGAATACCAGAAGTGTGGCTCATGCCATGATTGGTTTTTTTTCCTGAGTTGGTTTCCCTAAGAAGATATTAACCAATCAGGGTATACAATTCATGTCGAATCTAATGACACAAATCTGCCAGATCCTCGGGATAAAACACCTGAGGACCTCAGTATATCACCCCGACTGACGGACTAGTAGAAAGGTATAACCGCACCTTGAAGACCCGTTTTGAAAAAAACCATCTCTGACTCCGGAAAGGACTGGGACAGGCGGTTACCATTGGTTCTATACGCAATGAGAATACATGAGCAATCCTCTACAGGGCATAGTCCCTTTGAGTTAGTGTTTGGCCACAACCCCAAACCTTGTTGGATATGGCAGCTGAGATGTGGGAGGAGGATGAGGGAGGAGTAAAAATCCCTGCTAGAATATACCCGCGACCTAAAATCCCAGGTCCAATCCGAATGGGAAGATGTGAGAGAACACTTAGAGAAGGCCCAAGTCAAACAAAAACAATATTACGACCGGAACACCCAGATACGTACACTGAATACCGAGGAGAAGGTTCTTATCCTATTACCCAGCTCAGAAAACTAATTATTAGCGAGATGGCAAGGGCCCTATAAGGTTCTAGGGGCCATGACTCCAGTCACGTACACTATTGAGATGACAGAAAATCCAAGAAACCCCAGATCTATCATATAAACCTCCTAAAGAAATGGGAAGACCCCAATATTCCCACGACAGAACCCGCCGCAGGATTTCTTGTTAACACGGTAAAAGGACTCGACATAGGATGGTGTCCTACACATTCAGAATCAAAACCCAAAGAGCCCCAGAGGAATACATCCTTACCACATCAACAACAGGAACAATAAACCCATCTCCTGTCTAGACATAACAAGTTGTTCTCCACTCAGCCAGGGAAAACAACAATAGCCCAACACCACTTTAAAACTCTGCCGGGGAAGGTGATACGCCTTCGACCCTACAGGATACCTGAAGCCCGGAAAATCGTGGTCGAACAAGAGATAGAGAAGATGTTAAGGATGGGGGTCATAGAACCCTCTAATAGTCCGTGGTGTTCGCCAGTAGTATTGGTCCCCAAACCAGATGTGTCTGTCCGCTTTTGCATTGATTTCCGGCAAGTAAATGCCATTTCCCAATTCAGCACTTATCCCCTTCCCAGAGTAGATGAGCTAATAGAACGGTTAGGAAGGGCCAAATACATGTCTACTCTTGATCTTACAAAGGGATATTGGCAAATCCCTTTAGCCTCCGTAGATAAGGAAAAAACAGCCTTTTCTACATCCTCAGGCCCTTATCACTTCACAGTTCTCCCTTTTGGACTACATGGGGCCCCGGCTACTTTTCAACGTCTCATGGACTCCCTATTGCGGCGTCATACCAGGTATGCAGCAGCCTACTTGGATAATATCGTAATATATAGTGAAACCTGGGGGGATCACTTAGTTCACCTGGATAACATATTTACGACATTGCACCAAGCCGGATTCACAGCCAACCCCACAAAGAGTCGTCTGGCTTATACTGACATTTCGTATTTGGGATACCATATAGGGGGAGGCATAACTAAACCCCAGCTTAACAAAGTAGAAGCCATTACACGCATGCCCCCACCATCCACAAAAAAAGAAGTACGCTCCTTTTTGGGCTTAGTAGGATATTATCGAAGGTTCATTCCCCATTATTCCACCTTAGCGGCTCCCTTAACAAACTTATTAAAAAAGGGTCAACCGACAAAGGTAGCGTCCTTAACACCATCCCAACACAGGAGTTAGGTGACCCTACAGACATCCCTCAGAACAAAGCCTATTCTGTGTTGTCCTGACTTCCTTAAGCCTTTCCACCTTCAGACAGACGCCTCAGAGGCAGGCATAGGTGCAGTGTTATTCCAAAAGGGAGAAGAGGGTACTAACCATCCCATAGTCTTCATCAGTAGTAAGTTACTGCCCCGGGAGCAACGCTATCCTATTATTAAAAGAGAATGCCTTGCCATCAAGTGGGCTATCGAAAGCCTACTGTACTATTTGCTGGGATGTCCCTTTCTTCTGTACACCGATCACGCTCCCCTTATCTGGTTGTCTCGTCATAAAAACATCAACTTCCGTATACTACAGTGGTTCATGGAACTACAACCTTTTACCTTTCAGGTGTGCCACCTTCCGGGAGAACAGATGTATCATGCTGTTTATTTATCTTGCTATCCGGTGGAACAGGGTCTGGAACAGCCCCAGTCAAGGGGAGGGACATGTAACCGGGTCGTCTTGTCTCCAGTTACAACACTGACCGCATTAGCAGTGCCCTGGGGGAACACAACAAAGCGCAGCCACCCGGAAGTGAATATCAACCCGGATATCCGGGTTGGATCGGCGTTGCTGGTGGGTGAAAAAGCAAAGACGGAGGAAGAGGAGGCGCGTGATTCAAAGAAGCAGGAGGAGGACGGAGAGAAGACTGGAGCGAGCGGAGCCAAGGATACGAGGAGGCGAGGAGAGAAGACTGGAGCGAGTGGAGCCACAAAAAGAGCGAGGCGAGGAGCTGAACAAGGGTCTGGGAGGAGAGACCCCAATTCTACTGAGATCGCTGGACGAACGGACCCGCCATGTCCCTGGAGGGGCGTGGCTTTCCCAGGTATGATCGTGTCTCAGACTTAGTTATTTTCCATTGTGGAGCAGGAACGGGCGTGAGGGGGTATAGCAGTGGAGGGACCCAAGGAAAGGGGCCAGGAAAACGTGCAATAGAACTTAGTGCATTTAACTCTAATCACACCCCCATATAGGGACTGTGCTATACAACAGCCCTTCAAAAGAATCAAGACGGTCACTAAAATCCTTGTTGCACCTAGAGCACTGGTGTTTTTTTAAAATTTCTTGTCTGTGTTTCAACCCCGAGCCGGTCACCACCCATCACCAGCACTGTTAAAACAGACCCCCCCTTCCTGTCACACTCCCTACTACTAACCCAACCCAAAAGGAATCCCCAGGAGTCTCATACTTACCTCTTTCTTTATTTCTCCGGGGTCCACCACCGACATCTGGAGTGGAGCCATCGTGATTATCCCGACCAACACTCACACCGTTCAGACATCCCCAGAAGAAGAACCTAGAAGAGAAAATAAAATACTGTTACTTCTTGGACTACAACCAAGGAAAAGACCCTATGAGCTGCAACAAAGGAACTGGAAGAGTAATTAAAACACATCCTGAGGGATAAATAAAGAACACTTGAGAAGGATACCATGTCTAATGAATCCTTAATTCCTTAAAGACTATCAGGGTCCTAGTTGAACCCACAACAAACAGATTAACAGAACTCTCTCTCTTACTACAACAGTAACAGCAACAACACACTATGAAAAGGACGAGGATGGAGATGGCCCATCAGTTATCACAACTCATGAGTGCCCCACAAACTCACAAGAGCTAGCGGCCATCAGAGCCTCCCAGGACATCATGGCCAGGGCACTCATATGTCAGTCAAACAAGATGGAGCTTCAACTGGACCTATTTCAGTCGCTGGCCACATATCTGCTGGATGTCAGAACAAAGGTAACTAATATCGAGACGCTACTTGCTACTACAATGAAGGGATCTCAATGTCCATCCTCGCCGATCCTTGAAAAGTTATGTGACCTACCGATCATTCTACGAGAATTAGTGGAAGCAGTCCAACACCAAGCACCGACAAGGCTACAAAATCCACCTTGCCACACCAAAGGGTTGACTTCGCCCAAACAGCCCACATTCAACGCCAAAAGATCACCATAGCAAGAACAAACACAAGTAGCCGTCTATTTCAAGACCTTGGGGCGGACAGTCTCCCCTTGGGCACCATACTCAGCCCAGGCGAACAATTGGCAATCACTGCCGAAGATGTGATTACAACTCTCGGCGAACCCACAATATCATGCACCCACCCCATCAAGTCCACTCAAGAGCCATCCACAGCCCTCACAAAGAGAGCAAGAAATAAATAAAAAAAAAACAAGCCCGGAAACACAGGACCCAAGTCAGATCAGTCAAAGGGCACAAAATAAGCAACGTCTCAGAAGCAACAGAAACCAAGGGCACTGTGAAGTACTTCCTAATGTTTCAGGGGCACACCTCACCTATAGCCCAGCAACAATACCACGAGGCGGAACTGGTGATGGCCATCCAACATGGGGAAGGAAAAGTCGCATCTCCCTATCCGCGGTCTTCTCCCCAGGCTCAATTACAAGATCAAACAGTCGCGCAAATAACGCTGACCTCCGGGGGCCTCGACACAGGTGAAATAATCGGATCGGGCGCGACCTCAGCTAACAGGAATAGCGGCCCACTCGCCTCATCCACTCAACCCGCAAGGCCCTCCCGCTAAAATTTTCGGCAAAGCCCATAATAGATTGTACCTCCACGGGAAGGGCAAGGGAGAATACCAGGGCACATAACACACAGACCAACTACCAAGAGCGGCAAATGGCCACAAGGAGGTCGCAACCATTTCAACCCACAGAAACAGCCCAAATTATTGCCTCAGTGGTAAACTCAATTCACAATGCCCCTAATGGGAGAGGACCCACCCACTGGGTTAGCTCGGAAGCACTGCCAGTTGGCCGAGCCACATTAGACCCTGTGGAGCAGGATTTTTTGGACCTCATGTTTATTCCACATTTCACCTCAAAAGTACTCATAGATACTCTAAACAGAGGGAAGTCATTGCGTCTATTTACTCAAATTCCCTCTCTCAGGCATATTACCTCGGAAGATATGGAATGGGTAAGGTTTGTGTCCCTGGCACTGAATGGAAAAAATGAGATCACTAAAACATCTTGGAAAACGGCGGGACAGAGGACAGCAGTCTGGGAAGCAAGGGAGCGGTTTGCAGACTGGGGCATCGAACTACACCCCCCCCATCTGATAAGTATCCATATATCCTCTTAAACACTGCTCCCTCACTAGAGCGGAAATCGGTTTTAAGAGGCTCAGGTGGGGGGCAGAATCATGTGATTAACACAACTGTGGCGCCACAGACCTTAACCATAGTCTGTGTTTAAAACAGAAGAGAAGTTCACACAGTTACCCAAACACGTCCACAAGGCAAGCGGAGGGATCAGGATGATCCAAGGTATCGGCCCTAGCCCCATGGGGATCACAGATAACCACCATACACAAGCACGGAAAACTCTGTCATTTCTTTCATGGAATGTGGCAGGCATCAGGAGCATCTGCAGATCCAACGCTACTACGTCCTATCTATACTCCAATGACATTGTTTGCATGCAAGAAACCTGGGAATGTGCTCCTTCTCTATTGCCAGGCTTTTACGAAATCTTCCAGTCAGCCACGCACCCCAGCATTTTTGGTCGACCGTCTGGCGGATTATCCTTCTTCATAAAACACGTGGTTCGCCTGGTAACCACTGAGCGCAACATCGAGAGCAAAATGGCCCAAGTAATAACAATTAGTGTTTGACCATTGACCAGCAAAAAGTGGATCTCATATTAATTAACTGCTATATAAATGCGCCAAGCAAATTTAAAGCAGGATTAATTGTTGAACTCCTGAAAAGCTTGGAAATGGTCATTCTCAGATGCCCCGGCCACAAAATAATTATGATGGGTGATTTTAACATACAGGGGCTTGATGCAAACACAGAGGACGCCCCTTTGGACAGAGGCCGTCAGCTATTCCAAAATTTCTTCACAACCTTTAGTCTATCGTCAGCCAGATCGGAGCAAAGGGACAATCGGTTTGGGTGCCTCCTTCCTCCATCATTTAAGGGTGGCTATACCATTGATTACATCTATCTATCGGAAAAGCTCAAGCAGAGCGTCAGCCACTTTGAAATTACCGAGAGGGCGGAGAGAGACCACAATCCACTGAAATGTACAATTGAACTTCAATCAGCCGAACAGCAGGTGGTGGCCGGGGTTTCAACGGGCACAGCGCAAGTTCATCTGGTGAGAAGAATAAAATGGAGATCTGAAGATGCATCCAAAATAACCCAATGGCTAAGTGCCCAGGCACCAACCACATCCCTAGAATGGTGGACGAAGGTGGTGGACGATCTGCACAAGCTGCTGCTGGGCAATTTTCAGCATACCCATGCCACCCTCCCGGCCCAAAGAGTTACAACAACACACAACGGACAACAACCTGCTCGGAAAAAGGCGGTCACTCCGCAGAGCCCTACGCAGACATAAGCAAAAGCCCATACCAGATACAGCAGTGCAGGTATCAAACAGAAGAATTTCCATTAAGAAACTGGTATGGGAGCACAATGGGGAAAAAGACAGGAAGGAATGGGATACCCTATTCCAGCTTCTTAAAGACCCCAATCACGCCCGCTTCTGGGACTATGTAAACAAACTACGAAATAACCATAAATCAAGAGAGAACGGGGTATCAGATCATGTAGGGTTTTGCATGTAACCACCCTATACAGGAAGACTGACTCATCCTTAAGTCTTGCCGGCAACAACCGGGACAGTGTTCATTACCCGCTGACCCCCCAAAGCGACAATCTCTTGCTAACAACAGTAACCACCTTTTCTAAGACTATGACTCAGAATGTCATAAAAAGGACTAGGACGGACAGGGCACCCTGACCCAATTGGTTTACCTGCTACATTATTCAAATGTGCCCCATCAGCCTGGGCAGAGAAGCTGACAAACCTCTTCAATAATGCATATTACCTATCCACAGTCCTGGAGTCCTGGAGAGGTTTCATACTGTTTCCAATCTACAAAAAGAGGGACCACTCCCTACCAACAAACTACCGACTAATTGCCCTCCTGGATGTGGAGGCCAAAATGAATGCCCGACTACTGCTGGATCAGCTGGAAGTCTGGGTAGAAGAGCGCCAAATCCGGCCATTCTTTCAATCCTGCTTCAGAGCAGGGGCCTGAACAGTGGACAACATCGTGGTACTTACAGCAGCAGGTAGTCAACTATGGTCGCCAGCCGTTATTTTGCTGTTTTGTTGATTACAGCGCGGCCTTCGACACGCTCAATCGCAATACCTTGTGGAAAAAGTTATCACTCTGGGGCATTCCGGCATAACTCCTAAAAGCCATCACCTCAGTCTCTTTCAGTACTTGGGTCTGGGTCCGTACCGGCCCTTATTACTATCACTATCACGGAAAATAGAAATGAACAGAGGCCTAAAGCAGAGTTGTGTCCTGGCCCTGCTACTATTTAACCTATATACTGCAGATTTGGAGAATACTTGAAAGGTAGCTGTTTGGTTCTACTAAAGTTGGGCCCCACAAGACTACAAATCATCCAGTATGCGGACGACATTGTGAGAATGGACTGTACGAAAACTGGGTTACAGAGATCTCTAAATGCCCTGAATAACTTTAACAAGGACAATCATTTGCAGATCAATCATGAAAAGACCAAAGTACTAATATTCGGAAAGTACAAGCATAAAAAACTCACAACGTGGCAATTGAGAAGTTACATTATCTGCACAGCCAGGAAATACAATTCCTTGGGGGTGTGGTTCACAGAAAACAACACGACAGGGGCACCGAAAAACACAATCAGGCAGAAAGCTGCTGCCATCGCATACAAGCTTGCCAAAATAAGCAACTCAGAAGCGCCTCGGCTGCACCAATACTGAGAGTAACAAAGGCGACCTTACTACCTGCTCTGCAATATGGTTACCTAGCATTCCCAGGGTCCCTGGAATCCACCATAGAACAGGCCCATTGCAGGGCATACTTAAAAATCTTACAACAACCAAAGTACACACGTCGCACCAGACACAGATTGGAAATAGGCCTAAAATCACAACTAATAGACTGCCAAGCGGGAACCCTAAAATATGACATTAGTCTCAGGAAGGCCATCTCGCACACACTAAAACCATACCTGAGAACAATATTCGAGACCCCTGGCAATCCATGGCACATGCAATTAAGAAAGGCGCAGAAGACTTTCGAAATGGGCGAATCCAACCAGCTATCAGACACATGGACTTATGCTGCTCGTAAAACATTAATTAACAAAAGAGCAAAGGAACTCTCCTGCGAGTCCGACTCAGCGTTAGCCGAACCACCCATAACTGTGCCTGTGCTAAATGACTCCTCTTTCTTCGGAGCCCCTCAACCATACCTCCTAGCAGCAATAAACGCAGGTATTCGGCACCAAATTCTCTACATGAGAACATTAGCCCTCCCAACTAAGGATTTTAATCCTTCCTGGCCCACACACAGGCAAAAAAGTGCCTGTAGACTCTGCTCATACCCACAAGAAACATGCTGTGCTGCTGTTCTGGACTAGCGGCCGACAGAAGACAACTAATTGTACCATTGGCGTTGGCTCTGGGAGCCCGGTCCTGTAGGGCGATATCTAACATTTGCTTTTCACACTCTGCTCCCTGGGATTTGGCAAGATGTGCAAAGTATGTGACAGCACTCAGGAGGGCACTAGCCCAGGTAACAGAGTAGCCAGCAGAGCACATAACCTTTAGTCTTTTATTTCTTTCACTGTTTTAAGCCTTATTGTTTTAAAATGATTCTGCTTCACATGTTTTTTTTTATTTTCTTTTACTTGTATTTGTAATGGTTTTAATTAACTGATCAATAAATGACAATGACAATGATTTGTCAGTACTCTGCTGTCAAGTCAAAGGTACTTAGGAATTTGGCTGGACCTAATTTGTCAATCGGTTCATCTGCCCTTGGTATGGGGTGAACATATGTCTTGGTGACAAAGTTGAGCCCTCTGTAGTCCACACAAAATCTCATCTTTCTCTTTCCATCCTTGGTGTGAGGTTTGGGGACCAAGACCACTGGGCTAGCCCAGGGACTGTTAGAGTGCTCTATCACTCCCAATTCGAGCATCCTGTGGACTTCCACTTTGATGCTTTCCTTGACTTGGTCAGACTGTCTGAATATTTTATTCTGGAAGGCAAACTGTCTCCTGTGTCCACATCCTGGGCTGGGTACACAGGTGTGTCTGACCAGGGGTCAAAGAAAATAGCTCAGCAAAGTGTTGGAGGACTTGTCTGCAGTCAGCTTGCTGTTGGCCAGATAGGGTGTCTGAGTAGACAACTCCATCTACTGAGCCATCTTTAGGTCAGTGGAGAGGAGGTCAGGGAGAGGTTCACTTTCCGCTTCCTGATCCTCCTCAGTAACCATCAGCATGGTTAAGTCTGCCCTATTATTGTAGAGTTTGAGGCGGTTAACATGGATCACCCTCTTTGGTGTCCTGCTAGTGCCCAGGTCCACTCAGTAAGTGGCCTGACTATTCTTTTGTAGTACTGGGTAAGGGCCACTCCACCTGTCCTGGAGTGCCCTGGGAGCCACAGGCTCCAGAACCCAGACTTTCTGCCCTGGCTGAAACTCAACCATTGCAGCCTTTTGGTCATACCACAACTTCTGGAGTTGTTGGCTGGCCTCAAGATTTTTGCTCGCCTTTTCCATGTACTCTGCCACCCTGAAGCGGAGGCCTAGTACATAGTCCACTACATCTTGCTTAGGCTCATGGAGAGGTCTCTCCCAACCTTCTTTCACAAGTGCCAGTGGTCCCCTTACAGGATGGCCAAACAGAAGCTCCAAGGGGGAAAATCCTACTTCCTTCTGTGGCACCTCTCTGTAGGCGAAATGCAGGCATGGCAAGAGGACATCCCATATCCTTTTGAGTTTTTCAGGGAGCTCCATGATCATGCCCTTCAATGTCTTGTTAAACCTCTCTACAAGACCATTGGTTTGTGGATGGTATGGTGTGGTGAACTGGTAAGTCACCCCACTCTCATTCCACATATGTTTTAGGTAAGCTGATATGAAGTTGGTACCTCTGTCAGAAACCACCTCCTTAGGAAATCCCACTCTAGTAAAAATACCTATGAGTGCTTTGGCTACTGCAGAGGCAGTAGTGGACCTAAGGGGAATCGCCTCAGGGTACCTAGTAGCATGATCCACTACTACCAGTATATATTGATTCCCTGATGCTTTTGGAGGTTCAAGTGGACCCACTATGTCCACTCCCACCCTCTCAAAGGGGCCCCCCCACCTCTGGAAGTGGAACGAGGGGGGCCTTTGGATGGCCACCTGTCTTGCCACATGCTTAACAGGTGACACAGGAGGTGCAAAACTCCTTTACCTTCTGGGACATATTGGGCCAATAGAAATGGTTGACTAATTTCGTCCAAGTCTTGGTTTGTCCCAAATGCCCAGCAAGGCGAATGTCATGGGCTAAGGTCAGAATGAACTCCCTAAACTCCTGAGGCACTACCACTCTCCTAGTGGCACCAGGTTTGGGATCTCTTGCCTCAGTGTAAAGGAGTCCATCTTCCCAATAGACCCTGTGGGTTCCACTGACATTAACTTTTTCTTGCTCAGCTCCTTGGTGTCTTAGGCCTTAAAGAGTGGGACAAGTCTGCTGTCCCTGACACAGCTGTTCCCTTGAGAGTCCCCCTGGGCCCAAGAGCTCTACCTGATAAGGCTCCAGCTCCATGGACTCAGTTCCCGCAGAGGAGAGGACATCTTCCTGAGAAGAGAGGTCCTGTTTCTTGTGCTGTGAAGAATCTGGTTCCCCAGTCTTCTTTACTTTCCTCTTGGAAGGTTGGGCCATTATTCCAGACTCCAGCACTTCTTTTTCACCCTGTGCTTTGCATTGTGTTCTAGTCTTGACACACACCAGTTCAGGGATACCCAGCATGGCTGCATGGGTCTTGAGCTCTACCTCAGCCAGTGCTGAGGGCTCCAGATCATTTCCTAGCAAACACTTTACTGGGATTGCAGAGGAGACTACCACCTGTTTCAGGCCAGTGACCCCTCCTGTAAGGAAATGCCTCCTTGGCATGGTTACCCCCTGACCTTTTGCCTTTGCTGATGCCAAGTTATGATTTGAAAGTGTGCTGGGACCCTGCTAACCAGGCCCCAACACCAGTGTTCTTTCCCTAAACTGTACCTTTGTCTCCACAATTGGCACAACCCTGGCACTCAGGTAAGTCCCTTGTAACTGGTACCCCTGGTACCAAGGGCCCTGATGCCAGGGAAGGTCTCTAAGGGCTGCAGCATGTCTTATGCCACCCTAGGGACCCCTCATTCAGCACATACACACTGCTTGCCAGCTTGTGTGTGCTGGTGGGGAGAAAATGACTAAGTGACATGGAACTCCCCTCAGAGTGCCATCCCAACCTCACACTGCCTGTGGCATAGGTAAGTCACCCCTCTAGCAGGCCTTACAGCCCTAAGGCAGGGTGCACTATGCCACAGGTGAGGGCATAAGTGCATGAGCACTATGCCTCTACAGTGTCTAAGCAAAACCTTAGACATTGTAAGTGCAGGGTAGCCATAAGAGTATATGGTCTGTGAGTCTGTCAAACACGAACTCCACAGCACCATAATGGCTACACTGAAAACTGGGAAGTTTGGTATCAAACTTCTCAGCACAATAAATGCACACTGATGCCAGTGTGCACTTTATTGTAAAATACACCCAGAGGGCACCTTAGAGATGTCCCCTGAAAACATACCCGACTTCCAGTGTGGGCTGACTAGTTTTTGCCAGCCAGCCACACACCAGAGATGTTGCTGGCCACATGGGGAGAGTGCCTTTGTCACTCTGTGGCCAGGAACAAAGCCTGTACTGGGTGGAGATGCTTCTCACCTCCCCCTGCAGGAACTGTAACACCTGGCAGTGAGCCTCAAAGGCTCACCCCTTTTGTTACAGTGCCACAGGGCATCCCAGCTAGTGGAGATGCCCGCCCCTCCGGCCACTGCCCCCACTTTTGGTGGCAAGGCTGGAGGAGATAATGAGGAAAACAAGGAGGAGTCACCCCCCCCAGTCAGGACAGCCCCTAAGGTGTCCTGAGGTGAGGTGACTCTTACTTTTAGAAATCCTCCATCTTGTAGAAGGAGGATTCCCCCAATAGAATTAGGGATGTGCCCCCCTCCCCACAGGGAGGGGGCACAAAGAGGGTGTAGCCACTCTCAGGGCCAGTAGCCATTGGCTACTGCCCTTCCAGACCTAAACACACCCCTAAATTCAGTATTTAGGGGCTCCCAGAACAGAGGAAGATAGATTCCTGCAACCTAAAGAAGAAGGACTGCTGACGTGAAGCCCTGCATTGAAGACGGAGACGACAACTGATTTGGCCCCAGCCCCACCGGCCTGTCTCCCTACTTCGACGACAAACTGCAACAGCGACGCATCCAACAGGGACCAGCGACCTCTGAAGCCTCAGAGGACTGCCCTGCAGCTAAAGGACCAAGAAGCTCCAGAGAACAGCGGGCCTGTTCAAGAAACTGCAACTTTCTGCAACAAAGAAGCAACTTTAAAGACCCCACGTTTCCCGGCGGAAGCGTGAGACTTTCCACTCTGCACCCGACGCCCCCGGCTCGACCTGCGGAAAACTAACACTTCAGGGAGGACTCCCCGGCGACTGCGAGCCCGTGAGTAGCCACAGTTGACCCCTCTGTACCCCCACAACGACGCCTGCAGAGGAAATCTAGAGGCTCCCCCTGACCGCAACAGACTGCGCCTGTAACAAGGAACCCGACGCCTGGAACCAGCACTGCACCCGCAGCCCCCAGGACTTTAAGGAACCGAACTCCAGTGCAGGAGCGACCACCAGGTGATCCTCTGCCTAGCCCAGGTGGTGGCTACTCCGAGGAGCCCCCCCGTGCCTGCCTGCATCATTGAAGAGACCCCCGGGTCTCCCCATTGATTCCTATCTGAAAATTGACGCCTGATTGCACTCTGCACCCAGCCGCCCCTGTGCCGCTGAGGGTGTACTTTCTGTGCCTGCTTGTGTCCCCCCCGGTGCCCTACAAAACCCCCCTGGTCTGCCCTCCAAGGACACGGGTACTTACCTGCTGGCAGACTGGAACCGGGGCACCCCTGTTTCCATTGAAGCCTATGTGTTTTGGGCACCACTTTGACCTCTGCACCTGACCGGCCCTGAGCTGCTTGTGTGGTAACTTTGGGGTTGCCTTGAACCCCCAACGGTGGGCTACCTTGGACCCAACTTTGAACCCTGTAAGTGTTTTACTTACTTGTGAACTTAACAAACACTTATACTTACCTCCCCCAGGAAATGTTGATTTTTGCACTTTGTCCACTTTTAAAATAGCTTATTGCCATTTTTGTCAAAACTGTACATGCTATTGTGATTATTCAAAGTTCCTAAAATACCTGAGTGAAATACCTTTCATTTGAAGTATTACTTGTATGACTTGTAAATCCTGAACCTGTGGTTCTTAAAATAAACTAAGAAAATATATTTTTCTATATAAAAACCTATTGGCCTGGAGTAAGTCTTTGAGTGTCTGTTCCTCATTTATTGCCTGTGTGTGTACAACAAATGCTTAACACTACCCTCTGATAAGCCTACTGCTCGACCACACTGCCACAAAATAGAGCATTAGAATTATCTACTTTTGCCACTATCTTACCTCTAAGGGGAACCCTAAGACTCTGTACAAGCTATTTCTTACTTTGAAATAGTATATACAGAGTCAACTTCCTACACCTCCCCATTCTAAAGCTACCATTGTCAGGGGATGGTCTTTAGTTTCATTGTCAGCATTAGTGACTGGATGTGTCTGTCTAGCCAGATACTGTTCTGGGGAAACCAGTTTGTCTGTCACCATGGTGACACTGGCACCTCTATCTCTGAGGGCTTCTACCTTATTCCCATTTATCAAGAGCTGCTGCCTGTATTTATGCATGTTCGGCAGCCAGGCAGTGTGGCTAAATCCACCCCACCCTCAGAGACTAAAGTAGCTTCAGTGTGAACCCTGATTTGCTCTGGGCAGACTGTTGATCCCACCTGGAGACTGGCTATTCCAGTGCTAACTGGAGTAGTAGTTTTGGGTCTTTTCTTGGGACAGGCCTTGTCTCCAGTTTGGTGTCCATGTTGTTTACAGGTGGGACAGCAGGCCTTCTTGGGATCAAAGTTTTTACCCTTATACCCATTTGTGGACTGTGAAGAGGCTCGGGCCCACTCTCCTGAGTAGGTTTTTGGGGCCCTGTTGAAGTGCTGAAGACTCTTTGTTTTTGTCCTTGGATTTCTCACCACCCTTCCCCTGGGGAGGCTTTGTGACTCCTTTCTTTTGCTCACCCCCTGTGGAAGTCTTGGTCACCCTTGTCTTGACCCAGTGGTCTGCCTTCTTTCCCAATTTTTTGGGAGAAATTGTACCTAGGTCTACCAGATGTTGATGCAGTTTGTCATTGAAGCAATTACTTAACAGATGTTATTTCATAAATAAATCATACAGCCCATCATATTCACTTACACCACTGCCAGGTTATCTAACCATCTAGTGTTTTGACAGAGAAGTCAACAAAATCAACTCAGGTCTGGCTCGAGGTTTTGTGAGCCCCCTGAACCTAATCCTGTACTTCTCAGTTGAGAATCCAAAGCCCTCAATCAGGGTAGCCTTCATGAGATCATAGGATTCTGCATCCTTAGCAGAGAGTGTGAGGAGTCTATTCCTATACTTTCCAGTGAACATTTCCAAAAGGAGAGCTCCCCAGTGAGATCTGTTTATGTTTCCGGTTGCACAAGCCCTGTCAAAAGCTGTGAAACATTTGGTGATGTCATCACCTTCTTCATATTTAGTTGCAATCCCTTTGGGGATTTTTGGGATGTCAGTATTCTCTCTGACCCTATTTAAGTTGCTGCCACCATTTAAGGGTGTTAAACCCATTTCTTTTTTTCCCTTTCTATAGCTAGGAGCTGCTTCTCCAAGTCTAATCTCTTGGCCATCCTTGCTAAAAGGATGTCCTCTTCATTGAGGTTGCCCTCAATGCTTACAGAGGCACTGGACTCCCCTGTGGAAGAACCAGACTCTCTGACTATGATTGGTGGAGACAGGGTTCTAGGAGCCCTGTTCTCCCTAATTAGGACATTAGGGGTGAGATTCAGTAATTTCCCCATCTGAGGGAGGACCTTCCAACTCAGAGGGGTGGTCCCTTGTAAACTCTGCCAGGAGCTCCTGGAGCTTTGTCTTGGTAGGGTTAGACCCAGTTTTCATATTTTTTATCTTACAGAGAGACCTTAAATCTGACATCCCTAGATGCAGGTAAGGGGTGAGGTTGAGTTCCATCACCATCTCATCAGTTTGACTTATTATGACTGAAAAAATTGGGATTACTTTTTAAGAAACTAAACACTACTTCTGTAACTTAAATCCTAACTTTTACAAACTGTTAAACTTAAAAAGAAATGCTAACAGGGACGTGCACAAGGCCCTAGCAGGACTTTTAAAAATGTAGAAAAATAGTCAAATTGCAAAAATCAATTTCTAATGACAATTTTTGGATTTTTTTTATGTGATCAGGTATTGGCTGAGTAGTCCAGTAAATGCAAAGTCTTAGACCCCACCACTGATCCACCAATGTAGGAAGTTGGCCCTGTATATACTATCTCAAAGTGAGAGCTAGTGTGCACAGAGTCCAAGGGTTCCCCTTAGAGATTGATAGTGGCACAATTAGATAATACTAATGCTCTATTTTGTTGTAGTGTGGTCAAGCAGTAGTCTTATCATAAGGTAGTGTTAAGCATTTGTTGTACACACACAGGCAATACATGAGTACACACTCTCAAAGACTTAACTCTAGGCCAATAGGTTTTTATATAGAAAAATATTATTTTCTTAATTTATTTTAGAACCACGAGATTCAGAATTCAAGTAAGTATATAAATTGTACAGTACTTGGCATAGGTAAATATGGAACTTTGAATTAAAACAGTAATGTACACAGTTTGGGCAAAAATGGCAATAAGCTATTTTAAAAGTGGACACTGCAAAAATCCAGGAGTCGGGTTCTTTGTTACTGGGTGGTCGCGGTCAGGGGGAGCCTCTGGATCTCTCTGCAGGCGTCGCTGTGGGGGTGCAGGGAGGTTGTCTCAGGGTGTCCACGTCATTGGAGTCGCCTGTGGGTCCTCTCTGCAATGTTGGTTCTTCTGGACACGAGCCGGGGACGTCAGGTGCAGAGTGTTGGGGACTCATGCTTCGGGAGTGAGGCTGGAGTCCCTTTAAAGTTGGTTTCTTCTTTGTTGCTTGGACAGAGCCACTGGCCACGGGAGTTTCTTGGTCATTTGGGTGCAGGGAAGTCCTCTGAGTCGGCAGAAGTCACTGGTCCTGCTGGATGCATCGCTGTTGCAGGTTCATTGAGTCTGGAGAAAGGCCGGTAGGGCTGGGCCCAAGTCAGTTGTCATCTCTGTAGTCTCTGCAGGGCTTTCAGGTCAGCAGTCCTTCTTCTTGTTTTAGGTTATCAGGAATCTGTTTTCCTGGCTTCAGGGTCGCCCCTAAATACTCAATTTAGGGGGGTGTTTACGGTTGGAGGGCAGTAGCCAATGGCTACTGTCCCTAAGGGTGGCATCATTGTGGATTTATTGTCCTGAGAAGTTTGATACCAAACTTCCCAGTATTCAGTGTGGCCATTATAGAACTGTGGAGTTTGTGTTTGACAAACTCCCAGACCATATACTCTTTATGGCTACCCTGCACTTAAAATGTCTACGAATTGGCTTTGACATTGTAGGGGCATAGTGCTCATGCAGCTATGGCCTCACCTGTGGTATAGTGCACCCTGCCTTAGGGCTGTAAGGCTTGCTAGAGGAGTGACTTACCTTTTTCCACCGGTAGTGGGTTGTGGGCATGGCACCCTGAGGGGAGGGCTATGTCAACTTAGTCTTTTTCTCCCTATCAGCACAAACAAGCTATGAGGCAGTGTGCATGTGCTGAGTGAGGGGTCCCCAGGGTGGCATAGTACATGCTGCAGCCCTTAAAGACCTTCCCTGGCTACAGGGCCCTTGGTACCAGGGGTACCACTTACAAGGGACTTATCTGTGTGCCAGGGCTGTGCCAATTGTGGAGACAAAGATAAAGTTTAAGGAAAGGACACTGGTGCCAGACCTAGTTATTAGGGTCCCAGCACACTTTCAATCATCACTAGCATCAACAAAAGGCAAAACGTTAGGGGGCAACCATTCCAACAGTGGCATTTTCCTACAGTCATAATTTGGCAGTAGTTACCGCCAGCCTGTTGGCGGTATTACCGCCACTTTATCACTCACCGCCAGGGTCGTAACGAGGGCCTGAGTATCATGACCAAAATGGAAGATCTCTACCCCTTGGTCATGGAAGAAGTCAAATGGGGGCATTTTGCCAATCAGAAATACATTAATGAGATGTGGATAAGGCAGGGATACTTCTGGCATGGTTGAATACGGGCGACTGGGGTCGGAGTCATATTGGTGGCATTATTTCATTGACGCTGTCAACCGTCACAAGTAGTGAGGCCTAGGTAGACAGGATGGCCCACTATATGCAGAATTCTTATGATAATCAAGTGAGGGTCTAGAGTCAGAAATGGAGAAATTTGCTATGGAATGTCTCTGAAGGCAGTTAGAGAGCACAGCAGCTCCAGAGTTACAGGACGTTCTCACATACAAGGAAATACTTCTGGAACTCATGCTGCTTTATGCTGGGAAGAACCCTGGGTCTGAATGGACTTCGAGTGGATTTTTTTTTAAAAGATGGCAGGGAGGATTGCATGCTCCTCACACAAGAGGTATCTCATGGCCAATAGATGGGGGAGCTGTTGAGAGATCTCCACAGAGCCACTATTCTGATTCCCAAAGCTGGCAAGCCCTGAGACCGTTAGGACTTGTACGGACCCATCTCTTGCTTAAACGTGGCTACAAATGTTCTGGCTAGGGCCATGGCAAACAGAATGCAGGGAGCTATTTCAGATCTGATCCACCCTGATTAGAATGGGTTAATCCGCTAATAGTCGACCAAATTGAATCTCCAACACTTATACAATGGTATAGCGACAGCAGATGGGCTAGGAATCCCCCTGGCAATCATGTCCCTAGATGCGTACAAGGCCTTTGACTCCATACAATGTCCTCTTTTGTTTGCCATAGTGGAGAAAATGGGTTTTGGGCCATGATATCTATGATGGATCAGCCTTCTGTATAATCAGCACAGGGCCAGGCAGGTGAATGGGATTCTCTCCCGGGAATTCCCCATCCAGAAGGGAACAGGACAGGGCTGCCTCCTCTCAACAATACGGTTTGCCATAGCTATAAAGGCACTAGCCGAGTAGATCACGGTGGACGCCCAGGAGCGGGGCTTGTGCTGGTGCAACTCGTGGGAGGACTGGATCTTGCTGTACGCAGATGACATCCTGCTGCATATACAGAACCCGGATGTGTCTGGGAGGAATATTCACTATTTATGGCACCTAGTCACGGTTGAGGATTAACTGGGAGAAATATCTGATCTTCCCAATAGGTGGCTGGTCAGTGGTGGTGTTATTGCCCCTGCTACTGGAGGTGGAACCTGCACATTAAATACCTTGGCATCTGGGTTTCCAAAGAGAATGGTATGCATCAGACGGACAGTACTGACCCCCTGCTGCATTGATTGGAAACGGACATAAAACACTGGAGGGCCCTACCGCTATTGTTTATTGGGTGGACTGGAGGGGTGCCGGGACAGAGGGGTTATCTTCACTTGTGGTATGGGGAGCAGATATCATCATATGTCCCCACTGCTACTGCCACCATCATATCCGTTTGGCGCAAACTACCAAGGGAGGTGGAGTGGGAAAGGCGATTGACACCATGTACCCTGTTGTGGGTTGGTAAAAGGCTTCATCCTGTACCTGACATGCCAGGGTTTTAAAAATTAGACTTGATTGGTCTTTTAGCCCTTGAGGACAATTGGGATGCTAACAGGATGGTTCAGTTTTCACATTTGCAGTTTGAATATGATATGGCTACCTCCCACATATTTAAATACTTGTAATTACGACAAGTCCAACAGGCCCAGATCCCTAGGCACGAGGAAATTAAGAAAGACTCCCTATTGGAACTACGGCTGTTAGACGGCTGCTTGGATACAAAGGGCATCTCCCTTACGTATGCTACATTGATGAGGAACACACAGGAGGAGCTAACACGCTCACAGGAGTGATGGCAGGATGATATAGGGGACCTAGAAGATAAGGACTGGGGGGATGCTCTACAGTTCTCAAGGGTAGTGGCCATCAGTCCAATTTATATCTCATTCAATTGAAAATACTGCACAGGACATATTATACACAGGTCCTGCTACACAAGATAGGTACGTCAATGGACAACTGTTGCCCCTGACAGTGTGGACTATGGAGTACCTTCTTTCACACAATGTAGGGCTGCTCGAAACCTCGGTCCTTTTGGGAAGGGGTGATGACGTCCCTGGCTGAGGTTGTCAGGGTCCCCCTGCCATTATCTGCATCAAGAGTGTTGCTGGGGCTCTGGATGGACTTGAGGTCACCTCTTACACTAAACTAGTGATTATTCTGGGCAATGTTGTAGCTAAGAGAGATATTGCTAGACACTGGGGCAGTCCTCACTGTCCAAGGCTAGTGGAGTGGTGAGAAGGAATGGAACAATGCAGGGTCCGGGAAACAATGGTCTACAAGTGTCTGAAATGCCAGCGCAAATGTGAGAGGGGGTCCTGGGCTGAGGGGGGTCTTTGCACATGCCATGGTGAAGGAAGGTGGGTGGGGTGCATCAGGTGCATGGTGGACTGGTGGGATGCATAATTTTGACTTCTCAAGAGAGGTTATATTGTTGTGCCAATAATCTATATGTGAGAAGAGGGTGGGGGGCAGAGGGAGGATACCGGGTTCTGGTTGCTCTACTATGGCTGCTATGTTTGCTGTCTTTGTATTTTCTTTGTCAAGCGTATAGTCCTGACCTTTAAAATTAATAAAATGGTATAAAAAAAAAATAGAAGTTGCAAATGTGTACATATATATATACACAAACACACATATATATAGTCACACATATACTTATGTTAACATTATTAAAAGTAAACACAATTACAATATTATCTCAAAAGAGTTAGATTGATTACAAAAGAAACATAAAATAACCTACATCAATTTCACAATTAAAATTCCAAAAGTAAATTATGTAAATACTGTTACTAGATCTTTTAAATGTAGTTAAATAAACCCCAAAGGTTATTTTCATAAACAGTTTTAAATATTTATTCTATATTTAACCCCTTCGCTGCCAGGCCTTTTCCCCCTCCTGTGCCGGGCCTTTTTTTGCCTATTTGGGGCAGTTCGCGCTTAGGCCCTCATAACTTTTTGTCCACATAAGCTAACCAAGCCAAATTTGCGTCCTTTTTTTCCAACATCCTAGGGATTCTAGAGGTACCCAGACTTTGTGGGTTCCCTTGAAGGAGGCCAAGAAATTGGCCAAAATACAGTGAAAATTTCGTTTTTTTCAAAAAAATTGGAAAAAGTGGCTGCAGAAGAAGGCTTGTGGTTTTTCCCCTGAAAATGGCATCAACAAAGGGTTTGCGGTGCTAAACTCAGCAGCTTCCCAGCTTTCAGGAACAGGCAGACTTGAATCAGAAAACCCAATTTTTCAACACAATTTTGGCATTTTACTGGGGCATACCCCATTTGTGCAATTTTTTGTGCTTTCAGCCTCCTTCCAGTCAGTGACAGGAATGGTCATGAAACCAATGCTGGATCCCAGAAACCTAAACATTTCTGAAAAGTAGACAAAATTCTGAATTCAGCAAGGGGTCATTTGTGTAGATCCTACAAGCGTTTCCTACAGAAAATAACAGCTGAAAAAGAAAAATATTGAAATTGAGGTGAAAAAACCATCAATTTTTCTCTACGTTTTACTCTGTAACTTTTCCCTGCAATGTCAGATTATCGAAAGCAATATACTGTTACGTCTGCTGGACTCCTCTGGTTGCGGGGATATATAGGGCTTGTAGGTTCATCAAGAACCCGAGGAACCCAGAGCCAATAAATGAGCTGCACCCTGCAGTGCGTTTTCATTCTATACCGGGTATACAGCAATTCATTTGCTGAAATATAAGGAGTAAAAAATTGCTATCAAGAAAACCTTTGCATTTCCAAAAAGGGCACAAGATAAGGTGTTGAGGAGCAGTGGTTATTTGCACATCTCTGAATTCCGGGGTGACCATAGTAGCACGTGAATTACAGGGAATTTCTCAAATAGATGTCTTTTTTACACACACTCCTATATTTGGAAGGAAAAAATGTAGAGAAAGACAAGGGGCAATAGTACTTGTTTTGCTAATCTATGTTCCCCCAAGTCTCCCAATAAAAATGGTACCTCACTTGTGTGGGTAGGCCTAGCACCCGCGACAGGATATGCCCCAAAACACAACATGGACACATCACAGAAAACAGAGCTGTTTTTAGCAAAGTGACTACCTGTAGATTTTGGCCTCTAGCTCAGCCGCCACCTAGGGAAACCTACCAAACCTGTGCATTTCTGAAAACTAGAGACCTAGGGGAATCCAAGGAGGGGTGACTTGTGTGGCTCGGACCAGGTTCTGTTACCCAGAATCCTTTGCAAACCTCAAAATTTGGCTAAAAAAACACATGTTCCTCACATTTCTGTGGCAGAAAGTTATGGAATCTGAGAGGAGCCACAAATTTCCTTCCACCCAGCGTTCCCCCACGTCTCCCGATAAAAATGATACCTCACTTGTGTGGGTAGGCCTAGCACCCGCGACAGGATATGCCCCAAAACACAACGTGGACACATCACAGAAAACAGAGCTGTTTTTAGCAAAGTGACTACCTGTAGATTTTGGCCTCTAGCTCAGCCGCCACCTAGGGAAACCTACCAAACCTGTGCATTTCTGAAAACTAGAGACCTAGGGGAATCCAAGGAGGGGGGACTTGTGTGGCTCGGACCAGGTTCTGTTACCCAGAATCCTTTGCAAACCTCAAAATTTGGCTAAAAAAACACATGTTCCTCACATTTCTGTGGCAGAAAGTTCTGGAATCTGAGAGGAGCCACAAATTTCCTTCCACCCAGCGTTCCCCCACGTCTCCTGATAAAAATGATACCTCACTTGTGTGGGTAGGCCTAGCGCCCGCGACAGGATATACCCCAAAACACAACGTGGACATATCACAGAAAACAGAGCTGTTTTTAGCAAAGTGACTACCTGTAGATTTTGGCCTCTAGCTCAGCCGCCACCTAGGGAAACCTACCAAACCTGTGCATTTCTGAAAACTAGAGACCTAGGGGAATCCAAGGAGGGGTGACTTGCGGGGCTCGGACCAGGTTCTGTTACCCAGAATCCTTTGCAAACCTCAAAATTTCGCTAAAAAAACACATGTTCCTCACATTTCTGTGGCAGAAAGTTCTGGAATCTGAGAGTAGCCACAAATTTCCTTCCACCCAGCGTTCCCCCACGTCTCCCGATAAAAATGATACCTCACTTGTGTGGGTAGGCCTAGCGCCCGCGACAGGATATGCCCCAAAACACAACGTGGACATATCACAGAAAACAGAGCTGTTTTTAGCAAAGTGACTACCTGTAGATTTTGGCCTCTAGCTCAGCCGCCACCTAGGGAAACCTACCAAACCTGTGCATTTCTGAAAACTAGAGACCTAGGGGAATCCAAGGAGGGGTGACTTGCGGGGCTCGGACCAGGTTCTGTTACCCAGAATCCTTTGCAAACCTCAAAATTTGGCTAAAAAAACACATGTTCCTCACATTTCTGTGGCAGAAAGTTCTGGAATCTGAGAGGAGCCACAAATTTCCTTCCACCCAGCGTTCCCCCACGTCTCCCGATAAAAATGATACCTCACTTGTGTGGGTAGGCCTAGCGCCCGCGACAGGATATGCCCCAAAACACAACATGGACATATCACAGAAAACAGAGCTGTTTTTAGCAAAGTGACTACCTGTAGATTTTGGCCTCTAGCTCAGCCGCCACCTAGGGAAACCTACCAAACCTGTGCATTTCTGAAAACTAGACACCTAGGGGAATCCAAGGAGGGGTGACTTGCGGGGCTCGGACCAGGTTCTGTTACCCAGAATCCTTTGCAAATCTCAAAATTTGGCTAAAAAAACACATGTTCCTCACATTTCTGTGGCAGAAAGTTCTGGAATCTGAGAGGAGCCACAAATTTCCTTCCACCCAGCGTTCCCCCACGTCTCCCGATAAAAATGATACCTCACTTGTGTGGGTAGGCCTAGCGCCCGCGACAGGATATGCCCCAAAACACAACGTGGACATATCACAGAAAACAGAGCTGTTTTTAGCAAAGTGACTACCTGTAGATTTTGGCCTCTAGCTCAGCTGCCACCTAGGGAAACCTACCAAACCTGTGCATTTCTGAAAACTAGAGACCTAGGGGAATCCAAGGAGGGGTGACTTGCGGGGCTCGGACCAGGTTCTGTTACCCAGAATCCTTTGCAAACCTCAAAATTTGGCTAAAAAAAACACATGTTCCTCACATTTCTGTGGCAGAAAGTTCTGGTATCTGAGAGGAGCCACAAATTTCCTTCCACCCAGCGTTCCCCCATGTCTCCCGATAAAAATGATACCTCACTTGTGTGGGTAGGCCTAGCGCCCGCGACAGGATATGCCCCAAAACACAACGTGGACATATCACAGAAAACAGAGCTGTTTTTAGCAAAGTGACTACCTGTAGATTTTGGCCTCTAGCTCAGCCGCCACCTAGGGAAACCTACCAAACCTGTGCATTTCTGAAAACTAGAGACCTAGGGGAATCCAAGGAGGGGTGACTTGCGGGGCTCGGACCAGGTTCTGTTACCCAGAATCCTTTGCAAATCTCAAAATTTGGCTAAAAAAAACACATGTTCCTCACATTTCTGTGGCAGAAAGTTCTGGAATCTGAGAGGAGCCACAAATTTCCTTCCACCCAGCGTTCCCCCCACGTCTCCCGATAAAAATGATACCTCACTTGTGTGGGTAGGCCTAGCGCCCGCGACAGGATATGCCCCAAAACACAACGTGGACATATCACAGAAAACAGAGCTGTTTTTAGCAAAGTGACTACCTGTAGATTTTGGCCTCTAGCTAAGCCGGCACCTAGGGAAACCTACCAAACCTGTACATTTCTGAAAACTAGAGACCAAGGGGAATCCAAGGAGGGGTGACTTGCGGGGCTCGGACCAGGTTCTGTTACCCAGAATCCTTTGCAAACCTCAAAATTTGGCTAAAAAAACACATGTTCCTCACATTTCTGTGGCAGAAAGTTCTGGAATCTGAGAGGAGCCACAAATTTCCTTCCACCCAGCGTTCCCCCACGTCTCCCGATAAAAATGATACCTCACTTGTGTGGGTAGGCCTAGCGCCCGCGACAGGATATGCCCCAAAACACAACGTGGACATATCACAGAAAACAGAGCTGTTTTTAGCAAAGTGACTACCTGTAGATTTTGGCCTCTAGCTCAGCCGGCACCTAGGGAAACCTACCAAACCTGTACATTTCTGAAAACTAGAGACCTAGGGGAATCCAAGGAGGGGTGACTTGTGTGGCTCGGACCAGGTTCTGTTACCCAGAATCCTTTGCAAACCTCAAAATTTGGCTAAAAATACACATGTTACTCACATTTCTGTGGCAGAAAGTTCTGGAATCTGAGAGGAGCCACAAATTTCCTTCTACCCAGCGTTCCCCCAAGTCTCCCGATAAAAATGATACCTCACTTGTGTGGGTAGGACTAGCGCCCACGAAAGGAAAGGGCCCAAAACACAACGTGGACACATCACATTTTTTTATAAAAAGCAGTGCCTACCTGTGGATTTTGGCCTGTAGCTCAGCCGACACCTGAGGAAACCTAGCAAACCAGTGCATTTTTGAAAACTAGAAACCCAGGGGAATCCAAGATGGGGTGACTTGCGGGGCTCTGACCAGGTTATGTTACCCAGAATCCTTTGCAAACATCAAAATTTGGCCCAAAAAACACTTTTTTCCTCTCATTTCGGTGACAGAAAGTTCTGGAATCTGAGAGGAGCCACAAATTTCTTCCACCCAGCGTTCCCCTAAGTCTCTCGATAAAAATGGTACATCACTTCTGTGGGTAGGCCTAGCGCCCACAAAAGGAAATGGCCCAAAACACAACGTGGACACAACATATTTTTTCACAGAAAACAGAGGTGTTTTTTGCAAGGTGCCTACCTGTGGTGTTTGGCCTGTAGCTCAGCCGGCCCCAGGGGGGGGGGGGGCAGAAATGCCCTAAAATAAATTTGCCCCCCCAACCCCCACCCTCCCCCGCCGGGAGCGACCCTTGCCTACGGGGTCGCTCCCCCTGCGTGACATTGGCACCAAAAAACAAATCCCCGGTGCCTAGTGGTTTCTGCCCCCTTGGGGGCAGGTTGACCTAAACTCAGCCAATCTGCCCCCAAGGGGGGCAGAAATGGCCTAAATACAATTTGTCCCCCAGGGGAGCGACTTTTGCCTGATGGGTCGCTCCCCATCTCTAAAAAAAAAAAACAAAGAAAAAAAAAAACAAAAAAAAGAAAAATTCCCCTGGCGCCTAGAGGTTTCTGCCCCCCCCCCCCCTAATAATAGGCCGATCTGTCCCCCGGGGGGGCAGAAATGGCCTAAAATAAATTTGCCCCCCCAACCCCCACCACCCCCCCGGGAGCGACCCTTGCCTACGGGGTCGCTCCCCCTGCGTGACATTGGCGCCAAAAAACAAATCCCCGGTGCCTAGTGGTTTCTGCCCCCTTGGGGGCAGATTGACCTAAAATTTGCCAATCTGCCCCCAGGGGGGCAGAAATGGTCTAAATACAATTTACCCCCCCAGGGGAGCGACCCTTGCCTGATGGGTCGCTCCCCATCTCTAAAAAAAGAAACAACAAAAAAAAAAAAACACAAAAAAAAAATTGCCCTGGTGCCTAGAGTGTTCTGCCCCCCCCCCCAGGGGCAGTTCGGCCTAATAATAGGCCGATCTGTCCCCCGGGGGGGCAGAAATGGCCTAAAATAAATTTGCCCCCCCAACTTCCACCGCCCCCCCGGGAGCGACCCTTGCCTACGGGGTCGCTCCCCCTGCGTGACATTGGCGCCAAAAAACAAATCCCCGGTGCCTAGTGGTTTCTGCCCCCTTGGGGGCAGATTGACCTAAAATTGGCCAATCTGCCCCCAGGGGGGCAGAAATGGTCTAAATACAATTTGCCCCCCCAGGGGAGCGACCCTTGCCTGATGGGTCGCTCCCCATCTCTAAAAAAAGAAACAACAAAAAAAAAAAAACACAAAAAAAAAAATTGCCCTGGCGCCTAGAGTGTTCTGCCCCCCCCCCCCGGGGGCAGTTCGGCCTAATAATAGGCCGATCTGTCCCCCGGGGGGGCAGAAATGGCCTAAAATAAATTTGCCCCCCCAACATCCACCCCCCCCCGGGAGCGACCCTTGCCTACGGGGTCGCTCCCCCTGCGTGACATTGCACCAAAAAACAAATCCCCGGTGCCTAGTGGTTTCTGCCCCCTAGGGGGCAGATTGACCTAAACTTGGCCAATCTGCCCCCAGGGGGGCAGAAATGGTCTAAATACAATTTGCCCCCCCAGCGGAGCAACCTTTGCCTGATGGGTCGCTCCCCATCTCTAAAAAAAGAAACAACAAAAAAAAAAACACAAAAAAAAAATTGCCCTGGCGCCTAGAGTGTTCTGCCCCCCCCCGGGGGCAGTTCGGCCTAAAAATAGGCCGATCTGTCCCCCGGGGGGGCAGAAATGGCCTAAAATAAATTTGCCCCCCCAGCCCCCACACCCCCCCCCGGGAGCGACCCTTGCCTACGGGGTCGCTCCCCCCTGCGTGACATTGGCGCCAAAAAACAAATCCCCGGTGCCTTGTGGTTTCTGCCCCCTTGGGGGCAGATTGACCCAAAATTGGCCAATCTGCCCCCAGGGGGGCAGAAATGGTCTAAATACAATTTGCCCCCCCAGGGGAGCGACCCTTGCCTGATAGGTCGCTCCCCATCTCTAAAAAAAGAAACAACAAAAAAAAAAAACACAAAAAAAAATTGCCCTGGCGCCTAGAGTGTTCTGCCCCCCCCCGGGGGCAGTTCGGCCTAAAAATAGGCCGATCTGTCCCCGGGGGGGCAGAAATGGCCTAAAATAAATTTGCCCCCCCAACCCCCACACCCCCCCCCCGGGAGCGACCCTTGCCTACGGGGTCGCTCCCCCTGCGTGACATTGGCGCCAAAAAACAAATCCCCGGTGCCTTGTGGTTTCTGCCCCCTTGGGGGCAGATTGACCTAAAATTGGCCAATCTGCCCCCAGGGGGGCAGAAATGGTCTAAATACAATTTGCCCCCCCAGGGGAGCGACCCTTGCCTGATGGGTCGCTCCCCATCTCTAAAAAAAGAAACAACAAAAAAAAAAAACACACAAAAAAAAAATTGCCCTGGTGCCTAGAGTGTTCAGCCCCCCCCCGGGGGCAGTTCGGCCTAATAATAGGCCGATCTGTCCCCCGGGGGGGCAGAAATGGCCTAAAATAAATTTGCCCCCCCAACCCCCACCCCCCGCCCCCCCCCGGGAGCGACCCTTGCCTACGGGGTCGCTCCCCCCTGCGTGACATTGGCGCTAAAAAACAAATCCCCGGTGCCTAGTGGTTTCTGCCCCCTTGGGGGCAGATTGACCTAAAATTGGCCAATCTGCCCCCAGGGGGGGCAGAAATGGTCTAAATACAATTTGCCCCCCCCAGGGGAGCGACCCTTGCCTGATGGGTCGCTCCCCATCTCTAAAAAAAGAAACAACAAAATAAAAAACACAAAAAAAAATTGCCCTGTGCGCCTAGAGTGTTCTTCTGCCCCCCCCCCCGGGGGCAGTTCGGCCTAATAATAGGCCGATCTGTCCCCCGGGGGGGCAGAAATGGCCTAAAATAAATTTGCCCCCCTAACCCCCACCGCCCCCCCCCGGGAGCGAATCTTGCCTACGGGGTCGCTCCCCCTGCGTGACATTGGCGCCAAAAAACAAATCCCCGGTGCCTAGTGGTTTCTGCCCCCCTTGGGGGCAGATTGACCTAAAATTGGCCAATCTGCCCCCAGGGGGGCAGAAATGGTCTAAATACAATTTGCCCCCCCAGGGGAGCGACCCTTGCCTGATGGGTCGCTCCCCATCTCTAAAAAAAGAAACAACAAAAAAAAAAACACAAAAAAAAATTTGCCCTGGCGCCTAGAGTGTTCTGCCCCCCCCCCGGGGGCAGTTCGGCCTAATAATAGGCCCGATCTGTCCCCCGGGGGGGCAGAAATGGCCTAAAATAAATTTGCCCCCCCAACATCCACCCCCCCCCCGGGAGCGACCCTTGCCTACGGGGTCGCTCCCCCTGCGTGACATTGGCGCCAAAAAACAAATCCCCGGTGCCTAGTGGTTTCTGCCCCCCTAGGGGGCAGATTGACCTAAAATTGGCCAATCTGCCCCCAGGGGGGCAGAAATGGTCTAAATACAATTTGCCCCCCCAGGGAGCGACCCTTGCCTGATGGGTCGCTCCCCATCTCTAAAAAAAGAAACAACAAAAAAAAAAAAACACAAAAAAAAAAATTGCCCTGGCGCCTAGAGTGTTCTGCCCCCCCCCCCCGGGGGCAGTTCGGCCTAAAAATAGGCCGATCTGTCCCCGGGGGGGGCAGAAATGGCCTAAAATAAATTTGCCCCCCCAACCCCCACCCCCCCCCCCCGGGAGCGACCCTTGCCTACGGGGTCGCTCCCCCTGCGTGACATTGGCGCCAAAAAACAAATCCCCGGTGCCTTGTGGTTTCTGCCCCCTTGGGGGCAGATTGACCCAAATTGGCCAATCTGCCCCCCAGGGGGGCAGAAATGGTCTAAATACAATTTGCCCCCCCAGGGGAGCGACCCTTGCCTGATGGGTCGCTCCCCATCTCTAAAAAAAGAAACAACAAAAAAAAAAACACAAAAAAAAATTGCCCCTGGCGCCTAAAGTGTTCTGCCCCCCCCCGGGGGCAGTTCGGCCTAAAAATAGGCCGATCTGTCCCCCGGGGGGCAGAAATGGCCTAAAATAAATTTGCCCCCCCAACCCCCACACCCCCCCCCCCGGGAGCGACCCTTGCCTACGGGGTCGCTCCCCCTGCGTGACATTGGCGCCAAAAAACAAATCCCCGGTGCCTTGTGGTTTCTGCCCCCTTGGGGGCAGATTGACCTAAAATTGGCCAATCTGCCCCCAGGGGGGCAGAAATGGTCTAAATACAATTTGCCCCCCCAGGGAGCGACCCTTGCCTGATGGGTCGCTCCCCATCTCTAAAAAAAGAAACAACAAAAAAAAAAAACACAAAAAAAAAAATTGCCCTGGCGCCTAGAGTGTTCTGCCCCCCCCCGGGGCAGTTCGGCCTAATAATAGGCCGATCTGTCCCCCGGGGGGGCAGAAATGGCCTAAAATAAATTTGCCCCCCAACCCCCACACCCCCCCCCCCGGGAGCGACCCTTGCCTACGGGGTCGCTCCCCCTGCGTGACATTGGCGCCAAAAAACAAATCCCCGGTGCCTAGTGGTTTCTGCCCCCTAGGGGGCAGATTGACCTAAAATTGGCCTATCTGCCCCCAGGGGGGCAGAAAATGGTCTAAATACAATTTGCCCCCCCAGGGGAGCGACCCTTGCCTGATGGGTCGCTCCCCATCTCTAAAAAAAGAAACAACAAAAAAAAAAACACAAAAAAAAAATTGCCCTGGCGCCTAGAGTGTTCTGCCCCCCCCCCCGGGGGCAGTTCGGCCTAAAAATAGGCCGATCTGTCCCCCGGGGGGGCAGAAATGGCCTAAAATAAATTTGCCCCCCCAACCGGCACACCCCCCCCCCGGGAGCGACCCTTGCCTACGGGGTCGCTCCCCCTGCGTGACATTGGCGCCAAAAAACAAATCCCCGGTGCCTTGTGGTTTCTGCCCCCTTGGGGGCAGATTGACCTAAAATTGGCCAATCTGCCCCCAGGGGGGCAGAAATGGTCTAAATACAATTTGCCCCCCCAGGGGAGCGACCCTTGCCTGATGGGTCGCTCCCCATCTCTAAAAAAAGAAACAACAAAAAAAAAAAACACAAAAAATAATTTGCCCTGGCGCCTAGAGTGTTCTGCCCCCCCCCCGGGGGCAGTTCGGCCTAATAATAGGCCGATCTGTCCCCCGGGGGGGCAGAAATGGCCTAAAATAAATTTGCCCCCCCACCCCCCCCCCGGGAGCGACCCTTGCCTACGGGGTCGCTCCCCCTGCGTGACATTGGCGCCAAAAAACAAATCCCGGTGCCTAGTGGTTTCTGCCCCTTGGGGGCAGATTGACCTAAAATCGGCCAATCTGCCCCCAGGGGGGCAGAAATGGTCTAAATGCAATTTGCCCCCCAGGGGAGCGACCCTTGCCTGATGGGTCGCTCCCCATCTCTAAAAAAAAAAAAAGAAAAAAAAAAAAAAACACAAAAAAAAAAATTTGCCCTGGCGCCTAGAGGTTTCTTCCCCCCCTGGGGGCAGATCGGCCTAATAATAGGCCGATCTGCCCCCAGGGGGGGCAGAAAAGGCCTTCCTAAAAAATTGCCCCCCCTGGGAGCGACCCTTGCCAAAGGGGTCGCTTTGTTGCGTGACATTCGCGCGCAAAAACAAACTCCCTGGTGTCTAATGGTTTCTGCCCCCCTTGGGGGCAGATTGGCCTTATCAAAATAGGCCAATCTGCCCCCAAGGGGGGCAGAAATGGCCTAAATATATATTGCCCCGTAGGGGAGTGACCCTTGCCTAAGGGATCGCTCCCCACCTAAAAAAAAAGAATTCATCACAAAAAAAAGAAAAAAAAAAAAAAATGGTCCCTGGTGCCTAGAGGTTTCTGCCCCCCCTGGGGGCAGATCGGCCTAATAATAGGCCAATCTGCCCCCAGGGGGGGCAGAAAAGGCCTTCCTAAAAAAAATGCCCCCCTGGGAGTGACCCTTGCCCAAGGGGTCGCTCCCTTTTGCCAATTTCAAGAAAAAAAAAAAAATCCCTGGTGTCTAGTGGGGTTTCAAAAGCCGGATTGCAAGCAATCCAGCTTTTGAAACCTGTGAGAGACTTCAAAGGGAAGGAAATACATTTCCTTCCCTTTGAAGCCTCTCGGGGCCTCCCCCATGGGATTGAAAAAGAAATGCAAAAGCATTTCTTTTTCAATCGCGCTGGAAGCTCTGCTTCCAGCGCGATGGGGGAGACCCTGTGACTAATCAGCGCGCGCTCGCGCGCTGACGTCACAGGGGGGGTTGGGGGGGGTCGGGGGTGGGAGGGGAAGGGCTTCCCCTTCCATCCCTGACTTGGGGGGGTGGGGGGGGAACCCCACAGAGGGAGCGAGAGCGCTCCCTCTGGGCTGTGTGCCGAGGACGTAGTGGTTACGTCCTCGGCACAGCAGCACTGTGCCGCAGGACGTAACCACTACGTCCGCGGCACAGAAGGGGTTAAAATAAGGCTAGCAACATTCCCTTTATTTCTCACAAAAACCTAACAGAAACGAAGCAAAAAAAACTAAAAAATAAAAGTTACTGCCCAACTTGTTCCCTTAAAAACCTAAAATCTCACTCCTAAAGTTATATTACACACTATAACATACATTGCAAAATTAAAACATTTAAACAATAGCATATACTAAAAATACATAAATGGCTATAACATTAGAGCAATAGTAAATGTGATTTCTTTTATAATAAAAGAGAACTGAAAAATTCTATATTCTTACCTGCAATATGCTATTCCAAGATATTCTGTAAATAACAATATTTTATACATTATATTTTCTCCCTCAATATTTTTGAAACAATATTTTGGTGGAACACCCTCAGGCTTACCTGACCAGTAGATAATAAAGAGCCGAACTGTTGCTTGCAGTATGTCCATTATGTTGCTCTATGTTTGGGACATGGCCCTCATTATGACTTTGGCAGTCAGGTGACCGCCACGCCGGTGATGGCGGTAGTACTGCCGCCAGGCTGGTGGTGAAGACCACCATATTATGACCATGGTGGTAATCCCTCCCACATACAGCCAATGTAGTGCTAGAACCACCAGTGCGGTCCGGCCACTGACTACGGCGGTTGCCATCTTCAGGCAGGCTGAAGACCATTCACTGCCCACCATATTACGACTTAGCAGACCGCTAGGATTTCTGGGGCGGGACCACCACCACCACCACCAAAAGCCTGGTTTGAAACGAGTCAAATAAAAGGAGACACTCACCTCCAGGGACACAGAGGAGTCTGCAGCCACCATGGAACCTGAACTAGAAGTCTTCCTGATGCTGTACATGCAATGGAAGTCCAGGAGCAGCGATGTCGACGAAGACGACAACCGTGAGGGGGTCTGGAGCAGGGGGTGCAAGAGGCTGCCTTGTGCTCTGTAGTGGGAGGTTTTTTAGCAGGGGCCGGGACATTTGCAACACTAAGGGGGCCATGGGAGGACTGGGAGCTAGAGGGACTAGGCTGGGGGAGCAGAGCCTTATGTTTATGGACAACACGGGGTGAGTCAGGAGGGGGGAAGAGGTCAGGTCAGGGCTGGCAGGGAAAAGTTGTTTAGGTACCGTTGGGCGTGTGGGAGTGGAGGTGGAGGGAGTGGTTGTAGGTGTGCTTGACTGGGTTGTAGGTGCATGTAAAGTGTGCTTGTGTGAGGTGGATGGCTATTGAGTGTCTGAGTGGGAGCATTTATGTGTTTTGGGAGGAGGGGGGAAGAGAGGGAAGGAGAGGACAAACAGGTCTTGTGAATGTATGTTGTTGTGGTGTGTGCAAGTAAGGTGGGTGTGCTGCATATGGTTGTGATGGTGGTGGATGTGACTGCACATGTGGTGAATGGGGTGCTTTTCTGCGTGTCTGCTGTTGTGGTGACTTTGGGCAAGGCTGAACAGGTGGCAGTATCTGGGACTGAGGATGGAGTGCTTGCAGGTGTGAGTGCTGATGTGATTATAAGGGAGAAGCTGGAGGTGGAGACAGTGGCTGTTGTTGTGTGTACTTCTGGGTGTTGGCTGTGTATGCTTGTGGTGTGATCTGTGGTGCTTGTGCTTCGCTTTGCGAGTCCTGTCTGTTGCCTTGGGGTCATGCTCATCTGATTGTGTGCTTGGGATAGGCAGGGGGAGAGTGTTCTGAGACTGGGTACACCTAGACACTGGACATCAAAGCATCACTCCTACAATGGTGAGTCAGGATGTAGGCCCTTATTTAAGCTGAAATCCCAGCAAATAACTAACACCTATTGTACATTCCACTCACCATAGCAATGCAGAACTATACAACATTACCAGCAATGGCATACTGAGGCATACACTGACTACTACCTTGGCATCCAAAGACCATGCCAGTGAGTACTCACCCCTTGTGGCTGCTGTGCTGCCCTCAAGCACCCATCTAACTCTGGGTTGGCCCCCACGCATAGGCGGGACATTAGGGGGGTCAGGGTCCAATGGGCACCTCTCCCTTGCTGGGAGGACATCCTCAGCTGTGCCTCCACAGTCTTCCAGGTCCAGCAACTCAGGGCCTCCCACCTCTTTCTATAGTGGGTGCTCTACCGGCTATGGACCCCCAGGGTCCACACTTCCTTGGCGATGGCACGTCATAACCCTTTCTTCTGATGGGCACTGACCTGCATAGGAAACACAGACAGAAGGATACCATTAACTACACACTTCAGCCAGTTACAGTAATGGACTACATACTGCATAGATCCTACAATCATCATACACATCACTCATACCTCTGTGTACATATTGCATGCAGTAGGCAAGAGTACCTAAAGGACACATTGTATGCACACACATTCATAAACATACAGCCATGTTGCATCCAAAATACCAAAAAGGTGCTCACCTGTTGACCTGGAGGCCCATACAACTGTCCATACAAGGGTAGGACCCCATCCACAAGCTTCTCAAGTTCTTCAGATTTGAAGGCTTGGGCTGTCGCGCCGCGTGGTGCGGCGCGAGCCGAATGTTCGGCACAAGCCGGGCGTTCGGCTGGGGCCGCACAGCGCGTTTCTAAAACGCGGCGCGCCCCCAGCCTTTCATGCACTTTTCGAGGCCCCAGGCATTGCATGGGGCCTCGCTCTAGCGTTTTCCACCGCCTTGCTGGGGTCTCCTGACCCCCCTTACCTGTTCTTCTTTCTTCCTTCTTGTCCTCTTTCTTTTCTTCTTTCTGGGGTCTTTTTGTTGTACTTTTTTTATGTCTTCTTCCCTTCCCAGGTTACCTTTCTCTTCCCAGCATTCATTGTTTCCTATTCTCTATGGTTTCTATTCTGTTTTGTTCTATGTACCTCTCCCTGTCTAATATGGTGTCCTTTTACTTCCTGTGGGTCACTTCCTGTCTTTTGGTATATAAGGGCTGTGTTTTCTTCATTTCCTTGCGCTGCAACACTTTCTGCTCAGTTAGTGTCTTCGCTCCTGATTTCCTCCCCTTTTGGTTCTGGATTTCAGCATTCTGTGTTTCCTGACCTTTGCTCCTTTTGGATTCCTGTTTGTTTGTTCTTGTTTTTTCCAGGAATCTTCCTGTTTGGAGGTTTTTCCCCTTTTCCTAAGGGTTTTTTTCCCTCTGGCGCTATTTTCTGAAGGGCACGGTCTGTTCTTGGCGTCTCCATTGCCTACAGCACCGTGGCTACCAGAAAGAGTCGCCCCTTTTTGGGCCAAAGTCGAACATTGAAGATCCACGCCACCAGATCTGCAAATTCCAGGCGCAAGCAGCACGTGAGTCGTGACATGGGCCCGATCCCCTGTAGCACGGGCCATTGTGGCACACAGCAGCTCACGCAGTGGAGGTCTTGATAGGGTGAGAGTCAGGAGTCAAGTGACATAGGCTTCTAAAAATGGCAGTCACGTTCGCACCGGTAATCACCGTCACCGCCGCCGGAGATCAGCATTGGCTCCTGTTCTACATAGACATCAGTGTTAACCAATGAAGAGTTGCACTGTGGTTCAGACTGCCCTCGGCCATGACGACAAACGCAGGCGGAGGGAGGTCACTTCCACCTGTTGTCTACATGCAGGACAGGTGGATGCCATTTTCTGAAGATTATTTTCCTTGTAGTCAATGATATGTGCATCATTGGTACTTATGATACGCACCAAGGCAATTCCTACACGTCTACGTTGTACATTTGGTGGCAGGCTCTGGCTTATGAATTAGTGCTCATGCCAGTGCACTACTTGAATAAGAGTAGTTGACAAACATTTAAAATGTAATGCTACAAATCAACTTAGACTACAACTGTGAAGCAGTATGACCATGTAATGAGATTGTATAGTATCAGAAGTCCGTTTGCATGTTGAGGCAACTAGAGCAGATTTCAAACACTGGTTGTCTGAAATATATGAGAGAGCTCTATTTACTGTAATTTTGTGTGTTTCTATCCTTCATGCTTTCACACACTTGTGATGTTTGGTTTGTTTAGATACGTACCACCTTGGAGGAGGAGGAATGCACCCGTGTACAGACCCCTAATTGACATGGCTACAATGGAGGAATGCCATATAATTCTCACCTATCGTCTGAACAGGGTGACAATCACTGAACTGTGTGCACAATTAGACCCAGATCTCATTCCTGATCTTCATAGTCCTACTGCAATTCTCCTACAGTACAGGTGCTGTCAGTGCTCCACTTCCTGGCCAGTGGATCATTTCGGGTGACAGTAGGCGTGGCTCAGGTATGTCTCAGCCAATGTTTACTACAGTGCTGAAAGGAGTTCTGAATGCTTTGCTGAAACACATCAGCAGCTATATCACATTCCCCCAAAGTGATGATTTGCCCACTGTTAAGGCTGCTTTCTGTACGATCGGACATATTCCACATATGATTGGGGCCATTGACAGGACCCATATTGCTTTGGTTCCTCCCAGGATAAATGAGCAGGTGGTCAGAAATAGGAAGACTTACCATTCCATAAATGTGCAGATGGTGTGCCTTGCTGATTAGTATTTTTCTCATGTTACTGCCAAGTTTACTTATGGAATGCCTACAGACTGCTTTCACACAGTTTGGTGGATGGTGACTTGTGGCAAGCACTTACACTGGTAATGGATTCACACTTCATATGACATTTGCATAGGAAATAAAGGTCAAGACATTGCATATTCATACAATAAATGCACAAATCCTTCTGTTGTGTTTAAGTGTGTTTAATTAATTTACAAAAAGGAACGGATAGTGCTTTTGAGTGGGGTGATGGTGGATGAAATCTTCACTGTAGCGGTCCATTTAGTTTGTAGCACAGGTCCAGTATCCATGGCATCATAGAATAAAGGAGCAATGGCAGTCCAAAGTGAACAAGGTGTCTCAGTGGCACACAAGGGAGAAATGTTGGTGAGGCTTACTTCCTGGCAGTGCTTTTGGTCTTGGCTACAGTCCCTGTAGGATGTCTGGCTCTCAGGGAACATTTGTGGGGTAGTTCCTCTGCTACAGAGGGAGGGGTGCTGGTGGGCTGTGAGTCCTGTGGCAGGACCTTTAGTCCACTAGCTGCAGCAGATATAGAGGGCTGGTCAGTACTCTGTCTAGGAAAGGTGCCCACTGGTGTGTTGAGGGCTCACGCATGAGGTGGCTATTTTACTGAGCTCCTCTGCAATAGAGGCCATGTTGGTATTGTGAATCTGCAATTGCTGCCTGACCTCCTGGTGGTGTTTCCACTGCAGCCTCTGGTTTTCCTGCAAGGTGGTAAGTACCTGGCCCATTCTGTCCTGGGATTTCTGGTATGGTCCCAGGACATGTAACAGTGCCTCCTGGGCAGTCTGTTCCCTGGGTTGGCCCACCCCTTGGCACATAGATATCCTCCCACTGGCCCTGGCCCCCTGTGTCTGTGTCTCCTGAACTATGTCCTCACTCCCACTGACACCAGTAACTTCTTCGTCTTGCCTGGGAGGTGTTGACTCCGGTCCATGTACAGGTGGGCACACTGTTGATTGGCGTGTCCTGGGGACAGAGGTTTGGGGACATTGCAGCTGTTGTAGTGGAGTCCGATGTGAGGTGCTTTGGGGTGGGCTGGGTGATGCTTGTGGTGTCTGACTGACCAGTGGTACCAGAAGGGCCAGGGAGATCTTCCAGATCCAGACATCCAGAGTAGCTGTCATCATTGGGGCCTTCTTCTGGTGGAGGACTAGGAAGACGTGGCACATGCTGCCGGTTGACATTAGCTGGGATACCTGTGAACGTGTATGATAGTTGGTAATATAATTCTCAGATACATGTCTGCTGGACCCGCGCACCATACAGCTGTGGCTCCACCCTGGCGATTTTGTCTATCATGACCCGCAACTCCTCATCAGTTACATGGGGGTGCTTTTGTGGGGACGTGCCAATTGTGTAGTGTGCGTAGTGTATGTGTTGTGCAGAGGGTGGGATGTTTGGTAGGGGTGCAGGGTGTGTGAATAAGTAGGATGCTTAGAAGTAGTGTTTGAGTGCAATGGTGTTGTGTGTATTTGGTGTAGAAGTATGATGTGTGGTGTGTGATGCGTGAAGGGTGTTAGGTGACTGTGGGATAATTCAGGCACTTATATTAATTTAGGACACATGGGGGGTCATTACAACATCAGCGGTAAAAGCCGCTTACCGCCGTGCAGAAGACCGCCAATACACCGCCGCGGCCGCAGAATTCCGCCACAGCTATTATGACACACATCTCGGAATCCGCCGAAATTCAGACACCCACACAAGTCCGCCACACCAAAGGTCAGTGTAAAACTGGCTAAAACAAAACCTCCACCGTCACGCCAACAGAAACACGCCCATGCTATTACGACCCACGAATCCACGTGGCAGTCTTTCAACCACGGTATTCCATTGGCGGTATACACCGCTGCGCTCAAAATACGCACACTCCAAAACACCGCCACATTGGACAATTCCAAATACACACACCTGATACACATACACACACCACTCCCACATACCCAACACAACATAAAACACACACCCACATCAACCACAAACCCCTACGACCACAATTTACGACCGAATGCCAGAGAGACAGAGAGCACAGCAACTGAGAACCCCACCACACAGAGGCACACAACACCATCACCCATACAACATTACATGCACAATACACTACACACCACTACACATCACCACACATCACCCACATCACCCACACCACCCCATGTCACGCCAAAGACACCCCCGTTTTTCCGAGGAGGAGCTCAGGGTCATGGTGGAGGAAATCCTACGGGTAGAGCCACAGCTATTTGGCTCACAGGTGCAGCACACATCCATAGCCAGGAAGATGGAGCTATGGCGAAGAATAGTCGACAGGGTCAACGCAGTGGGACAGCATCCAAGAAATCGGGAGGACATCAGGAAGAGGTGGAACGACCTCGGGGGAAGGTGCGTTCAGTGGTCTCCAGGCACAACATTGCAGTTCAGCGGACTGGTGGCGGACCCCCACCTCCTCCCCCACAACTAACAACATGGGAGGAGTAAGTCTTGACCATCATGCATCCAGAGGGCCTCGGAGGAGTCGGTGGAGGAATGGACACTGGTAAGTCAAATCTTAACTATCATATCCCCCACCCTACCTGCATGCTATCACACCCCTCCCTCCCCCCTCCCCTATCACTCCAACTCCTCACTAATGTACTAATAACACAAACCACCCATCCCAACACCAAGCCCTGCATGACACAACTAAGCATGGTCACCCCTCACCAAAGCATGCTCACTGCACATACCCAGAACAACCCCCTAACCATCATCACACAAACCCACACACAGGAATGCTTGCACTGGGGTACACACCCACCCACCCATTGCACACCATTACACACACACATGCAATAATCATGATCTTATGTCCCTGCAGGACCACTAAGGAACGTCACCACACCGGAGGGTCCAGACAACTCCACTCCACCACAGAAGAGGCCCACCGTGACGATAGCAGCTCTGCCCTACTGGATCCTGATGACCAGCCCGGACCATCGTGGGACTCAGGACAGTCGTTTCCCCTTGCACAGGCACAGCCCAACACTGACCTTCCACCCTCTGGTAACACCAGCACAGCACCCACCCAGCGGGCCCATACCTCCGTACCCAGGACACGTCAATCGGCGGTGTGTCCACCACTACAGGGAACCCAGGATAACCCACCACCCCAAGAAAATCAGGGACCTGGGGGCAGTGGTAGTGGGCACACGGTCCAGGGGACGGAGGCACAGGAACACAGGGGAACTGGGAGGGCTGCTGTGCGACAGGGGGCGGACAGGCCAAGGGAACCCACTCTCCACGAGGCCCTATCCTCCATCATGGGAGCATACCACCACTCCGAGGAGACGATGGCAACGGTCCTGGCCAAGTTTCAGGAGACCCAGCGCCTGCAGGAGGAGCAGTATTTGGGGTTCAGGGAGGAACTCAGGACCATCAGCACCACCATGGGCACCATCGTAGGGGTGCTGAAGGACATACAGCAGACCATGAGGGACACCGTGGCACTCCAAGGGGCCCCTGACACTAGCATGGACGATGAACTGCCCACCACCTCCGCCGGCGCTAGTGGACAGGACGCACCGCCACAGGACCACCACATCAGCACCCCACCCCCTGCAGACGGACAACCACCACGCGAGCGGTCCCTGAGATCCAGGAACAGGACAGAGCTAGATGGCAAGACCCCCGCCAGGAAATGAGACCACCCTGATTGTCCGCCCACTGTCCCACTTTGTTACCCTGTCCATACTTAAACTGCCCCAGCTCCACTTCCTATGCCCATATGGGCAGTGCACCTGTGTGACCAATGGACTGGACTCTGCCATGGACATTTCTCCACCGTCCACCATCACCATATTACAACCGCACTCCATTTTTGAGCACTTCAATAAACACCCTTGAACCACAAAAAAATCTGGAGTCAGTCTGTGATTTTGAAAATATGTATTATCAATGACCGTGTCATAATGCATTTCCAATTGTAAAGACAACATACCTATGTCACACATCACAAGCCCTTCAAGGATGCAAGCAGATGACACACGTTGGTAACCACACCTGTGAAACCGTAATAGAAAGGTACAACTCAGTGCCCAAATACTGCTATTAAATGACATACAGGATAGAGGTAGACGTGTGAAAGTTAATTGAATGGTAAAAATTAATATATTCTCACCTGTGTGTCACTGGAAATATTGCTGTATGACTGACTCCCTGTCGTCGATATCTTCTTCCTCAGCTTCCTCCTCATCACTGTCCACAGGCTCCACAGGCTCCACAGATGCCACAACACCGTCATCTGGACTATCCTCCTGCAGAAAAGGCACCTGGCGTCGCAAAGCAAGATTGTGAAGCATCGACCAGGCGATGATGATCTGGCACACCTTCTTCGGTGAGTAGAATAGGGAACCACCTGTCATATGGAGGCACCTGAACCTGGCCTTCAGGAGGCCGAAGGTGCGTTCAATCACCCTCCCAGTCCGCCCATGGGCCTCATTGTAGCGTTCCTCTGCCCTTGTCCTGGGATTCCTGACTGGGGTCAATAGCCATGACAGGTTGGGGTAACCAGAGTCCCCTAATAGCCACACCCGGTGCCTCTGGAGTTGACCCATCATATAAGGGATGCTGCTATTCCGCAGGATGTAGGCATCATGCACTGAGCCAGTGAACATAGCATTTACCTGCAAGATGTACTGGTCTGCCAAACATACCATCTGTACATTCATCGAATGATAACTCTTCCTGTTCCTGTACACCTGTTCACTCCTGTGGGGGGGGACCAGAGCTACATGGGTCCCATCAATGGCACCTATGATGTTAGGGATATGTCCCAGGGCATAGAAGTCACCTTTCACTGTAGCCAAATCCTCCACCTCAGGGAAAACGATGTATCTCTTTACGTGTTTCAGTAGGGCAGCCAACACTCTGGACAACACGTTGGAAAACATAGGCTGGAACATCCCTGATGCCATTGCCACTCTTGTCTGAAAAGACCCACTAGCAAGGAAATGGAGCACTAACAGCACCTGCACGTCAGGGGGGATTCCAGTAGGATGGCGGATTGGTGACATCAGGTCTGGCTCCAACTGGGTACTTAGTTCCTGGATAGTGGCACGGTTAAACCTGTAAGTGACAATTAAATGTCGCTCCTCCATTGTCAACAGGTCCACCAGCGGTCGGTACACTGGAGGATTCCGCCATCTTCTCAAATGTCCCAGCTGACGGTGCCTAGGAAGGACAACAGCGACCACAGAGTCAACAAATTCCCAGGTATGTACCCACAGATACACAGAACACGACACAAAACACTTCCTGTATGTGTGTTGAGTGTAGGCCTAGCTATGTGTGACGCAGTAGTAAATTAAGCCATGTGGGCCCCTGAAATGGCGGCTGCCTGACCTCTAAACTGGGACAATGGGAATGTGAGGTCACTGCGCTGGCGTTGTACCCTGTCGCGGTAGCCGGTCGTAGACCGCGGCGCAATGCTGCATTGGTTAACATTGGACCTTATGGGTCCCAGGAGCCAATGACGAAGTGCGCCGGCGGTGTTGATACGCACCGCCGCAGACGTCACCGCCACGGACGTGACTGCCCTTTTCTATCTGTTCAATCACTTGATACCTGATCTTCGACAGGAGAGGACCTACACTGCAAGTGCTGCTGTGACCTCGGTCTGGAAGAGACAATGGCTGCTGCGTCTGGGCCCCTGCCTTCACTGCTCAGGAGTTGGAGAAGCTAGTAGACGGGGTCCTCCCCCAGTACACGCTACTCTACGGTCCTCCAGACCAACAGGTAAGTACACAGGGAGCACGTTGTATGGGCTATGCCTGGGTGGAGAGGCCTGGTTGTAAGAGGGAAGGGGGCAGAGTGCAGTGAACATGAAGGACTGTGAATGCATGTGCCACATGGCAAGGGTAGGGATGGGGGCCACTCACATGGGTGGTGCAGTTGGTAATGACTTCTCTTCTTCCCTTGTGCATGTCATGTAGGTCAGTGCCCACCAGAAGAAGGACATTTGGCGTGCCATGGCCAAGGACGTCCGGACCCTGGGGTTCCACCAGAGACGGGGCTCCCACTGCCGGAAAAGATGGGACGACATTCGCCGCTGGAGCAAGAAGACGGTGGAGGCCCAGCTGGGGATGGCCTCCCAACGTGGGAGGGGTGCCCGTCGCCCCATGACCCCCCTGATGTTCTGGATCCTGGCGGTGGCCTACCCGGAGTTGGATGGGCGCTTGAGGGCATCACAGCAGACACAAGGGGGTGAGTACACTCTCATTCTGGGGATTTGGCGCGCAGTTGAGGGGTTTGGGTGGGGGAGGATGGCTGTGGGTGTACCTAGGCCAGGCAGAAATACATAGGCTAGGCCCCTCCGTAATGCAGGGCATGTGGCACTCCAACCCACCTCAGTAGTGGGCCAAGTACAGGTATAGGTGCCCCTGTGGCATCCATGTGTGCAGATGTCCACCATAGCCATGTAGGCCATATCCCAGCAATTGCATCAGTAGAGGCCAAGAGCACGGCGTTGTGCAGGGGGCTGCTGTGTCTGTATTGTCCGCCAATGGTAGCGGTAAGCCATGCACTCAACCTGTCTTTCTTCTGTCGTCCCCTCCCCCTTTTTCTGCTCTCCCTGTTTTGTGCATCAGCATCATCAGGCGGAGGTACAGTGGCACCGGGGCACGAGGGAGCCGCATCCCACATGGCCACACCACGGACTCAGAATGCACCAGTGGGACGGAGGGCGAGGGGAGCTACACGTCGGTCACCGGATCACCAACCGCCGATGGGAGCTCCCTTGTGGTGGCGGCACCATCTGTGCCCCCCGCTTCTACAGGTACAGCTGCCACCTCCCCTACCAGTACCGCCCTCCCAGCAGCCCCTCAGCGTTCACCCCGTGCCCGCTCACCCAGGAGGGTGGGCATCACCTTCGCCCCAGGCACCTCAGGCCCTGCCCCAGTCACCCCTGCTGCCCTCAGTAAGGAGGCCATTGACCTCCTCAGGTCACTCACTGTTGGGCAGTCTACCATTGTGAATGCCATCCAGGGTGTAGAAAGGCAGTTGCAACACACTAATGCATTCCTGGAGGGCATTCATTCTAGTCAGGCTGCCCATCATCGAGCCCTGCAATCTCTGGCCTCAGCACTGATGGCAGCCATTGTCCCTGTCTCTAGCCTCCCCCTTCCAACTTCCTCCACCCAGACCCAATCCCCTGTACCCCAGCCTGTCCCAAGCACACCATCAGACAAGCATGCATACACCTCAACACCCAAAAGTAGCTCAGGCAAACATAGGCACCACACAACCCACAGGCACTCACACAAGCATCACCCACATGCAGACACACCAACATCCACTGCCTCCACTGTGTCCCCCTCCTCGTGGTCTCCCTCCTCCCTCCCAGTATCGTCTACACACTCACCTGCATGCACTACATCTACAGGCACTAGGACTCGCACCAGAACACCCAGCACCACACCCCGCTCACCTGCACTCACCACCCCACTCCCATTTACAGGTCCCCTGTGTCCTTTCCCAGTGTGTCTGTTACGTCCCCTCCCAAAGTACACAAACGCGGGCACCCACACACCCAACATCCATCCACCTCACGACAGCCTCCAGTACCTGCACCTGCACCCAAAACACCTAAAGTGACACCTCCTACAACCACCTAAACTTCCTCCACTCCCAGACCCCCTCCAGATACCCATCCCAGTGCTCATCAGAAACTGTCCCTCAGCAACGTTAACCTCTTTGCCCCCACCCCCACCCCTCCAAGTCATCAGTCCCGTCGTAGCGCCTCAGCCAAAAAGACTCCAGTACCAGTGGTGCGTGTTACAGGTGTGTGGAGTGTGCCGGCCACCAGGGCAGGCAGTGTGACACGGAGCCAAGGCACTGCCAGTCCACCCCTGTAAAGCATCTCAAGTTGGAAAGTGGCCGACAGGACCGGGTGAAGACTCCTGGAGGAAAAACTACTCACAAGGGTCCCAGGGGGATTGCAGAGTCAGCTGTGACTCCTCCAAAGGTCGGAAAGGGCCAGAAGAAGTCTGCACAGCCTGGTGTGAGCAGCACGGCGTAGAAGGGTGGCATCCTTCCCGGTGGGCGGGACGCCAGCACCGTCGTCACTGGTCAGGAGACCACCTCCGGAGTCATTGCCCAGGAGGGCCCAAGTATCTTCACGGGTCAGGAGACCACCGCCGGAGTCATTGCCCAGGAGGGCACAAGTATCGTCACTGGTCAGGAGACCACCGCCGGAGTCATTGCTGGAGGGCCCAAGTATAGTCACTGGTCACGAGACCACCGCCGGAGTCATTGCCCAAGAGGGCACAAATATCGTCACTGGTCAGGAGACCACTGCCGGAGTCATTGCCCAGGAGGGCCCAAGTATTGTCACTGGTCAGGAGACCACCGCCAGAGTCATTGCCCAGGAGGGCACAAGTATCGTCACTGGTCAGGAGACCACCGCCACCACCAGAGTCATTGCCCAGGAGGGCCCAAGTATCGTCACTGGTCATGAGACCACCGCCGGAGTCATTGCCCTGGAGGGCCCAAGTATCGTCACTGGTCAGGAGACCACCGCCGGAGTCATTGCCCAGGAGGGCACAAGTATCGTCACTGGTCAGGAGACCACCGCCGGAGTCATTGCCCAGGAGGGCCCAAGTATCGTCACTGGTTAGGAGACCACCGCCGGAGTCATTGCCCAGGAGGGCACAAGTATCGTCACTGGTCAGGAGACCACCGCCACCGCTGGAGTCAGTGCCCAGGAGGGCCCCGGCTGCCACAGCCCCGCTGGGCAATGAGGGACCGTCATGCTACACACCAATGCACAGGTCAGAGGTCGCCATGGCAAAGCACTGCTGAACGGGGCAGAGCACCGCTGAGCAGCCCAGAGACCGCCATGGCAAAGCAACGCTGAACGGGGCAGAGCACCGCTGAACAGCCCAGAGACCGCAATGGCAAAGCACCGCTGAACGGGGCAGAGCACCTCTGAACAGCCCAGAGACCACCATGGCAAAGCACAGCTGAACGGGGCAGAGCACCGCTGAACAGCCCAGAGACCGCAATGGCAAAGCACCACTGAACGGGGCAGAGCACCGCTGCACAGCCCAGAGACTGCCATGGCAAAGCACCGCTGAACAGGGCAAAGACCGCCATGGCAAGCACCGCTAGCCCATGAGCGGCAGGGGCAGTGAGGCAGCTGGGACCGTCACGGGGAGAGTGATGCACTCTGGGCACCAGTCCCCCTCCAGAACCAGTGGAGAAAGGCATCCACTCTGTCTGTCCTGCACAGGATGAAGCACTCTGGGCACCAGTCCCCCTCCAGAACCAGTGGAGAAAGGCATCCACTCTGTCTGTCCTGCACAGGATGAAGCACTCTGGGCACCAGTCCCCCTCCAGAACCAGTGGAGACTGTTATCCACTTGAGAGACTGTGGCTTTGCACTCCCCAGGATGTAACAGTGGGCAACCCACCCACTGTAGAGACTTGAGAGACTGTGGCTTTGCACTCCCCAGGATGTAACAGTGGGCAACCCACCCACTGTAGAGACTTGAAAGACTGTGGCTTAGCACTCCCCAGGATACATCAATGGGCATGGAGCCCTGTCGTGGATTTGGCGTGGTGCTGCAATCCGGCTGAGGTGCCCCCCCTTCCCTTGCCCCTGAGGTGCCTGTTGTATTTCTCTCTGATGCCCCGGCAGTGTTCTCTCCGTTTGTGGACAGGTATCTTGTGTGGGCCTCGCCCATGCATTTTTGGACCAGTGGTGCCCGGACATTGAGATGTGCATATCTGCACTACTTCTCGTAATGTATATACTTTTGAATGAGTTTATATATATCTGTAGATATTTGAAACATGTATTTTGATACATTACAATGTTTGGACTGATTTCCTTTTGTGTTTGCATTATTCCGGGGGGGTTGTGGGTTGTTACTGTGATGTTTGGAGATGCCTTGGTGTGTGTGTTGTTATGTGCGAGGGTGGGGGCGGGGGTGGGGGTGTTGCGTGTGTGTCCCCCTGACTTTTGTCTCCTCCCTCCCCTATGTCGTAGGTGCAGTATTCACCGTTGTCTTCGCCGCCGCAGGTGCTGGTGTTCGTAGATGAGTAGGAAGACAAGGGCAGGTAGGATTTGTAATTCCGGCTCCATGGTGGCCTCCTTCCTCGTGGGATGTGTTAAGGTGAGCGTTTTCCCATTTCAACAGCAGTTTCCGCCGTGTTTTTATCCACCGTGAATCCGCCCCAGAAAAGGTGGCGGATTGGCGGGTTGTGATACTGTGGGCGGTACCTTGTCTTCCGCCTGTCTGTTGGCGGTGACCGCCGCGCTGCTTGTCTGTACCGCCGTGGCGGGCGGAGTGTTAAAGTGGCTGTCTTTGTTGGCGGTTTCCGCCACGGTCATAATTCCCTTTTTTTGTCCGCCGGCCTGTTTGCGGTATTACCGCACCTTTAACACCGTCCGCCAGGGTTTTAATGACCCCCATAATTTATTTGAGTGCGGTTTCCACTACAGGGTACACAAACTTAATTTCACCAGGAAGAGTATTATTACATTTAGATTGTATTATACTGATTTGTTAATTATGGGAATATCTTTGTAGTATGTCCTGAGGAAGTCTAGGGGCAATCCCCTGACGAAACACGTGTTGACAAGCTAGCAGGATTGACAAATCAGTAGGATCATAGAAGCGGAATTGTGATTAATATTTGAAGAATTATCGAATAATGAAATTACGTCTTGAGGATTTAATTTGTGACTTTATTTGGAACATTGACTCTGTTTGAACATTGAGATGGAATCATTCCTTATAGAATAAAAACATTTTTGATTTATGGAACAAATCATACTTTGGATTATATTTGATGTATATTTTTACATTGTATGTTTTGATTTATACGTGTGCCACTACACATTATTAGATTTGGATAACCCTTAGGAAGTTATCAGTTGGGGCTCAGTGGGGGTGAAGCCCCAGGAAGTAGGCACCGTATACTACATTAGTTAGGTAAGATCTGTGAGGAAGCCCGCCTCTTTTTCCTATAGCCATCACCCTCTGTCTGCTTTGTGTTAGGTGACTGTGGTTTGTGTGTGCAGTTTTGGGTATGTGTGGGCTGGCAACATGTAGCAGAATTTGTGGTTTTGCAAGGAATTGTGGGTTGTGTGGGGGTGTGTTTATAGTACTGTTGGTGGGTGTATACGGTGTGTATGTGTATCAGGTGTGGGTTTTTCAATCTGGCCAGTGTTGGCTTCTGTTGTTGTGGAGTGGCAAAATCAACCGCAGCGGTCCGCACTGCCAGTGGGTTAATGGCGTTGATGGACCGCTATGGTGATTCGTGGGTCGTAATTTGGAGGGCGGTTTGTTGTTGACGTGGCAGTAAGGGTGGTGGGACCGCCTCTCTCCCGCCGTCCTTGGATCTGGCGGTGATGATTTTGTGGCTGCTTTCTGACGATTTTGATTTTGTAACTCATGATACGGCGGGCTGTTTACCCCCTCCGTGGCTGTCTTTTGACGGTCATCACCATGGCGGTCTTCGGTATAGATCACCAAAGTCGTAATGAGGGCCATAGTGTGGACACCAGCAGCCATAATATAATCAAAACTGTGAAGAAAGACATATACAGTGTTAATAAATATGCCTACACAAATAATGTCAGTGTATAGCAAAATGTTAATGATACACGTGACATACACATACACAAATCTCCTGGAAGGAAGATAGAGGGATAAAGTTGTTATTTGCTGGGAGACACTCCCAGTATGTGAGACACCGATAGATATTATGAAATAAGAAATATCTTTAACCAGTTGTGAGTAATCGGGGCATGAGTGGATAGAGTGGTAATAAGGGAAATATCAATTTATGTGCCATTGAAGCAGCACGACAGAGATATTTATTTAGTGATATAAAGACAGTGAGATTAAACATATTTGTTCAACCAATGAATGTTGTCTTTCACCGAGCAGAGCATGGGGTTTATATTATGTAATGGAATAATGTGTTCCATACCCTGGCACCATGAAGGGAGAAATAGAGCTCACAGATGTTTAGTGATCTGTCTGAAGACTTACCTGTCTCTGTTGTCCATCTGCAGTTGGGTGACTAGTCCAAATATTGGCTCAGTAGATGGGGCAGAAGAGGAGGTGGGAGCAGCTCATGGTCCTTCGAGTAAAAGGTGATCATTGCTATTATATGCATGAGCACATTAGAGAACCAGTAAAATACAAAATACCTATTTACTGAATACATTTTATATCAACATATAAAATAAATGTAATTAATTTCAAGGTTGGGGTAAAACAAACGTACATACATTCTTCAGTGTGTTAGTGACATTTATAGCAATATAGCAAACATTTGTGGATGGTAGGGATGCATTTAGGAGGGAGCCTAGTTGTCATCCTGCCACATTGGTGGTTATTTCTGCTCCAGATGTTGCTACATATGCATTTGATATAAACTTTTACAAAAGAAAGGTGGAGTACAAAATAATGTTATAAATGTACTCTATAAAGTCTGGGCTTAAGTTTAAGTTGAGTGTCATTGAGATGGGTGCCTGTCGTTGGGGAGGAGGACAGTGTGACATGCGTGTGAGAAGTATTAATTTAGTTGACAGGTAGAATAGTTTAATAGTTTAATTTCTTACCTGGCCTAATGTTGCCTAATGTTGCCATTTCCAGGAACAGGTAAAGCCTATAGCAGATCAGGGTGCATGGTGGAGATTATATGTTCATTGATGATAGTGAGGTGAAGATGGGATCAGTGTTCCCTTACAAAAAGAGCCTTTGCCAACTTAATCCTGAAAAATGTCTTCAGCCGCCTCTTCCCATCTTTTGCTTCTTAGTTCCCCCACTGTTGCGAATATTACCACTTTGGCATAACTCTACATGGGGTGTTTTCCCACCCACAGTTGACAAGGGTGAACATTGTTCAATGCACCATCAAAGTGATGAATGTGACAGACAGGATATTGTAGCCCCACAAAAATTCAGTGTTTAACCGATTGTAGAGGGGTCTCCTCGACCGCGTCTTGTGATTCCCTGAGCTGGCGCGTTCGCGCGCCTCTCTCAACACACTTCCGCGTTCCCATGTTACCATTGGAACGCCATCGGACGCTTCGGACGCGGATTTCCGGATTCAGGAGAGAAAAGAAACAACGGACTTCAAGGAGGAGGAGTTTCGTGTGGAGCCGAGGAAGACGGAGGAGGAAAATCTGCCGGACGCCGAGAAGGAGGTTTTCGGCCCTGACAAGACTCCAGAGACCCGCGAGGCAGCTTCCACTCGAAGTCGAGACGCAACGGCCTACAAATCCCGCCACGACCCTGGAGTGTCGTGGCTAAACAAGGTACGGTCCTTCTTAGGACAAGAGAACCCACAGAAGAGCAATAAGTGCACAGGGGAAGGGAACCGGGGAAACAAGGGGAGGGTCGGAGCTGGGCCAGGGGAAAGGGAACACCGGTGCAGCACTTGAGAGCACTCTGGGACATAGCTCTGAATGATAAAAGAGACAGAGCGTGCCGAAAGTACCTGAGCCCCACATCCTCACAGCTGGGCACTCTCCACCACCAAACCCTGAGAACCCTCCCTCCTTACATGCCAACCCTAAAAATCCACACAAAGCACCCCACAACCGACTTACCTTTGGTATCTCCTGTGTTTTGTTTTTCGGTATCCGCGGGAGACAAGATGAGCTGACGTCCACCGAGCCTAAAGGAAGAGTAAAGACAAGACGGTTAAAAAGATAACAGAAGAATCAACAAGACTTACGGACATCACAATACCTGTACATCACTTGAACTGCACTAGCTTAAAATATATAAATAAAACCACTCACCATACCTAAGGCTCAGATTCCTCTGTACCGCCAGTAGCCTACCACACTGATGTAGAAGCATTGCTTTTGGGTTACTACCAATTCCATGGAGGGATCATGGCCACTGTGGAAATAGCAACAAACCTTACTTCATTATAAACAGTATCACATGCACTGTACTAAGACGAATGAACACTTTATGTTAATAGTATTTATTACTACAGGAACGATCTGTTTTTTTCAGTACATCTAAAACAATTATACAGAATATTATAAAAACAGCAAACAGACGTTATCAATAATGAGAATAAATTTAACATTTATAGTACTGTTAGAATGTCATTAAAATGTCATCTAGAAGCCTACGTCTATGCACTATACTATGAAAGCATGAAAGGCAGAGCAACTCGGAGTCTAGTGTTCCTTAGGGAGAAAAGACGCACTGTATACCTCATTGGCAGCAAAGGCTATCTTTATCACCTGAGGTGTGAAGAGCACTGGGAGCAGGGGAGACTACCTCTGCAGAATCAGTGGCAATAATCCGGGCATATTTATACTCTCTTTGCACCGAATGTGCGTCAAACTTTTTGACGCACAATCGGCGCAAACCCTGCCCCATATTTATACTTTGACGTCCGACCCCGCGGGCGTCAAAGTTCCACCATGTGCGTCATTTTTTGGAAGGGGGAACCAGCCTTGCATTAATTATATGCAAGGTAGGCGTTCCCTTCCAAAAAATGACTTTAAGGCCTGTGCGCCTTATTTATACTGTGACGTCATTTTGACGCACAGGAGGGGGCAGGCCTTAAAAAACGGCACCCAGTCTGATGGGCGCCGTTTTTTTAACGCCTGGGTCAGGGCCGGCGTTAAGGGACCTGTGGGCTCAGAAGGAGCCCAGAGGTGCCCTCCCATGCCCCCAGGGACACCCCCTGCCACCCTTGCCCACCCCAGGAGGACACCCAAGGATGGAGGGACCCATCCCAGGGAAGAAAAGGTAAGTTCAGGTAAGTTTTTTTTTGTGGCAGAGGGGGGCCTGATTTGTGCCCCCCTACATGCCACTATGCCCAATGACCATGCCCAGGGGACATAAGTCCCCTGGGCATGGCCATTGAGCAAGGGGGCATGACTCCTGTCTTTGCTAAGACAGGAGTCATTTCAATGGGGGTTGGGCGTCAAAGAAAATGGCGCAAATCGGGTTGAGGCCTGAATTTTGCCTCAGACCTGACTTGCCCCATTTTTTTACACCCAAGCTCCATTTTCCCCTACGCCGGCGCAGCCTGGTGTGAGTCTTTTTTTTTTACGCACACCAGACCGCTGCGCCGGCTAACGTCATTCAATAAATAAGGCGCCCGCATGGTGATTTGGAATGGCGTAAGCCAGCGGTAAAATTTTTGACGCACAACTGCGTTGGCGCAGTTGTGCGTCAAAAAGTATAAATATGGGCCTTTATGTCCTAAATCTCATCAGAAAATTGAATTTCTGACATAAGTTTAGGATTGTCTGATATCGATTATGTGCATCAAGGTATGCGTCCCAGACGTCTCCTCATAAACTGTTACGGTAAAAGGTTGTCAATTCAGAGTACATTACTTTGGTTATATGCCTGTATGTGTACCTATTTCACTTTGAGATGGTGAGGTGAAGACATCTAACCCAGACACATGTCACAGTAAATGTTGTATCTGTGTCATTTATCAAAGAACTTGACAATATCTCAGTTCTTAGAAAGATAAGGTCTGCTGACATCTGCGTTAATAGGCAGACATGTCAATGATTCTGCATAGGTCAGGGAATATGGCGGTAGCCATTGTCTAAGTTGAGCAAGATGGCAACCTCCATGGGCTAAGTTAGAATGTGAGGCTACATAAGATGGAGTTGGACCTTAGGGACTTTACATCACCACCTTGTGTACCTCAACCTTCAATTCCTTGACAGAATATTTCAACTCATGCCATGACGGCCTTCTCTGCTCCACTAAGAGGGTTATGAAGGTAGACTATGTAGATCCTACAGTATTCTACAACAGAGGTAACTACTGTAGGAAGTTGGCTCTGTATATACTATTTCAAAGTAAGAAATAGTGACCACAGAGTCCAAGGGTTCCCCTTAGAGGTAAGATAGTGGCAAAAAGAGATAATTCTAATGCTCTATTTTGTGGTAGTGTGGTCGAGCAGTAGGCTTATCAGAGGGTAGTGTTAAGCATTTGTTGTACACACACAGGCAATAAATGAGGAACACACACTCAAAAGACAATTCCAGGCCAATAGGTTTTTATATAGAAAAATATATTTTCTTAGTTTATTTTAAGAACCACAGGTTCAAGATTTACAAACAATACTTGAAATGAAAGGTATTTCACTCAGGTAGCGTATGAACTTTGAATAATCACAATAGCATGTATAGTTTTGGCACAAATGACAATAAGCTATTTTAAAAGTGGACACAGTGCATAAATCAACAGGTCCTGGGGGAGGTAACTAAATGTTAAGTTCACAGGTAAGTAAAACACTCCCAGGGTTCAAAGTTGGGTCCAAGGTAGCCCACCGTTGGGGGTTCAAGGCAACCCCAAAGTTACCACACCAGCAGCTCAGGGCCGGTCAGGTGCAGAGGTCAAAGTGGTGCCCAAAACACATAGGCTTCAATGGAAATAGGGGTGCCCCGGTTCCAGTCTGCCAGCAGGTAAGTACCCGTGACTTCAGAGGGCAGACCGGGGGGGTTTTGTAGGGCACCGGCGGGACACAAGCAGGCACAGAAAGTACACCCTCAGCGGCACTGGGGCGGCCGGGTGAGAAGTGCAAACAGGCGTCGGGTTTTCAATAGAAATCAATGGGGGTCTCTTCAACGATGCAGGCAGGCACAGGGGAGGCTCCTCGGGGTAGCCACTACCTGGGCTAGCAGAGGGTCGCCTGGGGGTCGCTCCTGCACTGGAGTTCGGTTCCTTCAGGTCCTGGGGGCTGCAAGTGCAGAGTGGTTTCCAGGCGTCGGGTTCCTTGAAGCAGGCAGTTGCGGTCAGGGGGAGCCTCCGGATTTCCTCTTCAGGGTTCACTGTGGGGGCTCGGGGGGGGTAAACTCTGTCTACTCACGGGCTCGCAGTCACCGGGGAGTCCTCCCTGTAGAGTTAGTTTTCCGCAGGTCGAGCTGGGGGCATCGGGTGCAGAGTGGAAAATTTCATGCTTCCGGCGGGAAACGTGTGGTCTTTAAAAGTTGCTTCTTTGTTGCAAAGTTGCATGTTTGTTGAACAGGGATGCTGCTCTCGGGAGCTTCTTGGTCCTTTTAGATGCAGGGTAGTCCTCTGAGGCTTCAGAGGTCGCTGGTCCCTGGGGAATGCGTCGCTGTTGCAGTTTTTCTTGAAGTGGGGAGACAGGCCGGCCTCCTGTGGGGAGGGGGGCACATCCTTAATCCTACTGGGGGAATCCTCCATCTGCAAGATGGAGGATTTCTAAAAGACAGAGTCACCTCAGCTCAGGTCACCTTAGGGGCTGTCCTGACTGGGGAGTGACTCCTCCTTGTTTTTCTCATTATCTCCTCCAGCCTTGCCACCAAAAGTGGGGGCAGTGGCCGGAGGGGCGGGCATCTCCACTAGCTGGGATGCCCTTTGGCGCTGTAACAAAGGGGGAGAGCCTTTGAGGCTCACTGCCAGGTGTTACAGTTCCTGCAGGGGGAGGTGAGAAGCACCTCCACCCAGTATAGGCTTTGTTCCTGGCCACAGAGTGACAAAGGCACTCTCCCGATGTGGCCAGCAACATGTCTGGTGTGTGGCAGGCTGGCAAAAACTAGTCAGCCCACACTGGAAGTCGGGGATGTTTTCAGGGGGCATCTCTAAGATGCCCTCTGGGTGTATTTTTATAATAAAGTGCACACTGGCACCAGTGTGCATTTATTGTGCTGAGAAGTTTAATACCAAACTTCACAGTTTTCAGTGTAGCCATTATGGTGCTGTGGAGTTTGTGTTTGACAGACTCCCAGACCATATACTCTTATGGCTACCCTGCACTTACAATGTCTAAGGTTTTGCTTAGACACTGCAGGGGCATAGTGCTCATGCACCTATGCCCTCACCTGTGGTATAGTGCACCCTGCCTTAGGGCTGTAAGGCCTGCTAGAGGGGTGACTTACCTATGCCACAGGCAGTGTGAGGTTGGGATGGCACCCTGAAAGGAGTGCCATGTCGACTTAGTCATTTTCTCCCCACCAGCACACACAAGCTGGCAAGCAGTGTGTCTGTGCTGAGTGAAGAGTCCCTAGGGTGGCATAAGACATGCTGCAGCCCTTAGAGACCTTCCCTGGCATCAGGGCCCTTGGTACCAGGGGTACCAGTTACAAGGGACTTACCTGGGTGCCAGGGTTGTGCCAATTGTGGAGACAAAGGGACAGCTTAGGGAAAGATAACTGGTGCTGGGGCCTGGTTAGCAGGCCTCAGCACACTTTCAAATCATAACTTGGCATCAGCAAAGGCAAAAGGTCAGGGGGTAACCATGCCAAGGAGGCATTTCCTTACACAACCCCCCCAAACGAAAGAGGATGAGACTAACCTTTCCCAAGAGAGTCTTCATTTTCTAAGTGGAAGAACCTGGTAAGGCCATCTGCATTGGCATGGGCAGCCCCAGGTCTGTGTTCCACTATAAAGTCCATTCCCTGTAGGGAGATGGACCAGCTCAACAGTTTTGGATTTTCACCTTTCATTTGCATTAGCCATCTGAGAGGTCTGTGGTCAGTTTGAACTACAAAGTGAGTACCAAAGAGGTATGGTCTCAACTTCTTCAGGGACCAACCCACAGCAAAGGCCTCCCTCTCAATGGCACTCCAACGCTGGTCCCTGGGGAGTAACCTCCTGCTAATGAAAGCAACAGGCTGGTCAAGGCCATCATCATTTGTGTGGGACAAAACCGCCCCTATCCCATGTTCAGAGGCATCAGTCTGCACAATGAACTGCTTGGAGTAATCTGGAGCTTTGAGAACTGGTGCTGTGCACATAGCTTGTTTCAGGGTGTCAAAGGCCTGTTGGCATTTTATAGTCCAGTTTACCTTCTTGGGCATTTCCTTAGAGGTAAGTTCTGTGAGGGGTGTCACTATGGATCTATATCCCTTCACAAACCTCCTATAATAACCAGTCAAGCCAAGGAATGCCCTGACTTGAGTCTGGGGTTTTGGAGCTACCCAGTCCAGAATAGTCTGGATCTTGGGTTGGAGTGGCTGAACTTGGCCTCCACCTACAAGGTGTCCCAAGTAAACCACAGTTCGCTGCCCTATCTGACATTTGGATGCCTTGATAGAGAGGCCTGCTGCTTGCAGGGCCTGCAAAACCTTCTTCAGGCGGACCAGGTGATCCTGCCAGCTGGAGCTAACAACAGCAATATCATCAAGATAAGCTGCACTAAAGGACTCCAAGCCAGCAAGGACTTGATTCACCAACCTTTGGAAGGTGGCAGGGGCATTCTTTAAGCCAAAGGGCATCACAATAAACTGATAGTGCTCATCAGGTGAAGAGAATGCTGTCTTTTCTTTTGCTCCTGGTGCCATTTTTATTTGCCAGTACCCTGCTGTCAAGTCAAAGGTACTCAAGTATCTGGCAGCACCTAGTTTGTCAATTAACTCATCTGCCTTTGGAATGGGATGGGCATCTGTCTTGGTGACAAAATTAAGTCCTCTGTAGTCCACACAAAACCTCATCTCTCTCTTGCCATCTTTGGTGTGAGGTTTGGGGTCTAAGGCCACTGGGCTAGCCCAGGGACTGTCAGAGTGCTCAATGACTCCGAATTCCAGCATCTTGTGGACTTCCACTTTGATGCTTTCCTTAACTTGCTTGGTCAGACTGTCTAAAAATTTAGTTTTTGACAGGTATGCTGTCTCCTGTGTCCACATCATGGGTACACAGGTGTGTCTGGCCAGGGGTTAGGGAAAAGAGCTCAGCAAACTGTTGTAAGACTTTCCTACAGTCAGCTTGCTGTTGGCCAGAGAGGGTGTCTGAATAGATCACTCCATCTACTGAGCCATTTTAGGGTCAGTGGAGAGGAGATCAGGGAGAGGTTCACTCCCAGCTTCCGGGGGCTCACCTGTAACCATTAACAGGTTCGCATCTGCCCTGTCATGAAAGAGTTTGAGGCGGTTCACATGGATCACCCTTTTGGGGGTCCTGCTAGTGCCTAGGCCTACCAGGTGGGTGACCTGACTCTCTCTAGCACTGGGTAAGGGCCACTCCATCTGTCCTGAAGTGCCCTGGGAGCCACAGGCTCCAGAACCCAGACTTTCAGCCCTGGCTGAAACTCAACCATAGCAGCCTTTTGGTCATACCATATCTTCTGGAGTTGTTGGATGGCCTCAAGGTTTTTACTTGCCTTTTCCATGTACTCTGCCATCCTGGAACGTAAAACGTAGGCCTAGTACATAGTCCACTGTATCTTGCTTAGGCTCATGGAGAGGTCTCTCCCAGCCTTCTTTAACAAGAGCTAGTGGTCCCCTTACAGGATGGACAAACAGAAGTTCAAAGGGGAGAACCCTACTCCCTTCTGAGGCACCTCTCTGTAGGCAAAAAGCAGACATGGCAAGAGGACATCCCATCTCCTTTTGAGCTTTTCAGGGAGCCCCATGATCATGCCCTTCAATGTCTTGTTGAATCTTTCCACAAGACCATTAGTTTGTGGATGGTATGGTGTGGTGAATTTGTAAGGGGACCCCCACCACTAGAAGTGGAATGAGGGGGGGGGGGCTTTGGATGGCCACCTATCTTACCACTGGCTTGACAGGTGGCACAGGAGGCACAAAACTCCTTTACTTTCTGGGACATGTTGGGCCAATAGAAATGGTTGACTAACCTCTCCCAAATCTTGGTTTGCCTCAAATGCCCAGCAAGTGGAATATCATGGGCTAAGGTCAGGATGAACTCTCTAAACTCCTGAGGCACTACCACTATCCTAGTGGCACCATGTTTGGGATCTCTTGCCTCAGTGTAAAGGAGTCCATCCTCCCAATAGACCCTATGTGTTCCACTGATTTTTCCTTTGGTCTCTTCAGCAGCTTGCTGCCTAAGGCCTTCAAGAGAGGGACATGTTTCTTGCCCCTTACACAGCTGTTCCCTTGTGGGTCCCCCTGGGCCTAAGAGTTCAACCTGATAAGGTTCCAACTCCACGGGCTCAGTTCCCTCAGAGGGCAGAACTTCTTCCTGGGAAGAGAGGTTCTTTTTCTTTTGCTGTGTTGAAGCTGGTTCCCCAGTCTTCTTTCCTTTTCTCTTGGAGGGTTGGGCCATTATTCCAGGCTCCAACACCACTTTTTCACCCTGAGCCTTGCACTGTGCCCTTGTCTTGACACACACCATTTCAGGGATACCCAGCATGGCTGCATGGGTTTTGAGTTCTACCTCAGCCCATGCTGAGGACTCCAGGTCATTTCCAAGCAAACAGTCTACTGGGATATTAGAGGAGACTACCACCTGTTTCAGGCCAGTGATCCCTCCCCATTCTAAAGTTACCATAGCCATGGGATGTACTTGAGTCTGATTGTCAGCGTTGGTGACTGGATAAGTTTGTCCAGTCAGGTATTGTCCTGGGGAAACCAGTTTGTCTGTCACCATTGTGACACTAGCACCTGTATCCCTCAGGCCTTCTACACTAGTCCCATTAATCAAGAGTTGCTGCCTGTATTTTTGCATATTAGGGGGCCAGGCAGCAAGTGTGGCTAAGTCCACCCCACCCTCAGAAACTAATGTAGCTTCAGTGTGAACCCTGATTTGCTCTGGGCACACTGTTGATCCCACCTGGAGACTGGCTATTCCAGTGCTAACTGGAGTAGTAGTAGAAGTGGAACCTTTCTTGGGACAGGCCTTGTCTCCAGTGTGGTGTCCCTTCTGATTACAGCTACAACACCAGGCCACTGTGTACAGTTTAGGGAAAGAACACTGGTGCTGGGGCCTGGTTAGCAGGCCTCAGCATACTTTCAAATCATAACTTGGCATCAGCAAAGGCAAAAAGTCAGGGGGTAACCATGCCAAGGAGGAATTTCCTTACAACTACAAAGTCTGTCTCTTCCTCAGTAAAGTTCCTCTTGATTGGGACTGGCTGCATCTTGGAGGCAGTAGATCTATGGGTCTGTGTCAGTGAGCAAACTAACACATTCTATGGAGTAGAAAGCCGATTCTAGTGTGTTGGTTGTATTTATGCATGTGCAGATTTAATTGTTGTCAGGTGCATGTGATTTAGGGCTGATGAATACAGATGTCCTATACTTCTACATTTTGAGTTTTTTGTAGTGGAGGAGGTCTCCGCCTGCATTGCAGAGCTCTCAGCCTACAGGTATAGATCTAAAATCAGGGTGTAAAGTTACTAGAAGTAACAGTTGATTTTCAGGTATAAGAGTCTCCATCCATACGAGTAAGTGGTTAGAGACTTCTAAAAGCTACTATATGACTAATATTTCTACCCATAATTGGTGAATACCATCCAGGTTTTATATTACACACAGTGCCTTGAAGATGCAAGGGGTGTGTGTGTACCCATTTCCTGCACCCCAAGGGCACTAATATTACAAAAGGGGTGAAAGACACTTGTGTAGCCCCTACTGTAACGCATTCAGCGCTGGACCACATACAGTGCATGTGCCATTTTCAGAGGGCATTCACTCATTTGCATAATGGTGTGGCCCCATGCAAATAAAAGAATCACTTTGCATCTGTGCCTGCATTGTAGTATGGACAACACCACAAAAAGCTGGCATATATTCAATGCTCCTCTTAGAAGCATACTTGTGGATGTGAAATTGGGTTTACTGGACTGCCAGACATCCACTTGTAGGTGGTGCAGTCACTCATACTGCACCTGCCTGCTAGGGGATCTCTATTCCCCTTTAAAGTACAAAAGGGTGTGGCTTGCATAGAGAAAGATGGAGTGGCTTCTTTAACCCCTTCGCTGCCAGCCTTTTCCCCCTCAGGTGCCAAGCCTTTTTTGGCTGTTTGGGGCAGTTCGCGCTTAGACCCTCATAACTTTTTGTCCACATAAGCTACCCATGCCAAATTTGATTCCTTTTTTCCCAACATCCAAGGGATTCTAGAGGTACCCATACCCATACTGAAGGAGACCTAGAAATCAGTGAAAATGTAGGTTTTTTTTTAAATAGGAAAAAAGGGCTGCAGAAGATGGCTTGTGTTTTTTTTCCCTGAAAATTGGCATCAACAAAGGGTTTGCAGTGCTAAAATCACCATCTTCCCAGCTTTCAGGAAGAGGCAGACTTAAATCAGAAAACCCAATTTTCAACACAATTTTGGCATTTTACTGAGTCATACCCCATTTTTACTATTTTTTGTGCTTTCAGCCTCCTTCCAGTTAGTGACAGAAATGGGTTTGAAATCAGTGCTGGATCCCAGACAGCTAAACATTTCTGAAAGGTAGACATTATTCTGAATTCAGCAAGGGGTAATTTGTGTAGATCCTACAAGGGTTTCCTACAGAAAATACCAGCTGAAATAAAACAATATTGAAATTGAGGTGAAAAAAACAGCCATTTTTCTCAACGTTTTACTCCGTAACTTTTTCCTGCGATGTCAGATTTTTGAAAGCATATACTATTACGTCTGCTGGACTCTTCTGATTGCGGGGATTTATAGGGCTTGTAGGTTCATCAAGAACCCTAGGTACCCAGAGCCAATAAATGAGCTGCACCTTGCAATGGGTTTTCATTCTATACCTGGTATACAGCAATTAATTTGCTGAAATAAAGAGTGAAAAATAGGTATCAAGAAAACCTTTATATTTCTAAAATGGGCACAAGATAAGGTGTTGAGAAGCAGTGGTTATTTGCACATCTCTGAATCCCAGGGTGCCCATACTAGCATGTGAATTACAGGGCATTTCTCAAATAGATGTCTTTTTTACATTCTGTCTTACATTTGGAAGGAACAAAATGTAGAGAAAGACAAGGGGCAATAACATTTGTTTTGCTATTCTGTGTTCCCCCAAGTCTCCAGAAAAAAATGGTATCTCACTTGTGTGGGTAGACCTAATGCTTGCGACAGGAAACGCAACATGGACACATCAAAGTTCTGGAATCTGAGAGGAGCCACAAATTTCCTTCCACTCAGCATTCCTCCAAGTCTCCCGATAAAAATGGTACCTCACTTGTGTGGGTAAGCTTAGGGAAACCTACCAAACCTGAGCATTTAAGCCAAGATGGGGTGACTTGTGGGGCTCTCACCAGGTCCTGTTACCCAGAACCCTTTGCAAACCTCAAAATATGGCCAAAAACACTTTTTTCTCACATTTTGGTGACAGAACGTTCTGGAATCTGAGATGAGCCACAAATTTCCTTCCACCCAGCATTCCCCCAAGTCTCCCGATAAAAATGGTACCTCACTTGTGTGGGTAGGCCTAGCTCTCGCAACAGGAAATGTCCCAAAACACTATCTGGAGACATCAAAATGATCAAATACAAAACTACCTGTTTTTGTGGGGGGGTGCATCTGCGTTTTCGGTCCTGGGCTCAGCAGCCATCTAGGGAAACCTACCAAACCCAGACATTTCTGAAAACTAGACACCTGAGGGAGTCCAGGGGGGTTTGACTTTTGTGGATCCCCCAATAGTTTCGTACCCATAATCCTCGGCAAACCTCAAATTTAGCTAAAAAATCAAATTTTCCCACATTTCTGTGTGGGATCAGTGCACCGGGACAAATTTCCTACCACCCAATGTTCCTCTCCGTCTCACGATAAAAATGATACCTCACTTGTGTAGGTGGGCCAAGTGCCTGTGACAGGGAAGAGCCAAAAACATGTAGGAATTGAGGGGAACCAAAGCGGGTTTAAAAGGGCAGTTTGAAAAAAAACATTTTTAGGCTGACAAGTGCAGCAGAATGTTTATTGGTATGGATGAGACAATGTTGGGTGGTAGGAATGTTGTGGATTCCTGCAGGTTCTGGAAGGTTCCATCACAAAAATGTGGGGAAAATGTGTGATTTCCAGCAAATCTGGAGGTTTGCTGGGCATTGCGGGTAAGAAAATGGTGCGGGGTGCATGTGAAGCACACCACCCTGGAATCAGCCAGATGTTTCGTTTTCAGATGTGTCTAGGTCTTGTGGATTTTTCTACAAGGCAGCGTCCCAAAGTCCAAAAAGTGCAGCCCTCACCATTCCAAGTGGGACGATTTTGAGAGTTAGCCAAGCTCTCATGGCCCAAATGTAAAACCAAAACTGAAAATAATAATTGTCCTCTTGCTTGCCGTGGGATAAGATGTTTTAGTGTGCGGGGGGAGAGCTGAAAGACTGTTATCCCCTTCAGTTGGGGAGGGGACAGAACCAGGCTCATAGTGGTTGGTAGCCACCACCCCACTATTTGTTTTGGTTTTTTTTATTCCCTGGCGTCTAGTAGACTTTCTGCACCCCAGGATGTGGATCGCGGGTAATTTCCCAATCTGCCCACTGGTGGGCAGATCAACTTTGGCCCCATTTAATTTAGGTGGGGGTATGGCCATACCCTCTTATTTTGAAAAAAGATCTTCCCTGGTCTCCGGTGGGCTTTCTGCCCCTCCTGGGGGCAGGTGTGCCCTATCAAAAATAGGCCAATCTGCCCCCAATGGCGGCAGATATGGCCAACAGTAATGTTCCCCCATGGGGAGCGACCATTGCCCAAGGGGCTGCCCCCCCAAACAAAACACACACATACACACACACACAGCAATTCCTGGTGTCTAGTGGTTTCTGCCCCCCTTGGGGCAGCATTGCCTAAGACAAATAGGCCAATCTGCCCCCAAGGGGGGCAGAAATGGCCTAAGTACAATTTGTTCACCAGGGGAGCGACCCTTGCCTAAGAGGTCGCTCCCCATACATAAAAACACAGATTAAATACCAAAATATATATATCCCTGGTGTCTAGAGGTTTCTGCCCCCCCCTGGGTGCAGATCGGCCTAATTATATTAGGCAGATCTGCCTCCAGGGGGGACAGAAATAACCTACAAATATTTTGTCCCCCCTGGAGAGTGGTCTTTGCCCAAGGGGCTGCTCTGCTTTTGCATAAGTATATATATATATTAAAAAAAAACTCGTGTCTAGTGGTTTCTGCTCCCCCTGGGGGCAGAAATGGCCTAAAAATAATTTCCCCCGCCCCACGGAGCGACCCTTGCCTAAGGGGTCGCCCCGACATATAAAAAAATAAATAAACAAAAATAAAATGATCCCTGGTATCTAGGGGTTTTCTCCCCCCTCTGGAGGCATATCGGCCTGATAATATTAGGCCAATCTGCCCCCGGGGGGGCAGAAATGGCCTAAAAATACTTTGCCCCCCTAGGGAGCAGCCCTCACCTTATGCATAAGTATAAAAAATAAAACAAAAATCTAGTGGTTGCCTAAAAATAATTTGGTCCCCCGGGGAGCGACCCTTGCCTAAGGGGTCGCACCCCTCATATAAAAAAAATAATAATAATAATTGTCCCTGGTGTCTAGGGGTTTTCTGCCTCCCCTGGGGGCAGAAATGGGCTAAAATATTTTGACCCCCCCCCCCCCCCGGGGAACGGCCATTGCCCAAGGGGCTGCTCCCCTTTTGCGTAAGTGTAAAAAATAAATAATTCCCTGGTGTCTAGTGGTTTCTGCCCCCGGGGGGGGGGGGGGGCAGAAATGGCCTAAAAATAATTTGGCCCCCTGGGGAGTGGCCCTTGCCCAAGGGGGCGCTCCCCTTATGCGTAAGCATGATTAAAAAAAAAAATCTCCCTGGTGTCTAGTGGTTTTTGCCCCCAGGGAGGGACAGAAATGGCCTAAAAATAATTTAGCCCCCGGGGAACGACCCTTGCCTAAGGGGTCGCTCCCCACACATAAAAAAAAAAATTGTAAAAAAAATGTATCCTTGGTGTCTAGGGGTTTTCTGCCTAACCTGGTGGCAGAAATGGCCTAAAAAAAATTGACCCCCTGGGGAGCGGCCCTTGCCCAAGGGGCCACTCACCTCATGACAATTACAATAAAAAGTAAAAAAGTTCCTTGATGTCTAGTGGGCATTTCTGCTGCCCGATCATATCGCGATCGGGAAGCAGAAATGTTGAGAGCGACATGAAAGGAGAGGAAAGGCCTTTCCTCTCCTTTCGTACCTTTCTCGGCCCCTCCAGTGATTGGAAGAGAAATGCAAAAGCATTTCTCTTCCGATCCGCACTGGAAGTTCAGCTTCCAGCGTGGAGGGGCAGGCATCTGATGAGGTCAGCACTTGATTGAGCGTGCTGATGTCATCAGACACCATGGGGGTGGGGGGGGCGGAGGTGGAAAGGGAAGCAATTCCCCTTCCAACCCTGACCTGGTGGGTGGGGGTGTGGCCCTTGGGGGGAGCGCCAGCGCTTTCCCCAAGGGCCGGTACACAGACGTAATGGGTACATCCATGGCGCTTGAGAGGTGCCGCCACGGACGTAACCATTACATCTGTGGCGTACAAGGGGTTAAGTAAATATTCCTTCTTTTGCCAATAATGCACTTCTCTCTGGGCAACTGTGGGTTTGCATCTGTTCTGGGGGTAGTGCATTATTACTAATGGGGTGCACTTTATCTGTTTGTGCCCAGTGCATCAATTTGAAGGTGTGCCATGGCACAAACTGGGACAGTTCACTCTATTTGTAATATGACCCCAGGTTTCATCTAGGGGTAGGCAGAAATCTATGTGGGGGGAGGCCTCTCCACATAGGATTTCTTAGTGAATCTGGCCTGTAATAATTTGGTTTTGGATGACTCCCTATAAGATCGGAATTTAGAACTTGAAAAATACATTCCAAAAGAATATTTCATTACCTAAAGCAATCCACTGTGTTTATATGGATATGCCCAGTAGAATGAGGCAATATAAGTGCAAATAACAGAGCCACATACATTCTGGAAATGTATAAATTAAGATTCTCTTGTAAATATATGTACTTTGAATGCCCTTAAATAATTCACTCATTGTCAGGATCTCACCTGTATTTCTGCAGGAGTGAGTGGGTGAAGAGAGGTTATGTCTCACTTTCACTTCCTGTCAAAACCACACAAGTCTAATGGGTGAGAGGGGAATGGAAGTAAGACAAACACTCGTCCAGTCTTCGACAGCTATCTTGAGGTGCGCCTGCCACCCTACTTAAATATTCCCTTCTTCCATCTAAGATTGTCATTGAGAATGAGTGTACTGCAGTACTTCAAAAGGAGCAGGAGTTGATGATGATTTTTGATGGAAGAAAAAGGATAACAGTTAGTTACAGAACCCCATTTCTTCCTTTTTTGTGGTTTGCATATAGCTATGTGTAATGCACACCTACCTATGTACATGAAGATTCACCTTAGGATATGGATGGATGTCTGCTTTGAATTACAGAAACAATAATTTGACAAAATGCACATATATGCATAAATAGTGTTGGCGCGTCTGACCTTAATAAGTAAACTTAAAGGGGACGCGCATAGGCCGATGGACCTTTTGACTGCGCTTAAGATGTTCCCACCATATATCCAGTATGTGCAGATTAAAAATCAATAACAAACAATAACATTAATAATCAATGAGAGTCAGTAATTGTCACACACCATGACCTTGCAGTCATGAATAACCACATCTTTATGTAAAAGTTAGAATATATATTTCCCTATATTAGCAATGCTAGTGTGATGTAGGTTAATCTCAAAATCAATTGATAAACATACAGAAACAACACTGGCTGTCCGAAATGACGAAAGAAACGTAATCTAATCAATGCTTGAGCTACTACACATTCCAAAGTTTCAGTGCAAATCAACAGCAAGAATAATTGCACAAGCGATATTACATACATTTAGATTCAGCAAAGAAAAGACATCAGCTGTTATTTCATATAGCGAACTTTACTAGTGAACTCCTTAACTAGCACCAAATTAGAATTAGCATGTTGGGCTTCATGCAAAACAATTTATTTAACACAAATTTGGAAAAACATCTAACTATGGCTCTATTAAAATAGCACGGTTGGCACCCAGGAACAAAAGCAAATAGACATAGCAAACAGTATCATAGTCAATATATCTATCCTCAGTATGGATCATCAAACGGTGGTAGTCTTCGTCATCAGGACTTCAGTCTGGTGAGCAAGGCATCAGGATTCAGCATCAAAGTTCAGAAAAGGCAAAGTCTTTTAAGAAATAAATTCAAGCTCATCTCTTTTCTAGATGGTCAAGAAAATAATGGCTGTATCTCCTCTCTGTGCAGTCTGGCTAAGTTAGATTTCCTAAAACTACTTCCCAAGTCCATACTGGTCAAGGGATCACATGTTCACACTTTGTCCAATAAAACTAAGACTTAAAATCTGCATTTTTACTCGTACATGGTTCACATGTCAATGATTGGCTCCTTTCGTCCTGTTCTCATTTATCTACGAGCACATTTGGTCAGCACAGTGGAAAGTCACAGTTTAAATCTCTAAACAGACATTTTATTAAACGCTTAAATACAGCTTGACATGAGGCCGTGCAACTAGGTCAAGACCTCCGCTAAGTTAAGGCCTACAGTTAATAAAGCTAAAACATAATGCATACCCCTAAATATGACATAATACTACATCAATCGAACATAAGCTCAATATTTCATAGTAAGCCATTGATAAGTACACTTTGTGAATATTGGTGGGCACTCACATGGGTACACTTTCAGAGGCATGCATTATTTTCCTCTAAGTTAATACAATTACTACGCAAATTCAACACTCAAAATACATAACTAGTCATTAATAATTTAATTAAAACTCAACGTTAACAATAGTATGGTAAAAACTTGACAAAGGCTACTATGTAGCCAAAACGTGTTGTGTGCTTGGTGTCATTAAAAGCGTAGTGGTAGGAAGAATTGGTGTCCTGGGTGTTCCTTTCGAATCTGAGGATCTGTGAACCAGCCTTTGATAAGGAAAAAATAAATCAATATAGTGTAGTATAACAGAAATAAGTCTTTACGCGCATAAAACTTTGCATTACATCATGTCTGTACAAGCTCTTGCAAAGACGTTGGTAAACAAATTTGACTACTTCTAGAGTCCACTTCCAACCAGACACAAGTACTAGAATATGTGCTTAAAATAATATTTCCCTTTTTACCTTACAGGTATATTCCGAAACAAGGTTTCTGCATCAACTGAAAGTCTCAAAGAGCACCCAAAACATAGGATAAGTTTTAGGAGTTCGCAAGCGCTGCACTCTACCCAACAGTAGGATTTCTTCCAGTATTTCTCCATGGTCTCTCTCTTTTGCAGGTTAATTGCAAGTCAACAGGCCGAAGAGAGGTCCCGCTTGGAAGGAGCTGCCAAAGCCTCTGAGGCTGCTGAAATGAAGAGTCCCATGAATCAAAGAAGATGCCAATGAAGGTAAGTGAAGAACCGGAAGTCGCAAGCCAAATTGGACACTGCCACGACAAGCAACTTCCACTGGGTCACGCACAACTTTAGCCGGTGCAACTCTGTCTTTCAATATGGCCACATGTTAGACAAGCACTCATAAAAGGAAATAAACATTCTATGTCAGGACCGGAGGCTTCTGATTATGCTTCTCTTTATTTGCTGTTTATTAACCAGAAATCGACAGTAGGCGATCAAAAACAAACTTTTTTAACAAACTATCTTTCCCATAAAACATAGCATGACATCATATCACATGCACCAGTCCCCATGGCTATGTCCTTATAAATCACAGTGTCGCCATGTTGACCACCTCTTTCTTTGCTGCTTCGCATACAGATAAGTGGTCTACATAATTTAATGGGATAGCTACAGTACAAGTTTATTAACGCTAAACCGTAGTTACAGATTGTATACCTGACAGGGGTGCCGGTAGGCCAGGAGATGATACACTTTCAGCATGAGGACCGCAGTCTTCTTTGTGGCTTGATAGCCTGCGTGCGTGTCCTACGTGCTGCTGGCCCCTTTGATAGCTTCTATCGGACCCCAAGCCCACACCCGACTCAGCAAGTTGTGAGTCGGCTCCCGCGGATGTTTTAAGGCCGTGGAACTTATCGTCTTACCCACGCCAACTGCCTGGGCTGTACAACTGAGTATACAGGCTGAGGGGCATACAAATACTTTGTAAGGGTTCTGATTGCAGTTTTTGCTGCCTCTGAACTCTTCAGAGTCTCCGTTGACGGCCTCTTCTGCTCTTGGGTTGCCCCCCCCAGTAATCTGATTGTACCAGTGAGATTAAATTGGTACCATTTTGTGCTCTGATCACCCTCACTACCACTCTTAACTAAATTAACATGACAGACAGGCAAAACCCTGATGGCTCATTTTACCAAGACCAGGAGGACTTACTCCTATCCGAAGACATTGGGCATGCCCTCAATGCCTCCGTTGCCCAGTCAGTAGCAGAGCCCTAACAATGGTGCTCCGGCCCATCACCAGAAGGCGGGAAAGGTGCACCTTGACTGTATCCCCATATGGCCAGGTTTGCCCCATGCCTCTACCACCTAGAGAGCGGCATTCCCTGCAATCTTCTGAATGGCCCTGTACACCTACCATTGCCTGCTTATCCCAATCACTTACCACAGACCACAATTATTCTGTGCAATCCTCCACCAGCATGCAATCAGCCTCTATGTTTGAGGTTGCCCTCCCCACTGTATTAGTTTCCAGTGCTACGCCAAAAGAACAATGTATGAACATTGCTTTCATGACAGCATTATAATAATTCCATGGAAGAAGGGAATCCGTTCCTGATAGATATTTGTGTGGAGGTCGATGTCGCCTCGGCCTGTCAGCTGTTCCAGAGACCTCCCACACCTGACCTTCAGCAAACTACACCTCTTCAACAGGGGTATGATTTCTATCCTTTTCCCTCCTCACTGACACATGACGGTAACAGCTCTTATCTGGACTCTTTATCCTTTCAGGGCGCCACAGACCCTACGAACGATCTCTGGTCATGTATGACAACTACTGCGTCCCAGGCCCTACTATATACTAAGGGGCATATTTATACTCCGTTTGCGCCGGAATTGCATCGTTTTTTTTAACGCAATTCCGACGCAAAACTAACTCCATATTTATACTTTGGCGTTAGACGCGTCTAGCGCCAAAGTCCATGGAGTTTGCGTCATTTTTTTTGCGTGGACACCTACTTTGCGTTAATGATATGCAAGGTAGGCATTCACGTCTAAAAAATTGACTCCGAGGCATGTGCGCCGTATTTACACTCCCGGGCAAAATTCACGCCCGGGAGTGGGCGGGTCAAAAAAAATGACGTACGGCCGCTTTTGCGCCATTTTTTAGCGCCTGCAAAAGGCAGGCGTTAAGGGACCAGTGGGCTCTGAAGGAGCCCAGAGGTGCCCTCCCATGCCCCCAGGGACACCCCCTGTCACCCTTGCCCACCCCAGGAGGACACCCAAGGCTGGAGGGACCCATCCCAGGGACATTAAGGTAAGTTCAGGTAAGTCATTTTTTTTTTTTTGTGGCATAGGGGGGCCTGATTTGTGCCCCCCTACATGCCACTATGCCCAATGACCATGCCCAGGGGACAGAAGTCCCCTGGGCATGGCCATTGGGCAAGGGGGCATGACTTCTGTCTTTGCTAAGACAGGAGTCATTTCTATGGGGGTTGGGAGTCGAAAAAAATGGCGCAAATCGGGTTGAGGTGAAAAATTTGCCTCAACCTGACTTACCCCATTTTTTGATGCCCAAGCCCCATATCCCCCTACGCCGGCGCTGCCTGGTGTACGTTTTTTTCCACGCACACCAGGCAGTGCCGGCGGCTAACGCCGGCTAACGTCATTGATTAAATACGGCGCCCGCATGGCGCTTCAGAATGGCGTTAGCCGGCGCTAATTTTTTTGACGCAAAACTGCGTTAGCGCAGTTTTGCGTCAAAAAGTATAAATATGGCCCTAATTGTTCTCTGAAGGGCCTGTCACTTTCCCTTTCTTCACGCAACGACAATGACTGCCCGGACTTAACTTTCTGCGCTTTAGGCGATGTTTCCTTCCCATATCATAAACAGTACCTCTCACAAACTCAAAATCACTCCTCTGGCATCTGCTTCCCTCACTCAGCTCCCGGAACAGCCCGAGTCTTCAACCCTGATGTGACCATTCATTCCTCTCCGGCCTGACGCACCCGTCTATGGCAGCAGATCACCTTCAGGTCCACCCTTCCTTAGGTCTGGACAGGGAAGGTAATACCAAACCCCGAATACACTTGATGGACAGCCCCATTAAATTAAAGTTAGACCCTAACTCTCCCCTCCTTTTAAAGTGGTCCTAGCCCCAAACCCAGCTTCAAAAAGGGCACAGTCTTGTAGGCCTTCTGGGCAGTTAAAAGGGAACACTTCCATACTGCACAAACTTGCAGAATCAATCCGCAACGACCCTAGAATAGCGAGGTTTGATACCACAGATGCAGGCTTTATGACTAACGTCAATCTGCCTGAAGATAAACATTCTATTAACAGAACAAATAGGCACGGCCTATTACAAGTCCAAAATGTCCCGTTTTAGTATATCGAAATCAAGAGCTACCTTTACTACGCCTCGGATCTCACCAAAAATCATGCCTGTAACATTAAGTTGCAGACAAATACCAGAATAAATTACCAAAGTAAGTCATAACCCATATTTCCAGTTTTTTAGTGAACAAGCCTCACAGTTTCTTATTTTCATATGATTACCCCTTCTTTGTCACTCAGTAACTGCATTCCTGGTGGTGATCTCCATCTGAAGGTTTTTTTCCCTAAAAAATTCCCCTCTATTTAATGGCGGGAAAGTATAACTCGATTGCTAAGGCTACGTAATTACCTATTACAGCTTTTGTTTCCAACACCAATATAAACATTAGTAATCTGAATTAGAGGTAAGTATTCCCGTGCATGAGTCTACGAGTTGATTCTATAGTTTATATTTTCCAGTTGATGTATGGTGCCGATTGCTCATCATCAATAAGAACGTTGGTTCTCTGAAATAGAGGTACGTGTCTCCATACATCAGACTATGGGTCTAGTTCTGTACTTCTTAGCTATCTTCAATTGGATGTAAGTCGCCACCAGATATGTGTTCCATTTTTGCTCCCCCCCACTTCCCTTACGCCCTTATGGTCTGCAACTGAACAAAACAAGACTATTCTAAAGATAACGTATTCATGTGTGCTCTCTATGCTTATGGTTTCTTGAATTTCAATGTAACTCAGTCAGTCCAGTTCGTCTTCATTCTCCAAGAGCTACTCACAGACCGTTAGATCTTTTTGTTCAAACCATCTTCCTGACAATCTCTCCACTCTACAGGGAATTTCACTAACTCAGTTTCTTTCTCCAGAGGCGAGTAACCTGTCCTGCATCGATCAATCAACCACCAGGGATTGCCCCTGGACTTCTTCTTCTTGTGCCTCTTCCCCGAGAGCCCTGAGGACCTCGAGTGGGACAAAGAGGATTTGGGGCTCCTGGAGCGATCCCATGACCTCCTCCTTGAGCAGGACTGTGACCTCCGAGGAGTCGCGCCGACCGAAGTCAACTGCCAGGCCACCATGAGCTTTAGAGACTGCTCTCTCAAACCTTTTGGGGCCATGGCCCGGGAGTCGGAACGCGACTTTGAGTCATGGTCCCTAATGAGGTACCAGAGAAATACCTGGTGGGGGTCCGTCACCAACAATCCGTGATGACAGGTGAACCCCGTCTTCCTAGATGATGAAAAGAAATTCTCAGACAAAAGGTCAAAAATAACACTTGCCAAAAAAGGTAGAGGATAGCTCAATCCCAGACCTGCGCCTAACTGGCGCAGAAGGAAAATAACTGACGTACGTGCACCGTGTTGGTGCCTTTATAGGTGACCGTGACGTCACAGATGCTGCCAACGACGCTGACGAAGCCACACAGAGCCAGATAACGCATGTGGATCCGAACAACATCACCCAACAGCGCGGGCAGGGTATTGCTCAGCAAAAAGATTCCGGATTCGAAGCTGACGCCAGGGAATTCAAAGTAAGGAATCTGCAGCTAGATAGAGTCTCTACCAGATAATGCGTTACCAAAGGTAAGTAACTTTTTCGTCCCTGCAAGACGGTCAAGTACTGAAGTGACATTTTCAGTCTCCTTCAGATTCTGTACACTGTGCGTGAGAGACCTCATACGGATCAATCTCCCTCAGAGGTCAGTGAGCCTCGCAAGTCTTCAAGCTGAAATTCTCAGTGATGTTAGTCTCAGGTATATTGATACTCGGGTCCCGCTATGCAGCATTTTTTGTGGAGAATGGCCATTACTTGCCTGTACGTTTTTGGCCCGATTAGGGAATGAATGTCCCTCAACCTAATAGTTCATATGGATTATTTTACCTTGGGGTTGTTAATTTCTTACTTATGGGTTTATCCCAAAGGAGGCCCTCTTTTCATAGTATTTTAATATTCCGAGGTAACTAGTTCAGCATATAAAAAAAAAAAATAATAATTTAACACATACTTGTTTTCTCTAGCGGGGAAGTTTGCTCTGAAAGTTTGCACTCATGAGTCTTTGTCCTCTTCAGTCTTCTTTGATTTCAGACCGTCTTCTGGTATACCAGTCTTACTCTGGTCTAGTGTCTTTAAAGGCATGGTGCTAATCTCTTGAGGGGTGACACAGAACTGATATTCTTTTCTCCATCAAGTTGCCATCATTCAGGCCCTGATGCATCTGAGAGTCCCTTCTATGGCCTGATTCGCCTTACCTTTTAGCAAGCAGATCTGCGTTCCCTATTCTCGACAGTCCGTTCCACCATTTATCTTTTCAGTTTATAATTAGACTCTGTCCTCTAGAAGATACCTTTTCGCTAGAGGTGGGGGGGCTTTTGGGGAGAACATATTAGTTTTAAGACATAATGAATTACGTATTCCCTTCAGTCGCCTGTTAATAGGCATAACGACACTCCAATGGTTTTCTTTACCTTTTCGAGTTCTCTGTTTAAGTGATACTATCTGTATATCCTTTCTTAATGTAGGAGCTGTCCAATGGACTCTTCTGTCTTCTGTTCATTGACATGTATGAAGTATTTCCGTAATAGATTCTTCTCTTCTGATAAATTGTGCCATCTGAGAAAGTATTTTCAACTACAGGTCATATACGGAGATGCCAAAACACTACAAAGGGGTGAGAGGAAATTTTTCCTGGCCGACCTCCCTATACTTATATATTCACAATAGAGGACAGAAAAACACCTGGTGTGGAAACCAGAACGGTATGACACCTATGTGTAGAAAACGGCCCTCACACACAATTTGTGGCATGCTTCATCATAGGGCCCTGCTAACACACTCCGAGAAATGTGTCCCCTTCGGAGTGGAGCAGTAGGGGTGGGGAAACATAAAGCACATCAGACATGTCCAACAATAATGGCACAGGGACCAAAGACGAACAACAGAAATAACTTAAAACTGTCTCAGGCTAATCACTCCTTCTATTTTATTCCAGTGTAGCCTGGACAGGATTAAAATTTCTCATCAGTGGTGTGCTGAGGAATTAATTACCTGTACACCCCGATATCTGAGAAGGGTCAACATGTTTCGGCCATTTAGGGTTGCCACCTAGGGTCATACGGCCTACTTCAGGACCTTCGCCCTGTCCCGTTATTTATATGTGCCCCTACAAGTCATTTAGTCAGGAGACTCACTTATTTGTGCTTCTGAGATAGTTTCTCATTAGTCAACACACTCAGTTATCGAGTTTTCATTATTACTCGCTTTTATCAGGGCCGGGTGGGAGCACCACCCTGTAGTCACACATTCATCAATAGTATGGCGCTGCCCGTCAATGCCGCTCCCTGGCCTCCGCGTCTGGTATACCGGTCTTACTCTGGTCTAGTGTCTTTAAAGGCATGGTGCTAATCTCTTGAGGGGTGACTCAGAACTGATATTCTTTTCTCCATCAAGCTGCCATCATTCAGGCCCTGATGCATCTGAGAGTCCCTTCTATGGCCCGATTCGCCTTACCTTTTAGCAAGCAGATCTGCGTTCCCTATTCTCGGAAGTCCGTTCCACCATTTATCTTTTCAGTTTATAATTAGACTCAGTCCTTCAGAAGATACCTTTTCGGTAGAGATGGGGGGGCTCTTGGGGAGAACATATTAGTTTTAAGACATAATAAATTACGTAGTCCCTTCAGTCGCCTGTTAATAGGCATAACAGCACTCCAATGGTTTTCTTTACCTTTTCGAGTTCTCTGTTTAAGTGATACTATCTGTATATCCTTTCTTAATGTAGGAACTGTCCAGTGGACTCTTCTTCCTTCTGTTCATTGACATGTATGAAGTATTTCCGTAATAGATTCTTCTCTTCCGATAAGTTGTGCCATCTGAGAAAGTATTTTCAACTACAGGTCATATACGGAGATGGCAAGCCAACTTTTTCGTATGATTTGTTCCCTACCATCATAGGCTGATGACCAAGCCTTAGTCTCCTCAAGTAGAGCTTTTTCCTGTATTGGTTTTCCGTCAACATTGTTAGACATTGATGGCATTTTCTCTAATAGGCTAATTTCTTTAGTTTCTCTGAGAGATACCAGTTTCAAGCTTATTCTAACTGAAGAAAGAGTTACCATTTTGGGAAGTCTCATCAATTCTTTAAGAGATTTAGGGGGTCATTACAACCCTGGCGGACGGTGTTAAAGGTGCGTTAATACCGCAAACAGGCCGACGGACAAAAAAATGGAATTACGACACTGGCGGAAACCGCCAACAAAGACAGCCACTTTAACACACCACCCGCCACGGCGGTACAGACAAGCAGCGCGGCGGTTACCGCCAACAGACAGGCGGGAGCCAATGTACCGTCCACACTATTACAACCCGCCAATCCGCCAATCCGCCACCTTTTCCGGGGCGGATTCACCTTGGATAAAAACACGGCGGAAACGGTTTCTGCAATGGGAAAACGCTCACCTGAACACATCCCACAAGGAACGAGGACACCATGGAGCCGGAATTACAAATACTCCCTGCCCTTGTCTTTCTGCTCCTTTATGACCAACAGCTACGTAGGCGCAGAAGATACCGGTGAGTACTGCATGTACGACACGGGGAGGGGGGAGGCAAAAGTCAGGGGGACACCAACCAAACACCCCCACCCTCGCATTATACAACATACACACCAATGCAGTCACAAAAATCACATTAACAACCCACAATCCCCCCGGAAGAATGCAAAGATAATGCGAATTTCGGGCAAACATTGTAATGTGCCAATATACATGTCATACAAAAATATACTGATATATATCTCTAAATCACTCTTATTTACACATACAATCCGAGAAGTGGTGCAGATATGTACACAACAATGTCCGTGCACCAACAGTCCAAAAATGCATGGGCGAGGCCCACAATAGATACCTGACCAAAATCGGAGAGAACACTGCCGGGGCATCAGATAGAAACACTACAGGCACCTCAGGGAGAAGGGAAGAGGGGGTACCTCAGCCAGATGAATGCAAAGCCAGATCCCCGACCCGGCTCCATGCCCATTGATGTATCCTGGGGAGTGCAAAGCCACAGTCTCTCAAATCTCTACAGTGGGTGGGTTGCCCACTGTGCCATCCTGGGGAGTGCAAAGCCACAGTCTCTCAAGTCTCTACAGTGGGTGGTTTGCCCACTGTGCCATCCTGGGGAGTGCAAAGCCACAGTCTCTCAAGTCTCACAGGTGGGTGGTTTGCCCACTGTGCCATCCTGGGGAGTGCAAAGCCACAGTCTCTCAAGTCTCTACAGTGGGTGGTTTGCCCACTGTGCCATCCTGGGGAGTGCAAAGCCACAGTCTCTCAAGTAGATGCAGTTCTCTACTGGTACTGGGTGGGGCTGGTGCCCAGACTGGATGAGTCTCCCTGTGAAAGTTCCTGTCCTGTCACTGTCCCAGCTGCACATGGGATAAGGATGCCTGATGTGGCGGCCTATTCATTCCTACACGGTGCTTGCCCTGTTCAGCGGTCTTCACCATGGCGGTCTTTGCCCTGTTCAGCGGTGCTTTGCCATGGCGGTTCTGGACTGTTCAGCGGTGCTTTGACATGGCCGTCTTTGCCCTGTTCAGCGGTGCTTTGCCATGGCGGTTCTGGACTGTTCAGCGGTGCTTTGACATGGCGGTCTTTGCCCTGTTCAGTGGTGCTTTGACATGGCGGTCTTTGCCCTGTTCAGTGGTGCTTTACCATGGCGGTTCTGGACTGTTCAGCGGTGCTTTGACATGGCGGTCTTTGCCCTGTTCAGCGGTGCTTTGCCATGGCGGTTCTGGACTGTTCAGCGGTGCTTTGACATGTCGGTCTTTGCCCTTTTCAGCGGTGCTTTGACATGGCGGTTCTGGACTGTTCAGCGGTGCTTTGACATGGCGGTCTTTGCCCTGTTCAGCGGTGCTTTGACATGGCGGTTCTGGACTGTTCAGCGTTGCTTTGACATGGCGGTCTTTGCCCTGTTCAGCAGTGCTTTGACATGGCGGTCTTTGCCCTGTTCAGCGGTGCTTTGACATGGCGGTTCTGGACTGTTCAGCGGTGCTTTGACATGGCGGTCTTTGCCCTGTTCAGCAGTGCTTTGCCATGGCGGTCTTTGCCCTGTTCAGCTGTGCTTTGACACTGCGGTCTTTGCCCTGTTCAGCGGTGCTTTGACATGGCGGTTCTGATACGGACATTGGTGTGTGGCATGATGATCTCCACACTGGACATTGGTGTGCGGCATGACGATCTCTACAATGGGCATTGGTGTGTGGCATGACGATCCCTACAATGGGCATTGGTGTGTGGCATGACGATCCCTACAATGGGCATTGGTGTGTGGCATGACGTTCCATCATTGCCCAGCGGGCTGTGGCATCCTGGCCCCTCCTGGGCTGTGACTCCGGCGGTGGTTTCTGGACCAGTGACGATACGTGTGCCCTCCTGGGCTGTGACTCCGGCGGTGGTTTCTGGACCGGTAACAATACTTGTGCCCTCCTGGGCTGTGACTCCGGTGGTGGTCTCCTGACCAGTGACGATACTTGTGCCCTCCTGGGCTGTGACTCCGGCTGTGGTCTCCTGACCAGTGACGATACTTGTGCCCTCCTGGGCTGTGACTCCGGCAGTGGTCTCCTGACCAGTGACGATACTTGTGCCCTCCTGGGCTGTGACTCCGGCGATGGTCTCCTGACCAGTGACGATACTTGGGCCCTCCTGGGCTGTGACTCTGGCGGTGGTCTCTGGACCAGTAACGATACTTGGGCCCTCCTGGGCTGTGACTCTGGCGGTGGTCTCTGGACCAGTGACGACGGTGCTGGCGGTTGTGTCTGGACCACCGGAAATGATGGCCCACTTCTCCGCTGTGACACTCACAACAGGCTGGGCAGACTTCCTCTGGACCTTCCCCACCTTTTTTGGAGTTACAGCTGACTCACCAATCGCCTTCGATCCCATGTCACTTGTTGTCCCACCAGGAGTCTTAACACGGTCCCGTCGTCCACTCTCCAATTTCAGAGCCTTTACAGGGGGTGGGCTGCCAGTGCCTTGGCTCCGGGTCCTACTGCCTGCCCTGGTGGACGGTGCACTCCAAAAACCTGGCACATGCACCACTGGTACTGGAGGCTTTTTGGTTGAGGCACTACGACGGGACTGATGAATTGGAGGGGGGGGCAAAAAGGTCAATTTGACATAGGGACAGTTTCTGACGGACACTGGGATGGGTAGCTGGAGGGGGTCTGGGAGTGGAGGAAGAGGAGGTGGTTGTAGGAGGTGTCACTTTAGGTGTTTGGGTGCAGGTACTGTAGGCTGTCGTGAGGTGGATGGATGTTGGGTGAGTGATTGCCGGCGTTTGTGTACTTTGGGAGGGTGCGTCACAGACACACTGGGAGAGGACACAGGGGACGTGTAAATGGCAGTGGAGGTGGTGAGTGCAGGTGAGCGGCTTGTGGTGCTGGGTGTCCTGGTGCGAGTCCTAGTGCCTGTAGATGCAGGCATGTGTGTAGACGAGACTGGGAGGGAGGAGGGAGAAGAGGAGGAGGGGGACACAGTGGAGACAGTGGATGTTGCTGTGTCTGTATGTGGGTGAGGCTTGCATGAGTGCCTGTGGTGTGTGTGGTGCCTATGTTAGCTTGAGCTACTTGTGTGTGTTGACTTGTGTGCATGCTGGTCTGTAGGTGTGCTTGGGATGGGCTGGGGTACAGGGGTTTGGGTCTGGGTGGAGGACGTTGGAGGGGGAGGCTGGACACAGGGACAATGGCTGCCATCAGTGCTGATGCCAGAGATTGCAGGGTTCGCTGAAGGGCAGCCTGACCAGAATGAATGCCCTCCAGGAATGCATTACCGCGTTGCAACTCTCGTTCTACACCCTGGATGGTATTCACAATGGTAGACTGCCCAACAGTGAGTGACTTGAGGAGGTCAATGGCCTCCTCACTGAGGGCAGCAGGGGTGACTAGGGCAAGGCCTGAGGTGCCTGGGGCGAAGGTGATGCCCACCCTCCTGGGTGAGCGGGCACGGGGCGAACGCTGAGGGGCTGCTGGGACGGCGGTGCTGGTAGGGGAGGTGGCGGCTGTACCTGTAGAAGTGGGGCGCACAGATGGTGCCGCCACCACAGGGGAGCTCCCATCGGCGGACGAGTCCGTGTCACTGGTAGGTGATCCGGTGGCTGACGTGAAGCTCCCCTCACCCTCCGTCGCACTGGTGCATTCAGAGTCTGTGGAGTGGCCCTCCATGGCCATGTGGGATGCAGCTCCCTCGTGCTCCGGTGCCACTGTACCTCCGCCTGATGATGCTGATGTACAAAAGGACAGGGAGAGCAGGAAAAGGGGGGGAGACAGAAGAAAGAGAGTTTTAGTGCATGGCATACCGCTACCGTTGGCTGACAAGACAGACGCAGCAGCCCCATGCATTACGCCGTGCTCCTGAGCTCTGCACATGCAATTTCTGGGATATGGCCTACATGGCAATGGTGGAAATCTGCGCACATGGATGCCACAGGGGCAACTATACCTCAACTTGGCACTCTGCTGAGGTGGGGTTGAGTGCCACATGGCCTACATAACGGAGGGGCCTTGCCTACCTAACTCGCCCTGGCCTAGGGACACCCACAGCCCACCACCCCCACCCAGACCCCTCCACTGCACGCAAAGTCTGCAGAATGAGGTTGTACTCACCCCCTTGTGTCTGCTGTGATGTCCTCAAGCGCCCATCCAACTCCGGGTAGGCCACCGCCAGGATCCGGAACATTAGGGGGGTCATGGTGCGACGGGCACCCCTCCCACGTTGGGAGGCCATCCCCAGCTGAGCCTCCGCCGTCTTCTTGCTGCAGCGGCGAATGTACTCCCATCTCTTCCGGCAGTGGGTGCCCCGTCTCTGGTGGGCCCCCAGGATCCGGACCTCCTTGGCGATGGCACGCCAAATGTCCTTCTTCTGGTGGGCGCTGACCTACATGACATGCACAAGGGAAGAGGAACAGTCATTACCAACTGCACCGTCAATGAGAGGGCCCCCTCCCTACTCTGACCATGTGGCCCATTCATTCCCATGCATTCATGTACTATGAACTCTGGCCCCTTCCCTCTTCCACCCAGCCCTCTCCACCCAGTCCTAGCCCATACAACGTGCTCCCTCTGTACTAACCTGTTGGTCTGGAGGACCGTAGAGTAGCGTGTACTAGGGGAGGACCCCATCCACAAGTTTCTCCAACTCCTGTGCAGTTAAGGCAGGGGCCCTTTCCCCAGACGCAGCAGCCATCGTCGCTTCCAGACCGAGGTCACAGCAGCACCAGCAGTGTAGATCCTCTCCTGTCGAAGGTCAGGTATCTAGTGATTGAACAGATAGAAAATGGCGGTGAGGTCCGCGGCGGTGACGTCCGCGGCGGGGTGCATCATCACCGCCGGCGCACCTGTTCATTGGCTTCTGGGACCCATAGGGTTCAATGTTAACCAATGCAGCAGTGCGCCGCGGTCTACGACCGCCTACCGCGACGGTGTGCAACGCCAGCGCAGTTACCCCACAATCCCATTGTCCCAGTTTAGAGGTCAGGCAGCCGGCATTTCAGGGGCCCACATGGCTTCAGTTACTACTGCGTCACACATAGCTAGGCCTATACTCAACACACATACAGGAAGGGTTTATTGTCTGGTGTAGTCTTGTGTGTAACTGTGGGTACATACCTGGAGGAATAGTGACTGGTTCTTCGCTGTTGTCCTTCTTAGGCACCGTCAGCTGGGACATATGAGAAGATGGCGGAATCCTCCGGTGTACCGACCGCTGTTGGACCTGTTGACAACGGAAGAAAGACATGTCACCGTCACCTACAGGTTTGACCATGCCACAATTGTAGGAAAGTACCATCTTGCCTGGCATGTTATCCCCATATTTCACTGTATATATGTTGTTTTAGTTGTATGTGTGACTGGGACCCTGCCAGCCAGGGCCCCAGTGCTCATAAGTGTGCCCTGTATGTGTTACCTGTGTTATGACTAACTGTCTCACTGAGGCTCTGCTATCCAGAACCTCAGTGGTTATGCTCTCTCATTTCTTTCCAAATTGTCACTAACAGGCTAGTGACCAATTTCACCAATTTACATTGGCATACTGGAACACCCTTATAATTCCCTAGTATATGGTACTGAGGTACCCAGGGTATTGGGGTTCCAGGAGATCCCTATGGGCTGCAGCATTTCTTTTGCCACCCATAGGGAGCTCTGACAATTCTTACACAGGCCTGCCACTGCAGCCTGAGTGAAATAACGTCCACGTTATTTCACAGCCATTTATCACTGCACTTAAGTAACTTATAAGTCACCTATATGTCTAACCTTTACCTGGTGAAGGTTGGGTGCTAAGTTACTTAGTGTGTGGGCACCCTGGCACTAGCCAAGGTGCTCCCACATTGTTCAGGGCAAATTCCCCGGACTTTGTGAATGCGGGACACCATTACACGCGTGCACTATAGATATGTCACGACATATGTATAGCGTCACAATGGTAACTCCGAAAATGGCCATGTAACATGTCTAAGATCATGGAATTGTCACCCCAATGCCATTCTGGCATTGGAGAGACAATTCCATGATCCCCCGAGGCTCTAGCACAGACCCGGGTACTGCCAAACTACCGTTCCCGGGGTTTCACTGCAGCTGCTGCTGCTGCCAACCCCTCAGACAGGTTTCTGCCCTCTTGGGGTCCAGCCAGGCTTGGCCCAGGAAGGCAGAAACCTGTCTGAGGGGTTGGCAGCAGCAGCAGCTGCAGTGAAACCCCGGGAACGGTAGTTTGGCAGTGACCTCCCCTGACCTGCACCTCCCCTGGGAGGTGCCCAGAGCTCCTCCAGTGTGCTCCAGACCTCTGCCATCTTGGAAACAGAGGTGCTGCTGGCACACTGGACTGCTCTGAGTGGCCAGTGCCAGCAGGTGACGTCAGAGACTCCTTCTGATAGGCTCCTTCAGGTGTTGCTAGCCTATCCTCTCTCCTAAGTAGCCAAACCTCCTTTTCTGGCTATTTAGGGTCTCTGCTTTGGGGAATTCTTTAGATAACGAATGCAAGAGCTCATCAGAGTTCCTCTGCATCTCTCTCTTCACCTTCTGCCAAGGAATTGACTGCTGACTGCTCTGGAAGCCTGCAAAACTGCAACAAAGTAGCAAAGACGACTACTGCGACCTTGTAACGCTGATCCGGCCGCCTTCTCGACTGTTTTCCTGGTGGTGCATGCTGTGGGGGTAGTCTGCCCCCTCTCTGCACTAGAAGCTCCGAAGAAATCTCCTGTGGGTCGACGGAATCTTCCCCCTGCAACGGCAGGCACCAAAAGACTGCATCACCGGTCCTCTGGGTCTCCTCTCAGCACGACGAGCGAGGTCTCTTGAACTCAGCAACTCTGTCCAAGTGACTCCCACAGTCCAGTGACTCTTCAGTCCAAGTTTGGTGGAGGTAAGTCCTTGCCTCCCCACGCTAGACTGCATTGCTGGGTACCGCGTGATTTGCAGCTGCTCCGGCTCCTGTGCACTCTTCCAGGATTTCCTTTGTGCACAGCCAAGCCTGGGTCCCCGACACTCTAACCTGCAGTGCACGACCTCCTGAGTTGTCCTCCGGCGTCGTGGGACCTTCCTTTGTGACTTTGGGTGAGCTCCGGTTCACTCCACTTTGTAGTGCCTGTTCTGGCACTTCTGTGGGTGCTGCTTGCTTTTGAGTGGGCTCTTTGTCTTGCTGGATGCCCCCTCTGTCTCCTCACGCAATTGGCGACATCCTGGTCCCTCCTAAGCCACAGCAGCATCCAAAAACCCTAACTGCGACCCTTGCAGCTATCAAGGCTTGTTTGCGGTCTTTCTGCACGGAAACACCTTTGCAAGCTTCTTCACGACGTGGGACATCCATCCTCCAAAGGGGAAGTTTCTAGCCCTTGTCGTTCTTGCAGAATCCACAGCTTCTACCATCCAGTGGCAGCTTCTTTGCACCCACAGCTGGCATTTCCTGGGCATCTGCCCACTCCCGACTTGATCGTGACTCTTGGACTTGGTCCCCTTGTTCCACAGGTACTCTCGTCTGGAAATCCATCGTTGTTGCATTGCTGGTGTTTGTCTTCCTGGCAGAATTCCCCTATCACGACTTCTGTGCTCTTTGGGGAAGTTAGGTGCACTTTGCATCCACTTTTCAGGGTCTTGGGGTGGGCTATTTTTCTAACCCTCACTGTTTTCTTACAGTCCCAGCGACCCTCTACAAGCTCACATAGGTTTGGGGTCCATTCGTGGTTCGCATTCCACTTCTAGAGTATATGGTTTGTGTTGCCCCTATACCTATGTGCTCCCAATGCAATCCATTGTGACTATACATTGCTTGCACTGTTTTCTATTGCTATTACTGCATATTTTGGTATTGTGTACATATATCTTGTGTATATTTGCTATCCTCATACTGAGGGTACTCACTGAGATACTTTGGCATATTGTCATAAAAATAAAGTACCTTTATTTTTAGTATATCTGTGTATTGTGTTTTCTTATGATATTGTGAATATGACACCAGTGGTATAGTAGGAGCTTCACACGTCTCCTAGTTCAGCCTAAGCTGCTCTGCTAAGCTCCCTTTTCTATCAGCCTAAGCTGCTAGACACCCCTCTATACTAATAAGAGATACCTGGACCTGGTTCAAGGTGTAAGTTCCCCTTGGTACCCACTACAAGCCAGGCCAGCCTCCTACAACAATCCAGGAACTATGTACCCAGTTGAAGCCAGACCTGATGTCACCAATCCGCCATCTGACTGGAATCCCCCCTGACGTGCAGGTGCTGTCAGTGCTCCATTTCCTTGCAAGTGGGTCTTTTCAGACAACTGTGGCCATGGCATCAGGGATGTCCCAGCCTATGTTTTCCAACGTCTTGTCCAGAGTGTTGGCTGCCCTGCTGAAACACGTAAGGAGATACATAATATTCCCTCAGGTGGAGGATTTGCCTACAGTGAAAGGTGACTTCTATGCCCTTGGACATATCCCCAACGTCGTAGGTGCCATTGATGGGACCCATGTAGCTCTGGTCCCCCCCACAGGAGTGAACAGGTGTACAGGAACAGGAAGAGTTATCATTTGATGAATGTCCAGATGGTCTGTTTGGCAGACCAGTACATCTCGCAGGTTAATGCAATGTTCCCAGGCTCAGTGCATGACGCCTACATGTTGCCGAATAGCAGCATTCCTGATATGATGGGTCAACTCCAGAGGCACCGTGTATGGAAATTGAGGGACTCCGGTTACCCCAACCTTTCCTGGCTATTGACCCCAGTGAGGAATCCCAGGATCAGGGCAGAGGAACGGTACAATGAGGCCCATGGGCGGACTAGGAGGGTAATCGAACGCACCTTCGGCCTTCTTAAGGCCAGGTTCAGGTGCCTCCATATGACAGGTGGATCCCTATTCTACTCACCGAAGAAGGTGTGCGACATCATCGTCGCCTGCTCCATGCTCCATAATTTGGCATTGTGACGCCAGGTGCCTTTTCTGCAGGAGGATGATCCAGATGACGGTGTTGTGGCAGCTGTGGAGCCTGTGGAGCCTGTGGACACTGATGAGGATGAAGCTGAGGAAGAAGAAAACGACAACAGGGATTCAGTCATACAGCAATATTTCCAGTGACACACAGGTGAGAACATTTTCTGGTTTAACATTACATTAACTTTCACACGTCTACCTCTATCCTGTACCTCCATTTCACTCACTATTTGTTAATTGAGTTGTACCCTTCCATTTCATTTTCACAAGTGTGATAACCTACGTGTCAACTGCTTGCATCCTTGAAGGGCTTGTGATGTGTGACATTGGTATGTTGGCCTTACAATGGGTAACCCATTATGACACTGTAATTGATAATACAAAGTTCCAAATCATAGACTGACTCCAGATTGTTTTGTGTTTCAAGGGTGTTTATTTAAGTGCTCAAAAAATGAAGGGGGGTTGTAAACTGGTGATGGGGGATGGTGGGGGAATGTCCATGGCAGAGTCCAGTCTATTAGTCTCACAGGTGCACTGGCCATCTGGGCATTGGAAGTGGAGCTGGGGCAGTTCAAATATGGACAGGGTGACAAAGTGGGACAGTGGGAGGACAATCAGGGTGGTCTCATTTCCTGGCGGGGTCTTGCCATCTTGCTCTGTCCTGTTCCTGGATCTCAGAGACCGCTTGCGTGGTGGTTGTCCGTCTGCAGGGGATGGGGTACTAGTGTGGTGGTCCTGTGGCAGGGCGTCCTGTCCAGTAGCACCGGCGGAGGTGGTGGGCAGTTCATCGTCGTGGCTAGTGTCAGGGGCCCCTTGGAGTGCCACGGTGTCCCTCAAGGTCTTTTGAACGTCCGTCAGCACCCCTACGATGGTGCCCAGGGCGGAGCCGATGGTCCTGAGCTCCTCCCTGAACCCCAAATACTGCTCCTCCTGCAGACACAGGGTCTCCTGCAACTTGTCCAGAACCGAGGCCATCGTCTCCTGGGAGTGGTGGTATGCTCCCATGATGGAGGATAGGGCCTCGTGGAGAGTGGGTTCCCTTGGCCTGTCCTCCCTCTGTCGCACAGCAGCCCTCCCAGTTCCCCTATGTTCCTGGGCCTCCGTCCTCTGGACTGTGTGCCCACTACCACTGCCCCCAGGTCCCTGTTGTTGTTGGGGTGGTGGGTTACCCTGGGTGCCCTGTAGTGGTGGACACACCGCTGATTGACCTGTCCTGGGTAGGGAGGTTTGGGCCCGCTGGGTGGGTGCTGTGCTGGTGTTACCAGAGGGTGGAAGCTCTGTGTTGGGCTGTGGCTGGGCAAGGGGAACCGACAGTCCTGAGGCCCACGATGGTCCGGGCTGGTCATCAAGATCCAGTGGGGCAGAGCTGCTGTCATCACTGTGGGCCTCTTTTGGGGGTGGAGTGGTGTTGTCTGGACCCTCTGGTGTGGTGACGTTCCTTCTGGTTCCTGCAGGGGTATGAGAACATGATTATTGCATGTGTGTGTTTGATGGTGTGCAATGGGTGGGTGTGCGTGAACCCCAGTGCAGGCATTCCTGTGTGGGTGATTGTTTGATGATGGTTGGGGGGGTGTTCTGGGTATGTGCAGTGAGCATGCTTTGGTGAGGGGTGAGCATGCTTAGTTGTGTCATGCAGGGCTTGTTGTTCGGGTGGGTGGTTGGTGTCATGGGTAGATTAGTGAGGATTTGGTGTGATAGGGGAGGGTGTGAGGGTGGGGGTGTGTGATAGCATGCAGGTAGGGTGGGGGATATGATAGTTAAGAATTTACTTACCAGTGTCCCATCCTCCATCGACTCCTCTGAGGCCCTCAGGATGCAGAATGGTCAAGACTTGCTCCTCCCATGTTGTTAGTTGTGGGGGAGGAAGTGGGGGTCCGCCGCCAGTCCGCTGTACCGCGATGTTGTGCCTGGAGACCGTAGAATGCACCTTCCCCCGTAGGTCATTCCACCTCTTCCTGATGTCCTCCCTATTTCTTGGGTGCTGTCCCACGGCGTTCACCCTGTCCACTATTCTTCACCATAGCTCCATCTTCCTGGCTATTGATGTGTGCTGTACCTGTGAGCCAAATAGCTGTGGCTCTACCCGTAGGATTTTCTCCACCATGACCCTGAGATCCTCCTCTGAGAAGCGGGGGTGTCTTTGGCGTGACATGGGGTGGTGTGTGTGATGTGTGGGGTGGTGTATGTGTTAATGAGTGTGGTGAGTGTAGTGGTATGTGGTGTTTTGTGCGTGGATGTTGTGTGGGTGATGGTGTTGTGTGCCTCGGTGTGATGGGGTTGTCAATAGCTGTGCTCTATCTCTCGCCTTCTCTCAGAATTTTTGGTTGTAGGGGTTTGTGGGTGTGTATTTTATATTGTGTAGGGTGTGTGGGAGTTGTGTGTGTATGTGTCTCAGATGTGTGTATTTGGAATTGTCCAATGTGGCGGTGTTTTGGAGCTGTGTGTGTATTTTGAGCGCCGCGGTGTGTACTGCCAATGGAATACTGCGGTTGAAAGACCGCCGCCTGGATTCGTGGGTCGTAATAGCATGGGCGTGTTTCTGTTGGCGTGGGGGTGGAGGATTTGTTTCAGCATGTTTATCGCTGACCTTTGGTGTGGCGGTGTTGTGTGGGTGTCGGATTTTCGGCGGATTCCGTGATGTGTGTCATAATAGCTGTGGCGGTCTACCGCGGCCGCAGCGGTGTATTGGCGGTCTTCTGCACGGCGGTAAACGCCTTATACCGCCAATGTTGTAATGACCCCCTATTTCTTGGATTTTATATATTCACTATTCTTCAGCCTGATGATTTCCTTAACAAACTGAAGGAGAGTGTTGCCTCGTAGCATGTGTAGATGCCACATGATTGAGAGTTTATTCAATTAAATTGGTGAGGGTCTCAACACTATAATATATATGTTCTTGTAGCCATGATATTCTTCAGTGGTCTTGGACATCACAAACGAAAGGGTCTACAGATTAATGTTTCTCTTTTTTTCTACAAGTGGGTTTGGTTGAAGCCTTCATTGGATTAGATCAGCTTTGAACAAGCATAATCCGAAGCCTGCGGTCCTTACATAGAATTTTGTTTTCTAGAAAACGCATCAAGAATTTTAGATTCTATTAAGGACTCGGAGGGGAGGATTAACCCAGACACATTAAATAATATTAGATTATTTCACTGCAGTGTCACCTGATTATGGTACCCAGCCACGTGCTATAAAGTATTCTGATAAAGGCCCTCATTACAACATTGGCGGTAAATACCGCTTACCGCCATGCAGAAGACAGCCAACACACCGCTGCGGCAGCGGAAGTCCGCTACAGCTATTATGACCCACAGCATGGAATCCGCCAAAATCCAGATACCCACACAAGTCCGCCACACCAAAGGTCAGTGATAAACTGGCGATAACAAAACATCTACCGTCATGCCAACAGGAATACGCCCACACTATCACGACCCACGAATCCAGTGGTCTTTCAACTGCGGTATTCCATTGGCGGTACACACCACCACGCTCAAAACCCACACAGATTTACTAAACACAACCACATTGGACAAATCGAAATACACACACCTGATAAACATACACACACCACACGCACACACTCAGCAACATAAAACACACACCCACAAACCCCTACGACAAAAATTGAGAAAGAAGCCCAGAGAGAGACACCACCATCAACAAACTAGCATCCACAGGCACACAACACCATCACTCACCTCAGACAACACACACAAACACATCCCCTCACAACACACACCTCCTCACACATCACCCACACCACACCATGGCACCGCAAAGACACCCCAGGTTCTCTGAGGAGGAGCTCAGAGTCATGGTGGAGGAAATCATCCGGGTACAGCCACAGCTATTCCGATCACAGGTGCAGCACACATCCATTGCTAGGAAGATGGAGCTATGGCGCAGAATCATAGACAGGGTCAATGCAGTGGGACAGCATCCAAGAACTAGGGATGACATCAGGAAGAGGTGGAATGACCTACGGGGGAAGATGCGTTCCGTGGTCTCAAGACACCAGATTGCAGTTCAGAGGACTGGTGGCGGACCCCCACCTCCTCCCCCACAACTAACAACATGGGAGGAGCAGGTCTTGGCTATACTGCATCCTGAGGGCCTTGCAGGAGTAGCAGGAGGAATGGACTCTGGTAAGTCAAATCTTAACTATTACATCCCCACCCTACCTGCATGCTATCACATACCCCACCCTCACCCTTACCCCCATCACTCCAACACCTCACAAATGTCCCACTATCAAAACCCAACACCAAGCCCTGCATGCAACACCAAAGCATGGACACCCATCACCTAAGCATGTCCATTACAGATACCCACACAGATCCCCAAACCAATTATCACACAAGGTCCTACACAAGAATGCAAGCACTGGAGTACAGGGTCACCCACCCATTGCACACAATGGCACACACAGATGCAATAATCGTGCCTTTACACCCCTGCAGGACCCCTACCCAATGTCACCGGACAGGAGGTTCCAGACATGTCCACTGCCCCACAGAAGAGGCCCACAGTGATGACAGCAGCTCTGTCCAACTGGATCAAGATGACCAGCCCGGCCCATCTGGGACCTCGGGACAGTCGGTTCCCCTCACACTGGCACAAGCCACCACAGAGCCTCCCCCTCAGGAAACACCAGCACAGCACCCACCCAGTGGGCCCATCCCTGTGTCCCCAGGATACGTCAAGCAGCAGTGTGTCCACCACTACAGGGAACCCAGGCAAACCCAACAACCCAAGAAAATCAGGGACCTGGGGGCAGTGGCAGTGGGCACACGGTTCAGGGGACAGAGGCACAGGATAACAGGGGAACTGGGAGGACTTCTGTGTTACAGGTGGAGGACAGCCCCAGGGAACTCACTCTCCACGAGGCACTCTCCAATATCATGGGAGCGTACCATCATTCCCAGGAGACAATGGCAACTGTACTGGCCAAGTTTCAGGAGACCCAGCGGCTACAGGAGGAACAGTATTTGGGGATCAGGGAGGAACTTAAGTCCATCAGCACCACCCTGGTCACCATTTAGGGGTGCTGAAGGACCTTGTCAACACCAGGAGGGACACTGTGGCACAACAAGGGGCCCCTGACACTAGCCTGGATGATGAACAGCCCACCACCTCCGCTGGTGCTAGTGGACAGGAGGCACCACCACAGGCCCACAACACCAGCACCCCACCCCCTGCAGAAGGAGAACCAACCTGCAAATGATCCCTGAGATCCAGGACAAAGACAGGGAACAATCCCAAGACCCCCGCCAGGAAATGAGATGCCCCTGAATATCATCCCTCTGTCCCACTTCGTCACCCTGTCCATCCATCAACTGCCCTAGCTCCACTTCCTATGCCCCTTTGGACAATGCACCTGTGAAACTAATAGACTGGACTCTGCCATGGACAATCCTCCACCATCACCCCTCCCCATTTTACAACCCCCTCCACTATTTTGCACTGAAATAAACACCCTTGAATCACAAAACAAGCTGGAGTCAGTCTGTGCTTTCACAAATGTGTATTTGCAATAACTATGGAATATAACAATGTCGATTGTATTGTCAACATACCGACGTAACACAGCTCTAGTCCATGAGGTACTATAGCAGAGGTCACACAGTGGGACCCACATCTGTGAAATGGAAAGGCAAAATGACAAGTCAAGGTCCATACACTGGGTGAAAGTGACAGACATATGATAGGTCTAATAATTGTATGAGAGGTGTGAGGCAGTGATATCTTCTTATCTGTGTCTCACTGGAAGGATTGCTGGATAACGTTGTTTCTGTTGTCGATATCCTCTTCTTCTGCCTCCTCTTCTTCACTGTCCACAGACTCCACAGCTGCCACAAGACCTCCTTCTGGACCATCCTCCTGCAGAAAAGGCACCTGTTGTGCAGCATACAGCAGGCCACGATGATCTGGCACACATTCTTTGGTGAGTAGTAGAGAGAACCACCTGTCATATGGAGGCACCGGAACCTGGCCTTCAGGAGGCCAAAGGTCCTTTCGATCACTCTCCTAGTTCATCCATGTGCCTGGCTGTAGCGTTCCTCTGCCCTTGTCCTGGAATTTCTCACTGGGGTCAGTAGCCATGACAGGTTGGGGTAACCAGAGTCACCTGCAAATGTCGAGGGACAACTGTTAGACACACACTAACCCTTAGGGACAACCCCAGACCCAGACAACTATTCACAGGGTATAGGGCCTGTGTCCTCACCTATTAGCCACACACAGTGCCTCTGGTGTTGCCCCATCACATAAGGGATGCTGCTATTCCTCAGAATGTAAGCGTCATGCACTGAGCCAGTAAACTTGGCATTCACATGGGAGATGTACTGGTCGGCCAAACACACCATCTGCACATTCATTGAATGGTAGCTTTTCCGGTTTCTGTACACCTGTTCACTCCTGCGCGGGGGTACCAAGTACACATGTGTCCCATCAATGGCACCTATGATGTTGGGGATATGTCCCAGGGCATAGAAGTCACCTTTCACTGTTGGCAAATCCTCCACCTGTGGGAAGACGATGTAGCTGCGCATGTGTTTCAGCAGGGCAGACAACACTCTGAACAACATGTTTGAGAACATAGGCTGGGACATCCCTGATGCAATGGCCACTGTTGTTTGAAAAGACCCACTTGCCAGGAAATGGAGTACTGACAGCACCTGCACTAGAGGGAGGATTACTGTGGGATGGCGGATTGCTGACATCAGGTCTGGCTCCAACTGGGTACACAGTTCATGGATTGTTGCACAATCAAGTCTGTAGGTGACTATTACATGTCTCTCTTCCATTGTCGACAGGTCCACCAGCGGTCTGTACACCGGAGGATGCCGCCATCTCACCACCTGCCCCAGTGGACGTGCCCTATGGAGGAGAACAGCGAGCAGAGAGTCAGCCAACACTGAGGTATAACTAAATGTCATTAGCAAACATTTGTAAACCGCAATGTGCCTGTTACTGTGTGTATGCAAGGCCTAGATAGATGTGACGCAGTAATTATTAATGCCATGTGGCCCCCTGAAATGGCGGCTGCCTGACCTATAAGATGGGACAAGGGGATATGAGGTAACTCCGCTGGCGTTCTATACCGTCGTGGTAGGCGGTCGAAGACCGCAGCGCAATCCTGCATTGGTTAACATTGGACCCTATGGTTCCCAGTAGCCAATGACAATGTACGCCGGCGGTGATGGTATGCACCACTGCGGACGTCACCGCCATTTTCTATCTGTTCACTCACTTGCTACCTGACCTTCAACAGGAGAGGACCTACACTGCAAGTGCTGCTGTGACCTGTGTCTGGAAGCGACCATGGCTCGAGTCACTGGGGAAAGAGCCCCTGCCTTCACCGCTGCAGAGTTGGAGAAACTGGTGGATGGGGTCCTACCCCAGTACTGATTGCTTTATGGGCCTCCAGACCAACAGGTGAGTATGCTGTAGGCACGATGCATGGGGCATGAATGCATGGTGTGATGTGTTGAAGGCCTCATGTAAAGGGGGGTGGTGGAGGGGTCCTGGGCAGCGTTCAGCATGTATGGTGGGCAATGTATGTGTGTAAGGGGACGGGAGGGATATGGTGGGCCATGGGTGTAACAGGCCGGACAGTATGACTGATCCCTTTTTCCATTTTCATTTTTCTGCAGGTCAGCGCCCATCAGAAAAAGGGTATCTGGCGTGCCATCGCCAAGGACGTGCAGACCCTGGGGGTCTACGGCAGGCTGAGCACCCACTGTCGGAAACGGTGGGAGGACCTGAGACGCTGGGCAAGGAAGATGGTGGAGGCCCAGCTGGGGATGGCCTCCCAACGAGGAAGGGGTGCCCGTCGAACCCTGACCCCCCCTAATGTTCCGCATACTGGCAGTGGCCTATCTGGAGCTGGATGGACGCTTGAGGCCATCACAGCAGCCACAAGGGGGTGAGTACAGTTTCAAAACTGTGAATTGCACGTGGTGTGGGGGGTCTCTGGGTCAGGGATGTGGGCCTGTGGGTGCCCCTAGGCCAGGCCAGAAATAGCAGGGTAGGTTCCATGGTGGGCAGGGGCTGATGCACTCCACCCCCAAACATGCTAGTGAGCATCTACTACTGGGCAGGGATCTGTGGGTCTCAGGTATGCTGCTATTGGCGTTAGGTATTACTGTCCATGGCCAGGTGACTAGCATTGTGAGTGGTAGTACATTGCCTAGTGTGTAGGGCTGTCCCCTGTGTGTTGTGTACGCCAACGGTGGTGTTGTTACTGGCATTGACCAAGTGTATCCTCTGTCTCTTCCCCCCACCCCTGTATGTTTTGTTACCCTGTCCTTCTGTAATGTAATGTAATGTAAATGTAAATGTAATGTAAATTCGTACTTGTAAAGCGCACTCCGACCCTAAGGTATCGAGGCGCTGAACACATACTGCTGTGGAACCCCTCCTGGCTTTTGCCCTGTGAGGTGCCCACTCCTGGGCAACCCCCAAGGTGAAGCCAGGCATCCCAGTGCTGTTGGGGCCGTTGTGGAGATTAAGCAAGCTACTGCCCAGAGTTGCAGAGTGAGACCCATGAATTAGATTAGGCACCGAGGTGAGAAATATACTGTCCAGGGAAAATGAGCCCAAGAACCGCCGAGGCAGGAATTGAACCCTGGTCCCGGGCCAGATCTCTGCATCAGGGTCTGCTTCTCTAACCATTGTGCCACACTTCTCCAGATGGTGCATTAGCATCATCTGGCAGAGGAGCAGAGGCAACGGAGGGAGCTGCATCCCACATGGCCCTGGAGGCCGAATCCACCGACTGTGAGGCACCAGTGGTATGGAGGGCAAGGGGAGCACCACGGCGTAGACAGGAAGGGACAGTTCTGACAGCGATACCTCCTCCGATGGAAGCTCCCTGCTGGTAGCGGACAGCTCTGTGGCCACCCCAAGTACAGGTACAGCCGCCACTCCCGTACCAGCACCGCCCTCTCAGCCCAGACACCTCAGGCCCTGCCCCAGTTAGCCCTGCTACCCTGAGTGAGGAGGCTATTCACCTCCTGCGATCCATCTTTGTTGGGCAGTCAACCATAGTGAATGCCATCCAGGGGCTGTCAGGGCATTTGCAACTTACAAATGCATTCCTGGAGGGCATCCACTCTGGCGTGGCAGCCCAACATAGATCATTCCAGGCTCTGGCCTCCTCCCTGATGGCAGCCATTGCCCCTGTCTCTAGCCTCCATCCTCTAACTTCCTCTACCAAGTCCCATTCCCCTGAACCCCAACCTATCCTAAGCACACAATCAGACAAGCATGCACCCAAGACAACACACGGGAGTGGCTCAGGCAAACACAAGCACCACACATCATCCCACAGGCACTCACACAAACACCATCCAGAAGCAGAAACACCAACATCCACTGCCTCCACCGTGCCCCCCTCCTCCTCCTCGTCCACCTCCCTCCCAGTTGCATCTCCACTCACACCCTAATACACTACATCCTCATCCACTACCTCCATCAGTAGTACACCTATCACTACACACCCCTCACTGGCAGTCACCAATCCCCACATCCATGCACACGTCCTGTGTCCTCTCCCACTGTGTCTGTGCCCCCTCCTCCCAAAGTACACAAACACAAGCACTCGGACACCCAACACCCATCCACCTCACAACAGCATCCAGCCCATGCACCTGCACCCAAACACAGCAGACAGACACCTCCTACAACCACTCCCTCTTCCTCCACTCCCAACCTTCACCCTCTTCCCACCCCGGTGTCCCTAAGAAGCTTTTCCTCTCCACCCTTGACCTTTTCCCTACCCCTCCCCCACCCTACACTTCGGGCCAGGGTGGGCAGAACCCAGGCCAGCACCTCAGCCAGCCAGTCCACGGCCACTGTAGTTTCGGCAGTTACTGCAGGTGTGAGCAGCTCCAGGGAGACACCCATCAGCACTGGCAGTGTGCCTGCACCAGCTGCCAAGGGCAAGGCCAAGGAACAACCACCAGCTGCCAAGGACAAGGAGGGACCACCAGCTGCCAAATCCAAGGATGCACCACCAGCTGCCAAGGGGAAGAAGGCACCACCAGCTGCCAAGGCCCAGGATGCATCACCCGTCCACGGCTGCAGGGGAAGGGCTGGAGCCTCCCCCCACCACTGGCGGCACCAGCACCGCCAGCAGCACCGCCACATGCACCGCCACCAGCACCACTGGCAACAGCAGCATCCTCAGTGGGCAGCCGTCTGAGGCTGCAGGGGAAGGGCTGGAGCCTCCCCCACCACTGGCAGTACCGCCACCAGCACTACCACCAGCACCACCAGCAGTACCACCACATGCACCAGCACCACTGGCAGCAGCAGCAGCCCCAGTAGGCAGCCATCCGAGGCTGCAGGGGAAGGGCTGGAGCCTCCCCCCACCACTGGCAGCACCAAAACCAGCACCGGCACTGCCACTACTGTGCAGCTATCGCCGCCGGCGGACGGACTGTAGTCCTTCCTCCATGGAGTGTCATGCATCCTGCCCACAGCAAATCTCGTGGATCTGACACCCAGGTGGGAGTCTGTGACCTTGCACTCCCCATGTAAGGCATCACAGGGCAAAACACCCCCTCCAGAACCAGTGGAAGAAGGCATCCACTCACCCCCTCCTTGCCAGGATGAAGCACACTGGGCACAAAGCCCCCTCCAGAACCAGTGAAAGAAGGCATCCTCTCACCCCATCCTTGCCGGGATGAAGCACACTGGGCACAAATCCCCCTCCAGAACCAGTGGAAGAAGGCATGCACTCACCCTCTCCTTGCCAGGATGAAGCACACTGGGCACCAATCCCCCTCCAGAACCAGTGAAAGAAGGCATCCTCTCACCCCATCCTTGCCAGGATGAAGCACACTGGGCACAAATCCTCCTCCAGAACCAGTGGAAGAGGGCATCCACTCACCCTCTCCTTGCCAGGATGAAACACACTGGGCACAAAGCCCCCTCCAGAACCAGTGAAAGAAGGCATCCTCTCACCCCATCCTTGCCAGGATGAAGCACACTGGGCACAAATCCCCGTCCAGAACCAGTGGAAGGAGGCATCCACTCACCCTCTCCTTGCCAGGATGAAGCACACTGGGCACCAAGCCTGCTCCAGAACCAGTGAAAGAAGGCATCCTCTCACCCCCTCCTTGCCAGGATGAAGCACACTGGGCACAAAGCCCCCTCAAGAGCCAGTGGAGAATCCATCCACTCAAGAGACTGTGGCCTTGCACTCCCCAGGACCAAGCAGTGGGCAAACCACCTACTTGAGAGACTGTGGCCTTGCACTCCCCAGGACCAAGCATTGGGCAGACCATCCACTTGAGAGGCTGTGGCTTTGCGTACCCCAGGACCAAGCAGTGGGCAAACCACCCACTTGAGAGACTGTGGCTTTGCACTCCCCAGGAACAAGCAGTGGGGAAACCACCCACTTGAGAGACTGTGGGCTTGCATTCCCCAGGACATCACAGAGGGCACGTAGCCCCCTCCAGGAGCAGTGGCATTGTACCATCTTCCGGCTGAGGTGCCCCCCCCCTATTCCTTCCCCCTGAGGTGCCTGTGTATTTTCGACCTGATGCCCCAGCAGTGTTCTCTCCGTATTGAGGCAGGAGTCAAGTGGGGCCTTGGCCTATGTGATATGGCCCTGTAGCCCACGGATAATGTGGACTGGGCAGTGTCCCTCCATTTGTATATATGTATATACTGTTTTGATTTTTGAGGACATATTTCTAGTATTTTATATTATTACACTCACTTTCTTCAAATAATTTTGTCCTTGCGTTATTCCTGAGGGGTGGGGGCTGAATATGTAATGTTATTGCATCTGGTTGTGTGTTTGGGGTTGAGGGTGGGGGTGTTGCGTGTGTGTGTCACTCCCTATTTCCTCCCCCCTCCCCTGTGTGCTAGGCGGCAGTACTCACCATGGTCGTCATCGCCGGCGTTGGTAATCCTGGTATAGAAGGAGGTAGACCAGCATGGGGAACACCTCCAGTTCGGGCTCTTTCTTGAATCTACAGAGGTGAGTCATTTGCCTTCTGTGTACTGTTTCCGCCGTGCTTTATACAGTGGGCGGAACCTTGTCTTCCGCCTGGCTGTTGGCGGTTACCGCTGCGGTGCTTGTTGCTATCGCCGTGGCAGTCGGTGTGTTAAATTGGCTGTCTGCGTTGGCGGTTTCCGCCATGGTAATAAATCAATTTTTTTTAACCCCGGTCGGCGGTATTACAGCCGCTTTATCTCCAACCTCCAGGGTTGTAATGAGCACCTATATCCTGTCAGAGCATTTTCATATGGTCACCCTCCAAAACGTGATCTCACTTCTCCAAAAAGGTGATTTCCTCTCAGCACTAGATTTAATAGATGCCTATTTTCACATTCCCATATTCCAGGCACATCGCAACTACCTCAGATTTATGAAAGCAGGTAACCATTACCAGTTTAAAGTCCTTCCATTCGGGGTCACTACTGCACCTGGCATATTCAGAAAGTGTGTAACGGTAGTAGCGCCACATTTGTGCAGACAAAACATTAATGTTTTTCCATATCTAGACGACTGCCACTATGTCTCCATCACACCCAGACTACCATAGATTTGCTACATCAACTAGGCTTCACCATCAATTTTTAGAAATCTCACCTTCAGCCTCTGCAAATTCAACCCTATCTAGGGGCTATTCTAAACACACAGCTGAGATAAGCCTATCCCAATGCCGCACTAGTACATCATTTTCAAACTCAAATTTCCCCTTTCCAAGCCAATCAACAAATCACAGTCAGAACGGTCATGAGACTTCTGGGTATAAGTTGGCCCTGTATATGCTATCTCAAAGTGAGAGATAATGGCCCTCATTACAACATTGTCAGTAAATGCCGCTTACTGCCGTGCAGAATACCGCCAAAACACCGCCGCGGCCCCGGAATTCCGCCACAGCTATTACGACCCACAGCTCAGAATCCACCAACATCTAGACATCCACACAAGTCTGCCACACCAAAGGTCAGTAATAAACTGGCGATAGCAAAACCTCCACCGTCATGCCAACAGGAATACGCCCACACTATCACGACCCACGAATCCACGCAGTGGTCTTTTACCATGGTATTCCATTGGCGGCACACACCGCCGCGCTCAAAATACACACACATTTACAAAACACTACCACATTGGACAAATCGAAATACACACACCTGATACACATACACACACCACTCCCACACATCCAATACAATATAAAACACACACCCACAATACCCACAAACCCTTACTATCAAAAAGTTTGAAGAAGGCCAGAGAGACAGCAAAGCAAAGACAACACCAGCATACCCAGGCACAGAACACCATCACACATAGACATCCACGCACAAAACACCACACACCTCTAAACATCACCCCACACATCACAACACACACCACCTCACACATCACCCACACCACCCCATGGCACCGCAAAGACACCCAAGGTTTTCTGAGGAGGAGCTCAGGGTCATGGTGGACGAAATCATCCGGGTAGAGCCACAGATATTCGGATCACAGGTTCAGCACACCACCATAGCTAAGAAGATGGAGCTATGGCGCAGAATCGTGGACAGGCTCAACACAGTGGGACAGCACCCAAGAACACGGGATGACATCAGGAAGAAGTGGAATGACCTACGGGGGAAGGTGCGTTCCGTGGTATCCAGTCACCACATTGCGGTTCAGAGGACTGGCGGTGGACCCCCACCTCCTCCCCCACAACTAACAACATGGGAGGAGCAGGTCTAGGCTATACCGCATCCTGAGGGCCTCGCAGGAGTAGCTGGAGGGTTCACACTGTATAGGGTCCATGTCCTCGCCTAATAGCCACACACGGTGCCTCTGGAGTTGCCCCATCACATAAGGGATGCTGCTATTCCTCAGAATGTAAGCGTCATGCACTGAGCCAGGAAACTTGGCGTTCACATGGGAGATGTACTGGTCGTCCAAACACACCATCTGCACATTCATTGAATGGTAACCCTTCCGGTTTCTGTACACCTGTTCACTCCTACGGGGGGGACCAAGGCCACATGTGCCCAATCAATGGCACCTATGATGTTGGGGATATGTCCCAGGGCATAGAAGTCACCTTTCACTGTAGGCAAATCCTCCACCTGAGGGAAAACGATGTAGCTGCGCATGTGTTTCAGCAGGGCAGACAACACTCTGGACAACACGTTAGAGAACATTGGCTGGGACTTGCCTGATGCAATGGCCACTGTTGTTTGAAAGGACCCACTTGCCAGGAAATGGAGTACTGACAGGACCTGCACTAGAGGGGGGATTCCTGTGGGATGGCGGATAGCTGACATCAGGTCTGGCTCCAACTGGGCACACAGTTCCTGGACTGTGGCACAATCAAGTCTGTAGGTGACTATTACATGTCGCTCTTCCATTGTCGACAGGTCCACCAGCGGTCTGTACACCGGAGGATGCCGCCATCTCCTCACCTGCCCCAGCGGACGTGCTCTATGGATGAGAACAGCGATCAGAAGGTCAGCCAACACTGAGGTACGAAATAAACAACTTTATTGCACACATTTGTTAATCCACTATGTGCCTGTCTTTGTGTGTATGCAAGGCCTAGATATGTGTAACGCATTTAAAATTAATGCCATGTGGCCCCCTGAAATGGCGGCTGCCTGACCTGTAATGTGGGGCAAGGGGATACGAGGTAACTGCCCTGGCGTTGTACACCGTCGCGGTAGGCAGTCGAAGACCGCAGCGCAATCCTGCATTTGTTAACATTGGACCCTATGGGTCCCAGGAGCCAATGACGATGTACGCCGGCGGTGATGGTACGCACCGCCGCAGTCATGACCGCCATTTTCTCTCTGTTCACTCACTTGATGCCTGATCTTCGACAGGAGAGGACCTACACTGCAAGTGCTGCTGTGACCTCAGTCTGGAAGCGACAATGGCTCAAGTGTCTGGGGAAAGGGCCCCTGCCTTCACATCGGAGGAGTTGGAGAAACTAGTGGATGGGGTCCTTCCCCAGTAAACGCTACTCTACGGTCCTCCAGACAAACGGGTGATTACACTGTGAACATGCTGTATGGGCAATGCCTGTTTGGAGTGGTGTGGATGGGAGATGGGAGGGGGAATGAGGCGTGCATGAAACAACGGTGAGTGGATGTGCGTCAGGGCAAGGGTGGGAACGTGGGCCAATGACTGTGACGGTTTGGACGGTTATAGTTTTTCCTTTTCCCCTGTACTATTCCTGTAGGTCAGCGCCCACCAGAAGAAGGATATTCGGTGTGCCATCGCCAAGGACGTCTGGGCCCTGGGGATCCACCACAGACGGAGCACCCACTGCCGGAAAAGAAGGGAGGACATTCGCCGCTGGAGCAAGAAGACGCTGGAGGCCCAGCTGGGGATGGCCTCCCAACTTGGGAGGGGTCCCCATCGCACCATGACCCCCCTGATGTTCCGGATCCTGGCGGTGGCGTATCCGGAGTTGGATGGGCGCTTGAGGGCATCACAGCAGCCACAAGGGGGTGAGTACACTCGCATCCATCTGATTCAGCGCGCATTGGAGGTGTCTGGGTGGGGGAGGTGGGCTGTGGGTTCCCCTAGGCCAGGGTGAGACTTGTAGGCAAAGACCCTTTGTGAGGAAGGCTCAGTGGCACCCCATCCCCACCAGTGGTAAGAGCCATCTACACCTAATCAGGCTCCTGTGACTTGCATGTGTGCAGCAATCGGGCATAGGCCTTGTACCCCATGTCCCTGTGATCAATTAGGGAACTCAAAGTGCATGGCGTAGTGCAGAGGGATGCTGTGTCTGTAGTGTCCGCCAACGGTAGTGGTATGGCATGCACTGAACATGTCTTACTGCTTTCTTTCCCCCCCTCCCTGTTCTTGTGTGCATTAGCATCATCAGGCGAAGGAGCTGTGCCACCGGAGCAGGAGGGAGCTGCATCCCACATGGCCCTGGAGGGCGAGACTACGGACTCAGAATTCACCAGTGGGACGGAGGGCGAGGGGAGCTCCACGGCGGGGACAGGAGCTGAGACCAGCGACACCGACTCCTCCTCTGATGGGAGCTCCCTTGCAGTGGTGGGCCCCTCTGTGCCCACCGCATCTACAGGTACAGCCGCCACCCCCCCAACCAGCACAGCCCTCCCAGCAGCCCCTCAGCGTGTGCCCCGTGGCCGCTCACCCAGGAGGGTGGGCATCTCCTTCGCCCCAGGCACCTCAGGCTCTGCCCCAGTCAGCCCTGCTGCCTTCACTGAGGAGGCCATTGACCTCCTCAGATCCCTCACTGTTGGGCAGTCTACCATTCGGAATGCCATCCAGGGTGCAGAGAGGCAGTTGCAACAGAAAAATGCATACCTGGAGGGCATTCATTCTGGCCAGGCAGACTTTGGCCTCAGCACTGATGGCAGCCATTGTCCCTATGTCCAACCTCCCCCCTCCAACTTCCTCCACCCAGACCCAATCCTCAGTACCTCAGCCTATCCCAAGCACACCATCAGACCAGCATGCACACACCTCAACACACAAGGGTAGCTCTGGCAAACATAAGCACCACACATCCCACAGGCACTCACACAACCATCATACTCATGCACACATACCAACATCCACTCCCTCCACTGTGTCCCCCTCTCCACGTCTCCCTCCTCCCTCCCTGTCACGTCTCCACTCACACCTGCATGTACTACATCTTCAGCCACTACGTCCATCACCAGCACGCCCATCACCACACACCGCTCACGTGCACTCACCACTCCCACTACCATTCACACATCCCCTGTGTCCTCTCCCAGTGTGTCTGTGAGCCCTCCTCCTAAACTACACAAACACACCCACCCAACAGCCATCCACCTCACGACAGCCTCCAGCCCATGCACCTTCACCCAAAATCAGCAAATGAACACCTCCTACAACCACTACCTCTTCCTCCACTCCCAAACCCCATCCATCTACCCGTCCCAGTGTGTCTAAAAAACATATCCTGTCAAACCTTGACCTCTTCCCTTCACCTCCCCCACCCCTTCCATCCCCTAGGGCCTGCCTTTCCAAGTCCCAACCCAGCACCTCAGCCACCACATCACCGGGAACAGTGGTGCCAGCAGTAACCGGCTTCTAGAGTGCGCCAAGCGGCAGGGTGGCCAGTGTCCCAAGGAGCGAGGCCAAGGACATTCCCCCACCTCCAAAACAAAAGAAGTTGCCCACAGCCCGTAGGGAGAAGGCCAAAACACCTGCCACCAAGGGCTCAGCCAGGACAACAGTTGGGAGTGGCAAGACAGCTGCGCCACCGTCCAAGGTGGAGAAGGGCCAGAGAAAGAGCCTGCACGGCGAACAAGACCACCACTGACACCACCACATGCACTGCCGCTCAGGACACCGCTGCCAGCAGCAAGCTCAGTGAGGCCGCCCCCAGCACCGCCGCTCAGGACACCGCCGCCAGCAGCAAGCTCAGTGAGCCCCCACCAGCACCTCCGCTCAGGACACCGCTGCCAGCAGCACGCTCGGTGAGCCCCCCACCAGCACCGCTGCCCAATGAGCGCCGCAAGCACCGCCACTACTGAGCCCGCCGCCAGCACCGCCAGCGGCCACGCCATATCCTGTGCCAGTGGCACCACCGAAGACATGGCTGCCATCCCCAGTGGTCATTCGTACGAGGCTGGTGATCAGTTCCAGGGGCCTGGACAGCTTCCATGTTGCCCCACTGTCAGTGAAGTGTCCAATCCACTACCTCTGTCCTTGGCAGGATGAAGCACTCTGGGCACAAAGGCCCCTCCAGAACCAGTGGAGAAAGGCATCTACTACCTCTGTCCTTGGCAGGATGAAGCGCTCTGGGCACAAAGCCCCCTCCAGAACCAGTGGAGTATCACATCCACTACCTCTGTCCTTGGCAGGATGAAGCACTCTGGGCACAAAGCCCCCTCCAGAACCAGTGGAGAAAGGCATCCACTACCTCTGTCCTTGGCAGGATGAAGCACTCTGAGCACAAAGCCCCCTCCAGAACCAGTGGAGACTGTTATCCACTTGAGAGACACTGGTTTTGCACTCCCCAGGATAAAGCAGTGGGCAAACCACCCACAGGAGAGACTTGTGAGACTGTGGCTTTGCACTCCCCAAGATAAAGCAGTGGGCAAACCACCCACTGGAGAGACTTGTGAGACTGTGGCTTTGCACTCCCCAGGATACCTCAATGGGCATGGAGCCCCCTCGTGGAGCTGGCGTCGTGCACTCATCCGGCTGAGGTGCCCCCCTTCCCTTCCCCCTGAAGTGCCTGTTTTATTTCGATCTGATGCCCCTGCAGTGTTCCCTCCGTTTGGATCGGGTATTGAGTGTGGGCCTCGCCCATGCATTTTGGGCCCAGTGGTCCACGGACTATGTAGGTGCAGTACATGGACTTACATTCTTGGTGTACATATTTGTTAATAGTGTATATATATTTTTGAGTAATGGATTTTTCCTGATTACAATCGTTCAACTCATTTCCTTTTGTCCTTGCGTTCTTCCAGGGGGGTAGGAATGTAATGTTTCAGCATGTATTGGTGTGTGTGAGGGTGGGGTTGGGGGTGTTGCGTGTTGAGTGTGTGTGTCACTCTCTTTTCCCTCCCCCCTCCCATGTGTCGTAGGTGCAGTACTCACCGTGGTCGTCGCCGCCGTCGGTCGTGCTCCTGGTAGATGAGCAGGAAGACTATCGCAGGGAGAATTTGGAGTCACGGCTCCATGGCGTCCTGGTTCCTCGTGGGGTGTGTAGAGATGAGAGTTTTCCCTTGCAAGTCATGTTTCCGCCGTGTTTTTGTTTGCGTTGAATCCGCCCCGGAAAAGGTGGCGGATTGGCCTCTCATAATGGTGTGGGCGGTACATTGTCTTCCGCCTGTCTTTGGCGGTGACCGTCATGCTGTTTGTACCGCCGTGGGGGTCGGAGTGTTAAAGTGGCTGTCTATGTTGGCTGTTTCCGCCGCGGTCATAATTCCATTTTTTTTTACCGCCGGCCTGTTGGCGGTCTTACGGCCGCTTTTACACCGACCACCAGGGTTGTAATGAGGGCCAATGTGCACAGAGTCCAAGGGTTCCCCTTAGAGGTTGATAGTGGCAACAACAGATAATACTAATGCTCTATTTCTGGTAGTGTGGTCGAGCAGTTAGGCTTATCAGAGGGTAGTGGTAAGCATTTGTTGTATACACACAGGCAATAAATGAGAATACACACTCAAAGACTTAACTCCAGGCCAATAGGTTTTTAAATAGAAAAATATTATTTTCTTAATTTATTTTAGAACCACAAAATTCTGAATTCAAGTAAATACATAAATTGTAAGGTACTTGGCAGAGGTAAATCTGGAACTTTGAAGTAAAACAGTAATGTACACAGTTTTGTCAAAAATGGCAATAAGCTCTTTTAAAAGTGGACACTGCAAAATTCAACAGTTCCTGGGGGAGGTAAGTACAAGTTAGTTTAGCAGGTAAGTAAAGCACTTACAAGTTCAGTCTCTTGGGCATAGACAGCCCACGGTTGGGGGTTCAAATCAACCCCAAACACCCAGCACCAGCAACACAGGGTTGGTCAGGTGCAAAGGTCAAAGAGGGGCCCAAATTACATAGGCACCTATGGAGACTAGGGGTGCTCCGGTTCCAGTATGTTAGCAGGTAAGTACCTGTGTCCTTGTGGAGGAGACCAGAAGGGATTTGTAGAGCACTGGGGGGGTCACAAACAGGCACACAAAATACACCCTCAGCGGCACAGGGGCGGCCGGGTGCGGTGTGCAAAGTAGGTATCGGGTTTTGTAATGGTTTCAACGGAGGGACCCGGGGGTCACTCTGGCGATGCAGGCATGGCACAGGGGGGCTTCTCGGGCCAGCCACCGACTGGGAAAAGATGGGGGCCTTCGGCTGGTCACTCCTGCATCGTTAGTTGGTTCCTATCGGTCCTGGGGACTGCAGGTGCAGTGCTTTTTCCAGGCGTCGGATTCTTTGTTACCGGGCAGTCGAGGTCAGGGGGAGCCTCTGGATTCTCTCTGCAGGCGTCGCTATGGGGGTGCAGGGAGGTCTTCTCAGGGTGTCCACGTTGTGGGGGTTGCCTGGGGGATCCTCGCTGCTGTGCTGGTTTCTCTGGACACGAGGCGGGGGCGTCGGGTGCAGAGTTTTGGGGACACACGCTTCAGGAGTGATGAAGGAGTCCCTTTAAAGATGGTTTCTTCTTTGTTGTTTAGACAGAGCCGCTGTCCACAGGAGTTTCTTGTTCCTTTGAGTTGGAGGGCAGTCCTCTGAGTCGACAGAGATCGCTGGTCCAGCTGGATGCATCGCTGTTGCAGGTTCTCTGAGTCTGGAGACAGGCCGGTAGGGCTGGGGCCAAGTCAGTTGTCGTCTCCGTCTTCTCTGCGGGGCTTTCAGGTCAGCAGTCCTTCTTCTTGCTCAGGTTGTCAGGAAATCTGTTTTCCTGGGTTCAGGGTCGCCCCTAAATACTACATTTAGGGGTGTTTTCAGGGCTGCAGGGCAGTAGCCAATGGCTACTTTCCCTGAGGGTGGCTGTGGGGAGGGAGGCACATCTCTAATCCTATTGGGGGAAATCCTCCAAAGCAAGATGGACGATTTTCTAAGGAAGGGGTCACCTCAGCTTAGGACACCTTAGGGGCTGTCCGGGCTGGAGGATGACTCCTCCTTGTTTTTCTCTTTATCTCCTCCAGACTTGCCGCCAAAAGTGGGGGCTGTGTCTGGGGGGCGGGCATCTCCACTAGCTGGAGTGCCCTGGGGTGTTGTAACACCAGGCTTGAGCCTTTGAGGCTACCGCCAGGTGTTACAGTTCCTGCAGGGGGAGGTGTGAAGCACCTCCACCCAGGACAGGCTTTGTTCCTGGTCACAGAGTGCACAAAGGTACTCACCCCATGTGGCCAGAAACTAGTCTAGAAGTGGCAGGCTGGCAGAGACCGGTCAGCCTAGCACTAGCAGTTGGGCTGGCATGCAGGGGGCATCACTAAGATGCCCTCTGAGTGCATTCCTGAATAAAACTCACACTGGCATCAGTGTGGATTTATTGTGCTGAGAAGTTTCATACCAAACTTCCCAGTATTCAGTGTAGCCATTATGGAATTGTGGAGTTTGTGTTTGACAAACTCCCAGACCATATATTCTTTATGGCTACCCTGCACTTACAATGTCTAAGAATTGGCTTAGACACTAGAGGGACATAGTGCTGATGCAGCTATTCCCTCACCTGTGGTATAGTGCACCCTGCCTTGGGGCTGTAAGGCCGGCTAGAGGTGTGACTTACCTATGCCACAGGCAGTGGGTTGTGGGCATGGCACCCTGAGGGGAGTGCCATGTCGACTTAGTCTTTTTCTCCCCACCAGCACATACAAGCTGTGAGGCAGTGTGCATATGCTGTGTGAGGGGGCCCCAGGGTGTCATAATCCATGCTGCAGCCCTTAGAGACCTCCCCTGGCAACAGGGTCCTTGGTACCAGGGGTAACATTACAAGGGACTTATCTGTGTGCCAGGGCTATGCCAACTTTGGAGACAAAGGTACAGTTTTAGGGAAAGAACACTGGTGCTGGGGCCTGGTTAGCAGGGTCCCAGAACACTTTCAATCATAACTAGCATCAACAAAAGGCAAAAAGTTAGGGGGTAACCATGCCAACAGTGGCATTTTTCCACAGATGGCTTGTGCATCGTCACAGTCCCAAATATATGACTACACATACGTCCACTACAGTGTTTTTTGGCACAACAATGGTCTCAGTCACAGGGTCAGTTGGAGAATCTAATGTTGGTAGACAGCCGCACTCATCGCTCTCTGCAGAGGTGGAACAAAAACAACCTGTTAAAGGTGGGGGGGTGGCTTTCCTCGACTCTGTTCCTCAAACTATAGTGACAACGGACTTGTCACAGACTGGTTGGGGTGGTCAGCTTCAGGATCTCACAATTCAGGGTCTCTGAAATACCAAACACCGCGATCTCCAAATCAACTACCTACAGCTCCTAGCAGTTTACCTAGTGTTGAAAGCATTCACTCATCACCTGATTGACAAGGTAGGTTAATCCAAACAGACAACAGGACAACCTTGTACTATTTGCTAAAATGGAGGGACACATTCTCTACAGTTATCTCGCCTATCATAGACAATCTGACGTTGGGCTCTCCATCACAACATCTATCTGTTAACGGAATATCTTCAACAATTGTGCCTTCCTTCTCAGCAGGATGCAGCAACAAGTCCACAAGTAGGAACTCCACCCACAAGTCCTACTCCCCTACTTTTAAAACAGAGGGTTTCCAGACATAGATCTGTTCACAACAATGGACAATGCAAAATGACCAATATTCAAATCCAGGTTTCCACATCCCCAATCCAAAGGTAATGCGTGTGGATGAGCTGGTCAATCAATCAATCAATCAATCAACTTATAAAGCGCGCTACTCACCCATCAGGGTCTCAAGGCGCTGGGGGAGGGGGAGGTATTGGTCGAATAGCCATGTCTTGAGGCGTTTTCTGAAGACCAGGAGGTCTTGGGTCTGGCATAGTTGGAGCGGTAGGGAGTTCCAGGTCCTGGCAGCGAGGTAAGAAAAGGATCTTCCTCCGGTGGTGGTGCAGTGAATGTAGGGGACGGAGGCGAGGGCGAGGCTGGCGGAGCGGAGCTGGCGGGCGGGGGTGTGGAATGTGAGTCTGTCGTTGAGGTAGTTTGAAGGTAATCCTCTTCAATACGGGTAGCCAGTGTAGCTCTCTGAGGTGAGCAGAGATGTGGTTGTGGCATGGGACGTCAAGGATGAGTTGGGCGGAGGCGTTTTGGATACGTTGCATTTTCTTTTGTAGTTTGGCCGTGGTTCCTGCATAGAGTGCGTTGCCGAAGTCCAGTCGGCTGCTGACTAGGGTGTGGGTGACTGTTTTTCTGGTTTCTACGGGAATCCACTTGAAGATCTTGCGGAGCATGCAGAGGGTGTGTAGCAGGAAGAGGAGACTGCGTTGACCTGCTGAGTCATGATGAGTGCTGAGTCAAGAATGATGCCCAGGTTCCGCACTTGGGTGGTGGGGGTGGGGGCGGCTCTGAGAGAGGTGGGCTACCAGGAGTCTTTCCAGGTGGAGGGGTTGCTGCTGAGGATGAGGACCTCTGTTTTGTCTGTGTTTAGCTTGAGGTGGCTTGAATCCATCCAATTGGCGATGGCGTGAAGTCCCTTGTGGAGGTTGTTTTTTGCTGTTGTGGTGTCTTTTGTGAGGGAGATGATCAGCTGGGTGTCGTCTGCGTAGAATACTATGGTGATGTGGTGGGATCGTGCGATGTTGGCGAGAAGAGCCATGTAAACATTGAAAAGTGTTGGGCTGAGGGAGGATCCTTGAGGGACGCCACAGATGGTTTTGGAGGAGTCGGACAGGTAGGGCAGAAGGCGGACTCTCTGGGTTCTGCTGGAGAGGAAAGAGGAGATCCAGTTGAGGGCCTTGCCACGGATTCCGGTGTTGTGGAGACGTGTTCGAAGTGTGTGGCGACAGACGGTGTCCAAAGCTGCGGAAAGGTCCAAGAGGATGAGCGCTGAGGTTTTGCGTTTGTCGAGCATGGTCCTGATGTCATCTGTGGCAGCAATGAATTCGGTCTCCGTGCTGTGGTTCTTGCGAAATCAGGTTCGGGAGGTATCAAGCGCTTTGCTGTCTTCCAGGTAGCGGGAAAGTTGGCTGTTCACGATTTTTTCAATGTCCTTTGCTGGGAAGGGGATGAGGGAGATAGGTCGGTAGTTAATGGGGTCATCTGGATCTGCTTTGGGTTTCTTCAACAGGGCGTTGACATCGGCGTGTTTCCATCTCTCCGGGAAGGTGGCTGTCTCGAAGGAGCTGTTGATGATTGAGCAGAGGTGGGGTGCGATGATGTTGCTGCTTTGTTGAAGATCTGGTGCGGGCAGGGGTCCGAGAGGGAGGGGGAGCCGAAGTGGATGGAGGCCATGGTGTTGATGGTGTCTTCATTGTTGACGTGGGTCCAGGAGCATGGAGGGTTGGTGTTGTTTGATGCGTTGGGTTCGTGGTTGTCTGTGGTTGGCTGATGGGTCTGGGGTTCGAAGCTGTTGTGGATGTCTTCGATCTTTTGACCGAAGTGAGTGCCGAGGGAGTTTCAGAGTTCCTGTGATGGCGAGGGTTCGTGGGAGCAGGTCCTGGGGGTGGAGAGTTCTTTGATAATGCTGAAGAGCTCTTTGTTGTTGTGGGCGTTGGTGTCTATTCGGCTTTTGTAGTTGGTTCTTTTGGTAGTGCGGATCAGCTGGTGATGTTTGCAGATGGCAGTCTTGAGGGCGGTGTGGTTGGAGTCGGTGGATGCAAGGCGCCTGGTCTTCTCCATTCTTCAACATTCTCGTTTGGAGGCCTGCAAGTCGGGAGTGAACCAGGTGGCCTTGGGTCTGTTGTGGGAGTCTGAGGGTTGTTTGAGTGGTGCGAAGGTGTTGGCGCAGACTTCTAGCCATTTATGCAGGTAGGTGGCGGCTGTTCTGGGGTCCTGGGGGGGAGCCTGGGTGAGGGTGGAGATCAACTGTTCTGTTGAGATTCTGTTCCAGTAGCGGCGGGGGGTTTAGTGGTGAGTGACCAGCTTCTGAAAGGAGAAATGGATGCAGTCGGTCCATAGGAGTTCGGTGGTGTGGCTGAAGGAGACGTGGTTGCTGGCTGAGAGGATGGGGTTGAGTGTGTATCCTGCGGTGTGGGTGGGTGACATGACGAGTTGCTTGAGGCCGAGGTTGGCGAGGTTGGCGATTAGGTTGGTGGTGTTGATATCGTTGTTGTTTTCTAACGGAAACGTTTTGTTTGCTATTGTCATTCAAAACAAATGCCACAGTGCAGGACATTGTCTCCTACACTTCACTTACAAAAGGCAAACTTAGCTTATACTTCTATACACTTGTATCTCGCTGCAATAGCTGCTTACCTACAAAATAGTCAGCATCTTTCTCTTTTCATAATTCTGGTCAGCAAAGCCTCCATGGAAGAACTTAAACCGGTGATTCCACCAAGGACTCCTCCTGCGCCTTATTGGTATATTAATCTAGTACTTACAAGACTCATGGGTCCCCCGTTTAAACCTCTACAGTCATGCCCTCTACAATTTTTAAGTCTGAAAGTGGCATTCTTAGTTGCCATCACTTCACTTAGGCGTGTTAGTGAGCTCTGGACTTTAACATTAGAAGAACCTTTCTTCTAAATACAGAGATAAGGTGGTTATTCTTACCAATCCTAAATTCCTACTTAAGGATTTATCTCAATTCCATCTCAACCAATCTGTAGAATAGACAGTTTTTTTTTCCCTCAGCCAGACTCTGTTGCAGAGAGAGCTCTACATACACTAGATGTTAAAAGAGCACTTATGTTCTACATTGATAGAACTAAAGCTTTTAGAAAGACTAAACAACTTTTTGTCAACTTTTCACCACCCCACAAAGGCAACACGGGCAGGCGCATGTGCTGGTGGCTGCTTCTCACTCTCCCGGACCTTGGAGTGCTATGGTGGAGGGGGCAGTGTTGCCGCACTCCCCTTGTCCTCAGAAGATTACACTGGCCCCTGGGATGGTGTCCTGGGCCCCTCCTGCCGCCTATCGGGGGAATGCAACGGCACATTCCCCATCCTGGAGATCCCAGGGAAGCGCAACAGTGCTCCTCCCGTGGCTAGGCACACTCGAGGGTTAGGGATGAGATACCGGCCCCCTCAAACATAAGTCCGCCTGGGTGGTGGGGTCCCCGGGCAAGATGCGAGCAAGGATTAGGGACCCCACGTACACCCTGTCCCCCCAAAAAGTAGCCCCGCCATTTCCTTGCAACGTCCCCTGGGCCCTGCCCCACCCTGGGGGAAATTGATGAAATGGCGGTGGAGCCCCAAGCACTTCAAGGGAGGTATTGGGTCAATGGTCACCAAACCTCAAAATGCCATAACTCTGGCTCTGTTGGGCCAATTTGGGCGATCCTGGGCTCCCTTTACTCCTGGCAGCAAGCACTACCCCCAGGGCCAGTTGCAACAACTCTCCTGACCTCCATATTGGTGTAGTCCTCCAAACGCTGGTATCCCTGCACAGTTTTCCTTTAGGCTTTGTTGGTGGGCACAGGAAAGTCCAGGGCTTCCCCCAACTGGCCCTCAGGGGGAGTAAGGGGGCCAGCTTCACTGGCCCTTGGGAAGGCCCACTGCTCCTGGGGTCTGCTGGACAGAGGCCTGGCTCTGAAGTGGGGGTCAGTGAGTTCCTCCTTCCAGTTCTCCATGGCAGTCCCAGGATTCAGAGGCAAAGCAGGTAGAAAGTTTTGCAGGTAAGAGAGAGCCTTCACCTTGTACAAGAGTTTATAAAGGGGTGAGAAAGGTTACAGACGACAGGCGCTCCTAACTGATCTTCGGGTGCCACATCACCTCCCCACCCCTGTCCCAACCCTTCTGTCCAGCATGTTGGGACATTCCAAAATGGTGTTATCAAGGAGTCACTGGTCACATCAGCTACAGTGATCTCAGCTCCACCCCTTGCTGACATTACTGCCCACTAGACACTAGAAGTTCAAAGGTGCCCCCCCCCCAGTGCTTTGGATCCAGTTGTCTGGGTGCTCTCCTTTGTTCAGGGGGCTTGGGCAAACCCATCCCTGGTGCAGTGTAACAACTGGGTGATTGATACAGAGCATTCCGCCCCCACCCCTTTTCCTCCTCAGGAGCAAGTAAAATGGTGCTAATTGCTCCCTTTGTGTGGGGGCAGCCTTTGTTCCAGCTGCTGGAGAAAATGTAATTACTGGACACAGCAAGGTGACTATAGGCCTGGGCTCTGATCCTGAGCTGAGCCAGGAAAACACGAAAACTCTGAATGATCCACAAGATGGATCATTTTGGAAGTGGCAAATTTGATTTTCCTGCACAGGTTATACTTTATTTCAAGACGTCAATGGTTTCCCTAGGCCAAGGAGAGAGGAAACCGCACCCTAAGGCAGTTCCTTCCCTAGGAGTGTAATGGAGTGTCACTGTGATTAAATCAGTAAAGCATACTGACCTCCACTAATTGTGTACTCAATCCCCATGAGGCCCATGCCAGGTGAATGGTTATACCTGCAAAGTCCCCATTGCGTCAAGCTAACTGTGAGTCTCCCACACATAGCCCACACACACATGCACACCCAGCCAAGTGCCCCTTACCCTTGCTGTGTTGCACTGGCGGTACACATGCACAGTCTGTTTACCGGGTGATTACTGTGGTTGAGACACTAGTAGAGAGGCCCACCCATAGTGAGAAGCCTGGGTGATCAAAAAAGAAAACAAATCTGGCCGTACTGCTGGGGCAGAACCCAGTGCAAAAGATACACAATATTTTGTGAGACAAATATCCAAAGCTCACAATGCAAACAATACCTGCTCAATAAGGATGGGGGCATCATGAGCACTCATGGAAGGATTCTGCCCTGGGACACATTTCACTTTGCACATGCACAGGAACTGGCCATACATGTATCTCAAGGACAAACAATAGTAGAGCCAAGTGGCATGCCTATCTGCATAATGAGTTAAGAGAAAGTCAAGGAAGCTAATACACCAGCATTTGGGATGGGATGTGGGTGGGGGCTCTTGGGGTTTGGAGGGGGATGGAGGTAACAGGGGAAAGGGCAAGGTCAAAAGGGAAACTTTCTTTGGGAAAAAAGGTAGGGTCATCAGAAGGGGCTGGGGATTTGGAGGTTGAGGGAGTAGTGGTCTTGTCTAAGGGTGTTGATGCCTTTGATGTGTGCATGTGTGAGTTATGCTTGTGTTTAGGTGGTGTCTGTTGCATGTGTGAGTGTGGGCCGTTGTGTGTCTTGGGGGCTGGGAGGTGGAGGTGCTGGGCGATATGAGAATGGTGGGTATGTCTGTATGTCTGTTGGGTGGTATCTGTGGGTAAGGTGGATGTTGTGCATGTGTCTGTGTGTGTTGGGATTTTCTTTTGGGTTTGGTGGATGTGTCTGTGTGTATTGAGGTGGTGTCTCGGGTATGGTTGATGTGCCTGTGGGTGTTGTGGTGGTGTCTGGGAGTATGGTGTTTGAGGTGTGTGGGTCTGTGGGTTGTGAGGTGATGTCTGGGTGTATGGTGGGTGTGGTGCATGTGTCACTGGGTTTTGGGGTGGTGTCTGTGGGTATGGTGGTTGTGGTGTGTGGGTCAGTGGGAGGGGTGGGGGTGTCTGTCAAAATGGTGACCGTTGTGGTGACTGTGGGGGAATGTTGAGTGCTTGCGTGCCGGTGTGTCTTGTGGTGCCTGTGTCTATGTGTGCTACTTGTGTGTGTTGAGGAAGGTATGTGCGGATGTGACTGTGTGCTTGAGACAGGTAGGGGAATAGGGATTTTGGATTGGGAAGAGGGAGATGGTGGGGGGTTGGATGGCTGTCATCAGTGAGGAGGCCAGAGCCTGAAAAGATCTCTGTAGGCCAGACATGTCACTATGAATGCCTTCCAGCTATGCTTTTGTCTTCTGCAGTTGGCTGGCCAACCTCTGGATGCATTTGCAATGGCAGTCGGCCCCACAGAGATACTCCTCAATAGACTCCTCATTCAGGGCAGCAGGGGTAAAAGGGGCTGGGGGTGAGGTGCCTGTGGCAAAGGAGACGCCCACCCTCTTGGTTGATTAGGCACAGCCAACAGGGTGGGGAGCAACAGGGAGGGTTGCGACAGAACTGGGGTGATGGGCAGTGATGATACAGGAGCATGTCCTGATAGGAACGCCTCACTATTGAGTGGCCACTGGAGGTAGAATCTGAAGATGACAAGCTTGATCCTGTGTCCTCCATGGCACTCACCTCACCCTCCGGGCCACAGGGCCCCTCCGTGTTGGCGGTGTCATGACTGGAGGTACCGTGGCCAGATGCTTCCCCACTTGGTTCCACCCTGTCTCCTTTGCCTGCTTGGGATGATGCTGCATACACAAAGAGAGCCACTACATGTTCCTGGTCACATTTGATCAACAGCTGTGATTAGCAAACATTATCATGACGTAAAGTAGGCCCCTGCAACAAACTCCATCTAAGTGGCTCCTACATTTAAAACAACATATGCATTCATGCCACATGAACTGTCAATAGTTGCCCACAAGTAAATCAGGATCTCAGACAACTCCGAATGCATGGATGAAGTTGTGCGACACAGTAGCCATTTAACAAGTAGGAGACGTCATCGCCGTTAACGGTTTGCCTGATGTAGCATACCTCAGTTATCTGCTGTCATACAACAGTAAGCCAATGTCAAGTTCATTCCCACAGATCCCACATAATGTCATGCATACATCTATTTATCCCATACACAATACCACAAAAATAAGAAATGATGGTCCAAAATCCTGGCATGTTGCTGACAGAAGTACAGTAGCCTGAAGAAGGAGGCATGGAGATTCCCATTTAAAACAAACTATAGAAAGATAGCAGTGGTATGGCAAACACTGCTCTTCCTGCAAGTGTAGAGTGTGTCAATGTTTATGGATAATCTGCTTGACAGGTAGAGACACTATGCTACCCAAATAGAGGATAAAATTGTGGGAGATGAGCCCACCCCTATAATGGTCTATGAAGTTACCCAGAGCAGAGAACAATCTCAAAATGGAAATACTTCGCAGATAATGCATACAGTTAATGAAACAAACCAAAACAGTAAATTTTGATACATGGACAGTTTATTCAACAACAGACAGCCAACGTGTTTTGTCTTTAGACAACGTTTTCAAGGCTGCAACGACACATAATAAAGAAAAAATATATACACATAATTATAATATGATACAACTACAATAAAACATGTATAGCAAGTGTGAACAGAAGATGTGCATAAATGCTGTCACCATAATCACACCTGAGCTAACCAGGAGGCCACAAAAGTGAACCATGTAAGATTAAAGAGTAAGAAACATGGATTAACCACACTGTGCCATGAATTGTGCACCCAGAGGAGGCACCTGTGCTACCACAGAAAGTTAGTGTAGCATTGCTTAAAAAGGGAATCAGGGAATATCATTACCGCACAAAGGTAATGCTGAAGTAAAAAAATCACCAGGAATTCAGTAGTCAAGAAATATAAATTGGTATCAAAATTGCACCAAAATCACTCCCATCTTGAGGTCAAGGCGAATCCACACAAAATATCTAAGATAATTCAAACCGATAAAATATTGCTATCAATATTTTATGTGGACTGTACTTGGGTGCGTTCTAGGTCCCTGGGCTAAAAGGCAAGGCACATCAGTATGCACTAAATTCCATACCTACACAAACAGTAACTCATCTTGTGTGTCACACATGGCCCATCCTCATTTATGAGGGGGGGAATGGCAGAACCTAACAAATCAACTTGGCTATGTGACAGGCAGGAATATGCCCTGTACTCACTCCCTTGCGGGTGCTGTTCTTCCCTCAAATGCCTATAAAGCTCGGAGTAGGCCACCACCAGGGGTCAGGTTCCGACGTACGCCCTGCTCACGTTGGGAGGACAGATCCAGCTGGACATCTGCAATCTTCCGGGACCAGGGTCTCAGGTCCTTCCACTTCTTCAGACAGTGGGCGCTCTGCCGTCTATGGATGCCCAGGGTCCGCACCTTCCGGGTGATGACTCTCCAAATACCCTTGTTTTATTGGCAGTTGACCTGTATGGATGGAAGAGACACATCAAAAGATTACAAACAAGTTTTTGCACAAATGGTTGTGTCACACACGTCAGACACACCAAGCACAAAATGGACAATTTGTCAACACACCACAAGTGTAAAACACACATGCTGATAAAAACAGGGATATGACTACACACTTGAGGAGTTATCTGCAGACTAACCACATACCTGCTCATGCCCCACAATGACTAAGCAAGTCTACAGGCATCAGGTAGCCCATACTCCAGAAACATCTACTATGATGCAAGCCACAATGAAACACTACACACCAATGAGGCTTCTGAAGGATAAACTCCTTAGGCCTGACTGGACCAACACTTTAACACTCTGCAACATTGGCTCACTGCATACAGTCCCTACAGGCAGCTACCATTGCACAGACTTCACCTTAAGACTTGAGTGACAATGAAAGAACTGAAAGTCTCTACTCTCTGCATGTGTGCCTACTACATGCTGACTCATGCCACTTCAGGGTGGGTTTCTGTGGTATGTACCTGTACCATAAAACACATCTTTGAACATCTATGGCAAACCTATAGACATGGCATCCAACATACAAAGGTATATTTGTTGCAATTTCTAGTATGTAATCAAGTTACTGAGTCACATGTCACGGCCTCCTTGGAATCTACACACTGTCTGCACTGTGGGTTTGTCAATTGTGTAATACACCTGTACTGAACAGATATGACTTATGTGAAGGTGACAACAGAGCTGTGGGAGTAAGGGACCTGTCAAGAGCCAAAGACACACATTGACAATGATCCACATATGGACTAGTTCATGGATTTACGTCAGTACCCATTTCAAATCTATTCATGGACTGAGGCATTCAGGGCAGTGTTTGCCACCAGAACCTCATATTGGCCATGTGACATGATCTGAAGGTCTACAGGGAGTGGGCACAGTGCCACGGTTGCATAGCCACAGTGACTCTCCCACAGCCTGGAGTATGTCCCATACTGGGAGATACATTTAACAGGCCCTGGTCTCTGCAGGCTGAGAATACAGAACCTACATGACACTCACATTTCCATCACTTCCGTCCATGACAGTAAATCACGTGGACATCAGTACTGTAGCTTGTGTGGCTACCTGAAGGGCACAATGCTTCCAGACAACCATTTGGCAATGCTAGATGTGGGATGAAAGATCTGTGGCACAGTACACATTGCTTATAAGATCCTCAAATGACCCAGACAAGATGCATACACAGCTCATGCTGTTATGCACATACACGTTGTCTAACATTTACAACCATCATAAGCAAAGAAATGTCATTATATGGCAGGAATGTTTAATTGCCTAGTTATGTGCATCTAACACAAGGAGGATCTAGGGCTTCAAAAACCATCACACAACACAATGTGAATGTCCACAACATATAGTACAGGTCTCCAATCCCTACACCATGTACATCCCATAGATGCCACGCAAATTGCAACAACAGGCAAACAAGAAGTCTAACTGCCGCACAGAGGCACACTAACCTGTGAGGAGGGAAAGGATGGTGTTGAACAAATTCAACTGTGCCTATGAGGTACTTATACTGTATATAGCCCTGTAAAATGTGTCCAACAACAATATATGTATAGGATCATCACAGACATCCTAAATCTGTCAGTGTAGTGTGTTGCAGGGCACAGATGGCATATGACAGCAGTGCACTGTCCATCACTGCTGGCGGTATTTTTGGTGGTCATGAAAATATGTCACATTTTGAGGGGCAGGTAGTTGGGTGTCGCTCAAATCCATGTTGTGGACATGTGTTCACAACCATGAGGGTCACGTTTGACCCGTTTGTAGTTGACAGCTGTGAGATCTATTGGGTGTAATGTTTTTCCAGCCAGAAATGCTTTGTCACATGATTTTGTTGGTATGCATCAAGTATGTTGGTGTGGACATAGTGACTAATGTTTCAAATCATGTTTATTCACACATAGGTACCCTGGGAGAGGGAGGGTGCAACAATCTGCTGCCTACCGTTCATTGCTAGACCTTCAGGCCATGGAGGAATGCCACATTATCCAGCTCTACCATCTGAATAGGCAAACAGTACAGGATTTATGCCAACAGTTGGAGCCAGATCTGATGCCAGCTAACAGTAATCCATACTGCACACCAACAATTGTTCAGGTCATGGCAGTATTGCACTTCCTGGCCACAGGGTTCTTCTGACATACAGTGGCCCTATTTGGTGGTATGTCCTAACCTATGTTCAGTCTGGTGTTGAGTGATCTCCTCTCAGCAATGTTAAAACACATTGACATCTATATCAGGTTCTCCCGATATGAGGATTTAGCCAATGTGAAGGCTGACTTTTATGGCTTTGCCCACCTCATACATGTGGTGGGAGCCATTGATGGCACACATGTTACCTTTGTTCCACCGCAGGCCACTGAACAAATCTATCGCAACAGAAAAAACTTCCATCCCATCAAATTGTCTATTTGGAGGATGTCTACATCTTAAACGTCTGTGCCCATTTTCCTTGATCAGTCCATGATTCCTTTATAATGGGGAGCAGCACCATGCTCCACCTGATGTCACAACTTCAACCAGAGAAAGCCTGCAGAGGAAAATCCTGTACATTCCAGAGAGAAGGGGAGCCTGCAGTGCCACGGGGTGAGAATCCTGAAATGCCAAATGAACATGACAGTGGTGAAGAGGAAGGAGGTGATGTGTGAAAAGATCTCATCCACAGCTTCTCCTCATGAGTGTAAGTGTATCATGTGATGTCATGGCTGTTACCCTACAATGTACTGTAGTTGTGAGAATGTGTGGGGTTGAGTTTTTTTAAACAGTTAGGGAGATGATACTTTGCACAAATCAGCCAAAGCCTGATTGGTGAGAGCTTTTGACACATTCCCATGCTTTGTTTATGTCAGATTTCTTGCATAGGACTTTGTTTTCCAGATGCTTGCTTTGTGACATGTGCCATATGTATGATTTTGTGCCTATACTCCTTGTTTTGTTCTGTGTACAAGTATTTTCACCATGACATCTTCATGTGGCCATTTCAGAGTTGTAACATTGGCAGGTATGTGATGCTTTTCTGACATACGAAGTGGACATGGATTGTTCCATATAATGTAGGTCACAGAGTTTGGGTGTAGCTGACCTGTGCCACGACAGCTTGCACAGAGTTTGGATGAAAGTTTAGAAGTGTCCATGGGACTTGTTTTGTGTCCTGTGGTGGGCCTGATGCATCATGTGTGTCATCATGTGGCAAGAAATTATGTAGTCCTAGGCTTCAACCATGTAATTTCCCCTTCTTTTTGTATGACTTGTATGTAGCTGTAGATGTTTCATCATTGTAAGCCACAGTTTCTGTACCAAAATACTGACATATGTTTATGTCATACCACCAGATGCATGAGCACTAGATTATAATGACCTCGTGATCAAAAACTGTTGTACTGCCATCTGTCCGAATCTTGGATTATGTGATGTTGGATTACTTTGGTGTGGTATGTGATAACGCTCAGGCTGATGACATCAACTACTACAATGTTTGTCTATTCTACAGGACAATGTCTGGCAAATCCCTTTTTCCATGGTCTGGAGGTCTGTGCCTGTAAATATGTTCATTTACTCTGTATGAGTCAATCATTTATGATTTCCATTAGTTCAGACATATTGACAGCCTATGTGCTGAACACTGTAATAACATTTTTAGTTTGACCATACACTTGTATGTGTTTGTGTGGGACGGTTGTAATCCTGAGCTGGACTTTGTGTACATGCCACATATTCCATCTTGAACAAATATCGTGGATCATCATTGTATGGTTCCCATGGTCTGATACATCTACACAGCAAAATGTGTAATTAGAGACAGCAGACAATGAGTTTGTGAGAGGTGTGTTTATTTCAGTGCACAAGCATAAAATAAAATTGAGACAGAAATGTGAATAAAAGTGAAGTGAAGGGGTCAGTCATGGAGGATGCAATCATTGGAGTAGATGCCACACCACTGGAAGTCCAAAGTCCAGAGTACTCCTCCCATTGGAAATGGAAAGTGGTTCAGGATCATTCCACAGCTTGAATGTGTAACACACAAAGGAGGACCTTTAGGAAGAGGATGATTGTTGGCAGTGGTGGGTGTCTTGTCATCCACACCTCCTAGATTCTTTGCTGGACGTTCCCGCTTGCGAGGGGGGGCATCTGCTGCTACAGAGGCAGGGATGTCTGTGGCTGGTTGTTCCTCTGGCAGTGCCTCCCTTCCTGTGGCTGGTGCCGATGTAATTGGGCCTGATGTTGATGAGCCAAAGGAAGGGGAAGATTGGGTTTGGTGTGAATGTCAATCAATCAATCAATCAATCAGTGCTTGTATAGTGCAACTACTCACCCTTTAGGGTCTCAAGGCGCGGGGGAGTGTAACATTTACCAGTGAGGTGGTTTTTAAAAGAGCCATGTCTTCAGTTCCTTCGTGAAGCTGAGGAGGGAGGTGGTTTGTCTGATGTGGAGAGGGAGGGCGTTCCAGGCGGTGGCTGTGAGGTAGGAAAAGGAGCCCTCCTGTTCTGGTTTTCCTGATGCTGGGTACTTCTGTGAGAGAGAGCTGAGTTGAGCGTAGGGTCCTGTGGGGTACATGGAGGTTGAGTCGCTGGTTCAAGTAGGCTGGTCCGGTGTTGTGGAGGGCTTTATGTGCATGAATGAGGATCTTGAAGTTGATTCTTTTCTCTATGGGAAGCCAGTGCAGTGTACGCAGGTGTTGCAAGATGTGGCAGTGTCGAGGTAGGTCGAGGACCAGTCTGGGGGCGTCATTATGGTTGTTTTGTAGCTTGCGGTGAGTTTTTTGTTGATTCCGGCATAGAGTGCATTGCCTTTGTCCAGTCTGCTGGTGATGAGGGCATGTGTGACGGTCTTTCTATGTTCAAGGGGGATCCACTTGAAGAACTTGCGTAGGAGGCGGAGGGTGCAAAAGCAGGTGGAGGTGACTGAGTTGATTTGGCGGTTCATGCTGAGGTGGAGTCCAGGATGATTCTGAGGTTGCGGCTTGGCTGCTGGGGGTGAGTGGGTTTCCGGCGGTGCGTAGCCACCAGGAGTCGTTCCACACATTGGGTTGAGGGCCCATGATGATTACTTCTGTCTTGTTTGCGTTGAGTTGAAGGAAGCTGTTTCTCATCCAGTTGATGACTGCTTCCATGCCTTCCTGGAAGTTGTGTCAAGCTTTGTTGGGTTTGTTGGAGAGGAAGAGGATGCGTTGGGTGTTGTTGGCGTAGGAGATGATGTTGATTCCGTAGCTTCTGACGAGGGCGGGTAGCGGGGCCATGTAGATGTTAAACAACGTGGGGCTGAGAGAGGATCTCTGGGTCACTCCGCAGGTGGTGGGTGTGGGGTCTGCAAGGAAGGGGGTGAGTCTCCCTCGTTGAGTTCTGCCAGACAGGAAGGATTGGATCCAGTCGAGGGCCTTGTCTCTGATGCCGGCTTCGTGGATTCTTCTTATCAGGGTGTGATGGGAGTCGTTGTCTCTCCCTTGTCCAGCAAGGAGTGGATGTCATCTGCTGCGGCCAGGAGGGCTATGGTTTTTCCTTAATCTGGATTGGGAGATGTCGAGAATGTTGTGGTCTTCTATGAAAGTGGCGAGTTGGCTGTTGACTGCTTTTTCAATGACTTTTGCAGGAAAAGTGAGTAGGTAGATTAATTTTTTGAGGACGGTGGGGTCTGCCAAGGGTTTCTTGCAGAGGGGTTTGATCTCGGAGTGTTTCCAGTCATCGGGGAAGGTGGCGGCAGCTAGTGAGTGGTTGATGGTGAGGCGGAGCTTGGGGGCGATGTTGTCTGCGGCTCTCTTGAAAATGTGGTGGGGCATGGGTCCGTGGGGGCCCGGAGTGTATGGACCTCATTGTTCTCAGCGTGTCTTCGGTGGTGAGGGGGGTCCAGCTGGTGATTATTGGTTTGTTGGTGTCGGGTTATGGTGGAGGGGGTACTGCACGAAGTTTGTCCTTGCTGAAACTGTCGTAGATAGTCTTGATTTTGTGGTGGAAGTATGTGTTGAGTCCGTCACAGAGGTCCTGTGAGGGTGGGATGTCCGTTGCTTCACTGTTGGGTGAACTCCTTGATGATGCTGAAGAGTTCCTTGCTGTTGTGTGCATGTGAGGAGATTCTGTCTTGTATAGCTTTCTTTCTGGCGTTTCTGATGAGTTGGTGGTGTGGGGTGGTGGTGGCTGTAAAGTTGCTATGGGCTTCTGTGGATTTGGTGTTTCTCCAGATTTTCTAGAGGCGGCGACAAGTGCGCCTAGATTCTCTGAGTTCTGGGGTGAAGCAGCTGACTTTCTTTGCGTGGGTGCTGTTGTTCTTTTTGAGTGGGGCTATGGTATTGGCGCAGTCGGTGATCCATTTGTTGAAGGTGCGTGCTGTGGTGTTTGGGTCATCGTTGTGTGAGATGGTGGGGGCAGCGATGGTGAGGGCAGCTGTGAGCTGATCTTCGGTTATTCTTGTAAACATCTATGTGATGGTTGGTGCTGGGGTCTGATGTGTTGAAGGTGAAATGTATGCATCGGTGGTCTGTCAATGGGAATTCAGTGGTGTGACTGAAGATGGAGGAGGTTCCTGTTGTGAAGATGAGATCAAGGGTGTGTCCTGCTGAGTGTGTTGGTTCCGTCATGATCTGTCAGAGTCCTATGTTGTGGAGGTTATTTAGGAGGGATGCGGTGTTGGGGTCTTGTAGGTTTTCGAGGTGGAAGTTGAGGTCTCCGAGCAGGGTGTAGTTGGAGGCTGCGATGGCTTGTGCGGAGATGCAGTCCGTGATGGAGTTGGCAAAGGGAGTACGTGATCCGGGAGGGCGGTAGATGAGGTTTCCCCTGATGGTGGATGTCGGGCTGGTATGTAGCTTGAAATGGAGGTGTTCCATCAGGCATGTGAATTCTTCGTAGTCTTCAGAGTGTGTATTCAAGAGGAGGCGGTGATTCTCCCTGGGGGATGGTGATGGCGATGTCCGGGCCTGAGGTCCCTCAGCACCCTTGTTATGGAGGCCATGTTTTAGGTGTGGGGCTCCATTTGATGACACAAGTCCCTATGCATGTCCCTCTGTAGCTGCTTGATTTCCCAGAGTTCGGTCAACACCTGGCCCGTCACTCCTTGGAACTCCTGATAGATCCCAAGACGTGGCTGACAGCAGCCCCAGTTGCCTCACTCCACTGGCCAACAGCATCCCACCCACACACCCTACCCCCATGAGCCAGTGCCCTTGGTGCAAGGTGCTCTCTCCAACTGGGTCACTCAGTGTCTGAAATGTTGTGTTGCACCTCAGGATCCAGGAGTGGAGGGGGCACAAGATGGTGGACACTGTGCTAGGTACACAGGTTGGGGGGTGCATGGTTGCCTATGATGTAGAAGCAACAGGGTTGGGAGGTGATGTTGTAGCCATAGTGAGACTCACTGTTGCCATGTGACTAGGTTGCCAAGATGGGCTAGGACCTTCTTCCGCGTCAAATTCAGGAGGGTTGTCATCACTGAGGGTTTCATCCAGGGGGGTAGTGGTGGTCTGTTTTGTGGCCTCCACGTGCCCAGTGGCAGATCCACCTGTTGATTAAAAGCGTACATTGTTACTGGTTGAATTGTGATATTCACCTCCTAAGGTTTTGTGTTATAGTAAGCAGAGACCTTGGACATAGTTAAGTTGTAGGTAATCCAACTGTGCAAAGTTACCGTGGTACTGGGTTATTTGACCTGACATGTGTGAAGCATGCTGAACCTATTTGACTCAAGCAGCTGATGAGATGTTGTAGGAAAGTACCATCTTGCCTGGCATGTTACCCCCATTTTTCACTATATATATGTTGTTTTAGTTGTATGTGTCACTTAGACCCTGGTAACCCAGGGCCCCAGTGCTCATAAGTGTGCCTGAATGTGTTACCTGTGTAGTGACTAACTGTCTCACTGAGGCTCTGCTAATCAGAACCTCAGTGGTTATGCTCTCTCATTTCTTTCCAAATTGTCACTAACAGGCTAGTGACCAGTTTTACCAATTTACATTGGCTTACTGGAACACCCTTATAATTCCCTAGTATATGGTACTGAGGTACCCAGGGTATTGGGGTTCCAGGAGATCCCTATGGGCTGCAGCATTTCTTTTGCCACCCATAGGGAGCTCTGACAATTCTTACACAGGCCTGCCACTGCAGCCTGAGTGAAATAACGTCCACGTTATTTCACAGCCATTTTACACTGCACTTAAGTAACTTATAAGTCACCTATATGTCTAACCTTTACCTGGTAAAGGTTAGGTGCAAAGTTACTTAGTGTGAGGGCACCCTGGCACTAGCCAAGGTGCCCCCACATTGTTCAGGGCCAATTCCCCGGACTTTGTGAGTGCGGGGACACCATTACACGCGTGCACTACATATAGGTCACTACCTATATGTGGCTTCACAATGGTAACTCCGAATATGGCCATGTAACATGTCTATGATCATGGAATTGCCCCCTCTATACCATCCTGGCATAGTTGGCACAATCCCATGATCCCAGTGGTCTGTAACACAGACCCTGGTACTGCCAAACTGCCCTTCCTGGGGTTTCACTGCAGCTGCTGCCAACCCCTCAGACAGGCAGCTGCCCTCCTGGGGTCCAGCCAGGCCTGGCCCAGGATGGCAGAACAAAGGACTTCCTCTGAGAGAGGGTGTTACACCCTCTCCCTTTGGAAAATGGTGTGAAGGCAGGGGAGGAGTAGCCTCCCCCAGCCTCTGGAAATGCTTTCTTGGGCACAGATGTGCCCAATTCTGAATAAGCCAGTCTACACCGGTTCAGGGGACCCCTTAGCCCTGCTCTGGCGCGAAACTGGACAAAGGAAAGGGGAGTGACCACTCCCCTGACCTGCACCTCCCCTGGGAGGTGTCCAGAGCTCCTCCAGTGTGCTCCAGACCTCTGCCATCTTGGAAACAGAGGTGCTGCTGGCACACTGGACTGCTCTGAGTGGCCAGTGCCACCAGGTGACGTCAGAGACTCCTTGTGATAGGCTCCTTCAGGTGTTGCTAGCCTATCCTCTCTCCTAGGTAGCCAAACCCTCTTTTCTGGCTATTTAGGGTCTCTGTCTCTGGGGAAACTTTAGATAACGAATGCAAGAGCTCATCCGAGTTCCTCTGCATCTCTCTCTTCACCTTCTGCCAAGGAATCGACTGCTGACCGCGCTGGAAGCCTGCAAAACTGCAACATAGTAGCAAAGACGACTACTGCAACTCTGTAACGCTGATCCTGCCGCCTTCTCGACTGTTTTCCTGGTAGTGCATGCTGTGGGGGTAGTCTGCCTCCTCTCTGCACTAGAAGCTCCGAAGAAATCTCCCGTGGGTCGACGGAATCTTCCCCCTGCAACTGCAAGCACCAAAAAGCTGCATTACCGGTCCCTTGGGTCTCCTCTCAGCATGACGAGCGAGGTCCCTCGAATCCAGCAACTCTGTCCAAGTGACCCCCACAGTCCAGTGACTCTTCAGGCCAAGTTTGGTGGAGGTAAGTCCTTGCCTCACCTCGCTAGACTGCATTGCTGGGAACCGCGACTTTTGCAGCTACTCCGGCCTCCGTGCACTTCCGGCGGAAATCCTTTGTGCACAGTCCAGCCTAGGTCCACAGCACTCTAACCTGTATTGCACGACCTCCTAAGTTGTTCTCCGGCGACGTGGGACTTCTTTGTGCGACTTCGGGTGAGCACTGTTTCACGCATCCTTGTAGTGCCTGTTTCTGGCACTTCTCCGGGTGCTACCTGCTGCTAAGAGGGCTCCTTGTCTTGCTCGACGTCCCCTCTACCTCCTGGTCCAATTTGCGACCTCCTGGTCCCTTCTGGGCTACAGCAGCATCCAAAAACGCTAACTGCATGATTTGCAGCTAGCAAGGCTTGTTGGCGTTCCTTCGGCGGGAAAACACTTCTGCACGACTCTACAAGGCAAGAGGGATCCGTCCTCCAAAGGGGAAGTCTCTAGCCTTTTGCGTTCCTGCAGAAACCGCAGCTTCTTCTGTCCAGTAGAAGCTTTTTTGCACCCACAGCTGGCATTTCCTGGGCATCTGCCCATCTCCGACTTGCTTGTGACTTTTGGACTTGGTCCCCTTGTTCAACAGGTACCCCAGATTGGAAATCCAGCGTTGTTGCATTGTTGGTTTGTGTCTTTCCTGCATTATTCCTCTAACACGACTTCTTTGTCCTTAGGGGAACTTTAGTGCACTTTGCACTCACTTGTCAGGGTCTTGGGGAGGGTTATTTTTCTAACTCTCACTATTTTCTAATAGTCCCAGCGACCCTCTACAAGGTCACATAGGTTTGGGGTCCATTCGTGGTTCGCATTCCACTTTTGGAGTATATGGTTTGTGTTGCCCCTATCCCTATGTTTCCCCATTGCATCCTATTGTAACTATACATTGTTTGCACTGTTTTCTAAGACTATACTGCATATTTTTGCTATTGTGTATATATATCTTGTGTATATTTCCTATCCTCTCACTGAAGGTACACTCTAAGATACTTTGGCATATTGTCATAAAAATAAAGTACCTTTATTTTTAGTATAACTGTGTATTGTGTTTTCTTATGATATTGTGCATATGACACTAAGTGGTACTGTAGTAGCTTCACCCGTCTCCTAGTTCAGCCTAAGCTGCTCTGCTAAGCTACCATTATCTATCAGCCTAAGCTGCTAGACACCCTATACACTAATAAGGGATAACTGGGCCTGGTGCAAGTACCCCTTGGTACTCACTACAAGCCAATCCAGCCTCCTACAGATGTGCAGATCAGTTGCACTTGGGACGATGTACTGAAAATTACATCTCACCACCAGTGAAAGCCAGCACAGTGGAGAAGCAACATATGGCTTTGACCATTTGGAGGCCTAGTTGAGTGGGATGCAGACAAACCCAGGACTTTGTTGTATATGTGACTGGAGTCATCATGTGAACAGTCCTGAGTCAATGTGTCTACAGTCAATACCAATCTGGTGATGCAGCTTGAGGCCTTAGGATGATTTGTTGTACACACTGGGTAAGATGTAATTCCTGTACTCAGTAGTTTCATCTTGGGTTAGCAGGTCACAATGGAGCTAGGTAGACAGACATGTCTTTGAGTTGAGCATGATCTGTATCTTAGTCACTCCCATGTGAGTAAACTTCATTTGAGAGTTACCAAACAAGCGTATATGGACAAATGCACACTGGGCTGTTTGAATTACAGACACAAGGCCTCCTGTGAGTTGCAGTCAGGTCAATCTCTACTACACACCCTGTACAAACGGCATCCTCCCAGATGAGTACACTTTATGTGGGACTTCACTAACAGATGTACTGGGCCAAGTGACCACTGAGCTGGTGTTTGGAATTAGAGAAACAAAGCCTCCTGGGAGTAAAGGTCAGGTCACTCCCTGTTCCTACACACACTAAACAAATGGTATCTTCCCAGGTGAGTACACTTCATGTGGGAGTTCACTAACAGATGTATTGGGCCAAGAGCACACTGGGCTTATGTTTGAAGTTAGAGAAACAGGGCCTCCTGGGAGCTGAAGTCAGGTCACTCTCTCTACTACACAAACTATACAAATGGTGTCCCCCTATGTGAGAACACTTCAGTGGGAGTTAACTAACAGATGTATGGTGCCAAGTGACCACTGGGCTGGTGTTTGGAATTAGTGAAACAGTGCCTCCTGGGAGTTGCAGTCAGATCACTCTGTCTAGTACATGCACTATACAAAGGATATCCTCCCAGGTGAGTACACTTCATGTGGGAGTTCACTAACAGATGTATTGGGCCAAGTGACCATTGGGCTGGTGTTTGGAGTTGGTCAAACAGTGCCTCCTGGGAGTTGCAGTCAGGTCACTCCCTCTACTCCCCAACACTTGACAAATGTTGGATATTACATATCTGTATGCAGGGTGCATTTAGGTTTGAGCATGCTTTTACATTTTGGAACATACCATGAATCCTGGAATGTGTTTTGGTATTGTGAGAATTACACCATTTGGACATATGGCATGTGATGGGCCTTGGTAGCTGTGATGTTGGGTCCAATAAACACATTGACAGTTTTAAAAATCAGATACTCTGGGTATTGAATGTTGGTAAAGTACATAAACAAGACAGTGGCAAAAGCTGAGCTGTGAGCATGTGTGACATTGCAGGTTAGTGATAGTTTTTGTGTTCTAATTTACCAGAATCCACTCCCCCAGTTATTCCTGTCAATCCCTAAGGATGCAGGATGGCCAAGACCTGCTCCTCCCAGGCAAAGAGTTTTAACGGGGTACTGGGAGGGCCACCACCAGTCTTCTTGGCCTCCAGCTGCTACCTGGAGGCCAGGGAAGAGACCTTGCCCCTCAGGTCGTTCTACCTCTTCCTAATGTCCTTCTTTGTGGACAGGGTGGTACTTACAGCATTCACTCTGTCAACTATCCTGTCCCACATTTCCATTTTCCTACTGAAGGCGTGTGCAGGACTTGGACTCTGATCTTATAATTTTATCCACCATGACTCCCAACTCATCTTCTGAAAAATTGGTATTTTTGGAATGTGAAATGGTGGACAAAAAAATGGGTGACAGGGACCTACTTAACAGGGGAAGTGCCATAGGGTGTGAATGGACAAAAGTGTGTGTAGTGTGTTCTATGGGATGGTGGAAAAAGGGGTGCCTAATCTATGAAAAATTCAATAAATGGTGGTTGTGGTTATTTAACTCCCTGTGGAAATGAAAAGGATGCTGGGTGTGTTTTATAGTGTGATTTGCAGGTGTGTCCACTGGAGCAATGTGTGTCAGCTGTGTACCGCGGTGGTCGACCACCATTGGCTAACGGCTGCGAGGAGACAGCCACAGCGATTGTATATTTGTAATAGGCTCTGAGGTTGGCTGCAACACTGACAGAGCTGGAGGTCAAACCTCCTAGATTCAAGCTGCCGTGCTGCTGGCGGTCTGCCTTTTTTGCTTGGCAGGAAGTGGTCCTGCCTGTTTGCATCATGGTACGACGGTTTGGGGACCACCGGTGCAGCTGCCTTTTTGGGACTGCCAACATAGCGGTCTGGTGGTCTGACCGCCAAAGTCATAATCAGTCCCTAAGTAAATAATGTTGTGGCCTTTTTTCTTTTTTTCTCCATTTAAAATAGATGTATAAAACTTATTTATATTAATACCTTACATAAAACTATTTCACTTAGTTTTGTGAAGTAAAATTAACTTTTTTATTTCCCTTATACTTTACCATAGGGAGTCTCCAGAGTTATGTGGAATAGCTTCCAATAGTAAAGTATAGCCAAAAGTGAAAAAGCTTATGAAGCTAAGCAAATGTTAGCAAAACTGTTTTAAGTTAAATATTGAAGTAAATAAATGTTATGTATTTATTTTAAATGCAGAAATAAAGAAAGAAATGCTACAGCACTTAATTTTATTTTGAATTTGAACTGATTTAAAAATATTCAAATACATTTATTGTTCTAAAGTTTGAACTAAAAAATAATTCCCTACCCAAAGTCAAACAATCATTTTTATTATGAATTATTCATTATTAAAAGTAATGTGTACATTTAAATCAAAGTAGCTGAATGATATGCTAAGAAAAAATAGTGTTACATACATTTAAAAAGATTATTGAAAGATTTCAGAATTTAGTAATAAATATGCACTATTTTTAGAATTTTGCAAACATTAAATTGTTTTCATTGATATGTTTAACTGTTTGAAATCATTTAATTTATTATAACATTCTTTCCAATGGGGTTTTATTTTAGGTCCCTACCTCTGTTATTTTATGTGTGTATGTTGCATTAACATTGGTTGGTCATGTGTGATGCTGGACTTACAAAAGTTTCTTTTATGGCAGCAGTAACTTACACTTGTAGATTTGTCTCCATCCCTTTTTCAGGAGGTGGAAATGTGTAAGTCTACACTTTTGAGTAACTTTACACTCAGATTGTGTGAATATCCAAAAGCAGTAAAGTTACTCAAAAGTGTAGTTTACCTATGTGAATAGTCCTGAGAGTGAAACATGCAATACCCTGAGCCAACAGTGTTATTTTATATTTTATTGCATTTTTCAAACAGATAAAGAAAACATTTGCTCTGATCGACCCAGGTTCATATATTAAAGGATCCATAATAACAACATATTTAAAAATCCAGATCGTATCAACACATCCCCTCCCAAAACAACTGCGGGCCTAGTCTCCTATTGACCCTCCAGTCTATGGTAGTCCCCTTATTTCATCCACACCTCCCGGAATATTTTTGGGAAACCTCTCGCTGTGAATATGGTTTCTTCATGCTTACCACACCAATCCATACCCCTCCCCCAAGCCTTGACAGAGGGAGCTGTAGGCAAGGTCCAGTGACCCTCTTAGCTAGGCGCATGCCCAACCCAACCAGCGTCCTGTTCCCCCTGGGCCCACCTATATCCTCCAAGATGTCCAATAGTGTAATTCGGGGGTCCAGGGCAATGTAGGGTCCCACAACTGCAGAAAGAAGTCCAATGAGGGTGACCCAATAGGACTGTATGACCGGGCAATGCCACACTGTATGAAATAAATCCCCGTTAGGGTTTTGATACCGTTGATAGGCAGGGAAGTCACAAATTCCCACCCTCCACATCCAATAGGGTATCATATACACCTGGTGTAAATATTTGAACTTTATGAGGCAGAGCCGTGCGGATATCGCCAGAGTCTGAGGGGACCATACAAGCATCTGTCCAATCCGTATCATCCATGGCTCCCGCCCAGTTTCCCCATTTCTGTTTCAAAGTGTCCAGTGATGTAGGGGAGTGCACTACCAGGGACTTGTAAATCTGGAGCACCTTGCCCTTGCCCAGGTGACCCATGAGCAGCCTACACTCCAGGGGGCTGTATCTGGGATGTTTTGCAATTCCTATTGGTAAGTTGAGAGAGCAAAATGGAGCTGCAGATAGAAGAAGAACTGGGAGGATGGCATCCGAAACTCTGTCATGAGTTCCTGAAAGGACTTCAATTGGCTACCTCTTCAGACATCATCAGTCTTAGAGAGCCTTTTGGGGTCCCAACCTCCAAACCCCTCTAGATTGGACACCAACCATATACCCACCCAGAGCTAGTGTTTCTAATGTAAGTTTATGGTTCCAGCTTATCCATCGGAGCTCAACTCACCATATTCTAAGCACCACCTGAGTGATCTCCAGAAGCTGGGAAGGGACAGGGGTACCATAGAGGATGCCCATCACTCTGTCCAACCCCAACAGGGCCAGTTCCCCCCTACAGACAGGGTCATCCCCCGCCATGGAACCAATCATTAAGGGGAAGAAGCTGCGTCGCCCAATAGTATAGCCTAACGTCTGCCATTTTGAGACCACCGTCGTATGTTGCTTTGATACAATTACCCATAGCCACCCTGGGGGCCCCACCAGCCATATACATTGATGTCCCACGGCCTGTATGGCGTAGAACAACGCCTGTGGAATATGCAGGAGATAATTTTGCAATACGTATAACAGTTTCAGGAGGACCATCATCTTAAAAAGTGCAACTCAACCCATAATGTTAAGGGGGAGGTTGGTCGAGCAAAGTAAGTTTGAGCTCCATATTAGGCTTTGTTCTTAGGCGATGTATACCCCAAGATATTGGAAGCTAATCCGACATTTCAAGATCTGAGTTTGCCAGGCCCCGTTGCCACCATCGTCTCTTAGCAGGATTAACAAGGATTTGTTACAATTAATACATAGCCCGGATGCCACCTCAAAAAGTCCCATTATGTGGAGAATCTTGTGTCCTGTCTCCAACATCGACTTTTAAGAAGCAGAGATACACAGTAAGGAGAGTTCCTGTATCATGGGGAATCTAACTCGCTGGCCAGGCCTGCTTTGGAAGTGTCTAGGGATTCGTAGACATGGGCAACAAGTGTAGCAATCTGTTGCAATCCCTTGACCCACTGCCCCAATGCATCTTGCACACGAGGGACAATTAGAGGTTCTGAGTGGCATGTGGTGAGCCAGTGAAGTAGTTTGCTGAATTTAACTCTATACTTGTACACCTGACTCGCTGAGGCAATCCAGCACTTGTGGGCCTCATCCACAATGAGTTGGTGCAGTGACGCTCTGTCAAGTTCTAACTGGTGTTTTTCTGACTCTGTTAGCATCCTTGGATCACTGTGCTTGCGGAGTAATATAGCTGCCTCTAAGTCTGTAATACATTTGAGTAGTTTTCGGGCTGCACCTGGGAGGTAGGAGCGAGCTACGGCCCTCATGAAAGCCTTAAGCATCTCGAACAAGGTGCCAGCTGAGTCTACTGAGTCTTCGTCCAGCCCAAGAAAAGTGTTGATTTCATTATACAAGAGCTCGACAAATTTATCATCCTGAAGAAACCAACAGTTAAAGTACCACATCGGTCACTCACCTTCAGTTAGTGTGTGAAAACAAAGTAAGACAGGGGCTTGGTCTGAGATCCCACCGGGTGAGATTTGAGCTTCCATGCTACAAAGATCGTAAGTGGGTAGGAAAAGGTAGTCAATATGGGATAGAGACCTAATGGGGCGCAGACGCATGAGTATATTCTAGGGCCGCCAGGAGACATAAACGCCAAGCGTCACTTAGACAAAGTCCTTGTGCCCACTCCGCCAGTCCCCGACCACAGCATTGAGAGTCTTCTTGTGACACGTACCAGTCCCTGTGTCCCCCAATGTCATTAAAGTCCACTCCCACTAAAGTTGGCCCCTGAGGGAGTGCCACAATCAGTTCCCCAATGAGCTTCAGCGTTGGATGGTGTAAGGCAGGAGGATGTAGACTTTTACAATATTGTACGTTACCCCTCCCATTGTACCCCCCAGTATAATGTATCTGCCTTGGGAGTTACCGGTTATGTTAGTGACTGCTACAGGGAGAAGAACCAACACCCAGAGACCCTCACACATGGCCAGTGTAGAATATTCTATTGTACCCCATATAGGCAAAACAATTGGCAGATTTGACCCTAGAGGTGGGTTTCCTGTAGCAAAATGACTCCTGGATTGTGATGTTGTACAAGCTAGAATATTGACCTCCATTTAATGAGGTCCAAGAGATCATTAACATTCCAAGTCATGAGTGTTAAAGACTGAGGCATGGCAGGAATGGTGTATTCAAAGCGGGACCAATTCCCGGCCAGTCCCCACTACTCCATAGGCCCAACCAACAGGCAAGCCATCCTAGTGGATCAGTGGGTGAGCCCCTAGGTAGGGAATCAAGAATCCATGGGAAGAACCACAATGGCACTAGAGCAACAGAAAGTGATTCAAACCAAAAACATAAAACATATAGAACAATCTCCCTTCCCATCAAAGTCCCCTCTCTATACTTCCTTCCTCAAAAAAGCATCTGTCACCCATCTCAAACTGAAACATAGAACCAAATATGAAATTGTGCGGGGAAGAGGTACTTGGCCGGGCGTAGGAGCCCCCTGTCCATCAGAGCTAGTACTGCAGTTAACAAGAGCAATACATGATACTACAGTACTGGCATGCAAGCAGTATTCTATTTGCAGTTTAGTCGATTATCCAGAGTTCATGTCCACTGCGGAGTCTGACACCATGCCATGGTGCAGTGTCTACTGCCTGCTGTCCCTTCTCCCCTTCGAAATCCGTTATGATATCTGCCCCAGAGTGTCCTATCGGCCGCTGACATGACCATTTCCGCCGGCATTGTCCCTTCAACTTCTCCAGGCCCCGTTCATCCGCTCGGGACAAATCCATGGTGTCCCATGGTAGCGAGGGATTAAGGGGAGAGGGCCATGATGAGTTAGCCAGGTCCAGATCTCACCTGGCGATTCAAAGTAGATAGTCTTAGACTGGTGGATTACTCACAGTTTAGCAGGATAAAGAAGCATGTAGGAAATGTACATGGTCCTCAATTTAGCTTTGACTTGATTGAAAGTCCCTCCGTTGCTGGTGCCTCTGCTCCTCCGCCAGATGATGCTAAAGTACACAAGGACAGAGCGAGAAAAAAAGGGGGGAGAGACAGTGGATACACTTGGTCGATGCCAGCAACACCAGTACCCGTTGGCGTACATAACACACAGGGAGCCGCCCTATGCACTAGGCCATGCCCAACCATTTACTGAGACAGTCACCAGCCCGTGGGGTAGAATGCCTAGCGCCAGCATCTGCACACCTGAAACCCACAGGACCCTTCACAGTAGTAGATGGCCACTTACACCATTGGGGTAGGAGTGCGCCAGAGCCTGCCCAAAAAGGGACTTACCCCGCCATGATCGCCCTGGCCTAGGGGCACCCACAGCCCACATCCCCCACCCAGCTACCTCCTAAAACGCGCAAAGTCAGCTTTCAGAATCTTTACTCACCCCCTTGTGGCTGCTGTGATGCCCTCAAACGCCCATCCAACTCCGGATAGGCCACCGCCAGGATGCGGAACATCAGGTGGGTCATGGTGCACCCCTTCCACGTTTGGAGGCCAGCCCCAGCTGGGCCTCTGCCGTTTTCTTGGTCCAGCGGTGCAGGTCCTCCCATCTCTTGTGGCAGTGGGTGCTCCGCCTGTGATAAACCCCCAGTGTCTGCACCTCCTTAGCGATGGCACGCCAAATACCCTTTTTCTGTTGGGCGCTGACCTGGAGGGAAAAGACAGCAGAAAAGGAATTTACTCACCCGTCCGGACCGGCATACTCTTTGCCCACCAGTTCCCACCCATGCCCTGATGCACATACACTGACCACCTCTCATGCAGCACTCAGGCCAGGGCCCTCAGCACCCCCCAAAATGTGGCTTACATCCACACCACTCAAAACATGCATTGGCCACACACCATGCTCAGAGTACTTACCTGTTTGTCTGGAGGACCGTAGAGTAATGTGTACTGGGGTAGGACCCTATCCACCAGTTTCTCCAATTCCTCAGCAGTGAAGGCAGGGTCCCTTTCCCCAGACACATGAGCCATTGTCGCTTCCAGACACAGGTCACAGCAGCGCTTGCAGTGTAGGTCCTCTCCTGTTGAAGGTCAGGTAGCAAGTGAGTGAATAGTTAGAAACTGGCAGTGACGTCACCGGCGGTGCGTGCCGTCACCGCCGGCTTACATCGCCATTGGCTCCTGGAACCTATAGGGCCCAATGATAACCAATGCGCAGTTGTGCGGCGGTCATCGACCGCCTACCATGACGGCACACAACGCCAGCGCACTTACCACATTTCCACTTGTCCCTCCTCACAGGTCAGGCAGCCGCCATTTCAGGGGGGCACAGGGCATGGCACCTAACTGCGTCACAGCAGACATTGGCACATCAACTTACTCTCACGTTCACATAATGTTTCTGTAAAGTAAACAAATCCACATTAGTGCAATATATGTGGAAATATGACCCTCTGCTCACTGTTCTCTCTCATGGGCTTCAACCGCTGAGGCAGCATATGAGATGGCGGCATCCTCCGGTGTACAGACCCCTGGTGGACCTGTCGACAATGGTGGACAGACACATTATCATCACATACAGACTTGATCGTGCCACAATCCAAGAACTGTGTGCCCAATTGGAGCCAGACCTGATGACAGCTATCCGCTAGCCCACAGGTATCCCCTCTCTAGTGCAGGTCCTGTCAGTGCTCCTTTTCCTGGCAAATGATTCCTTTCAAACTACAGTGGCCAGGGCATCAGGGATGTCTCAGCCAATGTTCTCCAAAGTGCTGACCAGAGTGTTGTCAGCCCTGATGAAACACACGTGCAGCTACATCGTGTTCCCCAGGTGGATGAATTGGCCACAGTGAAGGCTGACTTTTATGCCCTGGGACATATCCCCAACATCATTGGTGCCATTGATGGTACACATGTGGCATTTGTCCCCCCCTCCCCCGAGAAATGAACAGATTTACAGGAATAGAAAAAGCTATCACTCGATGAATGTGCAGATGGTGTTTGGTGGACCAGTACATCTCCCATGTGAATGTTAAATATCCTGGGTCTGTTCATGACACCTTTATCTTGAGGAATAGCAGCATCCTATATATGATGGGCCAACTCCAGAGGCACTGGGTGTGGCTAAGAGGTGAGCCAAAGGTCCCCACCTAGTATCAGTTGGTGTCTGGGTATGGAATTGCCTCTAAGGGTTATTGTGTATCTAACTGTTGTCACCCTATATTTGCAGGTGGCTCTGGTTACCCCAACCTCTCATGGCTACTGACCCCAGTGAGGAATGCCAGGACAAGGGCAGAGGAACGTTACAATGAGGCACATGTGCGTACAAGGAGGATAATTGAGAGAACCTTCGGCCTCCTGAAGGCCAGGTTCTGGTGCCTCCATCTGACAGGTGGATCCCTGTACTACTCACCCAAGAAGGTGTGCCAGATCATCGTTGCATGTTGCATGTTGCACAACCTGGCCTTGAGACACCAGGTGCCTTTTCTGCAGGAGGACGTGCCTGGAGATGGTCTTGTGACAGCAGTGGAGCCTGTGGACAGTGATGAAGAGGAGGCAGAGGAAGACGATGTTGACAACAGAACAAATATAATACAGCAGTACTTCCAGTGACACACAGGTAACACACTGTAACGTAACTTAACATTTCAGTAACAGTTGGGCATTGTACATGGCAGCCTCTTACCCTATGTCTATGGCCACTGACTGTTCCCTTTGGATTCTCTATTTTCAGATCTGTGTGCCCCATTCTGGCTCCTGCTATATGTACTGCTTCCCATCAAAGGTCATCCTGTAGTAGATTTCACTGTACATATACGTTGCAATGCTTTGGAAATCTTGTACTAATACATTTGAGATTCATTACACTGACTCCAGTATGGTATTTGTTTCAAGGGTGTTTATTTATATGCCAATAAGTATAAGGGTATGTGCAAAGGGCTGGGGTGATGGTGGAGGAATGTCCAGTTAGAGTCCAGTCTCTTGGTATCACAGGTGCATTGTCCAAGGGGACATAGGAAGGGGAGCAATGGCAGTTCAAGGTGGACAGGGTAACAGAGTGGGACAGAAGAGTGACTATTAGGAGAGTCCTATTTCCTTGTGGGGGCCTTGGTAATGTTCTCTGTCTTCTGCCTGGATCGCAGGGACCGTTTGCGGGGTGGTTCTCCTTTTTGCAGGGGGTGGGGTGCTGATGGCCTGTTGTTCCAGTGGCGGGGCCTCCTGTCCACTAGCGCCGGCGGTGGTGGAGGGCAGTTCATCGCTATGACTAGTGTCAGGGGCCCGTTGTTGCGCCACTACCTCCCTCATGGTCTTGCCCATGTCAGCCAGCACCCCTGCAATGGTGACCAGGATCGTGTATATTTTTGTTAGGTCCTCCCTTATCCCCAGACCCCTCCTGCAGCCGCTGGGTCTCCTGCATCTTGGCCAGTACCTGGCCCATGGTCTCCTAGGAATGGTGGTATGCTCCCAGGATGTTTGAGAGTGCCTTGTGGACAGTGGGTTTCCTGGGCCTGTCCCCCCTTGTCGCACAGCAGTCCTCACAGCTTCCGTGTTGTCCTGTGCCTCTGTCCCCTGAACAGTGTGCCCACTGCCACTGACCCCAGGTCCCTGATCGTCCTGGGTTTGTGGGGTTGCCTGGGTTCCCTGTAGTGGTGGACACACTACTGATTGATGTGTCCTGGGGACAGTGGCATGGGCCCGCTGGGTGGGTGCTTTGCTGGTGTTTCCTGAGGGGGCGGCTCTGTGGTGGGTTAGGACTCTGGCAGGGGAACCGACTGTCCGGAGGCCCCTGATGGGCCAGGTTGGTCATCCTGATCCAGGCGTGCAGAGCTGCTGTCGTCACTGTTGGCCTCTTCGGGGGTGGGACTGGATGTAGTTGGCACCTTCTCTCCGGTGATGTTGAGTAGGGGTCCTGTTGGGATGCAAATGAATTGTTAATGTATCTGCGTGTGCCATCTTGTACATGGGTGTGTTTCCCTGTATGATTGTTTTTTCCTGTTAGCTTGGCCTTGTGTGGGGGGTGAATTTGTGGGCTGGCTGAATCTCCCTACTGGGCATGCTTTGGTGATGGGTGTCCTTGCAGGTCTGTGGGTGGCATCCGTGCATTGTTGTTGCATGCAGGGCTTGGTATTGGGATGGGTGGGTTGTGATGTTGGGGTATATGTGAGGTGATGGGGTGTCAAAGCCCAGCTCACCTGAGTCCTTGTTCAGTTTTGATGGAGGTTGAAGACAATCCGACCCCACCCTGAAACTGCTTGTTCCAGCACACTAGTTTTTAAAACAGTGCACTAAGAACAGAAGCTCAAGGGAAGGGGGGAAGTGGATAAAATAAAATAAAGAGACAACACCGTTCTTGCGTTTCCACTGTTGAAGTGCTGCACAAATCTGCGGCCCTCTCTGACTTCTGTAGAAACTGGTGCCTAATGAAACATAAACAAAGAACAGATAAGTACATCCTATTCCTAACTGGGTTCCTGACTATCCCTTTATTTATTAGAAATGTTCTTCTAAAAGTACCTCTTGGATCCTGGTCTCTAGTTTCCAGGTTTGGAATGTGTTACTGCTCTGGGATGTGCTTTCTATTACTCTAAAGCTTCTAAAACATTAAACAAATACCGTTATCAGAATTACCAATATCAAACATTCATCTTAATATAACTAAAGCCTAAATTGCCAATAGCAGACTCACTTTTCCCATATTTCCAGAATCTTTTATAAAACAAATACTGTACTTTTACGTCAAAATACAGCATGTAATTTGTGCAAGTCCTTGATTTACTGTTTGCCTTGCTGTTAATGGTTTCCACGGTTCGATTCTTAAAAGTTCCATAAAAAAATGTTTGCTTCACAAAGTTCCGCAAAGTATTCTTGTAACAAAGAGTTTGAATCACAATGTTTGTGGAAGGTATCTTGTTTCAAATTGTCTATACACGAATCCAGAAATTGTTGTCAAAGTTCTTTCAGGTAATAAAAGTTTTGCCCTTACTTGTTGCTGGCAAGAGATACTGATCAGTCTAACCTTGTCTTCTTTCTCTTTTGCAGGTTGCTTGTAGGAGAGAGGCTGAGGCAAGGAGGAACCGGAAACCGGAAGAAGGAAGAGCCAGGAGCTGCGCCCATTGAAGCCAATGAAAGTCTGTAGAGAGCAGGAGTGCCAGCGCCGAGGGATCTGTCCTCAGGTAAGCGGGAGGTAGACGAGCACAAGCACTGGGTGAGGCTCGGGGGCTGCCTTTTATAGACAGGGCTGGGTGTGGTCCTCACATGCTTCACATGTTCTTGAAAGGTGTGCAGAGTTTCAGTTATTATGCAAATGAGTTAAATTAACACATGGCCTAGAGAGGAGTGTTTTAAAGAAGCCTTGGTAAAAGCAAGGCCCAATGTGTAAACAAAACAGTACATTAAACAACATACACAGAAGCCTGGGGGGGGGGGGAAGGTGAGATAACAAGAAAGGCTTTCAATAGTAAGTTTAAAAGGGAGCTATTACAGAACCCACTAGTGCAGTGAGAGGGGACATGCTCTTTGCTGTGCACAAACCCTAACAGTTGCCCCCCTCAAAGGCCCTCCTACAGGACGGGGTTTTCCTGGATTTTTTAAATAAAACCGTCTAATCAGCTGTGGGGCATGTACATATGATGTTGGTTCCCATGAATTCTCAGATTCATCATATCCTTTCCATTCTACTAAATAAAACAGACGTCCACTAATTCTTTTTGAGTCTTTTATGCTTTTCACTTCATATTCTAGATTTCCCTTAATTGGTATGGGTGGAGGTGGTGGTTCAGGTCGGGTTTTTGGATTGTACGGCTTAAGCAAGGACACATGGAAAGTAGTATGTACTGGATATTCTTTTGGTAAATCTAATTTTACTGTTACCGGGTTTACTATGGCAGTTATACTAAAGGGTCCAATGAAACGTGGTTGCAGCTTTCGGGATCCCTCTATGTTTAGGTTCTTTGTGGAGAGCCATACCTTGTCACCGATTTTATACATTGGGGCCTCAGATCTGTGTTTGTCTGCTTGTCTTTTCATGCTTTCCTTGTACTTTAATAAATGTTTCCTGGCTTTGTCTTGTATGTCACCTAACCTTGTTAGTCTATCCGTTACTGTAGGTAACAGAGAATCTTCTAACAAAATGGGTATAGCTCTTGGATGATACCCCTGCAAGAAATAGAATGGTGAGCAAAGTAGAGCTGAATGCTCAGTATTATTATAAACAAACTCCGCTACAGGGAGAGCTTCCAACCATTCACTAGAATAATCAGCCAATAAACAACATAGCGTTTGAAGTAAGGTTTGGTTCAGTCGTTCAGTCTGTCCATCTGTCTCTGGGTGGAAAGCAGTGGATAATGCCACATCTATTTTCAGTTTTTTACATAATTTTTTCCAAAATTTAGAGTTGAACTGGCTCCCTCGGTCTGACACCACTTTGCTTGGCAAACCATGTAAATGCACAATTTCCCTTATAAAAATATCGGCAAATTCTGCCGCCGTGGGTAATTTCCGTAATGGTACAAAATGTGCCATTTTAGATAAAAAATCCACTATAACCAACACTGTTGTGAAAGATTTTACAGGTGGTAAACCTACAATAAAGTCTACGCTCACAGTGTGCCAAGGTTGCTTGGGTGTTGGCATTGGTATTAACAAACCGTCAGGGGCCTTATGAGAAGATTTATGTCTTGCACAAATTGGACAGGTAGTGACAAATTGCTTAATGTCCTTTCTTATAGTGTCCCACCAAAAGTGTTTTTGCACATTTTCCAGGGTTTTTACCCAACCAGGATGACCTGCCAACGGTGAGGCGTGATGCCAAATTATCACCTGTGTTTGTAATTCAGAGGTGGGCACTAACAGCATGTTGTCGTGATACAATAAACCTCGTTGTATTGTGTTATGGGAATCCTTTAACCAATCCTGAGGTGCTATTTGCATGTGTGCATTATATAGATCTGTGATGAAATCCTTCTGTTGTACTGGTGCCAAAAACTTTTGGTGAGGAATAATGGGTTCTCCTATTTTATCTTGTTTCATGTCTGAAGTATGTCCATATCTAGATAACACATCAGATTGAATTTGTTGTGCACCTGGTCTATAGGTTATTACAAAGTCAAATGTGCTAAAAAAAATTAACCAGCGCATCTGACGTGGTGTTAGTGCTTTAAGTGATCCAAAAAACTGTAGGTTCCTATGGTCAGAAAAGATTGTAACTGGGTACTTGGCTCCCATTAAATGGTGCCTCCATTCTGAAAAGGCTACTTTGATAGCTAGTAGTTCCCTTTCAGCCACAGTGTAATTTTGTTCAGCTGGTAATAACTTTTTGGAATAGAAGGCTATAGGATGTAACTGGCCATCTACTGCATCTCGTTGAGAGAGAACTCCTCCTAAAGCTACTTGTGAAGCATCCACTTCAACAAAAAAAGGCAAGTCAGGATCAGGATGTTTCAGAATTGGGGCTGAAGTGAACTTTTGTTTTAGGAGTTGAAAGGCGTGTGCCGCCTCATCAGTCCAAAGAAATCGTTGCCCTTTCCGCAACAAGGTAGTTATTGGGGCCGCAATGTCTGCAAAATGTGCAATAAACCTCCTATAAAAATTGGCGAAACCCAGAAATTTCTGAATATCTTTTACAGAGGATGGTTCTGGCCAATCAGCAATAGCACTGATTTTCTTTACATCCATAGTTATTCCTTGAGGTGACAGGCAGTATCCTAAAAAGTCCACCTTGCTGACATTAAAAGTACACTTTTCTAACTTAGCAAAAAGATGATTTTCTTTTAACTTTGATAATACTGCACGAACATGTTGGGTATGTTCTTCTGAGTTCTTAGAGTAAATGAGGATGTCGTCTATGTATACTATGACACAAACGTCCAGGAATTTGTGTAGGACCTCATTTATAAAGAACTGAAAGGCCGCAGGGGCATTACATAACCCAAAGGGCATTACTGTGTACTCAAATAAACCAAACTTTGTCTTGAAAGCTGTCTTCCACTCATCCCCCTCTTTTACTCGGACCAGGTGGTAAGCTCCCCGCAGATCTAGTTTAGTGTATACAGTAGAATGTCTTAACTGATCCAACAACACAGGTATTAGAGGAAGAGGATATTTATTCTTTATTGTAGCCTTATTTAGTCCTCTATAATCGATACACGCGCGCAGGGATTTATCCGGCTTCGGGATAAAAAAGAGTGGAGATGACACCGGAGATGTGGAATGACGGATGAACCCAGACTGTAGTAGGTCATCTAGGTAGGTTCTTAAGTGTTTGGTTTCTTCGTCAGTCAAAGCATATACTCTGTTATTAGGTAAAGGGGCCCCTGGGATAAGATCTATACGACAGTCATAAGACCTATGTGGGGGCAGCACACTAGCCTTTACTGGATCAAAGACGTCTTTAAAGTCAGAATATTCAGGAGGGAGACTTGGTTCATCTTGTATAACACTAGCACAGTGTAATACTGTGCTCTGTTCTGTACCTGCTTCTTGATAGCAATTGGTTCTACAGAAAGAGGAATCCAAAGTAACATTTCTATTCACCCAATCAATTTTTGGGTTATGAGTTGTTAACCAGGGTACCCCGAGAATCAAACCAAAATTAGGAGTATCTATCAGATCAAAGCTAATCACCTCTGTGTGCCCGTTCTGACAGACCATAACAAGTGGACTTGTTTGTTTTGTGATTAATCCAGAGGTCAATTCTGACCCATCCACTGCACATACTGCTTCTGGACAAGGCTTTAGGCACATAGGAAGTCCTAAGTTTTCAGCTAACTTATTATCCACAAAATTTCCTGTCGCGCCTGAGTCCAGTAGGACAGGGAGAGAATGCCTCACTTGGGTAGTAACAATTAAAACGACCTGAATTATGAAATGTCTAGGTATGTGCGATACCATGAAGGCTGCAGCATTAGAGGTTTGATTAAGATGTTTTCTCGAACAAGTAACCTCTCCCCTTGTCGAGCTTAATCGTTTCCCGATTCAGTTGAGGAGGTGGAGGAAACAGCACCCTTTCGTGGATTTTTAGGCTTTACAGGACATTCTCTGGCAAAGTGACCTGCCCTTCCACAATATAAACATAATTGAAGTTTTCTCCTTCTTTCTTTTTCCTCTGATGTGAGTGAACCTCTGAGTGTCCCTATTTGCATAGGCTCAGGTTCAGGGAGTTTATTATCTGGGTCTTTCTTCTCATGTCTAATAAAAGTTAACCGTGATTCCAGTTTGTATTTATCTCCCTTTCTTTCTCCTAGTCTATGTTCTAATTTCACAACTAAATCTACAAAGTCCGAATAGTCTTCTGGCAAATCAACGATATGAGCCAGCGCGTCTTTTAACTCGTCTCTCAAACCTTTATAGAAAAGGGAGACACGCTTTTCTTCTGGCCAGTGTGTCTCGGTGAGTAAACGATTAAAACTAGTGAGATAGGTCAATAAATCCTTGTTACCTTGTTTAAGATGATTTAAAAGCTCATTATCACTTGCCTGCATGAAAGTGTGTTTTGCAAAAAGGCTGGTCATGGTACGTTTAAATTGATTCCAATTATGGAGGATGGGATCATCTCTCTCCACGAAAGGAATTGACTAATTGGCTGCTGTGCCACCCAAATAAGACAAGATGAATGCCACTTTCGTAGCATCAGTAGGGAACTGTTGTGGCTTACAAACGAAGTGTAATTGACATTGATTGATAAAAACATGGAATTTGTTACTATCTCCATGAAAACGTTCAGGTGCTGCTAAGGGCACAGCATTAGGAACATTAACAGTGACCTCAACTGGGGGAGGCAAAGTTGTATGTTTTGATGGCGCCCCTGTCTCTGAGGAGGTTTTAAACAAAGGCGTAAAAGCTGTGTTCCACTGAGATACCCTAAATTTATACCTGCTTAAATCCTGTTTTAAAGAGGTATTCTCCATCTTTGATCTCTCTATTTCCTCTTGCTTATGTTGCAAGATGCCAGACACTGATTCACTATGAGCCAAGTCCTCATTTAGGGCCTGCGCCATATCCGTGACGTCAATGCCCTCTATTTCTTCCCCGATATTCATCCACCAGAACTGAATTCTTATTTTTTTTTTTTTTTTTAAGGCTTGTGCTTCTATCAAAGCCCAGCTCACCTGAGTCCTTGTTCAGTTCTGATGGAGGTTAAAGACAATCCGACCCCACCCTGAAACTGCTTGTTCCAGCACACTAGTTTTTAAAACAGTGCACTAAGAACAGAAGCTCAAGGGAAGGGGGGAAGTGGATAAAATAAAATAAAGAGACAACACCGTTCTTGCGTTTCCACTGTTGAAGTGCTGCACAAATCTGCGGCCCTCTCTGACTTCTGTAGAAACTGGTGCCTAATGAAACATAAACAAAGAACAGATAAGTACATCCTATTCCTAACTCGGTTCCTGACTATCCCTTTATTTATTAGAAATTTTCTTCTAAAAGTACCTCTTGGATCCTGGTCTCTAGTTTCCAGGTTTGGAATGTGTTACTGCTCTGGGATGTGCTTTCTATTACTCTAAAGCTTCTAAAACATTAAACAAATACCGTTATCAGAATTACCAATATCAAACATTCATCTTAATATAACTAAAGCCTAAATTGCCAATAGCAGACTCACTTTTCCCATATTTCCAGAATCTTTTATAAAACAAATACTGTACTTTTACGTCAAAATACAGCATGTAATTTGTGCAAGTCCTTGATTTACTGTTTGCCTTGCTGTTAATGGTTTCCACGGTTCGATTCTTAAAAGTTCCATAAAAAAATGTTTGCTTCACAAAGTTCCGCAAAGTATTCTTGTAACAAAGAGTTTGAATCACAATGTTCGTGGAAGGTATCTTGTTTCAAATTGTCTATACACGAATCCAGAAATTGTTGTCAAAGTTCTTTCAGGTAATAAAAGTTTTGCCCTTACTTGTTGCTGGCAAGAGATACTGATCAGTCTAACCTTGTCTTCTTTCTCTTTTGCAGGTTGCTTGTAGGAGAGAGGCTGAGGCAAGGAGGAACCGGAAACCGGAAGAAGGAAGAGCCAGCAGCTGCGCCCATTGAAGCCAATGAAAGTCTGTAGAGAGCAGGAGTGCCAGCGCCGAGGGATCTGTCCTCAGGTAAGCGGGAGGTAGACGAGCACAAGCACTGGGTGAGGCTCGGGGGCTGCCTTTTATAGACAGGGCTGGGTGTGGTCCTCACATGCTGCACATGTTCTTGAAAGGTGTGCAGAGTTTCAGTTATTGTGCAAATGAGTTAAATTAACACATGGCCTAGAGAGGAGTGTTTTAAAGAAGCCTTGGTAAAAGCAAGGCCCAATGTGTAAACAAAACAGCACATTAAACAACATACACAGAAGCCTGGGGGGGGGGGAAGGTGAGATAACAAGAAAGGCTTTCAATAGTAAGTTTAAAAGGGAGCTATTACAGAACCCACTAGTGCAGTGAGAGGGGACATGCTCTTTGCTGTGCACAAACCCTAACAGTTGCCCCCCTCAAAGGCCCTCCTACAGGACGGGGTTTTCCTGGATTTTTTAAATAAAACCGTCTAATCAGCTGTGGGGCATGTACATATGATGCTGGTTCCCATGAATTCTCAGATTCATCATATCCTTTCCATTCTACTAAATAAAACAGACGTCCACTAATTCTTTTTGAGTCTTTTATGCTTTTCACTTCATATTCTAGATTTCCCTTAATTGGTATGGGTGGAGGTGGTGGTTCAGGTCGGGTTTTTGGATTGTACGGCTTAAGCAAGGACACATGGAATGTAGTATGTACTGGATATTCTTTTGGTAAATCTAATTTTACTGTTACCGGGTTTACTATGGCAGTTATACTAAAGGGTCCAATGAAACGTGGTTGCAGCTTTCGGGATCCCTCTATGTTTAGGTTCTTTGTGGAGAGCCATACCTTGTCACCGATTTTATACATTGGGGCCTCAGATCTGTGTTTGTCTGCTTGTCTTTTCATGCTTTCCTTGTACTTTAATAAATGTTTCCTGGCTTTGTCTTGTATGTCACCTAACCTTGTTAGTCTATCCGTTACTGTAGGTAACAGAGAATCTTCTAACAAAATGGGTATAGCTCTTGGATGATACCCCTGCAAGAAATAGAATGGTGAGCAAAGTAGAGCTGAATGCTCAGTATTATTATACACAAACTCCGCTACAGGGAGAGCTTCCAACCATTCACTAGAATAATCAGCCAATAAACAACATAGCGTTTGAAGTAAGGTTTGGTTCAGTCGTTCAGTCTGTCCATCTGTCTCTGGGTGGAAAGCAGTGGATAATGCCACATCTATTTTCAGTTTTTTACATAATTTTTTCCAAAATTTAGAGTTGAACTGGCTCCCTCGGTCTGACACCACTTTGCTTGGCAAACCATGTAAATGCACAATTTCCCTTATAAAAATATCGGCAAATTCTGCCGCCGTGGGTAATTTCCGTAATGGTACAAAATGTGCCATTTTAGATAAAAAATCCACTATAACCAACACTGTTGTGAAAGATTTTACAGGTGGTAAACCTACAATAAAGTCTACGCTCACAGTGTGCCAAGGTTGCTTGGGTGTTGGCATTGGTATTAACAAACCGTCAGGGGCCTTATGAGAAGATTTATGTCTTGCACAAATTGGACAGGTAGTGACAAATTGCTTAATGTCCTTTCTTATAGTGTCCCACCAAAAGTGTTTTTGCACATTTTCCAGGGTTTTTACCCAACCAGGATGACCTGCCAACGGTGAGGCGTGATGCCAAATTATCACCTGTGTTTGTAATTCAGAGGTGGGCACTAACAGCATGTTGTCGTGATACAATAAACCTCGTTGTATTGTGTTATGGGAATCCTTTAACCAATCCTGAGGTGCTATTTGCATGTGTGCATTATATAGATCTGTGATGAAATCCTTCTGTTGTACTGGTGCCAAAAACTTTTGGTGAGGAATAATGGGTTCTCCTATTTTATCTTGTTTCATGTCTGAAGTATGTCCATATCTAGATAACACATCAGATTGAATTTGTTGTGCACCTGGTCTATAGGTTATTACAAAGTCAAATGTGCTAAAAAAAAATTAACCAGCGCATCTGACGTGGTGTTAGTGCTTTAAGTGATCCAAAAAACTGTAGGTTCCTATGGTCAGAAAAGATTGTAACTGGGTACTTGGCTCCCATTAAATGGTGCCTCCATTCTGAAAAGGCTACTTTGATAGCTAGTAGTTCCCTTTCAGCCACAGTGTAATTCTGTTCAGCTGGTAGTAACGTTTTGGAATAGAAGGCTATAGGATGTAACTGGCCATCTACTGCATCTCGTTGAGAGAGAACTCCTCCTAAAGCTACTTGTGAAGCATCCACTTCAACAAACAAAAGGCAAGTCAGGATCAGGATGTTTCAGAATTGGGGCTGAAGTGAACTTTTGTTTTTGGAGTTGAAAGGCGTGTGCCGCCTCATCAGTCCAAAGAAATCGTTGCCCTTTCCGCAACAAGGTAGTTATTGGGGCCGCAATGTCTGCAAAATGTGCAATAAACCTCCTATAAAAATTGGCGAAACCCAGAAATTTCTGAATATCTTTTACAGAGGATGGTTCTGGCCAATCAGCAATAGCACTGATTTTCTTTACATCCATAGTTATTCCTTGAGGTGACAGGCAGTATCCTAAAAAGTCCACCTTGCTGACATTAAAAGTACACTTTTCTAACTTAGCAAAAAGATGATTTTCTTTTAACTTTGATAATACTGCACGAACATGTTGGGTATGTTCTTCTGAGTTCTTAGAGTAAATGAGGATGTCGTCTATGTATACTATGACACAAACGTCCAGGAATTCGTGTAGGACCTCATTTATAAAGAACTGAAAGGCCGCAGGGGCATTACATAACCCAAAGGGCATTACTGTGTACTCAAATAAACCAAACTTTGTCTTGAAAGCTGTCTTCCACTCATCCCCCTCTTTTACTCGGACCAGGTGGTAAGCTCCCCGCAGATCTAGTTTAGTGTATACAGTAGAATGTCTTAACTGATCCAACAACACAGGTATTAGAGGAAGAGGATATTTATTCTTTATTGTAGCCTTATTTAGTCCTCTATAATCGATACACGCGCGCAGGGATTTATCCGGCTTCGGGATAAAAAAGAGTGGAGATGACACCGGAGATGTGGAATGACGGATGAACCCAGACTGTAGTAGGTCATCTAGGTAGGTTCTTAAGTGTTTGGTTTCTTCGTCAGTCAAAGCATATACTCTGTTATTAGGTAAAGGGGCCCCTGGGATAAGATCTATACGACAGTCATAAGACCTATGTGGGGGCAGCACACTAGCCTTTACTGGATCAAAGACGTCTTTAAAGTCAGAATATTCAGGAGGGAGACTTGGTTCATCTTGTATAACACTAGCACAGTGTAATACTGTGCTCTGTTCTGTACCTGCTTCTTGATAGCAATTGGTTCTACAGAAAGAGGAATCCAAAGTAACATTTCTATTCACCCAATCAATTTTTGGGTTATGAGTTGTTAACCAGGGTACCCCGAGAATCAAACCAAAATTAGGAGTATCTATCAGATCAAAGCTAATCACCTCTGTGTGCCCGTTCTGACAGACCATAACAAGTGGACTTGTTTGTTTTGTGATTAATCCAGAGGTCAATTCTGACCCATCCACTGCACATACTGCTTCTGGACAAGGCTTTAGGCACATAGGAAGTCCTAAGTTTTCAGCTAACTTATTATCCACAAAATTTCCTGTCGCGCCTGAGTCCAGTAGGACAGGGAGAGAATGCCTCACTTGGGTAGTAACAATTAAAACGACCTGAATTATGAAATGTCTAGGTATGTGCGATACCATGAAGGCTGCAGCATTAGAGGTTTGATTAAGATGTTTTCTCGAACAAGTAACCTCTCCCCTTGTCGAGCTTAATCGTTTCCCGATTCAGTTGAGGAGGTGGAGGAAACAGCACCCTTTCGTGGATTTTTAGGCTTTACAGGACATTCTCTGGCAAAGTGACCTGCCCTTCCACAATATAAACATAATTGAAGTTTTCTCCTTCTTTCTTTTTCCTCTGATGTGAGTGAACCTCTGAGTGTCCCTATTTGCATAGGCTCAGGTTCAGGGAGTTTATTATCTGGGTCTTTCTTCTCATGTCTAATAAAAGTTAACCGTGATTCCAGTTTGTATTTATCTCCCTTTCTTTCTCCTAGTCTATGTTCTAATTTCACAACTAAATCTACAAAGTCCGAATAGTCTTCTGGCAAATCAACGATATGAGCCAGCGCGTCTTTTAACTCGTCTCTCAAACCTTTATAGAAAAGGGAGACACGCTTTTCTTCTGGCCAGTGTGTCTCGGTGAGTAAACGATTAAAACTAGTGAGATAGGTCAATAAATCCTTGTTACCTTGTTTAAGATGATTTAAAAGCTCATTATCACTTGCCTGCATGAAAGTGTGTTTTGCAAAAAGGCTGGTCATGGTACGTTTAAATTGATTCCAATTATGGAGGATGGGATCATCTCTCTCCACGAAAGGAATTGACTAATTGGCTGCTGTGCCACCCAAATAAGACAAGATGAATGCCACTTTCGTAGCATCAGTAGGGAACTGTTGTGGCTTACAAACGAAGTGTAATTGACATTGATTGATAAAAACATGGAATTTGTTACTATCTCCATGAAAACGTTCAGGTGCTGCTAAGGGCACAGCATTAGGAACATTAACAGTGACCTCAACTGGGGGAGGCAAAGTTGTATGTTTTGATGGTGCCCCTGTCTCTGAGGAGGTTTTAAACAAAGGCGTAAAAGCTGTGTTCCACTGAGATACCCTAAATTTATACCTGCTTAAATCCTGTTTTAAAGAGGTATTCTCCATCTTTGATCTCTCTATTTCCTCTTGCTTATGTTGCAAGATGCCAGACACTGATTCACTATGAGCCAAGTCCTCATTTAGGGCCTGCGCCATATCCGTGACGTCAATGCCCTCTATTTCTTCCCCGATATTCATCCACCAGAACTGAATTATTATTATTTTTTTTTTTTTTAAGGCTTGTGCTTCTATCAAAGCCCAGCTCACCTGAGTCCTTGTTCAGTTCTGATGGAGGTTAAAGACAATCCGACCCCACCCTGAAACTGCTTGTTCCAGCACACTAGTTTTTAAAACAGTGCACTAAGAACAGAAGCTCAAGGGAAGGGGGGAAGTGGATAAAATAAAATAAAGAGACAACACCGTTCTTGCGTTTCCACTGTTGAAGTGCTGCACAAATCTGCGGCCCTCTCTGACTTCTGTAGAAACTGGTGCCTAATGAAACATAAACAAAGAACAGATAAGTACATCCTATTCCTAACTCGGTTCCTGACTATCCCTTTATTTATTAGAAATTTTCTTCTAAAAGTACCTCTTGGATCCTGGTCTCTAGTTTCCAGGTTTGGAATGTGTTACTGCTCTGGGATGTGCTTTCTATTACTCTAAAGCTTCTAAAACATTAAACAAATACCGTTATCAGAATTACCAATATCAAACATTCATCTTAATATAACTAAAGCCTAAATTGCCAATAGCAGACTCACTTTTCCCATATTTCCAGAATCTTTTATAAAACAAATACTGTACTTTTACGTCAAAATACAGCATGTAATTTGTGCAAGTCCTTGATTTACTGTTTGCCTTGCTGTTAATGGTTTCCACGGTTCGATTCTTAAAAGTTCCATAAAAAAATGTTTGCTTCACAAAGTTCCGCAAAGTATTCTTGTAACAAAGAGTTTGAATCACAATGTTCGTGGAAGGTATCTTGTTTCAAATTGTCTATACACGAATCCAGAAATTGTTGTCAAAGTTCTTTCAGGTAATAAAAGTTTTGCCCTTACTTGTTGCTGGCAAGAGATACTGATCAGTCTAACCTTGTCTTCTTTCTCTTTTGCAGGTTGCTTGTAGGAGAGAGGCTGAGGCAAGGAGGAACCGGAAACCGGAAGAAGGAAGAGCCAGCAGCTGCGCCCATTGAAGCCAATGAAAGTCTGTAGAGAGCAGGAGTGCCAGCGCCGAGGGATCTGTCCTCAGGTAAGCGGGAGGTAGACGAGCACAAGCACTGGGTGAGGCTCGGGGGCTGCCTTTTATAGACAGGGCTGGGTGTGGTCCTCACATGCTGCACATGTTCTTGAAAGGTGTGCAGAGTTTCAGTTATTGTGCAAATGAGTTAAATTAACACATGGCCTAGAGAGGAGTGTTTTAAAGAAGCCTTGGTAAAAGCAAGGCCCAATGTGTAAACAAAACAGCACATTAAACAACATACACAGAAGCCTGGGGGGGGGGGAAGGTGAGATAACAAGAAAGGCTTTCAATAGTAAGTTTAAAAGGGAGCTATTACAGAACCCACTAGTGCAGTGAGAGGGGACATGCTCTTTGCTGTGCACAAACCCTAACAGTTGCCCCCCTCAAAGGCCCTCCTACAGGACGGGGTTTTCCTGGATTTTTTAAATAAAACCGTCTAATCAGCTGTGGGGCATGTACATATGATGCTGGTTCCCATGAATTCTCAGATTCATCATATCCTTTCCATTCTACTAAATAAAACAGACGTCCACTAATTCTTTTTGAGTCTTTTATGCTTTTCACTTCATATTCTAGATTTCCCTTAATTGGTATGGGTGGAGGTGGTGGTTCAGGTCGGGTTTTTGGATTGTACGGCTTAAGCAAGGACACATGGAATGTAGTATGTACTGGATATTCTTTTGGTAAATCTAATTTTACTGTTACCGGGTTTACTATGGCAGTTATACTAAAGGGTCCAATGAAACGTGGTTGCAGCTTTCGGGATCCCTCTATGTTTAGGTTCTTTGTGGAGAGCCATACCTTGTCACCGATTTTATACATTGGGGCCTCAGATCTGTGTTTGTCTGCTTGTCTTTTCATGCTTTCCTTGTACTTTAATAAATGTTTCCTGGCTTTGTCTTGTATGTCACCTAACCTTGTTAGTCTATCCGTTACTGTAGGTAACAGAGAATCTTCTAACAAAATGGGTATAGCTCTTGGATGATACCCCTGCAAGAAATAGAATGGTGAGCAAAGTAGAGCTGAATGCTCAGTATTATTATACACAAACTCCGCTACAGGGAGAGCTTCCAACCATTCACTAGAATAATCAGCCAATAAACAACATAGCGTTTGAAGTAAGGTTTGGTTCAGTCGTTCAGTCTGTCCATCTGTCTCTGGGTGGAAAGCAGTGGATAATGCCACATCTATTTTCAGTTTTTTACATAATTTTTTCCAAAATTTAGAGTTGAACTGGCTCCCTCGGTCTGACACCACTTTGCTTGGCAAACCATGTAAATGCACAATTTCCCTTATAAAAATATCGGCAAATTCTGCCGCCGTGGGTAATTTCCGTAATGGTACAAAATGTGCCATTTTAGATAAAAAATCCACTATAACCAACACTGTTGTGAAAGATTTTACAGGTGGTAAACCTACAATAAAGTCTACGCTCACAGTGTGCCAAGGTTGCTTGGGTGTTGGCATTGGTATTAACAAACCGTCAGGGGCCTTATGAGAAGATTTATGTCTTGCACAAATTGGACAGGTAGTGACAAATTGCTTAATGTCCTTTCTTATAGTGTCCCACCAAAAGTGTTTTTGCACATTTTCCAGGGTTTTTACCCAACCAGGATGACCTGCCAACGGTGAGGCGTGATGCCAAATTATCACCTGTGTTTGTAATTCAGAGGTGGGCACTAACAGCATGTTGTCGTGATACAATAAACCTCGTTGTATTGTGTTATGGGAATCCTTTAACCAATCCTGAGGTGCTATTTGCATGTGTGCATTATATAGATCTGTGATGAAATCCTTCTGTTGTACTGGTGCCAAAAACTTTTGGTGAGGAATAATGGGTTCTCCTATTTTATCTTGTTTCATGTCTGAAGTATGTCCATATCTAGATAACACATCAGATTGAATTTGTTGTGCACCTGGTCTATAGGTTATTACAAAGTCAAATGTGCTAAAAAAAAATTAACCAGCGCATCTGACGTGGTGTTAGTGCTTTAAGTGATCCAAAAAACTGTAGGTTCCTATGGTCAGAAAAGATTGTAACTGGGTACTTGGCTCCCATTAAATGGTGCCTCCATTCTGAAAAGGCTACTTTGATAGCTAGTAGTTCCCTTTCAGCCACAGTGTAATTCTGTTCAGCTGGTAGTAACGTTTTGGAATAGAAGGCTATAGGATGTAACTGGCCATCTACTGCATCTCGTTGAGAGAGAACTCCTCCTAAAGCTACTTGTGAAGCATCCACTTCAACAAACAAAAGGCAAGTCAGGATCAGGATGTTTCAGAATTGGGGCTGAAGTGAACTTTTGTTTTTGGAGTTGAAAGGCGTGTGCCGCCTCATCAGTCCAAAGAAATCGTTGCCCTTTCCGCAACAAGGTAGTTATTGGGGCCGCAATGTCTGCAAAATGTGCAATAAACCTCCTATAAAAATTGGCGAAACCCAGAAATTTCTGAATATCTTTTACAGAGGATGGTTCTGGCCAATCAGCAATAGCACTGATTTTCTTTACATCCATAGTTATTCCTTGAGGTGACAGGCAGTATCCTAAAAAGTCCACCTTGCTGACATTAAAAGTACACTTTTCTAACTTAGCAAAAAGATGATTTTCTTTTAACTTTGATAATACTGCACGAACATGTTGGGTATGTTCTTCTGAGTTCTTAGAGTAAATGAGGATGTCGTCTATGTATACTATGACACAAACGTCCAGGAATTCGTGTAGGACCTCATTTATAAAGAACTGAAAGGCCGCAGGGGCATTACATAACCCAAAGGGCATTACTGTGTACTCAAATAAACCAAACTTTGTCTTGAAAGCTGTCTTCCACTCATCCCCCTCTTTTACTCGGACCAGGTGGTAAGCTCCCCGCAGATCTAGTTTAGTGTATACAGTAGAATGTCTTAACTGATCCAACAACACAGGTATTAGAGGAAGAGGATATTTATTCTTTATTGTAGCCTTATTTAGTCCTCTATAATCGATACACGCGCGCAGGGATTTATCCGGCTTCGGGATAAAAAAGAGTGGAGATGACACCGGAGATGTGGAATGACGGATGAACCCAGACTGTAGTAGGTCATCTAGGTAGGTTCTTAAGTGTTTGGTTTCTTCGTCAGTCAAAGCATATACTCTGTTATTAGGTAAAGGGGCCCCTGGGATAAGATCTATACGACAGTCATAAGACCTATGTGGGGGCAGCACACTAGCCTTTACTGGATCAAAGACGTCTTTAAAGTCAGAATATTCAGGAGGGAGACTTGGTTCATCTTGTATAACACTAGCACAGTGTAATACTGTGCTCTGTTCTGTACCTGCTTCTTGATAGCAATTGGTTCTACAGAAAGAGGAATCCAAAGTAACATTTCTATTCACCCAATCAATTTTTGGGTTATGAGTTGTTAACCAGGGTACCCCGAGAATCAAACCAAAATTAGGAGTATCTATCAGATCAAAGCTAATCACCTCTGTGTGCCCGTTCTGACAGACCATAACAAGTGGACTTGTTTGTTTTGTGATTAATCCAGAGGTCAATTCTGACCCATCCACTGCACATACTGCTTCTGGACAAGGCTTTAGGCACATAGGAAGTCCTAAGTTTTCAGCTAACTTATTATCCACAAAATTTCCTGTCGCGCCTGAGTCCAGTAGGACAGGGAGAGAATGCCTCACTTGGGTAGTAACAATTAAAACGACCTGAATTATGAAATGTCTAGGTATGTGCGGTACCATGAAGGCTGCAGCATTAGAGGTTTGATTAAGATGTTTTCTCGAACAAGTAACCTCTCCCCTTGTCGAGCTTAATCGTTTCCCGATTCAGTTGAGGAGGTGGAGGAAACAGCACCCTTTCGTGGATTTTTAGGCTTTACTGGACATTCTCTGGCAAAGTGACCTGCCCTTCCACAATATAAACATAATTGAAGTTTTCTCCTTCTTTCTTTTTCCTCTGATGTGAGTGAACCTCTGAGTGTCCCTATTTGCATAGGCTCAGGTTCAGAGAGTTTATTATCTGGGTCTTTCTTCTCGTGTCTAATAAAAGTTAACCGTGATTCCAGTTTGTATTTATCTCCCTTTCTTTCTCCTAGTCTATGTTCTAATTTCACAACTAAATCTACAAAGTCCGAATAGTCTTCTGGCAAATCAACGATATGAGCCAGCGCGTCTTTTAACTCGTCTCTCAAACCTTTATAGAAAAGGGAGACACGCTTTTCTTCTGGCCAGTGTGTCTCGGTGAGTAAACGATTAAAACTAGTGAGATAGGTCAATAAATCCTTGTTACCTTGTTTAAGATTATTTAAAAGCTCATTATCACTTGCCTGCATGAAAGTGTGTTTTGCAAAAAGGCTGGTCATGGTACGTTTAAATTGATTCCAATTATGGAGGATGGGATCATCTCTCTCCACGAAAGGAATTGACTAATTGGCTGCTGTGCCACCCAAATAAGACAAGATGAATGCCACTTTCGTAGCATCAGTAGGGAACTGTTGTGGCTTACAAACGAAGTGTAATTGACATTGATTGATAAAAACATGGAATTTGTTACTATCTCCATGAAAACGTTCAGGTGCTGCTAAGGGCACAGCATTAGGAACATTAACAGTGACCTCAACTGGGGGAGGCAAAGTTGTATGTTTTGATGGCGCCCCTGTCTCTGAGGAGGTTTTAAACAAAGGCGTAAAAGCTGTGTTCCACTGAGATACCCTAAATTTATACCTGCTTAAATCCTGTTTTAAAGAGGTATTCTCCATCTTTAATCTCTCTATTTCCTCTTGCTTATGTTGCAAGATGCCAGACACTGATTCACTATGAGCCAAGTCCTCATTTAGGGCCTGCGCCATATCCGTGACGTCAATGCCCTCTATTTCTTCCCCGATATTCATCGTCCACCAGAACTGAATTATTATTATTATTTTTTTTTTTAAGGCTTGTGCTTCTATCAAAGCCCAGCTCACCTGAGTCCTTGTTCAGTTCTGATGGAGGTTGAAGACAATCCGACCCCACCCTGAAACTGCTTGTTCCAGCACACTAGTTTTTAAAACAGTGCACTAAGAACAGAAGCTCAAGGGAAGGGGGGAAGTGGATAAAATAAAATAAAGAGACAACACCGTTCTTGCGTTTCCACTGTTGAAGTGCTGCACAAATCTGCGGCCCTCTCTGACTTCTGTAGAAACTGGTGCCTAATGAAACATAAACAAAGAACAGATAAGTACATCCTATTCCTAACTCGGTTCCTGACTATCCCTTTATTTATTAGAAATTTTCTTCTAAAAGTACCTCTTGGATCCTGGTCTCTAGTTTCCAGGTTTGGAATGTGTTACTGCTCTGGGATGTGCTTTCTATTACTCTAAAGCTTCTAAAACATTAAACAAATGCCGTTATCAGAATTACCAATATCAAACATTCATCTTAATATAACTAAAGCCTAAATTGCCAATAGCAGACTCACTTTTCCCATATTTCCAGAATCTTTTATAAAACAAATACTGTACTTTTACGTCAAAATACAGCATGTAATTTGTGCAAGTCCTTGATTTACTGTTTGCCTTGCTGTTAATGGTTACCACGGTTCGATTCTTAAAAGTTCCATAAAAAAATGTTTGCTTCACAAAGTTCCGCAAAGTATTCTTGTAACAAAGAGTTTGAATCACAATGTTCGTGGAAGGTATCTTGTTTCAAATTGTCTACACACGAATCCAGAAATTGTTGTCAAAGTTCTTTCAGGTAATAAAAGTTTTGCCCTTACTTGTTGCTGGCAAGAGATACTGATCAGTCTAACCTTGTCTTCTTTCTCTTTTGCAGGTTGCTTGTAGGAGAGAGGCTGAGGCAAGGAGGAACCGGAAACCGGAAGAAGGAAGAGCCAGCAGCTGCGCCCATTGAAGCCAATGAAAGTCTGTAGAGAGCAGGAGTGCCAGCGCCGAGGGATCTGTCCTCAGGTAAGCGGGAGGTAGACGAGCACAAGCACTGGGTGAGGCTCGGGGGCTGCCTTTTATAGACAGGGCTGGGTGTGGTCCTCACATGCTGCACATGTTCTTGAAAGGTGTGCAGAGCTGGGTGTGGTTTGAAGAGCTGGGTGTGGTCCTCACATGCTGCACATGTTCTTGAAAGGTGTGCAGAGTTTCAGTTATTATGCAAATGAGTTAAATTAACACATGGCCTAGAGAGGAGTGTTTTAAAGAAGCCTTGGTAAAAGCAAGGCCCAATGTGTAAACAAAACAGCACATTAAACAACATACACAGAAGCCTAGGGGGGGGGAAGGTGAGATAACAAGAAAGGCTTTCAATAGTAAGTTTAAAAGGGAGCTATTACAGAACCCACTAGTGCAGTGAGAGGGGACATGCTCTTTGCTGTGCACAAACCCTAACATGGGGTGAGGGTAGGGGTAGGAGTTTGTGATGGCATGCAGGTGGGGGGGGGGATAAAGTAGTTAAGATTTGACTTACCAGAATCCAGTCCTCCTGCTACTCCTGTGAGGCCCTCAGGATGCATGATGGCCAAGACTTGCTCCTCCCATGTTGTTAGTTGTGGGGGATGAGGTGGGGGTCCACCGCCAGTCCGCTGTACAGCAATCTGGTGTCCTGCAATGATGGAACTCACCTTCCCCCGTAGGTCGTTCCTTCTCTTCCTGATGTCATCCCTAGTTCTGGGGTGCTGTCCCGCAGCGTTGACCCTGTCCACGATTCTCCGCCATAGCTCCATCTTCCATGCAATGGACGTCTGCTGCACCTGTGATCTGAATAGCTGTGGCCCTACCCGGATGATTTCCTCCACCATGACCCTTAGCTCCTCCTCAGAAAACCTGGGGTGTCTTTGGGGTGCCATGGATGTGGTGTCAGTGATATGTGTGAGGATGTGTGTTGTGGTGTATGCTTTGATGTGTGCAATGGTGTATGGGTGAGGGTGTTCTGTGCCTCTGATTGAGTGGGTGCTCCTTGCTTGTCTCTCTGAGCTTGGTCTCTTTTTTTTCGCTGGAAGGGTTTGTGGGTAATGTGGGTGGGTGTTTTATATTGGATTGGGTGTGTGGGTGTGGTGTGTGTATGTGTGTCCGGTATGTGTATTTTGAATTGTTCAATGTAGTGTTGTTTTGTATGACTGTGTGTATTTTGATCGTGGCGGTATGTACCGCCAATGGTTTACCGTGATTGAAAGACTGCTGCAGTGATTTGTGGGTCGTGATACTGTGGGCGTATTCCTGTTGGCGTAATGGTGTAGGTTTTGCTATCACCAGTTTATCACTGACCTTTGGACTGGTAGACTTGTGTGGGCGTTTGTATTGTGGTGGATTTCTATGTGTGGGTCATACTACCCGTGGCGGATTACCGCCATGTTCACGGTATGTTGGCGGCCGTCAGCACAGCAGTAGGCGGCATTTACCGCCAGGGTTGTAATGAGGGCCTATGTGTCCCACATGAAACCTTCTTTGCAAGGTGGGCACCTCGAAGAACGGTGTCTTCGTCCTTGTAATTAAGGAAGCATGCAACTTTGGGTCTAGGAGGGGACCCCAGCAGGGCTTTAGCAGCCAGGGAGCAATTTGCCCGCTCAATAGGGAAGCAGGGGAAAGGGTCACAGCATCTAGCCACAACCTGATCCACTGTTCGGGGAAGCTTTCAGGAGATTGAGCCTCGGGCCCTTTGTATTGTCCTGGAGGTATTTCTCATCACAGGATAATTGGGTTACTTTAGAGGAAAGATGTTTGACAGTGTTGTCCAGCTTAGAAATCCTCGTCTCTGTGACCATTTCACTCATTCGGCAGAGATCCTGGAAAAGCAGGGAGACGTCTGCTCCCACTTCCCCTATTTTGGTTTCCAGCAGGGTTTTAGTCATCAATAGCCTGTAGGATGATGGCAGTATTGTTCTCAGTTGCTGGCGCCTCAGGGTCTCCACCCAGGGGAGCCTCTTGTACCCCACAAGGAAGCCATGTACTTTTCCATTTGGGCTTGGCCCTTGTCCTGGCCCATTTCGAGGCAGTGCATACAGTTGAAGGAGCAGGAGTCAGGTAGCGTTGTGTTATCCCACGGTGTGTAAGCAATAGTAGCTTAGGGGTCAGAGGTGAAGGCCCAAGTGGTCAGAGGCCAACCCACTTGCACCAGGGGCTGGACCTGGGTAGCACGAGCAGTCAGCGCTGAGCCCCAGTAACAGTCATGTGGGGAGGCAAAACCCCTCCCGGAGGCCCTGAGAAGATGGCACAGAGCATCAGGGGCAGAAGTCACCAAGCAGGGCCAGCTGCACATCTCCCACAGTTCTGGACAGCTGGTAACAAGGCGGAAAGTTGGGGTCACTCCAAAGCACTCACCCATGTCCCAGCAGGGAGCCCATACAGCCCACAGCCTACACCAGCACCCTACCCAATAGTGCACGATCACAGAGGGGCCCAGTTAGTGGTGCAGGCAAAAGGACCCAAGTGAGGCGGAGGCTGGTACAACTGGCAAGGAAGTCCTTGCAAAGGGGCACACGGTCAATAAGTGCCCAGTGCGGCCATATGTCCTTCACAGCACTTCCTCAAAGGTCCCACAAAGAAGAGTCTGGGCCATGCTCAGAGCCAAGAAGAAAGTGGGACTCAGCCTCTGGATATCAAGGGTCTCATCCCAGCAGGTCCCCCAAATGCACCAGGTACTCCCAGCAACCTCCGGCAAGTGAATCAGACCCCCGCTGGCTGTGGGTGCGAGCAGAAGATGTCTGCAGAGACCCGGCCCTGGGCTGCGGCCCCCACGTGGGCCGTGGGCCTAAGCAGGCGGCGGCTCTGCCCAAAGTCTCTATGGGCCAGCACATACAAACAGGATCACCGAGGGTAGGGCTGTCCTTGGAGCGTCCTTCGCGAACGTCCTCCCACAAATCTGGGTGCGCCAATCCCTCAATCAGGCCCCCGCACTCACTCACACAGGTGGTGTGACTAAGGTTTTGAGCCCCTGAACCAGGTCCCTGCCTCAGTGTGAACTGCAGGGACACTGGTGGTCATGGACACGGAATATGCTGAAAGCCTGCAATGAGGACCAGAAAGAGCAGCAGACATGAGATGCCACTCTCCAGCCATTATAAAGATCCAGAGTGAGAGGGCACTGTGGCCCAACCATCGTAGGATATGGCAGCAGATACAGAAGGTGAAAAGTCCAGAGGTGCTAGCTGAAACCAGCAGTCTAGGGATCCCTGAGAATGTACAGTGGTTCTATTGAAGGCTGTTCAGTGGGGCCCCTTGCTGGGAATGACCGCTATTGTACTGTCGCAGGTGACGGACAATGGGGGTCAAAGAAGTGATATGGTCCTGCATCACAAATTAGAGCCACAATAGATAGATTCAAAGGAGAACGTTTTTATGCAGTGTGCCCCTTGTCTTAAGCCAATCTCCCTGGATGATGCCTTGTTTACCTTATAAAGTGCCCTGAGCTGAAATGGCTTGTTCACTGTAATAGAGATATTGACGGGCCTTAACCTCAATTGATCAGTTCCTACACTAGCAGATACCAACTTAATAAGGTCTCCCTTGCCTTAATATTGTTCTTTTGGAGGATATTGAGACCAATCTGTCCCACAATGCAAAAAGCCTGTGAAGCATTGCTGAAGAAATGAGTACCTACATCATCCCACTTAGCTCATTGAGAGAGATGCCAATGATTTCACCTACAGGGGCTACTGGTGGATTTATAGAAGGACCTTAATCCGAAAATTGTTTATTGACTCCTACCTAGAACCAGTGGGATGAAAAACATGCCCAAATCTTGCTCTATTGCACCTAAGGGGGAACATGGTGGGGTGTTATGTGGTGGAGTAGGGGAGCCCTGGGTGGTAACTGTGGTTCCTTGGCTCCGAGTGTTCCTGAAGTACAAGGAGAGAATTTCTTGGTCTATAAACACGAAGGCTGCTGGCCTGAGGATGGAGAGACATACGAGGGGACCACTGATCCGAGCCACAAAATTTCAAAGTCAACTTCAAAGACAACTGACTTGCAATTCACTACATCCTTTGGATGTCAAAATCTTGGAGAGGCAGTCAGCTTCATCCTTCCTACCAAATCAGATGTGTAGCGGCCTCCCAAACTTGAGCAATCTAGCTTGCTTCTTGTGCGAGATTATGCTTGACATAAGGAGGGTATGATCCTCTCATTTGAAGCAAAATGGCAGAGGGAGTGCCAAAAGTGACTCTAGAATAAATAATATACTATAAAAAAGAGAACCCTGGAACTAAGACACAGATAAGATATCCCCTTGCATACAGGACTCAGAGAAAAGAAGAGCAAGACGATTCAGATCTGAGAATTGCAAACTCCTGACTTCAGCACCCTTTGCAAGGAATAAAAAATGAAATCCCTCCAGTAAATATGAATCTTTAAAATGACCTAAAGTAGATGAGAAAAGATGTAACTATACTGGGACATAATGTCAACATGCTTGAAGAAAATATGGATGAGCAAGTAGATAACTCTAAGCACCCCCAGAAATGCATGCTCTTTCAAGGTGAACAAAATATCATCCTCTAAACCAAGTGTGAAGATCTCAAAAATCGGTCCAGAAAAAATGAAGAGATTCTCAAGTATGTTACAGAATTTTTTGACTCTCTCGTAGGCCATATTGATGAGGACCTGATATAAAGAGGCAGAGCATCCATGAGTGCTTCACCAAAGTTAAATAGAAAGTCAAATACCTTATGTATTAATGAGAGTACACATCTTCAACAAAAAAGAGTAGATCATGACTAAAGTTAGGCAAAGGGAGAGGGGCAATTACATACAATGGGACACAGTTAACTTTTTTTCAGGTCACCTCTTCGGTAACTTTAATGAAAAGAAAATCATTCAAGTCAATTACAGATGCACTACACTTCAAAAAAGAGGTTGGCCCCCATTTGTGGCTAGAGTTTACCTAGGAAGGGACAGAAGGAATGTCTCCTCTCCAAAGGAAAAGTGTGTGCTTTTCCAAACTGGGGAAAAACAACCCAAGGTGCTCCCACCAGCCTAGATAGGAACTCTCAACAACACCAAAGGCTCTGACACAAAGTCTCCCTCTGCTGAAACAACACTCATTCAAATGCTGCTGAAATTAGTGAGAACCAGGTGACGATCCTATAACACTTAGGAGATACAAAATTAGAATTGAAATGCTCTTCACAAGAGGACAACTTGAGGTCCAGGAAATCTTCAGTATCACGAACAATGAAGTAGTATTTAGCACCCCAGGATTGAGGGACCAAACCGTTTATAAGGATGATGGTGTGGAGTTGGGTGGAGCTCGTTATTCGGGAGCCCACATAGCCTTCCACCATTGACTTGTTTTAAATGGGTCATTATCCCACTCTATCAGACTTTCATTAAGGTTACCTGAGCTGTGTTTTACATACTTGTATCTAATTTTAGAAATTAATCACTAGGTTTGAAAGTTTAATTCTTGAATCCCTTGCCATTTTTTATTTTAGTAATGTTCCTGAGAAGATGTTGAAGGGAAATACAAGAATGACCTACATGCCCAGGTTTTAGGAAGTCAAGCTGCTGAGTACCTCTTGCCAAATGATATATGACTCCCAGTTCAACAAGACACTCCCCAATAAGTAGGATGTTACTACAATGTAACACCTACTACATGCAAGGCCTAAATAATCCCATCTAATTATTAAGAATTTTGAAGGACACTCAGATCTTTGGGCACTGTTCTCAACCCTGCAGGAAAATCACCTATTAAAAGATGAACATTGAAGACTGAAGGCCAGATGTATGAAGATTCCAGTTAGCGATTCTCAAATTGCAATTTTTACGAAATCGCAATTTAAGAAATGCAAAAAGCGAGGTATCATATTTGAAAATCACTAATAGCGATTTCTTAAAATTCGCAAACGCAATTTGCGAGATGCAAATACCGAATTGTAAAAAAAAATGTGATTCGGTAATTGAAAATCTCAAATAGCGAAAAAGGCAAACCAGAACAGCCTGATGACATCACAACGAGGAAGTGAGTCATCCCATGCTGTTTCCAGGAGCCACGCCCACAGGAGCAGGGTGAGAGACACAGCCCAGCATCAGGGAGTCAGCATTGTGAGTAAGCCAGGACCAAACTGCAACATGGCCAATGATGGAAATGGGAAGGAGAAGGGAGACAGGAAGAGGAAGCTCAAATTCAGTGAGCCTGAATTGGAGGTGCTCATTGATGAGGTTGTTATGAACCATGATAGACTATTTGGCAAAAACTCACTCCAAGTACCTGTGAGTGAGAAGCGGAGACTCTGGTCTGACATCCAGACAAAAATATGCGCAGTGGGTGTTGCGCATCGCTCTGTGGAGGAGATACGTAAGCGATGGTATGACTTGCGGTCATGTGCCAAAGAGAGGGTGGCCAGCAGGCTTATGGGGGCAAGAAGCACCGGAGGCGGAACATCCACCCAGACACCGTCCACCCCTTATGGAAGACATGGTGGAGTCTACATTGCTTCCAGAAGCTGTCAGTTGTGTTACTTACATTGACACCTCAGGGACACCCAGCATCAGCAAAGGTAAGGCCAGTAATTATGTGTATCCCCACATGTGCATGTACAAATGCCCCTTAGGAAATAGAAAATAGCTTGATGCACAGTGAAAAGTAGTCCATGTCAAATCTTACATACAACACAACTGTGCCTTATGGGAGTGGTAGTACACAATCCTAAGGTGAATACACAACATAAATAGTAAGATAGTGGTCAGCCACAAATGACTCAGGGTGACACAATTTATTTGTACATTTAAAGGAACACTGCGGAAATCTGTGAAAAATGCTAGAACTGACATGCTGCACATTGTCCTTGCAGATGACCCGGTCCCTGCTGCTGCAGGATCTGAAAAAGTAGGGGTAGCAGAAACACAGCCACAGTCAGACTCAAATACCACTGAGTCCTACAGTATTGTTCCCACTAGACGCAGGGTAAGGGTGTTACCACTGCCAGAGTATAACCAGGACTCATATGAGATGCCAGAACACGAACCCACACCACCACCGGAGGATAGCCCCACAGGAAGAAAGCAGTCCCAGCGCTAGCGCCAGCGGCAGTCAGCTCCCCTCAGGAGACACCACGATGCAGGCAGACAGTGCACAGATGAAGGAGTGGGCCCATCAATGTTTGGCGGACTTGAAGCTTCCATGCTGAAGGTGCAGCACCTGCAATGCAAACAATTGAAGTCACTGCACAGACAGTTTGTGTCCCACAATAGCAATATGGGGTTACTACACAAGCAGTTGGAGACTCTGACTGAGGGACAGCAAACAGCTGCTGAAAACACCAAGGAGTTGACACAGGCCATTGGGGAACTCTGCACTGAGAGACTGCAGGAGCGCGTTAATCAGCGCAGGCGCCATCACCAATATTTGGGAAGGTTTGATAGCTTCTGTAGATCCGTCAATCGGCTCGCAAGTTCAGCAGTCCTGATCTCACTGCGTGGCATTGCCACACAGGTGGACATGGCACATTGCAGCCGAGACATTGCACAGGGATTGGTGCAAATAACCAACGTACAGGATGATATGCAAACAGCATGCAGTGCCACAACCAGCGATCTGGGTGTTAGGGACAGTAAGGGCCAGATGTAGGTAGAAACCAATTTGCGAGTTGCAAATTGCGAGTCCTTCCGACTCGCAATTTGCAACTTGCAAATTGGTATGCAGAAAGGTGTCTCAGACACCTTCTGCGACTCGCTATGGGGTCGCAAAGACCCACCTCATTAACATTTATGAGGTGGGTCGCAGTTTGCGACCCCATAGCGAGTCTAGGCACTCACAGGGATGGTGGCCTGCTGGAGACAGCAGACCCCCATGTCCGTGACTGCTTTTAAATAAAGCATTTTTTTTTTTCTCTTTGCAGTCCGTTTTCCTTAAAGAAAACGAGCTGCAAATAGAAAAAAATACCGAAACCTTTTAGTTTAGTTTTTTTTCAGAGTAGACAGTGGGCCATAGGCCCACTGCCTGCTCTGAAAAAACATTATTGTGAGCATTCACAAAGGGGAAGGGGTCCCATGGGGGACCCCTTCCCGTTTGCGAATGAGTTACCATCCACTTGAAGTGGATGGTAACTGCGGGTTGATTTGCGACCGCTTTCGCAGTCACAAATCAACGCTACATCGCGGTGTGACTTGCAAATAGGTAGGGAACGCCCCTTCCTATTTGCGAGTCTGAAACACATATTGCGAGTCAGTACCGACTCGCAATATGTGCTTCAGCATCGCGTGAAGGCATTAGCGCCTCGCAAACTGCGTTTTTCGCTGTTTGCGAGGCCCTAATGCCTTCCTACATCTGGCACTAAGGGGGTCATTCCAACCCTGGCGGTCAGTGTTAAACCAGCAGCCAAACCGCAAACAGGCTGGCGGGAAAAAAAATGGAATTCCGACCCTGGCGGAAACCGCCAACAGAGACCGCCACATTACCACACCGCCCGCCACGGCGGCACAAACAAACAGCGCAGCGGTCACCGCCAACAGACAGGCGGGAGACAATGTACCGCCCACTGTATCACAACCTACCAATCCGCCACCTTTTCCGGGGCGGTAGCCCCGCCGATAAAAACACGGCGGAAACAGCCATTTCAAAGGGAAAACACTCACCTCCATACAGCCCACGAGGAATAAGGACAGCATGGAACCCGAACTCCACATACGCCCAGCGATTGTGTTCCTACTCCTCTACCAGGAGCACGAACGCCGGCGCAGAAGACAACGGTGAGTACTGCACCTACGACACAGGGGAGGGGGTGGAGAAAATATTACGGGTACACACATACGCGACACACCCACCCTCACCCTCACCCACTACAACACACACATCAATGCGTATCAACACATCAGAGTGACACCCCCCAAACCCCCTGGAAGAATGCAAACACAAAAGGAAATGATTCTAAACATAGGAATATATTGTATTACTGCCTTAAAAATATAATTCTACATCAAAAACTGTTATATACATAAATGTACAAGTCTGAGCATTGTAGCATGTATTGTCCGTGGACCACTGGGCCCAAATCACATGGGCAAAGCCCACACAAGATACCTGACTCCAATGGAGAGAACACTGCAGGGGCATCAGATAGCAAAACTACAGGCACCTCAGGGGGAAGGGAAGGGGGGGCACCTCAGCCAGATGAGTCCACGACGCCAGATCCACGAGGGGCCTCCATGGCCACTGTTCAATCCTGGGGAGTGCAAAGCCACAGTCTCTCAAGTCCGGACAGTGGGTGGGTTGCCCACTGTTCAATCCTGGGGAGTGCAAAGCCACAGTCTCTCAAGTCTCTACAGTGGGTGGCTTGCCCACTGTTACATCCTGGGGATTGCAAAGCCACAGTCTCTCAAGTCTCTACAGTGGGTGGGTTGCCCACTGTTACATCCTGGGGAGTGCAAAGCCACAGTCTCTCAAGTCTCTACAGTGGGTGGGTTGCCCACTGTTACATCCTGGGGAGTGCAAAGCCACAGTCTCTCAAGTCTCTACAGTGGGTGGGTTGCCCACTGTTACATCCTGGGGAGTGCAAAGCCACAGTCTGTCAAGTTTCACAAGTGGGTGGGTTGCCCACTGTTCAATCCTGGCGAGTGCAAAGCCACAGTCTCACAAGTGGATAACAGTCTCCACTGGTTCTGGGTGGGGCCTGGTGCCCAGACTGCTTTGTGCAGCCCTGCCCGACTAAGATGCGGGCCAGCCCCTGGCGCTCATGGTTCAGCGGTGCTTGAGACGGCGGTGCCCAGTTCAGCGGTGCTTGAGATGAAGAGCCCAGTTCAGCGGTGCTTGAGACGTCGGTGCCCAGTTCAGCGGTGCTTGAGACGGCGGTGCCCAGTTCAGCGGTGCTTGAGATGAAGGGCCCAGTTCAGCGTGCTTGAGACGGCGGTGCCCAGTTCAGCGGTGCTTGAGACAGCGATGCCCAGTTCAGCGGTGCTTGAGACGGCGTGCCCAGTTCAGCGGTGCTTGAGATGAAGGGCCCAGTTCAGCGGTGCTTGAGATGAAGGTCCCAGTTCAGCGGTGCTTGAGACGGCGGTGCCCAGTTCAGCGGTGCTTGAGACGGCGGTGCCCAGTTCAGTGGTGCTTGAGATGAAAGGCCCAGTTCAGCGGTGATTGAGATGAAGGGCCCAGTTCAGCGGATCTGGCCATGGCGTGGAGCTCATTTGCCACCTGTCCTGTGGCTGGCGGTGCCTTCCTGCCCATCTGTCCTGTGGCTGGTGGGGCCCTCCTGGGCTGCAGTGCCGGGCCTGTTGGTGGCCTCCTTCCCACCTGGGATGGGGCTGGCGGGGCCCTCCTGGCCAGCTGGGCTGATGGCGGTCTTGTCGGGCGTGCTGCCCTTCCCAGCCTTCCTTGATCGCCTGTGGCCCTTCCCCACCTTGGGCGGTGTGACAGCTGTCTCCACACCTCCTGCCGGAGCCATGGTAGGGGTTTTTGTGCCTGGTGTCTTCACCCTCTCGCGCCGGCCACTGCCTATCTTTGATTGTTTCTCCGGGGGTGGGCTGCCCGTGCCTTGGCTCCGTACTGAACTGGCTGCCCTGGAGGGTGGGGGACTCCATAGTCCATGGCAGACTGTCATGACAGGGCCCGGTTTTGTGGTGGCTGAGGTGCTGACTGGAGTCCTATGACATGGACGGGGTGGGGGAGTTGGTGGAAAGAGGTTAAGTTTGGACAGGAAAAGCTTTTTAGGAGCAATGGGAGGGGTAGGTGTAGTGGGTATGGGAGTGGAGGAAGAGGATGTGGTTGTAGGAGTTTGAAGTCTGGTGTCATTGGGTGCAGGTGCTTGGGCTGGAGGCTGTCGTGAGGTGGATGGCTGTTGGGTGGGTGGCTGCCTGCGTTTGTGTATCTTGGAAGAGGGGGTCACAGACACACTGGGAGAGGACACAGGGGACGTGTAAATGGCAGTGGGGGTGGTGACTGCACGTGTGTGGGGGTTCTGGTGTGTGTGCTGGTGATGGACGTAGTGGCTGAAGATGTAGTGCATGCAGGTGTGAGTGGAGACGTGACAGGGAGGGAGGAGGGAGACGAGGAGGAGGGGGACACAGTGGAGGCAGTGGGTGTTGGTATGTCTGTATGTGGATGTTGCTTGTGTGAATGCCTGTGTGATGTGTGGTGCTTATGTCTGCCTGCGCTTCCCTTGGGTGTTGAGGTGTGTGCAGGCTGGTCTGATGGTGTGTCTGGGATAGGCAGAGGTACAAGTGATAGGGTCTGGGTGGAGGAAGTTGGAGGGGGGAGGCTAGAGACAGGGACAATGGCTGCCATCAGTGCTGAGGCCAGAGTGTTGAACGATCGCTGAAGGGCAGCCTGACCAGAATGAATGCCCTCCAGGTATGCATTACTCTGGTGCACCTCTCTTTCGACACCCTGGATGGCATTCAATATGGTAGACTGCCCAACAGTGAGCGTCCTCAGGAGGTCAATGATCTCCTCACTGAGGGCAGCAGGGGTGACTGGGGCAGGGCCTGAGGTGCCTGGGGCGAAGGAGATGCCCACCTTCCTGGGTGAGCGGGCACGGAGCAAACGCTGAGGGGCTGCTGGGAGGGCGGTGCTGGTGCGCAAGGGAGCTCCCTTCAGAGGACGAGTCCGTGTCACTTATGTCTGCCCGAGTCCCCGCTGTGGAGCTCCCCTCGCCCTCCGTCCCACTGGTGAAATCGAAATCCATTGCATGGCCCTCCATGGCCATGTGGGATGCAGCTCCCTCGTGCTCCGATGCCACTTCTCCTCCGCCTGATGATGCTAATGCACACATGAACAGGAAAACCACAAAAAGGGGGGGGGGGGAATAAAGACATGTTGAGTGCATGCATTGGCGACACCGTTGGCGGACAGGACAGACACAGAAGCCCCCTGCACTACGCCGCGCACTTGGGGTCCACTACTCAATCCGTGGGACATGGCCTACAAGCCTATGGACGACATCTGCACACATAGATGACACAGGGCCATGAATAGCTGTACTTGGCACCCTACAGAGGTGGGGGGCGGGGGCACAGGGCCATGCCTTACGGAGGGCCTAGCCTACAGAAATCGCCCTGGCCTAGGGATACCCACAGCCCTCCTCCCCCACCCAGACACCTCCACTGCGCGTAAAGTCACCAGAATAAGAGTGTACTCACCCCCTTGTGTCTGCTGTGATGTCCTCACGCGCCCATCCAAATCGAAGGCCTTTCATACATCAGAAAAGGCATTTTTGCATTCTCAAACAGCCATTCGCACTGTTTGCGAATGCAAAACCACCGCTTGATACATCTGGCCCTGAGTTCACATTCTTTTCCCTTGCAGTGTTATGAGAGTTAGGCCCTGAGTAAACTGCAAGGGTGGCAATTTTAGCAAATAACTGGTGACAATTCAAAGAAATGGAGTTAAACAAGGCAAGAAATGTGATGATAACAGTTAAAATGACAATGAAAGATTAGCCCATATCCCTAGACTCAATCTATGCCCCTAACCAAGGACAACAAGAGATCTTTCTGAGATCACTGCTTAAGAACATTGATTTTGTCGAGGGACAGAGACCTTAACTTTATGATACTGGTGTCTGAATCCCCGTATCCCTAGACAGATCTCCTGTTAGTATAATACTAACTTGAGAGGGTCACATAGTTTGCTAGTATCCAGCTCCATTATTTAGCTTGCTAAGATAATTTTGTAAAATGTTTGCCATCATGCTTCAATCCATCCAATCAAATGCCTTTTCAACATCCAGAGAGAGGGGAATATTGCCCCTTCCTTTATTTCGTGACAGATAGACAATGTGAAGTGTTTTCATTAAATTATCACATGTGCTTCGCTATGATAAACATCCTGCCTGATCAGGATTAACTAGGACTAGAAACCACCCTCCTATATGTTAGCCAGGATCTTTGTAAAGATCTTGGAACCAGTGTTCAGTAACGAGATTGGATCATATGAACCATAACTAGCAGGGTCCTTATCTGGCTTCAGTATTAAAGTGTAACCCAAGCCATAGAGGGTGATACACCTTGAAGAGTCTTAGCAGGATGGGAATCAACTGGAGCTAAACATGTTATAAAAAGCTGTCAGGAACCCATCCACTCCGAGGCCCTTAGCAGCCTTCAGGATCGCTGTTGAGTTACAAATACCCTGTTTCATTATCAGGTCTTTTAAGGCCTCATTTTCTAGGCTGCTTATGTTAAGTAAACAAATTGAGGACAGCTATTCATGTTTCTTTAATGAAGAGGAAAATAAAGGTTTAGGGAAAATTCCCAAAACCATCCAGTTGTCCTCTATGAGTGATTTGTAATGCACCTACCTTGTCTCTTACCTCGCTACATGACTCTAGGACTGCAAAGCCAGTAGTCTACAGTCCGACAGTCTGCTAAATGTATTGCCTTGTCATAAAATTTAGCATCTATCCCCTTGAGTTTGTGATTTGCCTTAACATGGTATGGTGGTATGATCTAGAGGCTAACCAGGCAGGGGTGTCCCGTTTTCCTCTTTGATTTCCACTGGCTCTTCACCCTGTAATACAGAGAAATAATCATCTGATTCTGGAAACTCATTCAGGCTTTAAAGTCAGAGCCTTTGCCAATGTTCGACTCATCTCTTTAGAAGACACTTACAGCTCAATTAAAGAGATACTTTGAGCTATCTACATTCCAGGAATTGGCAAGCTTGCAAGTCCAATCTGAGGATCTGATTTGAGGTGGGGGTTCCACTTTAGTCAAAAAATTCAAGCCAGGTCTCTGTTTCGATGGATGTCAGAGGGGATTTGATAACTGTGATGAAGTTGACACCCAGTTGGCAAGATGGGGTTAAAAATAACATACACATTTTGGTGAGAAAGGTCATGTGGGTCTCATGTCTTGGAGCAAAAACATACTTTCTAGGGTAGGTCAGATTACATCATGGAAAATTATGATTTTGCCAAAAAACTTGTACCTCTTCCAGGCCATCCCAATTTCCAATAAACCAAATGGATATATCTCATTTGGAAAACATGGGTACAACCTTTATCCGGAATGAGGGAAGTCCTAAACTTCGGTTGCAACTCCGCACCAAACACCCCAGTAGAGGAGGTGCCCCACCAACTCATTCACTAATATCAGGCCTCTCTTCTCACATATATGTCTTTGTGGCAGAAGACCGAAACAAATAAACAATGATGCTATATTGATCAAACTCTACCTGACATACTTCTTGGGGAGGTAGCCTATATTTATAGGCAGCAATGGGATGCTAGCGTCTGCAGATCTCAGATGATATGTGCCAACCAGATGTGAAATCATGTTTCCAACAAACTGGGACGAACTATCTTTCCTTCCCCTTTACCACTTTTTTGGCAGTAAAGGTTTTTGCCAGGATTTATCAATACCTTTTAGCCATTGGTGGGAAGAAGGTTTATATAAGTTAGGGGGCTGGTTTCAAGGGTGAAATAATGTATTTTGAAGACATGACAATGACTCACTACCTCCCTGTTATGGCACATTATCATTATTATTTTCAGCTCCGTCACTGGGGCTCCTAAAAAGGATTCAAGACTGAGGCAACTAGAATGCTCCTACAAAAATTGACCTCTCCCCGGCCCCTAGGGCCTGATTTAGAGTTTGGCGGACAGGTTACACCATCATAAACATGACGGATATTCCGTCCGCTGTATTCTGATTTCCATAGTAGATAATGGAATAATAATACAGCAGATTGGATATTCGTCACATTTGTGACGGAGTAACTCTATCCACCAAACACTAAATCAGGCCCTAGGTATCTAAAGTATACTCTATTCTAAATATATCATGCACTAGCCTCAAGTTCCAACACTAGAAGCAGTGAGCAGGAGAGTTGGGGTTTGATTTAGATATAGACCAGTGGTGTGAACTTAATGCTACTGCTAACAATTTCGAAAGGCATGCTACAGAAAGAGAAACTATCTAGTCTACATTACTGCTGGCATTACATGCCCGACAGACAGCAAAAGACAGACTTTCCTAAAAGTGTAGAATGCTGGTAGGGGTGTGGGGAGGGGGTCCCTTCTCCAAATCATCGGGAATCGTCAACTCAAGAATACTTTTATTTGACCAATGGATATGACCATTAAAGCAAAATAAAAATCCAAATTAGATGTAAACATCAAAAATGTTAAAACAGTTAAAAGAAATCAATGTTAAAATCATCCTACCACTGGTAAAATTCATAAGCAGCTAAAAATGTAAGAATGTTTAACATTTCAACATATATCAACCAGTGATGAATTAAAGTACATAAGTTCTAAGAGAAATAGCGGCAACAATGAAACTGAGAACAGCAGTGCATATTTCGACAGAAGAAAGGGATTGCAGGTAATTCAGCCCATCTTTATAAGAAGTGAAGAGTTGTGTTAAAAACAAATGGTGCAAGAAGAGTGTTCAGAAAGAATCATATAGGGGGTCATTCTGACCCCGGCAGGGTTGGCGGGAGCACCGCCAACAGGCTGGCGGTGCCCCGCAGGGCATTCTGACCGCGGCGGTTTGGCCGCGGTCAGATGCGGAAAACCGGCGGTCTCCCGCCGGTTTTCCGCTGCCCTTTAGAATCCTCCATGGCGGCGCAGCTCGCTGCGCCGCCATGGGGATTCTGACAGCCCATACCGCCATCCTGTTCCTGGCGGTTCTCCCGCCAGGAACAGGATGGCGGTATGGGTTGTCGTGGGGCCCCTGGGGGCCCCTGCAGTGCCCATGCCAATGGCATGAGCACTGCAGGGGCCCCCGTAAGAGGGCCCCACTTTGTATTTCAGTGTCTGCTTCGCAGACACTGAAATACGCGACGGGTGCCACTGCACCCGTCGCACCTTCCCACTCCGCCGGCTCAATTCTGAGCCGGCATCCTCGTGGGAAGGCTCTTTTGCACTGGGCTGGCGGGCGGCCTTTTGGCGGCCGCCCGCCAGCCCAGTGTAAAAGCCAGAATCACCGCAGCGGTCTTATGACCGCGGAGCGGTGTTCTGGAGGGGGGAACTCTGGCCGGCGGCCTCCGCCGCCCGTCAGGGTTAGAATCACCCCCATAGTGTGCAACTGAGCATAAAATGCAGGGTGGATTGGGCAGTAGCAGCGTCACAAGGGCAACATGGGAGGGAAGTGTGCCAAGAGCCTACTGTAGGAAAAGTGACTAAAAGATGGATAGTATTGGGTCTTAGCATGGTAAAATAGAATGTATGCTGAGGATTGATTATACAGGTTAGATGTGGCTCCATACCCACAGTTCTAAATATTTGAATATACCTGGTTACTGATGGCATACCCAGGATGCTCATGAGTCTAGACTCTTCTCTATATGACTTGTAAACCTTTTAAAGGAACATTTTGTATTTGGAGCTATTATTGTCTGCACTAATAAATAAATGTCAATTCATACAACCTAGGCTGTGAAAGGTACTTTTTACATGGGTCAGCCATGGGATAGCAGACATGTTTTCAGGCATAAAAATCTGCAAGCACCTGCCTTGAAAATTGTACATTTGGTGTACTCCATATTTTTAACCACAGGAGTAGTGGTGTCATGCTAATTTGGTCCTCTCTTAAAGTAAATCCTAATTTCATTTGTGCAATAAACCTTGCAGTGGCTCTAGGAACAGCCAAGAGCCGGCATAGAAAACTATTTTCTACTGTCTGGAGTTTCCCTGTGACAGCATAACCCCAGACTCCCGCTCCATAAGTTCCTACTGCTAAACATTTACTTTTATAAAGGTGAACAATTTTATGTACCAGCGTTTGACCCATCCTGTTTGCAAATCTGAATATAGCATTACCTATTCCTCCATTTTGTGTGCCCTATGAGTCAATAACCTATCCCAGCGCCCATTTGCGTCCAATAAAATCCCTAGATAATTAAAGGTAGGTACTTTAGCAATAGGTCTCCCTTCAATAAAATTTCATTTAGTACTTTTAGGTCCATATGACATAATAAATCATTTTTGCTGCTTCACCTTTAGTTTGAGACTAGACTCATTAAAACCATTTAAGAATTTTTGTAGTCCGTTTCCTGTGCACACTAAAAGAACTGTATCATTTGAGTACAGCAAAACCGTAACTACCTGGGTACCAATTGTAGGGACATCTTTAATGCTTGCTATTAAGGCTGTTTCCAGATAATTTATGTAAATTAAAAAAAGGAAGGGAGCTAGTATACAACCCTGCCAAACCCGCCTGGCCATCCTTATTGGTGATGTACATTCACCAGTTTGTGAGTAACACACTCTCCTTGAGGAGTCCCAGTTTAGGTGCCTGATAAGAGCCAATAGTGGGGTTTTGATACCAACCTGTTTCATCAATTCCCGCAGCATTTCCCTATTCAGAAGGTCAAAGGCACAGGACAGGTCTATAAAAGCCATGTGCCTAGGATAAGTGTAGGATTTAGGGTTGCTCCACAGTGCCTAAACCCGGGCGAAACCTGTATTGAACTGGACAACAAAAAGTAATTGGCTTCTGCCCAGAATTCTAATTTGCCTACGATAACATGGCGTAAAATCTTTGCTGTCGAATCGATCAGCGAGATTAGGCAATAGCATGTAGGAAAGTTCTGATCACCCTTTCTATAAATGGGACCTATTATAGATCCTCTCCATAAGGTGATCAGACCACCCTTCACTTCCACTCTCAACACCTTAGTGACCAAGGGGGGGACACAAAACTCTTTGTTTTAGGCAGATCTCTTGGGATCCCATCAGGCTCTTGGGACTTGCCATTTATAGCACTTGTAATTGCTTCAGTTACAGAGGGTAAATCTATAAGGTCAGCTATCCAATTTTCTTCCATGTGACAGAGATCAAGCCTATTTTTGTACCATCCGTGCCCTCCTGTTCTCTGAATTGAAACCAGTATAAAAATAATTGACCCATTCTTGGTCAGAAATGTGACAGGCCATCACTGCAGGTTGATTTCCGAGAAAAAAGGGTGAATAAGTATTTCACAGAATAATTTAGGGTCTTTCAGCTAGGCTTCTTTTGAGAATTCTTCCCAAGCACTCCTCCTGATATCATGTTTCTATTGCTGTAGTGCTTGTTTATAGTTTACCCTTGCAGCTCTGATATCAGTAGTGCTATGCAGCATAGGGTTTGTGGCTGCCTTTAGGGCTCTTAGAGGTGTGGCACAGTCATGGCTAAACCATGAGTGGCTAGCTCTCTCCCTAAAAGATTTGTTTGAAACAAGTTCACTTGATATAGCTCTTGAAACCTCCATAAAAATTTCCAAAATATTTGCAGGATCATCCACATAAGAGAGACAACCCATGACCTCTTTACAATGTGTAGTAACCAAACTAGTAAAAAACTTATTTGGGTCAATGGCGCCCCACTTTAGGCAAACCCTCTTGTCCACCAAATAACTAACAGGGCATAATAATAGGTCAGGGCAGTAGATTTGCTTTCGGGCCAGACAAGTTGAAATGTTAAAATTAAAGGATTATGATCAATGAATGGAAGTGGGCACACCTCATAGTCTAAGAGGTGCTGAACGAATTCTCTCATTGGTGGTACAAAATCGATCGTACCGCCCTTGCCTCTGCCTGTAAATGTTGTCAGATTTTCTTTGCTACTGCCCTGGATGTCAGATGAAAAGGTCAGATTCAGTGATAAGATCAATTTTTTGAGTGCCTCACCATATGATGAGTGTGTGAAATAACCTGTGTCAACATCTTGTATATTAGTAAAGCCAGATACATGATCCCCATCATAGGGGCATTTAGAGATATTAAAATCACCCGCCCATATATCTGATGTGTAAAACCTACCCCTGCCAACACACTCTGAGATTAGCTTCCTGAGCTCTTCAATTATACATATTGGATGTGCCGAAAAGAAGTTAAACCAAAATTAAGTAAAAGAATGGTAAACTGTGTCAATAGATGGAGATTCAAAATTTGGCAACATGGTCTTGATGCAGTAATTTGAACTGCCAAATTCTTTATGAAACACACAACAAAGGTGGCCAAACCCCTTTTTCCTCTACCAGCGGTGGATGAACTGCATCTGTAGAATACGATTTAAACCCATTAATAGTAATATTGTCAGAAGCCTAGGTTTCCTGGCAACAAATTAGATCAAAGTTCTCAATGAAACACAGCCAATCTTCATTTTGTAGTTTGTGTCATATCCTCACAATATTCCAAGAAAGAAAACGTATGCCGTTGCTGACCCCATCAGTTCCTGGTAAGATTGTATTCAGTCCTGGCCTGTTTAGGGCAGAGATGTTTGGGTCATAACAAATTGCCCACTGATCCCAGGGTGTTAATGCCCCATTTTCCTTCCCTGAATACAGTCAGTCATTTTCATTCATACTAGACAGGACCATATACCTATTCCTGAGGGGTAGAGGGCAGATTGGTTGAAAGCTATTACAGGAATGGCTCACCCGACTTGCTCAATTAACCCCGTAGTGCAGCATGTTCCAAATATCAATGAAACTAACCAAGTGGCAGTATCTTCCTATGGTTATGTTTAACCCTGCCATCACTTACTTGGGCCAAAATTTCTCTAACAGGTTTTACAATTTACAATGACAGAAAACTATTTTCTACTGCCTGGAGTTTCCCTGTGACAGCATAACCTCAGACTCCGGCTCCATAAGTTCCTACTGCTAAACATTTACTTTTATAAAGGTGAACCATCTTATGTACCAGCTTTTGACCCATCCTTTTTGCAAATCTGAACATAGCATTACCTATGCCTCCATTTTTTGTGCCCTATGAGTCTATAACCTATCCCAGCACCCATTTGCGTCCAGTGAAATACCTAGATAATTAAAGGTAGGTATTTAAGCAATAGGTCTCCCTTCAATAAAATTTCATTTAGTACTTTTAGGTCCATGGACAAAAAGAAAAAAGGGAGCACACTGCCTCACACTCCAGCAAAAAGTTAGCCCCAATGCATCATGGTAAATGCAGTTACTTCGTTTTGTGTTGAAAAAGTGATCAAAAGTCTTTCACCTAAGTAGGTGCAGCAAGTGCTGTGTATCTCTGGACACGTGTTTCTAGGTTTAGCCCGTCATCAGCAGAGAGCAGCCAAGTCTGTGGGGTTGCTTGAAATGCCGCCAAAAGTCTTCTCAGGTTTATGTACCACTCACTGGCGCACAGGTGCCTCACCAGAGCTCGTCAGCTCGTTAGCTCAAGGGAGCAGTCATTGGACAAAAAGAAAAAAGGGAGCACACTGCCTCACACTCCAGCAAAAAGTTAGCCCCAATGCATCATGGTAAATGCAGTTACTTCGTTTTGTGTTGAAAAAGTGATCAAAAGTCTTTCACCTAAGTAGGTGCAGCAAGTGCTGTGTATCTCTGGACACGTGTTTCTAGGTTTAGCCCGTCATCAGCAGAGAGCAGCCAAGTCTGTGGGGTTGCTTGAAATGCCGCCAAAAGTCTTCTCAGGTTTATGTACCACTCACTGGCGCACAGGTGCCTCACCAGAGCTCGTCAGCTCGTTAGCTCAAGGGAGCAGTCATTGGACAAAAAGAAAAAAGGGAGCACACTGCCTCACACTCCAGCAAAAAGTTAGCCCCAATGCATCATGGTAAATGCAGTTACTTCGTTTTGTGTTGAAAAAGTGATCAAAAGTCTTTCACCTAAGTAGGTGCAGCAAGTGCTGTGTATCTCTGGACACGTGTTTCTAGGTTTAGCCCGTCATCAGCAGAGAGCAGCCAAGTCTGTGGGGTTGCTTGAAATGCCGCCAAAAGTCTTCTCAGGTTTATGTACCACTCACTGGCGCACAGGTGCCTCACCAGAGCTCGTCAGCTCGTTAGCTCAAGGGAGCAGTCATTGGACAAAAAGAAAAAAGGGAGCACACTGCCTCACACTCCAGCAAAAAGTTAGCCCCAATGCATCATGGTAAATGCAGTTACTTCGTTTTGTGTTGAAAAAGTGATCAAAAGTCTTTCACCTAAGTAGGTGCAGCAAGTGCTGTGTATCTCTGGACACGTGTTTCTAGGTTTAGCCCGTCATCAGCAGAGAGCAGCCAAGTCTGTGGGGTTGCTTGAAATGCCGCCAAAAGTCTTCTCAGGTTTATGTACCACTCACTGGCGCACAGGTGCCTCACCAGAGCTCGTCAGCTCGTTAGCTCAAGGGAGCAGTCATTGGACAAAAAGAAAAAAGGGAGCACACTGCCTCACACTCCAGCAAAAAGTTAGCCCCAATGCATCATGGTAAATGCAGTTACTTCGTTTTGTGTTGAAAAAGTGATCAAAAGTCTTTCACCTAAGTAGGTGCAGCAAGTGCTGTGTATCTCTGGACACGTGTTTCTAGGTTTAGCCCGTCATCAGCAGAGAGCAGCCAAGTCTGTGGGGTTGCTTGAAATGCCGCCAAAAGTCTTCTCAGGTTTATGTACCACTCACTGGCGCACAGGTGCCTCACCAGAGCTCGTCAGCTCGTTAGCTCAAGGGAGCAGTCATTGGACAAAAAGAAAAAAGGGAGCACACTGCCTCACACTCCAGCAAAAAGTTAGCCCCAATGCATCATGGTAAATGCAGTTACTTCGTTTTGTGTTGAAAAAGTGATCAAAAGTTTTTCACCTAAGTAGGTGCAGCAAGTGCTGTGTATCTCTGGACACGTGTTTCTAGGTTTAGCCCGTCATCAGCAGAGAGCAGCCAAGTCTGTGGGGTTGCTTGAAATGCCGCCAAAAGTCTTCTCAGGTTTATGTACCACTCACTGGCGCACAGGTGCCTCACCAGAGCTCGTCAGCTCGTTAGCTCAAGGGAGCAGTCATTGGACAAAAAGAAAAAAGGGAGCACACTGCCTCACACTCCAGCAAAAAGTTAGCCCCAATGCATCATGGTAAATGCAGTTACTTCGTTTTGTGTTGAAAAAGTGATCAAAAGTCTTTCACCTAAGTAGGTGCAGCAAGTGCTGTGTATCTCTGGACACGTGTTTCTAGGTTTAGCCCGTCATCAGCAGAGAGCAGCCAAGTCTGTGGGGTTGCTTGAAATGCCGCCAAAAGTCTTCTCAGGTTTATGTACCACTCACTGGCGCACAGGTGCCTCACCAGAGCTCGTCAGCTCGTTAGCTCAAGGGAGCAGTCATTGGACAAAAAGAAAAAAGGGAGCACACTGCCTCACACTCCAGCAAAAAGTTAGCCCCAATGCATCATGGTAAATGCAGTTACTTCGTTTTGTGTTGAAAAAGTGATCAAAAGTTTTTCACCTAAGTAGGTGCAGCAAGTGCTGTGTATCTCTGGACACGTGTTTCTAGGTTTAGCCCGTCATCAGCAGAGAGCAGCCAAGTCTGTGGGGTTGCTTGAAATGCCGCCAAAAGTCTTCTCAGGTTTATGTACCACTCACTGGCGCACAGGTGCCTCACCAGAGCTCGTCAGCTCGTTAGCTCAAGGGAGCAGTCATTGGACAAAAAGAAAAAAGGGAGCACACTGCCTCACACTCCAGCAAAAAGTTAGCCCCAATGCATCATGGTAAATGCAGTTACTTCGTTTTGTGTTGAAAAAGTGATCAAAAGTCTTTCACCTAAGTAGGTGCAGCAAGTGCTGTGTATCTCTGGACACGTGTTTCTAGGTTTAGCCCGTCATCAGCAGAGAGCAGCCAAGTCTGTGGGGTTGCTTGAAATGCCGCCAAAAGTCTTCTCAGGTTTATGTACCACTCACTGGCGCACAGGTGCCTCACCAGAGCTCGTCAGCTCGTTAGCTCAAGGGAGCAGTCATTGGACAAAAAGAAAAAAGGGAGCACACTGCCTCACACTCCAGCAAAAAGTTAGCCCCAATGCATCATGGTAAATGCAGTTACTTCGTTTTGTGTTGAAAAAGTGATCAAAAGTCTTTCACCTAAGTAGGTGCAGCAAGTGCTGTGTATCTCTGGACACGTGTTTCTAGGTTTAGCCCGTCATCAGCAGAGAGCAGCCAAGTCTGTGGGGTTGCTTGAAATGCCGCCAAAAGTCTTCTCAGGTTTATGTACCACTCACTGGCGCACAGGTGCCTCACCAGAGCTCGTCAGCTCGTTAGCTCAAGGGAGCAGTCATTGGACAAAAAGAAAAAAGGGAGCACACTGCCTCACACTCCAGCAAAAAGTTAGCCCCAATGCATCATGGTAAATGCAGTTACTTCGTTTTGTGTTGAAAAAGTGATCAAAAGTCTTTCACCTAAGTAGGTGCAGCAAGTGCTGTGTATCTCTGGACACGTGTTTCTAGGTTTAGCCCGTCATCAGCAGAGAGCAGCCAAGTCTGTGGGGTTGCTTGAAATGCCGCCAAAAGTCTTCTCAGGTTTATGTACCACTCACTGGCGCACAGGTGCCTCACCAGAGCTCGTCAGCTCGTTAGCTCAAGGGAGCAGTCATTGGACAAAAAGAAAAAAGGGAGCACACTGCCTCACACTCCAGCAAAAAGTTAGCCCCAATGCATCATGGTAAATGCAGTTACTTCGTTTTGTGTTGAAAAAGTGATCAAAAGTCTTTCACCTAAGTAGGTGCAGCAAGTGCTGTGTATCTCTGGACACGTGTTTCTAGGTTTAGCCCGTCATCAGCAGAGAGCAGCCAAGTCTGTGGGGTTGCTTGAAATGCCGCCAAAAGTCTTCTCAGGTTTATGTACCACTCACTGGCGCACAGGTGCCTCACCAGAGCTCGTCAGCTCGTTAGCTCAAGGGAGCAGTCATTGGACAAAAAGAAAAAAGGGAGCACACTGCCTCACACTCCAGCAAAAAGTTAGCCCCAATGCATCATGGTAAATGCAGTTACTTCGTTTTGTGTTGAAAAAGTGATCAAAAGTCTTTCACCTAAGTAGGTGCAGCAAGTGCTGTGTATCTCTGGACTCACTAGTCTAGCTTCAAACTTCAAAGGATTATCGTTTACGATAGTCTCGTGAATACACGAGTCCTTCGGCTTTGGTACTTGCAAGTTCCAAATCAAAGTGATCCCGAAGGGATACCAAACCAAATGTCCAACTAAGGACCAAACCAAGTGTCCAACTAAGGACTGGGAGACGCTCCACTTATACTTAACTGAAAATATCGATGATGTCACCAGAAGACTCGTCTTATCGTTTCGCTCTACCAAACATCAAGGGTCCAAATCAGGGCGATAGCCAGGGCAGCAGTCCTTCGTAGCCGTCGGGAAGCGGGGAACCTCGCAGCAAAGACTTTCGGACCACGTCGACATGCAGGGGTCGATGAAGTGGCGGCCTTCCTCCAGAATTTTCACACGAAGCTCCTCACGGACCTCAGGCTTGGACCGGTACCGCTGGTATCGCCCCACGTTGGGCGCCAACTGAGGTACTGGGTTTTTCAGAACCGGTACTGATCTGGTAACCCAGTGGTGCCAGGGTACACCCAAAGACCTCGGGTACTTTCCTGATTCAGACCACAGAAACTCAGAGTCTTCTAGGTGAAGTCAAAGATCGAATTTATTGGCTGCAACCAAGTAACAAGCGTCCTAGAAGTACAACAGCACGGTTTGTATGTTCTCAGGAGACTGTGTGTCAATGCAAAGTCAGGTTTCCTTATATACAGTTTTTTAAGCTTCAGGCAAACATTCTTGACATTTTGGTTGGTCAGTCACATGTTTTCACTACAAAGGAAAAAAACAGTGTCATGATGAAACCTCATATTTCATGTCATCCAACCCATAATAAATTACCCGGCAAGGCCTAGTATTTTACATCAGATAAGTGTGGACCCCCAATAAAAACGGGCACCTCCCCCTCGTAAAGTAAGAAGAAGAAAAGAGCAGGTGCAGGTGTGAGCAAGATTAGGCAGGGTGTGTGAGCGATAATAAGGGTTTTATGGCATGGTGTGCCTTGATGCTATCTGATTCGGCCACTGGGAGAGGGACTGACCAAACAGGTTTGGCCTGAGGCAATGGTTCCAGCTTGCCCAGGTCAGAGAAAAGTCAATCAAGGTGTACGTGTCCTTGGAATCAAATCTGACTGTATTATAAGCCTATGTGAGGGCAACTTTTAAAAATGGCTGCCGTGTATAAAATGGGAGCCACGAGTGCAGGACGAAAATGGCGATTTCGAGGTGAAAACGCTGCTGGAATTGAGCGAAAATGCTCATGCTTAGTGTACTAGTCATTATCGGTCTTTTGATACTAAAATCGTACTGCTGTGGCAAAGTAAATTACATGGGTCCAGAATTTTTAGAACCACACTATCCCAGCGCCCATTTGCGTCCAATAACATACCTAGATAATTAAAGGTAGCTACTTTAGCAATATGTCTCCCTTCAATAAAATTTCATTTAGTACTTTTAGGTCCATATGACATAATAAATCATTTTTGCTGCTTCACCTTTAGTTTGAGACTAGACTCATTAAAACCATTTAAGAATTTTTGTAGTCCGTTTCCTGTGCACACTAAAAGAACTGTATCATTTGAGTACAGCAAAACCGTAACTACCTGGGTACCAATTGTAGGGACATCTTTACTGCTTGCTCTTAAGGCTGTTTCCAGATAATTTATGTAAATTAAAAAAAGGAAGGGAGCTAGTATACAACTCTGCCTAACCCGCCTGGCCATCCTTATTGGTGATGTACATTGAACAGTTTGTGAGTAACGCACTCTGCTTGAGGAGTCCCAGTGTAGGTGCCTGATAAGAGCCAATAGTGGGGTTTTGATACCAACCTGTTTTATCAATTCCTGCAGCATTTCCCCATTCAGAAGGTCAAAGGCACAGGACAGGTCTATAAAAGCCATGTGCCTAGGATAAGTGTAGGATTTAGGGTTGCTCCACAGTGCTTAAACCTGGGCGAAACCTATATTGAACTGGACTACAAAAAGTAATTGGCCTCTGCCCAGAATTCTAATTTGCCTAAGATAACATGGCGTAAAATCTTTGCTGTCGAATCGATCAGCGAGATTGGGCAATAGCATGTAGGAAAGTTCCGATCACCCTTTCTATAAATGGGACCTATTATAGAACCTCTCCATAAGGTGATCAGACCACCTTTCACTTCCACTCTCAACACCTTAGTGACCAAGGGGGGGAACAAAACTCTTTGTTTTAAACAGATCTCTTGGGATCCCATCAGGCTCTTGGGACTTGCCATTTATAGCACTTGTAATTGCTTCAGTTACAGAGAGTAAATCTATAAGGTCAGCTATCCAATTTTCTTCCATGTGACAGAGATCAAGCCTATTTTTGTACCATCCGTGCCCTCCTGTTCTATGAATTGAAACCAGAAGAAAAATAATTGACCCATTCTTGTTCGGAAATGTGACAGGCCAGCACTGCAGGTTGATTTCCGAGAAAAAAGGGTGAATAAGTATTTCACAGAATAATTTAGGGTCTTTCAGCTAGGCTTCTTTTGAGAAGTCTTCCCAAGCACTCCTCCTGATATCATGTTTCTATTGCTGTAGTGCTTGTTTATAGTTTACCCTTGCAGCTCTGATATCAGTAGTGCTATGTGGCATAGGGTTTGTGGCTGCCTTTAGGGCTCTTAGAGGTGTGGCATAGTCATGGCTAAACCATGAGTGGCTAGCTCTCTCCCTAAAAGATTTGTTTGAAACAAGTTATCTTGATATAGCTCTTGAAACCTCCATAAAAATTGCCAAAATATTTTCAGGATCATCCGCATAAGAGAGACAACCCATGACCTCTTTACAATGTATAGTAACCAAACTAGTAAAAAACTTTTTTGGGTCAATGGCGCCCCACTTTAGGCAAACCCTCTTGTTCACCAAATAACTAACAGGGCATAATAATAGGCCAGGGCAGTAGATTTGCTTTCGGGCCAGGCATGTTGAAATGTTAAAATTAAAGGATTATGATCACTGAAAGGAAGTGGGCACACCTCATAGTCAAAGAGGCGCTGAACAAAATCCCTCGTTGGTGGTACAAAAGCGATCGTACCGCCCTTGCCTCTGCCTGTAAATGTTGTCAGATTTTCTTTGCTACTGCCCTGGATGTCAGATGAAAAGGTTAGGTTCAGTAATAAGATCGATTTTTTTGAGTGCCTCACCATATGTTGAGTGTGTGAAATAACCTGTGTCAACATCTTGTATATTAGTGAAGCCAGGTACATGATCCCCATCATAGGGGCATTTAGAGATATTAAAATCACCCGCCCATATATCTGATGTGTAAAACCTACCACTGCCCTTGCCGAACTCTTCAAATATACCTATTGGATGTGCTGAAAAGAAGTTAAAACAAAAATTAAGTAAAAGAATGGTAAACTGTGTCAATAGATGGAGATTCAAAATTTGGCAACATGGTCTTGATGCAGTAATTTAAACGTCCAAATTCTGTATGAAACACCCAACAAAGGTGGTCAAACCCCTTTTTCCTCTACCAGCGGTGGATGAACTGCATCTGTAGAATACGATTTAAACCCATTAATAGTAATATTGTCAGAAGCCCAGGTTTCCGAGCAACAAATTAGATCAAAGTTCTCAATGAAGCACAGCCAATCTTCATTTTGTAGTTTGTGTCATATCCTCACAATATTCCAAGAAAGAAAATGTATGCCGTTGCTGACCCCATCAGTTCCTGGTAAGATGGTATTCAGTCCTTGCCTGGTTAGGGCAGAGATGTTTGGGTCATAAAGAATTGCCCCCGATCCCAGGGTGTTAATGCCCCATTTTACTTCCCTGAATACAGTCAGTCATTTTCATTCATACGAGACAGGACCATATACCTATTCCTGAGGGGTAGAGGGCAGATTGGTTGAAAGCTATTACAGGAATGGCTCACCCGACTTGCTCAATTAACCCGTGGTGCAGCATGTTCCAAATATCAATGAAACTAACCAAGTGGCAGTATCTTCCTAGGGTTTTGTTTAACCCTACCATCACTTACTTGGGCCAAAATGTCTCCAACACGTTTTACAATTTACAATGACAGAAAACAATTTTCTACTGCCTGGAGTTTCCCTGTGACAGCATAACCCCAGACTCCGGCTCCATAAGTTCCTACTGCTAAACATTTACTTTTATAAAGGTGAACAATCTTATGTACCAGCTTTTGACCCATCCTTTTTGCAAATCTGTGCATTGCATTACCTATGCCTCCATTTTGTGTGCCCTATGAGTCAATAACCTATTGAGGTACTGGGTTTTTCAGAACCAGTACTGATCCGGTAACCCAGTGGTGCCAGGGTACACCCAAAGACCTCGGGTACTTTCCTGATTCAGACCACAGAAACTCAGAGTCTTCTAGGTGAAGTCAAAGATCGAATTTATTGGCTGCAACCAAGTAACAAGCGTCCTAGAAGTACAACAGCACGGTTTGTATGTTCTCAGGAGACTGTGTGTCAATGCAAAGTCAGGTTTCCTTATATACAGTTTTTTAAGCTTCAGGCAAACATTCTTGACATTTTGGTTGGTCATTCACATGTTTTCACTACAAAGGAAAAAACAGTGTCATGATGAAACCTCATATTTCATGTCATCCAACCCATAATAAATTACCCGGCAAGGCCTAGTATTTTACATCAGATAAGTGTGGACCCCCAATAAAAACGGGCACCTCCACCTCGTAAAGTAAGAAGAAGAAAAGAGCAGGTGCAGGTGTGAGCAAGATTAGGCAGGGTGTGTGAGCGATAATAAGGGTTTTATGGCATGGTGTGCCTTGATGCTATCTGATTCGGCCACTGGGAGAGGGACTGACCAAACAGGTTTGGCCTGAGGCAATGGTTCCAGCTTGCCCAGGTCAGAGAAAAGTCAATCAAGGTGTACGTGTCCTTGGAATCAAATCTGACTGTATTATAAGCCTATGTGAGGGCAACTTTTAAAAATGGCTGCTGTGTATAAAATGGGAGCCACGAGTGCAGGACGAAAATGGCGATTTCGAGGTGAAAACGCTGCTGGAATTGAGCGAAAATGCTCATGCTTAGTGTACTAGTCATTATCGGTCTTTTGATACTAAAATCGTACTGCTGTGGCAAAGTAAATTACAAGGGTCCAGAATTTTTAGAACCACAAACCCTCCTTTTGCCCTTACATAGGCAATAAATCTATTCTCATGCTAATCTGAGTCCAGGTCTATGTTTCTAAAGTCGTTGAGATGTTGCTGTAACATCATCCTAGTATTTAGCTCGTCTCTTGGTGCAGGTTTCCTTATGCATGATGTAACACAGAGGCCACATATCACAGGAGCACACTGCACGCATAGACAGAACAGGAAAAGAATGGCCAAGATCATCCCAATGACCATCAGTATCTTCCATCCCCATGCTGATATCAGTTCCCAGAACCATCCCATTAATGACCAATCTCCTCTATCTAAATGAATAGATTCGGAAATTCTATGCAGTTTGGAGATGGCCTGGTATACTGTTGGAGCGTTATCTGGGACAAAAACACAGCAACTCGATTGGATCAATGTACATACTCCACCCCGGTCTGCAAGTATGACATCTAATGCGACCCTGTTCTGAAGGGTCATAAGACGATCCGACTGGAGCTCAGCAGTCAAGTTACCAAGGGCACCAGCGGTTTCAGCCACGGTGGATTCAACCACTCTTATCAATTGCCTTATGCTCCTGCTGTTACCTATTTGTCCCCAGAACGGCAGAAAACCCTTTACGAAGTCCCCAAATTCTTGTCCTGCAGTGTCTTCTTCACTTAAGACGCCTCTAACTATCCTTGTCTTGTGGTAATCTGCTGCTGCTGTGTAGGTAGGGGGCAACAGGAACGAAACGAAGCATGTGCCCGAAAAGTCAGGGGGCAACCATTTAAAGGCTCTATCATGGCAGATGAAATAGGTACCCTTAGCTGCCAAGAGCGGAGGGGAGGTCTGAGATGCGAAGACATATGTCTCAGTGCAGACGCTTTCCCCTAGCTGAGCTCTGGGATTCTTGCCAGTACCTTGCAGACACAGGTGACCCTGATGGGGTACAACCCAAATCAGGGAAGATATCTTAGCTTGCTGTTTCTCACTCATTGTGGCTTCATATCCGGTCATGTTCCATCCTATTTATGCTATTGTCTCATCTCTGGGGATAGTCTTGTAGAAGATATTGTCCTTCATTATGTCTATGATACCTTTAACTAAAGCATTTTTCTTAGGGTTGTCTTCCGCAAAATGTAGGGGGTAGTGTGCATAGATGAATATCGTTCTGAATGCCCACACGGAACCATTGTGGCTGAAAGGCAGGATCAGATAAGGGATACCTTTATCTGCTGTGTGAGGCATAAGGCCACACACCCAACAGTTAGTTGTATTTATCACTAGTTGGTGTTGGTGCAAAAGCTGGATGAAGGAGTTATTAATGAACTCTAGTCTCCTAGCAGATTCATGTTTAGGGAGGAGTTGAAAAGAATGTGGGGAAACAGTGGAAGGAGGAGGTGTAGACGAGGTAGTGGGTGCCAATATCACGTTAAAACAGAATAAAACATATCCTATAAAAAACATAAGTATATTAAATAACATAAAAATGCACAGCAGCAAAAACCGTTTCCTGGTTATCGTTTCACATATTCTCTTCTTGAAACTCAGTCTTTCAACATGTTCTCCATTTTGGAAAGATTCCATCCTCTAACCGTTGCCGTTCGTGGCGGTTGGTTTACTTCACTTAGGAGTGTTCTGAATGTTCCAGGCCGCCCTAGAACAAACCAGACCTGTAGACCTTGTGTCCACAGGCTACCCCCTAAGTCTTTTCAGCCACGATCCTACAGCTGAACCCGGATGGAGGTTCGAAAAACACAAAAAAAACAAAAAGTCATTCAAAAATAATTTTCCATATTGGAGAACTTTGCTAAAGGGAAGAAAAGTAAACTGTTTTATTTGTCCTTTATTCTTGGTCGTAGATTATAACGGTTAGTCCCAGGTATCGTGTGGTCCTGAAAAAGGAGTTCAGGTTCTGTAGTGTCCAATCGAACTGACGGTGATACTGCTGATTGTAAAATGCCATCACTTTCTTTCTCAGTGAGTGTTCCTTTTATTCGTGCATCGCTGAAAGGCAGAAAACGTGGCACGGTTTCAGTCTCTGAGTCGGCGACACCTTCCTGGACCCACCGGTCATATGGCAGAGGTAGGGGTACCCTTTTGCAATGGGTCCCATGGATCCAGTGTTTCTTCCCTTCTACTCGAACAGCTGATCTTGTGGAGAGAAGAACGAGGTGCGGTCCGGTCCACCTGGGCTGCTCGTTTTTGGTTCGCTGAAAGTTCTTTATTAAAACCCAGGATCCAGGCTCAATGGGATGACCTGGAGATTCAGAGACCGGAGGCAGGGTGTCGTGGACCTGTTGATGTAAAACACGCAATTTAGCCGTCAATTCATACAGATAGTCAAGCAAAACAGGATGCTCTATCTCGCTAAACTTCTTGGGCCTGGGCACTCCCCATATATTGGCCGGGCGGCCAAAGACTATTTCATAAGGACTAAGTTTCACTCGTGAATGCACAGTCATTCTGGTTGATAGGAGTGCTAAGGGTAGAGCGTCAGGCCATTTAAGACTAGAGCTCGCTTGTATCTTGGCCAATTTTAGCTTTAGAGTGCCATTATAGCACTCCACTAATCCAGCTGATTGGGGGTGATTTGCAGCGTGAAACTTTTGCTTTATGCCTAGCCCTTCGCATACTTTCTTCATCACTTGACCCACAAATTCACTTCCATTGTCACTCCAGATCATTCTCGGCATTCCGAATCTAGGGAAGAACTCTTTCACAAGGGCTTTGGCTGTGGATAGCGCAGTATTGTCTTTTAGGGGATAGGCTTCCACCCATCTTGAAAAGGCACAAACAACAACGAGTACGTATTTTAAGTTGTTGCACCTCTCCATGTGGATGAAATCTAGCTGCAAAACCTCAAACGGATACGTAGGAGGTGCAAAATGACCAGCTGGAGTTGGGGTTCCTCTACCAGGGTTGTGTTTCAGGCATACCATGCAATTTTTAACCACATTTTCTGCGCACTTGGGAATTCCTGCATTTTGCCATACTGGGGCCAACAACTTACAAATCCCTTTCACACTGATGTGAGCCATTCCATGAGCCATTGTAACTACTGCAAGCACATACGCATCGGGTAGCAACCATCTTTGATGTTCTGACAACTCGACCCAACAACCATTCGCATCCAATTTACCCGTACTTTCTCTCCACACACTCAATTCTCTCTCTGTGGCTTCAGCTTGAATCGATTTCACGCTTTCTATCGTGTCTTCACACATTCCAACATCACCAATCCATCTTGCAGGGCCCGCGACATACATTCGGCTCATCACATTCCTTGCCGTTTCTTTTGCGACCTCGTCAGCAAATGCATTCCCATGACCAACATCATCAGTCACCTTTTTATGTGCGCTACACTTCACAATCGCAACTTGCAACGGTAAAGTAAGTGAATCAAGGAGCTCATTTACCAACTGACCATGCTGTATTTTAGTTCCCTGCGAGGTCAGGAACCCACGTTCCTTCCACAAACGCCCAAAACTATGGGCCACACCAAACGCATATTGGCTATCGGTATAGATAGTCACTTTCATTCCTTTTGATAATGTACATGCTCTTGTTAGGGCTATTAACTCAGCTGCTTGGGCTGAATTGTGTGGGATACGTGCAGCTTCAACAATCGTACACAAAGTTGTCACAGCATACGCCGCAGTCGTGTCACCATTCGTGAGCTTAAAGCATGAACCATCCACCCACAAAGTACCATCACTCTTTGCAAGGGGAGTGTCCAGAAGGTCTATTCTCCCTTTCGTTTCTTCTTCTGTTCTATGGAGACAATCATGTTGTTCAGAAGTATCTAACTCCGTCACAATTGGCAATAACGTAGCTGGGTTAAGTGTAGTGCATCTTTTTATATGTACATGGCTTGCTAACAATGTCAACTCGTAACCTGACAATCGAGCACTAGTTAAATGCTGTGTCTTGGTTCTGTTTAACAACGTGTCCACTGCATGTGGAACCATTACGATTAATGTGTTATTCATCACTAAACCAGCAGACTGTTGGATAGAAACAGCAGTTGCCGCTGCCGCTCTTAAGCAGCTTGGTAGTGCCTTAGCTACTGGGTCTAAGGTTGAAGAGAAATAGGCGCATGGACGCTCCCTGTCTCCAAACTGTTGTGTCAAAACTGCTAACGCACAACCTTCTTTCTCATGGACATACAATGTAAAAGGCTTGCTGTAGTTGGGGGTACCCAACACAGGAGCTGAACATAATGCATCACGTAATTCGACAAAACTTTTCTGACAATCTTCAGACCATGGGACGGGATTTGGTGTATCTTTACAAGTTAATGCCACCAAGGGTTTGGCTATTAACGAAAAATTAGGTATCCATTATCTGCAATATGATGTAATACCCAAGAAAGCACGCACTTCTCTCTGTGTTCTTGGCACACTCATTGCTGCAACAGCCCTGATTCTCTCTGGGGTCAGTTGCCTTCCCTCCTTCGAAAAGAGATGACCTAAATAGGTCACTTCTTTTTGACAATACTGTAACTTTGAAAGGGACACTTTATGGTGTAAATCAGACAAATGACGCAATAATGACAATGTTGCTTCTTTGCAGATCTCCTTAGTATCTGCAGCAACTAGCAAATCATCGACATATTGAATGAGAGTGGCGCCATCAGGTAACATAAGAGTGTCAAGTTGTGCTTTCAAAGCCTGACTATAGATAGATGGACTTTCACAATAGCCTTGAGGAGCTCTCTTAAATCTGAAGCTTCGTCCTCCCAAATTGAAGCCAAAAATGTCCCTGCTCTCTTCTGCAATAGGGATGCTGAAGAAAGCATTTTTCAGGTCTATCACTGAAAACCAAGTGGCTGAAGCTGGAATCATTGTCAACAATGCAGTGATATCGGGGACGACTGGAAACTGTGGCACAACTATTTTGTTCACCTCTCTAAGATCAATTACAAACCTATAAACATGTGGCTGAGTAGGGTCAGTATGCTTCAGGACAGTCAAAACAGGACTATTGCAAACATTGCCTCTTTTCTCTTCAATTACATCCTTCTCAATCAGATCACAAATAATTGCTAACAACGCTTTTTCCCCTTCACTAGAGATCTTGTATTGGGGAATACGTGGCATTTTAACATTGGCTTTTAATGTTATCACATATGGCTGAATTTCCAAAAGACCTACATCATTACGTCCAGTAACCCAAAGAGTATTAGGAAGAGACGAAAATTCTGGTGGAAATCTGTCCTTTGACAAATACATTGGTGAAACCACTTTCTTACCCAATGTGAGTTGCACTCCAGAAGGAGAGCAATACAATGTTGCATACAATCTCTTTAACAGATCTAATCCTAACAAGTTCTCGCCACAACCTGTCGTCAAAATAAGGGGTGTTTCAAATTTACAAGGTCCAACAGAAAGAGATATAGGGTTAGAAATCGGATTTCTAACTGGGGCGCTGGAAAACCCTACTGATACATTTGTTTCGCCAGACAAAGGTGCGCCAGGGAGTTTTGAGTGCATAATAGAACTCTTGGTAGCACCAGTATCCAACAGAAAAGGTTCTGACACACCTGATGCAATCACCTTAACATAAGGCCCACTCTGATCTACTGGAACTGAAACAACTCCCTCTCTTTGTCTATGGCTGTCCTAGCAATCATTACTGTCCAAATGCTCATCCTCTGTATAGTAATCATCAGTATAGTACTGAGCCGTCCTACCAGATGCATTAACCTGTTGATCAAATCTGTTCATTGAGTTTTGAGGAAGGAATGGGCGCGTGCTCTGGGGAACATATCCATGTCCTCTTCCTCTAGGTGCTTGTGGAACACCTCGACCTCTTAAACCAGAAGCACCATTTGCGCGCTGTAGCAAAGCAGGGCAACTATACTTGAAATGACCCTCTTCCTTGCAATATGAACACTGATTGGGACCTACTGGGATACGTGGTTGATCATAATCGGCTCTTTGCGAGTTTCTCTGAAACGGTTGGGGCTGATAGTTATTCTGATAGTTGTTCTGATAGTTACTCTGTGCACCACTATTTTGACCACTACGTGGCGGGTACGCTTGTTGTAACAGAACCTTCGTTTTCAATTCTTTAGTTTTCTTCTCTACTCTATCTCTCTCATCTTTATCTCTATTTTCGTAGTACTGTGCAGTAGCCAATATCTGCGCTGAAGAGGAAACTGCCCAAGAACTTTCTGAATCTTTTAACTTTTTACACAACTCAGGAAGCAGATTATGCACAAATTTATCGACGAACAAACGTTGACCACCTTCCGTGCTCATATCATGACCACTGTGGTCCACAAACGTTTCTTCAAACCTGGTGAAGAAATCTGATACAGTTTCTTCTTTCTTTTGCTTACATGCAGACAATTTATCCCAGTTTACACGCATCGCAGGCATTATAGTTTTCATGTAATCAATAATCCTACCAGGAAGCTCTGTCACTAAATGCTCAGGTTTAGCACCACCAATTTGTCGGGCATCTGCAGCAGCAATATTAGCCCATGTGTCACCTAACTCTTGAGCATGGTCTGTATGGCGAATCTTTCCCCATAAAGGCTGTGGAACAACATTGCCAAACAACATGTCTATGTCAGCTAAATTCATAATGCAAGACCCCGCAGTCTGTGACAATTCCTTGTAATACCCTGTGGGATTCTTACGGGGATCAGGCAATGTCTGCTTAAGGGCTAAAACTTCAGCTCGCTTCCATGGAACGTGTACCCATACACGCTGGAAATGAGGCAGGACAGGTGGATTAGCATTTGGGTCCCCTTCCCTCCATTGTGGGGGAACTTCTCTCATGGGGTACTGTTTTCCTTTCTTTTTAGCAGAAGAGTCATATTTAAACAATAACCTGGAAACACCTTCAGTCCTAAACGACAATAACATCGCAACTGCTTTCTCGACATCTGAACCCACAATCAAACCTGTCGCAAAATCGCACCGTATACGACACAACTTAGGCGGATTGGGCTCCAAACCATTTTCCTCTAAATCCTCAGAAAGAAAAGTACACATTTTCTCAAAAACGTATCTCTGTTTCGGTTCTTCCCACTGATGGAAGACATCCATAACAGACTCTAGTTCATATCTCGCTGGTTCAGTAACCCATTTATGCGCCAAATAATTCAATGTCTCTTTCTCCCTACCATCAGGCAATTGGCTACGCAATTGTTTACGCTTTGAAACTGGGGTCGTAGCTAATGACCCAAAGAGAGGGGATAAAAGACTAGTCACAGTGTTTGTCATTCTCTGACGGATAGAGGGAGAGGTTGACAAATGAACAGGAGGAAAAACAGAATGAGACAAGGCAGAGACAGAAGCAGTGTCAGAAACAATACCAGGAGTGGTAGTCGCTATAGTAGTCAAAGTTGTAGGAAGTAAAGGCAGAGCAGATGTCAAAGCCGGTGGCCCTTGAGGAGGCTGCACCGGAGGAATAGGAACCAACTGAAGAATAGCTGGTGGGTGCTGTGGAGGAGCAGGAGGCAATGCAACCACTGGTTGTGCAACTAGAGGTTGCGGAGGTGCCGTGGCATTCTGCGCATAGGGTGGTGGCGAACTTAGCAAATGCGACATTAGGGGATCTTTTTCAGAGTCTTTTGCTGCATCTTGCTGAAGAGGCGGCAAAACTGGATAGCATTTATCTACTGTCATTTTATGTCGCCTATGCAACTGCTCATTCAACTGTTATACTTCGTTATCTTTAAACTGTATAGCAGCTTGCATAATCGAAATACCTTTTTCTCTCTTATTTTTCTTAGCTCATTTAATTTCCTTTTGCTTGGCTTCCTTACGCCATAAGCGGAAAGAATCAAACATTGCCGGCCAGGCTTTCTTCTTAAAAAGTCTAACTTCGAGGTTATCTAAGATTTCTGTGTCAAAGCTACCATTTTGGGGCCATTTTAAAACACCATCTTTTCTGGTGTAACGGATCCATACTTCATTATATGTGATGGGGCCTACTCCGTGCTTCACATATAGTTCATAGGTTGGAGTTCCAATCGGAGGAACCGGACATGAGTCCTCCAACCGGGAGTCCCTTTTACAGCCAAGACAAAACAAATTTCCAAGTCTGCTAAGACCAGGCATCTTCGCTCACTAGTCTAGCTTCAAACTTCAAAGGATTATCGTTTACGATAGTCTCGTGAATACACGAGTCCTTCGGCTTTGGTACTTGCAAGTTCCAAATCAAAGTGATCCCGAAGGGATACCAAACCAAATGTCCAACTAAGGACCAAACCAAGTGTCCAACTAAGGACTGGGAGACGCTCCACTTATACTTAACTGAAAATATCGATGATGTCACCAGAAGACTCGTCTTATCGTTTCGCTCTACCAAACATCAAGGGTCCAAATCAGGGCGATAGCCAGGGCAGCAGTCCTTCGTAGCCGTCGGGAAGCGGGGAACCTCGCAGCAAAGACTTTCGGACCACGTCGACATGCAGGGGTCGATGAAGTGGCGGCCTTCCTCCAGAATTTTCACACGAAGCTCCTCACGGACCTCAGGCTTGGACCGGTACCGCTGGTATCGCCCCACGTTGGGCGCCAACTGAGGTACTGGGTTTTTCAGAACCGGTACTGATCTGGTAACCCAGTGGTGCCAGGGTACACCCAAAGACCTCGGGTACTTTCCTGATTCAGACCACAGAAACTCAGAGTCTTCTAGGTGAAGTCAAAGATCGAATTTATTGGCTGCAACCAAGTAACAAGCGTCCTAGAAGTACAACAGCACGGTTTGTATGTTCTCAGGAGACTGTGTGTCAATGCAAAGTCAGGTTTCCTTATATACAGTTTTTTAAGCTTCAGGCAAACATTCTTGACATTTTGGTTGGTCAGTCACATGTTTTCACTACAAAGGAAAAAAACAGTGTCATGATGAAACCTCATATTTCATGTCATCCAACCCATAATAAATTACCCGGCAAGGCCTAGTATTTTACATCAGATAAGTGTGGACCCCCAATAAAAACGGGCACCTCCCCCTCGTAAAGTAAGAAGAAGAAAAGAGCAGGTGCAGGTGTGAGCAAGATTAGGCAGGGTGTGTGAGCGATAATAAGGGTTTTATGGCATGGTGTGCCTTGATGCTATCTGATTCGGCCACTGGGAGAGGGACTGACCAAACAGGTTTGGCCTGAGGCAATGGTTCCAGCTTGCCCAGGTCAGAGAAAAGTCAATCAAGGTGTACGTGTCCTTGGAATCAAATCTGACTGTATTATAAGCCTATGTGAGGGCAACTTTTAAAAATGGCTGCCGTGTATAAAATGGGAGCCACGAGTGCAGGACGAAAATGGCGATTTCGAGGTGAAAACGCTGCTGGAATTGAGCGAAAATGCTCATGCTTAGTGTACTAGTCATTATCGGTCTTTTGATACTAAAATCGTACTGCTGTGGCAAAGTAAATTACATGGGTCCAGAATTTTTAGAACCACACTATCCCAGCGCCCATTTGCGTCCAATAACATACCTAGATAATTAAAGGTAGCTACTTTAGCAATATGTCTCCCTTCAATAAAATTTCATTTAGTACTTTTAGGTCCATATGACATAATAAATAATTTTTGCTGCTTCACCTTTAGTTTGAGACAAGACTCATTAAAACCATTTAAGAATTTTTGTAGTCTGTTTCCTGTGCACACTAAAAGAACTGTATAATTTGAGTACAGCAAAACTGTAACTACCTGGGTACCAAATGTAGGGACATCTTTACTGCTTGCTCTTAAGGCTGTTTCCAGAAAATTTATGTAAATTAAAAAAAGGAAGGGAGCTAGTATACAACTCTGCCTAACCCGCCTGGCCATCCTTATTGGTGATGTACATTCACCAGTTTGTGAGTAACACACACTCCTTGAGGACTCCCAGTGTAGGTGCCTGATAGGAGCCAATAGTGGGGTTTTGATACCTTTTGATACGGGCCTGTTTCATCAATTCACGCAGCATTTCCCTATTCACAAGGTCAAAGGCACAGGAGAGGTCTATAAAAGCCACGTGCCTAGGATAAATGTAGGATTTAGAGCCTGCTCCACAGTGCCTAAACGTGGTCAAAACCTGTATTGAACTGGACTACAAAAAAGGAATTGGCCTCTGCCCAGGATTCTAATTTGCCTACGATAACATGGCCTAAAATCTTTGCTGTAGAATCGATCAGCGAGATTGGGCAATAGCATGTAGGAAAGTTCCAATCACCCTTTCTGTAAATGGGACCTATTATAGATCCTCTCCATAAGGTGATCAGACCACCCTTTACTTCCACTCTCAACACCTTAGTGACCAAGGGGGGGGGGACAAAACTCTTTGTTTTAAACAGATCTCTTGGGACCCCATCAGGCGCTTGGGACTATCCATTTATAGCACTTGTAATGGCTTCAGTTACAGTAGGTAAATCTATAAGGTCAGCTATCCAATTTTCTTCCATGTGACAGAGATCAAGCCTATTTTTGTATCAACCGTGCCCTCCTGTTCTCTGAATTGAAACCAGAAGAAAAATAATTGACCCATTCTTGTTCGGAAATGTGACAGGCCATCACCGCAGGTTGATTTCCGAGAAAAAAGGGTGAATAAGTATTTCACAGAATAATTTAGGGTCTTTCAGCTAGGCTTCTTTTGATAAGTCTTCCCAAGCTCTCCTCCTGATATCATGTTTCTATTGCTGTAGTGCTTGTTTATAGTTTACCCTTGTAGCTCTGATATCAGTAGTGCTATGTGGCATAGGGTTTGTGGCTGCCTTTAGGGCTCTTAGAGGTGTGGCACAGTCATGACTAAACCGTGAGTGGCTAGCTCTCTCCCTAAAAGATTTGTTTGAAACAAGTTCACTTGATATAGTTCTTGAAACCTCCATAAAAATTTCCAAAATATTTGCAGGATCATCCGCATAAGAGAGACAACCCATGACCTCTTTACAATGTGTAGTCACCAAACTAGTAAAAAACTTATTTGGGTCAATGGCGCTCCACTTTAGGCAAACCCTCTTGTTCACCAAATAACTAACAGGGCATAATAATAGAGCAGGGCAGTAGATTTGCTTTCGGGCCAGACAAGTTGAAATGTTAAAATTAAAGGATTATGATCACTGAATGGAAGTGGGCACACCTCATAGCCTAAGAGGTGCTGAACGAATTCCCTCGTTGGTGGTACAAAATTGATCGTACCGCCCTTGCCTCTGCCTGTAAATGTTGTCAGATTTTCTTTGCTACTGCCCTGGATGTCAGATGAAAAGGTTAGGTTCAGTGATAAGATCGATTTTTTGAGTGCCTCACCATATGTTGAGTGTGTGAAATAACCTGTGTCAACATCTTGTATATTGGTGAAGCCAGCTACATGATCCCCATCATAGGGGCATTTAGAGTTATTAAAATCACCCGCCCATCTATCTGATGTGTAAAACCTACCCCTGCCAACACACTCTGAGATTAGCTTGCCGAGCTCTTCAATTATATATATTGGATGTGCCGAAAAGAAGTAAAAACAAAAACTAAGTAAAAGAATGGTAAACTGTGTCAATAGATGGAGATTCAAAATTTGGCAACATGGTCTTGATGCAGTAATTTAAACTTCCAAATTCTTTATGAAACACACAACAAAGGTGGCCAAACCCCTTTTCCCTCTACCAGCGGTGGATGAACTGCATCTGTAGAATACGATTTAAACCCATTAATAGTAATATTGTCAGAAGCCCAGGTTTCCGAGCAACAAATTAGATCAAAGTTCTCAATGAAGCACAGCCAATCTTCATTTTGTAGTTTGTGTCATATCCTCACAATATTCCAAGAAAGAAAACGTATGCCGTTGCTGACCCCATCAGTTCCTGGTAAGATGGTATTCAGTCCTGGCCTGGTTAGGGCAGAGATGTTTGGGTCATAAAGAATTGCCCCCGATCCCAGGGTGTTAATGCCCCATTTTCCTTCCCTGGATACAATCAGTTATTTTCATTCATACTAGACAGACCCATATACCTATTCCTGAGGGGTAGAGGGCAGATTGGTTGAAAGCTATTACAGGAATGGCTCACCCGACTTGCTCAATTAACCGGTGGTGCAGCATGTTCCAAATATCAATGAAACTAACCAAGTGGCAGTATCTTCCTAGGGTTTTGTTTAACCCTACCATCACTTACTTGGGCCAAAATGTCTCCAACACGTTTTACAATTTACAATGACAGAAAACTATTTTCTACTGCCTGGAGTTTCCCTGTGACAGCATAACCCCAGACTCCGGCTCCATAAGTTCCTACTGCTAAACATTTACTTTTATAAAGGTGAACAATCTTATGTACCAGCTTTTGACCCATCCTTTTTGCAAATCTGTGTATAGCATTACCTATGCCTCCATTTTGTGTGCCCTATGAGTCATTAACCTATCCCAGCGCCCATTTGCGTCCAATAATATACCTAGATAATTAAAGGTAGGTACTTTAGCAATAGGTCTCCCTTCAATAAAATTTCATTTAGTACTTTTAGGTCCATTAGACATAATAAAGAATTTTTGCTGCTTCACCTTTAGTTTGAGACAAGACTCATTAAAACCATTTAAGAATTTTTGTAGTCCGTTTCCTGTGCACACTAAAAGAACTGTATAATTTGAGTACAGCAAAACCGTAACTACCTGTGTACCAATTGTAGGGACATCTTTACTGCTTGCTCTTAAGGCTGTTTCCAGATAATTTATGTAAATTAAAAAAAGGAAGAGAGCTAGTATACAATTCTGCCTAACCCGCCTGGCCATCCTTATTGGTGATGTACATTCAGCAGTTTGTGAGTAACACACTCTCCTTGAGGACTCCCAGTGTAGGTGCCTGATAAGAGCCAATAGTGGGGTTTTGATACCAGCCTGTTTCATCAACTCCCACGGTATTTCCCTATTCAGAAGGTCAAAGGCACAGGAGAGGTCTATAAAAGCCATGTGCCTAGGATAAATGTAGGATTTAGGGCCTGCTCCACAGTGCCTAAACCCGGGCGAAACCTGTATTGAACTGGACTACAAAAAAGGAATTGCCCTCTGCCCAGAATTCTAATTTGCCTACGATAACATGGTGTAAAATCTTTGCTGTCGAATCGATCAGCGAGATTGGGCAGTAGCATGTAGGAAAGTTCCGATCACCCTTTCTATAAACAGGACCTATTATAGATCCTCTCCATAAAGTGATCAGACCACCCTTTACTTCCACTCTCAACACCTTAGTGACCAAGGGGGGGGACACAAAACTCTTTGTTTTAAACAGATCTCTTGGGACCCCATCAGGCGCTTGGGACTTTCCATTTATAGCACTTGTAATGGCTTCAGTTACAGAGGGTAAATCTATACGGTCAGCTATCCAATTTTCTTCCATGTGACAGAGATCAAGCCTATTTTTGTACCATCCGTGCCCTCCTGTTCTCTGAATTGAAACCAGAAGAAAAATATTAGGCCCATTCTTGTTCAGAAATGTGACAGGCCATCACTGCAGGTTGATTTCCGAGAAAAAAGGGTGAATAAGTATTTCACAGAATAATTTAGGGCAGTGGTTCCCAACCTGTGGTCCGGGGACCCCTGGGGGTCCGCGAAGACATCTCAGGGGGTCAGCAAGAGCCTAGAAAATTAAAAAGTATTAACAAATATTGACAAATTAGGTCCCTGGCTTCCAGCAATGGCTCAGACGGGGGTCCCCGGATTCCTATGATGATTCAGTGGGGGTCCCTGGGTTCCATTAATGTTAAATTGGGGGTCCTCAGAAATCAAAAGGTTGGAAACCACTGATTTAGGGTCTTTCAGCTAGGCTTCTTTTGATAAGTCTTCCCAAGCACTCCTCCTGATATCACGTTTCTATTGCTGTAGTGCTTGTTCATAATTTACCATTGGAGCTCTGATATCAGTAGTGCTATGTGGCATAGGGTTTGTGGCTGCCTTTAGGGCTCTTAGAGGTGTGGCACAGTCATGACTAAACCATGAGTGGCTAGCTCTCTCCCTAAAAGATTTGTTTGAAACAAGTTCACTTGATATAGCTCTTGAAACCTCCATAAAAATTTCCAAAATATTTGCAGGATCATCCGCATAAGAGAGACAACCCATGACCTCTTTACAATGTGTAGTAACCAAACTAGTAAAAAACGTATTTGCGTCAATGGTGCCCCACTTTAGGCAAACCCTCTTGCTCACCAAATAACTAACAGGGCATAATAATAGGGCAGGGCAGTAGATTTGCTTTCGGGCCAGACAAGTTGAAATGTTAAAATTAAAGGATTATGATCACTGAATGGAAGTGGGCGCACCTCATAGTCTAAGAGGTGCTGAACGAATTCCCTCGTTGGTGGTACAAAATCGATCGTACCGCCCTTGCCTCTGCCTGTAAATGTTGTCAGATTTTCTTTGCTACTGCCCTGGATGTCAGATGAAAAGGTTAGGTTCAGTGATAACATAGATTTTTTGATTTACTCACCATATGTTGAGTGTGTGAAATAACCTGTGTCAACATCTTGTATATTAGTGAAGCCAGATACATGATCCCCATCATAGGGCATTAGGAGATATTAAAATCACCCGCTCATATATCTGATGTGTAAAAACCTACCCCTGCCAACACACTCTGAGATTAGCTTGCTGAGCTCTTCAATTATACATATTGGATGTGCCGAAAAGAAGTTAAAACAAAAATTAAGTAAAAGAATGGTAAACTGTGTCAATAGATGGAGATTCAAAATTTGGCAACATGGTCTTGCAGTAATTTAAACTTCCAAATTCTTTATGAAACACGCAACAAAGGTGGCCAAACCCCTTTTTCCTCTACTAGCGGTGGATGAACTGCATCTGTAGAATACGATTTAAACCCATTAATAGTAATATTGTCAGAAGCCCAGGTTTCCTGGCAACAAATTAGATCAAAGTTCTCAATGAAAGACAGTCAATCTTCATTTTGTAGTTTGTGTCATATCCTCACAATATTTCAAGAAAGAAAACGTATGCCGTTGCTGACCCCATCAGTTCCTGGTAAGATGGTATTCAGTCCTGGCCTGGTTAGGGCAGAAATGTTTGGGTCATAAAGAATTGCCCCCTGATCCCAGGGTGTTAATGCCCCATTTTCCTTCCCTGAATACAGTCAGTCATTTTCATTCATACTAGACAGGACCATATACCTATTCCTGAGGGGTAGAGGGCAGATTGGTTGAAAGCTATTACAGGAATGGCTCACCCGACTTGCTCAATTAACCCGTGGTGCAGCATGTTCCAAATATCAATGAAACTAACCAAGTGGCAGTATCTTCCTATGGTTATGTTTAACCCTACCATCACTTACTTGGGCCAAAATGTCTCTAACAGGTTTTACAATTTACAATGACAGAAAACTATTTTCTACTGCCTGGAGTTTCCCTGTGACAGCATAACCCCAGACTCCGGTTCCATAAGTTCCTACTGCTAAACATTTACTTTTTATAAAGGTGAACCATCTTATGTACCAGCTTTTGTCCCATCCTTTTTGCAAATCTGAACAAAGCATTACCTATGCCTCCATTTTGTGTGCCCTATGAGTCAATAACCTATCCCAGCGTCCATTTGCGTCCAGTAAAATACCTAGATAATTAAAGGTAGGTACTTTAGCAATAGATCTCCCTTCAATAAAATTTCATTTAGTACTTTTAGGTACATATGACATAATAAATAATTTTTGCTGCTTCACCTTTAGTTTGAGACTAGACTCAATAAAACCATTTAAGAATTTTTGTAGTCCGTTTCCTGTGCACACTAAAAGAACTGTACCATTTGAGTACAGCAAAACCGTAACTACCTGGGTACCAATTGTAGGGACATCTTTACTGCTTGCTCTTAAGGCTGTTTCCAGATAATTTGTGTAAATTTAAAAAAAAGGAAGGGAGCTAGTATACAACTCTTCCTACCCCGCCTGGCCATCCTTATTGGTGATGTACATTCACCAGTTTGTGAGTAACATACTCTCCTTGAGGAGTCCCTGTGTAGGTGCCTGATAAGAGCCAATAGTGGGGTTTTGATACCAGCCTGTTTCATCAACTCCCACAGCATTTCCCTATTCAGAAGGTCAAAGGCACAGGAGAGGTCTATAAAAGCCATGTGCCTAGGATAAGTGTAGGATTTAGGGCCTGCTCCACAGTGCCTAAACCCGGGCGAAACCTGTATTGAACTGGACTACAAAAAAGGAATTGGCCTCTGCCCAGAATTCTAATTTGCCTACGATAACATGGCTTAAAATCTTTGCTGTCGAATCGATCAGCGAGATTGGGCAATAGCATGTAGGAAAGTTCTGATCACCCTTTCTATAAATGGGACCTATTATAGATCCTCTCCATAAGGTGAACAGACCACCCTTTACTTCCACTCTCAACACCTTAGTGACCGGGGGGGGGGCAAAACTCTTTGTTTTAAACAGTTCTCTTGGGACCCCATCAGGCCCTTGGGACTTTCCATTTATAGCACTTGTAAGGGCTTCAGTTACAGAGGGTATATCTATGAGGTCAGCTATCCAATTTTCTTCCATGTGACACAGATCAAGCCAATTTTTGCACCAGCCTTGCCCTCCTGTTCTCTGAATTGAAAACAGAAGAAAAATAATTGACCCATTCTTGTTCGGAAATGTGACAGGCCATCATTGCAGGTTGATTTCTGAGAAAAAAGGGTGAATACGTTTTTCACAGAATAATTCAGGGTCTTTCAGCTAGGCTTCTTTTGATAAGTCTTCCCAAGCACTCCTCCTGATATCATGTTTCTATTGCTGTAGTGCTTGTTTATAGTTTACCCTTGTAGCTCTGATATCAGTAGTGCTATGTGGCATAGGGTTTGTGGCTGCCTTTAGGGCTCTTAGAGGTGTGGCACAGTCATGGCTAAGCCATGAGTGGCTAGCTCTCTCCCTAAAATATTTGTTTGAAACAAGTTCACTTGATATAGCTCTTGAAACCTCCATAAAAATGTCCAAAATATTTGCAGGATCATCCGCATAAGAGAGACAACCCATGACCTCTTTACAATGTGTAGTAACCAAACTTGTAAAAAACGTATTTTGGTCCATGGCGCCCCACTTTAGCCAAACCCTCTTGTTCACCAAATAACTAACAGGGCATAATAATAGGGCAGTAGATTTGCTTTCAGGCCAGACAAGTTGAAATGTTAAAATTAAAGGATTATGATCACTGAATGGAAGTGGGCGCACCTCATTGTCTAAGAGGTGCTGAACGAAATCCCTCGTTGGTGGTACAAAATCGATCGTACTGCCCTTGCCTCTGCCTGTAAATGTTGTCAGATTTTCTTTGCTACTGCCCTGGATGTCAGATGAAAAGGTTAGGTTCAGTGATAAGATCGATTTTTTGAGTGCGTCACCATATGATGAGTGTTTGAAATAACCTGTGTCAACATCTTGCATATTAGTGAAGCCAGATACATGATCCCCATCATAGGGGCATTTAGAGATATTAAAATCACCCGCCCATATATCTGATGTGTAAAACCTACCCCTGCCAACACACTCTGAGATTAGCTTGCCGAGCTCTTCAATTATACATATTGGATGTGCCGAAAAGAAGTTAAAACAAAAATTAAGTAAAAGAATGGTAAACTGTGTCAATAGATGGAGATTCAAAATTTGGCAACATGGTCTTCATGGAGTAATTTAAACTTCCAAATTCTTTATGAAACACACAACAAAGGTGGCCAAACCCCTTTCTCCTCTACCAGCGGTGGATGAACTGCATCTGTAGAATACGATTTAAACCCATTAATAGTAATATTGTCTGAAGCCCAGGTTTCCTGGCAACAAATTAGATCAAAGTTCTCAATGAAACACAGCCAATCTTCATTTTGTAGCTTGTGTCATATCCTCAAAATATTCCAAGAAAGAAAACGAATGCCGTTGCTGACCCCATCAGTTCCTGGTAAGATGGTATTCAGTCCTGGCCTGGTTAGGGCAGAGATGTTTGGGTCATAAAGAATTGCCCCTGATCCCAGGGTGTTAATGCCCCATTTTCCTTCCCTGAATACAGTCAGTCATTTTCATTCATACTAGACAGGACCATATACCTATTCCTGAGGGGTAGAGGGCAAATTGGTTGAAAGCTATTACAGGAATGGCTCACCCGACTTGCTCAATTAACCCATGGTGCAGCATGTTCCAAATATCAATGAAACTAACCAAGTGGCAGTATCTTCCTAGAGTTATGTTTAACCCTACCATCACTTACTTGGGCCAAATTGTCTCCAACAGGTTTTAGAATGTACAATGACAGTATCAAATAGTTCATTTGTGAAGGCCTGATTCCACCCATTCGTCGAACCAAAGGATCTCATTGTTCAGGTCCCAATGGCAGTTTACTCTGTGATTTAGCCAGAACAAAATGTTGTTCATGAGGGACCATGTCGATTCATTAGAGCCTGCCTTGGTACAGGCTTGGTACATTTGCCAGGATGATTACATATGGGCATGAAGCTGGGGGAAGATTAATAATGACTAACTGGGCCAAATTAGTAGCATGCCCTTAACCCCGTTTCCCAAAAGGGGCACAGAAGCTGGTGCAGGACGGGAGGGCCTAACTTCTTGAAAAGGGGCTTTTTGGGGACAGAATATTACATCTGATGAAGAAGCCACAAATAGGATTCCTGATCCGTCACATGTGCCAAAGCCTTGAGGCGGGGTTTGTCGGGGATAAGATATTATATCTGATGAAGAAGCTACATTAAAGATTCCTGATCTGTCACATGTGCCAAAGCCTGTGGTACCCGTGGGGATTTGACTCAGTGATGAGGGTGGTTGTGGGACAAAGTTACAGAGGCCTGTGGGGGAGGCGGAGCAGAATTTTTTAGGGAATGGACTTTTTCTTTAGCTCTAGGACAACCCCCCCAGATTCAGCAGATTGATTTGGACTAGCCACAATTGTAACAAGGCGATCATAAACAGGGGGCAATTTAACACCCAAAATTCAGCTGGAAAAACGGCGGTAGATGCTAGATTGAGCAGGCCGCCAGGTTATGACTCCTGTTTAGGATTACTCTGCTGTTGTTTTAACACTCTTTTCCTTCTCTTAGGGAGCGCACCTGCATTTGGAGGACTCATGATGGAAACAGAATCATTGGCTGATTCGTGCCCCTCTTACAGAGCCATTGTAGATGGCCCCATTCCCCTTGTCGGTGGCCTGCAACACCATTGGGGGGACTGAAGACATGAGCTGGAACTTCTGTATCTTTGTTGCTAAAAGTTGAGTCTACCGCAAGTGAATCTGCTCCCTCCTCTGTTGACAATGAGAGGCATCACTCAGCTAGCTTTATTTCATGTGCAACAAGATCCACCACCCTCACCAAGAAACTATCAATGGTCATGCACAGATGTTTCTGTTGTTGTGTCAGCAGCTCACTGGGTTTGCCTTTGTTTTACCCATGCTGCCACCAATTAAAAGAAAAAGAAAGGGAGGAATAAATTCAGTGTCACACAGCTTGATGCAGGAGAAGGTATGCAGCCATTGGGGTCACAACCACTCAATGATGTTCCATAAGTACAACAAGACCAAAGAAACCAATAGGGGGGCCTGGAGTGGCCTCTGTCAGGCTACAACAGGCTAAGACAGGCCCTTCTTCGCCTGGTCTTTGCCCCGGCACAAGCCCAGGCATGTAACTGGCTGTGCATTTGTAGCGTGTCAGGGGACAACCCTCTCAGAAGATGGAAGACAGGGGGATGAAGCTCGACCCCAGCCTGGGCAGGCCCAAAACTACAGAGTCCACAAGTTATGGCCACACTGTCTCCTCCTGCGTCCCTTGCTGCGGGGAAGCAGTTGCCCTTTTTGTAGGGCATCAGGGGACTGTCCACTGAAAGGATGGAAGGTTGGGGGACGAAGTCCCACCCCAGCCTGGTCAGGCCCAAAGACACAGAGTCCAGAAGTGATGGCTGCACTGTCTCCTCCTGTGTCCCCTGGAATTGTCCAAAACATGAAAAATTCTGGTTAGAAGCACAAGATGCCAGAGAATCTCAACTGGATAATGCCACAAAATCTTAATCTTGTGTCATCCATCAAAGGGGTTCTACCCATTACACTACCTCACAGAGAAAACATCTCCTATTTATTATTGACAGCTAAACATGTAATCCTGTGATTGTGGAGGAAAAAATCAACAAATGACTTGTGAAATATGGACCAAGTTGATCTGGTTACTTATTATTCACAAAAAGCTCATCTAAAGAGCACAAGGCTCAGAAAGTACTTTTAAAAATCATGGGGCCCTATCCAGGAATATCGCAATAAAGATTTCCAAATCCAAGACTACTTGACCTTTTCAGTGAAGAGATCTACTTAAAATAAATAGACTTGTCCTTGCCTCTCTGAGGGAGTTGAGACAACAGTAAAGATGACATGTAATAAAATGCAGCCAGCTGAGTTACTGGGCTTGTTTGGGCATGCTGTGGGCTTGGAGGAGGGTGGGTTTATTTAGTGTTAAGCTAGGGAGCAATCAATTATATGGTGGTTATGCCCGCAAACTAGTTGTGTATTTATACATTATAAAAATGTCAATCGAATAATTGAAACCTAAATATATATGTTTATTTACATATACATATACATTTTTAAAATTATTAGTTATGTAATACTTTTTCAACTGGTACATTAGATTATTTATTTTGTGAAGTGATTATTTGTTGCACAAAGTGTATGAATGGTTTGTACTTTTGCTGTTTTAAAAAAAATATATATTTTACTTTAAGTTGTTTTAAAAATGTAATGTGTATATTTTGTATAAACAATTGTAATATTTCTTATAAATATTATGTATCATAATGGGTTCCAGTGACTTGAGGCAAGTACTGAGTGAAATATTTGAAGATTTATGTGTTTTCATGTGCTAATTGAGAATTTGTATGTGGTTAATCTGCTTATTCATGATGAGTAAATGAGTTAAATTAATATTTTTATTAGACATTTTAATATTTATTTATTGTTTTTTAATTTATATTTTGGAAAATATTTATAATAAAGCATATTTTACATTATAATTTGCATATATTATGTATGAAACAGAATAATTATATTTTATTTTAATTATTATTTTCTTTGCTGATTTGTTGGGTTGATATGGAAGTGTTTAACTATATATATCTACTAATTCTTTATTAATTGGATTATTTATTTATTGATTAGGTCAATTTTGTGTTCTCACTTTTTATAAGCTTTGTATATTTTTGTTTATTTTGTTATAATTTTTCATTTTTTTTTATATTTTAAAATAACAAGTGTCTTAAAATGTATGTTTAATTGTGTTAACTATATAATACATTTTAATTACACATACAATTTTATAATAAATGTAGTTACTTTTTAATTGATATTTATTTATTTTTTATATTGAGAATTTATTTTTTTTATTTGTATTTAAATTAACCATATATCGGTTAAGAATAATTTATTTAGAATTTTTGAAATTAATTTCCTATAATATTTTTGTAACAATAATTTATTTGTTTTGTTTATATTTAGTTAGCTGGATTCTGTGTTAGCTTCTTTCAATTACTTAGGACTAAGAATAATAAACGTGATTTCTCCAAAACCCAATATTGTCCCTACCGTTGCTCAGGGTGAAGTGGAAATAGGATTATTGTTGCACTTGTTGAGGGGTCAGCTGTACTATTCTTGCACAGTGGGAGCGTTATTGGTAAATTCAACCTTCCTAGTCCAATGCTTTCTACAACTTTTGCTCAAGTTGGAACAGGATTAGTATATTGGACTGTTCAACGTTCAACACGTTTCCTACTGTTACTTAGGTTGGAGTAGGAATAGTAATTCTGAAACCCCCCCCACGCTCCCCTTCAAAGTCCAACACCTTCCCCAAGGTTGCCTAGGTTGGCATGAGAATAGTATATCTGATTCCCCAAGTCCAACATTTTCCCCAAAGTATATTAGTTTGGAGTGGGAATAGTAAATTTGACCCTTCCAGAGTCCAAACCTTTCCCCGATGTTGGAATCAGAATAGTAATTCTGATTACCCTCTGATGTATGTGCCTTTCATATTTTTATTTGAATGGAGTTATACTAATATATTTGTTTTTATGTACTTTTTGCCCTTTATTAGATTGAGGTTAGAACTGAAAACATTATTCCTCCCTGGTCGAAAGATTTACCTATTTTTAATAATGTCTGTGGGATAGTATTTACAGTAGAAATAATGTGAGAATATTTTAAAAACGTTTGATTCAGTTTTGCTACTTTTTTTTTCTTCACTAGTTTGCAAATACATTTATGTTGCCTAAAAGTATATTATTGAGATATTATATTTTTGTTTCATGTTGTGTTTTGTTTTTTAGACGTTTTAGATATTCTTGACAAATGTTAGTTTTAGTCATTCATGTTTAATATCTATGGGTAATGGTTAATTGGTTTCAATTTGTTTTAAAGTTAGCTATTTATTATTAATCATTTTTAAAAGTTATCAATCAAATTATCAAATTATATATTCCAAATTATGTATTATTTATTGCATTATTTGAATTAATTTACTTTTTGGGAATCTGCTGCCCCTCAAGGGACTACCTGTCCCACCTCACCCTGCACCAGGAGGCGCCTGTGACTGCAGCACCTAAGAGAGGGAGGAGAGCATCCCTCCAAGCGCATATAGAGGTGCATCAACCCCACTGTGACTACCTGTGCCTGGAGGCACCAGTGACTACCATGACTACCAGCACTTAGGAGGGGAGGAGAGCAAACTCCCAAGTGCATATAACACCATATCAACCCCATAGAGGATCTGCCGCACCTCCAAGGACTACCTGTCCCACTTCACCCTGCGCCTAGAGGCGCCTGTGATTGCTGTGACTGCCAGCACCTGAGAGGGGGAGAAGGGAATCTCCCTCAAGCTGATATAGCGCTGCATAAATCCCACAGTGCTGGATGCATTAGAGACGCTCTCAGGCAAAGCCCGAGCCGTCATTGCTTGGAGGAGGCAGGGCTGGGCCACCCCCCTTTCATTCAGACTAAAGTGCAGTAAACATACCTTTTTGTTACTTGCATTGATATGTTTCTACAATGGGTAAAAGAAAAGCAACAATGAAAGCTGGTTCAAACGACTGTAATCATACCACTAGGAACTCAATAACAAGTTTTTTAACAGGGTCTGTGACAATGTTAAATAAAGAAATGATTAATGTGGAGGAAAGATTGAAGGCTTACACAGTGGGTGACATCTGAGGCTCTTTTATAGTGGAAACCCCTAGAATTAATGTGGCAGGCACTCTGACAATTACATTTGGGTCACTTCCCACTATTGACCCGTGGTGTTTCAATTGCTGTACTTTATCCTATTTCAAACCTTTCCCCCTCAATTGCAAGCCCCCACCCACTAAAAAGAAAAGGGGCTTGAACAAAGTAAACCCGGCAACAGGAGGCCAACGTAAGAGGAAGGGTGCTAATTTCCTACGTTCAGTCCCTTAGTGAGCTAATAAAAAGTGTAGAGTCACTGGTTAAACAGACTCTAGAGGGGGTGACAAACAAATTAACCCAGCTTGAAACCAGTCTAGCAAGTGTCCTGATGCTAGTAGAGAAACAAGCAAATACTACGGACCAAATAATTAAGTGACAAAGGGAGTAATAAATAAGAAGATAAGTTTAAATGGGCTACCTCCAGGAGCTCAGCCGGGCAAGAGAGAATGATCGAAAATCTGAAATCAAACTGCACTACCACTATAGTGGTAAGGGATTGTATAATATTGAACTTTAGAGAACCACTTTTGGTCGAGTTTGTTTTAATCGCTCCAGAACCCATACCTTCAAAATGGTCACTTGAGAAGCAATATAAAAGCAGTTCAGTTGGGTTACTTCAATAGACCCGTTTCTCTGGCACAAACGTCAAAACAAAGGCCCAATAGAGATATAATGAAAGTGCCAGATGCAACTAACAACCATTTTGCATTCCTAGAAGGGCTGGACAAATTAGATTAACTAACACCCTTAGACAAATTAGATTCTGCACCCCATGATTGGGAGGTAATAGCTCAAATTGCACAACTGATTAACGGCACACAGGAATCTCTGGACAAAGATCTACTTCCCTCCAATGATCAAATGTCCATAGTTTAATGGAACATTGGTGGACTAGCTAATAATACAAATCTAGTTGACTGGGTAAAATACGCGAGTAAGGCCCAGATTGTGTGTATCCAGGAAACATGGCTTATAAAATGACTCAAAATTGATGGTTTCACATCCTAGTGTACTGCAGCCTCTCTATCTCAAGGGGAGAGCAAAAGGAGGCCTTCTTGCACTAGTCTTATCTAGAATAACACTAACAGTAACTAACACATTCCTAGCATCACTCCGTTATCAATTTGTGCTCCTTGCTTCAGATGGCAATACTGACATTATTTTTATACATTTTTAGAATAAAGTTTTTGATTCCATAAGGGCCGACGTGGTTAAAACAATGGAAAGAGACCTGGATTAATTTATTGATCATTTGTCATTTGATCATTTGTCCAAGGAATTTAATGTTACTAACTTTGTTTTTCCCTCACAGGTGTGTGGCCTTACCGAAAAAAGGGTGATGATATTGGTCATTTTAAATACTGCGTATATGGAACAGCTTTAAATGATCTATTTCTTAAGTACAATTTAAACATAGCTGATTTTTACAGTCCCAATTGTGTAACACAGTTCTCTACCTATATTTGGAAGAGGTTGCAACAGTGATATTGGTATTCTCACCCCAGGGAAAGAGAGAATAGTACCTTATGACTTTCAGGTGGGGGGAAATTGCATGAGCAACCATGATCCAATAATACTAACATTAAAGATAAAGTTGCAGGCAGCTTCTGATGCAGATAAAGTAACCAATGTTATCCCCTTAGGGTGGAATCAATTAGGACCTGTGGACCTGTCAAGCTTTTGAAGTGACCTAGTGGTTAGGGATATGGATTTCTTTATGAGTAGTTTGGCCTCAGAGACATTTTTTAAGGAGATGATGGAATCACATCTATACGTCTCCAATTCCATAAGTCAACTTTTGACCATGAGGACAAATAGTAAATGGATGGGAGAAAAAGGATGGTTTAACCATCCTTGTACTCAGACACGCAATAATCGTATAAAATTATTACATACAAATCCCAGTAACTTACCTACTATTAGGGCTGGGAGGTACAGATTTAGGAAGCCTCTAACTGCCAGAAAAAAAGAGCTGCAATTTGAAGCGTGGGAAAAATTAGTACAATCGGCAGAGATTAAGGATCGTACACTCTTTTGGAAAATAATAAATGCCTAGATATTTTCTAAAGACACTGTGCCCAAATTAGAATCATCAATACCAGCGAAAGAGTGGGTAGACCATTTCGCCTCATTTTTTTCTTTCACCAAGGAACTAGATGAAGCTACTATGATCACCACAGGATCTCCACTTAATCCTTTGGTTTCTACCTTGGAAGAGGTTTTGAAGGCATTGAATAAAAAACCAAAGGAGAAGGCCCCGGATGGGGTCCCGATGGACACTTATAAGTCTCTTCCTGCCCTGTTTACCCCCCTCCTGACTAATATTTTAAACATAGCAGGGCCAGTCTTTTTACCCCCTTCTTGGTCCAACTCATTAATTATGCACATTTTTAAGAAGGGTTCAAGGAATGATCCAAAATGTTACTGACCTATCTCCCTTCTTTACCCCTCAGCTAAGCAATTGGGGAGCGTCATTTTTGAACAATTGGAAGCCTGAGCTGATGAAAACGATATACTAACAAGTGCCCAATATGGTTTCAAGAAAGGTCTTGGGACAGTAGAACAGTGCCTTAATTGGAATCTTCTGATAGGAAAGTACACTGTGGCTAAAGAAGATTCCTTGCTATGTGCTTTGTAGATACTAGCTGCGCCTCTTATCTGTTTAACCACAAAAAAATGTGGAAATGTATAGATTGGCGAGGGAATGCTTTTTTAACATCAAAGGTACTTTTCAGGCCACCATTCAATATAGGGAGGGGGGTTCGCCAGGGCTGAGTCCTGGTGCCTTTTCTCTTTCTCCTATATATAAATGGGGTAGATGCTAAATTACAGTCGCTTGGCCCTGACACCACTACAGTTGGCACACAAACAATACCAATTCTCTTGTATGTCGAGAGATGCAGCTTTACTGGCTTTAACTCCTAAAACTCTGCAAAATCTGATTAACACCTTTACAAATATATGGAAGAAAAATACCTAAAAAATCAACTTAGTGAAAACCTTCACCATGAGTGGTGGCCAAAGTAGGAGGAGGGCAATCTCCTTCTTTATAAAGGGAAACAGAATTCAAAATACCAAACATTTCAGTTACTTAGGATTCAGTTCTCCTCAAATGGGGTCTGGAAACTAGTACTAAGAAACAATGAGGATATTTTTAGGTTTGCTTCCTGCCTAGGCTCTAAGCTGATTAAAGAAATGCTCTCACTATATAATGTTAAATCAGTTGCAGCAGCTACATATGGTACACATATTTGTGGTTTTGGTGCAAAGTATCTCATTCAACACCAGAAACTATTATCCATAGAGAATTAGGAATCTATTTCCTATAAAATATATTAGAATCAAAACCACTCCTTTTATGGCGCATTGAGGCCCTCATTACGAGTTTGAAGGACTGGAAAGCCCGTCTGTCAAACTCCAGGCAGGGTGGCCACCGGACCTATTAGGTATTTCCCAGTAGGTCAGCGGGCGGAAACCTCATAATCAAGCCAGCGGCAATGCTGTCACCTGCAGGGTGCACCAGCACAGCCGCAATGTTCACTGTCTGCACAGCAGTGAAGGTTGGGGGCCCATTGACTCCTACATGTCTGCAATGATAAGTCCGAACAATCTACCTAGCATGTAGCACTTTTTTCAGATTTTATCTGGCACATGGTAAGCAATATCTAAGACCACTCTTTTTAAAAGAAAATGTGTACAACTACCGTGAGGCTTTTCGTTTTTTACTGGAGCTAAAGGATGTATGTTACCAGGTAGCAATGTTTTTTATAAAGGTGTTACGCACAAGGAACACATTATTCCTTGTGGAAACTGAGATTGCCTAGAACAGTCTATAACGCTTTATCAACTGTATCTTGGCCTATTTTATTATATATATATATATATATATATATATGTATATATATATATATATATATATATATATTACATATATATATATATATTACATATATATATATATAATACATATATATATATATATATATATATATATATATGTATATATATATATATATATATATATATATATATGTATTTTAATAAAATGTAATTTGTATTTCCTTTTGTTATGTGAATATAAGGATGCTTTTAATTCATGCTTTTATGTGTGATGCAGTTATTGTATGGTTTATTATGCCATAACTGAATCAAATGTCTTTAACTTTGGATTTACTTTTTATAAATTACTATAATGTTAAATATGAAATACATAGAGGGGTGTAGCCAGCTAGATGGTTGCTCTGTGACACTAAGCTAGTGCTCCAGCCCCGTAAACAGCAGCCTCCATAATCCTCCCTACCCAATCGAGTATCCAAGCCCCGGACAGCTTGTGACCTATGGCTGCAACTGAGGGGCACGGCGATCGGATCTGTCCTGGGCGCTAATTGCCAAATCAGCAGCCTTTTGCCAGGAGGAGAGCAATGGCCTACGTGAGCAGTGCCCGAGACATGTGGGTGCAATTGTACCGGCCCGGAGCCACCAAGTGAGACCAGATTGTGGAAGGGAAGAGTGGAGCTACCGGAGGGGCTATGCTCGGGCTGCCGAGAATAATGGACCTGGGACAGACCAAGAGGACCTAGGGACTTCTTTTTGAGGAACCTGTGGCCAGGCATTACCAGCAGGCCACATCGTAGACCTCAAGCAGCTGCTATTTCCTGAGAGAGAGCAGGTGGGTTTGCCAGCAACCTGAACAGGATGCAGACACTGCATAGAAGCGAGTGGTGGGTTGCATTGTGGGCCTCGTATGCCTGATGGGCTGTGGGCCAGACCCGCTGTACCGCTGTAGTGAAAAGAGAGAATGGCCTGGAGTCAATGGCCTCTCTCCCCCAGCAGTGACACTGTCAGGCCGCTCAGCTGGAGCACTTATCCGCAGAGGCAATGCTTGACCCCCTACTCTCTTCCTAGGCAGTGTCTGATCAAGGGTGAGACTTACATCAAATACTGCCCCAGGAGGGAAGGGGAGACCTAGATTAATATCAACCCTGTGCTTTGCGTTTTGCATGTTACATATCCAAAAAAACTGTCTTTTGTATGCAACACTGTAGGAAAATAGCTCCTTGTGGCAGTTACCCCCTCCCCACGTTTTGCCTGATATTGATGCTGACTTGACTGAGAGTGTGCTGGGACCCTGCTAACCAGGCCCCAACACCAGTGTTCTTTCACTAAAAAAGTACCATTGTTTCCACAATTGGCACACCCCTGGCACACAGATAAGTTCCTTGTACAAGGTACCAGTGATACCAAGGGCCCTGTGACCGGGGAAGGTCCCTGAGGGCTGCAGCATATGTTGTGCCACCCTAAGTGACCCCTCACCTAACACAGGCACACTGCCTTTGCAGATTGTGTGTGTTGGTGGGGAGAAAAAGGCAAAGTTGACATGGGATCCCCCTCAGGGTGCCATGCACACAAACTACTGCCTGTGGCATAGGTAAGTCACTCCTCTAGCAGGCCTTAAAGCCCTAAGGCAGGGTGCACTATACCACAGGTGAGGGCATAGCTGCATGAGCAATATGCCCCTACAGTGTCTAAGTCCATTCTTAGACATTGTAAGTACAGTGTGGCCATATTAAGTATATGGTCTGGGAGTTTGTCAAAAAGAACTCCATAATTCCATAATGGCTACACTGAATACTGGGAAGTTTGGTATCAAACTTCTCAGAATAATACACCCACACTGATGAAAGTGTTGGATTTATTAAAAAATGCACACAGAGGGCATCTTAGAGATGCCCCCTGTATTTTACTCAATCCTTCAGTGCAGGACTGACTGTTCTGTGCCAGCTTTCCACTGAGGCGAGTTTCTGACCCCAGGGCGTGAGAGCCTTTGTGCTCTCTGGGGCCAGAAAGAAAGCCTGCACTGAGTGGAGGTGCTTCACACCTCCACCCTGCATGAACTGTAACACCTGGAGATGAACCTCAGAGGCTCAGGCCTGGTGTTACAATGCCCCCAGGGCATTCCAGCCAGTAGAGATGCCCGCCACCTGGACGAGCCCCCACTTTTGGCGACAAGTCCAGAGGGATAATGAGAAAAACAAGGAGGAGTCACCCCCTCAGCCAGGACCACCCCTAAGGTGTCCAGAGCTGAAGTGACCCCCTCCTTGAGAAATCCGCCATCTTGCTTTGGAGGATTAGGACCAATAGGGATGGGGATGTGCTTCCCTCCCCAGAGGGAGTGTGCACAAGGAAGGTGTAGCCACCCTCAGGGACACTGCCCCTGACTGAACCTAACACACCCCTAAATTTAGTATTTAGGGACAACCCTGAACCCAGATCATCAGATTCCTGACGATCTCAAGAAAGAAGAAGGACTGCTGAGCCGAAAACCCTGCAGAGAAGGGAAGGAGACAACAACTAACTCGGCCCCAGCCTTACCGGCCCGTCTCCTGCTTTGAAAAGCTGCAAGAGAAGAAGCAACTCGTTCTGCAGGACCAGCAGCCCCTAAAAAGCCTCCAGGGGACTGCCTGCACCACTGAGGACCATGGCACTCCTGTGGACATCGGACCTGCCCCCAAAAAAGACAAAGAAACCATATTTAAAGGGACAATCACCTGACTCCAGAAGGGTGAGTCCAACTACTCTGCACCCAATGCCCCCGGCCGTGTCCAGAGAAACCAGATACCCAGAGAGGACCCCGATGTGTCCACCCTGGGATGACCTCTCTGCACCCCCCATGACGGCGCCTGCAGAGGGAATCCCGAGGACCCCCCTGACCACAACTGCTCGGGACGAAGATATCTGATGCCTGGAGAAGCACTGCACCCGCAGCCCCCAGATCCGTGAGAAACCGTTCACCGGTACAGCAACAACCAGCAGGCGGCCTTCACCCTTGCCCTGTCAGTGGCTTGCCCGAGAGGCCCCCTTGTGCCCTGTCTGCAGCACCTAAGTGACCCCTGGGTCCCTCCATTGAGTTCTATTGAGAACCCAATGCCCTGTTTGCACACTGCACCCGGCTGCCCGCATGCCACTGAAGATGTGGTTTTTGTGCCTACTTAGGGACCCTCCAGCACTGCTCCAAACCCCCCTGGTCTGCCCTCTGACAACGCGGCTACTTACCTGCAAGCAGACTGGAACCGGAGTGCCCCCTGTCTTCATAGGCGCCCACGTTATTTTGGCTCCTGTTTGACCTCTGCACCTGACCGGCCCTGTGTTGCTGCTGCTGGGTGCTTGGTGTTGCCTTGAACCCCCAACGGTGGGCTACCATGCCCCGGAGACTGAACCCGTAAGTGTGGTACTTACCTCAGAAGCTGTACTTTACTTACCTTCCTCAGGAACTGTTGAAGATTGCAGTGTCCACTTTTAAAATAGCTTTTTGCCATTTTAAAGAAAACTGTGTACAATATTTAAACTATTCAATGTCCTAAGTATTACTCTGCAAAGTATCTTTCATTCAATGTACTTACCTGCTAAATTAATCTTGTGGTTCTAGAAATAAATTATGAAAATAATATTTTTCTGTATAAACACCTATTGGCCTGGAGTTAAGTCATTGAGTGTGTGTTTTCACTTATTGCTTGTGTGTGTACAACAAAAGCTTAACACTTCCCTCTGATAAGCCCAACTGCTCAACCCACTACCACTAATAGAGCATTAGTATTATCTATTTTTTTGCCTCTGTCAAGCCTCTTGGGGAACCCCTGGACTCTGTGCACACTATTTCTCATTTTGATATAGTATGTACAGAGACAGCTTCGTACAGACACACTTACTGCAATCTCTTCTCTCAAGAAATCAGTTCAATTCACTATTGTGTACAAACACAAAGTTTACATCACTCCAAGAACCAGTGACCACAAAATAACCAGTCACTACACATTAGTTTCAGGTGCAGTGGGGCTGCATTTAACCAAGTTTGTGAAAGAGTAACTCTTCGTTTTCTTGAAAAGATTGCCACAGTTTTTAAGTCTTAACTTTCTAATGCTGTTAAAAGCGTACTTCTTGTAATTCCAGCAATATTTGGCAACTGAAACTGTTCTGGACTAAGGGTAGTGTACTAACCTTTCTTGTGGTACTTAGCCCTTTCACTTGTTATTTTTTGCAGGAACTGATGTTAGCCACTCGAAATGCTAATTAGAGAATACGCCTGGGCTGAGGAACGGAAGTCACCTTCAAAGGAAAACTGCAGCCACAGAAATCAGGTAATCGGGACGCTGGGGAGAACATGGTAGTGAAGGGAAGGTAGCGTAAACTCCAATTCCAACACTGATGGGCAGCAGGAGGTTCTGCTGTAGCTGGGCCTTGAGCGGAGGTGCCAGGGGAGGTCAGGCTGGATATCCTTGCTGTAGCTGGGTGCGGCACAAAGGCTTCAGGGGAGGCTGGCCAGGAGAACAGATCTTTCCCAGAGTCAAAGCCAAGCACTCACTGACGTTTTGCCTGCAGTATTTATAGCTGTATTCCCACGTGTTGGTTACCACGATACGGATAATTGGGAATAGCTGCCCCAGAATTATCATCAAGTACTTCTGATGAGTCATAAGCATGAATCATATTATTACAGCAGCATGACTAAGTGTAAATGCATATTTATCAAAAACAAGGTCATGCATTTCCTCTGACTGATAAGACTGAGTCATGTTACTACAGTAGCATGACTAAGCGTAGTGCATGTTTATCTCTAGTACAAAAGCATACATGGATTCATGTATTATAGTAAGCATACATGTATACACATACAGACCAGACACTGGGGAATAACACTGATCTTACAGAGCAGCCTAACGGATGACAATATGGTTGATGGAATGCCACTCTGAAGCACGTATGAGACGTGTTGGTGCAGGGGCTCGTGGTCATGACACACACTGGCCACTGAGGAGGGGGACAAGCAATCAAGACGTCGGTGGAACAGCTCTTTTGCCATTGCCTGACCCATCCTCCCCAGGACAGAATTGGAGGTGAGTCGAAGGTTGGCTGCAACGGACCACAGGCATCGAGGTGAGACGGGCCCCAGACATAAAGAAGGGAGGTGAACAGTGGAGCACACTGCCTGTGGAGCTATTGGGGGCATAGCTGCAGACTGAGGTGCAGAGAGGTACAGTGCTTCACTGAACTAGGCACTGTGGGATCTCTGGCCTCGGCGATCAGTGCTTGGAGTCCTGGAGCCGCACCCACTTGGATACAGGTTTCTGCCCCTCCCCATGGGCTATATATGATCTCTGAAGGGACAGCTGAGACCTTACGGCGTTGACACCCATCCTGGTATTTGAAGCTGCAGTTGAGGTAGATGAACTGCACCCTTTGACATATACACTGCACGCACCCTTGAGTGCGGGGACACCATTACACATGTGCACTACCTATATGTAGCTTTACAATGGTAACTCTGAACATGGCCATGTAACATGTTTAAGATCATGGAATTGTCCCCCCAAGCCAAATATGTTATTGAGGTGCCAATCCCATGCATCCCCGGGGGCTCCAGCATGGACCTCGGGTACTGCAAAACTAGCGCTCTGGGGTTTTCTCTGCAGCTGGCTGCTTCCAACCCTCATACAGGTTTCTGCCTTTCTGCCCTCCTGGGGTCTGGGCAGCCCAGTCCCAGGAAGGCAGAACAAAGGATTTCCTCTGAGAGAGGCTGTTAAACCCGCTCCCTTTGGAAATAGGTGTTTAGGGCTGGGGAGAAGTAGCCTGCCCCAGCCTCTGGAAATGCTTTGAAGAGCACAGATGGTGCCCTCCTTGCATAAGCCAGTCTACACCGGTTCAGGGATCCCCAAGACCCTGCTCTGGCGCGAAACTGGACAAAGGAAAGGGGGGTGACCACTCCCCTGTCCATCACCACCCCAGGGGTGGTGCCCAGAGCTCCTCCAGTGTGTCCCAGACGTCTGCCATCTTGAATGCAGAGGTGTGAGGGCACAATGGAGACCGCTGAGTGGCCAGTGCCAGCAGGTGATGTCAGAGACCCCTCCTGATAGGCTCTTACCTGGTAAGGTAGCCAATCCTCCTCTGAGGGCTATTTAGGGTCTCTTCTGTGGGTTTCTCGTCAGATAACGAATGCAAGAGCTCACCAGAGTTCCTCTGCATCTCTCTCTTCAACTTCTGCCAAGGATCGACCGCTGACTGCTCCAGGAAGCCTGCAAAACCACAACAAAGTAGCAAGATGACTAACAGCAACATTGTAGCGCCTAATCCTGCCGACTTTCTCGACTGTTTCATGGTGGTGCATGCTCTGAGGGCTGTCTGCCTTCATCCTGCACTGGAAGCCAAGAAGAAATCTCCTGTGGGTCGACGGAATCTTCCCCCTGCTAATGCAGGCACCAAACTTCTGCATCACCGGTTCTCTGGGTTCCCTCTCAACTTGACAAGCGTGGTCCCTGGAACACAGGAGCTGGATCCAAGTGTCCCCAACAGTCCAGTGTCCTTCTGTTCAAATTTGGTGGAGGTAAGTCCTTGCCTCCCCACGCCAGACAGTAATCCTGTGTACAGAGTGATGTGCAGCTGCTAGGGCTTCTGTGCACTTTTGCAAGGATTCCTTCGTGCACAGCACAGCCCAGGTCCCCAGCACTCTGTCCTGCATTGCTCAACTCGCTGAGTTGACCACCGGCTTTGTGGGACCCTCTTCTGTTGTGTTGAGACGACTGGCATGCTCAGATTTCTTGAACGCCTGTTCAAGTGCTTCTGCGGGTGCTGCCTGCTTCTGCATGGGCTTTTTCTGTTGCTGAGCGCTCCCTCTGTCTCCTCCTCCAAGGGGCGATCTCCTGGTCCTTCCTGGGTACGGGCAGCACCCATTATCTTTAACCGTGACTCTTGCAGGTAGCAAGACTTGTTTGCAGTCTTTCTGCGTGGAAACAACTCTGCATCCTCCAGCACGCTGTGGGACATCTTATGACCAAAGGAGAAGTTCCTGGCACCTTCCGTTGTTGCAGAATCTTTGACTTCTTCCAACCAGAGGCAGCCCTTTTGCCCCTTCATCCGGGGATTAGTGGGCTCCTGCCCCCCCTGGACACTTGCGTGAGTCTTGGACTTAGTCCCCTTCCTTTACAGGTCCTCAGGTCCAGGAATCTGTCTTCAGTGCTTTGCAGTCAGTTGTTGCCTTTGCAGAATCCCATATCTCGACTTTACTGTCTTTCTGGGGTAGTAGGGTAACTTTACTCCTACTTTTCAGGGTCTTGGGGTGGGGTATCTTGGACACCCTTAGTGTTTTCTTACAGTCCCAGCGACCCTCTACACACTACACTAGGCCTGGGGTCCATTCGTGGTTCGCATTCCACTTTTGGAGTATATGGTTTGTGTTGCCCCTAGGCCTATTTTCTCCTATTGCATCCTATTGTGTTCTACAGTGTTTGCACTACTTTTCTAACTGTTTACTTACCTGATTTTGGTTTGTGTATATATTCTGTGTATTTTACTTACCTCGTAAGGGAGTATATCCTCTGAGATATTTTTGGCACATTGTCACTAAATTAAGTACCTTTATTTTTAGTAACTCTGACTATTGTTTCTTATGATATAGTGCTATATGATATAAGTGGTATAGTAGTAGCTTTGCATGTCTCCTAGTTCAGCCTAAGCTGATCTGCTATAGCTACCTCTATCAGCCTAAGCTGCTAGAACACTACTAATCTACTAATAAGGGATAACTGGACCTGGCACAAGGTGTAAGTACCACAAGGTACCCACTATAAGCCAGGCCAGCCTCCTACAGGGGGGTACTGAGAGGGTCCAGAGGCAGACCGGGAGGCAGTCAGAAGGCAACACCGAGGATTAGAAAGAAAAGCAGGAGGCAACGATCTGGATCCAGGACTCTAGTGGTGATCTGCAGAGATGGCACATTGGGCAGCAGAGACAGGAATGAGAACGAGTCAGGACCCTGGTGGAGTCTGTAATGTCTGCTGAATCTGCTAGAACCAAGTCAGAATGACTGGAGGACTCACCGCCCACTGATGCTGAACAGACATAGGCTGAATGCTCCTACTGAAATGGGTTTCTTGCCTGGTGGGGCAGGCGGAAAACCTTTGACCAACACTATATCCTTCATAAATGATGGTCACATCACTAATGAGATACTAGATGCAGTTCAGTCTTATTAGAAGTGCTGGCATGAAAGTCAACGCCCTAACAGTGCGACTGTCTTGCAGCAAGCAGAATACATCGATGGGCTAAGAAGGCAACAGGATTCGGACCCTTGAGAAGGGATAATACAGCGGGCTGGGAATTGCACACACACTGGATCATAGGCACTCCCCCTCAATACCTCTACCCTTGTGTACCCTCTTATCTCTTGAACGTAACAACTGTGGTGAGCAGGGCAGGTGTAAGAATGTGAAGTTGTATGTATGCAAGTGTGCTATAGGTAGGGACACCAAAGTGGCTTACCTGGAGCTGAAGCCGGCAGTAGCTTGTCTGGGTCCAGATTTTGCACTTGTGAGATAACACAGTCTATAGAGAGGGAATGATTAGTAATGCAACACAAATGTCCTTGTTGAAGACAAATCGGGCAATTGCGGTGCAATACAAATGGGGAGACACATCTTAGGGACTAGTGTGTTTACCCGGGGAGAAAGGGGGGAGTTCTACTATTTAGGAATGTATTGTTAAAGGTAGTGACAGCAGTGCTGTATGTGGGGGGAGGGTAGGGAGAGTAGGAGGGATGACAGAGAGCAGAATATCCACAATGACAACATCAGATGTGTGACCGTACTTGTCTCCTCACATGTAACATGAGAGGCCTGGGTACCTTTGTAAAACATTACAGGACACACACGTATTTGAGGCGCACAGGGATCCACATAGCTATGCTACAGGAGACACACTTAACGCGGAGGAGGAAGCACAGAATTTACAGAAGTAGTGGAGGGAGAAGCTGTACTTATCGATTTACTCTTCTTATGCTGGGGGGGGGTGTCTCTATATGGGTGGCGCTCGGGTTCCAGCAATTTAGTCACATAGCTGACAGTGAGAGGATATACATTCTGGTACACGGCAGGCTTGATGGTGTCCAATTGTGCCTCCTTATTGTGTACGCCCCAATATAAACAACAGAGATTTTTTCCTGGCTTTAGAGACTGAACTCTTACATTACGTGGATATGATTGTTACTTTTGGGGGGTGACTTTAATTGTGTGCTTGACGGTATTTTGGATAGACACCTGCCACGTTTGGGCACCAAACACACCATGACGACCAGGCTGACAAAGACCATGCATAGTCTGCAATGTAGGGACATATGGAGGGAACTGCACCCAACGGCGACAGAGTTCTCCTATTACTCCTCCACTCACCACACTCATAGCAGACTGGATTGGTTTCTCACTACTGCAAGAGTGGCACTAAATATCAAGGGGTTGAGAGATCAGGTCAGGTTCCTCTCTGACCATGCCCCTCTGCTTCTGGAATGTGATATTAGCAGACATGCCCGACAAGTACAACTGTGGAGACTCAGACTGGAATCACTGGGGGATACAGAGTTTAAGGCAAATGCAGGGTTATTCTGAGGTTACCTAGACCACTACGGAGATGCAAGGCAGCAAATGGGGCGCAAGTAAAGTGATGATCTGAGAGGAATGCCTCAGGAAGATATATGGCACGAGGAGAAAGCTTGAGAGGAAACTGCGGGAAGGAAAGGCCCGACTAATCCAACTGCAGCAATAGACGAGGGGTGCAGTGGAAGACCTGGTGGACCTCACGGCCGCCCATAGATGCATGGCAGAGGAATGGGTTCAGGCTGGACCACCATGTGAGGAGGGACTAACGGCAGAGAATATATAAAGAAGGTGATTGGTCGGGCCGCATGCTGGCCTGGCTGTTGCAATGGGAAAGACCTCATCCTGTGATACTCTCCTTGATGAGAGTGGATGGACATGTGCTAATGGGCCAGGCTGCAATGAACCGGGTACTGTGGGATCACCTGGAAGAGGTCTACAAAAAAACTTTCAAGGAGATGTTGCAAGACAGTAGAGTTTCTAAGGGAAATTGAAATTCCACTCCTGAGGGCAGAGGATAGAGTGGACTTACAGGAAGATATTCAGCTGGATCAGCTGAGGGCGGCTCTCTGAGACATAGCCAGAAGGAAGATCCAGGGCCCTGATGACCTTCCCCATTGCCGAAACAAGTATGATGCCATAATGATGACACCAGAGAAAGTGAATGAACCCAAAATAAAATGCTCTGGACTAAAACAAGCTAAAATCATATTAAAATATATCTAAAATCTAATTAAAAACTTGTTAAAAATAGCTAAAACATACAAAGAGGCATAATGTTGACCATGAAAAGCACAGCAGGCCAAAGATAAAGGCAATGTTGGCAAACTTTAAAACTTTAGAATAGACCAAATGTATTCAACAGTAGTCATGATATTGAAGAATGTCTTCGAAGCCATCAAAGAGAAAAGGCATTCAAGAAAGACGCCACATTGGCAGGTGTTAGATTGAAGACAGCATTTGGCAGACGGATCCACGGTGCAGTAGTGCACAGCAGCCTCAAACTCAGGATCTCCCGCGATGGCTGCACCATTCAAGGTGCCCATAGGACCCAGACAGTCCACCAAGGACAGTTCATAAGTGTCATCGCGAATCAGCCTCAGTCTCATGGGGCATGTAGGAAGTTGGCTCTGTATATACTATTTCAAAGTGAGAAATAGTGTGCACAGAGTCCAAGGGTTCCCCTTAGAGGTAAGATAGTGGCAAAATTAGATAATACCAATGCTCTATTTTGTGGTAGTGTGGTTGAGCAGTAGGCTTATCAGAGGGTAGTGTTAAGCATTTGTTGTATACACACAGGCAATAAATTAGGAACACACACTCAAAGACTTACTCCAGACCAATAGGTTTTTATATAGAAAAATATATTTTCTTCATTTATTTTTAGAACCACAAGTTCAAGATTTGAAGTAAATACATAAAATACAAGGTACTCCACACAGGTAAGTTAGGAACTTTGAATTAGAGCAATAACCTATACAGTTTTTGTTAAAATGCCAATAAGCTATTTTAAAAGTGGACACAGAGCAAACAAATCAATAGTTCCTGGGGGAGGTAAGTAATGGTTAGAGTGGGAGGTAAGTAAGACACTTAGAAGTCTCAGTTCATGGGCATAGGCAGCCCACCGTTGGGGGTTCAAGGCAACCCCAAAGTTACCACACCAGCAGCTCAGGGCCGGTCAGGTGCAGAGGTCAAAGAGGTGCCCAAAACACATAGGCACCTATGGAGAACAGGGGTGCTCTGGTTCCAGTCTGCCAGCAGGTAAGTACCCGTGTCCTCAGGGGCAGACCAGGGGGGTTTTGTAGAGAACTGGGGGGACACACGTAGGCACACAAAACACACCCTCAGCAGCACAGGGGAGGCCGGGAGCAGTGCGCAAAGCAGGCGTCGGGTTTTGTATTGGTTTCAATGGAGGGACCCGGAGGTCACTCTTGTGGTGCAGGCAGGCACAGGGGGGCTTCTCAGGCCAGCCGACACCTGGGCTAGGGAGAGGGTTGCCTGGGGGTCACTCCTGCACTGAAGTTCGGTTCCTTCTGGTCCTGGGGGCTGCGGGTGCAGTGCTTGGTCCAGGCGTCTGGTCCCTTGTTACAGGCAGTCGCGGTCAGGGGGAGCCTCTGGATTCTCTCTGCAGTCGTTGCTGTGGGTGACCGGGGAGAGGTCTCAGGCTACTCATGGGGTTGCAGTCGCCAGGGAGTCCTCCCTGTAGTGTTGGTTCTCTTTTATCTTGAGCCGGGGGCGTCGGGTGCAGAGTGTGAATTCTCATGCTTCCGGCGGGAAGAGTGAGGTCTTTAAAGTTGAAGAAAAGTTGCAAGTTTGTTGCAGGTTGTTGAGCAGAGACGCTGCTCACAGGAGCTTCTTGGTCCTTGGGGTAAGGGCAGTCCTCTGAGGCTTCAGAGGTTGCTGGCCCCTGTTGGATGCTTCGCTGGTTGCAGGTTTTCGACTCCGGAGACAGGCCGGTAGGGCTGGGTCCAAAGCAGTTGTCGTCATCCGTCATCCCTGGAGGCTTGTAGGTCATCAGTCCTTCTTTGTAGTTCTGGTTGCAGGAATCTGATTTCCCAGGTTCTGGGGTGCCCCTAAATACTAAATTTAGGGGTGTGTTTAGGTCTGGGAGGGCAGTAGCCAATGGCTACTGTCCTGGAGGATGGCTACACCTTCTTTGTGCCTCCTCCCTGTGGTGAGGGGGCACATCACTAATCCTATTGGGGGAATCCTCCAAAACTAAAATGGAGGATTTCTAAATGCAGGGGTCACCTCAGCTCAGGGCACCTTAGGGGCTGTCCTGACTGGTGGGTGACTTCTCTTTGTTTTTCTAATTATCTCCTCCAGCCGTGCTGCCAAAAGTGGGGGCATTGGCCGGAGGGGCGGGCATCTCCACTAGCTGGGATGCCCTTGGGCACTGTAACAAAGGGGGAGAACCTTTGAGGCTCACCGCCAGGTGTTAGAGTTCCTGCAGGGAGAGGTGTGAAGTACCTCCACCCAGTGCAGGCTTTGTTCCTGGCCACAGTGTGACAAAGGCACTCTCCCCCTGTGGCCAGCAACTCGTCTGGTTGTGGCAGGCTGGCAGAAACTGGTCAGCCCCACACTAGAAGTCAGGTTGGTATTCAGGGGGCATCTCTAAGATGCCCTCTGGGTGCATGTTACAATAAATTCCACACTGGCATCAGTGTGCATTTATTGTGCTGAGAAGTTTGATACCACACTTCCCAGATTTCAGTGTAGCCATTATGGAACTGTGGAGTTTGTGTTTGACAAACTCCCAGACCATATACTCTTATGGCTACCCTGCACTTACAAGGTCTAAGGTTTTGCCTAGACACTGTAGGGGCATAGTGCTCATGCAAATATGCCCTCACCTGTGGTATAGTGCACCCTGCCTTATGGCTGTAAGGCCTGCTAGAGGGGTTACTTACCTATGCCACAGGCAGTGTGAGATTGGCATGGCACTCTGAGGGGAGTGCCATGTCGACTTAGTCTTTTTCTCCCCACCAGCACACACAAGCTGTGAGGCAGTGTACATGTGCTGAGTGAGGGGTCCCCAGGGTGGCATAAGACATGGTGCAGCCCTTAGAGACCTTCCCCGGCATCAGGGCCTTTGGTACCAGGGGTATCAGTTACAAGGGACTTATCTGAGTGCCAGGGCTGTGCCAATTGTGGAAGCCAAGGTACATTTTAGGGAAAGAACACTGGTGCTGGGGCCTGGTTAGCAGGGTCCCAGCACACTTTCAATCAAAACTTAGCATCAGCAAAGGCAAAAAGTCAAGGGGTAACCATGCCAAGGAGGCATTTCCTTACAGGGCACAACTGTGAATGAACCCTCAACGGGAACATCAGCAGTTCCTTCTCCACAGGAGGCACTGGCAGAACAGCAAGGCACACCGAAGGTAGATGTTCAAACAGGCACCAGGCGCAATGAAAGACTGGTTCCACACACCAAAGAACTGGTCGGAATGACAAGGACCAGTCATGCTCCAATTCTTTCAGCAACGGAGCACCAAAAAACTGTACCATGCGATCATGGCATAGCTGGGCTGGTGGTAGCTCCATCACTCCGCTTAGCTAGGAAGGCACAACCACTGCCTGTCAGGAACAGCAGCAGAAGTATCACGCAGATCAATGCCAAAGTCACAGGAAAGCCGCCAAACACACTGGAAAAAAGTGAATATATAGCTGAAGGAATGACTCAGAAGACAGTCTGGAAGGTGGACACAAATCCAGGTCCAACAGCCTAACAGAAATGCACAATCCCTCTAGTGCTTGAAGCGTTGAATATTCTGAATACCAGCTCTCCAAAATGCTTGGGGAAGTTAGCATTTAATAGGGATTGTATCTCTGCTGATGATCTTGCTATCTGAAGAGTATACGTCTCTCTAGCCGATGTCAACGCAACTTATTTCTGGAACAGTAGCACCTTTAATCTGCTCAGTTTTTCATAATTTACATTAGTAGTATCCATGTGAGGCCACATTTTTGCTAATCTTATCTCTTGTGTGGGGGGAATAAAACATGTCTGCAACACGTTACGATCTTAGAGACTGAAATTGCAAAGGCAATTCCCGGTCACCTATCGCAACAGCTTTAGTCATTTAGCACCACATAACTTCCATTAGAAAATACCTGAAATTCTGGACGAATCAAAGGGACTGGAGTACCTATCAGAAAACAGGCCAAGTTTGCGACCCCTGCATTGCAAACGCCATGAAGGGAAACCTGTTTGCAAATCACTGAATGATTAACAGTAGTCTCACATTTGCCTCCGCTAAGAAAGACCTCTGTTTCACCGTTCAGACATTTATATTCAAAGGGCAACTCCCACTCTTTTTTAATATAGCTGTCACCTAGCCACTCGTATCTGCCCACAGCAAGATGTTTAAAGCATTTCGAAAAACAAAAAGTGGAAATGGGCAGATTCATAATGCCATGTACGAGCCAAACTGTTGATGGACTCTGCAACTGTAAAAGGCAATTTTTCTAGCTTTTCTATGTAAAGCATGGTGAAACTTGCTTTACTTTTAGCCATTGTCTGTTGTACCCTGGATAAATTAAAAGCAGCAAACAATTTGCTAACATTAATATACTTCCATGGAACACTGCTGTTTTTCAGAATCTGTAGTGTCCAACCTAATTGTATTATGGAATGCAGCTGACTTTGTCCATGGTGTAGAAAGGATGTCATTATGTATGATGTCTATCGCAGATGACACTATGGGCCTGATTCTAACTTTGGAGGACGGTGTTAAACCGTCCCAAAAGTGGCGGATATACCACCTACCGTATTACGAGTCCATTATATCCTATGGAACTCGTAATACGGTAGGTGGTATATCCGCCACTTTTGGGACGGTTTAACACCGTCCTCCAAAGTTAGAATCAGGCCCTATGTTATTAAGGGAGTAAATCCTGTTGGACAGAATGCTGATGCCATTATCAACAACAGCTAAAGCCTTTTCCAAAGTCTTTTTATCTGTCTGCCTTTTTTTTCAAATCTCTTTATAAATTGCAGCTGAGACTCACAGAGCAGGTGCTCACATAGATGAATAAACCAACTACAAAATCATAGAGACATGAATTATAATAATCATACAAAGATACTATTGAAACCACAACAATTAACTATGCCACTTAATAAGAATTAGCGATGTTATATTACATATGAGGGCGGAACGCTAGTAGTGTCCAATCTGAGGAGCACGATCACATAACTACAGAGCACTCAGCAGAGACCCGTTGTGCTCGTCTACTTGTGTCGGATGATAGCATCAAGGGGGCAGCCTTGGCTATATCATGACCGGCCGGGTAAGGATAGGAACTCTCCCATCCGGTATCTACTGCTCGAATGGGAGCTGCAGTAGCACAGTAGCTTGCGTTGGGGGGGGTCAAGAAGGCAACGCTAACAGGGCATAAGAGACCCAAAAGCAGGGAAAACCATGTGTCTATCCAGTGCAGTGATATGTACGGGGGATCAAGGTGGGTGTATGTCATTCTTAGCTTCAATGCTTACAATGAAGGCATCCCATATTTCAAAGCCTCCTTGAGCCAACCCTCTATACTGTAGCTGTCGCAAAGTTTGGGCCTCCGCATAGGACCATTGCAGCAGGTCGCGTAGCCAACTGGTATATCCTGGGGCATGTGGGGCCGTCCAATGGGTCGCTATCAGACGTTTAAACACTATGAAGGCCAGGTCAATAAAGTGGTGTGCTTGTTTGTCCCCCTTGGCGTGGCGGTGCAGTCCCAGCAAGCAGGACTCGGGATCCGTTTTTAAGGCATGATCAGTAATGTCAGCTACTGTGTCAGTAATGCGTTGCCAATCTATGGCCAACGGGGGGCACTTCCACACCACGTCGTAGAAATCCGCTAATGGCTTTGCACATCTACGGCACACTGGGTCCGTCGCGGGGAACATTCATTTTATGCAGGAAGGGGATAAATAGGAGTGGTGCACATAATAAAATTGGGTGTAGCGGAGTCTGTGGTTTCAAGAGACATTTTTGACAGTGGATAGCGCCGCTGCCCAGGCTGTCTGAGACAAGGGGGTAGGGAGTCCCTCATTCCAGCGGGATTTTGCGCGCTAGTTCTGGGCAGACCCCCAATAACAGCATTGAGTATAGTCGTGATATTGCATCCCGTGTGCCTCCCACTGATAAGATCAATGTGAGTAAATGAGATGTCGTGGTTCATTATCGCCCCCACCCCACGTAGTGTGTAGTAAGTGCTGTATTGCACAATATGATAAGAAGGCACTAGCTTGTATCCCTGTACTCTCCATAAGCTCGCCAAAGGACTGTAGAGTGGAGTCCAAGTAAAGCTCCCCAGTGTTCACTACGCTCACGCCACGGGGATATGTTATGATGCACTGACAGGGCTTGGGCCCTAAGCAACTTTGTCAGAGGAATCAAAGGAGAGTATGGTATTACAGAGCCCTTACCGTGAACATATCGCAGCCAACAGGACTTGGCGACTTCTAACAGGACGGATCCGCGTGGGGCGGGGCATGACCTGTCCAACAGCCAGGTCAGCATCGGGAGCGACGCTAGCGTTTCCAACATTACCTTGTGTTCCGCTGTGTGGCTCCCCACCAACCAAGCGACCGGCCACTGCAACTGGGCAGCCGCATAGTACAGTTCAAAGTTGGGCATACCTAAACGCCCGCCCTCTGTGGGTATTGTGTCGTGGACAGCGCTACTCGACGTCTGTCCCTACCCCATAGTAAATCAGTCACTATAACAACAATATGACCACGGCACACAGGATAGTATGATTACAGTTCGTATTGAGGACAAGTGTCCCTGGTGTTCAGGTTCAGGATGTGGATAACAAATTCGAAAAGTCCTCAGTCGATGATGCAGGTGTCTTTATTTGTAGGCACAATCTGCCACAGACTTGCGTTGTCTTCGAGAAACAGCCAACACGTGTTTCGTCACACAAGTGACTTCATCAAGGCTGGGCCATTTTCCAGGAAATTGAGTAGTGGGTAGAGTCGATGGTGTTGTACGCGAGTAATATAAAGTTCAGCGGCTGGCAGTAGGTGAGTGGAGATCCAGTAAAAGGCAGGTGAGCAAGATAGGCCCTGATAAGCCTTGGGTCGGGACCCTGTAAAGGTGGTGAAGCGGTCGTCGAATGCAGCTCAAGCGCGTCTCGGTGTAAATCAGTCACTATTGACTGTAGGGACTTGAAGAACGAGCGAGGTAGGACAATCGGGAGTGCTGTAAAATAATATAGGAACCTCGGGAGGATGAACATTTTGCCGATAGCCACTCTGCCCATAGGTGACAAGGGAAGAGCTCCCCAGAAGGGTAATGAACCACGGATTGAGCGAAGAACTCTGTCTATATTGCCATTCCTTATATCTTCTATAGAATGATAGACCTGTATGCCCAGATACTTAAAGGTGGAATGGCACCACGGTAGGTGGTAGTTTGGTAGGACCGATTGGAGCTCCAATGGGAAAAATACAGGATTTAGACCAATTGACACGCCAGCCAGAGATGGCTTCAAAGGTATCGAGTATATCCATTACCCCTGTCACAGAGGCAGCATGATCTCACAAATACACCAGGGCGTCATCTGCGTACAGAGAAATAATGTGGTGCGTGCATAGCTCCAGGATGCCCCACAGATGTGCTTGTGTGTGTAACCTGACGGGCAATGGTTCCATAGCTATGGCAAACAGCAGAAGGGACAACAGGCAACCCTGTCTGGTGCCCCTGCATATTGGGAAGGAATCTGAAATAACCTGTCCCGTTTTGACACGGGGCACAGGATTGGAGTATACTGTCATAATCCATTTTATATATCCGCGCCAAATCCCATTGCACCTATCGATCTAATAAGGAAGTCCCAGCTCAGCGTATCGAATGCCTTCTCGATTTCTAATGACATGGCCACTGCACGAGGGAAAGACTCAGAGTTATTATTGTGTATTATAGGAAGCAGTCTCCTGATGTTTAAGAAGGCGTTTCTACCTGGTATAAACCCCGACTGATCCTCATGGATTAGTTGTGGTAGAAATGGAAGGAGTCTATTGGCTAAAATTTTCCCCCAACACTTTCCAATCCCAGTTCATCGGTGAGAGAGGGCGATATGATCTAACGTCAAGAGGATCGCAACCAGGCTTTGGGAGCACCACTATGAGGGCCTCGCACATCGAGTCAGGCAATTTCACCCGGTCATACGCTTCATTGAACACCCGGAGCAAGGGTTGTTAAAGGCGATTCGCCTGAGATGCGAAGTACTCCACCGGGAGGCCATCTGACCCAGGTGCCTTGTTTCAGGCCATTTGGGACAGCGCTAGGCACATTTCCTCCAGACAGATGGGGCCATCTAGCACGTCTGCCTGCTCAGGTTGCAGGTGTCGCCGGGGGGCAGAGCTCAAGAAGCCAACCACCCGGTCTGCAGGAGGAGGAGGAGGGGATGCGTATAATGACCGATAGTAGGCATAAATGGCCTCATTTATTGCCACTTAAGAGTTGACTTCCCCGAGTCCAAACGGATTGCCCCTATGGGAGAGGAATGAGAGTTCTGTTGCACAAGCCAGGCCAGTTGGCGGCCCGATCTATCTCCTTCTGCGTGCTGTCGTGTCATATAGGGGGTTATTCCAACTTTGAAGGAAGTGGTAATCCGTCCCAAAAGTGACGGTAAAGTGACGGATATACCACCAGCCGTACTACGAGTCCATTATATCCTATGGAACTCGTAATACGGCTGGTGGTAAATCCGTCACATTTGGGACGGATTACCACCTCCTCCAAAGCTGGAATAACCCCCATAGTGTCTATGGTCATGTTTGCTCAGTCTAGAATCGGCCTCTCTGTGACTGGCTCTCAGGGAACTTAGCTCATCTATTGGCATCTCAGTCCTAGCACTGCAATCTCTGCTTCACGCAGCCTAGACACCAGCTCCACCAGCTCCCTAACCAGGTCACGAAGAACCCCCACAGAGGCAGCCATGCAGTGTTCCCGTATTACCACCTTGTGGGCATCCCACTCAGTCGTGCAATGTGTTGTAGAATTATCATTGTGTGAGAAATAAGTGGAAGAGCACTGGTCAAGCTCAACACAGAAGGGGGGGTCAGACAGTGCCTCCACCTGCAGGTGCCACGTAGGGATCTGTGCGCATGGGCGGCCCCATCCTAAAATCACACGCAGTGGGCAGTGATCCGATGCAGTGCGAGCTAAGTAATAAGATGCATGCACTCTATGCACTACTGTTGGCAAAGCAAGGATCAAGTCTGTCCTGGTGTGTAGGTTGTGGACAGGGAAATAGAAGGAGTATTCATGTTCCGTCGGGTGTCCCAATCGCCAGACGTCACACAAGCCGTTCTTCATCTTCCAGTCCTCAAGCTCATGCGAGATCTGTCTGCTCAGGGCGGACGGTAGTAGGGGAAGGATCTATCCATATGGACATCTAAGACACAGTTAAAATCACCACCCCAAATGCTGTTCCCAGCTGGATCGCGGAACAGCCCGGCTGTCACTCTATGCAGGGAACTTTTTTGGTTGGTGTTGGATGTATACAGTGCCACAAGGGACAGTGTTGTACTATCTAGCAGCCCTCGGACACCACATAGCGGCCATCAGGGTCTATCTGAGAGTGGGCGACCACATAGGGTACCCCTGCGGCGATCAAGATCACCACTCCCCGGGCGAAGGATGAAGAGGTAGTGCCAAACATTTGCCCCCTCCAGTTTGTGCGTGTTTTCTCTAGGGTGGCTTCCGACAAGTGTGTTTCCTGTAGCATAGCAAAATGCACTAGGTGGCGTTTCAGATATGCGTGCATGCGCTATCGCCTACGTGGTGTAGCCATCCCCTTCACATTCCATGTGATCACGTTATACCGTGGAGTGTGTACCTGTGTTTGTGTGGTCATGGCTATATAGTGATATAAGACATTAGAGGCACTCGATAAGCCTAGCCCACCACTCTCCCAGCGGATTCCGGCCGCAACCCCCCCTCAGGCACAGTCGCCCCCTCAGAGTCAAGAGCGCGCCCCAAGCCTCTCATATTGGATATGATGTGTGGCAATAACAAAACAAACCCATAGAAGAACAATGGGAGAGCCCCATGAGAGAATAACAGAAAAACAACAATATAAAACATTAAGAATATATATGAGAAAACAGAACAGAGCCTGCAAGCTGGCATGAACGTGAACTGGTCCATATGGAAGAGGGCCAGAACACGGAGTCTGTGCTCCCAGCCATTCAGATAGCATCTCAGGCCCTGTTGCCCTCTGCTCCAACAGAGAGAGCTCGGAAGTGTGTCGTAGTTCCATCACCGCCTATTCATCGGTCCAGCGGGGGCCTTCACGCCCAGCCGTGGGGAAAAAAAGAGGGCATTATCACACCTAGGTCTCCTTAGATAAAAATATGAATAGTTTAGATCAGATGTCATCGGCGGAACGTGGAGTGAGCAACCGGCCCAGGGGTGAATCCTCAGAGTCAGAGCGATTCTCATGTTCAGCTTCAGTGTCCACGAGGTCACACAGTGTCGAGAAGAGATTAGACACAAACCGCGTGGTCTCTCGTAACAGACGAGAACACTCCTCTTCTACCTGTGTTGGGGTGGGTTTGACCTCTGAGTGAGTCCGACGTTCGCGTTTCACCTTGGGGAACGACCATCCCTCACCTGTATCCTCCAGCTGTATGGATTGGGCAAGACCCTTGGCATGGAGCCAGGTCCATGCATCTTCCGGAGAGACAAAAATATATGCTTTAGGACCATCCTGTACACAACGTTTTGCAGAGAACAGAAGAGCGTATTTAATGTTATGTTTGCCGAGGCGCTTCTTCACCTGGTAGAAGGAGCTAAGTTTCTTCTGAACTTCAGCAGGGAAGTCCGGATAGGACGTTATCAATGCATTTTCAAACTTCAGAGAGCCTTCCTTACGAAACAACTACAGAACTAGATCTCTGTCCTGGTAATTAAGTAATCTGGCTATCAGAGGGTGAGGGTGGGCTCCCAGCGGCGGGGGTCTGCCTGAGATGCTGTGGCCACGTTCCACCGAGAAGAACTTCAGGATTCTGACCCATAGGACTGTGTCTGTAAGACACTTTTCTATGAACAATTCAGTGTTGGGTCCTTCTGACCTCTCCGGAAAGCCCACCAATCAGATGTTGTTCCTTCTCGATATCCCCTCTGCATCTTCTGCCCTGCGCCGCAGCCCATCTACCTCTATTGTCAAGTGGAGCATCTTCTCCTGGAGAACTCTTACAGTGGGATTTAGCTCAGCCTCATCCTTTTCCACATCCGTGACCCAGTCAGCCAACGTGCGATGATCAGTTCGGAGTAGGTTAACATCTATTGTTACTGCATCAATTTTTTACTCCAGTGTTGTCTTGGTGTCCATTATAGCCTGTAGTACCTTTTCAAATTGTGAGGTGTGGTTGTGTAAGGTGCCTTCCATTTGTCACAGTGCCTGGAAAGTCATGTCCTGTTTTTTAGTCGGGGCATCGGATGCGTCCATGGTTCCTGCAGGTGTTCTAGTTGACTTTGATTTGCCCATTCGGCCTCTTAAGCTTTGTGGAAAGCCGGTGATGTGTCGTATCCAAATTGTGGGGATTATGCTCTTATGGGCGCAATCCCGCGTGTCGCCCAGTCAGCCAAAGACCCCGGGGTGCGTCCCCCTCAGATGCCGAAGGATGGCGTGTGCCAGCAGGGCAGCGTCCGTACCCCATCAGTGATGGCAGGTCCACTCACCGGGGACGGCGCTTGACGGCCGCGCTACCTCGGCCCCCCGAATCTCTGCCGGTGCGTCATCCTCTCAGGTCACGGCTCCATTCCCTCTCAGCGGGGGCCGGAGCGCTGCAGGGTGCTCCCGGGCCAACAGGGCATTTAGCAATCTGCAGGAGAGGTCCAGGGATCGGCTATTACCAAGAGATTTAACTAGCCGGGAGCGGAGATTATGCTGCCTTTATCTATCTGCCTTAAACGTGCAGAAGCTTCTATTTGAGAAAGCTTTGACAGATCTCATTGTATATGGCACAGATTAATCTTTTGGAGCGTGGCTTTCTTGGAGCTAACAAGAAGTCGTGTACGTCTATATCTTCAGAAAGATTATTGAGATGTTCCTTAACTGCTGCTAAGGTGTTAGTCTGTAACTATTATTGACACAGTTTACCCACACTGTATGTAGTAACTATACCCGAATGTTGACCCGAGACAAAGTGAGGGCCCAGCCGGCTAATCTTGAAACTCCCTGAGGAATTCACAAAATGCGCCTGACACCCATCTGTCCACTGGCCACAATACCCACCCGCCAGGACTGAAAAGTGAAGAATTAAAGGTACCAGCCTGAACCTTTGCATCTAATTTTCCCTCTGTAATGTTGAGGAAGGGCTGCCAATTGATGAATTTTGGTGATGTGGGGATTTTGGTGGTGTGGGTGCATTAATTTCCTTCAATTTTGCTAACCCTAGACAGGATGTCTGTTGAATTGTGTCATTTAAAAAGATCATTTGCACAGATATGAGGCAAACTCTAAATAAAGCTTCCCCATGCACTTTTCACATTGCAAGTCAGGAAACAAAGGAATCTGAATAAATCAATTTTGTGTTTGTTAGCATAATGTTCTTAATTTTAGAAGGTGGTAACTTGAAATAGCATAAATCTGCATTCAGCAGTGTTGAACAGTGTTCCCACTGTGTGTAATTGAATACTGATCTGTGTCTAGTTGCACGGTGCAGGTAGTAATGTCCCCAATTGTTATAACACAACATTTCCCCATAATTATTTTTGTTAGTGTACACATGATCACTTCCAAATACAGTGTAAGCCTTCATCTCGTCTAACATGGAATCAACTGTTTATACATCCCAGTCATCAGATGCAACACCAGGTGTAACTATTTCAGTCATTGATATTTTGAAGACCTATGGAATTTGAATGACCTCAGTAGGCGCGTATATATCAAATGTAACTTTATCCTACACTATCCCATCAGGAGTGGGTACCGCCGAAATGTTCACAAGGGAAAACTCTCTTTTGTTCTTATGTGAGGAAAGAAATGGAGTTAGGACTTCATTCACAGGCTCAACAGAGCAGTGTTCAGGAAGGTAATGACCCTTTATACGCAGGAAGAAAACAGTCACAAAACCAATCCATAGAAAAAATTTGAGCAATTTCAGAAATAACCACAGATAGTTGCATGGATAAATTAAATAGTTATTTTTAAGCAATATGTACAGCCTACGTGTTTTTGAAACAGTTTCAATTGCAGGTGCAGATGAAGTTGAAGAAAAGTCATCAATGTCGATGAAGTAACCAGAAGCTGTCTCTGCAAACACAGGAACTGGTGCATTACTGGTGGAGGATCCATTTTGTGTGGAGGCTCATAATAGACAATGTTGTCAGTTTGTGTTGTGTTAGAATAAAAGACAGTCACATGTTAGAAAGGTGTTGTCGTTGAAGTGGTAACTGGAATCAGCAAAAGTTAATTTTCCACCCTCCCCATGCTTGAGGACGCATTTGTAGAATTGTTGGCTATGCTTGTGTAGTCAGAACTGTTATTGTTTCTTCTTTGAAGAGGTATGTCCTGTTGGCTAGTGAGAGGGGACTGGGAACTACCCAAGGGACCTCTGGGTCCACTGTGCAGAATCGGCCACATGATGGAGTTTCATGTTGTCAATGGAGACAATTCTGTTTGCTTTGAAACCAGGCAGCGGTGGTAGGATGACAGTTCTGGTACCTTGTATTCCCAGGACTTTGACCGGTGCTCTGTAGGATGGGCTGAATTCCTTCTTCACAGCAATCTTCTCTTGAACCACCTCCCCGACTTTAGGAATCCAGGCAGTAGAAGCTATTGGCAAATGCCTTATTTCTACAGTGGCAGCACTGGCAGATGATTTATCATCACAAAATTGCTGAAGCTCCTGTAAGACAGAACACCGCTCTGCGGTCTGAAGACCGCCACGGTGATTCTGTGTTTCCCGCTGGGCTGGCGGGCGACCTCCAGAAGGCCGCCCGCCAGCCCAGCGGGAAACCCCTTCCCACGAGGAAGCCGGCTCCGCAGTTGCACCCGTTGCTAAGCAGACACTGAAATTCTTTGTGGGGCCCTCTTACGGGGGCCCCTGCAGGGCCCATGCCATTGGCATGGGCACTGCAGGGGCCCCCAGGGGCCCCACGACACCCCATACCGTCATCCTGTGGAACAGGATGGCGGTATGGGGTGTCGGAATCCCCATGGCGGCGCAGCTGGGATTCCTGAGGGCAGCGGAAAACCGGCGCGGTCAGAATGCCCTTGAGAGCACCGCCAGCCTGTTGGCGGTGCTCTTGACCGCCAGGGTCAGAATGACCCCCTAAGACAGTAATTTATGTCAAAAGAAGTATCTGCTGCCACTTAACCAGGGCCATCTAGATCTGGGACATACATAGGTATCCCAAAGAGAACGTCATAGGGAGTGCGTCCTCCCAAGGACCTTCTTGGCAGATTATTCAGTGCTTTCTGGACCCCATATAGGTGATGAAGCCAGCTGCGGCCACAACCTAATGCTCTAGCTGTTAAGGGCTGCTTTAGATCTTGCTTCCTCCTCTCCACAACCAAATTTCCCACGAGGTGGTAAGATGAGAAGAAATGGAGTTCAACACCCATCATCCCCGTGGTGTCCCTGAATGCCTTAGAAGCAAAGGCAGGGCCCTGGTCCAAATGGAATGCTGCAACCGCATATGTACAGATAAAGAGCAGCAAGTCTTTTATAACAGTTCGAGCGTCAACCGACCGCTGAGACCATACCCACAGGAATCTAGAACAAGAATCTATAGCAACTAAGATGTATTTGTATGCACCATCAGGTTGTAGGGGACCACAGTGGTCCAGGTACACACACTGTAGTGGCCTATTGGACACTAAGAAGGATGCCTCGGGAGGGCGTTTGATGTTTAAGCCCTTTATCTGCTGAGAAACATCACAGCAAAGGACATATTGCTTGGTCTGCTTGTATTGACCTGACCACCAGAAGCGTTTCTGTAAGAGTGTTATTGTGGCTGCAACACCATCATGTGTAGAGGCGACACCCTCATGCGCTGCTTTGATGAGATCTAATCTCTGGTCTTTGTTGGGGATCACTCGATCTCCATCCCCAGGAATTGTTGGATGTGCAACAATCTGTGCACTGATGTGATAGTAATATTTTGTAGGGTATGCTTTTGGGAGAGGCTTGTCTTCAGCTGAAGCTTTCACGGCAGCCAAAATGCCATTATCCAATCTTGTCTGAGAATGAGTCAATGTAGCCACAGAAGCCGTAGCTACTGGTGACTTGGCTGCTTCATCAGCCAAAGTGTTGCCAATAACGTATACTCCTACACATTGGTGGCCCAATATACTGACTACATTAGCACTCAGTAGCTCATCCTTCAGGTTAGCCACCTTCCCTGTAGGAGGCTGGCCTGGCTTGTAGTGGGTACCAGAGGTACTTACACCTTGTGCCAGGTCCAGTTATCCCTTATTAGTGTAGAAGAGGTGTTTCTAGCAGCTTAGACTGATACAAGGTAGCTATGGCAAAGCAGCTTAGACTGAACTAGGAGACATGCAAAGCTCCTACTATACCACTTATATCATATGCACAATGTCATAAGAAAACACAATACACAGAGTTACTAAAAATAAAGGTACTTTATTTTTATGACAATATGCCAAAAGTATCTCAGTGAGTACCCTCAGTAAGAAGGTAAGTAATATACACAAGTTATATGTACACAAATCAAAATCAGGTAAGCAAGAGCAAGAAAAGTAATGCAAACAGTGTAGAATTACAATAGGTTGCAATAGGCAAGCATAGGTATAGGGGCAACACAAACCATATACTCCAAAAGTGGAATGAGAACCACAAATGGACCCCAGACCTATGTGAGCTTGTAGAGGGTCGCTGGGACTGTAAGAAAACAGTGAGGGTTAGAAAAATACCCCACCCCAAGACCCTGAAAAGTAGGAGTAAAGTACACCTACTACCCCCAGAGAGCACAATAGTCGTGAAAGGGGGATTCTGCAGGAAGAACAAACACCAGCAGTGCACTGACAATGGATTTCCGGACCTGAGGACCTGCAAGGCAAGGAGACCAAGTCCAATAGTCGCAACAGTGTCCAGGGGGGGCAGGAGCCCAGGAAACCCCCAGATAAAGGTGCAAGGAAGCTGCCTCTGGTTGGAAGAAACTTGGAGTTCTGCAAGAAAGAAGAGGACTAGGAACTTCTCCTTTTGAAGACAGATGTCCCACGTCGCGATGAAGCTTGCAGAGGTGTTCCCACGCAGAAATATTACAAACAAGCCTTGCTAGCTGCAAGGGTCGCAGTAGAGGTTTTTGGGTGCTTCTGAGGACCAGGAAGGACCAGGATGTCGGCTTTTGGAGGAGGAGATAGAGGGGGTACTCAGCAACTCAGAGAGCCCTCACAGAAGCAGGCAGCATCCGCAAAAGTACCCCAACAGGCACTTAGAAGAAGAGTGAACTGGAGTCCATGCGAAGTTACAAAAGGGGGTCCCACGACGTCGGAGGACAACTCAGAAGGTTGTGCACTGCAGGACAGAGTGCTGGGGACCCAGGCTTGGCTGTGCATGAAGGAAATCCTGGAAGCATGCACAGGAGCCAGAGCAGCTGCAAATCACGTGGTACACAGCTTTGCAGTTTAGCGTGGGGAGGCAAGGACTTACCTCCACCAAACTTGGACCGAAGAATCACTGGACTGTAGGAGTCACTTGGACAGAGTTGCTGTGTTCCAGGGACCACTGTCGTCAGGATGAGAGGGAACCCAGAGGACCAGTGATGCAGTCTTTTGGTGCCTGCGTTAGCAGGGGGAAGATTCCGTCGACCCACTGGATATTTCTTCGGAGCTTCTGGTGCAAGGTGAAGGCAGGCTACCCCCAGAGCATGCACCACCAGGAAACAGTCAAGAAAGCCAGCAGGAGTAGGCGCTACAATGTTGCTGGTAGTCATCTTGCTACTTTGTTGCGGTTTTGCAGGCGTCCTGGAACAGTCAGCGGTCGATCCTTGGTAGAAGGCGAAGAGGGAGATGCAGAGGAAATCTGGTGAGCTCTTGCATTCGTTATCTGAAGAATTCCCCAAAGCAGAGACCCTAAATAGCCAGAAAAGGAGGTTTGGCTACCAAGTTAGGAGGATTGGCTACCAAGAGAGGTAAGAGCTTATCAGAAGGAGCCTCTGACGTCACCTGCTGGCACTGGCCACTCAGAGCAGTCCAGTGTGCCCCCAACACCTCTGTTTCCAAGATGGCAGAGGTCTGGAGCACACTGGAGGAGCTCTGGGCAACTCCCCTGGGAGGTACTGGTCAGGGGAGTGGTCACTCCCCTTTCCTTTGTCCAGATTCGCACCAGAGCAGGGCTGGGGGATCCCTGAACCGGTGTATACTGGCATATGCAGAGATGGGCACCATCTGTGCCCATCAAAGCATTTCCAGAGGCTGGGGGAGGCTACTCCTCCCCAGCCCTTCACACCTATTTCCAAAGGGAGAGGGTGTAACACCCTCTCTCAGAGGAAATCCTTTGTTCTGCCTTCCTGGGCCAGGGATGCCTGGACCCCAGGAGGGCAGAAACCTGTCTGAGGGGTTGGCAGCAGCAGCAGCAGCTGCAGTGGAGACCCCGGAAAGGCAGTTTGGCAGTACCCGGGTTCTGTGCTAGAGACCCAGGGGATCATGGAATTGTCTCCCCAATACCAGAATGGTATTGGGGGGACAATTCCATGATCTTAGACATGTTACATGGCCATGTTCGGAGTTACCATTGTGACACTATACATAGGTAGTGACCTATGTATAGTGCACGCGTGTAATGATGTCCCCGCACTCACAAAGTCCGGGGAATTTGCCCTGAACAATGTGGGGGCATCTTGACTAGTGCCAGAGTGCCCACACACTAAGTAACTTTGCACCCAACCTTCGCTAGGTGAAGGTTAGACATATAGGTGACTTAAAAGTTACTTATGTGCAGTGGTAAATGGCTGTGAAATAACGTGGACCTTATTTCACGCAGGCTGCAGTGGCAGGCCTGTGTAAGAATTGTCAGAGCTCCCTATGGGTGGCAAAAGAAATGCTGCAGCCCATAGGGATCTCCTGGAACCCCAATACCCTGGGTACCTCAGTACCATATACAAGGGAATTATATGGGTGTACCAGTATGCCAATGTGAATTGGTAAATGTAGTCACTAGCCTGTTAGTGACAAATTTGGAAAGCAGAGAGAGCATAACCACTGAGGTTCTGGTTGGCAGAGCCTCAGTGAGACAGTTAGGCATCACACAGGGAACACATACAGGGCACATACTATGAGCACTGGGGCCCTGTCTGGCAGGGTCCCAGTGACACATGGACTAAAACAACATACATACAGTGAAATATGGGGGTAACATGCCAGGCAAGATGGTACTTTCCTACACTCCCCCAAAGAGTTCTGTGTTTTATGGTGTTCCCTTTGGAGTCTCTGAACCCGTTCAATCGCCAGTGATTAAGGTAATCATTGTAGGACTGGACGCAGTCGTATGAGTCACAGACAATCAAAGTGAGATGTCCTGGGTCCTTATGTTCTATCTATAAGATAAGGGTTTTGACTTTAGCCTGATGAGCTGTGCAGTCCCCTAGGGTCTGCTTGTAGGTATTGTAAGGGTGGAAGATACCATCCCTCAACACTCTGCTCATGTCTGCGCACGTGGCTGAGTATTGATGTTTAGTACCTATGGCTGGTTGTGCTGAATCATGAGTGTAAATGTCAGTATGGTATCTGTCAAGTGTAAATATGTCTAGAGGGGCAGGGTACTCCTGTTCATATTGGAGGAATTCTTGTGTCTGAAGTTTTGAATCAAAGATGTAATCATCATCAGTGGTGGTCAGGGAGGTTTCCCATTGAATCCAACGTGGATGTAATGCTTTAGCATTAGGAACACTTGCTTTGGTGATGGCCTCTAAGGCTGGCACCAGGGTAACAATAATATTGCGTTTCCGTTGGGCAAGTGGTCTCTCTCCTTAATAACAGCCATTTGAACTGCAGTTAGAGTTTTTTCTGTGGGTGCAAAGCATTGCTCTGCATTGGAACAGAAATGAGATTTATATGCTATTTGCACCATGTCACCTTTGTTAAAGTTGACATAGGTAAACCCAATGGCACCAGAAATTATTCTGATGACCAAATTTGTTTTGTTGTCACAGGTGTGTAAGTGTTTTGCTTCTAGCATGTCCTGTTGCAGTCCTCTAAGGATTCATGTGTGTTCGACTGTCTAGTGTCTAATAGAAAAATCAGGTCGTATAAATCATAGAGTGGCTTGATACTTTGTGCATAGTCAGGAATGTGTGTTTTTCCAAAATTGAAGAAACCAAGTAAATACTGTAGTTTCTTGATTGTATTTGGTGGTTGGAGTTCAGCACACTTCTCAAGTGGGCTCTTACCCTCGTTTGATAGCTTGTATCTCAGGAACAATACACTGAGAAAGGCTATTTTAGTTTTCCTAAAATGTAATTTGTAACCAAGGGCTGCAAATCCTAGAACAATCTGACTGACCCAGGCAAGATGAATGTTGAGGTCGTCATCCGTGAGATAGATGTCATCCACATAGGACAACGCCTCTCAATCAATTTCATGCAATATTGATGTTACACTGGCTGAAAACAGCCCTGGGCTGTTCTTGTAGCCTTGGGACAAACGTCAGAAGCGTTTTTGTGAGCCAAATGAAAAAGCACTCAGATCCAGGCTTTAATGTGCTACATCTTGGCAGAAAAAAATTTGGAAATATCTGTAGGAGGCTGCCCTGGTTTGTAGTGGGTACCAAAGGTACTTACAACTTATGCCAGGTCCAGTTATCCCTTATTAGTGAAATGTAGTCAGTGTCTAGAAGCCAGGCTGTCTAGAGGTAGCTGTAGGCAGAGCAGCCAAAGCTGAACTAGGAGACATGCAAAGTTCTTGCAATACCACTGTAGTCACACAGTACTCACACACATGAAAGACAATACTCAGTGCTACCAAAAATAAAGGTACTTTATTTTAGTGACACAATGCCAAATATAACTGAGAGGCTATAATCTCTTAGAAGGTAAGTATTATACACAAAATATACACTAGTAACCAAAATCAGGTAAGTACACAGTCAGAAAATAGTGCAAACAGTGAAAATCACAATAGGTTGCAATGAGCCTAGGGGGAACACAAACCATATACTAAAACAGTAGTATGCAAAAGTCAGTTTCCCACCTAGGTAGGTGTAGTGTGTAGAGGGGCACTGGGATTGTAAGAAAACACCAAAGGTAAGTAAAATACCCCACTCCAGAGCCCAGGAAAGCAGGAGTAAAACACAGCAAGTTTCCTAAAACACACTAGAAGTTGCGATAGAAGACAATGCAAGAACCAGAAGAGACTGCAAGACACCAACAATGAAGACCTGTGGAAGATGCACTGAAGAGTCCAGGAAGAACAGTAGCCCCTGCTAACCCAGATGAAGGTGGAAAAGTGGAATCACCGGTGAGAAGACAAAGTCAGTATTGCACCAAAGAAGATAGTTGTGGGTTCCTGGTTGGTGTAGAAGATGCCCCACACCGGATGGCTGGATGCAGTCTGGTTTGCATTGCTGGATTCCACCTACAAGCCTTGGTAAACGCAAAGCTTGTGGTTTAGCGGAAAATGGCGGTGCCCGGAACCAGGAAGCACCTGGTGGCTTCTACCCAGGAGGGGGAGACAGAGGGGACTCTCAGCAACTCAGAGCCCTCAGAAGACCAGACAGCGCGCACAGGAGTCCCACAGTACGGGGACAAAGGAGGTGAAAATGGAGGCCCACGCAGCACGACACAAAGGATTCCCATGCCGCCGGAGAACCACTCAGGAAGCTGTGAGTCGCAGGATGGAGTGCTGGGGGCCTAAGTTGTGCTGTGCATGAAGAACTTCTTGGAAGGTCACAGACAAACCTTAGCAACTGCAAGTCACATGGTGCACGGGGGTACAGTCTTGCGTGGGGAGGCAAGGTCTTACCTCCACCAAAGTTGGACAGCTGGACAATGGAACTGCCGGAGTCTCTTTAGTCCACCACCTGTGTCACTGGATCCACGTCTGACATCTGGAGAAAGGGTCCATTCCACCGGTTGTCGCTGCAGAGGGGTGCCCGCTGAAGCAGGGAAGTGACTCCATCACTCCACTGGAGATTTGTTCAGTTCTTCTGGTGCAGGCTGAAGACAGGCAGTCCTTGGAGGATACAGGACCTGGAACTGTTGCAGTTGCTGGCAGGAGCTGAAGTTACAATGTTGCAGAAGTCACCTTTGCTTGTTTGTTGCAGTTTTGTAGAGTTCCTGGAGCAGTCAGCAATTGATCCGGCGGTAGAAGATGAAGTAAAGATGAAGTGAAGCAAAGGATTCCTGCTGGAGTCTTGCAATCTGAATCTTAAGAAACACCCAGAGGAGAGACCCTAAATGCCCTGAGAGGGGGATTGGTCACCTAGCCCAGTAAGCACCTATTAGGAGGGGTGTAAGGAAATGGCTCCCTGTTGCAGTTACCCCCCACTTTTTGCCTGATACTGATGCTGACTTGACTGAGAAGTGTGCTGGGACCCTGCTATCCAGGCCCCAGCACCAGTGTTCTTTCACCTAAAATGTACCATTTTTTCCACAATTGGCACAACCCTGGCACGCAGAAAAGCCCCTTGTAAAAGGTATCAGTGTTACCACGGGCCCTGTGACCAGGGAAGGTCCCTAAGGGCTGCAGCATATGTTGTGCCACCCTAAGGGACCCCTCACCTTACACATGCACACTGCCATTGCAGATTGTGTGTGTTGGTGGGGAGAAAAAGGCAAAGTCGACATGGCATCCCCCTCAGGATGCCATGCACACAAAATGCTGCCTGTGGCATAGGTAAGTCACCCCTCTAGCAGGCCTTACAGCCCTAAGGCAGGGTGCACTATAACACAGGTGAGGGCATAGCTGCATGAGCAATATGCCCCTACAATGTCTAAGTCTATTCTTAGACGTTTTAAGTACAGTGTGGCCATATTAAGTATATGGTCTGGGAGTTTGTCAAAAACTAACTCCACACCTCCACAATGGCTACTCTGAATACTGGGAAGTTTGGTATCAAACTTCTCAGAATAATAAACCCACACTGATGCCATTGTTGGATTTATTACAAAATGCACACAAAGGGCATCTTCTAAGATGCCCCCTGTAATTTACCCAATCCTTCAGTGCAGGACTGACTGGTCAGTGCCAGCCTGCCACTGAGACGATTTTCTGCCCCCCCCTGGGGTGAGAGCCTTTGTGCTGTCTGAGGACAGAAACAAAGCCTGTACTGGGTGGAGATGCTTAACACCTCCCTCCTGCAGGAACTGTAACACCTAGCAGGTAGCCTCAAAGGCTCAGGCTTCGTGTTACAATGCCCCAGGGCACTCCAGCTAGTGGAGATGCCGCACCCGCTGGACACAGCCCCCACTTTTGGTGGCAAGTCCAGAGGAGATAATGAGAAAAACAAGGAGGAGTCACCCACCAGTCAGGACAGCCCCTAAGGTGCCCTGAGCTGAGGTGACCCCTGCCTTTAGAAATCCTCCATCTTGTTTTTGGAGGATTCCTCCAATAGGATTAGGGATGTGCCCCCCTCCCCTCAGGGAGGAGGCACAAAGAGGGTGTAGCCACCCTCCAGGACAGTAGCCTTTGGCTACTGGCCCACAGACCTCAACACACCCTTAAATTTACTATTTAAGGGCACCCCAGAACCCAGGAAATCAGATTCCTGCAACCTAAAGAAGAAGAAGGACTCCTGACCTGAAGCCCTGCAGTGAAGACAGAGACGACAACTGCTTTGGCCCCAGCCCTACCAGCCTGTCTCCCAACTTTGAAGAAAACTGCAACAGCGAAGCATCCAACAGGGACCAGCGACCTCTGAAGTCTCAGAGGACTGCCCTGCACCCAAGGACCAAGAAACACCTGTGAACAGCGGCTCTGTTCAACCATCTTCAACTTTCTTGCAACAAAGAAACAACTTCAAGAACTTCACTCTGCACCCGATGCCCCAGGCTCGACCTGCGGAAAACCAACTCTACAGGGAGGACTCCCCAGCGACTGAGAACCCGTGAGTAGCCAGAGTTGACCCCCCTGCTCCCCCACAGCAACGCCTGCAGAGGAAATCCAGAGGCTTCCCCTGACCGCGACTGCCTGTAACAAGGGACCCAACGCCTGGAACCAACACTGCACCCGCAGCCCCCAGGACCGGAAGGAACCGAACTCCAGTGCAGGAGTGACCCCCAGGTGTGACCCTCTGCCTAGCCCAGGTGGTGGCTACCCTGAGGAGACCCCCCTGTGCCTGCTTGCATAGTTGAAGAGACCCCCGGGTCTCCCCATTGCTTTCAATACAAAACCAGACGCTTGTTTGCACTCTGCACCCGGCCGCCCCTGTGCCTCCTAGGGTGTACTTTTTGTTCCTGCTTGTGTCCCCCCCGGTGCCCTACAAAACCCCCCTGGTCTGCCCTCCGAGGACGTGGGTACTTACCTGCTGGCAGACTGGAACCGGGGCACCCCTATTTCCATAGAAGCCTATGTGTTTTGGGCACCTCTTTGACCTCTGCACCTGACCGGCCCTGAGCTGCTGGTGTGGTGACTTTGGGGTTGCCTTGAACCCCCAACGGTGGGCTACATTGGACCCAACTTTGAACCTTTTAAGTGTTTTACTTACCTGTGAACTTAACAATCACTTACCTCCCCCAGGAACTGTTGATTTGTGCACTGTGTCCACTTTTAAAATAGCTTATTGCCATTTTTGTCAAAACTGTACATGCTATTGTGATCATTCATAGTTCCTAGAATACCTGAGTGAAATACCTTTCATTTGAAGTATTACTTGTAAATCTGGAACCTGTGGTTCTTAAAATAAACGAAGAAAATATATTTTTCTATATAAAAACCTATTGGTCTGGAGTAAGTCTTTGAGTGTGTGTTCCTCATTTATTGCCTGTGTGTGTACAACAAATGCTTAACACTACCCTCTGATAAGCCTACTGCTCGACCACACTACCACAAAATAGAGCATTAGAATGATCTCTTTTTCCACTATCTTACCTCTAAGGGGAACCCTTGGACTCTGTGCACACTATTTCTTACTTTGAGGAAAAGGCAAAAAGTTAGGGGGTAACCATGACAAGGAGGCATTTCCTTACACAACCCCCCCCAAACGAAAGAGGATGAGACTAATTTTTCCCAAGAGAGTCTTCATTTTCTAAGTGAAAGAACCTGGAAAGGCCATCTGCATTGGCATGGGCAGTCCCAGGTCCATTCCCTGTGGGGATATGGACCACCTCAACAGTTTAGGGTTTTCTCCTTTCATTTGCATTAGCCACCTGAGAGGTCTGTGGTCAGTATGAACTATGAAGTGAGTACCAAAAAGGTATGGTCTCAACTTCTTCAGGGACCAGACCACAGTAAAGGCCTCCCTCTCAAAGGCACTCCAACGCTGCTCCCTGGGGAGTAACCTCCTGCTAATAATGCAACAGGATGGTCAAGGCCATCATCATTTGTTTGGGCAGGACTGCCCCTATCCCATGTTGAGAGGCATCTGTCTGCACAATGAACTGCTCAGAGTAATCTGGAGCTTTTAAAACTGGTGCTGTGCACATTGCTTGCTTCAGGGTGTCAGAGGCCTTTTGACAGTCCAGGGTCCAGTTAACTTTCTTGGGCATTTTTCTTGGAGGTAAGTTCTGTGAGAGGTGTCACTATTGATCCATAATCCTTCACAAACCTCCTATAGTAACCTGTCAAGCCAAGGAATGCCCTGACTTGAGTCTGGGTTTTTGGAGCTACCCAGTCCAGAATAGTCCAGATCTTGGGTTGGAGTGGCTGAACTCGGCCTCCACCTACAAGGTGTCCCAAGTAAACCACAGTACCCTGCCCTATCTGGCATTTAGATGCCTTGATAGAGAGGCCTGCTGCTTGCAGGGCCTGCAAAACCTTCTTCAGGTGGACCAGGTGATCCTGCCAGTTGGAGCTAAAGAAAGGAATATCATCAAGATAAGCTGCACTAAAGGACTTCAAGCCAGCAAGGATTTGATTCACCAACCTTTGGAAGGTGGCAGGGGCATTCTTAAACCAAAGGGCGTTACAATAAACTGGTAGTGCCTATCCGGTGTAGAGAATGCTGTTTTCTCTTTTGCTCCTGGTGCCATTCTTATTTGCCAGTACCCTGCTGTCAAGTCAAAGGTACTCAGGTATTTGGCAGCACCCAATTTATCAATTAGCTCAGCTGCCCTTGAAATGGGGTGAGCATCTGTCTTGGTGACAGAATTAAGCCCTCTAGTCCACCCAGAACCTCATCTCTCTCTTGCCATCTTTGGTGTGAGGTTTGGGAACCAAGACCACTGGGCTAGCCCAGGGACTGTCAGAGTGCTCAATCACTCCCAACTCCATCATCTTGTGGACTTCCACTTTGATGCTTTCCTTAAGTTGGTCAGACTGTCTGAATATTTTGTTCTTGACAGGCATGCTGTCTTCTGTGTCCATATCATGGGCACACAGGTGTGTCTGACCAGGGGTTAGGGAAAAGAGCTCAGCAAACTGCTGGAGGACTTGCCTGCAGTCAGCTTGCTGTTGGCCAGAGAGGGTGTCTGAATAGATCACTCCATCTACTGTGCCATCTTTAGGGTCAGTGGAGAGGAGATCTGGGAGAGGTTCACTCTCTGCTTCCTGGTCCTCATCTGTAACCATTAACATGTATACATCTGCCCTATCATAGAAGAGTTGAGGCGATTAACATGGATCACCCTCTTGGGGGTCCTGCTAGTGCCCAGGTCCACCAAGTAGGTGACCTGACTCTTTTTCTCTAGTACTGGGTAAGGGCCACTCCATTTGTCCTGAAGTGCCCTGGGAGCCACAGGCTCCAGAACCCAGACTTTCTGCCCTGGCTGAAACTGAACCATAGCAGCCTTTTGGTCATACCACATCTTCTGGAGTTGTTGGCAGGCCTCAAGGTTTTTACTTGCCTTTTCCATGTACTCTGCCATCCTTGAACGTAGGCCTAGTACATAGTCCACTATGTCTTGCTGAGGCTCATGGAGAGGTCTCTCCCAGCCTTCTTTCACTAGAGCTAGTGGTCCCCTAACAGGATGGCCAAACACAAGTTCAAAGGGGGAAAACCCTACTCCCTTCTGAGGCACCTCTCTGTATGCGAAAAGCAGGCATGGCAAGAGGACATCCCATCTCCTTTTGAGTTTTTCAGGGAGCCCCATGATCAGGCTCTTCAATGTCTTGTTAAATCTCTCAGCAAACCATTGGTTTGTGGATGGTATGGTGTGGTGAATTTGTATGTCACCCCACACTCATTCCACATATGTTTCAGGTAAGCTGACATGAAGTTGGTACCTCTGTCAGAAACCACCTCCTTAGGAAATCCCACTCTGGTAAAAATACCAATGAGTGCTTTGGCTACTGCAGGGGCAGTAGTGTACCTAAGGGGAATTGCTTCAGGGTACCTAGTAGCATGATCCACTACTACTAAGATATACTGATTCCCTGATGCTGTGGGAGGTTCAAGTGGACCCACCATATCCACTCCCACTCTTTCAAAGGGGATCCCCATCACTGAAAGTGGAATGAGGGGGGCCTTTGGATCACCACCTGTCTTACCACTGACGCCAATTAACCAAATAAAAGGAAACACTCACCGGAGGCACACACAACACTCAGAAGCAGACATGGAGAGAGAATTGGAAATCATGCCAGTCCTGCTCCTTGCCATATACCTGCACGACCATGACCGCCGACGAAGACGACGACAACGATAAGTACTGCAACCTACTGAACAAGGAAAGAAAGGGCACAGTTACATACCCACCCACTCCACCCACCCCGCAACGCACCCCCAACCCCTCACATCACAAGCCATACACACACCTGAGCAAGAGGTACTTACCCGACACAAGGCCAAGACAACCTGCCCAAAGTACACACATGTGCACAACACCCCCCACAATGAAATGATGAAATGATGAACCACGTATCCAGAGTGTGCCAAAACCAACACTGGGCACACAAACCTTATTACAAATGTAATATCGGAGTGTCCAAATAAGGGCATTGGCCAGTCCAACACAAAAAGGCTGAAGGGCCCAAATGGGCCAAACTTGACTCCCACATGTGCACATGGTACTCCACCAGAAACTGACATCAATGGGGCAGCCAGGCACCTCAGGGAACAGGGGCAGGGGGTGGCGGGTGTGATGCTATTAATTGTGTTTGACCAATGACTTTGTGTTTCACCACTGCGCATATTAGTAGCTCAATGTTCACCAGTAGCACATTATGGGGGTCATTACAACATTGGTGGTAAAAGCCGCTTACCGCCGTGCAGAAGACCGCCAACACACCGCTGCGGAATTCCGCCACAGCTATTATGACCCACATCTCGGAACCCGCCAAAATTCAGACACCCACACAAGTCCGCCACACCAAAGGTCAGTGATAAACTGGTGAAAACAAAACCTCCACCGTCACGCCAACAGAAATACGCCCACACTAACACGACACACGAATCCACGCGGCGGTCTTTCAACCGCGGTATTCCATTGGCGGTACACACCGCTGCGCTCAAAATACACACATATTTACAGAACACAACCACATTGGACAATTTGAAATACACACATCTGAGACACATACACACACCACTCCCACACAACCAATACAATATAAAACACACACCCACATCACCCACAAACCCCTACGACAAAAAGTGAGAACGAAGCACAGAGAGAGACACCACCAGCAAGTACAACAGCATCCACAGGCACATAACACCATCACCCACACAACTTCCACACACCTCACACAACACACCACTACATATCACCACACTTATCACCACACACACCACCCCACACATCACCTACACCACCCCATGGCACAGCAAAGACACCCAAGGTTCTCAGAGGAGGAGCTCAGGGTCATGGTGGAGGAAATCGTCCGGGTAGAGCCACAGCTATTTGGATCACAGGTGCAGCACACCTCAATTGCAAGGAAGATGGAGCTATGGCAAAGAATAGTGGACAGGGTCAACGCAGTGGGACAGCACCCAAGAAATCGAGAGGACATCAGGAAAAGGTGCAACGACCTATGGTGGAAGGTGCGTTCCGTGGTATCAAGAAACCACCGGCGGTTCAGCGGACTGGCGGCGGACCCCCACCTCCTCACCCACAACTAACAACATGGGAGGAGCAGGTCTTGGTGATTCTGCATCCTGAGGGCCTCGCAGGAGTAGGTGGAGGAATGGACTCTGGTAAGTCAAATCTTAACTATTACATCCCCCCCCCTACCTGTATGGTATCACATACCCCCACCCTCGCCCTCACCCCTATCATTACAACTCCTCACAAATGTACCAATATCACAAACCAGCCATCCCAACACCAAGCCCTGCATGCAACAACAAAGCATGGACACCCATCACCAAAGCATGCACACTGCACATAGCCATACACCCCCCTAAACCATCATCACACATGGTCCCACACAGGAATGCCAGCACTGTGGTACACGGTCACCCACCCATTGCACACCATGCCACACACAGATGCAATAATCATGCCTTTCCACCCCTGCAGGACCCCTACCCAACGTCACCAGACAGGAGGGTCCAGACATGTCCACTCCACCCACAGAAGAGGCCCACAGTGATGACAGCACCTCTGTCCAACTGGATCTAGATGACCAGCCCGGCCCATCCGGGGCCTCGGGACAGTCGGTTCCCCTCACACAGGCACAGGCCACCACAGACCTTCCCCCCTCTGGAAACACCAGCACAGCACCCACCCAGCGGGCCCATACCTCCGTCCCCAGGACACGTCAATCAGCTGTGGGTCCACCACTACAGGGAACCCAGGATAACCCACCACCCCAACAACAATAGGGACCTGGGGGCAGTGGCAGTGGGCACACGGTCCAGGGGACGGAGGCCCAGGAACACAGGGGAACTGGGAGGGCTGCCGTGCGACAGGGGGCGGACAGGCCAAGGGAACCCACTCTCCACGAGGCCCTCTCCTCCATCATGGGAGCATACCACCACTCACAGGAGACGATGGCAACGGTACTGGCCAAGTTTCAGTAGACCCAGCGCATGCAGGAGGAACATATGGGCTTCAGGAAGGAACTCAGAACCATCAGCTCCACCCTGGGCACCATCGTAGGGGAGCTGAAGGAAGTACTCAACACCAGGAGGGACACTGTGGCACTCCAAGGGGCCCCTGACACAGCATGGACGATGAACTGCCCACCACCTCCGCCGGCGCTAGTGGACAGGACGCCCCGCCACAGGACCACCACGCCAGCACCCCACCCCCTGCAGAGGGAGAACCACCCCGCAAACGGTCCCTGAGATCCAGGAACAAGACAGAGCACGATGCCAAGACCCCTGCCAAGAAATGAGACCACCCTGATGGTCATCCCACCGTCCCACTTTGTCACCCTGTCCATAATTAAACTGCCCCAGCTCCGCTTCCTATGCCCATATGGGCAATGCACCTGTGAGACTAATAGACTGGACTCTGCCATGGACACTCCTCAGCCATCACCCCTCACCATTTAACTTCCCCCTCCAATATTTTGCATTTAAATAAACACACCTAAAGCACAAAATTATCTGGAGTCTGTCTGTGATTTCGAAATAGTGTATTTGCAATTACAGTGACAAAATGTTCTTGAAATAGTAATGTCAACATACCTTGTCACACAGCTCTAGTCCATGAGGAATGTAAGCAGATGACACACGTTGGGACCCATATCTGTGAAACCGTAAGGGAAAGTGACAACTCAGTGACCATACACTGGGTGAAAACCACAGACAGGATAGAGGTAGTAGTGTAAAAGTACATGTAGTAGGCAGGAGTGTATTCTCACCTTTGTTTCACTGGAAATATTGCTGGATCACTGAGTCCCTGTTCTGCATGTCTTCTTCCTCTGCTTCATCCTCATCACTGTCCACAGGCTCCACCGCTGCCACAACACCGCCATCTGGACCATCCTCCTGCAGGAAAGGCACCTGTCATCGCAAAGCCAAGTTGTGAAGCATAAAGCAGGCCACGATGATCTGGCACACCTTCTTTGGTGAGTAGAATAGGGATCCACCTGTCATATGCAGCCACCTGAACCTGGCCTTCAGGAGGCCGAAGGTCCGCTCGATCACCCTCCTAGTACGCCCATGGGCCTCATTGTAGCGTTCCTCTGCCCTGGTCCTGGGATTCCTCACTGGGGTCAGTAGCCATGACGGGTTGGGGTACCCAGAGTCACCTGCAAATGGCGAGGGACAACTGTTAGACACACACTAACCTGTAGGGATAACCCCAGACAACCATTCCCACTGTCTTGCTTCCAGGGGCTCACCTAATAGCCACACCACAGTGCCTCTGGAGTTGACCCATCACATAAGGGATGCTGCTATTCCGCAGGATGTAGGCGTCATGCACTGAGCCAGGGAACATGGCATTCACATGGGAGATGTACTGGTCTGCCAAACATACCATCTGTACATTCATGGAATGATAACTCTTCCGGTTTCTGTACACCTGTTCACTGCTGAAGGGGGGGACCAAAGCCACATGGGTCCCATCAATGGCACCTATGATGTTGGGATATGTCCCAGGGCATAGAAATCACCTTTCACTTTAGGCAAATCCTCCACCTGAGGGAAAACAATGTAGCTCCGCATTTGTTTCAGAAGGGCAGACAACACTCTGGACAATACGTTGGAAAACATAGGCTGGGACATCCCTGATGCCATGGCCACAGTTGTTTGAAAAGACCCACTTGCAAGGAAATGGAGCACTGACAGCACCTGCACTTGAGGGGGGATTCCTGTGGGATGGCGGATTGCTGACATCAGGTCTGGCTCCAACTGGGTACACAGTTCCTGGTTTGTGGCACAGTCAAACCTGTAGGTGATTATCAAATGTCACTCCTCCATTGTCGATAGGTCCACCAGCGGTCGGTACACCAGAGGATGCTGCCATCTCCTCACATGTCCCAGCGGACGGTGCCTATGAAGGACAACAGCGACCACAGAGTCAAACAACTCAGAGGTACGTACCCACAGTTTACACAGAACACCAATCATACACAAAAGGTGGCCTTTATGGGTGTTGAGACTAGGCCTAGGTATGTGTGACGCAGTATAAAATGAAGCCATGTGGGCCCCTGAAATGGCGGCTGCCTGACCTCTAAAGTGGGACAATGGGATGTGAGGTAACTGTGCTGGCGTTGTACACCCTCGCGGTAGGCGGTTGGAGACCGCGGTGCAATGCTGCATTGGTTAACATTGGACCTTATGGGTCCCAGGAGCCAATGATGGTGTACGCCGGCAGTGATGGTACGCACCACCGCAGACGTGACCGCCGCGGACATGACCGCCCTTTTCTATCTGTTCAATCACTCGATACCTGATCTTCGACAGGAGAGGATCTACACTGCAAGTGCTGCTGTGACCTCAGTCTGGAAGAGACAATGGCTTGTGCGTCTGGGGAAAGGGCCCCTGCCTTCACATCAGAGGAGTTGGAGAAGCTCTCTGATGGGGTCCTCCCCCAGTACACGCTACTCTACGGTCCTCCAGACAAACAGGTAAGTACACAGGGAGCATGTTGTATGGGCTATGCCTGTGTGGAGAGGGCTGGATGTAAGAAGGAAGGGTGCAGAGTGCTGCGTGCATGAAAGACGGTGGGTGCATGTGCCACATGGCAAGGGTAGGGATGGGGGCCACTCACTTTGACGGTGCAGTTGGTAATGACTTCTCTTCTTCCCCTGTACATTTCATGTAGGTCAGCGCCCACCAGAAGAAAGATACTTGGTGTGCCATCGCCAAGGACGTCCGGACCCTGGGGGTCTACCACAGACGGAGCACCCACTGCCAGAAAAAATGGGAGGACATTCGCCGCTGGAGCAAGAAGATGGCGGAGGTTCATCTGGGGATGGCCTCCCAACGTGGGAGGGGTGTCCGTCGAACCATGACCCCCCTGATGTTCAGGATCCTTGCGGTGGCCACCCCGGAGTTGGATGGGCGCTTGAGGGCATCACAGCAGACACAAGGGGGTGAGTACACTCTCATTCAGCTGACTTTGCGCGCAGTGGAGTTGTCTGGGTGGGGGAGGAGGGCTGTGGGTTTCCCTAGGCCAGGGCAAGGTCTGTAGGCTAGGCCCCTCCGTAAGGCATGGCCCTGTGGCCCCCCACCCCACCTCTGTAGAGTGCCAAGTACAGCTACTCATGCCCCTGTGTCATCTATGTGTGCAGATGTCGTCCATAGCCTTGTAGGCCATTTCCCAGGAATTGCACTGTAGAGCCCAAGAGCGCAGCATAGTGCAGGGGGCTTCTGTGTCTGTCTTGTCCGCCAACAGTAGTGGTAATCCATGCACTCAACATTTATTCTGTCTCCCCCCCCTTTTTGTGGTCTGCCTGTTCTTGTGTGCATTAGCATCATCAGGCGGAGGAGCAGTGGCACCGGAGCACTAGGGAGCTGCATCCCACATGGCCATGAAGGGCCACACTACGAACTCTGAATTCACCAGTGGGACGGAGGGCGAGGGGAGCTCCACGGCGGGGACAGGAGCTGAGACCAGCGACACGGACTCGTCCTCTGATGGGAGCTCCCTTGTGGTGGCGGCAACATCTGTGCCCCCGCATCTGCAGGTACAGCCGCCACCCCCCCCCTACCAGCACCGCCATCCCAGCAGCCCCTCAGCCTTCGCCCGTGCCCGCTCACCCAGGAGGGTGAGCATCACCTTCGCACCAGGCACCTCAGGCCCTGCCCCAGTCACCCCTTCTACCCTCAGTGAGGAGGCCATTGACCTCCTCAGGTCACTCACTGTTGGGCAGTCTACCATTTTGAATGCCATCCAGGGTGTAGAAAGGCAGTTGCAACAAACTAATGCATTCCTGGAGGGCATTCATTCTGATCAGGCGGCCCTTCACCGAGCTTTTTAAACTCTGGCTTCAGCACTGATGTCAGCCATTGTCCTTGTGTCTAGCCTCACCCCTCCAACTTCCTCCACCCAGACCCAATCCCCTGTACCTCTGCCTTCCCCAAGCACACCATCAGACCAGCATGCACACACCTCACCACACAAGGGAAGCTCAGGCAAACATAAGCACCACACATCCCACAGGCACTCACGCAAGCATCACACACATGCAGACACACCAACATCCACTGCCTCCACTGTGTCCCCCTCCTCGTCGTCTCCCTCCTCCCTCCAAGTCTCGTCTACACACACACCTGCATGCACTACCTCTACAGCCACTACGTCCCTCACCAGCACACCCACCAGCACACCCCGCTCACGTGCAGTCCCCACCCCCACTACCATTCACACGCCCCCTGTGTCCTCTTCCAGTGTGTCTGTGACGCCCCCTCCGAAGATACACAAACGCAGGCACACACCCACCCAACAGCCATCCACCTCACGACAGCCTCCAGCGCATGCACCTGCATCCAAAGTCACCAATTGTACACCTCCTACTACAACCACCTCTTCCTCCACTCCCAAACCCCCTCCAGCTACCCGTCCCAGTGTGTCCAAAAGAATTTTTCTGTCCAGCCTCGACCTTTTTCCCCCACCTCCCCCATCCCGTCCATCTCATAGGTCCCGAAGTAGCACCTCAGCCACAACATCTCCAGGACCAGTGGTGCCTGTAGTCACAGGTATGTGGAGTGCACCAGCCACCAGGACAGCCAGTGTGGCACGGAGCCACAGCACAGCCAGTCCCCCCCCCCTGTGAAGCATCAGAAGTTGGCCAGTGCCCGGCAGGAGAGGGGGAAGACTCCAGCTACCAAAGCTGCTCCCAGGTGTCCCATTGGGAGTGTGGAGTCAGCTGTTACACCTCCCAAGGTGGGGAAGGGCCACAAGAAACCCGGCAAGTCTGGGAAGAGCAGCACGGCGGAGAAGACCGCCATCATCCCCGCTGCCCAGGAGGCCACCGCCAGCCCCATCCCAGCTGCCCAGGAGGCCACCGCCAGCCCCATCCCAGCTGCCCAGGAGGGACCGTCAGCCCCTGCCCAGCTGCCCAGGAGGGCCCCGCCAGCCCCATCCCAGCTGCCCAGGAGGGCCCCACCAGCCCCATCCCAGCTGCCCAGGAGGGCCCCGCCAGCCCCATCCCAGCTGCCCAGGAGGGCCCCGCCAGCCCCAGCCGAGCTGCCCAGGAGGGCCCCGCCAGCCCCAGCCCAGCTGCCCAGGAGGGCCCCGCCAGCCCCAGCCCAGCTGCCCAGGTGGGCCCCGCCAGCTCCAGCCCAGCGGCCCAGGAGGGCGCCGCCAGCCCCAGCCAGCTGCCCAGGAGGCCACCACCAGCACAAGCCCAGCTGGGCCATGAAGGACCGCCAGCACAAGCCCTGCTGAACAGGGCACCGCCAACTCAAGCACCGCTGAAAAGGGCACCGCCAAATCAAGCACCGCTGGACAGGGCACCGCCAAATCAAGCACCGCTGAACAGGGCACTGCCGACTCAATCCCCGCTGGGCCATGAAGGACCGCCAGCACAAGCCCCGCTGGGCCATGAAGGACCGCCAGCACAAGCCCCGCTGAACAGGGCTCCGCCAACCCAAGCACCGCTGAACAGGGCACCGCCAACTCAAGCACTGCTGAACAGGGCACCGCCAAATGAAGCACCGCTGAACAGGGCACCGCCAACTCAAGCCCCACTGGGCCATGAAGGACCGCCAGCACAAGCCCCGCTGAACAGGGCACCGCCAACTCAAGCACTGCTGAACAGGGCACCGCCAACTCAAGCACCACTGAACAGGGCACTGCCAACTCAAGCACCGCTGAACCTGGCACCGCTGAACAGGGCACCGCCAACTCAAGCACCGCTGAACAGGGCACCACCAACTCAAGCACCGCTAGCCCATGAGCGGCAGGGGCACTGGGTCCGTCACGGGGTGAGTGATACACTCTGGGCACCAGTCCCCCTCCAGAACCAGTGGAGAGATCCATCAACTACCTCTGTCCTTCACAGGATGAAGCACTCTGGGCACCAGTCCCCCTCTAGAACCAGTGGAGAGATCCATCCACTACCTCTGTCCTTCACAGGATGAAGCACTCTGGGCACCAGTCCCCCTCCAGAACCAGTGGAGACTGTTGTCCACTTGAGAGACTGTGGCTTTGCACTCCCCAGGATTAAACAGTGGGCAAACCACCCACTGGAGAGACTTGAGAGACTGTGGCTTTGCGCTCCCCAGGATTGAACAGTGGGCAACCCACCCACTGGAGAGGTGTGAGAGACTGTGGCTTTGCACTCCCCAGGATTGAACAGTGGGCAACTCACCCACTGTAGAGACTTGAGAGACTGTGGCTTTGCACTACCCAGGATTGAACAGTGGGCGAACCACCCACTCTAGAGACTTGAGAGACTGTGGCTTTGCACTCCCCAGGATTGAACAGTGGGCAAACCACCCACTGTAGAGACTTGAGAGACTGTGGCTTTGCACTTCCCAGGATTGAACAGTGAGCATTGAGCCCCCTCGTGGATCTGGCATCGTGCACTCATCCGGCTGAGGTGCCCCCCTTCCCTTCCCCCTGAGGTGCCTGTTGTATTTCTATCTGATGCGCCTGAGGTGTTCTCTCTGTTTTGATCTGGTATCGAGTGTGGGCCTCGCCCATGCATTTTGGGCCCAGTGGTCCACGGACTATAAATGGTGCAATACCTGGACTTGTATTATTGGTGTATATATTTGTTTATAGTGTATATATATTTTGGAGTACTGTATTTTAATAGATTACAATGGTTACAATCATTTCCTTTTGTCTTTGCATTCTTCCAGGGGACTTGGGGGGTGTAACTGTAATGTATCAACATGTATTAGTGTGTGTGTTGTAGTGGGTGGGGGTGGGGGTGTTGCGTGTGTGTGTGTCCCTGTTTTTCCCCTCCCCCCTCCCCTGTGTCATAGGTGCAGTACTCACCGTGGACTTCGCCGCCGGCATTCGTGCTCCTGGTACAGGAGCAGGAAGACAATTGCAGGTAGAATTTGGAGTTCCGGGTCGTTGGTGTCCTCATTCCTCGTGGAGTGTGATGAGGTGAGCGTTTTCCCTTCGAAATTCCTGTTTACGCTGTGTTTTTATCCGCGGTGAATCCGCCCCGGAAAAGGTGGCGGATTGGCCTGTCATAATAGTGTGGGCGGTACATTGTCTCCCGCTTGTCTGTTGGCAGTGACTGCCACACTGTTTGTTTGTACCGCCATGGCGGTCTGAGTGTTAAAGTGGCTGTCTTTGTTGGCGGTTTCCGCCACGGTCGAAATTGCAAATTTTTTACCGCCGGCCTGTTGGCTGTCTTACCGCCGCTTTCACACCGTCCGCCAGGGTTGTAATGCAGGCCTATATGTTTTGTTCAGTTTAGCTGCCTATTGGCTTTAACATGGCATTAGCCATTACATTGTGTATTCAGTTTAGTTGCCTATTGGCTTTGACATGGCATTAGACATTCAGTTTAGCTGCCTATTGGCTTTGACATGGCATTAGCCATTACATTCTGTATTCAGTTTCGCTGCCTATTGGCTTTCACATGACATTAGACATTACATTTGATATTTAGGTTAGCTGCCTATTGGCTTTAACATGGGGTTAGACATTGCAGTTGAGACATTGCAGATGAGCTGTGTTTTTCCAAGCTGTGTTTTTCCACAAGATGGACCAAGCTGTTTTCTGATAAGAGCACATAGATTTTGTGTTTACCTCGCAATCCAGTCTGAGAGCGAGTGAGCTCAGGAGAATTGGCCTCTCTCCAAGATTCCTCGGCTCTCACACAGAGTTTGCTTTTAAGGATGACTCTGGGCTACAGAGAGGTAGATTGAATCTGCTTTGACTTCAGACAGGAACTAGACGTCAGTTGCCTGTCTCCCGTTTGGGTAAAAAATCTCTTTCTCGCAGTTGACCGGAGTCATCAACTTGCATACCCCAGAAAGATGAAGCTGAATATAGGCCCTACCGCCTTGCCCATACGGTGATGAATTTTGACTTTTATGCTTTGCTTTGAAGTTATGCTATAATATAATCACCTATATTTGCTGTGTACATTGCAACTGAGAAGTACTTTGATATATTTTGCTTTCATTGCTGCGACTACTTTTGAACGTGTGCTTCCAATCTACTGATTTCATCTCTCAGGAACTTGTGTGGGGGGGGAATTAATAACAATAAATGTCTTCCTTAAACTCAGAAGTGCATTCCAGAGAGGATCTGTAAGGTTGGTTATGAGATAAGAGGGAAAGCAGAACAGCGGGGCAGGGGACTTATGACAGGGAGAAGGGGGGGCTTGGGCTTATGTTTGAGAGGTGGAGGGGGTTTCGGTTTAACCTTGGAAGGTGGGGGAGCGGGCCTGGACCAGGGGGTGGCAGATGGACCAGGGCCAGCACATGACTTCTCGCTCACTGGTGAAGGGGCACGAGAATGGGAAGGGTGGACTTGGACGTAGAAGGAGTGGACAGCGCAAGGAGGTGGGCACGTTTAGGGACGAGACGGGGTGGGCCAGTAGGTTCGAAAAGGTCAACATGGGACAGGAAAAGTTTTTTAGGGGCAATCAGGGTGGACATGGAGGAAGGTGTGGGAGTGGAGGTAGAGGGAGTGCTCGTAACGGGTGTAGGTGTGCTTGACGTGGATGCAGGTGCCTGTACAATATGCTGAGGTGTGGTTGATGTGTGTTGGGTGGGTGTCTGGAAACATTTGAGTGTCTTGGGAGGAGGGGGGTGGACACAGTGGGACAAGACTGCCAGTATAAATGGATGTTGTCTGGGTGTCAGCAAGTCTGGTGAGTGTGCTGCAATTGTCACTCAAAGTCATTGTGGTGAGTGCAGGTGTTGTGTCTGGGGTGCATGACTGGATGTCTGATGTTGTGGTGACTGCAAGAATGGGGCCAGCAACAGTGATGGAGGGTGCAGTGCTTGTGAGTGTGCATGTAGAGGTGACAGACAGGGAGTCAGGAGAGGTGGACACAGTGCGGGAAGTGGATGTTGTCATGTGTGCCTTTGTATGTTGGCTGTGTGTATGCCTCTGGTGGGGTGCTGGAAGGGATAGAAGTGGTTGGAGGGGGAACGGAAAGACCAGGGACACTGGCTGCCTTCAAAGAGGAGGCCAGAGCCTGAAAAGATCTCTGTAGGCCAGACATGGCACTGTGAATGCCTTCTAGGTATGCATTGCACTGCTGCATCTGGGGTCTAGCCCCTGGATGGCATTCATGATGGTTGTCAGCCCTACAGAGATGGTCCTCAGGAGGTCAATAGCCTCCTCAGTGAGGGCAGCAGGGCTGACTGGGGCCGGGGATGAGGTGCCTAGGGCTAAGGAGACGCTTCTGGGTGAACTGGCACGGGCAACTGTGTGGGGAGCAACTGGGAGGGCGGTGATGGTATGGAGAGTGGCGGAAGATGTCAAAGAATGGGTGGACCCACTAGGGTCTACCACCACAAGGGAGCTCCCATCGGAGGAGGAATCAGAGTTACTACCGTCAGTGGTAGTAGCCTCCCCGTGGTACTCCCCTCGCCCTCCAACCCACTGGTCCCCTTGGCGTCGGTCGGTTCTGCCTCCTTAGAACCGTGGGCCACTGCATCCCCACTTGCCGGTGCCACTGCTCCCTCGCCAGATGATGCTGATATACACAGACAACACAAAAGTACAGGGGTGGGGAGACAAAACAGGAGAGAAATATGTTGTACATATTTGGTTCACTCACACTCCCACCCAGCTAATACACCAACACGCAGCACCTACAGCTATAGTCATGCCTATGCCCCTGACTAGTGGCCACAACCCCAGCATACAACCATCTCCCACATGACAGAAGGACCTGAGGAACTGCAGACCTGCCCCTAATCATCTCAGGGCCCATGGGGTCCGTATTACTGTAAGACACCAGTCAGAGTCCCTGCCACTAGACAGCATACATACTACAGCACCCTCAGATATCAATCAAGGAAGCATATAATGGTCTTGGTACTCACCCCTTGTGTCTGCATGCAGCCTTCAAGGGCCCATCCAAGTCTGGATATGCCATCAGAATGCTGTGCATTAGGGGGGTCAGGGCCCGACGGGCACCCCTTCCTCATTGGGAGGACTTCCCTAGCTGGGCCTCACAGGTCTTCCTGGCCCAGCGCAACAGGTCCTCCCACCGCTTCCTGCAGTGGGTGCTCCGCCAGTTGTAGAACCCCAGGGTCTGCACCTCCCTGGCAATGGCCTGCCAGAATCCCCTCTTCTGATGGGCGCTGACCTGTAGGGGACACACAGAAAAGTAACACAGAGGTCAGACAATGCCCATTTGATACCGTTGGCTATACGTCCCCTGTGGGACGGACACTTAACAACATCATTTCACCAACTCACTAATGCTAAATGTCAAACATTCAACGCTTGTGCAGTTAAAAATCATGCACACATGCATACAGGCATCCACTACCATCACACACATCCATGCACGCCATCCGCCTACTCCAATGCACCTCTGATCGCCCATATAACTTGCCATATAGGGGTGGGACCCTGTCCACCAGCTTCTCCAGCTCCTCCGTGACGAAGGCCGGGCCCTTACCCTGTGGCTCTTGCCATTTGAGTAACCAGAGTCAGGCCACAGCAGCACACTCAGTGGAGTACTTCCATACACGGAATCCGCCGGCGGTCATCATGATAGGCCCATATTCCCCATTGACAACAATGTTAACCAATGAATGGGTGCACGGCGGTGAACACCGCCTTACGCCATAACAACAACTGCTAGCGGAATGAGGGCACTTCCACTGCTACATAGCTGCATGGCAGGGGTCTGCCATTTTGTAAGTACTATGCAGATATTTCCTGGTCATGGGCCCCATGCAGGCCCTATGGACCCCAGCCCTCAATCGCATGCCCAAATGACTATTTTCTGCCCACAACAGTCCAGACTTATCAGTTCAAACATGTCACTCCAGTTGTACATCCTACAATGCTTGTGTGTAACCTACATGCTGTACAGCAGTATTTTATACACAACAGGTTGTGCAAATTAATGTGTGTCCCCACAAGTGTTCTCCCCTCCTCCTAGCTACAAACCCATGTGGCGAGGGAGGGCCCCATCTGTGTACAGACCTCTTGTTGATTTGGAGACCTTGGTGGAATGTCACATCATTATCAACTACAGACTCACTTGTGCTACTATCCATGAGCTTTGTGCATTACTGCATTACTGGATCCTGTACTGAGACCGGCAAATCAGAATCAACATGCCATCCCTACTGAAGTGCAAGTGCTCTCTGTACTCCATTTCCTGGCCACGGGCTCATTTCAGGTAACCGTGGGCATTGGTGCAGGGTTCTCACAGCCAATGTTTAGCCTTATCCTGTTCAAATTCCTGGATGCATTTGTACTACACCTGTAGACATATGTGAAGTTTCCCCAAAGGGATGGACTCCCTGCCATCAAGTCAGACTTTTAGACCTTTGCTAACATTCCCCATGTGAAAGGTGCCATCAGTTGCACCCACATAGCTCTCATCCCCCCAAGAGTAAATGAACAGGTGTACAGAAACAGGAAGAACTTCCACCCAAAGAACATACAATTGGTTTGTACTTCAGACTAGTACACTTCACTTGTGAATGCCATGTTCCCTGGATCAGTCCATGATTCATTTGATCTGAGGAACAGCAGTGTGCCAAATATGATGGAACAACTACAAGGGGACAGAAGATGGCTCATAGGTGAGTGTGTTTGACACTTTTTCTATACATAGCTGACAGCCAGGCTGTCTGCAAGTAATGGTAGTTTGTTACAGTCCTGTGTCGTCCACTTTTGCAGGTGATTCTGGCTTCCCCAACATGCATTGGATCCTGACACCAGTGAGGAATCCCAGAACAGATGCAGAGAGGAATTACAATGAGGCCCATGGACGTACTAGCAGGGTGATACAGCGCACTATAGGTCTCCTGAAGGCTAGATTTGTTGCCTCCATCTCTCTGGGGGATCCCTGTGCTATGGCCCTAAGAAGGTGTGTAGAATAGTGGTGGCCTGCTGCATGCTGCACAATGTGGCTGTGAGGAAATCTATCCCCCTACTGGAGGAGGAGGGTGCTGTATATCCAGGCCTGTTTCCTCTGAGAGGGAATGAGAGTGATGGTGAGGATGAAGAGGGGGAAGATGTTCACTCCAGGAACCACCTAATCCAACTATACTTCCAATGATTATGAGGTACTGTTCACTGATGATGTAGTCTGCGCTGCATAATGTCAGTCTGACTTATTCACTATATGGATGTGGGGTCCGTAGTCATTGACACTGTTACATGAATTTAAGGTGCCATGTGCCATGATATGGTGTACATTTCTGTTTACTCCACATATTGTTGTGCTTGGGGTGCCATTCCTGCAATAAAGGTCTGATAATTGAATTTAACTGGCAAAGGCATTCACACTTACAATTGATTCAACATAATGACAGGAGACATAGGAATTGGTGTACATGTGTTTTATTTGTTGTCAGGAATGCATTGGTGCGCATTACAGTGGTAGGGAGTGGGCTGTTGGTGAATGTCGATACTGGGTACAAGGTGTCAGCGATTGGTGGCAATGGGTATAGGTCCATCTGTACCGTGCAAGTTGTTGAGTTGCTATTGGCCGGTGAGGATGGTAGCACAGTGGCACACTTGGGAGACAGTCCATGTCAAAGTCACTTCTTTGAGGGTGCCTTGGTCTTGGCAGGTGTTCCTGTGCCATATCTGGGTCTGAGGGACCGTTTGAGTGTCTGGTGCTGGACTGCACGGTAGGGGTGCTGGTCTCCTGTGTGTCCTTAGACAGTGACACCAGTCCAGTTGCTGCTGCTGAGGTTGACAGCTGGTCTGTGTGGTGGTCAGTGGTAGGGGCTTCCTGGTTTGTGGGGGTCTCAGGCTGGGTTGGGTGGTGGTGCTATAGTACCCCTGTAATAGTGGCCATGGTGGCATTGAGTTGTTTCCACTGGTCCATGGTCTCTTGATGTTGGGCTATCTGCAGCCTTTGACGCTGCTCCAGGGTGGCCAGGATCTAGCCCATCCTGTCTTTGGTATGGTGGTATGCTCCCAAGACCTCAGAGATCACCTCCTGGGCTGCAGCATCCATCCTTTGGCCTCCCCCCTGGGCCATCATACCCTCCCACTCGGCCTAGACCCCTGTGCCTGTGTCCCCTTCACAAGTCTGGCAGTACCACTTGTACTGGGGCCATCGTCAATCTGCCTGTTGGTAGGTGGAGACTCTGGCCTCTGTACTTGTGTTCCACCAGTCCGGGGCCTGGATACACTGGTGTGTGGCCATTTGACATGTGCAGATGTTGGTGGCTGGGTGGTAGGGGTGTCAGTGGTGTCCTAAGTGGGGCTGCTGGAGGGTGACAGTCCAGGACTGTGTGACAGGCCAGGGTATTCCTCAGTGTCCACAGTTCCCTCTCCAGTGTCCTTAGTGGTGCCTCTGTCTCCATGTGGGGCACTGACACTCCTTGGCCTTTCCATCAGGGTGGCATGTGTGGTGGTGCCTGTGAGGGGGAATGGACATGTATGTTACATTTACTAATTTCAAATGAGGATGCACAGCTCTGCCCTGTTTTGTGCAGTTTTTTCCCCTGTTGGGCCATGCAGGGACCTTTTGTGGGGTTGCCATTTCATTTTGCATGGGATGTGGTGGTGCACTGTGGGTGGTGTAGTGCCATTGTGATACCTTGCAGGGGTGGGTGGCTGTGCACAGGGGGAGGGATGTGGGCCTGTTGGTGGGTTTGTGGGCATGCAAGGTGCCTGGATATGGTGATTGAGGCCATGGTGGGGTGTGATCCTGGTGGTAGTTGGAGGGGTGAGGTGGTGCATGCATTACAGGTGTGGTGGATATGGGGTAATTTGAGATGACTTACCCGAGTCCATTCCTCCAGTGAGTCCAGTGAGCCCTTCAGGGTGCAGGATGGCCAATACCTTTTCCTCCCAGTTGGTGTATTCGGGGAGTGTAGGTGGGGGTCCTCCCCCAGTCTTCTGGACCGCAATTTTGTGCCTGGATTCCATGGACCTCACCTTCCCGCCGCAGGTTGTTCCATCTCTTGTGGATGTCGTCCCTCGTGCGTGGATGGTTTCCCACTGCATTGACCTTTCTCACTATAGTCTGCCATAACTCTATCTTCCTGGCGATGGGTGTGTGCTGGACCTGTGCCCGGTAAGATTTGTGGCTCGACCTTGAGTATCTCATTCACCATTGTTCTTAGCTCCCTTTCTGTGAAGCGTGGGTGCTTAGGAGGTGCCATAGTGTGTGTTGTGGGTGGTGTGTTGTGTGGATATTGGTGAGGGTGCTGTTGTGTGGTTGGGTGTTTGAGTTGTGTGATGTTGCGTTCAGTGTCTGTGTGTTGTGTTGTCAGTCTGGCTTATTCTATTGTCGATGCAAAGGATTGCAGATGTGTCTGTCCTTGTTTTATAGTGTTGTGGATGTGTGTCAGGTGTGTGGGTTTCAAACTTGCCAATGTGGCATCTTTATATGGCAGGTTTCTGTTCACCACCAATGGTGGTCTTCTGTTCTCCGTCTTCCGCACGGCGGTCCCTCGGCGGTCTTGGAAAAAGACCGCCGAGGTCAAAATGACCCCCTTTGTGATGTATTAATCCAGTATGCTATGCGTATAATCTCAGGAAGGGTGAAAATATAAATTGACGTTTTGACCTCCAATTCAGGATGAATCCAACAGAGTCATCATCAGGACACATAAAGGTAAACACCAATCCAGACACAGTCATGACAACAATCTCCTGCTAGGAATTCCATTCAAATTTCCTTCTAAATTGGGTGATGTACAACAATTTAAAAAATTCCTTAGTGCGTTGAAACACAGGTACAGCGTTCCATGTTCAGAATGCCTCAAAACAGCCCTGTTTAGTTGGCAAATAAGGAAGAAGAACGAAACCCCTCACCATCAGCATCCCATATTGCAAGAACACCATTGAGTCAATCCACCATTGAAGGTGCGGGGTTTCGTTCCTCTTTCTTAGTTCTCAACTAGATGAGGCTCAGCCAGCAGCAAGTGCAGGGAGGGGCAGGGCTGGGCCACGGGAGGGGGGAGTGGGGAGGGGGAATGGGGCCTTTGCACTTTAATTGTGCATGTGTTTTTGGATGGCCAAACACACACGCGCACTTCGGCTTCTCCAACCTGGATGTGTAGACAATTGGGTTGGAAAAAATGCACAGACTCCGATGCAGTGTCTGAGCAGCAGGCCAAGCTGCTCAGACCAATCCTGGTGCTGCTTTCATGCTAGGTTTAGCACAGGAGCAGCACCAGGATTGCTGGAGAGCCTGTGCTGGTGTCCCAGTGAATGCTGGGACACCAGAAGAGAAGAGGAGCGCAAGGCAGCCGGCGGCAGCTGTGAACGTAAGGTTTTTTAAAAAATATTTTTTTATTCCCCTGTCCAGACCCTCCCCCCGGCACGCCGCTCCCCTTGAGATTTGCGGCCGCCACTGTTGTGACTGGGCTCAGCCAGAAGCCACTGAACACTATCAAACCCAGACATTTCTGAAAACTAGACACCCAGTGGAGTCCATGTTGCTGTGGCCTGTATTGATTCCACAGTGTTTTCTTACAGAGAATGAGTTGCAGGTGTCAAATGTTGGTCTCATACCAATTTGGTTTCATAACAAACTGCATAATTTATTGGAATGTCATCCCCGTGGTTATTCATTTTATGTCTTCCACGTTGTGTTGCAGAATGAATTATTGTAGAACCTTGAAACCAAACTCCTCAGGAGAGGAGGCAAGCAACAACTGGAGGTAGATTATTATTATATGCTTAGAAATTTGTTAATTTGAGAGTTCCTACAACAGTCCTTTAGTGTGTTTTAAAAGATGTGACTCACATAACTGGCTTGCAAACACATCTGTAAAGCAAACAAAAAACAAAAAAAAGTCAGTCTACTTACAATAACAAGCACTTCAACTAACAACATTGAAGGTCTATTTCATTTGCATTCGGATGAAACTCAACAAAAATCTACTGTCCCTTAAAGCTGTTCTTTGCTATCCCTCCTTCACTTGGCATCAAAGCCAAGGCCATTTCAGGGGTAGTTTGAAGGTTTTTCATAGTACTGAGGAACTGTTTTACAAAGAAGTTAGCCCACTTGGTCCCAGACCCAGCTCTTTCCGTGCTGCTACATCACTCTTGCTTCTTCCAATTTTCTCTCTTTTTCCAGTGTTTTTTGAGTGCCTTCTCGTTACTTTTCCCTCGTTGTCACTGCTTTCTCATTGCTTTTCCACGATTTTTGTGTGCCTTCTCCTTGCTTCGCCCTCATTCTCATTGCTTTGTACTTGCTTTTTTCCCCTTTTTTTTGCTTTCTCTTTGCTTTTTACATTTTCACTGCTTTTTTTCTGCCGTTTTTGTGTGCCTTCTCCTTACTTTGCCCTCATTTCATTGCATTCCCCTTGCTTTTTTTCTGCCATTTTTTGTGTGCCTTCTCCTTGCTTCTCTCTTGTTCTCACTGCTTTTCCTCCCATTTTTTGAGTACCTTCTACTGGCTTTTCACAATTTTTTACTGCTTTCTGCTTGCTTTTTCCCCCATTCTTTGAGTGCCTTCTCCTTGCTTTTCCCTCATTTTCACTGCTCTCTCTCCTTGCTTTTTCTCCCATTTATTGTGCCTTCTCCTTGCTGTTCCCTCATTTTCAATGCTTTCTCCTTTCCTTTTCACCCATTTTTTGGGTGCCTTTCTCCTTGCTTTTCCCATTTTTTAACTGATTTCTCCTTGCTTTTTCCTTCATGGCTGCTCCTGCATGGTGCCCATTATTTCCAGCCTCCCGTCTTGCCCCGCCCACTGCCTCACAGCAACCCTCCTTCCTCCCAGGACCAACCAAATGGAGGCCGCAGCACAACACCATTGAGCAGGTCCCAGACCCAGCTCTCCCCATGCTGCAGCACTGGTCTCACTTCTGTCTTCTCCTTGCTTTTCCTCAGTTTTTTTCTTTAAGTGCCTTCTCTTTGCTTTATCTTTGTTCTCACTTTTGTGTGCCTTCTCCTTGCTTTTCCCTCATTTTCACTGCTTTCTCCTTGCTTTTCCCTCTGTTTTTTGTGCAGCCTCCCCACGCAACTCCAGACCATCACTTCACCTCCGGAATTCCACAGGGCTCTCAAGATCTGGCTGTTCGAATGAGCCTCTGGGACCTGCAAGCGTCTGGATACCCTGTTGGATGATTAGCTGCACTTTACATATCCTGACTGATTGATAGCTAAAGCTATATTAATTATTGTGAAGTTGATAGCATCCATTATGCTTAAGTTGTAATTGTACTGATTTTGAACTTAAATAAGGTTGTCAGTCAAGCAACATATAAGAAAAAAATACCAAAAAAGTGTAAAAACAATGTTAATGAACCAAAAGATTGCTTCAATTTAGAAAAATCCAAAAGCCCAAAAGTAAGGAGTTAAAACTAGTCAGACAAAGAGTACTCTAATACAATTTGAAATTTTGAAGCAAAAAAAGTTACTGTAATGAACATTTCAGGTAGTCTTTCAATAACTGACCACAGCCAAAGTAAAAAAGAACCCTCTATGGAAAACTGTCACTTCAAATGTGTGCCTGCCTCACAATGATAAAATGCATTTTAAAATGTTCTCAAATTAATTATATGAGTTCTATTATATTGTAAGTTTGACGTCAGAGATAAAAATGACTAAGGGCCTGATTTAGATTTTGGTGGACAGGTTACTCCACACAACGGTGACGGATATCCCATCCGCCAAAACATAAACCCCATTATTTCCTGTGGGATTTATATTTCAGTTTGCGGGATATCCATCACCGTTGTAACACAGTAACCCATCCTTTAAGCCAAAATCAGGTTCTACGTTTAATAACTCCATGTAGTACCATACTTTGACTTACAAACAACCCAAAGAATATATTGTGTGTGGATCAAAGTACTGTCAAAAAGTAATGGAAATCACTGGGCTGAATTGTTGTCTTTCATTAGCTTTCTATAGGGAGTGACAATTTTTGTTACCTGGAGCTACCCATGTTCAATTTATGACTGCTTTTTCACCAATGACTTGTGTGAAACTTCCTTAGATTTATAAGGCTGGTCTAGGAAAATATAATCACTCCCCTGTATGTCAATATTACCTTGACAGAGTAACAACATGAACCGGCCAAATTTAACTAAGATTGGGCCGCAACAACAGCAATAATGTGAACAGTCTGATGAAATGAGTATTTAAAAATATTATGAAGATTATTATAAATACTGACCTTGTGTAATTAATGATGCACATCTTATTTCAAGTATCATATTTTACTTTATTGACATTTGACAGTCAGGTTTTACAAAGTAACTATCTTTAACCTTCAGTAACCACAGCAATATATGCTATTTCAATTTAATTGAGTGAATATGGCAACATTATTGACTGAGGTTATACATTTAAAGAACATTTTAAGAAATAGCATTCACTAAGATAGAGGCTGAGACTCAATATGTATTGGGCTTGAGTGCTATTTAATAAATATAGTCAAATATACACATTTGTATATACCTAGAGGCATATATATCCATGGTGCCCTCCTTCATTATTTTGGTATGATATAATCAATCATACATCCAAACAAACCCTGAAGATATGCATATTTAGTATGCATGTACTTGTGGTTGTACACGCAGACGCCTTATAACGTAACAGTACCATTTTTGCCTGTGGTTCGGAACTCTGATAGCAGAGGGAGTGGCTCAAGCAAGTCGTGTGACACAGTATTACAAGCAGAAAATATGTTTTACATTTTAACATACGTGCAGTTTAATTTTTAAAAAACGAGACCATAACAAAAATATGTTAGATTATTATTTATTAACAACATTGAAAACTCAATATTTTGAAAATTGTATACCTCTATAGCTCGGTTAAGTAATCAGTTTGTTAATGCCAGCTTCCTCGTTTGTCTCCTTGTGATGAGTGAACATTGATCGTCACAAATGAAAAACATTCATTAATGACAGCTGTGCAATCTTCATCAAGTGATACAGACCCTCTAGTGGCAATGTCTTGAAATACTGTAAAGACAATTATTATCTTGCAGGCAACGTTTGAACTTTACAGTCACCTTCAAAAATACTGATCAGGGCATAAAAAAGTGACCCAAGGATACAATGGCCCTCTTTACAACCCTGGTGGTCAGTGTTAAAGCGGCGGTAATACCGGCAACAGGCCGGCGGTAAAAAAAATGGAATCACGACCATGGTGGAAACCGCCAACATAAACAGCCACTTTAACACTCCGCCCGCCACGGCGGTAGAAACAAACACCGCAGCAGTAACCGCCAACAGACAGGCGGAAGACAAGGTTCCGCCCACTGTATTACAAGAGGCCTATCCGCCATCTTTTCCGTGGCGGTACCAACGACATCAAAAGCACGGCGGAAACAGTGTTCGGAAGGGAAATTACTCACCTCTCGACACTCAAGGAAGAACCAGGACACCATGGAGCCCGAGTTACAGGTCCTGCTCATGTTGCTTTACCTCCTCTTGTATCAGGAGCAGCAAAGACGCCGGCGACGACCAAGGTGAGTACTTCGCCTAGCAGACAGGGGAGGGGGGAGGGAAAAGAGAGTGACACACACACGCAACACCGCCACCCCCACCCTCACCCACAACACCATACACACAAATACATGCAGCAACATTACATATACACCCCGTCATCCCCTGGAAGAACGCAAGGACAAAAGGAAATTATTGTAACGAGTGTAATCATTAAAAAATCAGATAGGCCAAATTAAAATATCAGTATATACAAATATGTACACTAACTACACAAGTCCGGATATGAATGAAATCATTGTCCCTGGATCAGTGTCCCAAAATGCATGGGCGAAGCCCACACAAGAGACCTGACTCAAAACGGAGAGAACACTGCAGGGGCATCAGATGGAAAATAAACAGGCACCTTAGGGGGAGGGAGGGCACCTCAGCCGGATGAACGGACAATGCCACTGCTCCACGAGGGGGTTCCATGCCCACTGATTGGTCCTGGGGAGTGCAAAGCCACGGTCTCTCATGTCTCTCCAGTGGATGGTTTGCTCACTGCTTTATCCTGGGGAGTGCAAAGCCACAGTCTCTCAAGTCTCTCCGGTGGGTGGTTTGTCCACTGCTTTATCCTGGGGAGTGCAAAGCCACAGTCTCTCAAGTCGCTCCAGTGGGGGATCGGGGGCTGAGCAAGCCAGCCAGCAAGATGGCCGGCACTCCGTGAGGCTCTGCTCCGGCGGGGGCCCATTTTGCTTATTTACCCGGTCAGGACGGAGCTGGCCGAGCAGTGAGACAGCGGGGGGCACCTGAGATCGGCGTTGTCCCCTCGCTGCAGTGGTGGAGGCTGATCGGCGGCGCGGGAGGAGAAACCGGCTTCCTCGTGGCGTGGCGTGGTCTCGGCCATGTGCCAGAACAGGGGGCGCTTTGCGCTGTCCTGGGGGAGACCTGGAGGGCTCCTGGGATCGCGCTTATTGAGGTGCGCTGGGGGGCCTGACCGGCGGTGGTGTCGTGCCACGGCCCCCTTTGCGCTTGGTGGTCTTTTTTCCGCCGCGGCCGGGATCGCGGCTGGGCCACGGGAGCTGGTTGCCGCGTGCCCCTGTGCTTTGGGCCCGATTCCTAGAGGTCAGTGGGGCTGCGGTGCCCCTTTGGTGCAATTATTGTGCAAACTGTTGGTGTGGTGGAGTCAGGTGTGCGACCTGGAGGACGCATTTAAAGACTGGTGAGCAACGGAGAGGAGGGGACTGTGGCCGGGGCCTGGAGATACGGTGGTGGTGGAGGAGAGGACCGGAGTAAGGACTGGCGTGATGGGGCTCTGACCGGCTGCCGTTGGTGCAAAGGCTGGACTGGTGCTGGACATTTGCAAGATTAACAGTGCCGCCGGAGCCGTACGGAGCCGACTGGCAGAAGCCTGGTGGAATTTGTGAGAGTGAACTGAGTATCTGGCTCCCTTTCTTGAACTTAGACGGAGGTTAGCGGTATATATTTGGTGACGACCTACTGATTGAGTGATGGGGAAGGCGGAGCAGAGGCAAGCTAAGCTCTCATTTGAGGGGAGCCGACAGAAGGGGGGTGCACCTGCTGCTTAGTCAGAGGAGTCTGCGACAGATGGGGAGCCATCAGATAGATCGGTCAAGGCTATGTTTCTGGACTTAAAAACCAGCCTGGCTGGCATAGATGGGAAGCTAGACCACGTGACAGAGCAACTTGATCGCATTAAGACTCGGGTGGACGAGCATGACTCCCGCCTTGACCAGTTGGAGGCGCGTACTTCTGGGCTGGAGGACACTCAGCGAGGTGAGAGTGAGCAGTTGCTGCACATGGAGAGGGTGCTGGATGTCATCCGGGCAAAAAATGAAGATTTGGAAGCCCGATCGCGCCGGAATAACCTCAGGCTGATAGGACTTCCCGAGTCCACAGACGTGGGCAGAATGGAGGATTTTGTAGAGGGAATGCTGTCCGATCTTTCCCCGGCCAGCTGTCCCACTTGCTGGTAGTGGAGAGAGCGCATAGATCGCTGGGGCCGCGGCCCCCGCCTGGGACTCCCCTGCGCCCTATTATCATCCGACTCCTAAATTATCGGAACCAAGACAACATTCTGCGACTGGCCAGGGAGCACTGCCCGGTGGTCTATAAAAACACTGAACTGAATTTCTTTCCGGACTACACCCCTGGCGTGCAGGCGGCGCGTAGGGCGTTTTTGCCGGTAAAGTGCTCTCTGGCCCAAACGGCCGCTAGGTTCTCGCTCATATACCCGGCGAAGCTAAAGGTGCAACATGGCGGGTCTCTTCAATTCTTTACAGATCCGAAGCTGGCGGTGAGATATGCTAAGTCTCTCCCTCGGAGGTCTGAGGCGGCGCCTGCGGATGATCGTGCTGCAGAGCAGGAGTCGCTGAGTGATAATGACTGATCGATACAGACGCCTTCTAGCAGAGAATGTGCCGCTGCATTTGGCTGTGAGATAATTTTGTGCCGCTCGTCCTGAAAACACTCCTTTTGCGTTGGGCCCCCTGCCTGCCCTCCCTGCCCGTTATTAGGCGGATTGGGCGGTTAGCTTCCGCCCTCTGGATGAGTCCCCACTATTTACATATTTGGGTAACTGTGGTTTTTGGGAGGAGGGCTATGCATTCCACCCGTTTGGGGGGTCTGTGTGGGTGGGGGGTGGGGAGATCTTGGGATTGTTGCAATACGTGTTTTTCTGTTCTTCTTTCTGTGTTCTGTGGATGAGAGAGTCTGGCCGGGATGGAGGAGCGATAGAATTCTGCTGTATGTCTGCTGGGGAGCGGGGATGACACCGATGAGAGCGTCTTTGATTCGTTGCTTAACATGGAACGTGCATGGCTTGAATGACAGACGGAAGGTGCGTCTTATGTCGGCTTATGTCAAGAGGCAAAATATAGATATATGCATGCTACAGGAGATGCACCTAGTGGAGAATACTTTGCATTACTTAAAGGCGGGATGGATTGGGGAATGCCATGGCTCTGTGTACTCGCGTTATGCTAGAGGCGTAGCGATCTTAATACGATAAGGGTTACAGTGGCGTACTCGTAAGGTGATTGTTGACCCACTGGGGTGATATGTTCTGCTTAGCGGGGAGTTGATGGATAAGCCATGCCGCCTCGCGTCGGTGTACGGACCTAATTCGGATGACCCTGAGTTCTTTAGTGAGGTCTGGCGATTGATTGAGACTCTGGGGGGAGGAGCGGTGTTATGGGGAGGAGACTTCAATGTGACCCTTGATCCCATTCTTGATAGAGAAAGTGCGGCTCGGGTGCAGCATACTGCTGCTGCTTGCGTTCTGTCTGCAGTTATGGAGGATGCGTAGTTGGTGGACTTGTGGCGGATGAGACATCCTGCGGTCCGGGAGGGCACTTGTGTTAATTATGTGCATAATAGTTGGTCCCGCCTTGATCGCTGGATAGGCTCACGCGATGTGGCTTTATGGACCCACTCGGTTTACCATTTGGCACGCACGCTGTCCGATCACTTTCCGGTGCGGGTAGAGCTGGAGATACCTGGTGGGCCTGCTCAGATCTATGTGTGGAGGCTGCCGCTCGGGGCACTTAGAGATGAGTTGTTCCGTGAGGAATTGCGCCGTGACATTAACCTTTATTTCAAACAGAATGCAGGCTCGGTGGAGTCTGCTGGTACGCTGTGGAAAGCCTTTAAGGTGGTTGTATGCGGGATATGCATTTCAAAGCAACACAGTGTATTACGCGCGCTGCGTCGCGAGCTGGCTGACATGGAGGGCCAGATTGCGGGCCTGGAGATCCGGCTGGTGTCGGACTGGTCAGGAGATAAATTGGCGGCCTTGAGGGCTGCGGTCTCCGCGTATGAAGAGTAGTCTCTGAGAGAATTACATTTCTTAGGGAAATTTGCACGGGCCAGGCGCTATGGAGAGGGTAACAGAGCTGGGAGCACCTTGGCGAGTTTACTCCGCAGGCCACGGGCTAGCAGTTATGTGACCGAGATGGATGATCCGAGTGGGGAGCGAGTGACCGGTACGTATGAGGTTTTGAAGGTCTTCACTGCATTTTTTCAGGATCTTTATTCTGCCCCCTCTGCGATTCCCGTGAAGGTGATTCAGGGATATTTCTCGGACATTAGTCTCCTCTGGTTTGAGAGGGCGCATAGGGAATATTTTGATGTTCCCTTCACTATAGAAGAGGTAAAGGCTGCAATACGGAGCCTTCCAGGAGACAAGGCCCCTGGGTTGGATGGGTTGACTCCGGCGTTTTATAAAGAATATGCCGACATCTTGACGCCCTATCTATTAGAGGTGTATGATGAGGCCCTGCGGAGGGGAGTCCTCCCGGCCTCTCTGCGCGAGGCGCTTATTGTTACGATTCTTAAGCCTGGTAAGGCTGCAGCTAGCTGTGATTCGTATCGACCTCTATCGATGATTAACATTGACAACAAGATATTGGCTAAAATGATAGCGGCTCGGCTGCAGCCTCTTATGACGAGACTGGTGCTACCGGATCAGTCAGGGTTTATCCCGGGGCGGTCCACCGCACATAACCTGCGTATGTTTTTTGCCGTTGCTGGCTCAGTTTCCCTCGATGATGTGGCTGTGGCGGTGTTCCTAAATGCTACTAAGGCGTTTGATTCATTGCTGTGGCAATATCTGTTTGCGCTTCTTGAAAGGGTGGGAATGAGCAGGCGTTTTGGGAACTGGATATGTTTGTTATATTCGCAGCCAGTGGCCCGCTTACGGGTGAACAGATGTGTGTCGGAGCCCTTTGCGGTGGCGCGTGGAACTAGGCAGGGATGCCCCCTGCCGCCATTGCTTTTTGAAATTGCAATGGAGCCTCTGGCGGCCTTTTTGAGACAGCACCACAGTGTGCGGGGGCTGCCGTTCCGCCAGAGAGCGATTCTGATCTCCATGTATGCCGACGACGTGGCACTGTATGTGCGCAACCCTGCATGCAACCTAGACGTGTTATTGGATGAGATTGTCAGGTTTGGAGTGGCGATAAATTGGGCTAAGTCGTTGTGCTACCTCTGTCGTCTGGAACGGCAGAATGCCGGGCCTGTTACCCTATTGTGTGGGCGGATGGACCTGTAAAATATTTAGGCCTTTGACTGAGCTGTGATGTTGAGATGCTCTGGCTGGCCAATTATGGTAAAGCCATGGCTTGGCTAGAAGACAGAATTACAGCATGGTGTTCATTACCATTGTCCCTGACTGGGCGGATTGCGGTGGCTAAGATGATTGTACTGCCTAAATTTTAGTATTTGTTCATCAACCTCCCGCTGGTGCTTACGGTTAGTTTTTTGCAGCGCCTTCGTTCCGCGCTGATCCGACTGGTATGGGTGGGGGGTCAACCTCACATAGCCTGTAAAACACTAGTGTTGCCATTTGAATTGGGGGGACTCACGGCCCCTGATTTGGAGCTTTATTATCACTGCATGCAGGCCCTGTTTGCGTATTATTGGATCAGGCTGATCAGTTATTTGCCGCACCTAGCTCCTGAAAGCGACACGGTGTGGCCAGGCGGACTTGAACGAGTGTTGGGCATCCTGGATAGGGCTCGCCCTCGAGGCATAGATACAGTGGCTTCTATGGCCGGGCCTGGTCGAACCTACTGAAGCGTTCTGGAACGAATGTGCCGTTTGCGCCGTCTATGCATGTGGCGGCTGTTGGGGATGAGGTGATGTTTCGGGACTCGCAGCTCCGGAATTTCCTTCGGGCCTTCGATTTGACAACCCTGAATGATTGGTTTATTGATGGCAGACTGGTGTCCCCCGAGGAGGTCCTGGGCGATAGACCTGCCACTGCGCTCCACCGTTTATACGTATTGTGGATATGCGCCATGCTGCGTGCTCACTACTCCGGCTCGCCTGCGAACCTGGCGTCCTGCCGCGCGCTGGAAGTGCTGTGGAGTGCGCGGTCACCTAAGAGGCTTATCACAAAGCTGTATGGTTGTGTACAGGAGCAGGGGGAGGAGACAGGGCTGTCAGTAAGGGTAAAGTGGGCGGAGGATGTGGGGGAGAACATTGCAGAGGATGCATGGAGGGCGTGTTGTGCACATATGAAGGAGTTGTCACCCATCTACAGGCTACGCCTTATACACTTTAAGTTTTTACACCGTCTGTATTATACCCCTCGAAGTCTGTGTGCTATGGGTCTGCGGGCGGATGACACCTGTGCGATATGCCGGGCCCCTGCTGCTGATTTTCTGCACTTGGCGTGGACCTGTCCGGAAGTGTATGCCTACTGGAGGAAGTTTTTTTGTACACTTTCTGAGATGATTGGACGGGAGATTCCTCCATCTCCCTTGATGGCGCTGTTGAGTGAGATGAGTGGAGTGCGGACTGCGGTGCGACGCCTGGTTGGCATGATGTTGCTGCTGGCTAAGCGCAGGGTGGCAATTTTCTGGGGCCGTGCTCGGTCTCCTCAGGTCTCGGATTGGCTGCGGGATGCTGCGTTCTGCCAGGAGCAATTAACAAATTACCGGGAGCTGACACCGGTTGGCTCTAGGCCACGGGACATCTGGGCGCCTCTGGGATCATACCTTGAATCTGTGTCTGTCTGAAGAGTCTGTTACGGATGGGTATCTTGATATATCGAGTGCTGTTCCCGCTTCTATAGGCTGCAGTCATGTGGAACGGCTGTTGAGAGAGTTGCTTGCTCCTCCCGGTTCTTTCTTCCCTTCTACTCTTTTGGGGTTTCTGTTTCTCCCTCTCTGCCTTATATGTTTAGAGACCCGCCCTTGGGCTTGACGGCCTGCTGAGTTCACTCGGCTGGGGACTGCTGGCATACAGACATTGGACACCTCTTTTCGGTTTCACTCAGCTTGAACGTCGAGAACTCTTGAGACTCGCGATATGGAGAATGCTTGGAGTGCTGAGGATCCACTATTAATTAACTGCTTTGAGTTACAAGTGTAAGGGCAGAAGAGGGAACCTTATATTCCTGTTATATGTTGTTTAAGTAAATCTATAAATAAATGTAAAAAAAAAAAAAGTCTCTCCAGTGGGTGGTTTGCCCATTGCTTTATCCTGGGGAGTGCAAAGCCACAGTCTCTCAAGTGGGTGGTTTGCCCACTGCTTGGTCCTGGGGACTGCAAAGCCACAGTCTCTCAAGTCTCTCCAGCGGTTGGTTTGCCCACTGCTTTATCCTGGGGAGTGCAAAGCCACAGTCTCTCAAGTGTGTGTGATTCTCTACTGGTTCTGGAAGGGGCATTGTGCCCAGAGTGCTTCATCCTGCCAAGGACTGGGGTAGTGGATGTGATTCTCCACTGGTTCTGGGGGGGGGCATTGTGCCCAGAGTGGTTCATCCTGCCAAGGACTGAGTTAGTGGATGTGATTCTCCACTGGTTCTGGAGGGGGCATAGTGCCCAGAGTGCATCATCCTGCCAACGACTGAGGTAGTGGATGTGATTCTCCACTGGTTCTGGAGGGAGCATTGTGCCCAGAGTGCTTCATCCTGCCAAGGACTGAGGTAGTGGATGCGATTCTCCACTGGTTCTGGAGGGAGCATTGTGCCCAGAGTGCTTTACATGCAGTGTGTCAATTACCATTCCCTCACCTGGGTGTGTGTGCCACGATATTGCCTGGGAACAGGTAGCATGCTACTCCATGGAGGCAGAGACACACTCCACCCTGCTGCGACTTCGCCTGCCACATGTAGGTACAAACAGTGCTGGGTGTCGTGCCTCATGTACGCTGTGCAGGGTCCAGGACATCTCCTTCAGCCTTGGACGGCTGCCCACTGGAGATGATAGCCATGTCAGCTGTGGTGGCACTGTCTGAGCATGTCGCGGGGCTGGTGGCGGTGGTTGCGGCAGTGTCTGTGGCAGTGGTGCTGGTGGTGGTGCATGTGTCTGCACCTGTGGAGGGACACAGGAGGACGTCTCCTGCAGCCTCGAATGGCTGCCCACTGGGGATGATGCTGGGGACTGTTGGTGAGGCAGCAGACGTGCAGGCGGCAGTGCAGGTGGCGGTGTCCACTGCCGTACAGGTTGATGTTCTGGTTGACAGAAGGGATGACTCTGGTCCCTCAGCCGGAGCCTCCATGCCTTGTCCTGATCTGCTCTTCGCCTTGTGTACCTTCCCCACCTTTGATGTCGCTGCTGGTCCCTTGGCACTGTCCCCTTTTGGCTTGGAGGAGCCCTTGCTTGGTGGCTGGTGCGGCTTCTCCCTGCGGCATGTGGGCACCTTCTTCACCTTGGCAGGTGGCGGAATGGCCTTCTTCTTGGCCTCACTAGGTGGCACACTGGTCAATGTTAGCCAGTAAGAGTTTCTTAGACACACTGGGATGGGAAGATGGAGGGGGTTTGGGAGTGGAGGAAGAGGTAGTGGTTGTAGGAGGTGTACGTCTTCTGAATTTGGGTGAAGGTGCATGGGCCGGAGGCTGTTGTGAGGTGGATGGCTGTTGGGTGGGTGTGTGCCTGCATTTGTGTACTTTGGGAAGAGGGCTCACAGACACACTGGGAGAGGACACAGGGTATGTGTGCATGGTAGTGGGGGTGGTGATTGCACATGAGCGGTGTGTGGTGATAGGCGTGGTGGTGATGGAGGTAGTGGATGAAGATGTAGTGCATGCAGGTGTGAGTGGAGACGGGACAGGGAGAGAGGAGGACGTGGAGGAGGGGGACACAGTGGAGGCAGTGGATGTTGGTGTGTCTGCATTGGGATGGTGCTTGTGTGAGTGCCTTTGGGATGTGTGGTGCTTATGTTTGCCGTGTCCACTCTTGTGAGTTGATGAGTGTGCATGCTGGTCTGATGGTGTGCTTGGGATAGGCTAAGGTACAGGGGATTGGGTCTGGGTAGAGGAAGTTGGAGGGGGGAGGCTGGACACAGGACAATGGCTGCTATCAGTGCTAAGGCCAGAGATTGCAGGGTTCGATGATGGACAGCCTGACCAGAATGAATGCCCTCCAGGAATGCATTAGTGTGTTGCAAATGCCTCTCAACACCCTGGATGACATTCAAAATGGTTGATTGCCCAACAGTGAGGAATTTTAGGAGGTCAATAGCCTCCTCACTGAGGGCAGCAGGGCTGACTGGGGCAGGGCCTGAGGTGCCTGGGGTGAAGGAGATGCCCACCCTCCTCGGTGAGCGGGCATGGGACACGATGAGGGGCTGCTGGGAGGCCAGTACTGGTAGGGGGGTGGCAGCTGTACCTGTTGATACGGTGGGCACAGAGGTGCCCACCACCGTAAGGGAGCTCCCATCAGAGGAGGAGATGCTGTCGCTGGTTTCTCCTCCTGTCCCCGTTGTGGAGCTCCCCTCGCCCTCTGTCCCACTGGTGCCTTCGGAATCCGTTACTTCACCATCCAGGGCCATGTGGGATGCAGCTCCCTCCTGCTCCGGTGCCACTGCTCCTCCGCCAGATGATGCTAATGCACACAAGGACAGGGTGACTAAACAAAAAGGAGGGGAAAGACAGAGGAAACACATGGTCAATGCTTGCAACACCACTACCGTTGGCAGTCACAACACAGAGGGAGCAGCCCTATGCACTAAGCCATGCACTAACAGGGCAGGGGAAAAGCACATGCCCATGGGGGACTCTGTCTAGACCTATTTCATGCACAGCTGGAACGCATAGGAGCCTGACTAGGTGTAGAGGGCAAATACCACCTTTGGGGTTGGACTGGGAATGAGGCTGCAAATCAATGGATCTACCTTTCCGCGTCTGCCCTGGCCTAGGGGAACCCACAGCCCACCTCCCCCACCCAGACACCTCGTCAAGTGCGCAGAGTCAGCTGAATGAGAGTGTACTCCCCCCCTTGTGGCTGCTGTGATGCCCTCAAGTGCCCATCCAACTCAGGATATGCCACCACCAGGATCCGGTACTTCAGGGGGGTCATGGTGCGACTGGCCACCGTCTTCTTGCTCCAGAGGCGCAGGTCCTCCCATTTTTCCGGTACTGGGTGCTCCGTCTATTGTAGACACCCAGGGTCTGCACTTCCTTGGCGATGGCACGCCAAATACCCTTCTTCTGGTGGGCGCTGATCTAGAGGAATAGTGAAGTAAAAATGTATGTTACTTCCCCGTACATTTCTTCTCACAAATTGGCCACAAACCTCCCACGCTGGCCCAGAAAAACATACACACACCATCCTCACATGCTGGCCTGTCCCACCCCGTCTCTTCCATCCACGACACTCCATACAATCATGTGCCATCCACCATGCACACAGTTTACTCACCTGTTTGTCTGGAGGACCGTAGAGGTGTGTGTACTGGGGAGGACCCCGTCCACCAGTTTATCCAACTCCTCCGCAGTGAAGGCAAGGGCCCTTTCCCCAGACACTGTAGCCATTGTCGATTCCAGATGCAGGTCACAGCAGCACTTGCAGTGTGGGTCCTCTCCTGTTGAAGGTCAGGTATCAAGTGAGGGAACAAATAGAAAATGGCAGTCACATTCGCGGCGGTGCGTACCGTCACCGCTGGCGTACATCGTCATTGGCTCCTGGAACCCATAGGGCCCAATGATAACCAATGGCGAATTGTGCAGTGGTCTTCGACCGCCTACCGCGACGATGCACAACGCCACCGCAGTTACCTCATTTCTCCTTGTCCCACCTTACAGGTCAGGCAGCTGCCATTTCAGGGGGCCACATGGCAGGCCAACTAACTGCGTCACACCTATTTAGGCCAGGAATACGGACAGACAAAGGAACATAGAGAAAATTTAACAATTGTGCTAAACAGCCTTGTGAAACCTATGTGGTGTATGATGATGTGTTTGGCAGACCAGTACATCTCCCATGTGAATGCCAAGTATCCAGGCTCTGTGCATGATGCTTACATTTTGAGGAATAGCATCATCCCTTATGTGATGGGGCAACTCCAGAGGCACCGTGTGTGGCTAATAGGTAAGGCCAAGGTCCCCACACAGTTTCATTTGCTGTCTGGGTATAGGAGATTCCCTAATGTTTGGAGGATGTCTAAAAGTTGTCCATCGATATTTGCAGTTGACTCTGGTTACCCCAACCTGTCATGGCTACTGACCCCAGTAAGGAATACCAGGACAAGGGCAGAGGAACGCTACAATGAGGCACATGGGTGAACTAGGAGGATAATAGAACGCACCTTCGGCCTCCTGAAGGCCAGATTCCGGTGCCTCCACTTGACAGGTGGATCCCTATACTACTCACCGAAGAAGGTGTACCAGATCATCGTGGGCTGCTGTATGTTGCACAACTTGGCTTAGCGATGCCAGGTGCCTTTTCTGCAGGAGGATGGGCCTGATGGTGGTCTTGTGGCATCTGTGGAGCCTGTGGACAGTGAAGAAGAGGTGGCAGAAGAAGAAGATGTAGACAACCGTAACAACATCATCATGCAATACTTCCAGTGAGACACAAGTAAGAGGATGGCACTGCTTCACACATCGCATACTATTGTAGGACCAAGCATAAATCTGCCTTTTTACCTCTGTGTATGGACCCTGACTTGTCACTTTGGCTTTCCATTTCACAGATCTGGGTCCCACTTTGTACCCTCTGCTGTGTTTACTGCTGGCCAACAACTGTGTAACATTGGTATGTGAACAAGTACATTGACATTGCTATATTTCAGAGAGGTTGCAATTACACATTTGTGAAAGCACAGACTGACTCCAGATTGATTTGTGATTCAAGGGTGTTTATTTCTGTGCTAATAAGTGGAGGGTGTGTGAAATGGGCTGGGGTGATGGTGGAGGAATATCCATGCTAGAGTCCAGTCTCTTGGTCTCACAGGTGCATTGGCCAATGGGGCATAGGAAGGGGAATAATGGCAGTTTAAGGTGGACAGGGTGACAAAGTGGGACAGAAGGGTGACATTCAGGAGGGCCTTATTTCCTGGCAGGGGTCTTGGCAATGGACTCTGTCTTGTTCCTGGATCTCAGGGACCGTTTGCCGGGTGGTTCTCCTTCTGCAGGGGGTGGGGTGCTGGTGGCCTGTTGTTCCTGTGGCGGTGCCTCCTGCACACTAGTGCCGGCGGAGGTGGAGGGCTAGTCATCATCCAGGCTAGTGTCAGGGGCCCGTTTGTGTGCCACTGTGTCCCCCATGGAGTTGACATGGTCTGCCAGCACCCCTGCAATGGTGACCATGGTGGTGTTAATGGACTTCAAGTCCTCCCTGATCCCAAGGTAGTGTTCCTCCTGCAGCCGCTGAGTCTCCTGAAACTTGGCCAGTACCGTGCCCATGGTCTCCTGGGAATGGTGGTATGCTCCCATGATGTTGGAGAGTGCCTTGTGGAGTGTCGGTTCCCTGGGCCTGTCCTCCCCCTGTCACACAGCAGTCCTCCCAGCTTCCCTGGTATCCTGTGCCTCTGACCCCTGACCCGTGTGCCCACTGCCACTGACCCCAGGTCCCTGATTGTCTTGGGTTGCTGGGTTTGCCTGGGTCCCCTGTAGTGGTGGACACACTGCTGATTGACGTGTCCTGGGAACAGTGGCATGGGCCCGCTGGGTGGGTGCTGTGCTGGTGTTTCCTGAGGGGGAGGGTCGGTGGTGGCTTGTGACAGTGGCAGGGGAACCGACTGTCCAGAGGTCCCTAATGGGCCAGGCTGGTCATCTTGATCCAGGCGTGCAGAACTGCTGTCATCACTGTGGGCCTCTTCTGTGGGGGGACTGGATATGTTTGGCACCTCCTGCCTGGTGATGTTGGGTATGGGTTTTGTTGGGGTGTAAATGCATAGTTTTAGTATCTGTGTGTGCCATCTTATGCATTGGGTGAGGTACCCTCTACTCCTGTGCTTGCATTATTGTGTTTGCCCTTTTGTGATAGTTGGTTTGGGGTCTGTGTGGGTATCTGTACTGGACATGCTTTGGTGATGGGGGTCCATGCATAGGTGTTACATGCATGGCCTTGGTATTGGGATGTGTGGGTTGTGATAGTGGGGCATATGTGAGGTGTTGGAGTGATGGGGGTGAGGGTGGGGGTTTGTGATGGCATGCATGTGGGGTGGGGGGATTCGGTAAATAAGATATGACTTACCAGAGTCCAGTCCTCTGCTACTCCTGCGAGGTGCTCAGGCTACAGTATTGCCAAGACTTGCTCCTCCTGCAATCTGGTGTCTGGATACCACTGAACGCACCTTCCCTCGTAAGTCGTTCCACCTCTTCCTGGTGTCATCCCGTGTTCTTGGATGCTGTCCCACTGCGTTGACCCTGTCCACAATTCTCCGCCATAGCTCCATCTTCCTAGCAATGGAGGTGTGCTGCACCTGTGATCCGAAAAGCTGTGGCTCTACCTGGATGATTTCCTCCACCATGAGCCTGAGCTTCTCCTCTGAAAACCTGGGGTGTCTTTGAGGTGCCATGATGTTGTTTGGGTGATGTGTGAGGTGTGGGTGATGTGTGAGGTTCTGTGATGTGTGATGTGTTGTGTTGGTGTGTGTTGTTTGAGGTGCGTGGATGTTGCATGAGTGATGGTGTTGTGTGCCTGTGGATGTTGGTGATGTGTTTGCTATTCTCTCTCTCTCAGATTTTACAAAAAAATGTTGTTGGAAGGGTTTGTGGGTAATGTGTGTGTGTGTGTTTTATAGTGTTGTGAGTGTGTGGGTGTGGTGTGTGTATGTGTATCAGGTATGTGTATTTGGAATTGTCCAATGTGGTTGTGTTTTGTAAATGTATGTGTTTTGAGCGTGGTGGTGTGTACCGCCAATGGATTACCGTGGTTGTAAGACCGCTGCGTTGATTCGTGGGTCGTGATAGTGTGGGTGTATTCTTGTTGGCGTGATGGTGTAGGTTTTGGTATCACCAGTTTATCACTGACCTTTGGTGTGGCGGACTTGTGTGGGTGTCTGTTTTGTGGCGGATTCCGAGATGTGGGTCGTAATACCTGTAGCGGAATTCCGCCGCCGCAACTGTATGTTGGCGGCCTTCAGCACTGCGGAAAGCGGGATTTACCGCCAGGGTTGTAATGAGGGCCAAAATGTTTTTTCCATGATGGGACCTGCTTTTCTACATGAAGACTTGTAGTTCACTTCTGGAGAAATATTATGAGTACCAAATGAAATCACGATTCATAGTGGAAGGGCATAGGTTATTTATTTAAAAAAATAATTCAGATTAAACATGTATTCAGATGCTGAATAATCAACATTCACCATAGGTGATACTCTATGTTAAAAATAAAAGTTGTCTATTTGTCAAAGGATCACCACAACATAAAGGTAAGAAAATATGATTTATAACATTGTATCAGATTCCTATAAACAGCATAATAAGAAACATAGAAGGCAATTTGTTTTTAAACAAATTACATTTCTGTATCATGCGTGATGGGGTGCCATGAAGATGGAGGCTGTGGAGCGTGCATGGTGGTTTCACACTTTTATCCATTTCTTCTTGGTAGCTAGAGGCAGTGCCATGAACTGGCACTGCTTTTGAGCCTTTTTTAAGCGTGATGGAGCTTTTAACGTTAATAGCTAATTTATGAGGACTGTTAAAAAAAAGGAAAAGGAGATTTTTAACCGATTTTAATGTGGTGAGCCATTGTTTGCTGGAGAACAGACGGTTTACAGCTAATCCATCCAGAGAGTTTTGAACTGCGATGGCAAAAAATGATGAGATGACAAGCTGGGGTGGAAAATGATGGCAGGAGGGGGAAATGAGCCACCAGGTTAAGCATTGTTACAATGAGATGGGCAAATGCTGCTTTCCTGAGGATAAAGCTGATGAAACAACAGCTGCAGCACATGAAGTAAGGGGACATAGGACTGATACCAGCAAGAGATGTTGTGATTGAATGGTAGAGTCCAAGAGTCCCATGGAGAGGAGTACTTCAGGGGCTTAGAAAGCTGTGGAGAATGGAAGTGATGTGTTGACAACAAACGACAATGAGGTTGGGGCTCAAACCAGGGTGATGCCAAAGAACTCTGGAGAATTCAGTGCTGGTACTGGTTCTATCCAAAGTGACTCTAATGTAGAAACAAATGCAGCTAGCAATAAAAAGACAAGCATATAGAAGAGAAATGCAACAAAAAGAAAAGCATGGAGAACTGCACCATATTGAAGGAAAAGCAGGTGACTGTCAGTGCTGGGACAAATACAGTGACCATTTCTATTGAAAGAAGATAATGACCTTTTCCCTAAAGGAAGGGATAATGTAAAAAGTGTAAATTAGGTAATGAGGCTAAAACACCAATTTTAGGTGGAGGACAAAGGAGAACATATATACAGAAAGTACCAGGAGATGCTGGGGAATTACAAAGTTTAATCAGTCTTCTCAGGGGGGAAAACAGAATGGTAGGCATAATATCAACTTGCAAAAAACATTCTGAATATAGGAATTGTACTGTCTATTCTTTATTAACCAACAAAGCAACTGGTGGACGTATAATTGATTCACTTGTTGCAATTGAAATACAAATGGAACCCAAATGCGATACAAACATAAAGGACAGGAGATCACCTCAATACAAAACACATAGGAGGTCATTACAACCCTGGTGGACGGTGTTAAAGGGGCGGTAAGACTGCAAACAGGCCGGCGGAAAAAAAAGGGAATTATGACCGTGGTGGAAACTGCCAACAAAGACAGACACTTTAACACTCCGACCGCCACGGCGGTACAGACAAACAGCGTGGCGGTCACCGCCAACAGACATGTGGGAGACAAAGTACCGCCCACAGTATCACAACCTACCAATCCGCCACCTTTTCTGGGGCGGATTCACCATGGATAAAAACACGGCGGAAACAGCCATTTCAATGGCAAAACGCTCACCTCAAACACTACACGAGGAAGGAGGGCACCATGGAGCCGGAACTCCAAATACTCCCTGCGATAGTCTTCCTGCTCCTGTAGGATCACCAGCAACGCAGGCGCCGAAGACAGCGGTGAGTACTGCCCCTACGACATAGGGGAGGAGGGAGGCAAAAGTCAGGGACACACACACGCAACACCCCCGCCCCCACCCTCACCCACTACAACACACACACCAATGCATATCCAAACATTACATTAACAACCCCCAACCCCCCCCGGAATAATGCAAAGACAAAAGGAAATGAGTGCAACCATTGTAATGTATAAAAATACAGTAAGGTAATATAAAGAGATATATATACACATCCAACAATATATACATCACGATTAGTAGTGCAGGTATGCACCATTCAATGTCCGTGGACCACTGGCCCCAAAATGCATGGGCGAGGCCCACACTAGATACCTGAGCAAAACAGAGAGAACACTGCTGGGGCATCAGATCGAAATACAACAGGCACCTCAGGGGGAAGGGTAGGGGGGCACCTCAGCCGGATTACAGCACCACGCCAGATCCACGAGGGGGCTCCATGCCTATTGCTGTATCCTGGGGAGTGCAAAGCCACAGTCTCACAAGTCTTTTCAGTGGGTGGTTTGCCCACTCTACCATCCTGGGGGTTGCAAAGCCACAGTCTCACAAGTCTTTTCAGTGGGTGGTTTGCCCACTGCTCTATCCTGGGGAGTGCAAAGCCACAGTCTCACAAGTCTTTTCAGTGGGTGGTTTGCCCACTGTACCATCCTGGGGAGTGCAAAGCCACAGTCTCACAAGTCTTTTCAGTGGGTGGTTTGCCCACTGCTCTATCCTGGGGAGTGCAAAGCCACAGTCTCACGTCTTTTCAGTGGGTGATTTGCCCACTGTACCATCCTGGGGAGTGCAAAGCCACAGTCTCTCAAGTCGATAACAGGCTCCACTGGTTCTGGAGGGGGACTGGTGCCCAGAGTGCTTCATCCTGTTAAGGACAGACGGAGTGGATGCTGTTATCCACTGGTTCTGGAGGGGGACTGGTGCCCAGAGTGCTTCATCCTGTTAAGGACAGACGGAGTGGATGCATGTCTCCACTGGTTCTGGAGGGGGACTGGTGCCCAGAGTGCCTCATCCTGTTAAGGGCAGACGGAGTGGATGCTGTTCTCCAATGGTTCTGGAGGGGGACTGGTGCCCAGAGTGCTTCATCCTGTTAAGGACAGACAGAGTGGATGCATGTCTCCACTGGTTCTGGAGGGGGACTGGTGCCCAGAGTGCTTCATCTTGTTAAGGACAGACGGAGTGGATGCTGTTCTCCACTGGTTCTGGAGGGGGACTGGTGCCCAGAGTGCTTCATCCTATTAAGGACAGACGGAGTGGATGCATGTCTCCACTGGTTCTGGAGGGGGACTGGTGCCCAGTGTGCATCACTGTCCCCGTGACGTCCTAGTTCCGTCACTGCCCCTGCCGCCCATGGGTTAGCGGTGCTAGAGTTGGCGGTGCTTACCCTGTTCAGCGGTGCTTGCCATGGTGGTCTTTGCCCTGTTCAGCGGTGCTTGAGTTGCAGGTGCTTGCCATGGCGGTCTTTGCCCTGTTCAGCAGTGCTTGCCCTGTTCAGCGCTGCTTGCCATGGCGGTCTTTGCCCTGTTCAGCGGTGCTTGCCCTCTTCAGCGGTGCTTGACTTTGCAGTTTCTGACCTGTTCAGCGGTGCATGCCATGGCGGTCTTTGCCCTGTTCAGCAGTGCTTGCCCTGTTCAGCGGTGCTTGCCATGGCGGTCTTTGCCCTGTTCAGCGGTGCTTGCCCTGTTCAGCGGTGCTTGACTTTGCAGTTTCTGACCTGTTCAGCGGTGCTTGCCATGGCGGTCTTTGCCCTGTTCAGCGGTGCTTGCCCTGTTCAGCAGTGCGTGCCATGGCAGTCTTTGCCCTGTTCAGTGGTGCTTGCCCTGTTCAGCGGTGCTTGCCCTGTACAGCGGTGCTTGCCATGGCAGTCTTTGCCCTGTTCAGCGGTGCTTGCCCTGTTCAGCGGTGCTTGCCATGGCAGTCTTTGCCCTGTTCAGCGGTGCTTGCCCTGTTCAGCGGTGCTTGACTTTGCTGTCTCAGACCTGTGCAGCAGTGTTTGCCATGGCGGTCACTCATTGCCCAGCGGGGCTGTGGCTGCCGGGGGCCCTCCTGGGCACTGACTCTGGTGGGGGTCTCCTGACCAGTGACGATGGGACTGCCCTCCTGGGCACTGACTCTGGCGGTGGTCTCCTGACCAGTGACGATGGGACTGCCCTCCTGGGCACTTACTCTAGCGTTTGTCTCCTGACCAGTGACGATCGGGCTGGTGGAGGCCTCCTGGGCAGCGCGGATGATGGCGGCCTTCTCCTCTGTGCTGCTCTTCCCAGACTTTGGCGCTTTCTTCTGCCCCTTCCCCACCTTGGGAGGAGTCACAGCTGAGTCAACACTCCCCCCGGGAACCCTTTTGAGCGGATTTGCCGGCTGGAGTCTTCCCCCTATCCCGTCGGACACTGTCCAACTTGTGCTTCACAGGTGGGGGACTTGCTGTGCTTTGGCTCCGTGTCACACTGGCTCCCCTGGTGCCCGGTGCACTCCACATACCTCTAACAGGCACCACTGGTACCGGAGATTTTTTGGCTGAGGTGCTAGTACGGGACCTATGAATTGGAGGGGAGGTGGTGGGAAAGAGGTCTACTTTGCTCAGGAAAAGTTTCTGACGAACACTGGGACGGGTAGCTGGAGGGGGTCTGGGAGTGGAGGAAGACGAGGTGGTTGTAGGAGGTGTAACTTTGGATGATTTGGGTGCAGGTGCATGTTCTGGAGGCTGACGTGAGGTGGATGGATGTTGGGTGTGAGTGTGCCCGCGTTTGTGTACTTTGGGAGGGGGCGTCACAGACACACTGGGAGAGGACACAGGAGACGTGTAAATGGTAGTGGGGGTGGTGAGTGCAGGTGAGCGGGGTGTGGTGGTGGGTGTGCTGGTGCGAGTCCTAGTGGCTGTAGTGGTAGTGTATGCAGGTGAGAGTGTAGAGACACTGGGAGGGAGGAGGGAGACGACGAGGAGGGGGACATGTGGTGCCTATGTTTGCCTGAGCTTCCCTTGTGTGTTGACGTGTGTGCAGGCTGGTCTGATGGTGTGCTTGGGATAGGCAGAGGTACAGGGGATTGGGTCTGGGTGGAGGAAGTTGGAGGGGGAGGCTAGACACAGGGACAATGGCTGCCATCAGTGCTGAGGCCAGAGATTGCAGGGTTCGATGATGGACTGCCTGACCAGAATGAATGCCCTCCAGGAATGCATTAGTGTGTTGCAACTCCCTTTCTACACCCTGGATGGCATTCACAATGGTAGACTGCCCAACAGTGAGTGACCTGAGGAGGTCAATGGCCCCCTCACTGAGGGCAGCAGAGGTGACAGGGGCAGGGGCTGAGGTGCCTGGGGCGAAGGTGATGCCCACCCTCCTGGGTGAGCGGGCACGGGGCGAAGGCTGAGGGGCTGCTGGGAGGGCGGTGCTGGTAGGGGGGGTGGCGGCTGTACCTGTAGAAGTGGGGGGCACAGATGTTGCCGCCACCACAAGGGAGCTCCCATCGGAGGACGAGTCCGTGTCGCTGGTTGCTGATCCGGTGACAGCCGTGAAGCTCCCCTCGCCCTCCGTCCCTCGTGCTCCGGTGCCACTGTACCTCCGCCTGATGATGCTGATGCACAAAAGAACAGGGAGAGGACAAAAATGGGGGGGGGACGACAGAAGAAAGACAGGTTGAGTGCATGACTTACCGCTACCGTTGGTGGACAATACAGACACAGCAGCCCCCTGCACTACGCCGCGCTGTTGGGCTCTATAGATGCAGTTCCGGGGATATGGCTTACATGGCTATGGTGGACATCTGCACACATAGATGACACAAGGGCATGTATACCTGTACTTGGCATTCTACAGAGGTAGGGTTGAGTGGCACATGGCCTGCATTACGGAGGGGCCTAGCCTACGGAACTCACCCTGGCCTAGGGAAACCCACAGCCCTCCTCCCCCACCCAGACCCCTCCACTGCACGCAAAGTCAGCTGAATGAGAGTGTACTCACCCCCTTGTGTCTGCTGTGATGCCCTCAAGCGCCCATCCAACTCAGGGTAGGCCACCGCCAGGATCCAGAACATCAGGGGGGTCATGGTGCGACGGGCACCCCTCCCACGTTGGGAGGCCATCCCCAGCTGAGCCTCCGCCGTCTTCTTGCTCCAGCGGCGAATGTCCTCCCATCTTTTACGGCAGTGGGTGCTCCGTCTCTGGTGGACCCCCAGGGTCCGGACGTCCTTGGCGATGGCACACCAAATAGCCTTCTTCTGGTGGGCGCTGACCTACATGACATGGACAGGGGAAGAAGAGAAGTCATTACCAACTGCACCGTCGAAATGAGTGGCCCACATCCCTGCCCTTGCCATGTGGCACATGCATTCACAGTCCTTCATGCTCACAGAACTCTGCCCCCTTCCTTCTTACGACCAGCCCTCTCCACCCAGGCATAACCCATACAACTTGCACCCTATGTACTCACCTGTTGGTCTGGAGGACCGTAGAGTAGCATTTACTGGGGGAGGACCCCGTCCACGAGCTTCTCCAACTCCTGTGCATTGAAAGCAGGGGCCCTTTCCCCAGACGCACGTGCCATTGTCTCTTCCAGACCGAGGTCACATCAGCACTTGCAGTATAGGTCCTCTCCTGTCGAAGATCAGGTATCGAGTGATTCAACAGATAGAAAATGGCGGTCACGTCCACGGCGGTGACGTCCGCGGCGGTGCGTATCATCACCGCCGGCGCACTTCGTCATTGGCTCCTGGGACCCATAGGGTCCAATGTTAACCAATGCAGCATTGCGCCGCAGCATTGCGCCGCGGCATCGGCCGCCTACCGCGACGGTGTACAACGCCAGCGCAGTTACCTCACATCCCATTGTCCCAGTTTAGAGGTCAGGCAGCGGCCATTTCAGGGGCCCACATGGCTTCATTTTCAACTGCGTCACACATACCTAGGCCTGGACTCAACACTCTTACAGACAACTTTTTGGATTATGTTTCGTGTTCTGTGTAGCTGTGGGTACATACCTCTGAGTTGCTTGACTCTGTGGTCGCTTTTGTCCTTCCTAGGCACCGTCAGCTGGGACATGTGAGGAGATGGCGGAATCCTCCGGTGTACCAGCCCCTGGTGGACCTGTTGACAATGGAAGAGCGACATTTAATCATCACCTACAGGTTTGACCGTGCCACAATCCAGGAACTGTGTACCCAGTTGGAGCCAGACCTGATGTCAGCAATCCGCCATCCCACAGGAATGCCCCCTCAAGTGCAGGTGCTATCAGTGCTCCATTTCCTTGCAAGTGGGTCATTTCAAACAACAGTGGCCATGGCATCACGGATGTCCCAGCCTATGTTTTCCAACGTGTTGTCCAGAGTGTTGTCTGCTCTGCTGAAACACATGAGGAGCTACATTGTTTTCCCTCAGGTGGAGGAGTTGGCTACAGTTAAAGGTGACTTCTATGCCCTTGGACATATCCCTAACATCATAGGTGCCATTGATGGGACCCATGTAGCTCTGGTCCCCCCCACACAGGAGTGAACCGGTGTACAGGAACCGGAAGAGTTATCATTCGATGAATGTACAGATGGTATGTTTGGCAGACCAGAACATCTTCCAGGTAAATGCTCCCTGGCTCTGTGCATGACGCCTACATCCTGCGGAATAGCAGCATCCCTTATGTGATGGGTCTACTCCAGAGGCACTGGTTGTGGCTATTAGGGGACTCTGGTTACCCCAACCTGTCATGGCTATTGACCCCAGTGAGGAATCCCAGGACAAGGGCAGAGGAATGCTAAAATGAGGCCCATAGGTGGACTAGGAGGGTGATCGAACTCACCTTCGGCCTCCTGAAGGCCAGGTTCAGGTACCTCCATATGACAGGTGGTTCCCTATTCTACTCACCAAGGAAGGTGTGCCAGATCATCATCGCCTGCTGTATGCTTCACAATCTTGCTTTGCGACGCCAGGTGCCTTTTCTGCAGGAGGATGGTCCAGATGACGGTGTTGTGGCAGCTGTGGAGCCTGTGGACAGTGATGAGGAAGAAGCAGAGGAAGAAGACATTGACAACAGGGACTCAGTCATACAGCAATATTTCCAGTGACACACAGGTGAGAACACTTTCTTGACTCCTACAAGTACTTTCACACTTCTACCTCCATCCTGTCTGTCAATTTCAACCAGTATTTGGTAACTGAGTTGTACATTTCCATTACGGTTTCACAGGTGTGGTTACCAACGTGTGTCATCTGCTTGCATCCTTCATGGACTTGTGATGTGTGACATAGGTATGTTGACATTACTATTGAGAACGGATTTTGTCACTGTCATAGCTAATACACATTTTCTCAATCACAGACTGACTCCAGATTGTTTTGTGGTTCAAGGGTGTTTATTGAAGTGCTAAATATTGGAGGGGTGGTAAAATGGTGAGGGGTGATGGTGGAGGAATGTCCATGGCAGAGTCCAGTCTATTAGTCTCACAGGTGCATTGCCCATATGGGCATAGGAAGTGGAGCTGGGGCAGTTCCAATATGGACAGGATTACAAAGTGGGACAGTGGGATGACAATCAGGGTGGTCTCATTTCTTGGCGGGGGTCTTGCCATCATGCTCTGTCCTGTTCCTGGATCTCAGGGACCGCTTGCGGGGTGGTTCTCCGTCTGCAGGGGGTGGGGTACTGTTGTGGTGGTCCTGTGGCGGGGCGTCCTGCCCACTAGCGCCAGCAGAGGTGGTGGGCAGTTCATCGTCCATGCTAGTGTCAGGGGCCCCTTGGAGTGCCACGGTGTCCCTCATGGGGTTCTGTATGTCCTTCAGAACCCCTACGATGGTGCCCAGGGCGGAGCTGATGGTTCTGAGTTCCTCCCTGAAGCCCAAATACTGGTCCTCCTGCAGGCGCTGGGTCTCCTGAAACTTGGCCAGGACCATAGCCATTGTCCCCTGGGAGTGGTGGTATGCTCCCATGATGGAGGAGAGGGCCTCATGGAGAGTGGATTCCCTTGGTCTGTCCGCCCCCTGTCGCACGACAGCCCTCCCAGTTCCCCTGTGTTCCTGTGCCTCCGTCCCCTGGACCGTGTGCCCACTACCACTGTCCCCGGGTCCCTATTGTTGTTGGGTGGTGGGTTATCCTGGGTTCCCTGTAGTGGTGGACACACAGCTGATTGACGTGTCCTGGCTACGGAGGTATGGGCCCGCTGGGTGGGTGCTGTGCTGGTGTTTCCAGAGGGTGGAAGGTCTGTGTTGGGCTGTGCCTGTGCGAGGGGAACCGACTGTCCCGAGGCCCACGATGGTACGGGCTGGTCATCTGGATCCAGTTGGCCAGAGCTGCTGTCATCACTGTGGGCCTCTTCTGTGGGTGGGGTAGAGATGTCTGGACCCTCCTGTCTGGTGACGTTAGGTAGTGGTCCTGCAGGGGTGTAAAAGTATGATTATTGAATGTGTGTGTGTCATGTGTGCAATGGGTAGGTGAGCGTGTACCCCAGTGCTAGCATTCCTGTGTGGGGGATTGTGTGATGATTGTTGGGGGGGTGTTATGGGTATTTGCAGTGGGCATGCTTTAGTGAGGGGTGTCCATGCTTTGTTGTGTCATGCAGGGCTTGGTGTTGGGATGGGTAGTTTGTGTTATTAGTACATTAGTGAGGAGTTGGAGTGATAGGGGAGGGGGTGAGGGTGGGGGTGTGTGATAGCATGCAGGTAGGGTGGGGGATATGATAGTTAAGATTTTACTTACCAGTGTCCATTCCTCCACCGACTCCTCCGAGGCCCTCAGGATGCGTAATGGTCAAGACCTGCTCCTCCCATGTTGTTAGTTGTGGGGGAGGAGGTGGGGGTCCGCCGCCAGTCCGCTGTACCGCGATGTTGTGCCTGGAGACCACGGAACGCACCTTCCCTCTTAGGTCGTTTCACCTCTTCCTGATGTCGTCCCGATTTCTTGGGTGCTGTCCCACTGAGTTGACCCTGTCGACTATTCTTCGCCATAGCTCCATCTTCCTAGCTATGTAGGTGTGCTGCACCTGTGCTCCAAATAGCTGTGGCTCTACCCATACGATTTCCTCCACCATGACCCTGAGCTCCTCCTCAGAGAGCTGGGGTGTCTTTGCCGTTCCATGGGGTGGTGTAGGTGATGTGTGGGGTGGTGTATGTGGTGATGTGTAGTGGTGTGGTGTTTTGTGCGTGGATGTTGTGTGGGTGATGGTGTTGTGTGCCTATGTGTGCTGGGGTTGTCTATTCTGTGCTCTCTCTCTGGCCTTCGTCAATAATTTTGGGTCGTAGGGGTTTGTGTGTGATGTGGGTGTGTGTTTTATATTGTAATGGGTGTGTGGGAGTGGTGTTTGTATGTGTATCAGGTGTGTGCTTTCGAATTGTCCAATGTGGCGGTGTTTTAGAGATGTGTGTGTATTTTGAGCGTGGCGGTGTGTACCGCCAATGGAATACCGCGGTTGAAAGACCGCCGCGTGGATTCATGGGTCGTGATAGCATGGGCGTGTTTCTGTTAGCTTGACGGTGGAGGTTTTGTTTTCGCCAGTTTATCACTGACCTTTGGTGTGGCGGACTTGTGTGGGTGTCTGAATTTCGGCGGATTCCGACATGTGGGTCATAATAGCTGTGGCGGATTTCTGCGGGCGCGGCGGTGTATTGGCGGTCTTTTGCACAGCGGTAAGCGGCTTTTACCGCCAATGTTGTAATGACCCCCATAGACTGCAATATCTACTGTATTAAAAGGAATCTACAATTTCAAATATTCCACCAGTCAACCAATTGATTAACTTTTTTATTGCCCTTTTGTCATGTTTGTAGGGGAGTAGGGTGGATAGTATTTTAACATATGAATGTATGATTTTGTAATGAAATGCGTAGTTAAATTATTAGTTATGTATTTCTTTATTGATCACTAAATGTATTTTTTAATTTCCATTAAATAAATCAGACTATTATGTATTTTTTTAATTATTTGTATAATTGATTCAATCAATTATAAAGTTTTTTCTTAATCATTTATGGCCAGAGTTATCATAGTGTTGAAATGCCCTTGTGCCATGCAAAGGGGACCAAGGGTGATGCAACACCAAAGTCAAATTTATCAAGCCACTCACGCCCACCTAGTGTGGCCCAGCATGGATTGATAAATCTGCATTAAGAAAAGGCAGCACCAATCACTGCCTTGTGTTACTCTTTCCCAGGGAGGTTTTCCATGGGTGGAGTGTGGGTGTTCCCATGCATCCATCCATGGATTTTGTCGCATTCCCAGATTTACTATTAGTGGTAGACCTAAGAATGAGTCAAAATGCTTTGCCTCATTGTTTCTCCTCTTTCTACATGTGCTGCAGAATGCCTACAATTCAGGCACCCTTGCACCATGCCACAAGGGTGCCTGTGTTGGTGTTAGGCAGCCAAAAGTGCGCCAGCACAACTAAAGAACAGGAATGTGCTGTATGATGTTAAATACGGTGCGCTCCTACCGTTTCCCTTTCACGCAGCACAGCGTAGCACAGCAAAGTGGTATGCTGTGTTGCTGTACGTGAAAGTATGATAAATCTGGGCCAGAGTACTTTTATTATATCAATTTCCTATTTATTGTGATTTTCTTTTTTTGTACGATTCTGAATGATTTTTTCAGGTTGATGGGTTTGTAGGGGTGTAGGGTGGGAATTATCTTATACATATATATATAATCATTTTTGCTTTTTTCAGGAAGTACATTTTGAAAAAAATGATTTATGAATATTTGGTTGTTTACTAAAAAACATATTTTTGTTATTTTGTATTTTTAATTATACTGTGTTCGTCGTTGCTATGTTTATTACATTTTATTTATCGGATTCATGTTGGAGTGAAAAGAGTAAATGTGACCCCTCCAAATTCCATCACTTTCCAAAGTGTTGTTTAGGTTGGAGTAGGGATAGTAAATCTGACTCCTTCAAAGTACACCACCTTGCCAACTGTTGCTTAGGTTAGAGTAGGAACAGTAAATCTGACTCATCTAAATTTAAGCACTTTCCTTACTGTTGCAGAGGTTGGAGTGAGAATAGTAAATACAACCTCTCCAATGTCTAACACCTTCCCTAATGTTGAATAAGTTGGAGCAAGAATAGTAAACTCATTCCCTCCAAAATCCAACACTTTACGTAGAGCTGCTTATGTTGGTGTTTGAATAGAAAATCTGATCCCCACAAAGTCCAACACGTTCCTTAGTGTTGCTTAGGTTGGATTGGAAATACTAAAACTGACTACTCCAAAGTACAACACTTTCCCCACCGTTGCTTAGGCTGGAGTGGAAATAGTAAATCGGACTCCTCCTAGTTCCAAATCTTTCCAACTGTTATTTCGTTGGAGTTTGAATAGTAAATATGACCCCTTCAAAGTCCAATACTTTCCCTACTGCTGCATAGATGTTGAAGTTGGAATAGTAAATGCAACCCAAGTACAACACTTTTCCTACTATTGGTTAGGCTGGAGTGGAAATGGAAAATCTGACCCCCTTCATAGTCTAATCCTTTCCGTACTGTTCTGTAGGTTGGAGTTTGCATACTAAATATGACCCCTACGGAGTCCAACACTATCTTTACTGCTGCTTAGGTTGCAGTGGGAATAGTTTATCTGACTCCTTGAAAGTCCTACAATTTACCCACTGTTGCTTGGGTTGGAGTTGGATTTCCATCACTTTGCCTACTGTTGCTGTAGAATTGCAAAGTTTTTCTTTTTTGAAGCTACACCCATTTTAATGATGTTTGTTGACATTTCTGTTAGTATTTTGAATATTAGCTATTTATTGTTTGTAGGTTTTCTGTTTTTTAGATTTATTTTAGCTTTTATTTTACATTATATTGCAGTTTTAATTTAATATTTTAATTTGATTTTTTACCTGTTTTGGAGCAATATAGCATATTAAAATGCAATATGTTATAATATAATATATAACACTGAGTAATATCGTCTAGCATAATATACTATATATATTATTAAAAGTCATATAATATTAGACACTATTTTGAGAGCAATTTTAATTTTAGTAATGTATTGTATTTAATTTTAAAAATGTAATATATATGTTAATAATGATATTATAGTTTCATGTTTTATTATAATATATTAATTGTATATAGTGTTTTAAAGTAATAATTACTAGGATATTTATTTTGTGTTTATTTTGCATATTTGTAAATTATTGTTTTTTTTTTTAATATATTTTCAATTCTTTGTTTACTTTCATTTTCAAGTTTTGTATCTGTTTTTGCAAATATTACATTTATTTCTTTATTCATATCTCATTTATATGTAGTTTTACATAGTAAATGTAATATTTTTAGAAGTTACTATAATGTTAAACACTTTAAAACATTCAATGTAGACACTGGTGTCCACTGTATTTTTGTACTTTACATTGTAAGTATGTACAGTCATATTTTTGTATCACAGTATTTCGGGCCTCATTAACATGTCACAGAATTCTTTCATCATAATCCTTTCTGTGTCACAAACCAGTTAATTTAATAAGATTTATCACAGTCCTCTATCCAATCAGATGCCTTGATGGACATTTAAGAGATTATTAAAGATCAACTAAAGTAATTCCTAGAAATCAGTGTCAGGACAGCTTTTATTACTATGATTTTATATACACCTAACACATTTATTAGGGGTCAGAAAAGAGGATATGCTGTATTTAAAAAGCAAAATCCAGGGACTTACAAAAAAAACAAGCTTGTGAGATGATGTCAAACTTTGAAATTGGGTATGTAGCTGCTATACCTCAGGGAGTCAGTAAAGAAGCATAGATAAAGAAGCCAAGATACACCTTTAGGTACTATGGGTTAAGTCTAAAGTCTTGAGAAATACTTGTGCTGCTGCCCATATTTAATACAGCAGCCGAAAAGATATGAGTATAATGAGTCTATCAGAGGATTATTAGCAAATAAAATGAGAAGATATTAAAAGCACACTGCCCCAGAGACAACAGCACACAATTTAAGATATATTATGAGTGTCTATATGAGGAATATATTGTGGGAACCTAATATGGGAACAGTTGAGGAAATAGGCTCTTACTGTAAGCAATCTAAGATAGGTGTATTGCCTGCAGAGAATGCAGCTATGATGGAATAACCAACAGCTATAGCAATTGATAGATGCAAAAAAGCCCTTCTCAGCAGCAAAGCAACTATAGTAGATACCGTACTGATAGGGATATACAAGACGTTATTAGATATTGTATCACCAATATTTCTAGAGCTACTTAGAAGCTTAACGGGTCGAAGAGCATTGTGGAACATATAAACACAGCCAAATGTAGACTTCAGGTCTTAACTTACACTTCTGGTTTGAAGTTAGACTTCAGGTCTAATTTAAGGCCTGAATACAACTTTGGGAGTCTGACCACTATCGGGTTACCGGTCGGACCACCATGTTATGATGCATGCGGTTCCATAGGCCAAAGACCACTGCGGACCCACTGTCACTGCCAGGCAGTGCAGCCCACTGCAGTGGCCAGATAGCACAATGCGCATGTCGGAGGACAGACCGCCAATGTTCCCCGCTGGTCAGATTACGATGATGCATTTCTCTGACGTTCTGTGGCGGTCAACCACTATGTCTCAGCTGGCAGAAAGGGAAGGATATGAGGGTGGAATCCACCCATAGGCAGCTTCGCACATCCTGTACCGCCATGGAGCCGATCATACACGTCCTGCCACTGCTCATGATGATGGATGGCACCCAAAATCCACACCGCCGTTAACCCATCCAATAGTAAGACAACATACTTACCTGTCACCACAAACTCCACAGAAAATCGACGATCTGCCATTCACCAGCTCAGGGGGCTGTGCTCCGTGGACCAAGTATATCATGTGTGTCCTGGCTCAGATGCGTACACAACATATGACACAATCCCAGCACCACACCGCCCCCTTTGGTCATTTCACTCACACAGCAGCACCACATTTGTCAAAAACACACGTCTTCACATCCCAGCTGCAGGGACAGTGATGGGGACAAAAAATTATTGTCTCACATAATAGCTAGTTCACATCAGAAACACACACAAATAGAAGTGAGACCCACACATTCATCACATGTGATGGCCTGTCGTGATATTGAAGACACATATGTATGGGTGTGTCATTGAATCCAATCACTCCTCCTCTAAAACATGCCTCTAATGGACCCACACATATCACACACATTGCAGGTGTATCTAAGCTAAATGGGATACACAATCTTTAGTGAGACTAATATCCAAAATACACAATGTACTAAATACATGCAGAATAGAGATGGTGGCATCAGGGGGACCCCAGGAAGGATGGCGCCCTGGGATACATGTAACTATGCACATGACTCATAATCACTATTTGCACAGATACTGGAGCCTCATGGATAACCAATAGTACTAATAAGTGCCATGCCAATGTGCCAAATGTGCAAGTGCAATTCAAAAAAGCATATATAACAGCAAAGCATGGGTCACTGTTTTGCTTTACTTCGGACTGACACAAAATACACACACTGAAAGGAGTCAAAAAGATTCTCTGTAATGCACTTCTTAATCTGAAGAAGACGTTTATTACATCTTTTTGCAAGGCATGCACAGCCAAAGGTTTACCTTTAAAATGTGCAACAATGAAGTAAGGCCATGTACAAAGAATCTTCAATCTATAAACAGCAAATATATACATGCAAGGATACAAACACTTATATTGATGTATATATATGTATGTATATATATATATATATATATATATATATATATATTCATACACAATGCAAAGCAAATAATTAATAAAAATGCATTACCTGGGCCTGTATAGTGCTTCATCTTTCTCCTGCCAGCAAGCTGATGACCCCATTCGACTGCAACAAGAAAGAGAGAACTCTACCCTCACGGGAAATATATCAGGCATTCAGTGTCTAAAATCCTGATTAAGGTCTCTGAATACTCCCACGGTCGACCTGGGTTTCTTATATATTTTAAACAAACAAGGAAGGAGATTTCTGGAAAAATCCCTCCTGCTGTGCAAGAAGTATTAAAAAATGCTGGCTATTTTAGGTCAGCTTTGAAAGAAACACGTCGGGATTTGGCCAAAATCCTGAGGTGTCTTTCCTAAAACTAAACCGTTCCCTGCTGTACCATAAACATCAGTCTACCGCATCCTTATCTCGCTAACTGACTCCTCCATCTTATGTCCTAGCTCTTCGGTGAGAAAAAGAACATGCAGAATACAAAACACGTTGCATAACATGTTTTGTACGAAAAACTACTCGCACCTTTAACGTGGCAGTGAATACTGAATCCAAAATGGAGTCTGTAACTGGCGACCACTAATGTGACGGTGGACAGCTAAGCCAAGTGCAAAGTGGTGCGACACAAAGTCATTGGTCAAAATACAAATATCACTAAAGTCACACATGTAGATGAACTTGCTGGAAGATACACATTTGAAAATCGACACATGGTCATTCAAAGGAATAGAAAAGCAGCACAATTGAACACCCTCCATGTGTGGACAAACAAAACTCCAGCTCACACACATGATACCAATGTGCAACATACATCAGGGGGACAAATGTAACACAAGAGATGTTGACAGAGGCCAAGCCAATACTTACCAGAGCAAACACCACGGAATGCAATGACACCCCAATTGGATTACCTCTCACACATCCATCCATTGAATATTTCCCTTTGTCCTGGGGGCCTCCAGCACTGCTCCCAAAGTCAGATGTTGACAAACACATCAAATGGAGCAGCAATCATCGTGAAACAAACACAACTGTAGGCATACATCACAAACTACTCAGGAACAGTAAATAGGTAAAAAAGGAATGGCAGGACAAATGTGTAACAAACCAAAACCACTGCTTTATTAAGTATAACTCAGGAAAGGAGTAAAGGCTAATAGCCAGTCCAAATGTTCATAAATGGATTGTACACCGCTGTGCACCACACCTTGATTCTCTGAACACTACCACAGGAACCTCTTCAGGAAGCGGCATCAAGTGGCCATGCTAGGTACCTCAATTACCACCCTTGGGTATGATGGGGTTGGGAGGAGGAGGTTTGGAATGGGGTGGTTTCACTTTAGGAGGGGCGGCTTTTCTTGGGTGTGGGAGGGGCATGGCTGGGTCCAGGGGTGGTGGAGGCAGGTGTGACCGGGGAGGACTTGGCGGAGGTAGGAATGGCTTGGGATTTGGATTGGGTCTTCTTGGTTTTAGGGGGGTGTTTGGCAGGGGTAAAGGCAAGGGGATACAGGGAACTCTCTTTGGGAAAATGGGTAGGGACATCAGAAGGGGGTAGGGGTTTTGAGTTTGAGGCAGTGGTTGTGTCTGATGTGTGTGCTGTTAGTGCTGGTGTATGGATGTCTGATGTATGTTTGGTTGGGGGGTGTCTGCTGGATTTGTGATTGTGTGGGTTTCTTGGGGGTAGTGAGGTAGAAGGTACGGGGATGGTGTCTGTGGTGGATTTGTGTTGGGATGATGTCTGGGGGCATGGGTTGTGTGCTAGGTGGGTCGCATCAGTAGATGTGGTGTATGGCTGAATGTTGGGTGTGGGGGTGTTTGTGTGTTGTTGACTGCTTGCATGTTGGTGTGTTCTGTGGTTTTTCATTAGTAGGTGCTTGTAGTGGCTGTTGAAGTGGGTGTGTGCAGATGTGCCTGTGTGCTTGGGAGAGGTATGGGAACAGGTAAATTGAATGGGGAAGAGGCAGGTGGTGGAGGGTAGGAGGGGGCGGTAGAAGGCTACCGTCAGTGTGGAGGTCAGAGCCTGAAGAGATCTTTGTAGGCCAGACATGGCACTATGAATACCTTCCAGGTACACAACCACCTGTTGAAGGTGGTTGCCCTGCACCTGGACGGCTTTCAGCATGGCAGTCTAACCCACAGAGATACTTCTCAGGAGGTCAATAGCCTCCTCACTGAGGGCAGTAGGGGTAACGTGGGCAGGCAAAGGTGTCCGGTGCAAAGTAGATGCCCACCCTCTTGGGGTGGGAGGGCAACAGGGAGGGTGGTGATGGACTTGGGGGTGGCAGACAAGGATAGTACAGATGCAGGTCCTGGCTCTTCCTCCACCACTAGTGAGTGGCCACTGGAGGACAAATCTGAAGAGGGAGAGGTAGATCCTGTCTCTTCCATGGCACTTCCCTCACCCTCGGGCCACTGGGTCCCTCCGTGTCAGATGTATCTTGACCAGAGGTACTGTGGCCAGCAGCTTCCCCATTAGTGTCTGCCCTGTCTCCTCCACTTGGCTATGATGATGCTGAAAATACAAAAACAAATAGGGTCAGCCCATGTGCCTGATCACAGTTGAACAACAGCTGTGATCAAAAAATAGTACCATAATGTACAGCAGCTTCCTGTTACGACTCGGTCGTCCCATTTCCAGGGGGCGCTGTAAGGGGACTGTCAGAAGCCTGGGAATCACCTTGAACACCTATCTAGAGTCCCTTGCTGACTCCTGTTTGTTTCTCTTTTTTCCATGGTACACTTGTGTAGGACTACATTTGCTTCTTGGAACTGCTTATAAGCAGCCATTTCCTCAAGCTCCCCGTCGTGCATCGGACTTCAATTCCTTTGTGTTACAGACCCCTTGTCGGATGGTGTTCCAGTTTTGTTCCTGTTCTGTTCCAGCCTGATCCTGTTTCCTGTTTCTTGTTTCTCTGCCCTGCTCCTGATTGTTCCAGCCAGAGTCTGCTCCCTGCTTCTTAGCCTTGTACCTGTTTGTTTCTTCCAAAGCCTGCTCCCTGTTTCTCTGCCCTGCTCCTGCCTTGTTTCAGCCTGAACCTTCTCTCTGTTTCCCAGTCCTGTTTACTGCTCATTTCCTACTCCCTGTATTCCAGTCCTGTCCTTGCCTGTTCCAGCCAGAGCCTGTTCTCAGTTTCCCAGTCCTGTCTCTGTCTGTCCCAGCCAGAAGTTTGCACCCTGTTTTCAAGTCCTAGACCCGCCTTTGCTTCAGCCTGAGCCTGTTCCTAGTTCTTGCCTCTGCCTCTTTGTTTGTTCCCTTCTGTTTCTGTTTCTTCTTGGTTCTTTGTGTCTGGTAAGTGTTCTATCAGTCTTCACCAGTGTATACGTGTCCTCCTGTGTACTGGGGTTGGCTCCTGGTTTCCAGGAGGCAATTCCAGCCCCCATCCTTGTCCAGTGTTATACGTTGTATTTCGTGCCTAACAGTGAGTGTGCTATTGCTGTTTTCTCAGGAATCGCCACTGTGTTTCGAGCTGGACCCACAAGAGCGTGTCCTGTGTATGTAAGTACTATCCTTGTTTGTGCTCTAGGGTCCAGAGACAGAATCACTTCTGCTGCCTCCTTTCTATGGGGCTGGCAGGGTGACTATCTGTAAGAGCAAACTGCACAGAGGCATTGAGATTCCCTGTCACTGTGGGAGGTTCTGCGCCTTACTCTGTGTACAACCCCAGCGTGTTTGTCCACTGGTAATCTGTCTCCTGTTTGTTCACACAAGGGTTGCTCTGCTTTTACTTTCCTGTTTCCTGTGCCTATCCATAGCTGTCCTTTCCGTGTATGCCTTTAGCTGCTCCTCTGCCCCAGTGTACTACCTCTTTAGGATATTCGGTGACCTCAAGGGGTGTCCCAACCAAAGTCCTGATCAGACCCGCCCGAAACCGTGACAGAATGCACGAACCAAACATTTCAAGCTCCTCTGGCAGTAAAGGCACACACAAACCTAAAGGGCTTTCCTATCATGTTAAGACACCCCTTTCTAAGCCTATACATTCTCTGAAATCCTCTAAAAAAGACCTTAGTTTAAAGGATAGACTTGTTAAAGAAAACCATAACTTGCAAGTTCAGTACTATACTGAGTGGCTTGCTAATCTTTCAATGATAGACTATTATGTTATTTGTGGCTATGACCCCCAGTCTCTGTCTGTAGAAGAATTACAAGGACGTAATGAGTTTTTGCAATATCTATTAGCTGAAGCCAGTAAGAATGTTCGTAACCGTGGAAGTGCTTTTGCTACCTCTGCACAAGACACTCACACTCAAGAAAAACTGGTTAATTCCTTGCCTCATGCTAGCGCATCCCAAATTCACTTCCAGCACTCTGCGAAAACAAAGAACCCTGACACTGTTCAAGAAGCCACACTAGGGATTCCCTTGTTTTCTGTTGAGTGCTTCAACCCATCTAGGCCAGTTTCTCAGAATTCAAAGTGCAGTGCTGACTCTTATAAAGACCTATCAGTCCCTCAGAGTTTTCAAGTCAGCAGGCTAGACCCTGTATCTAAGGGATCAGTAAAAACTGTGGGATTCCTTAGTTCAACTCAAACGGCTTGTGCTCCTCCCAAATTGGATGACAGTACATCAGTCTCAATTCCTAAGTGTTGTGCTGACTCGTGTAAAGATCTACCAGTCCCTCAGTGCTTACAAGTGAGCAGGATAGAACCTGTATCAAAGGGATCAGTAAAGACTGTGGGATTCCTTAGTTCAATTCAAAAAGCTTGTGCTCTTCCCAAACTGGATGATAATATACCAGTCTCAATCCCTAAAAGCTCTGCTAAACCCTTTTCTATTCTGAGTGGCTTTGATAACAATATGGACATACACACACTAAAAGAGCAGTTTTGGCAGATTAAAAGGCAGATATCAGACTTCTATGATGAATATGTTGTAACATACACAAGAAATCTTGCACATGGGCTCTTTTCATCAATGCATATTTCACTGTTGGCAGAACCAGACATTCTGTTTATCTGTAAGGTAGAAGAAGTAACAGAGCAGCTGATGGAAACTACTGCAAGGCAATTTGAAAACCTGAAAAAAGAAAATGATCACCAGCTTTGGCTTAAAGAACAGTATGCTACTTTGTGTGCCTCTCCAAAGACTTCTATCGAGCAGATTGTCCCTTCTATTTATGACAGTCAAGAGACTGCTCCAGTTATAAATATATCAGCCTCTTCTTCAGACTCTCTCTCAGCTTGTAGTTTTCCAGAGAATATCCCTGTGCAGTTGACTGAATCTCTGACATCTCTGAGAGATTTGACACCTCTTGATTCAAAGGATAGATCAGAGTCTTCAGAAGGAAGTGTCTCAGCCCCTCTATCAGAACAAATAAAGCCAAAGGAAGAAGGGAGTTCTGATGCAGACTCCAATAGCTGCACCTTAAGAAACCAAGATATGACTTTACTGGAGATTTATGGCAAGTTGTGCAACAGTGTTGAAGAATCTGAATCTAGTGATGACAGTGGTTCCTGCCTTGCCGTGAACAAACCTGCAGATAGTGCTGTTCAAATGGCGCACACACCAGAATTTTCAGATTGTGGGGATACGCCTGCTCTTTCAAACAATATCATAGAATTTTCAGATAATGAAGAGACAGTTCCTGTTTCAAGTGAATTCATGGATTTTTCTGACTGTGAAGAAATCCCCGCAGTTACTAAGATTGTAATGGACTTCTCAGAAAGTTTAAAAATCTCTTCTGTGTCAAAACAAACCGTGGAGATTTCAGAAAAGGAAGAAAGCCAGCAATCTGAAACTAAACAGCCTGTCATAAGAAATGAGCGCCTTCTCCTAGAACTGGACACAGTTGCAGCCTCAACCACTGATCCTGACCTGCTGATCCCTGCCAATGTGTATCCTGTTTTCAGCTCCACAATTAGTGAAGAACAGATCTCTGAGCTACCGGTATCTCATCTTGATGTAAAATCAGCCGCACCAACGTCACCTGCTGTGTCCCTGAAACTAAAGACTCCTGAAAACCAGCAATCTGAAACCGAAGCTCAAGTGCTGAAAGATGTAATATTTCCCACTAAAACTAAAGACTTGAATTTGCATCTTGTATTCGAAGATCTGATGATAAGTACTGTTCTTAGTGTTTTATTGCAAGAAACCATCATCAATTCAAAGGCTAGAGCTGAAAATGTAGGTAACAGTGTAAAGGTGATTTCTGAAGAGACTCCAGTTCTACTTCTTTCCAAAGAACAACCTTTCAGCGTAAACAGAGTTGAAGATCAACTATCTGTAGTAGAAACGCCTTGCAAAGAAACCATTTCTGATACCACAAACACACCACAGAGCACTTGCAATGAAGAAATCCCAGTCTTGTCTGAAGATCACCCTAAAGAATTAGCTCGTGGAACTTCTACATTTTCAGATGTTAAACCAGTTTCTAAAGACTTAAAAACTCTTGTTGATCCTGTGATTGATACTCCGAAGTCATCCAAAACTAAAGAAAATTCTGACTTTTACATGTTTACCTTGAGACCACCAGTTACCCATGTCTCCCCAGTCTCTATGCTTTGCAAGCCTCAGACCACAATCAATGCAAATACTGCTGCAGAAACAGACATATCCTGCTTGTCAGAAGGAGTTATAGACCTTACAGTTACTAATACGCCAATTATCTCCTCTAAAGAAGACAGTACTGAACAGGAAACTAATATCCTAAAGAATACTGCCCATAATGCCATTCCAGATCTCCTTGCTCCTGAATCCACTTCACCAGAAACCAACTCCATGCACTCCTCCCGTATCACTCGAACAATAAAGAGGAAAGACATCGGAGCTCATATGGGTATTAATACATGCTTTGCTCATTGGAAGTTTCACCTATGGCAGGACTGTAAACTTATCCACCAAGGTTGGTGTTGGATTTTCTTGCTGTGGCTGTTCCTCTTCAACTTTTTTCAGCCAAAGGATCGCCTTCTCTTCTTGAGCAGACTGGTGGGAGGGGGTATACTGTTACGACTCGGTCGTCCCATTTCCAGGGGGCGCTGTAAGGGGACTGTCAGAAGCCTGGGAATCACCTTGAACACCTATCTAGAGTCCCTTGCTGACTCCTGTTTGTTTCTCTTTTTTCCATGGTACACTTGTGTAGGACTACATTTGCTTCTTGGGACTGCAAATCCCATAATGCACAGCTTGGTAGTCAGGAAAACCCGGATTCTGTTTCCCATTGTTTTCAATGGGAGAAGTCCAGTTGCTCCTTTTCACTGGATCCTCTCCTCCAGGACTTGCAAGTGTCCGAAACCACACACACCTGAAACCTCTCCTGTGCAGCCCAGCTTGGAACTGCTTATAAGCAGCCATTTCCTCAAGCTCCCCGTCGTGCATCGGACTTCAATTCCTTTGTGTTACAGACCCCTTGTCGGATGGTGTTCCAGTTTTGTTCCTGTTCTGTTCCAGCCTGATCCTGTTTCCTGTTTCTCTGCCCTGCTCCTGATTGTTCCAGCCAGAGTCTGCTCCCTGCTTCTTAGCCTTGTACCTGTTTGTTTCTTCCAAAGCCTGCTCCCTGTTTCTCTGCCCTGCTCCTGCCTTGTTTCAGCCTGAACCTTCTCTCTGTTTCCCAGTCCTGTTTACTGCTCATTTCCTACTCCCTGTATTCCAGTCCTGTCCTTGCCTGTTCCAGCCAGAGCCTGTTCTCAGTTTCCCAGTCCTGTCTCTGTCTGTCCCAGCCAGAAGTTTGCGCCCTGTTTTCAAGTCCTAGACCCGCCTTTGCTTCAGCCTGAGCCTGTTCCTAGTTCTTGCCTCTGCCTCTTTGTTTGTTCCCTTCTGTTTCTGTTTCTTCTTGGTTCTTTGTGTCTGGTAAGTGTTCTATTAGTCTTCACCAGTGTATACGTGTCCTCCTGTGTACTGGGGTTGGCTCCTGGTTTCCAGGAGGCAATTCCAGCCCCCATCCTTGTCCAGTGTTATACGTTGTATTTCGTGCCTAACAGTGAGTGTGCTATTGCTGTTTTCTCAGGAATCGCCACTGTGTTTCGAGCTGGACCCACAAGAGCGTGTCCTGTGTATGTAAGTACTATCCTTGTTTGTGCTCTAGGGTCCAGAGACAGAATCACTTCTGCTGCCTCCTTTCTATGGGGCTGGCAGGGTGACTATCTGTAAGAGCAAACTGCACAGAGGCATTGAGATTCCCTGTCACTGTGGGAGGTTCTGCGCCTTACTCTGTGTACAACCCCAGCGTGTTTGTCCACTGGTAATCTGTCTCCTGTTTGTTCACACAAGGGTTGCTCTGCTTTTACTTTCCTGTTTCCTGTGCCTATCCATAGCTGTCCTTTCCGTGTATGCCTTTAGCTGCTCCTCTGCCCCAGTGTACTACCTCTTTAGGATATTCGGTGACCTCAAGGGGTGTCCCAACCAAAGTCCTGATCAGACCCGCCCGAAACCGTGACACTTCCAGCCACAAGCTCCAAAGTGGGAACAACATTTTCAACACCAATGCATGCATGCTAAATGAGCTATAAACGGTTGCCCAAGGAGAATCAGAATCACAGACATCTCAAATTGCATGAGTGTAGTTGTCTAATCACAAAATCCATGAATCAATTAGGAGACCTTGTCACCCTGAATGGCTTGTCTCTCTTTGCATTCCTCAGGATCTTGTCATCCAATATTATTGCAATGCCAAGTTCATTGTCACACATCCCAAACAAGGCCATGCATCCAGCAAAACTTCATATCCCTAAAACCACATCACGATGAGTTGATTGACAAATAACCCAGCCATGTAGCAACAAAGAAGTATGGTGGCTGAAAAAAGGTGACATGGAAATATCCATATCACACTCAAAACTTCACAATGGAAACAACTAAACATGACCGTTGTCTAAATAGTCTCATGGAAGTTGTACCACAATTGCTGTGAAAGATAACACATCTTATACATAAAAGTACACTGGAGGCCAGTATTGCATAATGCCCAATAGACTTATCTACAAATATCCATTGCACAATGAATCTGCAAGCCCCTGGGAAATCACTTGTCCTCAACGGTACTGCTGAGAACACTCTTCTAACATTGCATGAGTAAAAGCCAGTATTCCATTGAATGTTGTAGAGACTCAGGAATTTCCCAATCCCCGTAGAAGGCCTGAACATGTTGCCCAAAGGGAAGGTACATCACTGTCCTTTTTTTCTCATGCAAACACAGATTCCGTTGGCTGGATGAGTGTACACACTCACATATCATTCCAACATTCCTTCAACTCACTCCCTGATGCATATCAACAGTCAGATAATGAACTTTCCCCAAATTATATGTACAAAGCACTTACAAAAATGATTCCACAGCAATGGTATGGAAACGCACAATGTGAGTAATTACTGTAGTCCTACCTTGCATGTCCTCATTGCTTCTGAAATTGTACATGATAAATGTCATGGTGTGACAGGTTAGGGTATGTGTGAGCCACCAATCAATGGTGACACATTCCTGTCTGGAGCACCACATAAACTGTATACTAATCAGATATGTCTGAATCCAAACACATATTGGCATGCACACATATGTGATGGAATTAGACATCATCACATGAAGACAAGTAGACCATGTAGATTACAGCAGTGTACATTATATGACAAAAGTGAAAGGGACACCTGCTAGCATGTGGGCCCAAGGAATGAGGGCAAGTGTCTGTACCAAAATCAGGTCACTGGACATTCCATACTTACCAAGGGAAAGTACTGCTCTGTAACTGCACCCAAAGGACAATGTATGTTACAACATGAACTGACTGATCACTGTACCAGGAGAGTATATTGGCTGTAGACTGGAATCTGTTGTTTCCCAGGTTACTGGAACACTAGTCAAGGCACAGCAGCACGCAGCATCTTCCATACCTACACAAGTAATAACTCAGCTTGTGTGTCACACTTTGCCCATCATCAATCTCCTTGGAGAGTTAGCAGACTCCAACCTATCCACCTGGCAATGTAACAGCTATGGATATGGCCAGGACTCACCTCCTCATAGCTGCTGTTCTTCCCTCAAACCCCCATCAAGCTTGGGTAGGCCCCCTTCATGATGCGGGCCATCATGGGGTCAGGCTCTAGTGTAAACCCCACCTATGCTGGGAGAACACCCCCAGCTAGATCTCTGTGATCTTCAGGGACCAGCGTCTCAGGTCCTCCCACTTCTTGTGACAGTGGGTGCCTTGCCGGCGATGGACCACCATGGTCCGCACATTCCAAGCAATGGCACTCCAAATCTCTTGCTTCTGATGGGCGTTGACCTGTATGGGTGCAAAAGACTAATGAAGAGGTCACAAATCAATTTTTCAGAACAAATGTCTGTGACACACACATTTTTTAAACACTTTCCACAACCATATTGTATTTGTAAACAGACCACAGGTGTAAAGCATACATGGTCACTGGGAAATAAATACACCCTTTTGGAGTCAGCTGCAGACTAACCCACAACCCTGCTCCTAACCCATTTACATCAGATAGACCAGGCATAAACAACATATATTGTGATGTGAGCCACAATGAATCACAACACACCATTTTGACCTTCTGCAGCACACTCATTGGCCATGAATGGACAGACACATTTACATCCAGCCATTTTGACTCAATGCATATAGTCCCTACAGGTAAATACCATAGTACACACCACTCACTAACACTTAAGTGACAAGGAAAGAGCTGGCATGGGTGTCATAGAAAGCTTCTACCCTGTGCATGGAATAACAATACCACTCTTGAGTGGGTTTGTGTAGTATGGACTTGTATCCCTGAAAACACATTGTACCATATGTTTGTACTTCTACATACAGAGATGACATCAAACATTCCATGGTATGTTTTGCCTGTTTTGTTGTATGTATAAAGTCAATGAGTCACATGCAATGCTCTCCCTCAAACTACCAAACTATCTGCACTATAGGTTGGTCAGTTGTGAACTACACCTGCTCTGTACAAATGACTGATGAAACGGTAACAACACAGCTGTGTGAGTAAGGGGCCTGTTGTATGAAAATGCTAGTTATGATTGAAAGTGTGCTGGGACCCTGCTAACCACGCCCCAGCACCAGTGTTCTTTCCCTAAAACTGTACCTTTGCCTCCACAATTGGCACAGCCCTGGCACACAGATAAGTCCCTTTTAAATGGTATCCCTGGTACCAAGGGCCCTGTGGCAAGGGAAGATCTCTAAGGGCTGCAGCATGTATTATGCCACCCTTGGGACCCCTCACTCAGCATATGCACACAGCCTCACAGCTTGTGTGTGCTGGTGGGAGAAAAAGACTAAGTCGACATAGGCACTCCCCTCAGGGTGCCATGCCTACAACCCACTGCCTGTGGCATAGGTAAGTCACCCCTCTAGCAGGCCTTACAGCCCTAAGGCAGGGTGCACTATAACACAGGTGAGGGCATAGCTGCATGAACACTATGCCCCTACAGTGTTGTAGGAAGTTGGCTCTGTATATACTATTTCAAAGTGAGAGATAGTGTGCACAGAGTCTAAGGGTTACCCTTTAGAGGTTGATAGTGGCAAAATTAGATAATACTAATGCTCTATTTTATGGTAGTGTGGTCGAGCAGTAAGCTTATCAGAGGGTAGTGTTAAGCATTTGTTGTACACACACAGGCAATACATGAGGAACACACACTCAAAGACTTAACTCGAGGCCAATAATTTTTATATAGAAAAATATATTTTCTTAATTTATTTTAGAACCACAAGATTCAAGATTTGAGGTGCGTACATACAATGCAAGGTATTTCACACAGGTAAGTATAGAACTTTGATTCAAAGCAGTAGTACACACAGGGTTAGGTAAAATGGCAATAAGCTATTTTAAAAGTGGACACTGCAAAAGTCAACAGTTCCTGGGGGAGGTAATTTTGGTTAGGCTTCTCAGGTAAGTAGAGCACTTACACAGTCAGTCTCCTGGGCATAGGCACCCCACTGTTGGGGGTTCAAGGCAACCCCAAAGTCACAGCACCACTAGCACAGGGACGGTCAGGTGCAGAGGTCAAAGGAGGGCCCAAAACACATAGGCGCCTACGAAGAACAGGGGTGCTCCGGTTCCAGTCTGCTAGCAGGTAAGTACCTGCGTCCTCTGGGAGCAGACCGGGGGGTTTTGTAGAGCACTAGGGGGGACACAAACAGGCATACAAAACACACCCTCAGTGGCACAGGGGCGGCCGGGTGCAGTGTGCAAAGTAGGCATCGGGTTTGCTATTGAAAGCAATGGAGGGACCCGGGGGTCACTTAGGTGATGCAGGCAGGGCACAGGGGGGCGTCTCGGGCCAGCCACAGACTGGGCTAGGAAGAGGGCTGGTCACTCCTGTACTGGTGGGTGGTTCTTCTCGGTCCTGGGGGCTGCAGGTGCAGTGCTTGGTCCAGGCATTGGGTTCCTTGTTACCAGGCAGTCGCAGTAAGGGGGAGATTCACGTCTTCGCCTGGAAGTCCTCTCTGCGGTGTTAGTTCTTCTGAACTCAAGCCGGGGGCATTGGGTGCAGAGTGAGAAGTCTCACGCTTTCAGCCGGAAGAGAGAGTTCTTTAAAAGTTGCAAAGAAGTTGCAAAGTTGTTGCAGTTTTTGAACAGTGCAGCTGTTCTCGGGAGTTTCTCGGTCCTTCGGGTTCAGGGCAGTCCTCTGAGTCCTCAGAGGTTGCTGGTCCCTGTCGGATGCATCACTTTGTAGGTTCTTTGAGTCTGGAGACAGGCCGGTAGGGCTGGGGCCAAGTCAGTTGTCATCTCCATCGTCTCTGCAGGGCTTTCAGGTCAGGTTGTTGTAGGTTGCAGGAATCTGATTTCCTGGGTTCAGGGTCACCCTAAATACTAAATTTAGGGGTGTGTTCAGGTCTGGGGGGCAGAAGCCAATGGCTACTGTCCTGGAGAGTAGCAAAACCCTCTTTGTGCCTCCTCCCTGAGGGGAGGGGGGCACATCCCTATTCCTATTGGGGGAATCCTCCAATCTCCAGATGGAGGATTTCTAAAGGCAGGAGTCACCTCAGCTCAGGGCACCGTATGGGCTGTCCTGACTGGTGGGTGGCTCCTCCTTGTTTTCCTCATTATCTCCTCCACCCTTGCCACCAAAAGTGGGGGCAGTAGCCGGAGGGGCGGGCATCTCCACTAGCTGGGATGCCCTGGGGTACTGTAACAAAAGGCATGAGCCTTTGAGGCTCACCACCAGGTGTTACAGTTTCTGCATGGGGAGGTGAGAAGCACCTCCACCCAGTACAGGCTTTGTTCCTGGCCACAGAGTGACAAAGGCACTCACCCCATGTGGCCGGAAACTCACCTGGTTGTGGCAAGCTGGCAGAATCTGGTCAGGCTAGCACTAGGAGTCATACTGGTATTCAGGGGGCATCGCTAAGATGCCCTCTGGGTATATTTTACAATAAATCCCACACTGGCATCAGTATGCATTTATTGTGCTGAGAAGTTTGGTACCAAACTTCCCAGATTTCATTGTAGCCATTATAGAACTGTGGAGTTTGTGTTTCGAAAACTCCCAGACCATATACTCTTTATGGCTACCCTGCACTTACAATGTCTAAGGTTTTGTTTAGACACTGTAGGGGCATAGTGCTCATGCACTTATGCCCTCACCTGCGGCATAGTGCACCCTGCCTTAGGGCTGTAAGGCCTGCTAGAGGGGTGACTAACCTATGCCACAGGCAGTGAGAGGAGGTCATGGCACTCTGAGGGGAGTGCCATGTCGACGTAGTCATTTTCTCCCCCCCAGCACACACAAGCTGTGAGCCAATGTGCTGAGTGAGGGGTCCCCAGGGTGGCATTAGACATACTGCAGCCCTTAAAGACCTTCCCTGGCAACAGAGCCCTTGGTACCAGGGGTACCATTTACAAGGGACTTATCTGTGTGCCAGGGCTGTGCCAACTGTGGGAACAAAGGTACAGTTTAGGGAAAGAACACTGGCGCTGGGGCCTGGTTACCAGGGTCCCAGCACACTTTCAATCATAACTGGCATCAACAAAAGGCAAAATGTCAGGGGGTAACCATGCCAAGAAAGGCATTTCCTCACACAACCCCCACCCCTCACACACACAAACGAAAGAGGATGAGACTTACCTTTCCCAAGAGAGTCTTCATTTTCTAAGTGGAAGAACCAGGAAAGGCCATCAGCATTGGCATGGGCAGTCCCAGGTCTGTGTTCCACTACAAAGTCCATTCCCTGTAGGGATACGGACCACCTCAACAGTTTAGGGTTTTCTTCTTTCATTTTCATCAGCCATCTGAGAGGTCTGTGGTCAGTTTGAACTGATTACCAAAAAGGTATGGTCAAGGCCATCATCATTTGTTTGGGACAGGTCTGTCCTATCCCATGCTCAGAGGCATCAGTCTGCACAATGAATTGCTTAGAATAATATGGAGCTTTCAAAACTGGTGCTGTACACATAGCTTGCTTCCGGGTGTCAAAGGCCTTTTGACAGTCCATGGTCCAGTTAACTTTCTTGGGCATTTTCTTGGAGGTCAGTTCTGTGAGGGATGTCACTATTGATCCATACCCCTTCACAAACCTCTTATAGTACCCAGTCAAGCCAAGGAATGCCCTGACTTGAGTCTGGGTTTTTGGAGCTACCCAGTCCAGAATAGTCTGGATCTTGGGTTGGAGTGGCTGAACTTGGCCTCCACCTACAAGGTGTCTCAAGTAATCCACAGTTCCCTGCCCTATCTGACATTTAGATGCCTCGATAGAGAGGCCTGCTGCTTGCAGGGCCTATAAAACCTTCTTCAGGTGGACCAGGTGATCCTGCCAGTTGGAGCTCAAGACGCCAATATAATAAAAATAAGCTGCAGTAAAGGACTCCAAGCCAGCAAGGACTTGATTCTCCAATCTGTGGAAGGTGGCAGGGGCATTCTTTAAGCCAAAGGGCATCACATTAAACTGGTAGTGCCCATCAGGCGTAGTAAATGCTGTTTTCTCTTTTGCTCCAGGTGCCATTTTTATTTGCCAGTACCCTACTGTCAAGTCAAAGGTACTTAAGTATTTGGCTGCACCTAATTTGTCTACAAGCTCATCTGCCCTTGGGATGGGGTGAGCATCTGTCTTGGTGACAGAGTTGAGCTCTCTGTAGTCCACACAAAACCTCATCTCTTTCTTGTCATCTTTGGTGTGAGGTTTGGGGACCAAGACCACTGGGCTAGCCCAGGGACTGTCAAAGTGATCAACTCCAGCATCTTGTGGACTTCCACTTTGATGTTTTCTTTGACTTGGTCAGACTGTCTAAATATTTTATTCTTGACAGGCATACTATCTCCTTTGTCCACATCATGGGTACACGGGTGTGTCTGACCAGGGGTCAAGGAAAAGACCTCAGCAAACTTCTGGAGGACTTGCCTGCATTCAGCCTGCTGTTGGCCAGAGAGGGTGTCTGAATAGATCACCCTATCTACTGAAGCATCTTTAGGGTCAGTGGAGACGAGATCATGGAGATGTTCACTCTCTGTTTCCTGGTCCTCATCTGTAACCATTAACATGTTTACATCTGCCCTATCATAGAAGAGTTTGAGGCAATTAACATGGATCACCCTCTTGGGGGTCCTGCTAGTGCCCAGGTCCACCAGGTAGGTGACCTGACTCTTTTTCTCTAATACTGGGTAAGGGCCACTCCATTTCTCCTGAAGTGCCCTGGGAGCCACGGGCTCCAGAACCCAGACTTTCTGCTGTGGCTGAAACTCAACCATAGCAGCCCTTTGGTCATGCCACAACTTCTGGAGTTGTTGGCTGGCCTCAAGGTTTTTGCTTGCCTTTTCCATGTACACTGCCATCATTGAATGTAGGCCTAGTACATAGTCCACCACATCTTGTTTAGGCTCATAAAGAGGTCTCTCCCAGCCTTCTTTTACAAGTGCCAGTGGTCCCCTAACAGGATGGCCAAACAGAAGCTCAAAGGGGGAAAACCCTACTCCCTTCTGTGGCACCTCTCTGTAGGCGAAAAGCAGGCATGGCGAGAGGACATCCCATCTCCTTTTGAGTTTTTCAGTGAGCCCCATGATCATGCCCTTCAATGTCTTGTTAAATCTCTCCACAAGACCATTGGTTTGTGGATGGTATGGTGTGGTAAATGTATAGGTCACCCCACACTCATTCCACATGTGCTTTAGGTAAGCTGACATGAAGTTGGTACCTCTGTCAGAAACCACCTCCTTAAGAAATCTCACTCTGGTAAAAATACCAATTAGTACTTTTGCCATTGCAGGGGCAGTAGTGGACCCAAGGGGAATTGCTTCAGGGTACCTGGTAGCATGATCCATAACTACCAGGATATACTAGTTCCCTGATGCTGCTGGAGGTTCCAGTGGACCCACCATGTCCACTCCCACTCTTTCAAAGGGGACCCCCACCACTGTAAGTGGAATGAGGGGGGCTTTTGGATGGCCACCTGTTTTACCACTGGCTTGATAGGTGACACAGGAGGTGCAAAACTCCTTTACCTTCTGGGACATATTGGGCCAATAGAAATAGTTGACTAATCTCTCCCAAGTCTTGGTTTGTCCCAAATGCCAAGCAAGAGGAATGTCATGGGCTAAGGTCAGAATGAACTCCCTAAACTCCTGAGGCACTACCACTCTCCTAGTGGTACCAGGTTTTGGATATCTTTCCTCAGTGTAAAGGAGCCCATCTTCCCAATAGATCCTGTGGGTTCCACTGACAGTTCCTTTTCTTGCTCAGCTGCTTCCTGTCTTAGGCCTCCAAGAGAGGGACAAGTTTCCTGCCCCTTTCACAGCTGTTCCCTTGAGGGTCCCCCTGGGCCCAAGAGCTCAACCTAGCAAGACTCCAGCTCCATGGACTCAGTTCCCTCAGGGATAGAACATCTTCCTGGGAAGAGAGGTTCTGTTTCTTGTGCTGTGTTGAAGCTGGTTCCCCAGTCTTCTTTCCTTTACTCTTGGAAAGTTCGGCCATTATTCAAGACTCCAACACTTCTTTTTCACCCTGAGCCCTGCTGTGTGCCCTTGTCTTGACACACACCAGTTCAGGGATACCCAGCATGGCTGAATGGGTCTTGGGCTCCACCTCAGACCATGCTGTGGACTCCAGATCATTCCCTAGCAGACATTCTACTGGAATTGCAGAGGAGACTACCACCTGTTTCAGGCCAGTGACCCCTCCCCATTCTAAAGTTACCATTGCCATGGGATGGACTTTAGTATGAATGTCAGCATTAGTGACTGGATATGTCTGTCCAGCCAGGTACTGTCCTGGGAAAACCAGTTTGTCACCATGGTGACACTGGCACTTGTATCCCTCAGGGCCTCTACTTTAGTCCCATTGATTAAGAGCTGCTGCCTGTATTTTTGCATGTTAGGCGGCCAGGCAGCAAGGGTGGCTAAATCCACCCCACCCTCAGAGACTAATGTAGCTTCAGTGTGAGCCCTGATTTCCCCTGGGCCCACTGGTGATCCTACCTGGAGACTGGCTATTCCAGTGCTAACTGGAGTAGTATTTGTTGTAGGACTTTTCTTGGGACAGGCCTTTTCTCCAGTTTTGTGTCCATGCTGACTACAGATTCGACACCAGGCCTTCTTGGGATAAAAGTTTTTACCCTTATACCATTTGTGGACTGTGAAGAGGCTCTGGCCCCACCCTCCTGAGCAGGGTTTGGGGCCCTGTAGAAGACTCTTCACTTTTTCCCTTGGATGTCTCACCACTCTTCCCCTGGGGAGGCTTTGTGACCCCTTCTTTTGGTCACCCCACTGTGGAAGTCTTGGTCAAACTAGTCTTGACCCAGTGGTCTGCCTTCTTGCCCAATTATGGGGAGAAATTGGACCTAGGTCTACCAGATGTTGATGCAGTTTCTCATTGAATCAATTACTTAACAGATGTTCTGTAAACAAGTTATACAGCCCATCATAATAATTTACACCACAGCCGGTTATCCATCCATGTAGTATTTTGACTGAGAAGTCAACAAAATCGACACAGGTCTGGCTCGAGGAGTTTTGAGCCCCCCTGAACCTAATCCTGTACTCCTCAGTTAAGAATCAAAAGCCCTCAATAAGAGTAGCTTTCATGAGGTCATAAGACTCTGCATCTTTACCAGAGAGGGTGAGGAGTCTATCCCTACACTTTCCAGTGAACATTTCCCAAAGGAGAGCACCCCAATGAGATCTGTTTACTTTTTTGGTTGCACAAGCCCTCTCAAGAGGTGTGAACCATTTGGTGATGTCATCACCATCTTCATATTTTGTTACAGTCCCTTTGGGGATTTTTAGGATGTCAGTATTCTCTCGTACCCTATTTTTGTTGCTGCCACCATTGCTGAGCATTAAACCCATCTCTTGTCTTTCCCTTTCTATGGCTAGGATCTGCTTCTCCAAAGCCAATCTTTTGGCCATCCTGGCTAACATGAGGTCCTCTTCATTGAGGCTGCCCTTAATGTTTCCAGAGGTACTGGTCTCCCCTGTGGAAGAACCAGTCTTTCTGACTATGATTTATGGAGTCAGGGTTTGAGGAACCCTGTTTTCCCTATTTAGGACAGGAGGGGGGATATCATCCTCCTGGTCACTAATTTCCCCATCTGAAGGATTATCCTCAGAGGGGTGGTCCCTAGTGAACTCTGCCAAAAGCTCCTTGACCTTTACTTTGGTAGGGTTGGACCCAGTTTTTGTCTTTTTAATTTTACAGAGATACCTTAACTCTGACATCCATAGATGCAGGTAAAGGGTGAGGTTGAGTTCCATCACCATCTCATCTGTATTAGACATTATCACTCTAAAAGTTGGGGTTACTTATTAAGAATCTAAAAACTACTTCTTTTACAAACTTTTAAACTCTAAAAGAAATGCCAACAGATACTTACACAAGACCCTAGCAGGACTTTTAAACATTTAGAAAAATAGTTCAAATTGCAAAAATCAGTTTCTAATTACAATTGTTGGAATTTAGTCATGTGATCAGGTATTGGCTGAGTAGTCCAGCAAATGTAAAGTCGTAGACCCCACCGCTGATCCACCAAGTAAGTGATTATGATGGGCTGTATAATGTATTTATGAAAGAACATGTGTTAAGTAATTGCATCAACATCTAGTAGACCTAGGTCCAATTTCTCCTTAAGAACTGGGAAAGAAGGCAGACCACTGGGTCAAGACAAGGGTGACCAAGACTTCCACAGAGGGTGAGGAAAAGAAAGGGGTCACAAAGCCTCCCCAGGGGAAGGGTGGTGAGACATCAAAGGACAAAAACAAAGAGTCTTCCCAAGGGCCCCAAAAACCTGCTCAGGAGGGTGGGCCCGAGCCTCTTCACAATCCTCAAATGGGTATAAGGGTAACAACTTTGATCCCAAGAAGGCCTGGGGTCACAACTGTAGACAGCATGGACACCAAACTGGAGACAAGGATTGTCCCAAGAAAAGTCCCACAACTACTACTCCAGTTAGCACTGGAATAGCCAGTCTCCAGGTGGGATCCACAGTGGGCCCAGAGGAAATCAGGGTCCACACAGAAGCTACATTAGTCTCTGAGGGTGGAGTGGATTTAGCCACACTTGCTGCCTGGCCGCCTAAGATGCTAAAATACAGGCAGCAGCTCTTAATCAATGGTACCAGAGTAGAAGCCCTGAGGGATACAGATGCCAGTGTCACCATGGTGAAAGACAAAGTGGTTTCCCCAGGACAGTACCTGGCTGGACAGACATATCCAGTCACTAATGCTGACAATCAGACTAAAGTCCATCCTGTGGCAATGGTAAGTTTAGAATGGGGAGGGGTCACTGGCCTGAAACAGGTGGTAGCCTCCTCTGCAATTCCAGTAGAATGTCTGCTAGGTAATGATCTGGCGTCCTCAGCATGGGCTGAGGTAGAGCTCAAGACCCATGCAGCCATGCTGGGTATCCCTGAACTGGTGTGTCAAGACAAGGGCACAAAGCAGGGCTCAGGGTTAAAAAAAAGTGTTGGAGTCTGGAGTAATGGCCCAACCTTCCAAGAGAAAAGGAACCAGCTTCAACGCAGCACAAGAAACAGAACCTCTCTTCCCAGGAAGATGTTCTATCCCCTGAGGGACCTCAGTCCATGGAGCTGGAGCCTTACCAGGTTGAGCTCTGGGCCCAGGGGGGCTCTCAAAAGAACAGCTGTGTAAGGGGCAAGACACTTGTCCCTCTCTTGAAGGCCTAAGACAGCAAACAGCTGAGCAAGAAAAAGGAACTGTCAGTGGAACCCACAGGGTCTACAGGGAAGATGGGCTCCGTTACACTGAGGCAAGAGATCCATAACCTGGTGCCACTAGGAGAGTAGTAGTGCCTCAGGTGTTTAGGGAGTTCATTCTGACCTTAGCCCATAACATTTCCCTTGCTGGGCATTTGGGACAAACCAAGTCATGGGAGAGATTAGCCAACCATTTCTACTGGCCCAATATGTCCCAGTAGGTAAAGGAGTTTTGGACCTCCTGTGTCACCTGTCAAGCCAGTGGTAAGACAGGTGGCCATCCAAATGCCCCCCTCATTCCACTTCCAGTGGTGGGGGTCCCCTTTGAAAGAGTGGGAGTGGACATAGTGAGTCCACTGGAACCTCCCACAGCATAAGGGAACCAGTATATCCTGGTAGTAGTGGATCATGCTACCAGGTACCCTGAGGCGATTCCCCTTAGGTCCACTACTGCTCCTGCAGTAGCAAAAGCCCTCATTGGTATTTTTTACCAGAGTGGGATTCCTAAAGAGGTGGTTTCTGACAGAGGTACCAATGTCATGTGAGCGTACCTAAAACACATGTGGAATGAGTGTGGGGTGACTTATAAATTCACCACACCATACCATCCACAAACCAATGGTCTTGTGGAGAGATTTAATAAGACGTTGAAAGGCATGATCATGGGGCTCCCTGCAAAACTCAAAAGAAGATGGGCTGTCCTCTTGCCATGCCTGCTTTTCACCTACAGAGAGGTGCTACAGAAGGGAGTAGGGTTTTCCCCCTTTGAGCTTCTGTTTGGCCATCCTGTTAGGGGACCACTGGCACTTGTAAAAGAAGGCTGGGAGAGACCTCTCCATGAGCCTAAACAAGATGTGGTGGACTATGTACTAGGCCTACGTTCAAGGATGGCAGAGTACATGGAAAAGTCAAGCAAAAACCTTGAGGCCAGCCAACAACTCGAGAAGATGTGGTATGACCAAAAGGCTGCTATGATTGAGTTTCAGCTAGGGCTGAAAGTCTGGGTTCTGGAGCCTGTGGCTCCCAGGGTACTTCAGGACAAATGGAGTGGCCCTTAACCTGTACTTGAGAAAAAGAGTCAGGTCACCTACCTGGTGGACCTGGGCATTAGCAAGTCCCCCAAGAGTGTGTTCCATGTTAACCGCCTCAAACTCTTTCATGACAGGGCAGATGTAAACATGTTAATGGTTACATATGAGGACCAGGAAGCAGAGTGAGCCTCTCCCTGATCTTCTCTCCACTGACACTAAAGATGGCTCAGTTGATAGAGTGATCTATTTAGACACCCTCTCTGGCCGACAGCAGGCTGCCTGCAGGAAAGTCCTCCAGCAGTTTGCAGAGCTCTTTTCTTTGACCCCTGGTCAGACACACCTGTGTCCCCTTGATGTGGACACAGGAGACAGTATGCCTGTCAAGAATAAAACATGCAGACACTCTCACCAAGTCAATGAAAGCATCAAAGTGGAGGTCCACAAGATGCTGGAGTTGGGAGTGATTGAGCACGCTGACAGTCCCTTGGCCAGCCCAGTGGTCTTGTTCCCCAAACCTCACACCAAAGATGGCAAGAAAGAGATGAGGTTTGTGTGGACTACACAGGGCGCAACTCTGTCACCAAGATAGATGCTTACCCCATCTCAAGGGCAGATGAGCTCATAGATAAATTAGGTGCAGCCAAATACTTGAGTTCCTTTGACATGACAGCAGGGTACTGGCAAATAAAAATGGCACCTGGAGCAAGAGAGAAAACAGCATTCTCTACACCTGATGGGCACTACCAGTTGTAGGAAAGTACTGTCTCCCTTGGCATGTTACCCCCATTTTTTACCTGTATGTCGGTATGTTTTTGCCTGTCTCACTGGGATGCTGTTGTTCAGGACCCCAGTGCTCATAATGTATGGCCTAATGTGTATGCCTGTGTAGTGCCTAACTGTGTCACTGAGGCTCTGCTAACCAGAACCTCAGTGCTTATACTCTCTCTGCTTTTAAATTTGTCACTGTAGGCCAGTGACTTCATTTACCAATATCAATTGGCATACTGGACCCCCCTTATAAGTCCTTAGTATATTGCACCTATGTACCCAGGGCATTGGGGTTCCAGGAGATTCATATGGGCTGCAGCATTCTTTTGCCACACATAGGGAGCTCAAATAAACCCTTACTCAGACCTGCCATTGCAGCCTGCGTGAGATAACACACACATTATTTCACAGCCATTTTCACTGCACTTAAGTAACTTATAAGTCACCTATATGTCTAACCTTCACTTGCTGAAGGTTAGGTGCAAAGTTACTAAGTGTGAGGGCACCCTTGCACTAGCAAAGGTGCCCCCACATAGTTCAGGGCCATTTCCCCAGACTTTGTGAGTGCGGTGACAACATTACACGCCTGCACTACCTATAGGTCAATACCTATATGTAGCTTCACAATGGTAACTCCGAATATGGCCATGTAACATGTCTAAGATCATGGAATTGTCCCCCCATTCCAAATCTGGTATTAGGGGGCCAATTCCATGCATCCAGGGGACTCCACCATGGACCCCCAGTACTGCCAAACCAGCTCTCTGAGGCTTGCACTGCAGCTACAACTGCTGCCACCTCACAGACAGGGTTCTGCCCTCCTGGGTTCTGGGCAGCCCAGTCCCAGGAAGGCAGAACAAAGCATTTCCTCTGAGAGCAGGGTGTTACACCCTCTCCCTTTGGAAATAGATGTTACAGGCTGGTGAAGGGTAGCCTCCCTCAGCCTCTGGAAATGCTTTGAAGGGCACAGATGGTGCCCTCCTTGCATAAACCAGTCTACACCAGTTCAGGGACCCCTTCTCCCCTGCTCTGGCGTGAAACTGGACAAAGGAAAGGGGAGTGACAGATTCCCTCTCCATCATCACCCCAGGGGTAGTACCCAGAGCTCCTCCAGTGTGTCCCAGACTTCAGCCATCTTGCTTTGCAAGGTGTGGGGGAACTCTAGAGGCCTCTGAGTGGCCAGTGCCAGCAGATGACACCAGAGACCCCTTCTGAGAGGTCCTTAGCTGATAAGGTAGCCAATCCCCCTCTCAGGGCTATTTAGGGTCTCTCCAGTGGGTTCTCTTCAGATTCTGCTTGCAAGTTTCCTTCAGGAATCCTCACTAACAACTTCAGACTCTTCTGACCTCGGATCAACCGCAGTCTGCTCCAAGAAGTGCTGTAACTGCAACAAAGTGTCTACAAGAGACACTTTTCTTCAGCAACCTCAGCTCCAAGTCAGCAACTACAACAGTTTCCACTGTGTTCACGCTCTGGGGACTCCCTGTCTTCATCCTGCATCAGAAGGACTGAAGAAATTTCCTGTGGAGTGACGAAGTCACTCCCCTGCTCCAAGCAGGCACCTTCCAAGACGACGACCGGTACCCTGGGACTCCTCTCACAGGGACGAGCATGCACCTAAGGACATAGATGGTGGACATCATTGACATAGACGGTCCTGAGGTCCTGCTGACGCAATTTGGAGGAGGTCAGACCTTGCCTTTACTGAGAGCGATGGTGCCCCTGTGTACTGCGTCTTCTTCACCTCCTGAGGCCTCTGTGCACTCTTTACAAAATTCCTTCATGCACAGCCTGGCCCAGGTCCCCATCACTCCATCCTGCGACGCTCAACTCGCTGAGTTGTTCTCTGGCAGCGTGGGACCTACTTTTGTTTTGTTGCATCAACTGCATTTTGCACACTTTTGTCCCCAGGTCCTGCGACTCCTGGAGGTGCTGGCTGGCATCCTCAGGGCTCTCCAAAGTGCTGAGGGCCCCTTCTTCTTCCTCACACAGAGTTGAGACCCCAGGTCCCTCCTGGGTCCATCCAGCGCCATTTTAACGCAAAATACACTTTTGTCGTAGCCAAGGCTTGTTGGTGACTTCCAACACGAAATCACATCTGCAACGATCTTCACGCCGTTTGACATCTTTTGCATCATGCAGGAACCCACTGGCATCTTCCTAGGGTGCATTTCTGCAATCTTCGACTAACCATGGACTCTTCTTTTGCATCCTCTTCTGGGTTGGCAGGGGCTCTTGTCCTACCTGTAACTTCTTTCGACTTCTGGACTTGGTCCCCTTCCTTTGCAGGTCTTCAGGTCCAGGAATCCAGCAGCTGTTCTTTGCAGACTTGGTTGGCTGCTGCAAAATCCCAATCACAAGGTGTAGTGTGTCCTAAGGAAACTTGCAGTACTTTATTCCTGCTTTTCTGGGCTCTGGCTTGGGGTAATTTACTTACCTTTACTGTATGCTTACTCTCCCAGTGATTCTGCACACACTACACACATTCTAGGGGGGAATTTGTGATTTGCATTCCACTTTCTTAGTATATGGCTAGTGTTGCCCCAAGACCTATTTTCTCCCATTGCAATCTATAGTATATCCTACTGTTTGCATTGTTCTATGACTATTTACTTGTCTAATTTTGGTAACTAGTGTATATATTGTGTATTATACTTACCTCCAGAAGGAGTACTGTCTCTAAGATATTTTTGGCACTGTGTCACCCAACTAAATACCTTTATTTTGGGGAACACTGAGTATCGTCTTTACTTGTGTATAAGTACTGCATAACTATAAGTGGTATTGCAGGAGCTTTGCCTGTCTCCTAGTTCATCCTAAGCTGCTCTGCTATATCTACCTCTATCAGCCTAAGCTGCTAGAACACTACTACATTTCATTAATAAGGGATACATGAACCTGGTATAAGGTGTAAGTACCCAAGGTACCAACTACAAACAAGGCCAGCCTCCTACACCAATTTACTGTGATGTCCTTTGGCTTAAAGAATGCACCTGCCACCTTCCAAAGGTTGGTGAATCAAGTCCTTGCTGGCTTGGAGTCCTTCAGTGCAGCTTACCTGATGATATGGCTGTCTTTAGCTCCAACTGGCAGGATCACCAGATCCAACTAAAGAAGGTTTTGCAGCCCCTGCAAGTAGTAGGCCTCTCTATCAAGGCATCTAAGTGTCAGATAGGGCAGGGTACTGTGGTTTACTTGGGACACATTGTAGGTGGAGGCCAAGTCAGTCACTCCAACCCAAGATCCAGACTATTCTGGACTGGGTAGCTCCAAAAACCCAGACTCAAGTCAGGGCATTTCTTGGCTTGACTGGGTACTATAGGAGGTTTGTGAAGGGATATGGATCAATAGTGACACCCCTCACAGAACTGACCTCTAAGAAAATGCCCAAGAAAGTGAACTGTACCGTTGACTGTCAAAAGGCCTTTGACACCCTGAAGCAAGCTATGTGTACAGCACCAGTTTTGAAAGCTACAGATTATTCTAAGCAGTTCATAGTGCAGACTTGTGCCTATGAGCATGGGATAGGAGCTGTCCTGTCCCAAACAAATGATGATGGTCTTGACCAGCCTCTTGCTTTTATTAGCAGGAGGTTATTCCCCAGGGAACAGCGTTGGAGTGCCATTGAGAGGGAGGCCTTTGCTGTGGTTTGGTCCCTGAAGAAGTTGAGACCATACTTTTTTGGTACTTCTTTTCTTTCTTTAGTTTACTTTATTCGGTGCAAAAAGACCATAAAAGACATCAAATGAATAAATAACATACAGATTTCACAGTCATAAAAATTTCTAAAAACGTTGTTGATACATTTTCCGAACACCATAAGCAGCATGTATAAAATTTAGCACAGCCTGGATTATGTCCATGTTTCCCAAATCATGTAAGTGGGAATAAGCAAGTTGGCTAGTTCTAATACTGTTAGACTGAAATAGCGGACGTAAAAACCTTTTTCTTGGAGCAGTATATAAAGTGCAAAAAAGCATAAAATGTAATGTACTTTGAGATGTCTTTCCATCGTAGCAACAAGGAGGAAGGTTCTTAAACCAGGTTCCAGCAACTGGAAATGCTACCAGATAGTGTAAGGTATTTAGATGTAGTCTTGTGAGTAAAAACCTTTGTCGCTCATGATTAGTGATGGTCAAATACAGCTTTGGTTGAAGTTGTTGTGTCTCAAAACTTGTCCATAGTCTCATTGAACTAGAGGGTGGGTCAATGTCCTGCCAGAATATGTCTTTAACCTTCTTAATGTCCTGTCTTGTTAAAGTATCTGGTTTGAGGAAAAAATCTCCTAATCCTAATGACACGAGAGAGAGATAAACATATCTAAACCAGGGTATATCTAGAAATCGTGACAGAAGGAGACAGTCCTGTATCACCTTTCTACATAGAACCGCTTCAGGCTTAGTCCAGATTTTCACCACCAGTATGAGAGGTTGAAGTTTTATATAGCTAGATATGTATCTCAATCCTACTTCTTTATGACAGAACTTTACTGATGTAGATTGGGGGACTGATAGTAGCCTTCTTAGAAATTTATTTTCTATAATCTGGAGCCCTGTACATTCTGCAAGCCCCCAGACCCCAGCTCCAAAGGTCGCGATAGAGAGGCATTTAGAAGTGAAGACAGTCATCATTTCCTTAACAGGTTTATGCCGGAGACTTCTTGCAAACCTAAAAACAGCTTCAATGGTTTTTTGGAATTGTATTGAGCGTATATTAACTAAAAACTTCCAGTTAAGATATACATCAATGGGGACCCCGAGATACGTAAAATGTGGGACCTTAAGTATCTCATGCCCATTTAAAATAAAATAAAATGTTTTTGCTAATTTAGGACCGCACTTCATAACAAATGACTTAGTTCTGTTAATTTTAAGACCAAGGTTCCTCATAAAGGTATTAAAAACATTCAATAAAATCTGGAGGCCATTTGCTGTCCTTGAAATTAGTACTGCATCATCCGCATATAAAAGTACAGGGATTGGAGAGTTATTAATAACTGGGGAATCTTTCCCTGATTCACAAAGAAATTTCTCCAGCCCATTTATATACAGGAGAAAGAGGAAAGGGGCAAGAACACATCCCTGTCTGACCCCTTTTTGTGAGGGGAATTTCTCTGTCAGGCCTCCCTCCCGGGAGTAACGGACCCGAGCCTCTGTGCAGGCATGAAGTTTACTAAGTAATATAACTATGTCTTTATCCACGCCCATACCCAGCATTACCTTCCACAATTTCTCCCTGCTAACTGTATCAAAGGCGCAGGAGAGATCCATAAATGCTAAGTGTATACAGCTCCTTTTGGCTTTAGTATATTTCTGGACTATAAGTGTCAAATTAAGAGTTTGTTCGACTGTGCCCACCCTTGGGCGAAAGCCAAATTGTATTTCTGAGAGGGAGTGAGTATCAGTAGCCCATTCTTCTAACTTATTTAAAATTACTCGGCCTAAAATTTTGACTGAACTGTCCAGCAAAGAGATTGGGCGATAGCACAGGGGGTCTGCCCTATCTCCCTTCTTAAAAATCGGGACGATGATCGCTTCTTTCCAAGAGTCTACTAGGGGGCCTACCACAGCCGATCTCATGACATTGGTTAGCAGTGGACCCCAAAAATCTGGGAGTGCTTTATATAAGTCAGCAGGAATTCTGTCTGGGCCAGGGGCTTTCTCAGATGGACTATCTTGAAATGCTTGTTTAACATCATCCACGTTTATAATATTACTAAAAGCCAAACTTAGCTGATCATTTCCTGCAGGTTTTAGACAATTTAGCATTTCTGATTGGATATTTGTCTCTATAGTGAAAGTTTTTTTAAAATAGTCCACCCAAGTCTTGGCTGGAATGACAGTGTCCATGGGCGTCTCATACTTATCGCTCAATAGTGAAGAGTTAACCACACGCCAGAATGCAGTTGTATCTTTGATTTTGCTTGCAGCCATCAATTCCTCCCACGCAGATTCACTTTTTTTGGTACTTACTTCACAGTTCAAACTGACCACAGACCTCTCAGATGGCTGATGCAAATGAAAGGAGAAAACCCTAAACTGTTGTGTTGGTCCATATCCCTACAAGGAATGGACTTTGTAGTGGAACACAGGCCTGGGACTGCACATGCCAATGCTGATGGCCTTTCCAGGTTCTTCCACTTAGAAAATGAAGACTGTCTTGGGAAAGGTTCGTCTCATCCTCTTTCGTTTGGGGGTGGTGGTTGTGTAAGGAAATGCCTTCCTTGGCATGGTTACCCCCTGACTTTTTGCCTTTTGTTGATGCCAGTTATGATTGAAAGCATGCTGGGACCCTGCTAACCAGGCCCCAGCACCAGTGTTCTCTCCCTAAACTGTACCTTTGTTCCCACAATTGGCACAGCCCTGCCACACAGATAAGTCCCTTGTAACTGGTACCCCTGGTACCAAGGGCCCTGTTGCCTGGGAAGGTCTGTAAGGGATGAAGCATATCGTATGCCACCCTGGGGACCCCTCACTCAGCACATGCACACTGCCTCACAGGTTGTGTGTTCTGATGGGGAGAAAATGACTAAGTCGACATTGCACTCCCCTCAGAGTGCCATGCCCAGCTCTCACTGCCTGTGACATAGGTAAGTCACCCCTCTAGCAGGCCTTACAGCCCTAAGGCAGGGTGCACTATACCACAGGTGAGGGCATATGTGCATGAGCACTATGCCCCTACAGTGTCTAAGCAAAACCTTAGATATTGTAAGTGTAGGGTAGCCATAAAGAGTATATGGTCTGGGAGTTTGTCAGACACAAACTCCACAGTTCCATAATGGCTACAATGAAATCTGAGAAGTTTGGTATTAAACTTCTCAGCACAATAAATGCACACTGATGCTAGTGTGGGATTTATTGTAAAATACACCCAGAGGGCATCTTAGAGATGCCCCCTGAATACCAGTTCGACTCCTAGTGCTATGCTTACCAGTTTCTGCCAGCCTGCCACATCCGGCAAGTTTCTGGCCACATGGGGTGAGTGCCTTTGTCACTCTGTTGCCAGGAACAAAGTCTGTACAGGATGGAGGTGCTTCTCACCTCCCCTTGCAGGAACTGTAACACCTGGCGGTGAGCCTCAAAGGCTCATGCTTTTTGTTACAGCACCCCAGGGCATCCCAGCTAGTGGAGATGCCCACTCCACCGGCCACTGCCCATACTTTTGGTGGCAAGGCTGGAGGAGATAATGAGGAAAAGAAGGAGGAGCCACCCACCAGTCAGGACAGCCCATAAGGTGCCCTGAGCTGAGTTAACTCCTGCCTTTAGAAATCCTCCATCTTGAGATTGGAGGATTCCCCCAATAGGAATAGGGATGTGCACCCCTCTCCTCAGGGAGGAGGCACAAAGAGGGTGTAGCCACCGCCCAGGACAGTAGCCATTGGCTACTGCCCCCCAGACCTAAACACACCCCTAAATTTAGTATTTAGGGGCGACCCTGAACCCAAGAAATCAGATTCCTGCAACCTACACAAAGAAGAAGGACTGCTGACCTGAAAGCCCCACAGGGACGACGAAGACAACAACTGACTTGGCCCCAGCCCTACCGGCCAGTCTCCAGACTCAAAGAATCTGCACAGCGATGCATCCGACACGGACCAGCGACCTCTGAGGACTCAGAGGACTGCCCTGAACCCAAAGGACCAAGAAACTCCTGAGAACAGCGGCACTGTTCAAAAACAGCAACAACTTTGCAAGTTTTTTGCAACTTTGAAGATACTCTCCCTTCCCGCCGGAAGCGTGAGAGTTCTCACTCTGCACCGGACGCCCCCGGCTCGAGCTCCAGAGAACAAACACAGCAGAGAGGGCTCCCAGGTGACTGCGACGACATGAGTAACCTGAGCTGACCCCCATGCACCCCCACAGCGACGCCTGCAGAGAGGATCCAGAGGCTCCCCCTGACCGCGACTGCCTGGTAACAAGGAACCCGACGCCTGGACAAAGTACTGCACCCGCAGCCCCCAGAACCGAGAGGAACCACCTTCCAGTGCAGGAGTGACCAGCAGGTGGCCCTCTTCCTAGCCCAGTCGGTGGCTTGCCGAGAAGCCCCCCTGTGCCCTGCCTGCATCGCCTAAGTGACCCCTGGGTCCTCCTCCATTGCTTCCTATAGCAAACCCGAAGCCTACTCTGCACACTGCACCCCGCCACCCCTGTGCCACTGAGGGTGTGTTTTGTGAGCCTGTTTGTGTCCCCCCTAGTGCTCTACAAAACCCCCCTGGTCTGCTCCCCAAGGATGCAGGTACTTACCCGCCAGCAGACCGGACCCGGAGCACCCCTGTTCTCCATAGGTGCCTATGTGTTTTGGGCCCTCCTTTGACCTGACCGGCTCTGTGTTGCTGGTGTGGTGACGTTGGGGTTGCCTTGAACCTCCAACGGCGGGCTGACTATGCCCAGGAGACTGAACTTGTAAGTGCTTTAGTAACCTGAGAGACTTACCTCCCTCACGAACTGTGGATTTTTGCACTGTGTCCACTTTTAAAATAGCTTATTGCCATTTTAACCTAAACTGTGTGTACAAGTTTTAAATCAAGGTTCCTTACTTACCTGTGTGAAGTACCTTGCATTTTATGTACTTACCTCAGATCTTGAATCTTGTGGTTCTAAAATAAATTAAGAAAATATATTTTTCTATATAAACTATTGGCCTGGAGTTAAGTCTTTGAGTGTGTGTTCCTCATTTATTGCCTGTGTGTGTACAACACATGCTTAACACTACCCTCTGATAAGCCTACTGCTCAACCACACTACCACAAAATAGAGCATTAGTATTATCTAATTTTGCCACTATCATCCTCTAAGGGGAACCCTTGGATTCTGTGCACTCTATCTCTCATTTTGAGATAGTATATACAGAGCCAACTTCCTACAGCATCTCATCGCTGGGGAAGTAGACAAGTTAAGGCGTAGATGGAGGGGGCAGCTTTTCGCCACAACGTACTCAGCATTTGCATGAGGCGCTCTGATCTGGGTGAGGGCTGAAGTCCCATTCGAGCCCCACTCTGTAGACTTGGACCAAGACGGCAGATACGTTCTGGTGGAGGGCAGACTGCAGGGTAGACTCATAGTGCTGAGCTGTGTGTATGCACCTAACCAGGGGGTGACCCCCTTTTGGCAGACCTTCTCCAGGCGCTTGGCTAGATCCTTGAGTGGGCGGTTTATGAGTGGGGGTGACTTTAAATGTGTACTAGACAGTGAGATGGATCGTTCTCTTCCACCGCTGCCTGGGGCGACAGCGCACAAGATGGCAAAATATCTAACTGACTGGTTAACGCACTGGGGGTTAGAGGACGTCTGGCTGGTTCAGCATCCCCATGATAGGGATTACTCCTTCTATTGAGGACTGCACCAGCTACACACAATAATAGATTGGGTGCTGTGCACTGGTTCCATCACCCACAAGATAGTAGGTTCCAAATACTTAGGCCATACTTTATTAAACCACAGCCCGTAGCTTATCACCTGGCGGGGTGTGGGAGTGAGAGCACCTACTCCGTCATGGAGGCTTCAGCCGAGGGCCCTGAAGGATCCGGTGTATAGGGAGGGACTCAGATCTCACCTCTCGGAGCACATTAGTATTAACAGAGGCTCCACTGTATCACGCTGTGTGGAGTAGGAGTCTTTAAAGGTGGTGATGCGTGGTCACTGTCTGGGACAATAAGTAGGGATCAGACATACCCTGGTGCACGAAGTAAACCAACTGGAAAAGGAACTACATGATAGAGAGGTAGAACAGGGCCCAGATCCAACGGCGCAGGGCAGACTCCACCAAACGAGGGAATTGTTTAATCAAACATTGAAACGGCTACGATGCCATGATTACCGGTAGCATATGATGTCCATACAAGAGGAAGAGGGTAGATCGGGAAGGCTGCTGTCATGGCTGGTGCGGACAGAGGGGGGGAGTACTCCGATCACAAGTGTACGAGGGGCAGAAGGGGAACGCGCCTATGGCCCGTCTGAGATAAATGACACCTTTAAATCCTACTATACATCCCTCTATAGTCAACCTGAGGAGAACCTGCCGCAATCGCTAGACCATTACCTATGGTCCCATCCACTGGTCACACTGCAGTCAGAGGATCGGGACCCTCCGGGGGGGCGCTCACCCTGGAGGAGGTGAAAACCGTTATTACACAGTTAGCCGCGGGCAAGGCACCAGGCTTGGACGGACTCCCCATTGAGTTCTACAAGACATATGTGGACCTCCTGGCTCCCGCGCTGGTTGATCTCTATGCCCAGGCTTATGATGCAGGTATTTTACCAGAGACTCTGCGGGAACCATTAGTGGTTCCTCTGCCTAAGACCAGGTCACGAGAAGCGTCGGTGACTGATTTCAGGCCCTTATCCATGCTGAACTGCGACTTCAAAATCCGTAGCAAAGCCCTGGCCATAAGACTTCTGCACCATGTTCCTCACCTCATTCATAAGGACCAGAATGGTTTTATACCCAAGCGTAATACCTCTCTGAACCTGAAACAGCTCTTCACAATCCTACACTTCCCACATGAGGAGCTGCACCCCGGGCCGTGCTCTTATCAGTGGACCTCGAGAAAGCCTTTGATTCAGTAAGGTGGGATTTTCTGTGGGCAGTGATGGCCCGAATGGTGCTGGGTAAGAACTGGATCCGATGGGTTAAGCTTTTGTACTGTCTCCCTACGGCAAGAGTACGGGTTGGCGGGGTGATGTCGACCACTTATCCAATATTCCGTGGCACCAAACAGGGTTGCCCTTTCTCGCCTCTGCTGTTCACGTTGGCCATTGAGCCTCTGGTGGCACAGTCCTGAGTGGAGGGGTGTGGCAGGGGGGTGTTGTGGGGTCACGAGGAATACATTATATCACTCTACGCGGGTGACCTACTGATTTACCTGCGGGATGATGTATTGGGGATTCCATGGGCACTCACTCTACTTGAGGGACTTTGTGACTCGTCTGGTCTCCGGGTGAACAGGAGAAAGACATACGTTTTCCCACTGACTTAAGGCACGGAGCACCTCTCCTCTTGTCTTGTTGATTTTCCTTGGGCTCCCCATACTTTTAAGTACTTGGGCATACAGGTCTTTCATGATCCACGTGATCTCCGTGATGGGAATCTGGGTACAGCACTACGATCCCTCCGATCCTGTATAGCGTTTTGGCGCTCCCTAAGGCTCTCAATGATGGCCCACGTGGCATTGTCAAAAATGATTATGTTACCCCGCCTACTATACTACTTTGCCAACCTCCCAGTGACTATACCAGTGGCCTGGTTTAGGGGGCTCCTGTGGGAAGGGGTTGCCAACGGACATCCCTCTCCATCCTCCGCCGACCCACGTTGGAGGGCGGATTGGCAGTTCCAGACTTTGAGCTATATTATTTGTCATGCCAACTCCAGTCGGTGGCTAGATGGCTGGCGGGGAGGCACCAGATGGATCTGACTGTATCCCGTGGTGTGATCCACCCGGACCTCCTCCTGGCCAGCTTGCTCGGCGCCAGGTGTGTCCTATCTAAGCAGACCATTTTGTTGACGGCGGCCCTCTCCTGTTGTAGAAGATGTCTGAAGCGCACTGGAACAAGAGGGATACTGGGACGCACCTTGACACGAAGTTGGATGAGAGCTTGGACCCAGGTAGGGGTGCTGACCCTGGGAGACCTCTTCAGCGAGGGAATCCTGCGCTCCTTTTTTGGAGCTAGTAGAGGAGGGAGGATCCCGGGGGACAGTTCCTGACATACCGGACACTGGTTTTGGCTGTGAGGAGATTATGGCCTACTGTGAATGCAGAGCCAGAGACACATACCATACTGCACCTTCTACTGACAGCGGGGGAGGACTCTCACTTGATCACCAAACATTAGGGGGCTCTTACTGCGGCTACCCTGCCATCTTTACAGACCCTGCGGACGAAATGGGAGAAGAAAGTGGGCAGGGCCCTGACAGACGTGGAATGGCAGAAAGTGTTGGCGTACCCCCGGAGGGTTTCCAGAAATACACGCTTTCGATACATTCAGTATAATTTTGTACACTGAACGTACCTCACTCCGCATAGGCTCAGAGTAATAAATGGTGGAGAGCCCCAGAGTTGTCCCAGATGCAGAACTGTAGACCTGGTTTTCCATTACATGGTTTGGGAGTGCCCTGACATACAGAGATGCTGGAAGGGAGTACTGGAAGACCTGGGGGGAACCCTTGGCACACAACTGGACTTAGACCCCTACCTGTGCCTGCTAGGTTTACATGCAAGGCCAACCTCCAAGAGAGTGGGCAGTAGGTTCCTGGACCTTGCTCTGGTTCTATTCAGGCGGCAGATCACCATGGTCTGGCGATCCCCATTAGGCTTGCATTTAGTGGACTGGAGGCGGGTTGTGTCGGTGTGGGCTCAAGCCGAATTACAGGCGCCGCGAAGAGAGGAGGACTCTGGAATGAGATATTGGAAGACTGGGAGGCTCAGAGGCGGGAGTCACGGGGGCGCGAGAGACAGGGGAGGATGAGATGCCTCTGGAGGGGGAACAAGGTGACGCTTAGGGGGAAGATGGTGGAGCGGGAGAACACGGATAGTCACAGTGCACACACACGGGAGACCTCACTATTCTTCTACATGAGGGTGGAGCATAGGGCCGACTATACCGGCACTACTGGTTGTGACTCGATCATTTGTCATACCTTGGGGCTAGTTGAGTACCGCCCGGACTACATTATTATGGGGGATGGGCGGGTGCCAAATATGACTCTCCCGGATGGATAACCTAGTAATGCATGTATAACTTAATCCCACCGTGCTGCTGTCTAATAATCCAGCGCACTGCTTAGATGTTTGTTTTATTGTTTTTTTGATTATTGAAAAGTTTAAGGTTTATATGGTACTACCTGAGATGAAATGGAAAGCCGAAAGACTGCACTGTAAAACGGCCAATGGAACCAAGCATGGATAAGATGATGTAGGGTACATATTGCTTGACTGTATAAAGTCTGTGAGAGGGGCGGAATGACTAAGTTACTGTCTATCATCCAATTAACCCCTTCTGTGCCCAGGACATAATGGTTACGTCCTGAGGCACAGTGCTCGTGTGCCCAGGACGTAACCATTACGTCCTGGGCACGGAGACCAGAGGGAGCGCTAGCGCTCCCTCTGTGGGGTTCCCCCCACCCCCCAAGGCAGGGATGGAAGGGGAAGTCCTTCCCCTTCAACCCCGAACCCCCCTCAACCCCCCTGGGACGTCTGCGCGCGATCGCATGCTGATTGTCACAAGCCCTCCTCCCATCGCGATCGGAAGAAAAATGCAAAAGCATTTCTCTTCCGATCACGTGTAGGAGGCCGAGAGGCTTCAAAGGGAAGGAAAGGAATTTCCTTCCTTTTGAAGTCTCTCTCAGCATTTTACAGCCGGATTGCAAGCAATCCGGCTGCTAAAACGCCCACTAGACACCAGGGATTTTTGTTTTTTAATGAAATTGGTATGAGGGATCGAACCCTTGGGCAAGGGTCGCTCCCAGGGGGGACTATTTTTTTAAAGGCCTTTTGGGGACAGAGCGGCCTATAATTAGGCCGATCTTCCCCCCAGGGGGGGGCAGAAACCTCTAGGCACCAGGGATAAAAAATGTTTTTTGTATTTTTGAGGTGGGAAGCGAACCCTTAGGCAAGGGTCGCTCCCCTAGGGGGGCAAATTATATTTAGCCCATTTCTGCCCCCCTTGGGGGCAGATTGGCCTATTTTTATGAGGCCAATCTGCCCCCAAGGGGGTCAAAAACCACTAGACACCAGGGAGTTTTATTTTGTTTTCGCGAATTTCACGCAAATGGAGCGACCCCTTGGGCAAGGGTCGCTCCCGGGGCGGGGGGGGAATTTTTTTTAAAGGCCTTTTCTGCCCCCCAGGGGGGCAGAAACCTCTAGGCACCAGGAATCATTTTTTTTGTTAAGTCAGGCGAAGAAGGTGGCGGATGCCAGAGAGTGCTTGCACATCTGCAAAGCGTATGTCAATAGTGAAATCCGAGCGAAGTCATAAAATTTAAACAATAAGGTGTTGGGTGCCAGGCTAGCCCTAACACCTGCCACCAAAGGTATCGGAAGGCCACACACTGAAGAATGGGTGGTTGCCTAAATATTGAAAGAAGAGTGGCCAGGGCACACCAGTAGCATGAATCCTGATCCTGATAATGTTCAAGAATAAATAGAAAGTTTGTTCTTGGAAGATGATGTGTAGATATTTATTATAAGTGCAGGTAGAAAGTAGAAACCTCAATCAAAAGACTGCGTTGTACAAAATGACCATGTGTCCAGAGCAGCCAGATGGTAATAAATGGTCAAAGTTACAATAGGATGTTCGAATGTAACAATAAGTCCATACAGCAAAACAGCCAACACGTGTTTCGTCTTCAAGACTTTGTCAAGGCTTCAGATGTATATAAAACATTATATGTAAACACGAAAGGTACATAGATCAAGCTGCTGGTAGTCATGAGTCCTTGGGAGAAATCAAATAGTATTGGCAAATGATGGCCATGATAAGCCTCAAGTATTTGTGGAGCGAATAAACCCATGCCGTGTGCGTCGGGGTTTTGGCAGAGTGTTTGCCCTTGGGGGCAGATTGGCCTATTTTTATGAGGCCAATCTGCTCCCAAGGGGGACAGAAACCACTAGACACCAGGGAGTTTATTTATTGTTTTCGCGAATTTCACGCAAGGGGAGCGACCCCTTAGGCAAGGGTTGTTCCCCTGGGGGTCAAATTTATTTGAGCCCATTTCTGCCCCCCTGGGGGGCAGATCAGCCTATTTTAGTTAGGCCGACCTGCCCCCAAGGGGGGCAGAAACCACTAGTCAACGGGGATTTTTTTTTTTGTTGTTTTACAGATGAGGAGCGACCACTTAGGCAAGGGTCGCTCCCCTGGAGGGGCAAATTGAATTTAGGCCATTTGGGCAGATCGGCCGATTTTAGGTCAATCTGCCCCCAAGGGGGGCAGAAACCACTAGGCACCGGGAATCTTTTTTTTGGTGCCAACGTCACGCAAGGGGAGCGACCCCATAGGCAAGGGTTGCTCCCCAGGGGGGTGGGGGGGTCGGGGGGAAAATGTTTTTAGGCCATTTCCGATTTGCCCCCAGGGGGGGCAGAAACCTCTAGGTACCAGGGCATTTTTTTTGTGTTTTTTGTTTGTTTTTTTAGAGATGGGGAGCGACCCATTAGACAAGGGTCGCTGCCCTGGGGGTCAAATTGTATTTAGACCATTTCTGCCCCCCATGGGGGCAAATCGGCCGATTTTAGGTCAATCTGCCACCAAGGGGGGCAGAAACAACTAGGCACCAGGGATCTTTTTTTTGTGCCAATGTCACGCAGGGGAAGCGACCCCGTAGGCAAGGGTCGCTCCCCGGGTGGTTTTGGGGGGCAAATTTATTTTAGGCCATTTCTGACCCCCCTGGGGCTGTCTGAGCTAGAGGCCAAAATCCACAGGTAGGCACTTTGCAAAAAACACCTCTGTTTTCTGTGAAAAAATGTGATGTGTCCACGTTGCGTTTTGGGCCATTTCCTTTCGTGGGCGCTAGGCCTACCCATACAAGTGAGGTACCATTTTTATCGGGAAACTTGGGGGAACGCTGGATGGAAGAAAGTGTGGCTCCTCTCAGATTCCAGAACTTTCTGTCACCGAAATGAGAGGAAAAGGTATTTTTTTGGTCAAATTTTGAGGTTTGCAAAGGATTCTGGGTAACAGAACCTGGTCAGAGTCCCACATGTCACCCCATCTTGGATTCCCCTAGGTGTCTAGTTTTCAAAAATGCGCTAGTTTGCTAGGTTTCCCCAGGTGCCGGCTGAGCTAGATGCCAAAATCCACAGGTAGGCAATTTGCACAAAACACCTCTGTTTTCTGTGAAAAAATGTGATGTGTCCACGTTGTGTTTTGAGCCATTTCCTTTCGTGGGCGCTAGGCCTACCCACACAAGTGAGGTACCATTTTTATGGGGAGACTTGGGGGAACACAGAATAGCAAGACAAGTGTTATTGCCTTTCTCTACATTTTTTCCTTCCAAATGTAAGGCAGTGTGTAAAAAAGACGTCTATTTGAGAAATGCCCTGTAATTCACATGCTAGTATGGGCACCCCGGAATTCAGAGATGTGCAAATAACCACTGCTTCTCAATACCTTATCTTGTGGCCATTTAGGAAATACAAAGGTTTTCTTGATACCGTGTAGGAAGTTGGCTCTGTATGTACTATTTCAAAGTAAGAAATAGCATGTACAGAGTCCAAGGGTTCCCCTTAGAGGTAAGATAGTGGCAAAAAGAGATAATTCTAATGCTCTGTTTTGTGGTAGTGTGGTCGAGCAGTAGGCTTATCAGAGGGTAGTGTTAAGCATTTGTTGTACACACACAGGCAAGAAATGAGGAACACACACTCAGAGACAATTCCATCCCAATAGGTTTTTGTATAGAAAAATATATTTTCTTAGTTTATTTTAAGAACCACAGGTTCAAGATTTACAAACAATACTTTAAATGAAAGGTATTTCACTTAGGAACTTTAGGAACTTTGAATTAGCAAAATAGCATATACAGTTTTCTCACAAATGGCAAATAACTATTTTAAAACTAGACACGGTGCAATTTTCAACAGTTCCTGGGGGAGATAAGTGTTTGTTAGTTTTGCAGGTAAGTAAACCACCTACAGGGTTCAAAGTTGTGTCCAAGGTAGCCCACCGTTGGGGGTTCAGGGCAACCCCAAAGTTACCACACCAGCAGCTCAGGGCCGGTCAGAGTGGTGCCCAAAACACATAGGCTTCAATGGAGAAGGGGGTGCCCCGGTTCCTGTCTGCCAGCAGGTAAGTACCCCCGTCTTCGGAGGGCAGACCAGGGGGGTTTTGTAGGGCACCGGGGGGACACAAGTCAGCACAAAAAGTACACCCTCAGTGGCACGGGGGCGGCAGGGTGCAGAGTGTAAACAGGCGTCGGGTTCGCAATAGGTTTCAATGGGAGACCAAGGGGTCTCTTCAGCGATGCAGGCAGGCAAGGGTGGCGCTCTTCGGGGTAGCCACCACTTGGACAAGGGAGAGGGCCACCTGGGGGTCGCTCCTGAATTGGAGGTCGGATCCTTCATGTCCTGGGGGCTGCGGGTGCAGTGTCTTCACCAGGCGTCGGGTCTTTGAAGCAGGCAGTCGCGGTCAGGGGGAGCCTCGGGATTCCCTCTGCAAGCGTCGCTGTGGGGGCTGAGGGGGGGGTCAACTCTGGCTACTCACGGTCTCGCAGTCGCCGGGGAGTCCTCCCTGTTGTGTTTGTTCTCCACAAGTCGAGCCGGGGGCGTCGGGTGCAGAGTGCAAAGTCTCACGCTTCCGGCGGGAAACGTGGGTTGTTTCAAAGTTGCTTCTTTGTTGCAAAGTTGCAGTCTTTGTGGAGCAGAGCCGCTGTCCTCGGGAGTTCTTGGTCCTTCTAGATGCAGGGTAGTCCTCTGGGGCTTCAGAGGTCACTGGACCCAGTGGAACGCGTCACTGGAGCAGTGTCTTTAGAAGTGGGGAGACAGGCCGGTAGCGCTGGGGCCAAAGCAGTTGGTGTCTCCGTCTTGTCTGCAGGTTTTTCAGCTCAGCAGTCCTGCTTCGTCTTAGGTTGCAGGAATCCATCTTGCTGTGTCCTGGGAGCCCCTAAATACTCGATTTAGGGATGTGTTTAGGTCTGGGGGGTTAGTAGCCAATGGCTACTAGCCCTGAGGGTGGCTACACCCTCTTTGCGCCTCCTCCCTGAGGGGAGGGGGGCACATTCCTATCCCTATTGGGGTAATCCTCCATCTGCATGATGGAGGATTTCTAAAAGTCTGAGTCACCTCAGCTCAGGACACCTTAGGTGCTGTCCTGACTGGCCAGTGACTCCTCCTTGTTTTTCTCAGGAGGGGGCGGGCATTTCCACTAGCTGGAGTGCCCTGGGGTGCTGTAACAAAGGGGGTGAGCCTTTGAGGCTCACCGCCAGGTGTTACAGTTCCTGCAGGGGGAGGTGAGAAGCACCTCCACCCAGTACAGGCTTTGTTACTAGTCACAGAGTGACAAAGGCACTCTCCCCATGTGGCCAGCAACATGTCTGGTGTGTGGCAGGCTGCTAAAACTAGTCAGCCTACACTGGTAGTCGGTTAAGGTTTCAGGGGGCACCTCTAAGGTGCCCTCTGGGGTGTATGTTACAATAAAATGTACACTGGCATCAGTGTGCATTTATTGTGCTGAGAAGTTTGATACCAAACAGTTTTCAGTGTAGCCATTATGGTGCTGTGGAGTTTGTGCATGACAGACTCCCAGACCATATACTCTTATGGCTACCCTGCACTTACAATGTCTAAGGTTTTGCTTAGACACTGTAGGGGCATAGTGCTCATGCACTTATGCCCTCACCTATGGAATAGTGCACCCTGCCTTAGGGCTGTAAGGCCTGCTAGAGGGGTGACTTATCTATACCTATAGGCAGTGTGAGGTTGGCATGGCACCCTGAGGGGAGTGCCAAGACGACTTAGTCGTTTTATCCCCACTAGCACACACAAGCTGGCAAGCAGTGTGTCTGCGCTGAGTGAGGGGTCCCCAGGGTGGCATAAGACATGCTGCAGCCCTTAGAGACCTTCCCTGGCATCAGGGCCCAGAGGTACCAGTTACAAGGGACTTACCTGGATGCCAGGGTGTGCCAATTGTGGAAACAAAAGTACAGGTTAGGGAAAGAACACTGGTGCTGGGGCCTGATTAGCAGGCCTCAGCACACTTTCAAATCATAACTTGGCATCAGCAAAGGCAAAAAGTCAGGGGGTAACCATGCCAAGGAGGCATTTCCTTACATACCTATTTTTCACTTTTTATATTTCAGCAAATGAATTGCTGTATACCCGGTATAGAATAAAAACCCATTGCAAGGTGCAGCTCATTTATTGGCTCTGGGTACCTAGAGTTCTTGATGAACCTACAAGCACTATATATCCCCGCAACCATAGGAGTCCAGCTGACGTAACGGTATATAGCTTTCAAAAATCTTACATCGCAGGAAAAAGTTACAGAGTAAAACGTGGAGAAAAATGGCTGTTTTTCCACCTCAATTTCAATATTTTTTTATTTCAGCTGATATTTTCTGTAGGAAACATTTGTACAAATGACCCCTTTCTGAATTCAGAATGTTGTCTACTTTTCAGAAATGTTTAGCTTTCTGTGATCCAGCATTGGTTTCTCACCCATTTTGGTCACTAACTGGAAGGAGGCTTAAAGCACAAAAAATAGTAAAAATGGGGTATGTCCCAGTAAAATGTCAAAATTGTATTGAAAAATTGGGTTTTCCAATTCACGTCTGCCTGTTCCTGAAAGCTGGGAAGATGGTGATCTTGCCACCACAAACCCTTTGTTGATGCCATTTTCAGAGAAAAAAACACGAGCTGCCTTCTGCAGCCCTTTTTCCCCATTTAAAAAATAAATAAAATGTTCACTGTATTTTGGCTAATTTCTTGGTCTCCTTCAGGGGAACCCACAAAGACTGGGTACCTCTAGAATCCCTAGGATGCTGGAAAAAAGGACGCAAATTTGGCGTGGGTAGCTTATGTGAACAAAAAGTTATGTGGGTCTAAGCGCGAACTGCCCCAAACAGCCAAAAAAAGGCTCGCCACAGGAGGGGGAAAAGGCCTGACAGCGAAGGGGTTATATTATAATGTATAGATTCGGATCGCCGCCCTGTGTTGAGGGACCCACTTATGTACCAACTGTTAATCTATTACAGAAATACCAATAAACAAAAATAAATAAAAATAAAATGACATAGGTGCCATCCAGCGCCCCATGTGGCGGTTAAACACCTGGCACTTGCAAGATGGTGACTGCACCCAAGCCCTAAGAGACCAGCTTGTCCAGTACTTCTCAAACAATTTGGGGTCTTTGCCGTCACCTAGCATAATCTGGGCCGCTTCTAAGGCCACTCTCAGGGGGCAGGCCAAACATATCCTCCACCTGCGAGAACGTAAATGGAACCAACAGGTGTCTGACCTCGAGGCCTGGGCACTACAACTTGAGCGACAACTCACCGCTCCACGCACAGCTCAGTAACGAGATAACTAAACCTAATCAGAGAGGAAATCAGGCAGTCTACTCTTGAAACAGTGAAACACATGTGGCGAGCCTCAATGGCCCGCGTCTACAGGTGGAGGACAAAAACTGAAAACTTTTGCACTGGCTCGCGACTCGACCCTTAGCGAACAGAGTTGTCCCCAAAGTTATCATTGGATTATGCGCCATATCCCGGGCACCCCGCAAGACTGCGCAAAGCTTTGCTACCTATTAAGCCAGACTTTATGAGGAGAGGGAAGCCCCCTTGCTGGGAGACGTGTCCTTCCCAAGAATCTCAGTAGTTGAGGGACAAGACCTCGATGAACCTATAGCGCTAGAGGAGGTCAAGACTACTACTCGGCTTTGGCCATGGGCATGACCCCAGGCCTCCACAGGTTTCCAACGGAGCTTTATAGGAAGTGTAGCGACATCCTGGACCCTAAATTGCTGAGCATGCTTGAGGAAGCTGAACAGTCGGTCGGTTTTCCCCCGGGCCTCAACCAGGCCACCATTATAGTGATCCCCAAGTCTAGCCCTCCCTCACGGCTGTGTTCTGCCTACCGCCCCATTTCACTTATTAACACTGAAGTTAAGACACTGTCCACGATATTGGCCACCAGGCTGAAGAGGACGATATCATCATTGATACACCCGGATCAGTGTGGCTTTATGCCAGCTAGGAGTACTCCGCATTGCATTAGACAGTTGCATGCAGCACTGGCCCACCGTGGTTCCTTGACCCCTCTTCTGGCACTCCTCCTAGACTTTGTAAAAGCATTTGATACAGTAGACTGGACGTATCTTCACTAGGTACTTTTGAGCGCCGGGTTTGGACCTAAATTCTGAGGACTAGTGAAGCTCCTTTATTATAATCCAACGGCTCGGGTGCAGGTGAACGGGGTTGTATCAGACCCCTTCCCTATTTGCCGAGGAACCAGCCAGGGGTCCCCTCTATCCCCGCTTCTCTTCGTATGGGCGATGGAGTTACTTGCGAAGATTATAAGGGAAGGCCCATTGATTAATGGTTGGTCTTGGCCCACTGGACAGGAAGACCGCGTAGCGTTGGATGCAGATGATGTACTCTTGTTCCTGGCCAACCCGGCCAGTAGCGGACCCCGAGCCTTGCAGCTATTGGGGTTGCTCTCTGAGGCCTCCGGCCTGACACTCAACCCCTGAAAGTCTCTGCTGGTTCCGTTACACCCCGCAAGGGATTGCTACGACTGGCAGAATAACATTCCTGTCCGGCGCAACAGCTTCAGGTACCTGGGGGTGACTGCAGCCCTTCTACCCGAATTAGCCTGGTCGCTTAACAATTCAACGTTCACCCGGAGGATCAAAGACGACCTCCAGAGATGGCAGACCCTGACTCTCAACGTCCTGGGAAGGATAGCTCTATATAAAAAGATGGTGCTACCTCCGTGCCTCTTCCTGCTCCAAAATTTCCCATACCACATACCCAAGAGATGGTTTAAGGAAATGGATGCAGCAGCGCAGCAATTCCTATGGTATAATACTCGCCCCCAGCTTGCGTTCCGCACCTGTCAGTGAGATGTGTATGAAGGAGGATTGGGAATGTCCAATCTCTATCTTTACTACCTAGCAATGCACTTGCCGGTGATCAATGACTGGTCTGATCCAGCATATCAACTTGAATTCCTGGCCTGCTCGGGATGCTGTATGAGAACCCCCTGCCACTTAGGCTCCCAGAGGTGACAAGAGTGGTGCTGATGGGGTTGAGGGCGGCACAGGAAGCAACGGGATGGTGGTGACGACTCACCCAACAAACCCCGCTATGGCACAGGACATGGCTGGGAGAGGTCTCTGCACTGGAGGGGTTCCAGAAATGGGACCTTATAGGTATTTCACTGTTAGGAGATGTCTGGGTGGGCTCCCACGTGCGGTCCTTCCAAGAGCTTCAACAGAAGTACTCGCTCACCAGGACTTAATCCCATAGACACCTACAACTAAGACACGCGCTGCGCATACACGTTCCAGCTGGCTCGACCCTCCCCAAATTTAGCCCAGCGGAGGCCAAATCCTTGATGGGTGGTTTGGGCAAGGGGAGAGTGTCTCAAATATACTGCACCCTGGTCACTAATACAGCACAGACATTTTGTAGACTCCGAGAGCGGTGGGAGAACTGGCTGGGCCGTATAGAGAAAGAGGACTGTCAGGATGCCTTGATGGCCCCAAGAATCTTGACTATGACCACCCGCCTGCTTGTGGTGCAAACTTACTATCTGCACACAGCCTATCTCACACCCGATAAAATGCATAAAGCAGGTCTCCTGCCCCGCGCAGACTGCCCCCAATGTGCAGTAGTCCCCAACGCTGACTTCTATCATATGGTGTACTGGCGAGCGGTTACAGCCAAAATCTCCAGAATCCTGCAGGTGGAGGAGGAGGCTGCCCCTCTGCCTCTTTTGTTGGGTGTCCTGGAGGGAGTGGGGTCTAGTGGAGCAGATCGGGCCTTTTTGGGAGTGGCATGTCTGGCGGCAAAAAGAGATATCGCAGCTGGCTGGAAGGGAGAGATGGCACCGGCACTTGCAGAATGGCAGCGTGGGGTGGACTGGTGTGCCCAACAAGAAAAATGAGTATATGAAGCAAGAGGGTGTCCTGCTAAGTATGACTGAGTGTGGGGAAAGTAGACAGGGACATGGGATATCTGCTCAACTACTACGCCCTAAATGCAGTGACTACTGTGTGACCCGTCCCTGACAAGTATAATCAGTATCGATCATGTGCTCATGTTAACTAAGTGAGATTTGTATAATGCTATGCCTATGAGGTGCGGATGTGACCTTATGTTTTTTTTATGTTGTTAAACAAAACTAATAAATTTGCTTGTAAAAATAAAAAAACTAATTTTAAAAATGAAGTGTTGGAGTCTGGAATAATGGCCCAACCTTCCAAGATAAAAGGAAAGAAGACTGGGGAACCTGCTTCTTCACAGCACAAGACACGGAACCTCTCTTCTCAGGAAGATGTTCTATCCCCTGAGGGAACTGAGTCCATGGAGCTGGAGCCTTATCGGGTAGAGCTCTTGGGCCCAGGGGGACTCACAAGGGAACAGCTGTGCCAGGGACAAAAGACTTGTCCCACTCTTGAAGGCCTAAGACAGCAAGCAGCTGAGCAAGAAAATGGAAATGTCAATGGATCCCACAGGGTCTATTGGGAAGATGGACTCCTTTACACTGAGGCAAGAGATCCCACACCTGGTGCCACTGGGAGAGTGGTAGTGCCTCAGGAGATTAGGGAGTTCATCCTTACCTTAGCCCATGACATTCCCCTTGCTGGGCATTTGGGACAAACCAAGACTTGGGAGAGATTAGTTAACCATTTCTATTGACCCAATATGTCCCAGAAGGTGAATGAGTTTTGTATGCAGCTTCTGTGTCACCTGTCAAGCCAGTGGCAAGACAGGTGGCCAACCAAAGGCCCCCCTCATTCCACTTCCAGTGGTGGGGGTCCCCTTTGAGAGAGTGGGATTGGACATAGTGGGTCCACTTGAACCTCCCACAGCATCAGGGAACCAATATATACTGGTAGTAGTGGATTATGCTACCAGGTACTCTGAAGCAATTCCCCTTAGGTCCACTACTGCTCCTACAGTAGCCACAACACTCATAGGTATCTTTACCAGAGTGGGGTTTCCTAAGGAGGTGGTTTCTGACAGAGGTACCAACTTCATGTCAGCTTACCTAGAACATATGTGGAATGAGTGTGGGGTGATTTACAAATTCACCACACCATACCATCCACAAACCAATGGTCTTGTAGAGAGATTTAACAAGACATTGAAGGGTGTGATCATGGGCCTCCCTGAAAAAATCAAGAGGAGATGGGACGTCCTCTTGCCATGTCTGCTTTTCACCTACAGAGAGGTGCCACAGAAAGGAGTAGGCTTTTCCCCCTTTCAGCTTCTGTCTGGCCATCCTGTAAGGGGACCACTGGCAACTGTGAAAGAAGGCTGGGAGAGCCTCTCCATGAGCCTAAACAAGATGTAGTGGACTATGTACTAGGCCTCCGCTCCAGGATGGCAGAGTACAGGGAAAGGCAAGCAAAAACCTTGAGGCCAGCCAACAACTCCAGACATTGTGGTATGACCAAAAGGCTGCAACGGTTCAGTTTCAGCCAGGGCAGAAAGTCTGGGTTCTGGAACCTGTGGCTCTCAGGATACTCCAGGGCAGATGGAGTGGCATTTACCCAGTGCTAGAAAAGAAGAGTAAGGCACTTATTTAGTGGACCTGGGCACTAGCAGGACACCAAAGAGGGTGATCCATGTTAACCGCCTTAAGCTCTACAATGATAGGGCAGACCTAACCATGTTGATGGTTACTGATGAGGACCAGGAAGCAGAGAGTGAACCTCTCCCTGGCCTCCTCTCAACTGACCCTAAAGATGGCTCAGTAGATGGGTTGTCAACACCTGATGGGCATTATCAGTTTACTGTAATGCCCTTTGGCTTAAAGAATGCCCCTGCCACCTTCCAAAGGTTGGTGAATCAAGTCCTTGAGGGTTTGGAGTCCTTTAGTGCAGCATATCTAGATGATATTGCTGTCTTTAGCTCTAACTGGCAGGATCACCTGGTCCACCTAAAGAAGGTTTTGCAGGCCCTGCAAGCAGCAGGCCTCTCTATCAAGACATCAAATTGTCAGATAGGGCAGGGTACAGTGGTTTACTTGGGACACCTTGTAGGTGGAGGCCAAGTATAGCCATTACAACCCAAGATCCATACTGTTCTGGACTGGGAAGCTCCACAAACTCAGACTCAAGTCAGGGCATTACTTGGCTTGACTGGGTACTATAAGAGGTTTGTGAAAGGGTATGGATCAATAGTGACACTGCTCACAGAACTAACCTCTAAGAAAATGCCCAAGAAACTGAACTGGACAGTGGACTGTCAAAGGCCTTTGACACCCTGAAGCAAGCAATGTGTACATCACCAGTTTTGAAAGTTCCAGATTACTCTAAGCAGTTCATTGTGCAGACAGATGCCTCTGAACATGGGATAGGAGCAGTCCTATCCCAAACCAATGATGATGGCCTTGACCAGCCTGTTGCTTTTATTAGCAGGAGGCTACTCCCCAGGGATCAGCGTTGGAGTGCATGTGTTTTGGTCGCTGAAGAAGTTGAGGCCACACCTGTTTGGTACTCACTTCACAGTTCAAACTGACCACAGACCTCTCAGATGGCTCACGCAGATGAAAGGAGAGAACCCTAAACTGTTGAGGTGCTCTATATCCATACAGGGAATGGTCTTTGTAGTGGAACCCATACCTGGGACTGCCCATGCCATTGCAGAGGGCCTTTCCAGATTCTTCCACTTAGAAAATGAAGACTCTCTTGGGAAAGGTTAGTCTCATCCTCTTTCGTTTGGGGGTGTTGTGTGGGAAAATGCCACTGTTGGCATGGCTAACCCTAACCTTTTTCCTTTTGTTGATGCTATTTATGATTGAAAGTGTGCTGGGACCCTAGTAATCAGGCCCCAGCACCAGTGTTCTTTCCCTAAATCTGCACCTTTGTCTCCACAATTGGCATAGCCCTGGCACACAGATAAGTCCCTTGTAAATAGTGCCCCTGGTATTAAGGGCCCTGTGGCCAGGGAAGGTCTCAAAGGGCTGCAGTATGTATTATGCCACCCTTGGGACCCCTCACTTAGCCCATGCGCACTGCCTCACAGCTTGTGTGTGCTGATAGGGAGAAAAAGACTAAGTCAACATAGGCACTCCTCTCAGGGTGCCATGCCTACAACCCACTGCTTGTGGCATAGGTAAGCCACCCCTCTAGCAGGCCTTCTAGCCCCAGGGCAGGGTGCACTATACCACAGGTGAGGGTATAGCTGCATGAGCACTATGCCCCTACAGTGTCTGAGTCAATTCTTAGACATTGTAAGTTCAGGGTAGCCATAAAGAATATATGGTCTGGGAGTTTGTCAAACACAAACTCCACAGTTTCATAATGGCTACACTAAATACTGGGAAGTTTGGTATCAAACTTCTCAGCACAATACATCCACACTGATACCAGTGTGGGATGCATTGAGAAATGCACACAGAGGGCATCTTAGAGATGCCCCCTGTATACCAGCCCAACTACTAGGGCTAGGCTGACCAGTTTCCTCCAGCCTGCCACATCCAGACGAGTTTCTGGACACATGGAGTGAGTGCCTTTGTGCACTCTGTGACCAGGAACAAAGCCTGTAGTGGACAGAGGTGTTTCACACCTCCCCCTTCAAGAACTGTAACACCTGGTGATGAGCCTCAAAGGCTCAAGCCGGGTGTTACAGCGCCCCAGGGCACTCCAGCTAGTGGAGATGCCCGCCCCGCCCCCGGACAAAGCCCCCACTTTTGTCAGCAACTCCGGAGGAGATAATGATAAAAATAAGGAGTCACCATCCAGCCAGGACAGCACCTAAGGTGTCCTGAGCTGAGGTGACCCCTGCCTTAGAAAATCCTCCATCCTGCTTTGGAGGATTTCCCCCAATAGGATTAGGGATGTGCCCCCCTCCCCACAGGGAGGAGGCACAAGGAAGGTGTAGCCACCCTCAGGAACAGTAGCCACTGGCTACTGCCCTCCAGCCCTAAACACAGGCCTAAATTGAGTATTTAGGGGCAACCCTGAACCCAGGAAAACAGATTTCCTGATGACCTAAAGAAGAAGGACTGCTGACCTGAAAGCCCCGCAGAGACGACGGAGACAAAAACTGACTTGGCCCCAGCTCTACTGGCCTGTCTCCAGACTCATAGAACCTGCAACAGCGACGCATCAAGCGGGACCAGCGATCTCTCCTGACTCAGAGGACTGCCCTGCAACACAAAGGACCAAGAAACTCCTGTGTACAGCGGCTCTGTCTAATCTACAAACAAGAAACCATCTTTAAAGGACTCCAGCCACACTCCGGAAGCATGAGTCCCCAACACTCTGCACCCGCTGCCTCCGGCTCGTGTCCAGAGAAACCAGCACTGCAGAAAGGACCCCATGGCGACTCTAACGACGTGGACACCCTGAGACGAGCTCTCTGCACCCCCACAGCGACGCTGGCTGAGAGAATCCAGAGACTCCCCCTGACCGCGACTGCCCGGTAACAAAGATCCCGATGCCTGGAAGAAGCACTGCACCTGCAGCCCCCAGGCCCAAGAGAAACCGACTACTGGTGCAGGAGTGACCAGCAGGCAGCCGTCATCATTGCCCAGTCGGTGGCTGGCCCGAGAAGCCCCCCTGTGCCCTGTCTGCATCGCCAGAGTGACCCCCATGTTTTGCTTTCACTAATGACCGAACTGACAATAACCTCTGGAATGCACTTCCTAGTTCAAAGAAGACATTGATTAATATTTCACCACGAGGTTCCTAAAAAAATGAAGGAGATTAGTAGGTCGAAAGCACACGTTTAAAAATAGTCACAGCAATGAAAGGAAAATATATCAAAATGATTCTCATCTGCAATGTACATAGCAAATATATGTGATTATATTATACCATAATTGCAAAGCAAAGAATAAAGTAAAAATTCATCACCGTAGGGCCTGCCAAGCTCTTCATCTTTCTCATGCCAGCAAGTAGATGACCCCGTTCATCTGCGAGAAAGAGATATCTACCCTCATGGGACAAGCGTCAGGGATTTGACGTCCAATCCTAACCGAGGTCTTGGAAATTCCCTCGCTACTGAGCAGGGCCACCTTTATATATCTTCAAAAAACCGAAAGGGCTTTCTGGAAAAACCCTCCCATGCAAGATAAACATGCTGGCTACTGTAGGTCAGAGTTGGAAGAAAAATTTTGAAAACTGGCCAGATTTTCAAGGCTCTCCTCCCAAAGCCGCACCGTTCCCTGTACTGTACTTTCTTATCATGTTGACTGACTAACTGTTTGGTGAGAGAAAATACTAAAACAAGTTCAGTTTACCATGAGGAAAAACACAGCTCAACTGCAATGTCTAACGCCACGATAAAGTCAATAGGCAGCTAAACTGAATACAAAATGTAATCTGCAACTGGTGAAAACTGAACAACTAATATGCAAGGTGGTGCAACACAAATTCAGTTGTCAAAAACATCTATTTTCATTACACCCCGGGTCCCTCCATTGATTACTATCTAAAACCCAACACCTACTTTTCACACTGCACTCGGCTGCCCTTGTGCCGCTGAGGGTGTATTTTGTGTGCCTGTTTGTGACCCCCCCCAGTGCTCTACAACCCCCCCCTGGTCTGCTCCCTGAGGACGCATGTACTTACCTGCTAGCAGACTGGAACCTGGGCACCCCTAGTCTCCATAGGCACCTATGTTATTTGGGCCATAGTTTGACCTCTGCACCTGACCAGCCCTGTGTTGCTGGTGCTGGGTGTTTGGGGTTGACTTGAACCCCCAACGGTGGGCTGCCTATGCCCCGGAGACTGAACTTGTAAGTGCTTTACTTACCTGATAAAGTAACTTATACTTACTTCCCTCAGGAACTGTTGATTTTTGCAGTGTGTCCACTTTTAAGATAGCTTATTGCCATTTTTGACAAAACTGTGTATATTACTGTTTTAATTCGAAGTTCCATATTTACCTTTGCCAAGTACCTTACAATTTATGTACTTACTTGAATTCTGAATCTTGTGGTTCTAAAATAAATTAAGAAAATTATATTTTTCTGTATAAAAACCTATTGGCCTGGAGTTAAGTCTTTGAGTGTGTGTTCCCATTTATTGCCTGTGTGTGTACAACAAATGCTTAACACTGCCCTCTGATAAGACTACTGCTCAAGCACACTACCACAAACAGAGCATTAGTATTATCTATTATTGCCACTATCTACCTCTAAGGGGAACCCTTAGACTCTGTGCACACTATCTCTCACTTTGAGATAGTATATACAGAGCCACTTTCCTACACCTGTCATAAGTCAATGACATACACTGACAATGGGTGGGTCAATGTACATATGTTTATGTCAGGGGGAACCTCAGTACCCATTCCTAATAAGGCAACTGTACAAAGACATTCTGACCAAGTCTTGACTCTGAAGACTCATTTTGGCCATATCCAAGGATCTGCAGGTCTAAATGGAGTGGATCAGGGGCCATAGATGCATAGCCACAGTAACTCAGCTCCAGCCTGGTCTATCTCACATACCGGAAGCACATCTGACACTCCTTGTTCTTTACAGGCTGAGCATGCAAAACCTACAGGACACTCACATCTCCATCAATTCCATGCATTACAATACATCCTGTGCCCATCCTCTGTGAGCACAGGGTTGTGTGGCACTCTGAAGGGCACAGTAAGTTTAATATTCTTCTCAGACAGCAGTTTGTCAAGGCCAAATGTGTCCTGAGTGTTCTGTGGGACTATACACATCAGTGACAAGGTCCTCATAAGACTTTAACAGCATACATACACAGCTCATGTTGTAATGCAAATGCATGTTGGCCCCATTTTCAAAAATCATATCCAAAGATACATCATTGTATGCCTGTAAAGTATGCTTGCCTAGATATATGTATGCAACAGAAGGCCTTATCACACAACACAATTATAATGTGTCATACACAGAGTACAGCTCTCCAACTCACTGGCACTCAGAGGCACATTGTAGCATATGTGGAAGTAAAGGATGATGTTGAACAGAGGCAAATACGCCTATGAAGTCCTTACCTGCTCCTCTGGTGAGCCATAGAGCTGCCCATATAGGGGACGAAACTCCTCCACAAGCTTCTCAAGCTCATCTGGAGTGAGGGCTGAAGCCCTTTCCCCTGGTTGGCCTGACATGATTTCTCCCAGAGGCGGCACACAGCAGCTGAAGTGGCGAGGTGTTGATGGCAGCAGTATCAGGAGTCAAGTGATTGATTTTGCCAAACCCGTCGTACATGTATGCTACGTACACGGTCATCACTGCCGACAGACACAACCATTGGGTCGCAACATCACAGACAAAAACATTAGCCAAAGGCTGTGCCTGCTGCAGTTGTTACCGCGTGATTGTTCTCCACCGGTGGCCGCAGGCGGCTCCTAATGTCCAGTGCAGGGGGTTATGCATCTGCCATTTTGGCAGCAGTAACTACAGTGTTGGGGGCTTTTAAATGCGTAGCACATCTACAAAGGTTTAAGAACCTCTCAACATATGTGTAGAAGCCTTCCTATCTAGATTCATGGACACAACCATGAGTGTAGTGTATTGTAGGTCACGGATGGCTAGAAACTGGGGTCCCCAGTTCACATCTGGTAACAGTATTTTTGGCGGTCAGAAATGGAGTGTCAAATTTCGAGGAGAACATGAGGAGCAGACAGATGAGCGATGTCCAAATCCATGTTGTACACACATGTGAAGATAGCCATGGGGGTCATATTTGGGCTTTGAGTAGTACACAGTTTGGATGTGTAATGTTATTCCAGTTATTCCTGCATTGTCACATGGATGTTTATTGTATACATCATGTATGTTTGTATGTACAAATTTACTACTGCTCCAACTCTTCTGATGTCACAAATAGGTAACCCGCGGGAGGGAAAAGGTGACAAGCTCCAGTCTAACGTCCACTGCCAGACCTTCAAACCATAGAAGAACATCAAATAATAAAATTCTTCCATCTGAATAGGCAAACTATTGTGGATTTATGTCATCAGTTGGAGCCCGGTATAACGCCTGAAAACAGTAATGCGGCATGCATACCACCCATTGTGAGACTCATGGCAGTATTAAACTTCCTGGCCACAGGGTTTTCCCAACAGACAGTGGCCATATCTGGTGGCATGGCCTAACCTATGTTCAGTGGTGTGTTAAGAGATGTGCTATCAGCACTGCTGAAACACACTGATAGTTATATCAGGTTCCGCAGATATGAGTATTTGGCCAATGTGAAGGCTGACTTCTATGGTTTTGGTCGCATCCCACATGTGGCAGGAGCCATTGATGGGATACATACTGCCTTGGTGCCACCGTAAGCAAGTGGACAAGTCTATCAGAACAAAAAGAACTTCCATTCTCTCAATGTGCAAGCTGTCTGCTTGTCAGATCTCTACATCTAAAAAAGTTTTTGCCCAGTTCCCTGGATCAGCCCATGATTCTTTTGTAATGCAGAACAGCCCCATACCCCAGCTGATGTCAAAACTGCAACCAGAGTGGGCCTGGCTGGTTAGTAATTCACATTTGTCCTGCATTTGTACGTGCAATGTCAGATGCTACAATCAAGAAGTGAGTGACTAATTGTGGCATCCATATCTCATTCCAAAACAGAAGACTCAGCATACCCAAACTGTCCTTGTTTGCTAACACCACTGAAAAATCCAACTACACCAAGGGAAGTCAGCTTCAATGAGGCCCATGGAAGAACACGGCAGGCAGTGGAGCAGGGTTTTGGGCTCCTGAAGGCAAGATTTCACTGTCTGGACAAGAATGGAGGAGCCCTCCTCTACTCACACGGGAAGGTGTGTCAGATAACTGTGGCATGTTAAATGCTCCATAACATTGCCCTACAGAGGAATATCCCTTACATCCCAGAGGAGGTAGAGCCTGCGGTGCCACCAGGTAATTTATCATGAAATGCCAAACGAAGATGATAGTGGTGAAGAGGAAGAAGCTCACTTATGACAAGATCTCATTGACAGCTTCTTCTCATGAGTTTGAGTATATCATGTGATGTCATGACTTTGACTTACAATGAACCGTAGTTGTGATGATGTGTGTAGTAAATTATTGGAAATAGTTAGGGAGCTGATACTCATGCAAAATCAGCCAAAGGGTGTTTGATAAGGTAGCTTTTGACACATCCACATCTTGATGATGGTGCTTTGTTTGTGTTATATATATTGTAATGTACTTTGTTCTCCAGATGTTTGCTATGTATCTTGTGTCATATGTATGATTTCACACCTATACTCCTTGTTTTGTTCTTTGTTCAGGTACAGTCACCATGATATCTTCTTGTGGGCATTTCAGAGTTGTGACATTGGCAGGTATGTGATGCTGTTCAGACATGTGAAGTGGGCATGGATTGTTCCAGGGAATGTAGGTCACAGACTTTGGGTGTAGAAGACCTGCGCCAAGACAGATTGAACAGTGATAGGATAGAAGTTTAGAAGACTCAAGTGGGCTCGATCCTTGTTGTGTGGTGGCCCTGATGCATCATGTATGTCATCATGTGGTCAGAAGATATGTAGTCCTAGGCCAAATTCATGTTAGTTTCCCTTCACATTGGCTAAACGCTCTTTTTGTATGAAATGAATGCAGCTGTTGATGTGTTTCATCGTGGTAGGCCCAAGTGCCTGTGGCACATCACTGACATTTGCTTGTGTCATACCACCTGATGCCAAATCACTGGATTGTAATGGCCCTCTGATCAGAAACTGTTCTACTGCCACCTGTCTGTGTCTTGCATTATACAATGTTGGATTACTTTTGTGTGGTAGGCGATATGGCTCCAGTTTCAACCACTTTAATGTTTGCCTATTCTACAGGACAATGTTTGATAAATCCTTTCCTTCCATGATCTGGAGGTCTGTAACTGTAAATCTGAACATTTACCCAGTATGATTCATACATGAATAATTTGCTGTCTTTCTCGGCATATTGATAGCCTATGAGCTGAACAATGTAATTTCTTCTTTGACAAGACACTTGTGTGTATATGTTTGTGTGGAATGGTTGTAATCCTGAGCGGGACACTGTGTACATGCAACATATCCCTGCTTGCGTCAAGTACCTTGGATCATCATCGTATAGTTCACATGGTCTGACATCTACATGGCTAAATGTGAAATTAAAAACACCAGACAATGGATCTGTGATGTATGAATTTATTTCAGTACACAAACATTAATTAAAATTAGGCCATAGATGAAAATCAAAGTGAAGTGAAGGGGTCAATAGTGGTGGATGAAATCATTGGAGTAGATGACTGTAGGAAAGTACCATCTTTCTTGCCATGTTATCCCCCTTTTTACCTGTATGTCAGTATGTTTTTGCCTGTCTCATCGGGATCCTGCTGGTCAGGACCCCAGTGCTCATAGTTTATAGGCCAAGGTGTGTGTTGTGTTTAGTGCTTGACTGTGTCACTGAGGCTCTGCTAACCAGAACCTCAGTGCTTATGCTCTCTCTGCTTTTAAATTTGTCACTTGGCACACTGGACCCCCCTTTTAAGTCCCTAGTATATGGTACCTAGGTACCCAGGGCATTGGGGTTCCAGGAGATCCTTATGGGCTGCAGCATTTCTTTTGCCACCCTTAAGGAGATCAGGCAAACCCTTCCACAGGCCTACCATTGCAGCCTGCGTGAAATAGGACACACACTATTTCACAGCCATTTTCACTGCACTTAAGTAACTTATAAGTCAACTATATGTCTAACCTTAATTTACTGAAGGTTAAGTGCAAAGTTACTAAGTGTGAGGGCACCCTTGCACTAGCAAAGGTGCCCCAACATAGTTCAGGGCCAATTCCTGGGACTTTGTGAGTGTGGGGACCCCATTACATGCGTGCACTACATACAGGTCAATACCTATATGTAGCTTCACAATGTGAACTCCTAATATGGCCATGTAAGGTGTCTAAGATCATGGAATTGTCCCCACATTCCAAATCTGGTATTGGGGAGCCAATGCCATGCATCCAGGGGGCTCCACAATGGGCCCGCAGTACTGCCAAACCAGCTCTCTGAGGCTTGCACTGCAGCTACAGCTGCTGCCACCTCACAGACATGGCTCTGCCCTCCTGGGGTCTGGGCAGCCCAGTCCCAGGAAGGCAGAACAAAGCATTTCCTCTGAGAGCAGGGTGTTACACCTTCTCCCTTTGGAAATAGGTATTACAGGTTGGGGACGGGTAGCCTCCCCCAGCCTCTGGAAATGCTTTGAAGGGCACAGATGGTGCCCTTCTTGCATAAGCCAGTCTACACTGGTTCAGGGACCCTCAGTCCCTGCTCTGGTGCAAAACTGTACAAAGGAAAAGGGAGTGACCACTCCCCTGTTCATCACCACCCCAGGGGTGGTGCCCAGAGCTCCTCCAGTGTATCCCAGACTTCAGCCACCTTCTTTTCCAAGGTGTGGGGACACTCTGGAGGCCTCTGAATGGCCAGTGGCAGCAGGTGACGTTGTGATCCCTCCTGATAGGTCCATACCTGATAAGGTAGCCAATCCCCCTCTCAGGGCTATTTAGGGTCTCTCCTGTGGGTTTCTCTTCAGATTCTACTTGCAAGTTTCCAGCAGGAATCCTCTGCAACTACTGCTTCATCCTCTGACCTCGGATTGACCGCAGACTGCTCCAGGAACCACTGTAACAGCAACAAAGTATCCAGCAAGCCTATGTTTGCTCTGCAACTTCAGTTCCAGCCAGCAACTGCAACAGTTTCCACAGTGTGCATGCTCTGGGGACTTCCTGTCTTCACCCTGCACCAGAAGGACTGAAGAAATCTCCTGTGGAGTGACGGAATCACTTCCCTGCTAAAGCAGGCACCTTCTAAGTCGACAACTATTTCTCTTGGACTCCTCTCCTGGCAATGACCGTGTTCCTTGGCTTGGAACACATAGGGTGGACCCCATCAACACAGACTGTCCTGAGGTCCTGCTGTCCCAATTTGGAGGAGGTAAGACCTTACCTTCCCCCAGAACGACAGTACCCCTGTGCACCGAGTCTTCTTCACCTCTTGAGGCCTCTGTGCACTATTTGCAAAATTCCTTTGTGCACAGCGTGGCCCAGGTCCCCAGCACTCTTTCCTGTGATGCCCAACTCGCTAAGTTGTTCTCCGGCGGCGTGGGACCTTCCTTTGTAGTACTGCACCAACCACATTTTGCACCTCCTTTGTCCCCGTGTCTTGGGACTCCCGTGGGTGCTATCTGACATTCTGAGGGCTTTCTAAAGTGCTGAGAGCCCCCGCTTCCTCCTCACACAGAGTTGAGACCCCAGGTCCGTCCTGGGTCCAGATAGCACCACTTTGATGCACAATGCGACTCTGCCGAAACCAAGGCTTGTTGGAGGAATCCAGTGCCAAAACTCTCCTGCATCCAAGTTCTCTTTGTGGGACATCCAGTACATCATGCAGAAACCCACTGACATCTTCCATGGGTGCATTTCTGCAGTCTTCGTCCAACTGGGGACTCTTCTTTTGCACTCTCTTCTGGGTTGGCAGGGGCTCCTGTCCTTCCTGGAACTTCTTTCGACTTCTGGACTTGGTCTTCTTCCTTTGCAGGTCTTCAGGTACAGGAAACCACCATTTGCTGTTTGCAGTTTTGCTTGGTTCTTGAAATAACTCTAATCATGACTTGTAGTGTGTCCTAAGGAAACTTGCAATACTTTACTACTGCTTTTCTGGGCTCTGGGGTGGAGTAGTTTACTTACCTTTTCCGTATTCTTACTCTCCCAGCTATTTTCTACACACTACACTTGTCTAGGGGGGAATTCGTGGTTCGCATTCCACTTTCTTAGTATATGGTTTGTGTTGCCCCTAGACCTATTTTCTCCCATTGCATTATATAGCATTTCCTATTGTTTGCACTAGCCTATGTCTAATTACGTACCTTATTCTGGTGTCTAGTGAGTATATTGTGTATTATACTTACCTCAAGAAGGGGTACTGTCTCTAAGATAATTTTGGCCTTGTGTCACCAAAATAAACTACCTTTATTTTTGGTAACACTGAATATTGTCTTGGATTGTGTATAAGTACTGTGTAACTATAAGTTGTATTGCAGGAGCTTTGCATGTCTCCTAGTTCAGCCTAAGCTGCTTTGCTATAGCTACCTCTATCAGCCTAAGCTGCTAGAACCCTACTACATTTCACTAATAAGGGATAACTGGACCTGGTGTAAGGTATAAGTACCCAAGGTACCCACTACAAACTAGGCCAGCCTCCTACAATGGCACACCAATGGGAGTCCAAAGTCTAGAGTATTCCTCTCATTGGAAATAGAAAGTGGTTCAGGATCAGTCAACAGAGTGAATGTGTGGCGCACAAAGGAGGACATTACGGAAGAGGATTCTTCCTGGCAGTGGTGGGTGGCGTGCCATCTGCACCTGCTGGATACTTTGCTGGACGTCCCCATTTGCAAGGGGGTAATCAGCTGCTCAGTGGCAGAGGTGTCTGAGGCTGGTTGTCCCTCTGGCAGGGCCTCCCCTCCTATGGGTGCTGCAGATGTACTTGGCTATAATGTTATTGCCACACAGAAAGGGGCAGATGGGAGGAAAGAACTTCTCAGGATGGTGTTGATTTCACTCAGCACCCCTGTTATGATGTCCATGTTGTCATTGTGGGCATCAGTTTTGTCCATCATGACCCTCTGCAGCTGCCTAATGTCCCATAGTTCAGTCAACACCTGGCCCATCACGCCCTGGGACTCCTGATAGACCCCCAAGACGTGGCTGATGGTGTCCTGGCTGACAGCAGCCCCAGTGGCCTCACTATGCTGGCCCACAACATTCCTCCCATGCAGCCTACCCTCACAAGCCTATGCCCGTGGGACGGCGTGCTCCCCCCCACTGGGTCCTGGACCCTCAGTGTCAGGATCGTCAAATTCAACCTCAGGATCCAGGACTGGGGGGCACAAAATGGTGGGAAATGTGCTAGGTTGGGGCACATTGTTGCATGGGATGTCAATGTAACAGGGCTGAGAGGTGTCGTTCTGGGCACAGTGAGACTCACGGTTGCAATCTGACCAGGTTGTCCGGATGGGCCATGACCGTCCTCCACTTCCACAAGACCAGGAGTGTCGTCATCACTGAGGGCTTCATCCAGGGGAGTAGTGTGTGTGTGTTGGCTGGCCTCGGTGTGCCCAGTGGCACCTCGACCTGTTGATGAAGGATGTACATTGTTACTGGTTGAAGTGGGACATCTACCTTCACAGCTTGTGTTGCATTAAGCAGAAACATCAGACATTCAGACATTGTAAGTTAATATTTTGTGCTATGTTACAATGGCTTTGGACTATTTGACATGCATGTGCAAAGCTTGTCTAAACTATTAGACTCAAGCAGCTCATGAGATGTGCAGATCAGTTACACTTTAGATGATGGAATGTAAATGACATGTTATCAACAGTGAAGCCATCATAGTGTATAATCAACATGTGCCTTTGACCATTTGGAGGCCTAGTTGAGTGAGATACAGGCAAACACAGAACTTTGTTGTATATGTAACTGCAGTCATCATGTGTGCAGTGCTCTGTCAATGTGTTTGCTACTGCTACCAATCTGGTGAGGCAGCTTGAGAGCTTAGGAGAACTTGGTGTACGCACTTGGTAAGGTGTCATTCCTGCCCCCAATAGTGTAATCTTGGATAACAGGTCATGGTGGAGCTAGGTAGACAGACACATCTCTGAGTTGAGCATGATCTGTATAATGCTCACTCACAGGTGAGTACACTTCAATTGACAGTTAAGACACAGGGGTAATTGGGCAAGTGTACACTAGACTGGTGGTTGGAGTTAGAGACACAAGGCCTCCTGGGAGTTGCAGTCAGGTCACTCCCTCTACTACACACACTTGACAAATGGTATCCTCCCGGGTGAGTACACTTCAATTGAGAGTTAGGACACGGGTATTTGGCCAATGGAATGGGAGCTAATAACATATAACAAAAATTGATTTTTTATACCGAAAAATACATTATTATTTTATAGATAGTTATATAAATCTCTGAAAGTGTTTGTATACATTCATTATAACACACAATTAATTTCCCACAGAGTTATAAGCTTAAGTTCCCCAGGTCTCTCATATCTTTAAACACACCTGATGCATACTCTCAGACACAATCATAACCATTCTCAAAAACCTGTAAAAATCATAGCGCTCTAATGTACTTATCAGAAAACCTCCACTGGCGGTCTGCCTTTTTAGCTTAGCGGACATCGATTGTGCCTGTATACATCATTATACAATGTGCTAGGGACCGCCAGTGCAGTGGTCTTCTTAGTACCATCAACATGGTCCCAACAAGTCTGGTGGTCCTACCGCCAAACTCGTAATCGGCCTGTTAACTTCAGTAAGTTTACCTCTGTGAATTTGGCCCTACGTTTTTAAAGATTCAAACCTGAAGTTACATCACTATAAACTGGTCAAAAGATTGCATTACCGCTATCCCATTTGTACTCAATTCCTTGTATTATTCCTCAATGATGAGCTTTTGAAAACATATGAATTTGAAAGGTCCATTTACAAATCTAAAGGAAGAAAAGGTGATTGGTTATTTAAATACATTTAGCGCTTCTGGTTTCAGAAGTGTTTCGAAATTAAATGACTAGGGTTATTGGTGGACATCTATTTACTAAATGAACTGCTAGGACTTGATGTTGTATGGAATTATATTGTATAAAGGTGATGAAATTAATAAGATAACAATTATTTAATGTATTTTATGTTCTCAATGATGTCAGATTTTCCCAATTTAAAACATCATGGGTGACACATATTAGAAATATTTATGTTATGCTATAGTATGTGTTGCACACCATGTCATCAATATCCGATAATGCAGCTCTAGCTTCTAGGTTTTAAAGTCCCAAGAAATTATTTTGATGCTGCTCACATAACAAGTATGATCAGTATAGGGAAAGGTGCAGAAGACATTGTGACGCGAAGGGTTAATTAGCTTGAGCAGTGTAGATGAGCGTGATGCCTGCTGAAACCCGAACAACGTGGAAAAGTTTACAATGTTATTTTCAAGCTTGTTTGTGTAGGAGACTCCGTCTCAACCTTGAGAACGAGAGTACAGGGAGAAGATGGAATGAAAACAATGGCTGGGGAAGGGCAGCGCAGCCAAGAGACAAGTGCTGATAACATAGCTAGAAAATGCTGGAAAGGGATAGAATCCAAGCTTCAGGTTATTTAAGCACTGAAGTGCAGGTGAGGGATTTGAAGCTCGCAGATGGGGTTGTGAAAGCTGCCATCTCCAGGCCCAGCGCTGCCTCCCTGTTTGCTGTTCAGAGACCGTGGCGCTTGAGGGGGAGAGAGGTCCAAGTGGGCGGTAGAGGGCTTCCCAGCATTTCGTGCACTAAGTTAAGTTCCACACAGGGATGAAAGGCCTTTGTTTCTCTGCTCTATTATTATGATTGATTATTATGCTTGCATTGTGTTTATAATCTGAAGTATTCAGATTGTTTATATTTTGCTTTCTGAACATCGTAGTGTGAGCTTGCTGCAGTAATTGAAACATGCATTTTGGTATGCAGTTAATCAAAGCTTATCTGAAGTATTCAGCTTGTTTATATTTTGCTGCCTGAACATCATAGTGTTACGCATTTTGGTATACAGTTAATTAAAGCTTATATCTGTCAATTAACTCTTTGCTCATATATATACATAGATGCTCTTTGTAGTGTACTCATATATAAATAGATGCTCTTCAGTGCTATTTTTATTCTACCATTGTTGATGTGCTAAATGCATACATTTACCTGAAATTCTAGTAAAGCTAAATTGTATTCGTAATTGGCGTGTGGTCCTTCATTGAGCGTCCTTATTGACTTATACCGAACAGGTGTCAACCAGTCACCTGGATAAGACAAAGCAACAAAAGTATGTTTTTCTGTGAAATGAAATGCCTCAATAGAAAATAAATATGTCTTAATAGTTTACTGCAAGGTGTAAAAGCCATTTGTTAGACCTGTCAATCTTAGGGTGGTCTTCCCCAACTTTTTACCTTCACCCTCATTTTTTTCTGAATGTGTTTTGCTGGTCTTAGGACTGTGCACTTTAACACTGCAAACCAGTGCTAAAGTGCTTGTTCTCACTCCTTAAAACATGGTTATGTTGACTTACACCTGATTGGCATAATTAATTTATTCATAGGTCCCTAGAAAAGTGGTGCACCATACAACTAGGACCTGTAAATGTAGTGCTACTAGTGGGCATGCAGCACTTATAGTGCTACCCACTTAAGTAGCCTCATAAAACATTTCCCTGGTCTGCCATTGCAACCTGAATGCAGTAGTTTTCAACTGCCATTTCACCGTGGCAAAATAACCCCCTTGTCAAGCCTTAAACTCCAATTTTATTACAAATCACCCCTAAGGTAGGCTCTAGGCAGCCCATAGGGAGAGTGCATTGTAATTAAAAGGTTAGCCATGTATTTTAAGTTTTATATGTCCAGGTAGTGCTCTTAAATTCATTTTTTACTACTGTGTGGCCTACCTCTCCCACACGATAACATTGGGTTGCCTTGTTACATATAAGAAGTGCTAACATTTGATTAGAAGCAGAAAGGAAATTTATGTTTGGTGCACCCCGCAACACCCACTGAAACTCCTCCCTGCCGTAGAGTAATGTGACACAGCGATTTTCGCTGTGTTACCTTATTCCAGGTGTATAAAGCCATGCAGTGTGGCTTTGTGTGGCTTCATAAATTGCACTTAAGGTTTGCATCGCTGTGGCACCATGTGCAAAAGCAATATAAACCAGGCCATCAGAGTTATAACTAACAGCATCTGGACCTAAACGTGTAGGGGTGACCATCCAAAGAAAGCACTTTCCTACAGTAGCAACCTACTTTATAGTGTGTGTTGAAAGTTCAAAATAATGAGTGATTAAACAAACACAAGTCACTATTCTCCACTGTGTCAACCATGTTTCAATTGGGTGGCTTTCTGGTTACACATAGTGCAACAACTAATAGAGGTTTCATAATCTACAACAGTGTATTTTCCACTGTTTAACTTAACGTCCATTTATGATACATTTAAGATGTGTGTTATTTTAAATGTAATTACCTGAAGGTGAAAGACCAAAAAAAGTTACACAATATTTTGTTTTTTTTAGCCTCACTTTTGTCCCGCTTCCACGTCCACTCACCCCACCCCCATTGCATGCAGCACCACAGGTCCCATACTTTTTTTAATGCACTTCGACCCCTGCTTCTCATTACCTCATTGTTCCTGTAGTCAGGCTGAAGCCAGGGCAGGGGAGGCAGGATATCTCACACACTTCAAAGGAAAATCTCTAGAAACTTCTCCTACTTCAAAGAAGGCGCCAGGTATAAAAATAGGACCCTCGGACCCACTCTTCAGTTCACTTTGTGGAACTGAGGAAGGACTCTCAGAGGACTGCTTGCTGCTTTGGCATTCCTTGAATCCTCAAATGCCTGCTCTGCTGCTTCAGCCCTGCTTCATCACTTGAACCCAGGACTAGAAGAGTGACTCAAAGGGGGGGGGCGTGGCCAAGGTCTCGGAGATGGCGCACGCCTAAATTCCGAGCTCCGGAGGGGCCGGTGAATAATTGAGCGAAAAAGCGCCTCTGCCGGGCCGACCGAAGTCCGGATTGAGGGGTAGACTCACAGGAGGGGGCTAGGCGAGAGAGTGCCCCTCTGGCGACGGCGAAGTGAGCCCGGTGCCGAAATCGGCCTCCTGGACGGCTCGGGGGACGAGAGGCCTGGGCGCACGACTGCATCCGCGGCCTCGCGCTGGGCTGTGGCCGGGCCCGCCGGAGAGGGAAGGAGGCGACGGGACGTGAAGGTGCGGGGCCCTGGGCGTGGCCTTATCAGACGGTGAGAGAGCAGGGGGCGGCCGTGCCCGCGGGAGAAGTCGCGCCCAGTCGGGGCGTTGCAGGACGGAGTGGCTGAACGCGGGCGGCCCCGGGAGCAGACGGGCGCCGACCCGGGCGAGAGACTGCGGCCCCTACAGCGGCCCTTGAGGGTGTCGGGTGGCGGAGCTGACCGGCCGGCGTGCCCAGAAGCGGGCAGCTCCAGCGGAAGACGGCGGCACCATCCCGCGGTAGGAGCGGGCAATGCGAGGCGCGAGGGGGGATAGTATGGAGTCCCCTCCTCATAGCGGCACAGGTGCTGGAGGGGCCTGAGAGCCCATGAGCTCCCGCACCGGAACGGGTGCGGCGGGGCAGCGCCCCGGGAGGCGAGCGGCCCCGGGTGGACTCGGAGACCTGCTCGAGGCGGTGATTGAGACCCGGGTAGGGCTGCAGGCCGGGGCTGTGATCAAGCGTCTGGTCATTGGACCCCAGGGGACAACGGAGGAGTTCTCCTCCATCGCGACGGTGCAGCCGAAGAGCGCTCAGCGGCGAAGAGTTATCGGGAGGCTGTAAGAGGGGACCAGTGCAGCGAAAGGCCGGAGTGATAAGGGAACACATGGAGAGGTCACTGGAACGGAGACGGAACCCGGGGCCCTGACATTCCCTATGGTGGCGTAACGTGCAGTAAAATCGGTCCCTTGAGGACTGCTGTGGACATTGACGAGCCTGCGTGGGACTGGTAGGCTGTTTGGGGCAAAAGTTGAAAAAGAACGATCTGGACCCGCACCAACGTGGGGCCCCTGGGGGGCTGATCTGATCCCTGGGACGGGGGGACCCATTTGTCTGGACTGCAATAGGGGAGCAAAGGCGCGGAGCACCCAACGGAGAGACTCAGAAACAGTGGACCCTGAAGGGTACGGGGACCCGGCTGAGGAAAAGCCTGGGGCAAGGCAGCGGCTCATGGAGGGGAGGGAGTGACGTCTTGGAGAAGATAGACAAACACCGCCGAGGCTGCTGTCAGGGGTCCCTGGGGCGGGGCCTGCGGCCGCGCTGATGCCCTCCAAGGCTCGCCCCAAGGCCAGAAATATGGAGTCCAAGGCTCAGGCCGAGTGCGAAGAGTCGGGCGCGCAGGACCACACACAGGTCAAGGTCCAGGACACGCTAGATAAAATTCTTGGAGCGATAGAGGACACCAAAACAACGCTGCAGCGAGAGATCAGCCAGGTTGCGGTTGAGGTGAGCTTGCTGAGAGCGGAACACCACAAATTGGTAGATAGAGTCAAAGAAACAGAAACTGCCCTGGCGGACATAGTACCGAAGCAGGAAAACCTGACAGCTGAAGTGTCCTCCCTGGTTGACAGAGTGACGTGCCTCGAAAGGAGAGTTGAAGACGCAGAGGGGAGGAACAGAAGGAATAACGTACGTGTGGTGGGTCTCCCGGAGGGGACCGAGGGTACGAACATGGTTGAATTTTTGGAGAAGTGGTTCGGTGAGACGGTGGCTCTGGGGCGCCTGACCCCCTTCTACACGTTGGAGCGGGCGCATCGGGTACCGGCGAGGCCGCTGGCCCCGGGCAGGCCCCCCCGGGCCGTGATAGCTAAACTGTTACATTATAGTGACAGGGACACCCTCCTGCAGAGGGCCAGGGAATCGGGCCCTTTTAAAGTCGGAAACGGGGAGGTGACATTATTCCCGGATTACACTCTGGAGGTACAAAACAAGCGAGCTTCGTTTCTGGCAGTCAAGAGAGCCCTAAGGGAGGAGGGAATCCAATATTCGCTACTCTACCCAGCCAGATTGAGAGTGATTCTGGAAGGGAAGACATCGTTCCTTCAGTCACCTGAGGAAGCCTGGGAATGGCTAGAGTCACACAGCTCCCGGGCAGGAGGGTCCACAGGAAGGGTCGCGCTTGGGAACGGGGCGCGCCGAACGCTGAAGGGAAGGAAGCCCAGAAACCGCAGACGTATGGTACCTACCCAAACACAGAAAGAGAAAGGAAGGAAGGAGGCATTGGAGGCAGCGGCACGCATGAGCGGAGAGGCGTCACCCCAGGAAGAATCCGGGAACGAGTCTGACGACACGATGGTTTCATCTGCAGGTGAAGCGGATCATTCAACCCGAGCCCTGAAAGTAACCCCGCAAACAGCTGACGAACTTGGCTAGCCTGGACGCACGGAAGGCCCTGGAGACAGGGCGCGTATTGGGATCGACCGGCCCCTCCGGGCAAGGCCACCCCCCCAGACCAGTACTCTGCCGTTTGACAATAATGGCGGGTACTGCTAATCAGAGACTGAACAAGTTGCACTGTTGCACAATTTGCTGGGCGACCTACAAGTTCGGAGGCGCCCTGGGTAATGGGAGTGGGGTCATACAGTTAAAAGTTAATAAGGCAATGTGGGAATTGGAATGTGACAAAGTTATAGATAAAGGGAGAGGAGGCTCCGAGGCTTGCGAGGGCCGGGACAGACCCACCAAACCGAAAATGGGCAATGGCAGATTACAATCTCATGACCTGGAATGTTAGAGGGATGGGCACTCCGGCTAAAAGGCACAAGATACTCTCCTATCTAAAGAGAAGGGGTGTACAGGTGGCTCTATTGCAGGAAACTCACCTGGCGCCTGGAGAGGGAGAGAAGTTGAGACGTAGGTGGAGGGGGCAGGTATTCGCAACGGAATACTCTGCCTACGCTAGAGGTGTATTGGTATGGATCAGGGCGGGGGTCCCCTTCACGACGATCTCTTCCAATATTGACAAGGAGGGTAGATTTGTGATACTGGAGGGGAGGCTGCATGGTGTACCGATAGTCTTGAGTTGCATCTATGCCCCTAACCAAGACCAGGTAGCCTTCATGTCAGGGTTATCGAGTCACCTTACACGCCAATGCACCGGAGAGCTATTAGTAGGTGGGGATTTTAATGCGGTGCTAGACACTGAACTGGACAGGTCTACCCCTCCTATACAGGGGGCTGCGGCAATAAAAACAGCCAAAAGGGTAGGGGAGTGGTTGGACGGGTGGGGGCTATCGGATGTCTGGCGAGTGCATCACCCAACTGACAGAGATTATTCTTATTACTCGGGTCTTCACCAGGTACATACAAGAATCGATAGAGTAGTATGCACTGCAGGCCTGTTAATTAACATGACACGCTCGGAATACTTGGCCCGCACCTTGTCTGACCACAATCCCTTGTTAATAACAATGAGGGTGCCGGAGGACAGACCCCCCATACCGTCTTGGAGGATGTCCCCCTCAACACTTGAGGACCAGTCGTACAGAGAAGCCTTACGCTGTCATTTGACAGAATACATCGAGACAAACAACGGGTCCACCCCCACTAGGGCCCTGGAATGGGAGGCACTTAAGGTGGTGACGAGGGGCTTTTGCTTGGGGCAGTCGTCGGGGTTAGACGTACACTTGAAAGGGAGCTAAATGCTCTGGAGAAAGACATACACGAAGGGGAGTTGGGACAGGGGAGAACTGCGCAGGAGAAGGAGGATTACAGTCGAGCCCGCAGGGAACACTCCCGCATTGAAGAGCAGCTTAGATGCCATGATAGACAAAAGTACACAGCATCCCTGCAGGCGGAGGAGGGTAGATCGGGGAGAATGTTGGCGTGGTTGGTCCGCTCCGGGGGGCAGGGTGAGCCTATCACATGTGTACTAGATGGGGAGGGTTCACGCAAGCTCAGCCCGGCCCAAATAAACAATGCATTCAGGGAATATTATATGCAGTTGTACGGGAAACCCAGTGATCTGCGGACAGAGTCCTTCGACGAGTACCTACAGCAAATCCCGCTACCAACTCTGAACGCAGTGGATAAAGAGGCCCTGGGGGGCCCAGTGTCAGTGGAGGAAGTAAACGAAGCCATAGCACAGCTAGCGCCAGGGAAGACTCCGGGAACAGACGGGCTCCCCATGGACTTTTACAAAAAATATAGGTCACTGCTGGCTCCCCAACTGACTGAGATGTACGCGAAGGCACGGCGACAGGGTGAACTGCCACAAACGTTGCGGGAGGCTGTGGTGGTCCCTCTCCCCAAAACTAAAGACAGGGAAGCACGGGTGACGGAGTTTAGGCCTTTATCAATGCTAAACAGTGATTTCAAAATTCTTAGCAAAATCATGGCTGCTCGATTGCTGCCCCATATGACCAAGCTAGTGCATACTGATCAGAATGGCTTTATTCCTGCCCGAAGCACCTCTTTGAATTTAAGACGGGTTTTCTCGGTGCTGCATATGCCCAGGGCTTTGAGACCGCCAGCTGGGGTTTTGTTGGCGGTGGACTTCGAGAAGGCCTTCGACTCAATCAGGTGGGATTACTTAAGGAAGGTGATGCTCAAAATGGGACTAGGGGAGGAATGGGTGAAGTGGGTGGACCTACTGTATGCTTCCCCCCTGGCTAGAGTTAAGACCGGAAAGTCGATCTCCAGTGCATACCCAATATACCGCGGAACTAGGCAGGGCTGCCCCCTATCGCCGATGTTGTTTGCCCTGGCAATTGAGCCCCTGGCGGCACAGTTGCGGCGAGAAGGAGTGGGCAAGGGAATTATCTGGGGTCCGGCTGAGCATATTGTTTCTCTATATGCCGACGATATACTCCTTTACCTGAGGGACGGGGCGGGAGGTGTCGGGTGGGCGCTGGGGATTCTGGAGGAATTCGGGAGTCTATCTGGACTCAGACTTAACAGGAGAAAAACATTTGTATTCCCTGTTCTGGCAGGCTGCGCTCGCCCGGACTCGTGCCCTGCGGACGTAAACTGGGCCCCGCGGACTTTTAAATATTTGGGCATACAAATATTTCACGAACTGAGCGATCTTAGGGACGGCAATCTCGGCAGGACACTTAGATCCCTGCGCACCTCGGTGGAGTTCTGGAGGTCATTAAAACTATCAATAATGGCCAGAGTGGCGCTCTCCAAAATGGTCATGCTGCCACGCCTACTCTATTACTTTGCGAACCTGCCAGTGCAGGTCCCTCCTACATGGTTCCGAGAGTTAAATGCACTGCTTAGAGAGTTGATATGGGATGTGGGTCGCAGGAGAACGGCGCTAACAACCGTCTGTAGACCGGCGCGTCTGGGGGGACTGGGTGCCCCTGACTTCGAGGCGTATTATTTGGCATCTCAGCTCCAATGGGTGGCCGGCTGGATGGCGGGCAGGGGACAGCTAGACCTGGCAACAGCGCAAGGAATAACAGACACAGCTCGTATAGCGGCAAATATGGCGGGTAGGAAGGTCGCCCTCATAGGTGACAGCATAATGTGTAACGTGGCGTTGAAATGCTGGAAGCGTTGCGTGAAAAGGACCGGGGTCGGGCCGCCATACTCTCCCGCTTTACCACTGGAGGTAGTCGCCCTAGAACTACGGGGGCGTGAGCGAGGGGGGCTAGGATTGGGGCCATGGGTGGGAGCGGGGCTGGGGGCAGTGGGGGAACTATTCAAGGAGGGGTTGCTGAAGAGCTTCGATGACTTAGTAGTAGGAGGGGTACCGCAAGGTCAATTCCTATTCTTCAGGAAGCTGATGCACACCCTAAAAGAGCACTGGAGTACAATTAATGCAGAACCCACAATCCATGGGGTGCTGCACCTCTTGTTGACGGCAGGAGAGGAACCTCACATGATCACAAAAATATACCGTGCCCAAACAGAGTCAGCTGTGGACCCCCTGCACTCCCTAAGAGAAAAATGGGAGAAGACAGCCGGGCGAGACCTGTCCGAGTCGGAATGGGCCAGGGCTCTAGCTTATCCTAGAACGATCTCACGCAACACGAGGCTCAGATATATTCAATACAATTACTTACACAGAACTTACCTCACCCCACATCGGTTGCACCGCATATATGGGGGGGCTCCCAAGGTATGCCCCAGATGTGAGGGCGGGGAAGCTGACTTTGACCACATGATGTGGGTATGCCCGAGAATCCAGGTGGGTTGGTTCGAGATGATGGCTACCCTCACGAAGTTATTCGGCTTGGAGCTCCGGCCAACCCCTGATTTGTGCCTACTGGGTCTTCGAACCGGGATTAGGTGGGGCAAGGTTGGGAATCGTTTCCTTGACCTGTCTCTGGCTCTATTTAAAAGACTGATCACGAAGGGATGGAAGTCCCCAACCCACCCATCACTAACAGAATGGAGGAACGATGTCACAAGGTGGTCCAGGGCAGAGCTTCAGGTCCTTAGGGCTGAGGAGGTGAGGGGGGTCCTTCAGACCCCAATCGCGGCGGAGTGGGAAAACCTAGTGTCTAACTGGGAAGACTTAACAAAGAGTCCGATGGAGCCTGAGGGAGTGGGATGAGCTAATGGACACGGTCAGAAGATCCCAACATAGGGGAAGTTCACTGTAACTAAGACTGAATGACTACTAAGAATCAGTTTGATCCGGATGCGGTATGAGTGTGAGGGGGAGAGCGGGATGGTATAATAAAAAGGATAAGGGAGGGTAATGACGGAACGCAGGGCAATAAAACACGACAAGCAATACCCGGGCAAGCTATCTCCCTTTTTAGTGATTCAGCAATTAAACAGTTCCTCCCACATAGGCCTAAAAGTTCATATACAGTTTGAAGTTGAGTTAAGTCTGTTAACAGGTCACAGAATACAACAGTAACGTAGGATAATGAAAATGTGAATGCCATTATAAAGTTTCAATTGGGCGAAGAAATAACTGTTGATAAGTTAAGTAAATGCATGGTAAAGGCTAACCAAATGCGTAACGTACTGCATGGACCGCAAAGCCCGGAAATGGTATAATTAGCAGAAATGTATAATCACGACAATACGTTACTGTAAGAAGAATTACACTTGTAAAAACAGCAAGTAGTTGATAACAATAAAAACAAATTAAAAAAAAAAAAGAGTGACTCAAAGGGCTAGTTTGCTGGCCTCCTGTTCAGAACCTCAAGGATAGAAAAGGCTCCAACCATCTTGAACCGTCACCTGGACCCAGCCTGAGTGAGTCCTGGACCCCCAAATGGTGCACCTCCAGTCCTGGACCCTTGGTTGTAGTGCTAAAGTTGCCCAGATCGCCAAAATCCAAAATGTAAGACTTGGAAAATTTCTGGTTAATAACTACTCTGAGAACCGAGAGAAGACTCGGGCCAACCTGCTTGTCTATCCACCCAAGGTGCATCTCAGGTTGACCTGACTTCGCAGCATCTCCTGCTATGTTTATCTCCACAGTAGCAAATCATGTTCAGCAATTCTTTGCAGAAGGGGTTTCTGGTTTCCTGGTATTTCTCATGGGCTACAGCCTCCTGCCTCGTCCTGCTGGAGACTTTCAAATTCCAAAAAAGTGACTTAGAGCCTGATTTAGATCTTGGCAGACAATTTACTCCATCAACAAGATGACGGATTTCCCGTCTGCCAAAATATAAATTCCATTATATCCTAAATGATTTATGTTTCATTGGATGGGATATCCATTACTATTGTGATGGAGTAACTCTTCCGCCAAGATCTAAATCAGGCCCTAAGTCCAATCACAGAAACCTTCATCATGACTTTGTCTATCGGCTACCTGACGACAATGCCTTCTCCTTGGGCACAGTCTGTAGCCTTGCCCTGCGGAACTTTACCTTCTCAGACATATTTCCATTAAATTTCTTTTAAGCCCGAATATAAGCATCGACTGGGCTCAAGCCACTTCTTTTATCTGACCAGCACTCCCTCATGGTCAGCACTATTTTTCGACTTTTACCTAGTCTCGCGTAACTAGATGTCCGCGGTTGGCAATTTGATCTTTTAAGGGTTAGTTTTTACCTTAAACTTTAGAAATTGATATCTCTGGATCTACTGATTATATTTTTATAATTCTGGTGTCAAATAATTTATTAACATTTACCCCGTTTTTCTAAATTGGTGTTGGATTTATCTTGTGTTGTGTTTTAACTTTATTTTTGTTTGTGTGCTGCATTAATACTTTATACATTGCCTCTAAGTTAAGCCCAACTGCTTTTGTGCCAAGCTACCAGAATATTAAGCACAAGTTAATTTAGAGATATCTGTGGTTCATCCTGTTGGAATGTGGCTGCTGTTTGCGCAGCGTTAACAACCAACAACTCAATTTCTCACACCATTAATACAAGAAATCACTGTGAGAGAAGATGTTATTAGATCATAAAGAAAATAAGCATTCTTCTTTGTTTGTGATAGGCACGTAAAAAATTATTGATGTAGTAAATTAGTTTGTAAATATTTTTAACAATGCTGAAATTATAGGACTGTGACACTGATCTAAATTGTAAAACATCTAGAATATTTATTACATTTGTATCTTTTACATGGCACATAAATGGGATAGACATTATTCTGACACAAAACAACTTCAAGATTGAGTACAAAATGTAAAACTACTCTAATATAATATATTTACAATGAGAGATCTACATTTTATATCCACGTATCAAGCAGCAGGCTATCTACATCAATCTCACACCATTCATGAAATGTGGAATAGTGAAAAATGTAGAAGTCCTGTGCACTCCCAAGGTACTTAGTTAAAAAACTGGTGATCAGTAGCAGTAATTACATATAACCTGCACACTGACAGTGTAAGTTCGCTTGTGATTCTGAAAGACTGAGTAAAGACTGCTGACAGAACAACATTCCCCTGGATGCAGTCCATTCTACTCTGTACACAGAGAAATTGTGCTATGTGTTAAAAGTATTGCTTAACCTGTACCTGGTCATATCCAGGATTTGAGAAACCGGGATGCTAAGTGATTTTCAGGATGGCATCTAGGACCGATGGTGAACATACAGGTGCACTCTGTGAGACTCATACCACTTTGGCACATGTCCTCTAAAATTACCCGGAACAAGTAGATTTAATATCTCCAAGAGTTTGACATGCAATTGTATGCCCTTTGACCTGGCTATTGGGCCTTAAAATTGATTCAGTTTCATCCAACAAAGCCATAATCACGTCTTTGTTAAGCCTGTAAAACGTTATGATAATCTAATCTCCCTGATCAAGGAGTGCGATCCTCTGATTGAATATCCTCTCCTTTGTTTATCTTCTTCATCTTCTGATCAATTTACATAGATGCAGAATTGGCCACAGGATAACAATCTTCATAGTTGTTACCAAATGTGAGGAGTATTGACTTCTACTCTTTTATAAATTACTAGTGATGTTAGCCTAATTTTTTCTCCTGCACAGAAGAGCAATTATTTTTCTATGCAAAAAGTCCTTTGAGCTACTTAGAGTGTCTTTGCATGAGAATAGCAGATTGCTTTGCACGAGTTTCGAGAGAATATAGGGGTAGTTCCACCTTGAAATGCCCATCTTGCATACATTAAAAAGTCTAGAGCACACTACTGCAGGCATTTGTGCGCCACAGATGTATCAAAAGCAAAACAGAAAGCCCTTCCTCCTATGGCACTAAGGCAGCACATGGGCTTAGTTAAACCGACGCCTCCAATACCTTTTACTACCCTTAGTCAATCTTCACTAAACTATCCAAGGTTGAGTTGATTGTACTGAGAACATCTGAGTTTCACATAGCTTTATGAACCAGCAGCAAATGCATTAAAGATTAAAAACAAATTCTGCAGCGACCCATTTATCTGCACCCAGCACTTACAAACATTAGCTCGACATATGACTGACCACTGAAGCCTTCAAGTTTTGAAGAAGCACGTGGCATTGATTATACTGTGTCTTTGCTCGTCAAGCTACCATAAAATTCTGTGTGGGAAAACAAATGTGCACAATGTGTACAAGATACTAAAAAAAATGCCTACCACAGAACATGAAAAAACGGAGATCAAAGTTGAAATTACGGAATGTACCGCATCTAAATGTATGTAGGATAAAAAAATTTTTTTTAAATACACAACATGACAACATTATTTTATTTCTCAAGAAGTGCAAAAAAGAATATATAATCCCAAGGACACTGGTCTTCAAAAACGTGTGAGGTCCTAATAAGGATTTAAGGAATATGTAAGAAAATGTGAGGATGATTATTTCTAAGGGGTATCGTGGTAATAATGGAATGGCACTCCTCGTTAATAAATACTCTCCTCTTATTGAAACATTCAATTGCATATAATTTTGACAGCGACATCTTTTACTACACTTTCCTCTGACTGCATGGCAGTTAAATGCACACCACACACAGTTTGTGTTTGAACAACAATGCTTTTCTATTGTGACGTCAACTCTATATTCTTCATAGTGACTGTAATGTAACACAATTGAGAATATTGGACTTATTTTATGGTAAAAAGCTACTTTGATATATATTGTCATGCTAAACATGCGTATCATGCAAAAAAACAATACAATTGTTACAAAAAAGCTATGGCATTTTTACCCTAAACATAAGACTGTTGCAACAATATACACTACGACTTTAGGAAGATTAAAGAACAATCTGCTAAGTGGCTCCTACGATCGAAGCAGGATTGTACAAAAATAAATCAACATAATCATAGAGACTGACTAAATGCGCCAGAAAAAAGACATGTCTTAAGGAATGTGCAAAGTGAGCTCTGACCCAGCCTGTCGGGGGAGGGGGCGGCACCTGTACAGCTGTCTCTGTTCTGCAGAGAGTCTTGCCCTGATGACCTCAAAATAATACTTTAACAGATTATTTTAGATACCGTTTTCCTTTAATTTATTTTTAGTGTGGATGATGAATGGGAGACTATTATTACAGACATTTTGCAGAGAAATATTGGCCCTCATTATGACATTGAAGGTAAATCCTACTTACCGCCATGCTGACTGCTGCCAACATACCCCCACGGGGCGGATATCCAGTCATCATATTATGACACACACATACCAATCCGTCACTATTGAGCCACACACAGAAGTCCACAACACCAAAGGTCAGTGATAAAGTGCCGGTATCAAAACCCACACTGTTACGCCAACAGAACAATGCCCACAACATGATGACCCACAAATCACCAGGGCGGACATTCAATTGCAGTAAACCATTGGCTGTACATACCGCCGCGCTCAAAATACACACACACATACAAAACAACATCACACTGGACAAGTCAAACTACACACACCTGACACCCATACACACACCACACCCACACCACTATAAAACACACATCCATATTACCCACAACCCTTTACAACTACAAACCATTGCCAACAGAGGGAGACAGCGAGCACTCACACAGAACCACATACCACCCTCACCAATACACCACCCACGCACCTTACATCACACACCCCAACACATCACCCTACACACCCTTACCGACACAACTCACACTACACCCATGGCACCACAACAACACCCCAGATTCTTTGAGGAGGAGCTAAGGGTCATAGTGGAGGAAATCATCCGGGTGGAGCCACGGCTATTTGGATCACAGGTGCAGCAGATATCCATTGCTAGGAAGATGGAGCTATGGCGGAGAATCGTGGACAGGGTCAACGCTGTGGGAGAGCACCCAAGAACAAGGGATAAAATCAGGAAGAGGTGGAACGACCTATGGGGGAAGGTGCGTTCCATTGCAGCAAGACACCAGCTCACAGTATCCTCTACCTGTATGTCATCACATACCCACTCCCCACCCTCACTCCCATCACCCCACCACCTCCCACACACCCCACCATCACAACCCACTCATCCCAATGCCAAGCCCAGCATGCACCACCAATGCATGGATACCACTCACAGACCTGCATGGACACCTATCACTAAAGCATGCACACTAGAGACAATCAGCTAGCCCACCACATAACAACTCACACAAGTGAAAGCTGCCAGGGCAATAACAACCGTAGAGGGCAACCCACCCATGCACAATATGTCACACACAGAAATAACAATACTGCATTTACATCCCCACAGGTATCTCAGACAATGTCACAGGACCCAGCAACATCCAGCCCCCCCACAGAAGAGGCCCACAGTGATGACAGCGACTCTGCTCACCTAGATCTGGATGTCCAACCTGGCCCATCAGGGACCTCCGGACAGTCGGGACAGTACCAGGGGATCAGTGAGGACTTGAAGTCCATTAACACCACCCTGGTCTCCATTGCAGGGGTGCTTGCAGACATGGCCAACATTATGAGGGAGGCAGTGTCACACCAGCGGGCCCCTGCCACTAGCCAGACTACTGAACAGCCCTCCACCTCCACTGCTGCTAGTGGACAGGAAGCCCCGCCACAGGACCAACAGGCCACCAGCACCCCCCCCCCCTGCAGAAGGACAACTACCGTGCAAAAATTCCCTGTGATCCAGGCAGAAGCCAGAGACTATTGCCAAGACCCCCACCAGGAAATAAGACTATCCTGAATGTCACCCTTCTGTCCCACTCTGTCACTCTGTCCACCTTGAACTGCCATTGCTCCCCTTCCTATGCCCTTTTGGACTATGCACCTGTGCTACAAATAGACTTGACTTTACCCTGGACATTCCTCCATCATCACCCCACCCCACTGCACTTCCCCCTTTTCTTCAGGGCACTGCAATAAACACCCTTTGAAGAAATACCAGTATTGAGTATGATTTAAGTATGTATTCGTTTAACAAGGTTTAAACATTGAAATTCAACTGTACAGTAATGTATACATAGAAAAGGCCTGTAGTTGGCTGCAGTGAACACCCCAGGAGCGATAGTGGGGCACCAACATCTGCAAAAAGAGTTGCCAAAGGGTACAGTGAGTGGGCATAGAAGTGGGAAATCACAGCCTGTGAGTCACTGGAAGCATTGTCTAATCACTGCAGTTTTGTTGTCCTCATCCTCATCCCATGCCTCCTCATCTTCACTGTCCACAGGGTCCACTGCTGCCACACGGCCATCTCCAGCCTCCTCCTCCTGCAGAAAAGGCACATGGCGTCTTGAGGCAAAGTTGTGCAACATGCAGCATGCCATGATTATCTGGCAGACCTTCTTGGGTGAGTAGCACAGGGATCAACCTGTTAGGTGGAGGCACCGAAACCTGGCCTTCAGGAGGCCAAATGTACGTTCAGTTATCCTTCTTGTTTGCCCATGTGCCTCACTGTAACGTTCCTCTGCCCTTAGCCTGGGACTCCTCACAGGGGGTCAGTACCTATGAGAGGTTGGGGGTAACCAGAGTCACCTGCAAATATTGAGGGACAACTGTTAGCCACACACTAACCCTTATGGCCCACACCATACCCATACACCAACATCCACTGGGTGGGAAACAGGGCTCACCTACTAGCCACATCCTGTGCCTCTGGAGTTGGGCCATCACATTTGGGATGCTGCTATTCTTCGTGATCAAAGCATCACGCACCGAGCCTGAATACTTAGCATTGACATGGGAGATGTACTGGTCCTCCAAACACACCATCTGCACATTCATCGAGTGAAAACGTTTCGATTTCTGAAGACCTGTTCATTTTGCTGGAGGGACGGACAAATACAATATGTGTCCCATCAATCGCCCCAATGATGTTGGGGGTAAGTCCCAATGCACAGAAGTCAGCCTTCACTGTGGCCAAATACTCCACTTGGAAGAAAACAATGTAGCTGCACATGTGTTTTATCAGGGCAGCCAACACTCTGGTCAGCACTATTGAGAACATTGGCTGTGACATTCCTGCTGCCAAGCCCACTGTCACTTGGAAAGAACCAGTTGCCAAGATATGGAGCACAGATAGCACTTGCACAACAGGGGGGATCCCAGTGGGGTGACGGACAGCAGATATCAGGTCAGACTCCAGTTGGGCACACAGCTCAGTGATTGTGGCCCTGTCAAGTCCTGTAGGTAAGGATAATGTGCCTGTCCTCCATTGTTGCCAGGTCCCCCAGGGGTCTGTAGACGGTGGGATGTCTCCATCTCCTATTCATTCGCAACGGTTGCAATCTATGGGGCACAAGAGTGAGGAGCCGGTCATAATATGTACATTGTAGCCACTACAGTTTAATGCATAATGTGATATTTTAATGTAGTAGTGGCATATGTCCTGAAAGTACAATTGTGATCTGTGACGCAGTTATGATCCATGGCCTAACCCCCCCCTGAAATGGCGTCTGCCTGTCCTCTATGGAGGGACAGAGGGAAGTGAGGTAATTCCGCTGACGTTGTGCGCCGTTGCGGGAGGTGGTTGGGAACCGCAGTGCAACTCCTCATTGGTTATTATTGAGCCCTATGGGGTACAGTGGTCAATGGTGATGTACGCCGGTGGTGACGGTATGCACCGCTGCAGACGTCACCGTCATTTTCTATCTGTTCACTCACTTGCTACCTGACCTTCAACAGGAGAGGACATACACTGCATGTGCTGCTGTGACCTGTGTTTGGAACCTACCATGGCCTGTGTGACTGGGGAAAGGGTCCCTGCCTTCTCCTCGGCAGAGTTGGAGAGACTAGTGGATGGGGTCCTACCCCAGTACGGTCTGCTGTATAGGCCTCCAGACCAACAGGTGAGTACACTGTGAGCACGATGCATGGGGCATGAATGCATGGAGTGGTGGGTGAAGGCCTCGTGTGGGGGTGTTGGTGGATGGGCCCTGGGCAGCGTGCAGCATGTAAGGGCTATGGTGGGCCATGAATATAACTGGCAGGACAGTCTAAATAATACCTTTCCCTGTGTATATTTCCTCTGCAGGTCAGCGCCCATCAAAAGAAGGGTATATGGCGTGCCATCCCCAAGGACGTTCGGACCCTGGGGGTCTACCGCAGGTGGAGCACCCACTGTCAGAAACTGTAGGAGGACCTGAGACGCTGGGCACGGAAGACAGCCGGGGCCCAGCTAGAGATTGGCCTCCTAACGAGAAAGAGGTGTCTGTCGAACCCTGACCCCCCTGATGGCCTGCATACTAGTGGTGGCCTATCCGGAGCTGGGTGGGCCCTTGGGGGCATCACAGCAGCAACAAGGGGGTGAGTACAGTGCCCATCATTACTACTTATGCCTGGTGGGGGGTATCCTGGTGGAGCATGTGTGCCTGTGGGTGCCCCTAGGCCAGGCCTGAAATTGCAGAGTAGGTCCCATGTTGGGCAGGGTTCTGATGTGAAATTGCTCCAAGTTAGCTAGTAGGCATCCACTACTTGGCAGGGCTGTGTGGGTTCCAGGTATGCTGCAGTTGGTGGTATGTGTCCCTCCCAATGCCCTGATGAGAAGGTGCTGTGTACGCCAACGGTGGTGTTGGTGCAGCCATTGACCAAGTGTATTCTTTGTCTTCCCCTTTTTGTTTTGTCACCCTGTCCTTATGTGCATTAACATCATCTGGCAGAGGAGCAGAGGCACTGGCGAGGAAGGGAGCTGCATCCAGGCCCTGCCCCAGTTAGCCCTGCTGCCCTGATTGAGGAGGCTATTGACCTCCTGCGATCAATCTCTGTTGGGCAGTCAACCATTGTGAATGCCATCCAGGGGCTGGCAGCCCAAATGCAACAATCTAATGCATGTCTGGAGGGCATTCACACTGGCTTGGCGGCCCAACAGAGATCAATCCTCCTCTCTGATGGCAGCCATTGTCCCTGTTTCCACTCTCCCCCCCTCCAACTTCCTCTACCCAATCCCATTCCCCTCAGCCCCAACCTAACCCAAGCACACAGGCAGACGAGCATGTACACAGGACAACACCCAAGAATGGCACAGGCACCACACTTCATCCCACAGGCACTCACACAAACACCATTCAGAAGCAGACATACCAACATTCACTGCCTCCACCGTGGCCCCCGCCTACTCGTCCTGCACCTCCCTCCCAGTTGCATCTACACTCACACCTGCATGCACTACATCCTCATCCACTACCACCATCACCAGCACACCTATCAGAACACACACCTCACTGGCAGTCACCACCCCAGCAGCCATGCACACGTCCCCTGTGTCCTCTCCCACTGTGTTTGTGCCCCCTCCTTCCAAAGTACACAAACGCAAGCACTCAGACACCCAACAGCCATCCACCTCACCACAGCATATAGCCCATGCACCTGCACCCAAACACAACATACAGACACCTCCTACAACCACTCCCTCTTCCTCTACTCCCAGACCTCCTCCTTCTCCCCGCCCCAATGTTCCTAAGCAGCTTTTCCTCTCCACCACTGACCTCTTCCCTCCCCACCCCAATGTTCCCAAGCAGGTTTTCCTCTCCACCATTGACCTCTTCCATCCCCCCGCCCCTTCCTTCACATCTGGCCAGGGTGTATAAAACCCAGGCAAGCACCTCAGCCACCCAGTCCACGGGCCCAGTAGTGTCCACAGCAACTCATGGTGGGAAAGGATCCCGGGCAACAGGAATGGGTGCCTGCCACAAGTGCTGCCAGGAAGGGCAAGGTGCCACCCCCAGCTGCTGCCAAGAGGAGCAAGGAGCCATCCCCAGCTGCTGCAAAGAAGAGCAAGGAGCCATTCCCAGCTGCTGGCAAGAAGAGCAAGGAGCCATCCCCAGCTGCTGCCAAGAAGGGCAAGGAGCCATCCCCAGCTTCAGCCAGGAAGGCTAAGGGGCTTGTACTCGCAGGCAGAAAGGACAAGGGGTCTGGTGCTGGGACTCAGTCATAGCCCCCAACACCAACCATGGTGGTGCAGCCATCCGAGGCTGCAGGGGATGGGCAGGAGCTTCCCCCAACAACCACCAATAGCAACAGCAGCACCACAACCAGTGGGCAGCTGTCGGAGGCTGCAGGAGATGGGCAGGAGCTTCCACCCACAACCACCAGCAGCAGCACTACCACCAGTGGGCAGTTGTCTGAGGCTGCAGGGGATGGGCAGGAGCTTCCCCCCACCACCAGCGGCAACATCAGCATCACCACCACTGAGCAGCTGTCACCGCCGGCGGACAGAGTGTAGTCCTGTATCCATGGGCTGTTGTGTGGCCTGCCCTTGCAAATCCTGATGGTATGACACCCACATGAGAGACTGACCTTGCACTCCTCAAGAGCAAGCACAGAACGTGTTGCCCCCTCCAGAGCCAGTGGGCAAGTCACCCACCTGAGAGACTGTGGCCTTGAACTCCCCAGGACCATGCACAGGGCATGTTTCCCCCTCCAGAGCATGTGGGCAAGTCACCCACCTGAGAGACTGTGGCCTTGAACTTCCCAAGACTTCCCAAGACTAAGCACAGGGCATATTGCCCCATCCAGGACCAGTGTTTTTTTTTCCATCTGCTGGTTGTAGTGCCCCCCGTTCCCCATCACCCTGAGGTGCCTGCCTATTTTCAAACTGATGCCCCTGCAGTGTTCTCTCCGTGTTGTTGCAGGAGTCATGTGGGGCCTTGGACTTTGTAATGTGGCCCTGTGACCCACACACATTGAGGATTGGCCAGTGTCCCTTGTTTGTACATATGTATATACTTTTAGATCGAATTTTCGTATTTCTACTTTATTTATATTATTACACTCACTTACATCTATTCCTGAGGTCCTTGCATTATTCCGGAGGGGTACGGGGTGAATATGTTATGTTACTGCATCTGCTTGTGTATGGTGTTGGGGTGGGGGTGTTGCATGCTCTGTGTGTGTGGGTCACTCTTCCCCCCGTGCGCTACGCGGCTGTACTCACCGTGGTCGTCTTCGGCGTCGTTGGTGTTCGTTGTGGAGCAGGACATAGAAAATCATGGGGAAGATCTGCAGTTCGGGCAGCGTGGTTCTTCCCTGTGTCTCCATTGGTGAGTTTTTTCACTTCTGTGCAGTGTTTCCGGCAAGCTTTTGATGTCGTTGGTACTGCCCCAGAAAAGGGGGCAGTTTCCTGTGTCTTAATACAGTCGGCAGAACATTGGCTTCCACCTGGCTGTGGGCTGCTACCGCCATGGTGTTTGTTGATTCTGCCCTGGCGGTTGGTATGTTAAAGTGGCTGTCTGTCTGGGCTTTTTCCACCATGGTTTTACTTCTGTGGTATTTACCGCCAGCCTGTTGGCGGTATTACCTCCACTTTATCACCGACCGCCAGGGTTGTAATGAAGTCCAGTGTATTTGTTTCATGCAGCATTCATTCAAAAGTGTCTTCTGCTTCAAAATAGGACCTTACATTTGGGATTAAGTCACAGAGATTATTTGCAGTAATATTAGTGAGCAGCTGCTGTTAGTATTGAAAATACATGCCACTATCTTTGAATACTAGATGTAAACATTTTTAAAATTTAGATGTGCCTCTGCACTGTCAGTGAAGTGGCCAAATAGGGCATGAAACAGCTGAAATTGAATAAGAAATTCAAAGATGTCAGGGTCCCCCAGAATACATTTTGCCCAGGGCCCCCCCAAATCCTTAAAATGTCCCTGCCACAAAAATACATATTTTGACAGCCTGCAAACACAGAGCCGGCGCTAGGCATGGGCAGCATGAGCTGCCAAGGGCCTCGCACTCAGCCAAAAAACAGGGGGGCCCACTTCACTTAAAGGGCTACAATTGCACTGTTAGCCCATCTGCTTCCCCCGGGCTTCCACCCCACCCGATCACATTACGAATGCAAAATGCCACCACGCCCTGCTGCTCAGGGCGTGGTGGCATTACTTGGGGTGCAGGCATGGGGGAAGGGACAAACATTATGGGAGACGACACAGCAGCTGCGCCAGAAAATATGTTGGCTCAAGGTGTCAGATGCGGGGTAGCACCTTTGTTAAATACCTGCCATTCTTGTGTGCCCTTTCAGCATTTTGTTTCTAGGCAACAGAGTGTCCCTTTGTTTGCAGGACCAGCCGGACACAGGTAAGGAGAGGTGGTGAAGGAGCAGCTAGATCAGCAAGATTTTGGTAACCCTTGCATCACCCATAGCAAAGGTTTTTTTTCCTGTAAGTACGAATTTTGCATTTGAAATGCATGCAGAACTGCCACGGTAGGGAAGTGTTTTGCGAAGTGACTCCTTACTGCTTCGATGCTCAGGGGAGCGGGCCCCTGGGCCTGGAAGCACTGGATCAGATTACAAGGTCCAGGTGTGGGGGCCCTGTTCCATGGGCCTTGAAGTTCTTCTTGAATAAGGTCTCTTTGTGGCCTTCAAAATGTATGCAATTTTGAAGCATGCAACGCACAGTTTTGGAATGCACTCAACTTACGAGACATCTGCATTGGGTGCCAAGCAGTGGCTTATCTCACCCTACACAGGGCCTGTATATAATTTCTGGGCACTTGCAATCAAGAGTCTTTCTCTCAAAGTTACAGCCAGTCAATCGGAAATAAATACATTTTATCCCAAGAAGAAGGAAGGCATGTTCTTTCATCAACCAAAGAGTGCAGCTGTTACAACAGTCACATTGGAGGCATTCTGAAATGTCAACTTACAAAAGACCACTGATTAAGTGATATGTTTTGATGTGCTCTTTACTAGCATGCCACTCTTGTGCTGCACAACAGTTGTAGTTACTGGCAAGGCACGGCTGAATCTCAGGACTATGGAATATGCTATATAAATGGTAGCAACGTTTGGAGTGTGAGCACCACATAAATAGGGCCACTGGAATTATGCGATTGTGCAGCTGCTGCTATTTTTGCATAGTTATAGATTTGCTGCAGTTTCCACATAATCCATCATCTGTCCCATAATCTGCAAGATTTACTAAAAAAAAAAAATGTTTCTAGTTCAGGCAGTTCAAAGGTGACTAACAGTGCAGTGGCATGTCTTCCTGCACAATGTAAGGCCCTTTGCATAGCTGGACTGGGCACTTTCCTGTTGCTTATTGTTACATGTTGGTGTTAAACTGGTACTAATGAGGTGCAACCAATGCCAAGTGAGTGTTACCAAGCTTGAAAATGATGAAATAATGAAGTAATTGTGATGCATTATGCTACATAATTTGCCTTTTCTTGCTGCATTATTTACTGAACCCTGCCACATAATTAAGCCCTCTCCTGCCACATAATTCCATAGATCCTGCACAAACATGCACCTTCTCGCTGTCCGCATTGCGTTGTCAGTTTCGCAAGCATATGCATGAGGGATGATTCATCAAGAAGGAAGCGAGATATGTGTCACGTGCCGAAATGAGGTCCACGGCATAGCTGCAGCAACTAGATAAATGTAATTAAAGACACTAACCATGCCTTCCTGGAAAGAATGTCCCGGGAGGGACATCTTAAGGATTTTTGGGGCTCTGGGCAAAATGTATTATGGGGCCCCTGTTCGGAACAGATTTGAATTTATGGTCCAATATTAGCTTTTTCGTGCCCTCTTTGACCAAGTCACTGACAGTGCGCAGGTAAGCTGTCCAAATTCTAAATATGTTTACATGTAATATCCAGGGATAGTGATGTGTGTTTTCAATATTGTAACGCAGCATCCACTCACTAATATTACTGCTAATAATTTGTGTGATCCCTTCCCATTTCTTATATGTGAGGTTCTGTTTTGATCTAAAATATTTTCTATGGATGTTGCATGAAACAAACACAACATTTCTCTGAAAAATGTCTGTAGTAGACTCTGATATCACCTACATTAAAAATGCATTTTGGAAATCTGTTTAACAACTTTTCAAGATCATCAGGTCAAGACTCTGCAGGACAGAGCTAGCTTTATCACTGGGCCCCTGGAAGGCTAGGGCCCCTGGCCCTCGACCAGAGCCCACTTTGCACATGCCTTAAAACGTCTGTGTTTGTGTCTGTTTGCCTTGGGACATTATCTGGACATGGTAGTCTGTTGGCTCAAAGCAAGGTAAAGGGTTGGGATGCATAACATTCAACATTTAACAATAGGCAGAGATTCACTTTCACATATAGTTGTGTATAAGGAATGCCACTATGATAGAGGATGTGCTTTTCTGGTTTTTACAATGTCACTGCAAGAGCAAAGCCACCACTGTGTGTATAAGGTTTCAATTGCCAACCAAAGACTAAAGTAAACAAAGACAGAAAAATCATGTTACAAATAAATGTATACAATTTTGTTTGACGTCCTATTTAGTGGCGCTACCAGCCTTTGCAGCCAACAACAAACAGCCAGCACCTTGCTGTCTGAAATGTGGCAACCCTCCTAGCAGCGGTCCACCAGGCTGCAAGGTCCAGATGAGGGGCACCATACTTGCGCGCTGTAGCCAATATTTAGTGCTGCGAGGCCCAGGGCATTTGGGCCCCCTTCCCTGAGACTTGCAACTAGGGTTGACACCTGGTCGGGTTTCTACCGGCACCACCGGTACTTTGATCTCTCAACAGCACAAAAATAAACAAAACTACCTAAAACCAGCATTTTTGTAGCCCTTATCCACAAATAACTTAAAGAGCAAATATAAATAGAAAGCACTTTTAAACATGTTCTCAAGTCGCTTTAATGATCCATGTCTATTCATCAAACAAATATAGAAAAATAATGTTACAAGTGAATGCATGAAATTTAGTTTGAAGTCCTATTTAGTAATATCTACCAGCCTTTGCAACCTTTAAAAACAACAACAAATGGCATGTATTATTCTCTTTGAAAGGTGGCAACCCTCCTCACAACTTTCCATCAGGCAGCAAGGTTCAGGTGTGTGCCCCCCATCCTTGGGCTTGTAGCCATTGTCTAGTCCTTTGAGACCCAGGGAAGGAGGCCCCTCTCCTTTGCCTCACAGTGCTATACTATGGAACTGGGAAAGGGGTTCAAGTCATGCCATTGGCTCAATATCCTGTGGTTCTTGGCAAATCACATACATCCCGATATCTGAAAAAAATATTCAGACCTTTTGAAGTGTGACTGGTGCCCTTGTAAAGCGTTCCAAAGACCCTGGCCTAAGTTAAAACCTGAAATGCCGTGCAACAATCAACTCATGCTCTGGCACTGTTGCTTCTACAGTCCATACCGAGTGGAGGCTGGGAAATTTAGTGGAGGGTTTAATTTCTATGTACATGTATTGTGTAGGCAGTGCAGGTGAATTCCCACAATACAGGCGTAGGAGGTGCTGCAACTCTCCCAAAACAACCATGCTAATAACCCTGCTGCAGTTCCAAAGCGAATGGGCATAAAGATACCTTCAAAGTTTGCTTTTATCTTGTCACATTTGCTGTGTGTTGAAAGGCAAAGGTCAAATGTCAGACTATGGGGGGTAATTATGGGTTTGGCGGTCTCAAGACCACCATGTTGGTGGAGACGGTCGTACCGCCAAAAGGCTGACGGAGAAGACCACCAAATTATGACCATGGCGGTATTCCCAACAGAATACAGCCAAACCACTGAACCGCCCGTGCGGTCAGGCCGCTGCGGTCGACGGTAGCCACCTGCAGGCCGGCAGAGACCATGTTCCCATTGGACATATTACAAGGCTGCACACCACCAAGGTTTCCGCTGCGGTCACGCCACCACAGAAATCCTGGCAGAAACCAACAGTATAAAAGGAGACACTCACCTTCAGGAAACCATACCAATCCGGAGCCGCCATGGAACCAGAACTACACGTCTTCCTTCTGCTCCTGCTCACCCAATGACTTTGGAACCAACGATGACGATGACAGCAACCTTACCTGTCACTGTTGTAAAATACCTAATGCTATTCACACAACCACACATGCTGCCCAGACACAATTGGTGGAACAACCACCACTCACACAAAACTTACTCACACACAAACAAAATCATCCAAGACCAAAACTGCCCTATGAAAACAAAAGCAAAACAAAGATGTAACTTTTGAACCAACAACGGGTTGGCCCTCATATGTACTGATTGTAGAATGATATATAAATATATATATAAAGATGAAGGCCGTAGGCCAGTCCAAAACGACAATTGCAACATGGACATAATGCACATGTATGTGCCCCTAACTTGACTCCTGACTGCCGTGTAACCTCCACAGGTAGGGGCATCAAGTGGGCGACAGGCACCTCAGGGACTGGGGGGAAGGGGGAGTTGGGCTTAGGGTTGGGAAGGGGGATCTTTGGGTTTGGAAGAGGGACTTAGGTCGAGCCTTAGGGGAGGGCTGGGAACTCTTGGGAGGGGTAGACTTCTTGGCGGGGGATGGGCATGGGTACTTGCAGGGGAGGTGGTGGAGGTGGAAGGGCTGGACTTGGGGACGGACACAGAGCGTTTTGAGGTTACAAGGGGTGGGATAGGAGTAGGGAAAAGGTTTAACTCCGAGAAGAAAGCTTTCTTTGACACACAGGGACGGTCATGGCAAAAGGGTTTGGGTGTGGAGGCAGAGGGAGTGGTTGTCTGAGGTGCTTTGGTGGATGCTTTGGGTGCATGTGTGTGTGAGGTATACTTGTGGGTGCTGGGTGTCTGTTGGGTGGGTGAGTGTGGGCGTTTATGTGTCTTGGTGTAGGAAAGTACCATCTTGTCTGGTATGTTACCCCCATTTTTACATGTATGTAAGTTTGTTTTTGCCTGTCTCACTGGGTCCTGCTAGCCAGGGCCCCAGTGTTCATAGTTTGTGGCCTGAATGTGTATACCTGTGTAGTGACTAACTGTGTCACTGAGGCTCTGCTAACCAGAACATCAGTGCGTATGCTCTCTCTGCCTTTAAATTTGTCACTATAGGCTAGTGAACACTTTTACCAATTTCAATTGGCACACTGGAACACCCTTATAATTCCCTAGTATATGGTACCTAGGTACCCAGGGTATTGGGGCTCCAGGAGATCCCTATGGGCTTCAGCATTTCTTTTGCCACTCTACAAGATCTGCCCTCAAGTAACCATGAGACATGATGTAGGCAGCTAATACCATATGTTGCACTCTTATTGGTAGGGCATTGGCACATCTAACATGGACACTGCACATTGCCAAATGGTAGGACAGCCTAGCCACTTACCTCCTCTGCAACAAAGGCATTGGGATAAAAGTGAATTTTCCATATGTTAATGGCATGGAAATGCATGGTAAGGGCAAACTGACAAAATCAGACACCCATAGTTGGTTGTCCTTCCATTACAACCTTCACATACCCTGTATGTATACCGTTCCTAGTATGAATATAAAGGGACAATGGGGTCACCTCCACTAACCTATTTAAACAGTCCAATACTGGCCATACTTATTTACTGAATGAGATGCCAGCCGCAAATGGAGTAAATACCTGTTCCAGGACACACTTAACTAGGCCCTGCACCTAATATGTCACACCCTATGAAGCACGTACAGCTGATTTTTACAAATGTGAGTGGTCTGACACCTTAGAGCTACATTATCATGTAATCTGATTAATGGACCTGAAAATACTAGATGCGTAGGGTGCTTCAGCAGCTTACAGGCATTTATATGGCTGGGTAGAGACACACGTGGCACTGACAAATGGGTATCTCCACATGCAGTCACAGATATTCCTTGACACAGGTGATCTAAACGTCCACATTCAGAACCCTAAGGCCAGATCTCTATCTTTTATACAGGCAACTTGAGTACTATGTATTCCCAATAGTCAACATACATGTAGCACTTACAGCAGTGTCATGGCTGCTTAAGTGTGTCAGCAAACACCTAACTGCCAGATTAAAGTACATGGAGTCAGTCAGTACTTACCCCCTTGTGGCTGCTGTGCTGCCCTCAAACGCCCATCTACATCAGTGTAGGCCACTGCCGAAATGTGGGCTATTAGGGGGGGCCAGGGTCCGACAGGCATCCCTCCATCGTTGGGAAGATATCCCCAGCTGGGCTTCAGCAGGTTTCCGGGCCCAGCGTCTCAGGTCCTCCCACTGCTTTCTGCAATGGGTGCTCCATCTGCTGTGGACCCCCAGGGTATGCACTTGCTTGGTGATGGCATGCCAAATCCCCTTCTTCTGATGGGCGTTGACCTGCATGGATGACACAGCCAAAAGGAGAAAGTAATGTACACATGCGCCATACCAACAGAAGTGGTCAGTACACCTCAGTCACAGCAAGTAGGCACACACACCCATCGTCTCTGCAACCATGCCTTCACAATATGCCATCTGCATGCATCTACACCCTCACAAGTTCACATGCCCGGTGCGACATCACTCAGTACACCTATCAGACATAGCTAGTACATTGGACTCACCTACTCCTCTGATGCCGCCTATAGCTGTTCATATAGGGGTAGGACCTCCCCCACTAGCCTTTCAAGCTCTTCCAGGGTGTAGGCAGGGGCCCTATCACCTGCAGGACGTGGCATAATGGCTCTCAGAGGCAGTACACAGAAGCTCACGTTGTGGAGGTCTCGCTGGCAACAGTGTCTCAAGTCAAGTGAGCAATGCATAAAATGGTGGTCACGGCCGCCACGTGCATGACCGTTACAGCAGCAGACATCGACATTGGCCCAAGTCCACCAAAGGCAGCAATGTTTTTCAATGGCAAGTTACTTGGAGGTTGTGACTGCCTACCGCCATGATGACTTCCGCTGGCGGAATTAGGTCACTTCCACGGGTCCATTACAGTGGATCAGGCACCTGCCATATTGGGCACATTTAATAGATGAAAGTATTTACTAATATACGTCATACACTTACTCCCCTAAAGTGCTGTATGTCTTTATATATTGCCATCATGTTTGGGTCACATATTGTGCATATGTGAAGTAAAAGCTGTGTTGATTGAGAAAATATGGTGATATCTATGTACAGCTACTCAGAGGTTCTTAGTCCACGGACATATTTGGATCTAATGCAAAAAGGTGTGTGATTAGTGCAGGACAGCTAAGTCTTAAACACACATGTACTCTAACAGTAGTATCATCCTATTGTCATTGTTGGCAATGTGCACCAAGGAGAATGAAAACGAATGCATATATATGGCCTGTACTGAATATGTCAGATGTGCTGGGCGTCATCTACAGATGTGTCAGGTGTGAGGAAATAAACAAAGTGTACATGATTTGTACGTATTGCATAACTCATATTATTTTCACTTGTCTTCACATAGTTATCCTGTCATGAGGCGAGTGAGACAACCACCAGTGTACCGTCCAGCAACAGACCTGGACACCATGGAAGAAAGGCATGTCATTCAAAAATATAGTCTTAATTGTCAAACCATCATGGATCTTTGTACACAGTTGGAGCCAAATCTGATGGCTGTCATTTTCAATCCCTATGGCATATCTCTCATTGTTCAAGTCTTGTAACAGCTACACTTCCTGGCCAGAGGCTCCATTCAGAATACAGTGGCTTTAACAGCAGGAATGTCTCAGCCTGTGTTCAGTCTGGTTTTGAAGGATGTACTGTGTGCTTTGTTCAGACACCTGGTCAGCTATACAAGTTTTCTCCAACAAGCGGATGTGAAGGCAGATTTTTATGAGATGGGACGCATTCCTCATGTTGTAGGAGCCATAGGTAGCACCCATGTAGCCTTGGTCCCTCCAAGTGCCAATGAGCAGGGGTATAGGAACAGGAAAAACTACCATTCTATCAACGTTCAGGTGGTGTGTCTGGCAGACCAGTACATCTCACAAGTCACAGCCAAGCATCCAGGATCTGTGCATGATTCCTTCATCATGTGGAACAGCAATATCCCACAGCTAATGACATGACTCCACACATAGAGGGCCTGGCTGGTTGGTAAGTTTTCACTGTAGTGTGTGTTTGTGATTTATGTCTCCTGTCATTACAATATAGCAAGTCCCATATACATGTTTGTGGTGTTCAACCATTGTGTTCACAGGTGACTCAGGCTATCCAAACAGTCTTTAGCTGTCGACACTGTGAGACACCCAACCACGCCAGGGGAACTGTTACAATGAGGCCCACGGAAGGACAAGGCGTGTAATATAGCAAACATTTGGACTCCTGAAGGCAAGATTTAGGTGCCTGGACCTATCCAGAGGAGCCCTCCTCTACTTGCCCTACAACTTATGCCAAATAATCGTTGCCTGACGCATGCTCCACAATTTAGCCCTGAGACATCGGATACCATTTACAGCAGATGAGGGAGAGGGAGCTGGACCTGCGGCTGGAAATGCTGTTATGGCAAGTGATGAAGAGCCAGAGGAAATAGGAACAGGTGACTCTAGGGCAGAATTCATCAATCATTACTTCAATTGACATACAGGTATGTGAAGTGGAATTTTTGTTGTGATGAATGTGTACAACCAGAAGTATGTGGCTGCCATTACACCTCCTTTCTTGCTTCATCAGTGGGGATGTGTTTTGCTTTCCTTACCTTATGCTGAGCTGACAAACCTTCTCTGGAATGCACTTCTTAGTTTAAAGAAGACATTTATTATTACTTCACCACGAGGTGCCTGAGAGACGAGATTAGTAGGTTAGAAGCACACATTTAAAAGTAGTCACGGCAATGAAAGGAAAATATATCCAAGTACTTCTCAACTGCAATGTACACAGCAAATACATGTGATTATATTATAGCATAACTTCAAAGCAAAGAATAAAAGTTAAAAATTCATCACCGTAGGGCCTATCACTCTGCTTCATCTTTCTTATGCCTGCAAGTTGATGACTCCTGTTCAACTGCGAGAAAGAGATTTTCTACCCAAACGGGAGCTCAGGCAGCTGACGTCCGCTCCTGACTGAAGTCCTGGAAAATTCCCCCTTGCTGCTGCCCAGGGACACCGTCTCATAATGCAAAACATGAAGAGTTGGGAAGTAAACAGGCCATTGGAGATTGGCCAGATCTCCTAAACTTCGCTTCTTCCCAAGGCTGAGTAGAGAGGAAAACACAAAATATACGCTCTCTTATCACGCTAAGGCTCGGTGTGAACACAATACGAAAAACACAGCTTGGTCTACCATGAGGAAAAACACAGCTCATCTGCAATGTCTCAACTGCAATGTCTAACTCAATGATAAAGCCAATAGGCAGCTAACATAAATACAAAATGTAATGTCTAATGCCAAGTTAAAGCCAATAGGCAGCTAAACTGAATACAAAATGTAATGTGTAATGCCACGTTAAAGCCAACCTTTCAAATCAGATACACCTACAATGAAAAGACTGAAGAATAACTGATTGAACAGTGTCTCTAAAACAGCAAGTTGATGTAGCATGAGTTCTACTCACGTAAACGTACACAGTGCACCTGAAAGGTTTGCTGGAATGTAAGTGAAAGTCAGGTTTCCACACGAAAAAACACAGACAGTTAACTGGCAATGTTGCTTAGTTCCATTGGAAGAATATAATCAAACAAGTTGACAAACTTTATATTGATCCCATGTAGAACTTAAACTGAAGGCGCCAATTGCGCAAAATGGATCCATGGGGTTTGTACTTTAATCAATCAGGTCAGGTTGGGGGTGCGGTCCCTCCCCTGACCCCACACGCAAACACCCGAAGGGAGACCACACAGCACACTCATGGTCAGTGGCGAGTCGTGGTAGGATCTGCAAAAGAAAAAAGTATGACTTTTCTTGCAATTAACATTTGTCATCAGAAATGTGCCCTTCTTCTTCCTTTTTTCCTTGTTTTATAATCAGCAGGATGTTATTGGGGCCCTTTGTTATGATTTCTGCAGGTTCTGGAGGGTCATTTGGGGATTCAACCCACACCTTAGCACTGAGGTTTTGATCTGCTGTACCACAGCTTCCCTTTCCTTACACTGCAGAAGGGCTGGGGCAGACTCCTTTCTTACCAAACCCCCATTCACTGCACTTATGACAAGTTGGGCAATTCTGTCTCCAATCTGTATGAATAAATCAGATTCTCTTCTAGTTATCAGCATAATTTAGATTTCGATTTGGTAATCTGCAGCAATCACTCCCCCTAAAACCTGATCAATTTGCCATATCTGTCCTGGTAACTTTCCTCTCCCCAGCTGATCTTTGACTGTTTGTGGGACAGATCTCTGTTGTGTGTGCTGACAAATAGGACATTGCAAAATCACAGATTTGATCAAATCTAAGGGAATGTTCATCTCTCTAATCTCTGCCCACCTGTAAGTGGTGTTTTTTCTCAGATGTCCACATTTCTGGTGCACCCACTTAGCCATCCCCACCAAGTCAGAATTCTGGGTTGACACTTCTGTCTTTGCACTTTTCTCTTTAACATCTGCAAGGGAATTGAACCAGTTATGTACAAGCCATGTGGAAAACCAAACGGCTAATCCATTGGCAGTGAACCAAGAATCAGTGTAAAAATGACACATCTCAAGCAGCTCTTGCTTTAAAGTCTGCCACACACTGTACAACTCTGCATATTGGTTACTTTTTCCTTCTCCTGTGGTAGACAACAACTTTTCAGTAACTGGATTGTATAACACTGCTTTCCATTGTCTTTTAGTACTCATGCATTTCAATGAATCATTAGTCAAACAAACATGCTTTCTATCCTCAGGAGACAAGAATTCAAATGGTGCACTCAATTTCACTGGTGACTCTTTTACCTGTGGTACCTTCTGCACTCTCTCCTCATCCTGTAAATGGACTTGTAACACCTGTTCATGTAGGGCTGGAGTGCCTGTAGGTCCTACTTGAGCCCTGTTTTGTATGTACCAGATCCAAAATATGATACTAGCCTCTTGTGCCTGTCCTATACTGTGAGATTTAGGTGAACTCATTACCCACTGCATGATTGGCAGTTCAGGTTTCAGAATTACATTATCATTTAATGTAATTTTCTCAGTATTCATTAGAGCCCAATAACAAGTCAAAAGCTGTTTTTCAAAAGGAGTACAGCGCTCCACAGTCAGATAATTTTCTAATCCAAAGCTCCAGGGGCACCCTTGTCCTCCCCTGATACTGACTGTTACAGGATGGCTGCTAATGATCACTCGGTACTCGTCAGATCTATAGGTATGTGGTCTTTTATTGAATATATAGAAAGGTTTGTGATGGGTGGCGGTGTTCTTGTTATAGTCGTGTTCTCCGTGTCTTTCCTTCTGGCAGGTCTTTATGGACTTCGTCTTCTCCTTTCCTTTTCCTCTAGGTCTCTCGTGAAGCACATGTGGGGAGAAAAAGAATAAGCCTGGTAAGTGTTTCGTGTTTTCTTTCCTGCCTTTTCCTGACGCTGTCTTTCCCTGTCTCTCACTCCGCTATCTCTTGGTCTTTCTGTCTCTTTTTTCTCTTTCCTGTGTTTCTCTGTTCACCACTATCTTTTCTTTCCTCTTCCTTTCCTATGAGAGGTGATTCCTTGATCTCTTCTCTGCCCTTACTCTCCCTTCTTCTGTCTCGGTATCTCGTTGTCCTATTTTCTGAGTGATCTGCTCGGTTATTTGTTACTTTTTAGTCCATGTACTTCTCTCTTTCCTTTTCTTTTTATCTCCTCTTCTCTTTTCCTGCTTTTCATCTATTGTGTTCACTCGCATTCCCTCTTGTCCTTTTCTCTGCCCCGTTCACTCTCACTCGTGCGCTCTCGGTTTAAGTGTGCCCTTCACCCTTTAGTTTCCCCATTAATTCTTTCCCCTCCCGTCCTCCCTAACCCTGCCCAGGAAAACCCCACGCACCCGCGTCTGCCACGCTTCTCCTGAAGCGCGGCTGGCACTCGCGTCTTGCTTCCTGGAGTCTGTCTCCTTCGTCCCAGGATGGGACTACTGACTTCTTCCTGTTCTCCTTTGGCCTGTAATCTGCTGACGGTGCGGCCGGGTCCGCCCAGCTCGGGGATCCACTGGATACGTCTCGGAACTCCCTGTCGTCCACGCCTTCCTTCTTTTTCCCGTTGGTCGACTTCCTCTCCTCTGTACCGCTCCCGAACGCCAACGCACTAGGAAGAGTCGGCAGGCTCTTTAAACACCTGGGTTCCCGCCAGGACAGCTCTGGGATGTTGTTATTGGATAAAGTTGAAAGTGTATCCGGGTCACGAGAGGCAGCGGCAGAACAAGTGCGGGTCGGCCCAGTCCCGCCCGTCACACTGACCCATACTCAAGGTGGCATCAGTGTTTCCCTATTGCACTGCGTACAAATCTAAAGTCTGTTGAATTATCTCATTTGCCAAATCAAAAGCACGCAGCTGCTTCTCACTTCATTCAATCTCATGTTTTTTCCTACTTACTTTGTACCAAATTGTTAAGTTTTTACACAGCTGAGGGCTGTACTGTTTCCAAAAATCAAACAAGCTTGTGAAACTCGGTGTCTCTTGCTTAGTGCAAATAGAAAGAAACTCTAAAATCTTTTATTTTACCTGTGACAACATCTGTCTATTTTCTGGATTCCACTGAATTCCCAGAAACTGCACATTTTGCGACAGTACCTCTGCCTTGTCTGAATTAATTTTACATATCGTACTTTGCAAAAGCAATCTGAATATAACATTCTCAACATTGTGTTCAATGTAATCTTTTAAGGAATGCACTTGAACTACTGCCAAAAACTGTGGGCTACTCTGCGCACGGAGATCTGCACTCTGCTCATGAGACTCACACTGGCTCCCACCTTTTTTAAACTCCTCATTACTGGAATGGGAAAAGCCAGATTCTCCTGCAACAGCTTTATAAATTTCAGTTTTATCTTGCAACAATTTGTTCTGGCTAATTTGCTCACGTAAATTATTATTTTCATGTTACATCTCTCATGCATTTTTCTGTAAGCAAAGTATCCAAACCCTTCTGTCAAGAGCAAAAGGGACATCATTTCTTTCAAAAAGCACATTTTCTAAATATGAAAACACTTTTGCTTTATCCAAGCACTCATCCCAAGACTCAGAAAGTCCAGATAAACAAGAAAACATGTTTCTCACAGCACCATAAGGCAGTTTAACTTCACATGTATTTTCAAACATGGTCTGCCGTGCTTCTTTAATTCTCTAAACAACAAAAACAATTACACTTTAAATCATGCACCTCCAATCTCTAATTCGACTCCCAGACTGACGACGTACGCCACAATGTTTTGCTTTCCTTATCTTATAACCGAGCTGACAAAATGTCTCTGGAATGCACTTCTTAGTTTAAAGGAGACATTTATTATTACTTCACCACGAGATTCCTGAGAGACGAGATTAGTAGGTTGGAAGCACACGTTTAAAGGTAGTCACAGCAATGAAAGGAAAATATATCAAAGTACTTCTCAATTGCAATGTACACAGCAAATTTGTGTGATTATATTATAGCATAACTTCAATGCAAAGAATAAAAGTCAAAAATTAATCACCGTAGGGCCTATCACTCCGCTTCATCTTTCTTATGCCTGCAAGTTGATGACTCCTGTTCAACTGCGAGAAAGAGATTTTCCACCCAAACGGGCGGTCAGGCAGCTGACGTCTGTTTGTGACTGAAGTCCTGGAAAATTCCCCCTTGCTGCTGCCCAGGGACACCGTCTTATAAAGCAAAACATGCAGAGATGGGAAGTAAACAAGCCATTGGAGATTGGCCAGATCTCCTAAACCTCGCTTCTTCCCAAGGCTGAGTAGAGAGGAAAACACAAAATATACGCTCTCTTATCATGCTAGGGTTCGGTGTGAACACAATACGAACAACACAGCTTGGTCTACCATGTGGAAAAACACAGCTCATATGCAATGTCTCAACTGCAATGTCTAACTCCACGATAAAGCCAATAGGCAGCTAACGTAAATACAAAATGTAATGTCTAATGCCACGTGAAAGCCAATAGGCAGCTAAACTGAATACAACATGTAATGTGCTACTGGTGAACATTGAACAACTAATTTGCGCAGTGGTAAAACACAAAGTCAGTGTTCAAACACAATTAATGGCATAACAGGGTGTAATGAGCTCCAATGCCTATGTGTGAGTTGTAGATGCAGACTGATAGATTGTAATATATACAGGACAAATTGTTTTGCTTTTTCATGTATTGTTACAGCAGATGCTAACATACCTTTCTGGTAAAGACTTCTCAGATTTGAGGTATGTTTCATTCTATCTCCTATAATCTTTTCCTTTCACTCATTGATTTAGCTAGATCATGTTGTGGCTCTGTAACCTAGGCTTGAGGTATTCTGTCAGTAGCCTATGGTCATTGCTGACAGACATGAGAGGTGTACCTGACAAATACCTGGTAACATGAGATTAGTTTCAGTGGTATGGGACTTTCATAGTTTATTCTTCATAAATTATGGGGTGATAAATGCTTAATACTTTCTGATGGCCATGGAACCTAGCTGTGTTTGTGTTCTAACTTTGCAGTCCCAGGTGCATGTAACTATATACTGACATAGGTGAGTGACAATCCTACAGGTATGGGGCCAATGTTAGTTTATGTTTTCAGTACTGGGTTCCTCTGTCATGTTCGTTTCGTATTCCATGGGATATGTGATTTAGTAGCTGTGGTATGGATATGTAAAGAGCCTATACGTGGTGATATAGAGGACCTATCTGTGTGCCCAAGCTATGTAGACAGTTTACCATGTGCCTGACTTCTATAACCTGCATATGTGCTTTTTGTTACACCATAGCTTACATCCAGACAGTACTCTGTGTCATGCTCTGTTTCCTGAATCCAATACTGATTATTCAATAGTGCAAACCTGGATTTCAAACTATTATACATCTGTCCTCTAACATTTCTGTAGTACTGTGTCTCCTGCTGAGGGAGCTACCGTGTGATGAGCATTACACTGGCTGTTCGATACAGGTGGGCATGATTAGACCACAATTGGCAAGCATGGTTATTGTACATGGGTTGTAAAGGACACATACACAGTTGCTGTGTTCAAGTGTGATTTATTGTGCTTGTCAAAAGCCTATCAATGACAAACATGCAAGATCAATTAACATAAAAGTGGGTGAAGTCATGGTGGATGATTTAATCAGGGTAGCTGCTACACCAGTTGGTTACACAAATGTCCTTGTACCATGGGAAAATGAAGTTGGGTTTTAGAAGAGTCAACAGGGTGTTTATGTGGAACACAAGGGTGACAAATCAGGAGAGGTTCACTTCCTGGCAGTGGGACTGGTCTTGGCATCTGCTCCTGCTGGATGTCTGGATGGTCCACATTTGTGGGGGGTTCTTCAACTACAGGGGGATGGGTGTCTGAGGCATGGCCTTCCCCTGGCAGGGCGTCCAATCCACTAGCAGCCGCAGATATAGAAGGGACGGATGTAACATTGCTAGTGGAAGGGGACTGCTGTTGTGTGGAGAAGGTAATCAGGGTGGTGTTGATGTCCTTCAGCACCCCTGCAATGGAAGCCATGTTTGCAATTTGTGCATTCCACTGCTGCATGACGTCCTGGTGGTGTTCCCTATGCAGCCTTTGATTTTCCCCCAGCATGGTGATGATTTGGCCCATCCTGACTTGGGAACTTTGGTAAGCTTTCAAGACCTGTGAGATGGTTTCCTGGTCAGTTGTGTCTCTTTGAGGCCCCATCCTCTGGCCCACAGAATCCCTCCCATGCACCCTAGCCCCACATGCCTGTGCCCCTGGTACAGTGTGCCCACTTGCAGTGGTTGCAGGTCCATCATTGTCAGGGGTGGCAAGGTTAGACTCTGGTACCTGTACTGTGGGGCACACAATAGATTGAACAGTCTTTGTGACACAGTTTGGGGGTGAATGGTTGCCTATGAAGTTGATACAACAGTGTTAGGAGGTGTTGATGTGGGCAGGGTGAGGCTGAGAATCGTTGACTGACCAGGTGACCCAGATGGGCTGGGTTGTTCTTCAGTGTCCAGACATCCAAGGGTATTGTCCTCACTGGGGCCTTCATCCTGAGGGGTATTGACAGTCTTAGGTATCCGCTCTATGGTGGCAATGGCAAGGTTACCTGTGGAGGGAATGAGACACAGCGTTCAGGTTAGGAAGAGTGTTTAGTTGCTTCTGGGTGAAATGCAGAGAGTGGCTTGACATGAATACCTGCAATGGCATTGACAGCTGCTGCACAGCATACCTTAGTTGTACATACGAGTCTGTGATCTGTTTCTCTTACTCCTTGTTGGGAGCGGTCATTATAGTTGTGTGCACCTTTTAGTGCAGATGCAATCTGATGATGTCTGATATGTGATATGACTGTTCGGCTATCTTATCTAGTGTAGAGACAGGCTTGCCAGATGTCCTTAACTGCAGAATGCACAATGCTGTCCTTGTGGGAACACAGTATGTGAGTATGCAGGGGTAATTGTCCTGTAAGTATATGACCTACATGTGCATCAACTCTGCCTTCTTCCTTTCCAACCCAGGTCTGGCTATTTCTGGATTGGTATCTGTGATCTGTGGCCATTGGGAATGGTCACTTAGCTGTAGCTGTGTTTTGCCTTGGTTGCTGTTTTGGGTGTACCTTACATTTCTGTCACTGCCATGTGATGGTCCTCACTAGAACAATCTAGATGGTGTAGGCAGTACTTTGGTGATACATGCACAACATGTGATGTGATGTGCACTATCAAAATTTTCACAATGATGGGTTGATGCACTCTGGGAGTCGCAGTGGTCTGATCAGTCTTTAGTTTACATGCCATTTCAAAGGGCTGTGAGGGCGGTTGGACTGAGTGGAAAGGCGGCACGTAAGGGAGTGGCAAAAGGTAATTAGGTGAGAGGTGTAGTGGCTAAATTAGTTAGTTAGGGAGGATTGGGGTGGTGAGGAAGTATACAGGACTAGTCAACAGTGAATGTTGGGGGTACTTTCCAGACTCCAGTCCCCCAGGTATTCCATTCAGGCCCTCAGAATGCAGTATGTCCAAGACATTCTCCTCCCAAGATGTGAACCATGGGGGAGGAGGTGGGGGCCCACCACCAGTCTTCTGCACAACTATCTGGTGCCTGAATACCATGGAACACACATTCCCCCGTAGGTCATGCCACCTCTTCCTGATGTACTACCTTGTGCGTGGATGACCGCCTACAGAATTGACCCTGTCGACTATCCTTTGCCACAACTCCATTTTCCTGGCAATAGATGTTTGTTGAACCTGTGTTCCGAAGAGGTGTGGCTCTTCCCTGACAATTTCATCCACCATGACCCTCAACTTGTCATCAGTGAAACGTGGGTGTTTTTGTGGGGACATGGTAGTGGTTGTGTAGACAGTGTGTTGGGGTGTTGTGAGTGTAAGGGTGCAGTGTTAGGTAATTGGTGAGGCGTGGGTGCAGCAATGTGAGTTAGAGACAGTAGTTGCAGATTGTGTGTACTAGTGATGGGTGTATTTTGATAGTTGTGATGATGTGGAGTGTGTGCTGAGCGATATGTATATGTGTGCCTATAGTGTACAAGTCGGAATCTTCTCTTTTATGCTTCTCCGGGTATGTATATGTTGTTCTAGATGCAAAAGATTGTGGGTTGTGTAGGGGTGTATTACATAGTGCAGTGAGTAGGTGTGCTGGGTGTGTGAATGTGTGTCAGGTGTGGGGTATTCAAACTATCCAATGTGGTGCGGTGTTTTGCTTGAAGTAACTTGGGACCATCGCGGTTCGCACCACCATGGTTTTCCTCCATGGAAGAACCGCTGTGGTGATTTGTGACTAGTAATCTGATTTGTGGGTGGTGGGACTGCCTCTTTTCCATCCTCCAGTGTCCTGGTGGTTTCGGAATTTTGGCCAACATGGTGGTCTTATGGCGGCCACCGCCGCTGCGGTCTTGCCAAAAGACCACCAAACTTGTAATGAGGCCCTATGTCTTCAGACAAATCACTGCAAAAAAAATTCTCAAGGAGATTGGTGTTTAGGTTTCTCGCTCTTGAGTGCAAAGTGAGAGGGTTTGTAAATTAAACTATGGGACTAGCTTGCAGCTGAGAAAGGAAAGGCTAAAGGATGATTTTTTCAACCACACAACAAAATTTAAAGAAATAAAAATGGGCTCAGGGGAGTTAGAACAGGGCTGCATGGAGGTTGGTTGATGGTCACTAAGGGACCAGCAATGCCAAGTTTCCTGTCTTCATTCATGATGTGTTGCTCCAGTCCATTTTCTTTCTGTGCATTCTGACACGTTTATTCCATGATAAAAACATAACTACAAATTCCCAGAATTAAAAATAAAATCTGGATTGGAATAGTTCATCACAAATGAGCCTGAGAAAGCTGCCAGCTGCGAGGACCTTGAAAATATTTATGGGTGTTAGTAGAGATCATTTTAAAAACTCTGATGGCTTCACAAAGGAGTTGAGGACTGACTCCCATGGAGCACACTGGTTTGTAGCCACAGACATTTTAACTCAGTCTGGGAAAAGCTAGGAGTGTTTGCTGTTCTATATGTTTTGGGGCAAGACCCCTGTTGGTCTAGGACTGCTTCATGTTTCACAAGTCTTGCTTACTTTACTACCCTAGGAGTGTTATTTTTTTCTGGATTTTGTTTTTTTTGTGTGTTTTTTTCCAAGCAACATGTCAGTTTTTTATTATGCATATTTTGTACCAACTTGCCTATAGGTATCCGTGTGAGTGTGGGTTCTTGGTGGATGATTATAACAGGCTGTGACTGAAAGCTTTGGAGGTGAGACTATATGTAGTGCACGGTTCTGACAGAAGCTGCTAGTGGGTCATAAAAGTGTTTAGAATAATACCAATGGGGTTGTCTAGGTTGAAGCATTCTTGCAGTAAACATTTACACTGGTTTCTTTCTTTTGCTGTAGAACTCACCTTATATATAGGTCAAACTACTTGTTGAGAAAGAGCAATATCACCAACAGTGGATCCAGTTACTTGCAGATTGCGCTTTGCTGATATTTGAGTAAGTGCCTGGAGATCAAGTATAGATCTGTGTAGAATGTCCCTACATATGTTAAGGGACCTTCCCCAAACTGTAGCCTCTTTCTTTTTTATTTTTTTCTTTCTTTTTTCTATTCTGTAGACCATGATGGAAAGAAGTAAATTTTAGATAAAATGTACAGTATTGTTGAATTGGGTGATAGCAACATATATTGTCCAGTGTTTAAAAATGATGAAGGTACTATAGGAGTCACCATACTAAAGGCAATCTCAAGTATGTTTTAGATTGAGCTCTGTAAATAATATTTATTGATAAGCAGTAGTGGATAGGATATCAGATAAACAATTAACTTTCCATACTTCAATTTGCTATTGAAACAGGATTCAAATAATTTTTCATGATAGGTAAATTGTATATCTGAAAACGCTACACACTGTATGTTCCCATTTCTGTATATAAAATGGTATTTCATTTTATATTTATGCTGCAGGGTCAAGTTTTTTAATATAAGGAAAAATGGTTAGCCGTGACCGCGACACTGGACGGAAATATGCATCTGGTGCATTGAAGAGGAAAAGAAAGCGGGAACAGACTGAAGAAGATAAAAGTCAGAGGGAAGCGTTACTTACGTTTATGAGAAGAGGGATGCACAATGAGAAGGAAAGTAACCCCAACACAGCAGCCTTCCAGTTCCAAAACAGGAGGCAGAGAACCCTCTGGACTAGCACCAAGCATCAAGTGTTGCTAGTGTACTCATTCAGTATGACAGAAAAGAGTTGAAGAGCATCCTGGGTCAAGATCATAAACACATCACTACTACCACAGTCAGTATATTCTCCAATTTTGAGGAACGTGAGCAGCAACTTACAAAATGACCAGTGTCACAGCTGCAAGAACAGGAACAGGAAGACCAGCAGCAAGAAAAAGCCAGCGACACTTCCAACCTCCAAGGACAGGTACAAAGGAACTTGAGGGTGTAATGCTATCTGTATTTAACCACCAGCTCCATCTTGACCACTGACTCCCTTTTGGTGCTTAGCTTAGCTGCACACACCGTCACATTTGTGGCGCAGGTATTTTTCCACGCATGGCTTGTGTTTTCGCTCTTTCTCACTGAGGACGAGCACATAACATGGGGTAGTAGAGATGATAAAATGTACCAGGCTGAGAATGTTTATGGTAAAGCAGGAAACAGCTCGGTCTTTGGAAAACACCGTGAGAGTTAGCCAGTCTCTAGCGTGTTCTTTTCAGCAGTGACCTGGTAAGGCCAGAGTTTGAACAACAACTTAGTCGATGGGAGGGAAGGTTTCTAGAATTCTCCTCTCCAGTTTGTTTAAACTATATAAGGGGAGGGAGTTTGACAACCGGGACTAGAAGGAACTCATTCTGAAGGGGGATGCCTTTCTCAGAAGATAATCCAATTGTAGGTAGTGGTCTCCCTCTGCCTCGGTTGCCAGGGTTCCACGACCTGAAGTTGGCAGATGAAGGGGCGATGTCGTGTCAAGCCCCATGGTGATGTATTTTTAATTCTTATTTGTAGCTTTGCGGTGTGCATGCATGAATTCGCAGTCACTAAATTTTATATATATATATATATATATATATATATATATATATATATATATATATATATATATATATATAAATAAACACAAACAAATTGGTCCTCATTATGGCACGCTATTTCACGCTGGTGCAGTCTTGATGAATGGACCTTTCCTCCCACAATTCCAAAACAAACAGTTGGTCACAACTGCAACACTGCACTCCAGGAGAAAGAATTTTCTCTTTTCTTTATTTGCAGTCAATAAAAGTCCCCATCCATCGCCATCGACGCGTTTCGACCTACTGGTCTTGATCACAGTAACTTAGTCTCATTTCAATGTCTCTTATTTATAGTATCTCCCCTACTACCCCTACCAATGCATTATGGGAGATGTAGTCTATTAAAAATAAAATTAAAAACAACAGGATTCCATCCACCATCAATATACAAAATTATACAAAATTAATCCTCCATATGTGCAGAAACCATCAAAATTCAAAGTATTAGTCACATCTATCTCTAAATCAATCCAAGATGGGGAATCTTTTTGTTATCACATAAAGTTATTTCTCTCATTACTGTGATTCTACTTACAGGTGTACATACATATAAACTCAGTTTGCACTTGTCGCAAATTACTACGTTACAACATTGATCTTTTTATTAATATACAGATTTCCCATTAATGTATCACTGTAAGTACATTAGTCATTGCCTTGATCAATATTTCTACATGAAAACTGTTAAGGCAAACATAATCCTCCTCAATATATAGATGATGAGGTAATTCCTCATCCCTATTGAGACCCCTCGGACTCTTAGTTCTTAGCTGTATTATAAAATGTGACTCCAAACGTCTCAGTTTTAGCTCTCTATTACCTCCTGTCTCATTGCTATCAACACTTGCAATTCCAAAAAATCTCAAATCCGTCCAGTTAGCTCCATCACCAGTCATTAAGTGTTTAGCAATGCATAGGTTTGGTCCTTATTTTTAACAGCTCTAATATGTTCTAGGATGCGTTTTTTTAGGGGACAGATTGTACTACCCACATAGCGTAGACCACACATGCATTGAATGATATATACCACATAGTTGGAATTACACGTGATTCTTTTGTTAATTCTCACCTTATTACCACCAAAGTCCTCAAACTCCTTCATGTTAATCCCTATGCGGCATGCTTTGCATTTATCACAGCACACAAAGGCAGTTCTTTGAACTGAGAACCAGTTTGGTTGTTTTTTAAGCTGAAAAGGACTGTTACCCAAGAGGTCTTGTAGAAACAAGACTTTTTTATAAGTAATCATTGGTCTGTCACCCATCAATTTGCCCACATTCGGGTCCTTTGTTATGACATCCCAATATTTCTTCAAGATTTTCAAGATCAAATGACTCTCCTTGCTGTATGTCATTATAAGTCTTATGGTTGAGTCTTCCTGAGGTTTTTCCTTCATAGGTTTATTCAATATTTCCTCTCTAGTTCGAGCTCTTGCTTTCAGTTCTCCAGCTCTAATGTCTTTATTTTTATACTTTCTCTGAAGAAATCTGTGTCTCGTCTCAGTGAACTTTTGTTCCATTTCTTGTTCAGTAGAGCAATTCCGTTTCATCCTAACGAATTCCCCATATGGTATGCTCCTTTTAAGTGGTCTTGGATGGAAGCTATCCCCATACAAAATACTATTGGTAGATGTTTCTTTCCGAAATAGGATCGTCTCAATTAGATAGTTCTCTACGTATACCATCACGTCCAAAAATTGGACACACTTCCCACTCATATTCTAAGTAAATTGTAGGCCAATATAATTTCGATTAAGTTTTTCAAAGTATTGCATGAAGTCTTTTTATGTCCCATTCAGATGATAAAAAGATTGTCTATATATCTTAACCAGATTAAAGCCTTTTCCGCTAGCTCTTCATTGTTTCCTCCCCATGCTACATGTTTCTCGTACCAACCCATAGTAAGGTTGGCGTAGCTAGGTGAAAAGGAAACACCCATCGCTGTATAGAAATATATTGTTATTCAGACATAAGTCTATCATTTTCATTAGCATTTTTGAACTTGTCAATTGACTGATGTCACGTTGTTGTAAAAAAATAATGCACTTCTTTCAATCCTATTTCATGGTTAATAGATGTATGCAGAGATACTACATCAATGGTGACTAATTTATAGCCCTCTTCCCATCCAATATCTACAAGAGTCCTTGTCAGCTGTGTCCTTGATATAGGAGCTTAGATTTTGTACTAACGGTGCCAAAAAGTGATCCACATAGGTAGAAACATTTTCATACAATGCTCCACAACTGGAGACAATTGGACATCCTAGTGGGTTTTCCAAACTTTTATGTATTATTGGGAGAAAATATATTGTGGGGAGGGTTGGGGTTCTCATTTCTAAGGAACGCTCTTTCACTATCATTTAACAGGCCATCCTCATACCATAAATCCAAATGTTTATTCAACTCTGTAATCAATTCATTTATGGGATTTCTTTCCAATTTCAAATTGTGATTTTTATCATGTAGTTGTTGATACGCCTCCTGCATATACTGCTGCTTCTCCATAATCACTATGTTACCTCCCTTGTCAGCTGGTTTTATTTCCAAGTTATTATTTTCCATAAGTTCCCTGAGTGCCCGGAGTTCCTGTACAGTGACATTCTCACTTTTATTATTTTTGATCTTTGTCATCTTATCAAGTTCATCAATCACCAGGTCATGGAATGTGTCCATCCAATTTCCTGGTGACAGCACCGGACAGAATTTGGATTTCGGCTTTGTGATGCTATTAATTGTGTTTGACCAATGACTTTGTGTTTCACCACTGCACATATTAGTTGCTCAATGTTCACCAGTAGCACATTACATGTTGTGTTCAGTTTAGCTGCCTATTGGCTTTGACATGGCATTAGCCATTACATTCTGTATTCAGTTTAGTTGCCTATTGGCTTTGATATGGCATTAGACATTCAGTTTAGCTGCCTATTGGCTTTGACATGGCATTAGCCATTACATTCTGTATTCAGTTTAGCTGCCTATTGGCTTTGACATGATATTAGACATTACATTTGATATTTAGGTTAGCTGCCTATTGGCTTTAACGTGGGGTTAGACATTGCAGTTGAGACATTGCAGATGAGCTGTGTTTTCCAAGCTGTGTTTTTCCACATGATAGACCAAGATGTGTTTTTCACACCAGACTAGACCTGATAAGAGAGAATACATTTGGTGTTTTCCTTTCTGCTCAGCCTTAAGGAAGAGGAGAAGTCTAGGAGATCTGGGCAGTCTCCAAAGGCTTGCAAAGTTTTACCGAGTGTGAGAGGAGGGGGCACACTTTTGGAAGGATGACTCTGGACTACAGCAAGAGGTAGATTGAATCTGCTTGACTTCAGACAAGAACGGAGACGTCAGGTGCCTGTCTCCCGTTTGGGTAGAAAATCTCTTTCTCGCAGTTGACCGGAGTCATCAACTTGCAGACCACCGAAAGATGAAGCTGAGCTATAGGCCCTACAGTGATGAATTTTGACTTTTTATGCTTTTATGCTTTGCTTTGAAGTTATGCTATAATATAATCACGTATTTGCTGTGTATATTGCAAATGAGAGGTACTTTGATATATTTTGCTTTCATTGCTGCGACTACTTTTGAACGTGTGCTTCCAATCTACTAATTTCGTCTCTCAAGAACCTTGCGGTGAAGAAATAATAACAATAAATGTCTTCGTTAAACTCAGAAGTGCATTCCAGAGAGGTTCTGTAAGCTTGGTTATTAGATAAGAGCAGGAAAGCAGAACAGGCTTGAAGTCTGTGCGACAATGTCCTGATGTATCAATCTGCAATTCCTCCAAAATTAGCGCCTCCATGAGCTCATCATCTCCAAGATTATGCATCAAATCAAATACAGTCTCAATATCAGATTTTTGTTGAATAATCAAATTCGAACTGGTTGATCCACTGTCACTGTTCACGGCTTTCTTGGACGCACTTTTTGCAAAGAATTTTGGCAATTTTAATTTCCGCACATATTTATATAGGTACACTCTAGTTTTCACATAATCATAATGTTTCTCAGGACACAATGTTAAACCTCTATTTAGAAGAGTTCTTTCTTCTTGCATCAATTCATGATTAGAAAGATTGACTATCAAGTTTACATCCTGTTCCAATTCCGCTGGTTCCTTTAGTTCTTTTGTTTGTATCTTAAAGGGAAACCTCTTGGTTTTCTGGGTCCCCTCCTTGTTTTCCGACGTTTCCCCGTTCTGTTCCAAGTCTGCTCCATCTTCCTCGTGTCTGACCTCTGCCTCTCGGTGTTCTTTGATCCATAGAGATCAGTTTCATTTCGTCTAAAAAAGTTACTTTTTTAGTAGTTGTAGGTATTCCTTCTCCTTCACTCAATTCCACGTCAGATTTGTTTAATGATGTCTCCGGGGAACTAATTGCCTTCTCAACCCCCATGTTAGTTTGTTGTTTTAATAAATCAAACCTTTTAGCAAATGTTAAAATTCTGCCAGTTTCATAATCAATTTAATCTGTTCTAAATTCCGCTCTTCTATTACACTTTCATATTTCTCCAAATTATTTTCCATCATAGTTCTCAATTTATTACTTTCATCTTCCTTATTTAATAGCATAATCTTTTCTACTATTTCCTGTTTATTTTTCAAAATCTCCTCAATATCCTTCTTTGCGTATTTGATGATAATACGCATCATGTTCTTTGAACACTCCATGGTGTTAGCTCCCCATTCCTCAAGCATTTCCGATTTCGTGTCTGGTTGATTAGGCAATGTAAAAATCCTCAGACCCCTAGGTACTCTCCCCACTTCTATATATTTCTCCAATGTGAGACATTCACAACTCTTCGAGATCTCCTTTTTCAATAGACATTCTAGCTTGACATACAGCTGCTTTAAATTATTCTCCATATGAGTTGCTCCTGTTGGATTTGTAGTTGTTGCATTGCTTGCTTTGTCCTTACCAAATACGCATTCTGCTGTTTGTGCCCTTTTGGCTGCTCTTATTTCCATGTTTCTGCACTATGAGGCCTGTTTCCAAACCTAAATTTGTATGAATGGATCCTATGTGACATAAATACTCCAGAGTGAATGAGTTGGTGAAACTTATTCTCTAAAATGACTTGTTTCTTACTAACTTGCGAGATATTCCTCCCAATCCTCTATAAGGGAAAACACTTCACATTTGATTGCAGATTCCCTTATCGGATTGCACCGACATTATGCATAAATATTTAAACAAGCAAATAGTAGAAACATCCTTTTAGATTATCTTTTCATTCTATATTGCCTGTATATATAGGGTCCAAGTCCAATGTAACACAAATATTAGACCATGGCATTCATTACAAAACCTCAGTTGCACACTAGCACTGTTAAATATTGTTGCTTTTTAGGGTATTCTTATATTCTTATTTTGTTTTACCTTGTACCAGGCAATTAGGTCTTTCATTGTTATTAGTGACGACGAGTATACTCCAAAGCAGGCCCCAGAAGTACTGTGTCATTAATCCACACATTTGATTTGTCAGAACATAAAGCTCAGCGTTCTTCCTAGCCTGGTTCCAATATGCAATTGGTTTTTACTCTATTTTATCAAACCCGAATCACGGAGGGGAAGCGAAACCACGTTTGCTAAAAGCCGCGTTTATAAACTCGGGTTAAAGAGTTCCCAAGATTGAAATTCACAGTTGCTGCTATATTTTATCTGTACGCGGCTCTTCTTATTTTGCCTTCATTAGTGTAAGCCGCAATGAAAGCCAGCATGCCCTCCCATTCTTCTGCGGTCGCGTGCCAGCTGGAAGGGCTTTGTTTCTGAAGAAAACGCTTCAACCACGATGGCAATCAACACGCCCTCGCGCCTTCCAACAGTCGTGTACACTAATTCCAGGTTCCGTAGCTTCGGCTTTATTTTTAAGGAGTGTGTCATTGTTGCTCATATTATTATTGTATTGTATTGCTGTGATTATTTTAAGAATTACACGTGTTGTTGTGTTTCAAATAAAAGCTCACGTTATTCTTTCTGTGCATGGAAGTTGGGAAGTGCTTTAATAAATTAATTACTCAGACTAGGAGTGCTGCATTCTTTGCACTCCATTCACTTAGTTTTCCTCTCAATCGGAAGTAGAACAGAACAGAGGGGCATTAGCAAGTTAAGTTCACAATTAATATGCCATCTGAATATTGGGATCATGGAGTAAAGAACCATTATGGCCAGCAGTTGGACGTTGTAAAAGTGGCAAAGACTGATAGCGATTAAACTACAAGCAAAACTGCCTGGAAGTTTTTCCACCACATTGATGATGACCAGGGAAATGGCCTACTATTCAAGATGATAAAATATGTTGCTATCTAGTAGAAAGAGAACCTTCCCAGGCTGGATGTAATGCAATTATTTCCCACATGATTCTCAAAATCGATCTTTCAATCCTTATTTCAAAAGAGAAATGAGTAATGGTCAGCAAATTAACCAGCAGTGGCTAGTTTATTTGACGTAGAAAAATTTGGTATTTTGTATCAACTGCAAATTATTTACAATTTCTTCTACTAACACTCAGCTTGTGAGCAGTGGTTTCTCTGACTGGCACCAACTTGGACTGCGTTCATATGAACATGAAAATTCTCAGGAGCACCTACAAAATATTAACAAGTGGAAGGAGATCGAACTTCGACTTCAAAAGGAATGGACTACTGATAAGCAAAACTTTGCTCAAATCCAGCAGGAGAGGATGCATTGGTGAAATATCTTGGAGAGGCTCTAGCAATTACAAAGTACCTAGCAGAACATAACTTGGCATTCCGCAGCAGTATTGACCAGCTGAACCAATGCCACAATGGCAACTTTTTAGGACTTGTACAACTTTTAGGCAAATTTGCATCAGTTATGATGGAGCATGTTCGCAGAGTTACCACAAAGGAGAATCATGCGCATTAAACTGGCAAACATATTCAGAATTAATTGACTGAGCTGATATCGGAGATGGTTCTCGAAGAAATCCTACGGTGAGTCCGAAAAGCCAAATATTACTCAGTGATCCTTGACTGTACTCCTGATTTGAGTCAGTGCCAAATTACATTTATTGTGAGATTTGGCAGCTTTACAAATGGAAATGTGACTATTGAGGAACATTTTATCAGATTCTTTCCCCTGGAAGAGAAAACTGGATAGGCTCTTACTGATGCATTGTTGCACAAGCTGGAGGGACTAAAACATCCCATTGCCGATTGTTGTGGGGAAGATTATGACAGTGGTGCAAATATGCGTGGACAATACAGTGGAGTGCAAGCTTGAATCTTTAAAAAAACTGAGACTTTTTTTACACTGTGCGCCCGTCACAGTTAGAACATGGTCTTATGAGATGCTGCAGCTTCAGCTACATACACTGCCAACATCTTCAGTATTATTTAACAACTTCTCTCATTGTTCACTGCATCAACAAAAAGTTGTAATCTATTAACTGAAGCTGGAGTGACCCTTTCCCTCAGAAGCCTCTCTGCTACTTAGTGGGAATGCCGTCTGGAAAGCGTCAAAGCAGTCCGATTTCAGATGAGTCTAATACATGAAGCACTTCTGCAGGTGCCCGAAACGGATAAGGATTCGAAAACCAGTAATGAAGCAACATCACTATCATCAGAGCTTGCATCATATAAATTAATGCTATGATTGGTCTATGATATTTTATTGAGAATCAACAGTCAGCAAGAGTGAGAACATGCAGCTTGATGTGGCTGTGAAACACGTCCAGGAACTACTTGCATTCCTGACAAAGTATTGCCATGAGGGATTGCTGCACTGAGGTCATCTTGCATATTCAATGCAAATTCCAAAAGAATTGAAATGTAATTGAAGGATATCTAAGAAAAAGGAAATGTTTGGATATGATTGAACTGACACTCCTATAACGGACCCAAAAGTGCAATTTTGCATCCAGTTTTTCAATGCACCCGTTGATACAGCAATTATGTGCATTGACTGACAATTTGAGCAGCTGAAAAAAAATCACAAAAAAACAATTTGCCGTACTTTATAATATTTCCAGTTTAAAAGACATGAAAAGTGGAGACCTACAAACGCACTGCAATGGTTTACATCATCTTCAGTCAGACAGCACAGCTGATGGTGTTATATATTCAGACATAGATGTGATTGAACTGTTTCAGGAGATTTCCTTTTTTGCTCAAATCATCCCTGAAAAATGAAATATCTGTGGTTCTAAAAATTCTGGACCCATGTAATCTGCTTTGCCACAGCAGTACGATTTTAGTATCAAAAGACCGATAATGACTAGTACACTAAGCATGAGCATTTTCGCTCAATTCCAGCAGCGTTTTCACCTCGAAATCGCCATTTTCGTCCTGCACTCGTGGCTCCCATTTTATACACGACATCCATTTTAAAAGTTGCCCTCACATAGGCTTATAAAACAGTCAGATTTGATTCCAAGGACACGTACACCTTGATTGACTTTTCTCTGACCTGGGCAAGCTGGAACCATTGCCTCAGGCCAAACCTGTTTGGTCAGTCCCTCTCCCAGTGGCCGAATCAGATAGCATCAAGGCACACCAGGCCATAAAACCCTTATTATCGCTCACACACCCTGCCTAACTTGCTCACACCTGCACCTGCTCTTTTCTTCTTCTTACTTTACGAGGGGGAGGTGCCCGTTTTTATTGGGGGTCCACACTTATCTGATGTGAAATTCTAGGCCTTGCCGGGTAATTTATTATGGGTTGGATGACATGAAATATGAGGTTTCATCATGACACTGTTTTTTCCTTTGTAGTGAAAACATGTGAATGACCAACCAAAATGTCAAGAATGTTTGCCTGAAGCTTAAAAAACTGTATATAAGGAAACCTGACTTTGCATTGAAACACAGTCTCCTGAGAACATACAAGTCGTGCTGTTGTACTTCTAGGACGCCTGTCAATTGGTTGCAGCCAATAAATTCGATCTTTGACTTCACCTAGAAGACTCTGAGTTTCTGTAGTCTGAATCAGGAAAGTACCCGAGGTCTTTGGGTGTACCCTGGCACACGCTGGGTTACCGGATCAGTACCGGTTCTGAAAAACCCAGTACCACAGTTGGCGCCCAACGTGGGGCGATACCAGCGGTACTGGTCCAAGCCTGAGGTTCGTGAGGAGCTTCGTGTGAAAATTCTGGAGGAAGGCCGCCACTTCATCGACCCCTGCATGTCGACGTGGTCCGAAAGTCTTTGCTGCGAGGTTCCCCGCTTCCAGACGGCTACGAAGGACTGCTGCCCTGGCTATCGCCCTGATTTGGACCCTTGATTTTTGGTAGAGCGAAACGATAAGACGAGTCTTCTGGTGACGTCATTGATATTTTCAGTTAAGTATAAGTGGAGCGTCTCCCAGTCCTTAGTTGGACACTTGGTTTGGTCCTTAGTTGGACACTTGGTTTGGTCCTTAAGTTGGACATTTGGTTTGGTATCCCTTCGGGATCACTTTGATTTGGAACTTGCAAGTACCAAAGCCGAAGGACTCGTGTATTCACGAGACTATCGTAAACGATAATCCTTTGAAGTTTGAAGCTAGACTAGTGAGCGAAGATGCCTGGTCTTAGCAGACTTGGAAATTTGTTTTGTCTTGGTTGTAAAAGGGACTCCCGGTTGGAGGACTCATGTCCGGTTCCTCCGATTGGAACTCCAACTTATGAACTATATGTGAAGCACGGAGTAGGCCCCATCACATATAATGAAGTATGGATCCGTTACACCAGAAAAGATGGTGTTTTAAAATGGCCCCAAAATGGTAGCTTTGACACAGAAATCTTAGATAACCTCGAAGTTAGACTTTTTAAGAAGAAAGCCCGGCCGGCAATGTTTGATTCTTTCCGCTTATGGCGTAAAGAAGCCAAGCAAAAGGAAATTAAATTAGCTAAGAAAAATAAGAGAGAAAAAGGTATTTCGATTATGCAAGCTGCTATACAGTTTAAAGATAACGAAGCAGAACAGTTGAATGAGCAGTTGCATAGGCGACATAAAATGACAGTAGATAAATGCTATCCAGTTTTGTCGCCTCTTCAGCAAGATGCAGCAAAAGACTCTGAAAAAGATCCCCTAATGTCGCATTTGCTAAGTTCGCCACCACCCTATGCGCAGAATGCAACGGCACCTCCGCAACCTCTAGTTGCACAACCAGTGGTTGCATTGCCTCCTGCTCCTCCCCAGCACCCACCAGCTATTCTTCAGTTGGTTCCTATTCCTCTGGTGCAGCCTTCTCAAGGGCCACCGGCTTTGACATCTGCTCTGCCTTTACTTCCTACAACTTTGACTACTATAGCGACTACCACTCCTGGTATTGTTTCTGATACTGCTTCTGTCTCTGCCTTGTCTCATTCTGTTTTTCCTCCTGTTCATTTGTCAACCTCTCCCTCTATCCGTCAGAGAATGACAAACACTGTGACTAGTCTTTTATCCCCTCTCTTTGGGTCATTAGCTACGACCCCAGTTACAGAGCGTAAGCAATTGCGTAGCCAATTGCCTGATGGTATGGAGAAAGAGACACTGAATTATTTGGCGCATAAATGGGTTACTGAACCAGCAAGATATGAACTAGAGTCTGTTATGGATGTCTTCCATCAGTGGGAAGAACCGAAACAGAGATACGTTTTTGATAAAATGTGTACTTTTCTTTCTGAGGATTTAGAGGAAAATGGTTTGGAGCCCAATCCGCCTAAGTTGTGTCGTGTACGGTTTGATTTTTCGACAGGTTTGATTGTGGGTTCAGATGTCGAGAAAGCAGTTGCGACGTTATTGTCGTTTAGGACTGAAGGTGTTTCCAGGTTATTGTTTAAATATGATTCTTCTGCTAAAAAGAAAGGGAAACAGTACCCCATGAGAGAAGTTCCCCCACAGTGGAGGGAAGGGGACCCAAATGCTAATCCACCTGTCCTGCCTCACTTCCAGCGTGTATGGGTACACGTTCCATGGAAGCGAGCTGAAGTTTTAGCCCTTAAGCAGACATTGCCTGATCCCCGTAAGAACCCTACAGGGTATTACAAGGAATTGTCACAGACTGCGGGGTCTTGCATTATGAATTTAGCGGACATAGACATGTTGTTTGGGAATGTTGTTCCACAGCCTTTATGGGGAAAGATTCGCCATGCAGACCATGCTCAAGAATTAGGTGACACATGGGCTAATATTGCTGCTGCAGATGCCCGACAAATTGGTGGTGCTAAACCTGAGCCTTTAGTGACAGAACTTCCTGGTAGAATTATTGATTACATGAAAACTATAATGCCTGCGATGCGTGTAAACTGGGATAAATTGTCTGCATGTAAGCAAAAGAAAGAAGAAACGGTATCAGATTTCTTCACCAGGTTTGAAGAAACGTTTGTGGACCACAGTGGTCAAGATATGAGCACGGAAGGTGGTCAACGTTTGTTCGTCGATAAATTTGTGCATAATCTGCTTCCTGAGTTGTGTAAAAAGTTAAAAGATTCAGAAAGTTCTTGGGCAGTTTACTCTTCAGCGCAGATATTGGCTACTGCACAGTACTACGAAAATAGAGATAAAGATGAGAGAGATAGAATAGAGAAGAAAACAAAAGATTTGAAAACGAAGGTTCTGTTACAACAAGCGTACCCGCCACATGGTGGTCAGAATAGTGGTGTACAGAACAACTATCAGAATAACTATCAGCCCCAACCGTTTCAGAGAAACTCGCAAAGAGCCGAGTATGCTCAACCACGTATCCCAGTAGGTCCCAATCAGTGTTCATATTGCAAGGAAGAGGGTCATTTCAAGTATAGTTGCCCTGCTTTGCTGCAGCGCGCAAATGGTACTTCCGGTTTAAGAGGTCGAGGTGTTCCACAAGCACCTAGAGGAAGAGGACGTGGATATGTTCCCCAGAACGCGCGCCCATTCCTCCCTCAAAACTCAATGAACAGATTTGATCAACAGGTTAATGCATCCGGTAGGACGGCTCAGTACTATACTGATGATTACTATACAGAGGGTGAGCATTTGGACAGTAATGATTGCTAGGACAGCCATAGACAAAGAGAGGGAGTTGTTTCAGTTCCAGTAGATCAGAGTGGGCCTTATGTTGAGGTGATTGCATCAGGTGTGTCAGAACCTTTTCTGTTGGATACTGGTGCTACCAAGAGTTCTATTATGCACTCAAAACTCCCTGGCGCACCTTTGTCTGGCGAAACAAATGTATCAGTAGGTTTTTCCGGCGCCCCAGTTAGAAATCCGATTTCTAACCCTATATCTCTTTCTGTTGGACCTTGTAAATTTGAAACACCCCTTATTTTGACGACAGGTTGTGGCGAGAACTTGTTAGGATTAGATTTGTTAAAAAGATTGTATGCGACATTGTATTGCTCTCCTTCTGGAGTGCAACTCACATTGGGTAAGAAAGTGGTTTCACCAATGTATTTGTCAAAGGACAGATTTCCACCAGAATTTTCGTCTCTTCCTAATACTCTTTGGGCTACTGGACCTAATGATGTAGGTCTTTTGGAAATTCAGCCATATGTGATAACATTAAAAGCCAATGTTAAAATGCCACGTATTCCCCAATACAAGATCTCTAGTGAAGGGGAAAAAGCGTTGATGGCAATTATTCGTGATCTGATTGAGAAGTATGTAATTGAAGAGACAAGAGGCAACGTTTGCAATAGTCCTGTTTTGCCTGTCTTGAAGCACACTGACCCTACTCAGCCACCTGTTTATAGGTTTGTAATTGATCTTAGAGAGGTGAACAAAATAGTTGTGCCACAGTTTCCAGTCGTCCCCGATATCACTGCATTGTTGACAATGATTCCGGCTTCAGCCACTTGGTTCTCAGTAATAGACCTGAAGAATGCTTTCTTCAGCATCCCTATTGCAGAAGAGAGCAGGGACATTTTTGGCTTCAATTTGGGAGGACGAAGCTTCAGATTTAAGAGAGCTCCTCAAGGCTATTGTGAAAGTCCATCCATCTATAGTCAGGCTTTGAAAGCACAACTTGACACTCTTATGTTACCTGATGGCGCCACTCTCATTCAATATGTCGATGATTTGCTAGTTGCCGCAGATACTAAGGAGATCTGCAAAGAAGCAACATTGTCATTATTGCGTCATTTGTCTGATTTACACCACAAAGTGTCCCTTTCAAAGTTACAGTATTGTCAAAAAGAAGTGACCTATTTAGGTCATCTCTTTTCGAAGGAGGGAAGGCAACTGACCCCAGAGAGAATCAGAGCTGTTGCAGCAATGAGTGTGCCAAGAACACAAAGAGAAGTGCGTGCTTTCTTGGGTATTACATCATATTGCAGACAATGGATACCTAATTTTTCGTTAATAGCCAAACCCTTGGTGGCATTAACTTGTAAAGATATACCGAATCCCGTCCCATGGTCTGAAGATTGTCAGAAAAGTTTTGTCGAATTACGTGATGCATTATGTTCAGCTCCTGTGTTGGGTACCCCCAACTACAGCAAGCCTTTTACATTGTATGTCCATGAGAAAGAAGGTTGTGCGTTAGCAGTTTTGACACAACAGTTTGGAGACAGGGAGCGTCCATGCGCCTATTTCTCTTCAACCTTAGACCCAGTAGCTAAGGCACTACCGAGCTGCTTAAGAGCGGCAGCGGCAGCTGCTGTTTCTATCCGACAGTCTGCTGGTTTAGTGATGAATAACACATTAGTCGTAATGGTTCCACATGCAGTGGACACGTTGTTAAACAGAACCAAGACACAGCATTTAACTAGTGCTCGATTGTCAGGTTACGAGTTGACATTGTTAGCAAGCCATGTACATATAAAAAGATGCACTACACTTAACCCAGCTACGTTATTGCCAATTGTGACGGAGTTAGATACTTCTGAACAACATGATTGTCTCCGTAGAACAGAAGAGGAAACGAAAGGGAGAATAGACCTTCTGGACACTCCCATTGCAAAGAGTGATGGTACTTTGTGGGTGGATGGTTCATGCTTTAAGCTTCCGAATGGTGACACGACTGCGGCATATGCTGTGACAACTTTGTGTACGATTGTTGAAGCTGCACGTATCCCACATAATTCAGCCCAAGCAGCTGAGCTAATAGCCCTAACAAGAGCATGTACAGTATCAAAAGGAATGAAAGTGACTATCTATACCGATAGCCAATATGCGTTTGGTGTGGCCCATAGTTTTGGGCGTTTGTGGAAGGAACGTGGGTTCCTGACCTCGCATGGAACTAAAATACAGCATGGTCAGTTGGTAAATGAGCTCCTTGATTCACTTACTTTACCATTGCAAGTTGCGATTGTGAAGTATAGCGCACATAAAAAGGTGACTGATGATGTTGGTCGTGGGAATGCATTTGCTGACGAGGTCGCAAAAGAAACGGCAAGGAATGTGATGAGCCGAATGTATGTCGCGAGCCCAGCAAGATGGATTGGTGATGTTGGAATGTGTGAAGACACGATAGAAAGCGTGAAATCGATTCAAGCTGAAGCCACAGAGAGAGAATTGAGTGCGTGGAGAGAAAGTACGGGTAAATTGGATGCGAATGGTTGTTGGGTCGAGTTGTCAGAACATCAGAGATGGTTGCTACCCGATTCGTATGTGCTTGCAGTAGTTACAATGGCTCATGGAATGGCTCACATCAGTGTGAAAGGAATTTGTAAGTTGTTGGCCCCAGTATGGCAAAATGCAGGAATTCCCAAGTGCGCAGAAAATGTAGTTAAAAATTGCATGGTATGCCTGAAACACAACCCTGGTAGAGGAACCCCAACTCCAGCTGGTCATTTTGCACCTCCTACGTATCCGTTTGAGGTCTTGCAGCTAGATTTCATCCACATGGAGAGGTGCAACAACTTAAAATATGTACTCGTTGTTGTTTGTGCCTTTTCAAGATGGGTGGAAGCCTATCCCCTAAAAGACAATACTGCGCTATCCACAGCCAAAGCCCTTGTGAAAGAGTTCTTCCCTAGGTTCGGAATGCCGAGAATGATCTGGAGTGACAATGGAAGTGAATTTGTGGGTCAAGTGATGAAGAAAGTATGCGAAGGGCTAGGCATCAACCAAAAGTTTCACGCTGCAAATCACCCCCAATCAGCTGGATTAGTGGAGTGCTATAACGGCACTCTAAAGCTAAAATTGGCCAAGATACAAGCGAGCTCTGGTCTCAAATGGCCTGACGCTCTACCCTTAGCACTCCTATCAACCAGAATGACTGTGCATTCACGAGTGAAACTTAGTCCTTACGAAATAGTCTTTGGCCGCCCGGCCAATATATGGGGAGTGCCTAGGCCCAAGAAATTCCGCGAGATAGAGCATCCTGTCTTGCTTGACTATCTGTATGAATTGACGGCTAAATTGCGTGTCTTACATCAACAGGTCCACGACACCTTGCCTCCGGTCTCTGAATCTCCAGGTCATCCCATTGAGCCTGGATCCTGGGTTTTAATAAAGAACTTTCAGCAAACCAAAAACGAGCAGCCCAGGTGGACCGGACCGCACCTCGTTCTTCTCTCCACAAGATCAGCTGTTCGAGTAGAAGGGAAGAAACACTGGATCCATGGGACCCATTGCAAAAGGGTACCCCTACCTCTGACATGTGACCGGTGGGTCCAGGAAGGTATCGCCGACTCAGAGACTGAAACCGTGCCACGTTTTTTGCCTTTCAGCGATGCACGAATAAAAGGAACACTCACTGAGAAAGAAAGTGATGACATTTTACAATCAGCAGTATCACCGTCAGTCCGATTGGACACTACAGAACCTGAACTCCTTTTTCAGGACCACACGATACCTAGGACTAACCGTTATAATCTACGACCAAGAACAAAGGACAAATAAAACAGTTTACTTTTCTTCTCTTTAGCAAAGTTCTCCAATATGGAAAATTATTTTTGAATGACTTTTTGCTTTTTGTATTTTTTGAACCTCCATCCGGGTTCAGCTGTAGGATCGTGGCTGAAAAGACTTAGGGGGGTAGCCTGTGGACACAAGGTCTACAGGTCTGGTTTGTTCTAGGGCGGCCTGGAACATTCAGAACACTCCTAAGTGAAGTAAACCAACCGCCACGAGCGGCAACGGTTAGAGGATGGAATCTTTCCAAAATGGAGAACATGTTGAAAGACTGAGTTTCAAGAAGAGAATATGTGAAACGATAACCAGGAAACGGTTTTTGCTGCTGTGCATTTTTATGTTATTTAGTATACTTATGTTTTTTATAGGATATATTTTATTCTGTTTTAATGTGATATTGGCACCCACTACCTCGTCTGCACCTCCTCCTTCCACTGTTTCCCCACATTCTTTTCAACTCCTCCCTAAACATGAATCTGCTAGGAGACTAGAGTTCATTAATAACTCCTTCATCCAGCTTTTGCACCAACACCAACTAGTGATAAATACAACTAACTGTTGGGTGTGTGGCCTTATGCCTCACACAGCAGATAAAGGTATCCCTTATCTGATCCTGCCTTTTAGCCACAATGGTTCCGTGTGGGCATTCAGAACGATATTCATCTATGCACACTACCCCCTACGTTTTGCGGAAGACAACCCTAAGAAAAATGCTTTGGTTAAAGGAATCATAGACATGATGAAGGACAATATCTCCTACGAGACTATCCCCAGAGATGAGACAATGGCATATATAGGATGGAACATGACCGGATATGAAGCCACAAAGAATGAGAAACAGCAAGCTAAGATATCTTCCCTGATTTGGGTTGTACCCCATCAGGGTCACCTGTGTCTGCAAGGTACTGGCAAGAATCCCAGAGCTCAGCTAGGGGAAAGCGTCTGCACTGAGACATATGTCTTCGCATCTCAGACCTCCCCTCCGCTTTTGGCAGCTAAGGGTACCTATTTCATCTGCCATGATAGAGCCTTTACATGGTTGCCCCCTGACTTTTCGGGCACATGCTTCGTTTCGTTCCTGTTGCCCCCTACCTACACAGCAGCGGCAGATTACCACAAGACAAGGATAGTTAGAGGCGTCTTCAGTGAAGAAGACACTGCAGGACAAGAATTTGGGGACTTCGTAAAGGGTTTTCTGCCGTTCTGGGGACAAATAAGTAACAGCAGGAGTATAAGGCAATTGATAAGAGTGGTTGAATCCACTGTGGCTGAAACCGCTGGTGCCCTTGGTAACTTGACTGCTGAGCTCCAGTCGGATCGTCTTATGACCCTTCAGAACAGGGTCGCATTAGATGTCATACTTGCAGACCGGGGTGGAGTATGTACATTGATCCAGTCGAGTTGCTGTGTTTTTGTCCCAGATAACGCTCCAACAGTATACCAGGCCATCTCCAAACTGCATAGAATTTCCGAATCTATTCATTTAGATAAAGGAGATTGGTCATTAATGGGATGGCTCTGGGAACTGATATCAGCATGGGGATGGAAGATTCTGATGGTCATTGGGATGATCTTGGCCATTCTTTTCCTGTTCTGTCTATGCGTGCAGTGTGCTCCTGCGATATGTGGCCTCTGTGTTACATCATGCATAAGGAAACCTGCACCAAGAGACGAGCTAAATACTAGGATGATGTTACAGCAACATCTCAACGACTTTAGAAACATAGACCTGGACTCAGATTAGCATGAGAATAGGTTTATTGCCTATGTAAGGGCAAAAGGAGGGTTTGTGGTTCTAAAAATTCTGGACCCATGTAATCTGCTTTGCCACAGCAGTACGATTTTAGTATCAAAAGACCGATAATGACTAGTACACTAAGCATGAGCATTTTCGCTCAATTCCAGCAGCGTTTTCACCTCGAAATCGCCATTTTCGTCCTGCACTCGTGGCTCCCATTTTATACACGACAGCCATTTTAAAAGTTGCCCTCACATAGGCTTATAATACAGTCAGATTTGATTCCAAGGACACGTACACCTTGATTGACTTTTCTCTGACCTGGGCAAGCTGGAACCATTGCCTCAGGCCAAACCTGTTTGGTCAGTCCCTCTCCCAGTGGCCGAATCAGATAGCATCAAGGCACACCAGGCCATAAAACCCTTATTATCGCTCACACACCCTGCCTAACTTGCTCACACCTGCACCTGCTCTTTTCTTCTTCTTACTTTACGAGGGCGAGGTGCCCGTTTTTATTGGGGGTCCACACTTATCTGATGTGAAATTCTAGGCCTTGCCGGGTAATTTATTATGGGTTGGATGACATGAAATATGAGGTTTCATCATGACACTGTTTTTTCCTTTGTAGTGAAAACATGTGAATGACCAACCAAAATGTCAAGAATGTTTGCCTGAAGCTTAAAAAACTGTATATAAGGAAACCTGACTTTGCATTGAAACACAGTCTCCTGAGAACATACAAGTCGTGCTGTTGTACTTCTAGGACGCCTGTCAATTGGTTGCAGCCAATAAATTCGATCTTTGACTTCACCTAGAAGACTCTGAGTTTCTGTAGTCTGAATCAGGAAAGTACCCGAGGTCTTTGGGTGTACCCTGGCACCGCTGGGTTACCGGATCAGTACCGGTTCTGAAAAACCCAGTACCACATATCCTAGAGGCTCACTAATAGATGGGAAGATATCTATGCATATTCTGTGCTTGCCTTAAGAGTTCTGCTCACAATTCCAGGGACAGTAGCATCTGCTGCAGTTTCTCATGCCTCAAGTTGATAAAGACTTACTTATGCTCAATGTTGTCCCAGGAACGATCATCAGGATTGGCCCTTCTTTCAAATGAGATATTGCATCAATATTGGACTACAGTGAAATAATTGGTCTTTATCAGAAGGAAGGTTAGGAAGATCACATTTTAGCTTGTAGTGCAATACATGAGATATTGCTTTGTCACAATGAATTTCCTTTTTCAATATTGTCCTGTCAGAAATAACTCATTACGCTCTTTACAGTGTTGTTTTTCAGAGTTTAACTTCTGTTTTGTTCCTCCTTCGGACCAGGTTGTGAAATTTATGCTGATGTTTTGTTGCCACCTCTGGTTCCTTTTAAATTATAGGGGCATATCCTGATGTGCTCAGAGGATCATCACTGACTAATCATTGAAGGAGCCAGTAAGTGTTAAACTCATTCTGTTGCCTTGTATTATATCCCTTTTTGTTATAATTGAACTTTTTGATAACCTGTTATATGTATTTGTTTGTATTAGGATGTAGGTGAAATGGGGCAGATTCTACAAATGACCTCCAGATGCCAACAGGACATGATACGAAGATGGCAATTTCGTTTTTTTCCATTCCTACCCCTACCCTTATTTTCCCTAAGTTGAACGACCCCATAAAGTTAGAAATATATACAACAATGGTGCTACCTTTTGGGGGAGATTAAGGGATTGTCATCATAATCCTGCCATTCTGCCACTACTACTTCCTACAGTTCTGACACCAAATCAAAAAACTTGGTTTGAAAACCCCTTGAATCTACAGCATAGCTTTACTTTAAACAGCCAGATACTAGACCTTCCCCAATGAATCAATACCAGGGAGCCCCTCAACGAGAATAATCTAGAATGTTGGAGTTACTCTATTTATTTTATACTGGAATTGTATTTTTATGTGCTTATCAATTTTTCTTTTCTCCTCATTGTTCGATTGCAATCTTTCCTTTTATCTGCTTTTTATAAGACATGTAGATTTTATCACCTGTTTTCCACCTCCTCATCGCATTGTGTGAGAAATGTTTAATTCTGTATTCTGAATGCAAAAGCTTTGGTTTGTGGTTTTCTGTCAGCCTTCTTTTGTTCTGATCACTGATTTGTATAGCTTTCAAATTAAAATAATAAATACATGTAGCAGACCTCAACTTTGTGTTGCTATTCCTTGTTGCATAATTCTTACCAGTGATGCCTTTCAATTTATTTTACAAAATGCTCTGAAATTGTTACCATGCCCTAATCTGCAATCAGTTATCATGGAGTAAAAATATCCATCCTTGTGCAATCTGCACCTAGCTTTTCCATCCAATGTAACTAATGTAATCCACTTAAAGGAGTTTTAAAATATAGGGATTTATTTCATTTGGCTATGTATCTTATTGTGCACGTTACTGATATACACACTAGGTCTTTTCAAAGATGCCAAATAAGATCAATAGTTCTGTGATGTCACTTCATGTGATGTCACATGCAAATCAAAGGGGCATTACACCTTCCCTTTTGACCGGGGCCCCAGAAGTCCTATGACCGGCCCTCCTGCAACGGTACAAGCATTCCATGAGTCAGCATTAACATGCACACAGGATTTTGACGCAGCACAAACTCTAGAACTGCACTGCAGATCTGTCAGACTAAATGAAACATCCTGCCACAAACTTGGCAACCTTCCGAAAGCTTTTGGCTGGCAGGAGACTGTGTCCCTGTCCTACTTTTTTAGATGGGTATCAACCTGACAAGCTGGCATGCAACTGGTTCCAATGCAATTTAACAGCCTTACAAAGACACATGCCGGATACGTGACTGATCCCAACCTAATTATTGTTGCTTTTCGAGTGCACCAGTCCAGATGGTGATATACTGTACTCTCTTCATTATCCCCCATACCTTTCGAGTGCACCAGTCCAGATGGTGATATACTGCAGTTGCATCTCACAAGACGCACAATGGGCGAGGGGGTTAAATTACAAATTATAAAAATAAAAAACACTTACCTCCTCCGCTACGCACTGCTCCATCTGCTTCTCTGCAGGCAGAGACTCCCAGCCTGCTCTGCGCCAATCCTGATTCTGCTCAGAGCAGTGTCAGGATTGGCTGGGAGCGACCAGCCAGGGTACTCCCATGCAGACTGGGAGCCTGCACAGCAACTGTGTTCCTGGGCGTGAAAGAGCCCTATGCACATGTGTGTTTGGCCGGCCTGTGACGGCCAGCCAAATACACACGCGCTCTGAGTGGGAGTGCTCTCAGTGCACGTCACCCCCTTGGCCCTGCCCCTTTCCCCCAAAAAACGATAATAATCAATGTTTATTATCGTTTTTGGGGACAAGGTTTGCAGCTGCTACTGCTGGCGGGGGAAGGGGAAGGGGCGAAACTCCTCCCCCCTTAAGAAGGAGCAGCCCCTGATATACTGTATTCTCATCGTTAGCCCCCAAAGGCATTACACAGACATATACCCAGGCTGGGTTCTTTATTAAGGTTGTATTTTCCTAGCCTAATTATCCAAACAATTTTCCTCCCTGGAATAACAGGTATGACAATCAGTCACTCACAGAACCCGAGATCAGCCCTTCTCCACGCTTGCACTGCCACTCCCTCATCTCCACTTCTAGCTCTCCTTCCACTTCCCCCGGACACCCCTCCTCCTTTGATCCAGAGCCGACAAGAACAGCAGCTCCCTGGCTTGGGCCGAGATAGATCGTCATCGTCCGGTCCGTGACTCAACTATGTGCGGATTGGTTTAGTGACCAGAAATGCTCCAATCCAGGGTTACTTTACAAATTACCATTTCCTCTCAAATGCGATAGGTTCTTATGTGATCCGGAAAAGCCGAAATTATGGGCAAATTATATCCGTTACAAAACCAGTAATAAAACAGTGGATATTAGGTTAAACTTTCGGACACCTCGTGTATCTGGGGCAAAGTTATCATCTTGTCCTGCGTTTCTGGAAATTTTCAGGGTTGACGGGGCTGTAATCCGTCCTCCGTGGCGGCTCTATGAGGCTGCGTAGCTGTACACAGTAGACAAGGCGTCGGACAAACTTGGGGTAGGTTTAAAATTATTTGTAGCTGTAGCTAAACACGTTTTGCGACATCGCTGGCAAATAGTTATAGTTGTCCTAATTAATAACGTTCTTACTGTTCTTGGCTGAAAACCATAAAAAATACAACCACGTCTGATTTGCACAGAACGTGCATTGCGCGCACTTTGACATGTCATACATACCCTTGAGTCGTTCGCTTGAATACGATTTCCAGGCCTCTTAAATTTCCTGTTTTATTATCATTATAAATCCTTTCCTTTTGAAGTTTCTGGACAACCCTTATCTTGCCAAAAAGATGAGTATAGATAAGTAACCCCTGCCATACGTTATAAGGATTTTACAAGTCCGCGTGGAGTTCCATAGCCATATAAAGGAACAAGGCCAAAGGCCAGCTTCCTTTCTAAGGTTATGTAACTCTAAAGTGACCTGCAATAGCCTTATCATATACTTCAGGGGTACTTTATTCCACATAAAAAAAACACCATAATCTTTCCCACAAACCCCTTAAAACCTCTGTGCGTAGCTCTTTCATTTGAAAGAGACTTCACGTTACCAAGCATGGAAAAATATCACCTCTAGTGTAAAATCAAACGCATCAAAAACCTGTTAGATAGTTGTTTAAAAAGATGTTAGAAACAGCTCAATACAAGTGTGTGTGTGTTTTTTTTTTTTTAAGGTGCAATAGTTCGGAAAGTCTAGAAACAGTCATAAACGTTCAAACTTTCCTATAATTATCTAAGGAATGCAAAAAAACAAACGTGGTTTCTGAAACTCATTGTAAACTAGAAAAATAGAGCAGAAGAAAGAAAAGCAACCTTTCATTTTCATTGCTTTATAGAGATTCTTCAAGAGACTGACCTGCTTTCCTCCTTGGCTGCTGCGTCTGGTGGCTGGTATTGACTTTAAAAAAGGTGTCACAAATCGATTTTCAAGAAATTCAGGACAGGACTTTATAGAGAAAAGGCAGAATTATGTGTGTGTGTGTGTGTGTGTGTATATGTATTCACTGAAAAAAACAAAGGTTACAGGGACGTTATCATTAGGTTCTGAATTTACTCGTATAACACCATAGCAATTCAACAGTTTTAGTTAGAATTATTTAAAGTAACTATAACTTGCACCCTAAGGTAACTATAACTCGGGTCCTCACCATGCACACTTTTCTCATCAATAATTTTATAGCAAATGTTGCAGTGATAATAAATGTGCAATAGAAAGTGTCATCAATGGTCTAATATGTGGAGTAATTAGCTGTGCATGGTGAAGGTGTGAGTTATAGTTACTTGCAATAACTCTACCTATAGCTGCTGAAGTTCTATGGTTTTGTATGAGTAAATTCAGAACTATAATGCCACTGTAGTCTTTATTTTTTTCAGTGCATGTCTATGTTTTTTTTAACATAAAGTAATTGTAATAGCTACAGATTAATCCAACCACCGGCCTGCAGTTAAGCCCTTATAACCACCCAACCCCGCCCTGCACACGGCCGTTAGCCGTGCGCCGGGGGAGTTGGCCATAGGTCCTGTCTCTGTCAGTGGAGCTGTGAGGGGGTGTGTCAGTGTCTGAGTAAGTGGGTGCATGAGGGGGTGTGTAAGTGGGTAGGTGCATGTATGAATGAATTCATTAATATATGAATGAGTCTGTGAATGTTTTTTTTCTTTAATTTTTTTGCTTATTCCGAATATTTGCTAATATCCAAGAATATTCTTGAATATTGCGCATGGTGAAGAAAAGTAATTTTAAACCCATGATGTGACCCTCAAACACCCCTATATCGCACCCCTGGGGTCAGGGTACCTCTACCTTGACCCCTTATACCACTTATTTCTATTTCCAGCCCTGAGGAGCCCCTCCCATAACATAAAATGGCGGCTAAAAATTTCTTGTCAGGTTGTGGCCAGCCATTCACAGCATTCCTGTTGGTGCGCGAATACTTTGCAACAAATTTGCGACCAGCGATATCCAAATTTATTTTCCCTTTAATTTCTCAAATATGACTGAACGCACTTACACCAAATTAGCGAAAACACAATCTGCATACCGAAAGCTAACTTTCTGCCAAATTTGGTGTAATTCCGTCTGCCGGTTCGGGCTGTAGTTGTGTCTAAAGGTCCTATGGGAATTGACATGGGAAATGCAATGTTTTTTGACCCCCCTCCCCCATTTTATCTCGGTCCCCGCTTGACAGATCACCCCAAAACTTTCCATGTGCAACAAGAATCACTTTGTTTTGGAAAATTTCATGAAGTTTCGTCAAACAGTGCCAGATATAGGAAGGTCAAAAACGTTTTTTTCTATGGAAACATTGTCCTACCTATAGCTAGTACCGACCACCACTAGATAATATATTGTAGTACCCAATGCTTGTCATCTGGTGTATTTTTTATTTATTTTTTTGTGGGGGGGGGTGTCAGGGGTCAGGATGCACTTAGGTAGGTTTGTGAAGTAACAATTCCTCACAAAATGCAGCAGTTAATACAGCTTTTATTAAGCAATTTTAACCTCAATAGAACCCTATTTTTCCCGGGAGCAACAGAGAAATGACTCCTGGAACACAGTGACATCACAGCTTGTTACAGCATCGGCAGAAATGTAACACATCTTCTTTCCCATAACAAACAGACAGTTTTCAAGATATAAGTGCAAAACTATAACATAGCATCAGTATGCACACAGAAATACACATGCTACTACCAGAGTTTTCAGTTTAAGACAAATATTTGCAAACCTAGCTGGCAGCTCTGCATCGCATACCATGGCCTACGTCCTTTGCACTGGTGCTATTGCTCGTCTCCTCGCCCTCTTTCACCTTCTGTAGCTCTGCCCCCACTGAGTCTTCATCATGACCTTACTAAATCCCCCTCTGTTCTTTCTCTCTTCACACTGTTGCCCTCTCTTCTTTCTCTCTTACTATAATAAAGGGCCACTAACCCGTATTCCATCTCTCACCATTTTCAGCACTGCATGCCATTCATGTACATTCTCCGTAGTTCCCAGTTCAGAGAATATGTTTGTCACAGCCTTTCTTTAACCCAAATTGCCCTTCACCCAATTTCCTTGCTGTAACCAGCTTCCCTCTTGTACTTCTTGTCTTTGCCTATCCACTGTGTTTACAACTTTGTTTTTAGTTACCTAGCTCTGGACATGTGAAAAGCTGTTTTCCCGTTGCTCCATATTGGATGCTACAATATACCCAAATAATTTCCTCTATAGCTTCCATCCCATTCTTTCTGCTGCTCACTGCCATTTAAATGCTATCTTTGATCTGGTGATTCACATGCTCCACATTGGCACTGACCTATGGGTTATGCAGTGACCCTTATGTGCTTCACACTGTGCTCAAACAAGACATTCTGCACTCAGTATAAGGTAAGTTACGTCCCATTATCTGTAATCAAGAGGCTTAGTAGCCTTCCCTCCTTAAAATTGTTTGATGCACCTTGATGGCTGACTCTGGTGATTTTCTTCAGAAACGCCACCTCCAATGACCTGGAAAAGATATTGACCATCACCGTAGTTTACTACTGAGACTCTCCTAAGTAACCTACCCTTCTAGTACAAAAAACGTTTGCCAAGCATCTTCTGACTTGTCATATTTTACCCATAGGTCCACGTCCAACTTTCAGTCTTTACTCACTCTTTTTACACATATAACCTCTTCACATCATCACCCAGACTCAAATGTTCTCCTTCAGATGTTTGTCAGGTTTTGACATAAGAGTACTTCTCATGCAAATTCTATCAATATTCTCTTCACTCCTTCAGGTGGAATGTATCTTTCTCTCCTCATAACTAGGTGGGTGCTAGCCCCTAAGTTTATTTTGCCTTTTAACTTGTCATAACACCATAATCCCGGAGCCTCTGTTCTGCCCTCCCTTCCCATCTTCAATAGCATTTTCCTCACATCTTCTCTCACCACAAGTGGGATTTTTCTCATTCAATTTAATTTTATTTATATATATATATATATATATATATATATATATATATATATATATATGTGTGTATATCCCTTCAAAGTACCAATTTTCTCTGAAAAAAAGAACTGCTTTTTTAATTAAGACGCTGCTACTTAGAATGTGCTCAGCACTGGGATCTAGAATGATGTGCAGGTCAGAATAGAGTGCCCATGATAAAAATGTTGCTTTTTCCAGATGCTTCTCTCTTTGAATAAAAACATAAACCAAATTAACCCAACTATATTATATCATCTCCTTTATACCCTTTTGGGTCTGTACAGCTACATTTCAAATCCTTTCCAAGCCAGCTTCCTCAGTGCTGTAGGCACGATTGTGTACAATGACACTGGATCCACTGTGAGTTCCACCTCCCTGTCATCCTCACCAGATCTTCTTTTTTTTTTCTTTGGTTTTGCTTCTTTTCTCCTCATCCTTGTTTTCAATGTATAGCATTAATTCAGCGCCATCCCATCCTTTCTGTATACTGGCTAGCCTGAGCCTGTGTCTGTCGTGGTAGGCCCTGGTAAGATTGAACCATTTCCCCACATTTGCAACAACCTTTGTCGTGGAAAAACATCCCTTGAAATATGCCGCATGTGTCCTGCTACCACACCTATAACAACCTTTGAAAGTAGATTTGCTGTGTGCACCTCTGACCTTGCTGGTACACCCACCCTTTTAGGGGCACGCTACTTTTTTTGATTCACCTTCCTTAGGCACTCTGTTTCCTCCTTTTTAGGTTAAAGATTATCAGACAGTGCAGCTTTCTGGTTTGCTAGCATCATCTTGGGGACATTTGGAAAGGTTACCTGGGAATGAATTCCGCCCATTGCTTACCTTTTGGCTTTTGTTTTGTAACTCACATTTGCTTGCTTTCTATTTGTTTTAGGCTGTCCAGCTTGTGTTCATCCCTTCTGTGGCCCATACCCTATTCACTGTATTCTTCCATCAGTACTCGCTTTCTGCAAAGAGCCCTTCAAATCTTGTTCTCATCTTCTCACATTTGCTGTACATTCAGAGACAGAGGTCAACTGTCAGGCTCTGTCTTCCAAGCTAGGTGTTTGCTTTTGGATTTATGTGGCAATCATGCTGGCCACTGGGGATGTGCTGGATGAAGGCTGTACAATGTTATTTATTTCTAGAACATAACAACATTTAAATGTATGGAAATGAATTGTTCAGACGTGACAAGATATCAGAATTAGGAAAGCGCAAATTATGCACTTTTGTTTTGGTAATTCTCAAGTGTGGTTGTAACAAATATTTTATTATGACAAAAACAAATCAGACTATGATGACACCAACACATTATCATTTGTGTGCTGTATACGTTTATCAGTAAAACTGTATGTTGGTGCAAATGTAATCATCATTTCAATTGAAGATATGTTGTCTGTAATGGCAGTGTGCAACCACACCATGCATAATTCACTTTACCCCGCCCCACTCTACTCTGCACCACTCCATGCCACTGCACTCTACTCTGCACCACTCCACTTTATGCCACTCCACACTGTGCCACTGCACTCTTGTCTGCACTACTCCACTCTATACCACTTCACTCTACGCATCTCTGTTCTACTCTGCACCACACTACGCTATCACAGTAGTCTACTCCACTCTACAATGCATCACTGCACTCTACATCACTCCAGTCTCTACCCTCCCCTCTTCACTCTACACCACTCCATCCCATGTTACATCACTCTGCAATACTGCACTATGTCACTCTACTCTATGCTACTCTACTGTACCCTACACCATTCCACTTTACCTTGCACCACTCTTCTCTGTGCCACTTCCCTCTACTCTGCTCCCCTGCACTTTTTCCCACTCCATTTGCGCCCCTCTGCTCTATGGCACTGCATTCTACTGCACTTCTGTCTACACTGCACCACTCCACTCAGCTCTACTGTACTCTGCACCACTCTGTCACTGCATTCTACACCAATGCACTCTACTCCACTTTCCCCAAAACCTATGTACTCTACAGCACTGCATTCTATGCCAATCTACTCCACACTATTGCTCTCTACACTACTTCACTTTACGGCACTCTGCTCTACACTATTGTATTTTGCATCACAGCACTCTGTTGTACTCTGTACCACTGTACTTAACACCAGCAGTTCTTGGAGACCACTGGGGGTCCGCAAGGCATACACAGAGGGTCCCTGATTGCCTAAAAAATATTAACATAATAATAAGTTTATACAAATAAAGAAGCAAAATGTAAAATTAAACATTTTAAAATGTTCTGTAAATGTGGAGGAATTTGAAATTGGAGACTAAAAATTAAGTTGCTATCCTTTGATTGATTCGTAGGAGCACTACAAGTGCATGGAACAGAATATATTATGGGCGATGGGTGGCCTTAAATATAAAAAAGCTTCAGCCTTCCCATTAAAATTTGTATTTATTTATATTAATTTGTGATCATAAATGCTATTTAATCGTTTGTGTATTTGATGAAATATTATTTCTATATTTTTGTGTATCGTTTTGCAGTTCTAACTATCAAAAGTGCTTGGGCTAGGGTATCCGGATTCCATTAATTACTCAGTGGGGCGGGGACAGTCCCTATATTTCAATAATTATTCACTTGGTCCCCCGAATTCCAGTAATGATAAAGTGAGGGTCCACAGAAGTCAAAACATTGACCACCACTGCTCTCTATGCCACTCTACTCTGCACCACCCTAATCCAGTGCCCTCAACGCCGCTGCACTCTACTTTACTGCAATCTATGCCAGTACAGTCTAGGCCATTACCCTCTATGCTAATCTACTCAGCAACAGTGCACTCTCCACCACTGAACTTTGTGCCACTCTACTTTATACCTCTACACTCTACTGCACTCTTGTCAGTGCACTGTGTGGCACTACACTCTAGGCCTATGAGGAAATGGGGTGTATTATATATCTTTTTTTTTATCTCTTTATTGAATTTTACAGTTAGCAGCTCTTACATTGATTAATAAACAGTGTATTTTTTTATGCAATTGTGAGTTTCTTTTTTTGTTTTCCGTTATTTTACTTCTGATCATTTTATACATTTTGTTCTACATATTTAGCAGTTAGAATCTTTATTGTATTTGGTTCAAAGAGCATTGTAAAAGTAATGAGAAAACTGTAAAGAAGAAAACAAAAGATGAAGAAGCCAGAATGGGGCTGTGAAAACAAGGTTATATATATAATAATGGGTTGGGGGGAGGTGAGAAAGATGCTAGTGATGAAGATGCGTTGGTGGGGGAGTTGACGGTTTCTTTGTGGATGTTTGTTAGGCTGGCGAGGTCCGTGTGGGGTTTTGGGGGTTCTGTATTTCAGTCTTGTGTGTTTCTTTTAGAGGAGTATTGCGAGTACTTGTGTATGGTTTGCGGTTGTAGTGACTTGTTGCTGCAGTCATTTTTCACCCTGGTATAAAGCCAGATTGATCTGGGTGTATTAGGGTAGTCATTAGCGGCAGGAGGCGATTGGCTAGGATTTTCCCCAGAATTTTATAATCCGAATTTAATAGAGATAAGGGTCTGTAGGAGCGGACGTTTAAAGGGTCACAACCTTTTTTGTGTAGGACTACAATTGTCGCTTCCCTTTGCGTTTCTGTGAGTTGTCCTCTTTCATATGCTTCTTGTAGCATAATTTGGAGTGATGTGTGATTATCTGTGGTGTGAAAGTTTGGTAGTATTCGATGGGGAGACCATCTGTTTCTTGAGTCTTATTGTGTGCCAACTGTTTTAATGCCTGTAGTATCTCTTCCCTTTCGATTGGTCTATCAAGGTTAGTTATTTGTTCTGCATTTAGTCTTTTCATTGGGGTTTGTTGAAAGAACTTTGCCAGTTGTGTCGGATGTGGGGGAGGTTCAGCTGTGTACAGTGTGCTATAGTATTGTTTGAATGTGTCGTTAATCTCTTGTTGTGTGTTTATCATTGTTCCTGTGTCTTGGCGTATAGCGTTTATGGGAGTGACTTTCTGTGTCCCTTTTGCTAGCCACGCTAACAATCTGCTAGAGCGGTCGCCTTCAGCGTGTAGACGTGCTATGTAGTGTTTATGATCGAATTTACACAATCGTGTCTCGGTTGCGTTCCATTGATTTTTGAGGTTAGCTAGTTCGTTACTATTGCCTCTCCCCAGAGCCATTTCACATTGTGTGTTGCGAATTTTGCTTTCTGTTTCGTGTAGTTCTGCACTTAATGCTCGGCGGACCCCTCCTGCCGTTGCTATACACATGCCCCTTATAACTACCTTGTGACCGTCCCATTCTACAGCACGTGATGTTGTTGTCTTTGTATTAATTGCGAAGTATGTTTCTATTTCTTCTGCTATTTTAGACCGGAAAGGGGGATCTCGTAATAGGGTGGGTTGTAGGCGCCATGTTGGTATGCATGTTGTTTGTCTGCCCCATTTTAATGTTACTAGTAGCGGACAGTGGTCTGATAGGGTTTTGGCGAGGTATGTTGCGTTATGTATCATATGTGCTAGCCCGTTAGTGCATAATAATAAATCTGTTCTCGTATGGAGATGGTGTACTGGTGAGTAGAAAGAGTATTCTCTATCTGTGGGGTGTAAGCGTCGCCATATGTCTCGTAGTTCTCTTTCTTGTATCCATTTATTGAATGCACAGGACAGTGTCTTGCACTGGGTGTCTCTCATTGGGGGGTGTGATCTATCTAATGACATCTCAATTATACTATTAAATTCACCTCCCCAAATAGTGGGTATGGTCGGGTCGTATGGGATTTGCGTGGTGATAGTTCGGAGGAATTCTCCCTGTCCCATGTTGGGTGCATATAGTCCAATTATCGTTAGGTGCTTTCCGTCTAACTCTCCATCTAGACTAGTGTATCTTCCATTGTTGTCTGTATGTACATTTTTGATTGCGTACAGTACACCCGGAGCTATCCAAATTAATACTCCCTTCGCATATGTCGAGGTTTTGGTTCCGTGTGTTATTCCCGACCATTTTTTGTCTATTTCACGCAGTTCGTGTGCTGTGGCATGCGTCTCTTGTAGGATAGCTATGTGTATTTTGTGTCGTTTAAGGTATGAGTGTATCTTATGTCTTTTAGTCATATTTGCTAGTCCCCTAACATTCCAGGTTACTATATTATATACCGTCATTTTGTGTGGATTGCTTAGTATAGTGTGTTTCACGTGTCCCGGGTCCCAGGCCGTTACACACGCCACGCCCCAAATCTCCTTTGTGTGGGATATTAAGCATCTTGTGGGAGAGAGTAAAAGTAAAAGAGAGAGTAGAACTTACATTGGTTAATCTTACTGGGGGCTGCAAGGCACAACTGGTGCAACTTTGTACATTTGCAACTGCAAGGTCTTTTCGGTTACCCATTGGGTTGGGGGGAGGGGCGTTGTTCTGTTTCCCAGAGTGTCTCCGATTTCCAGCCCGGTTGTTTGTACTTGCATCCCCTCACGTGTTCTATTTGTGTCAAGTCTGGTTGTTGCTCTAGGCTTACTTGATTTTTGGGGGAAGAGTTTCTGTGATATTTTCATTGTTCTGCTTTTGTTCCTTGAGTTCTTGAGTGCGCACTGAGGAAGTCCCACTATTACAGAGTTAAAGGTCATCCGCCGAGCGTGGGGTAAACATTGGTCCCGCGGTGAGTGCCGACGCAGTTAGGCCTTGTTGACTGTTCGTTGAGTCTGAATCTGAATTGTTTGTGTCTTGGCTGGATCGTGGTTGAATGGATGAAAACCTGTTCGCCAGTTTTAAGACTTGGAGTTGTTCCGCCTCTACTTGCGATTTTATTGGACCTGATTCTGTCTTACGTGTTGATTTTTCTTTTGCGTTGCGATTGTGGAGTCAGCCACTCTTTTTGTTTTCGGGTCTCATCTGTAGGGTCTATCAGTCCTTTCGCATGTATCCAAGTCCATGCATCTTCTAATGTTGGGAATATATGCGACCTTTCACCGTCCACTACCCGCAGTTTAGCTGGGTACATCAATGAGTATGAATAGTTTTTATCTCTCTATTTGTTTTGCTGTGTTGAAGGTAGCGCGTTTGCGTTGGACTTCAGCTGTGTAGTCTGGGTAGGCGTGATTTTTGTGTTCTCTATGTCAATTGGGCCTGTTGTGCGGAAGTTTCTTAGTATCTGGTCCCTGTCTCTGTAGTTGAGAAGTCTCTCGATTAGTGGTCTTGGTGGGGCTCCCGGATGGGGAGGGCCCCCTGGAACTCTGTGTGCTCGTTCCACTATTAATAGTGGTGGGGGGTCGTTTGTAAATATATTTTCACTAAGCCAGCGCTCTAGGAATAGTTCTGCGTTTGGGAGTTCGGTCTTCTCCGGGAAACCGAGGAATCTCACATTATTGCGGCGAGAGCGCCCTTCCGCCTTGTCGGCCCGTTTGTTTAGGCGTAGTATTTCAGTTTCCTGTTGTTGAAGCCGTTGTTTTAGGTCTGTTATGTCTGGTTGCGTCGATTTAAGGGTTATTTCAGTTGTTGCAACCCTTTCTGTGAGTTTTCGTTGTTCCATTCGAAGCGTGTTGACTTCAGCCACTACAGTGTCTATTTTTCCTTCTAACGATGTTTTGGTGTCAAGTATTGTTTGGAGTACCTTTTCCATTTGCACGGAGTGGGCGGCTAAGGTCTCTGTTACTCTGTGTAGGACATTTGGGTGAGGTTCTATGTCCATTTCTGAGGCTGATGAGGGTCCAGTTTCAGTTTGTGTTTTTTTGCTTTCGGTTTCACCATTTTTATATCAACCTTAAGTTCAAGTGTTTCAGATTCTAAGTTTATGCAGATTGTCCTCCGCGGTAGCAACCCGTCTCGGGACCGTTGATCAACAACGTCGCTCTATCCGGTGGTCTTGATTTTATAGTTGTGACTGCATGTGTGTTTGGTGCTATGTCCCGAATTTGGGGCTAGGTGAGGTAGAGATCCCCGCCACCCTGCGCGTGCATGCAGCTGTCACCCCGCTCCCCTCTCAGCCGTGTTTATCCTGTGACATCCGGCCCGTGCCCCTCGACAACTTCCACACTAGTGAGCCTCTCCGTGTCAGCCGTAGAAGAACTGCAGAAATGCGCAGCTATAGTGGAGCGGCGCCGCACCGCGTGCCTCGTTCGATTTATCGGGTTGATTTAAGCGTTGGTGCTTATTGCGCACGTCCACCGATGTCGGTGTCGTCTACGGGTTTCAGCGCGTTCAACGGCCGGGGCTCGATCTCACCTCCATCGTTTCTTTAGGCCCTTTGCTCCGCACCACCCCGCCGATCACGTCCATGTTTAAGCGATTTTGAGCCCTCGTCGCTAGGTGTTTCCGCTCGCCCAAGGCCTAGCTCCGCAAGTGGTCTCGGCGTTGGTAGTGGCGTTAGCAGCGGTGCGAGTCAGGGCCCGATATAGGTCTCGGGGGTCATGCGCTCCTCACCTCCGTCTCGTCCCGCTCGGGCGGCCGGATTTCTCCCGATTCGAGTAGGCTCACGTGTGGGCGCCGCTGCGGCTCCTTTGCGGGTCGTCCGGTCTGCGCTCACTGCGTCGTGGGTTTCCGTTGTTCGGTCTTACTTATTGTGTTTCCCATATTGCACTCATTTGCAGCAGTTTTCATGTGCAATATCTGGGATTTCGTTGCTTTATCAGGATCTTTTGTCGGCTGTGGACGGAGCTCACTTTAGGGCGTCCTTTCACGTCGCCATCTTGGCCACGCCCCCAAATGGGGTGTATTATATGGTGTGCTAGTATTATCTCACCTTGTAATACACTTAACAACCCTTTTAGGTCCAGTAGGTTTTGTCTGCAAAACCCTCAGATCAACCCTGGGTAGCTGTGGCCCTGAGCAGCAAGGCTCACACAGAGAAACTAGTGTAAAACATTTAAACATCACCAAAACACTTAAAGAAGAAATTGACACAACGCTCAAGAGATCCGACAGTAAAAGTAGACTGTATTTTTATAGGAATTTAGACACTAGAACGAAAAAGATCCACCAGAGTGTTCCAGAGATAGATTTTACACACAATAATAAATCAAAGCAATTTCACTGAACTGCGAACAAGCCTTGGCAAAATCAACAAGCTGGACACTTAGAAACAGTGTAAATGTGGTTGGTTAGAATTACTTGAGGGTTACCAGCTCCAGTAGGGAGCTAGTCAAGGGGATCAGCAAGGTCCTCAAGAACAGTTATATTTTCAGGAGAAGCAGTCCTTCAGCAATTCCCTGCACTTTATTTGCATTGTTGTGGATTCCTATGGAGTGGTCCTGATGCAAGGGATAAACAATGGTGAGGATGCGATACGGTCGGCTGGGGTCTCCTGCTAGGATTCTTCAGTCCACAAAAATGGTGAGGGGGTCCTGGTTGCAGGGTGAATGTCCCAGGTAGTCTTCTTTGGTCTGATCGAAGTCCAGTCACCACTTGACTACCTGACCCCTATTGCTGCGGTCACAGGTGAATCCTCCCTAGGTCGATAACTCACCTTCTGAGGGTCGCAGAAACTCACTGACAGCACTCCTGGGTTCAATGAATTTGTGTGTAACTCTCTACGATGGGTCTTGCTCTTCGGTACTGCATGGCGGCAGTGGTAGTTACTTGAGTTTGGATATACCAGCCTGCCCCACTAGGCTTCTTCAGTTGTGGACTCGCATTCTTGTGCTGGGAACAAGAGGCCACTAAGCAGGCCCTTGGAGTTCTCTTGACTTGTCTTGGCTCTGAAGACAGCTTCTTCTCGAGCAGGACACTGCATGCACAGTCCCTCTCTTCGCTACCCACCAGGTGCAGTCCTTATTGGTGCAGCTTCTTTGGTGGCCCCTCTTTGCAGCAGGGCAAACCTACTATGGTCCTTCTTCCAAGTAGGTCAAGATCTGAGGTCTGGGTGCCATCTTTGTTTGTCAAGCGCCCTAAGGTCAGGATATTGTTGATTGTCAATGGGCTACTAGGTGCCCTCCCACCTAGTGACCACTTCTTGTGAAGTGGGTCATCTGGCTATCTCAGGATGCACCATTGTGTTAATTCCCAAGGTAGCAAGACGCCCTCAGTGTTCAGACGATGCTAGCCCAACCCCGGGGGGGGCTAAAAGCCCCTGGAGAGAGAGGTTTGGCAACTGTTTTCCTCTTTCTGCTTCCAGTACCAGCCTGTACATCCTGACAGCAGATGGCCACTTCATGCACAACTAATCCTGCTGTTGTGTGTCTGTCTGGGAGGAATTCACAAAGTGCAATTGTCAGATATACCCAGTCATGTGACCAAGACAGGCTGCAGTGGCATTTTCAAAATTGTAAAGTAAAAATCATACTTTTCCATTAAAGAGGGTTTTGTTGTTACAGTTTCACAGGTGCCAAACATTACACATCTACGTGCTCCAAAGTAGGAAGTACAGCTTTTTAAGTGTAATAAAGAATCCCAAATGTTATCCTAGTTGAGGGGTAGGCCTCATAGTAGTTTAAAACACATTTTGGAGTTTTTTACTTTTAGGACATGTAAAACTTAAAAGTATATGCCTTTTTAATTACATAGCACCCTATCCTTTGGGCTACCTAGAGCCTACCTTAGGGGAGACATATGTAATAAAGGGGCAGTTTAAGGCTTGGTGAGGGCATTTAAATGCCAAGTAAATATGGCAGTTTAAAACAGCATGCAGGCTGCAATGGCAGGCGTAGGACATGTTTTGAGGAGCTACTTAAGTGGTTGGCACAACAGGTTCTGCATTCCTACTGGTAGCATTTAATTTGCAGGCCCTGGGTATATGGTATACTACTCTACAAGGTACTTACATGTAAATTAGATATAGGCCATTAAGGTATATGCCAGTCAAACCATATTTAGGAAAGTGAACGTAAGCACTTTAGCACTGGTAAAGTACACAGAGTGCTAAGGCCACCAAAACAGTTTCATAAGAAATTGGATGAAAGAAGGCAAAACATGTGGGGAAGACCACCCTAAGGTTGACAGGTCCAACAGTGTCCTAAGATTAGCTCAAAGGGACTGAAACCAACTCCTTTTTAAATGACCTCTCTATAGGAAAACAGGTATAAGAGGAGAATGTCCTATCTCCTGGGTTTTTCAGGCAAACCTATGATCATGCCTATTATGGTTTTGTTGAACCTCTCAGCGATGCCATTACCTGGGGAATGATATAGGTTCTTCCCACATTGCCTTCAGACGGACATGAAATGTGTGCCCCTGCCTGCGATAACCTCCTTAAGGAACCCAACCGTAATGAAGATTCAGAGGAAGCCTCTAGCCACTGCAGGGACAGTGGCTGTCCAAGTGGAATTGGCTCATGATACCTGGAGGCATGGTCCACTGCAGCCTGGATGAAACTTGTTCCATAAAGTTGTGGGTGGGTCTAGAGGATCAACAATGTCTACCCCCACCCTCTCACAAGGAGTCCCCACCGCAGGTAGTGGTATCAGGGGAATCTTGGTTTGTTTCCAACCTTGCCACTGGTTTGCCATGTCCAAAGGATTGAAAAAACTCCTTGAGCTTCCCAGGAATCTGTGTCTAGTAGAAGTGGTTGAGCAGCATTTCCTGGGTCTTGGTCTGCCCCAGGTCACCAGCCAACAGGACACTGTGGGCCATGTTAAGGAGAAACTACTTGTACTGTTGAAGGACCACCAGTTTCCTGGATACCTCTGGTTTGGGGTCCCTTGGCTCACTGTACAGGAGCCCCTCCTCCCAATATATTTTATGGGTATCACTGGTATTGTCATGGTCACGCAGTTTACAGTCAGATGTTTCACAGAACATTCCAGGCGTATGTTCATTGAGATGCAAAAAGATGGTTCACAAAACGTTGAGGGTAGGGTGTAGTCACAAGTGTAAAAATGTAATAGAACTGTAATGAAAACACATAACTGAGACCTTGCAGTCTATCTACCAATTTAAGTGTTCTGATTTGTTTTGCTCCTATTTAAATCTTTGTTTGCATTACACTTCTGAATTACAAGAAATGTTATTTTGTAATTCCTGATATATTTTGAAATACTTGTACTATTCATTTACAAACCGTTAGAGTGAGTGTTAGGGAAAAGCACTGACATCTTACAGTCTTTGTTTCACAATGATTATCAGCTCACTTGACAAAAACCTCTAACTGTAATAAGACAAAGAAGCGTAAATGCCATTTCCAGGATAAAGTAAGAAATAATTAATAAAAAGACAAACTGACATTTGACCTCTGTCCTTGAACAGACAGCAGTAAATGTGTCAAGAAAAACAAGATGTAAAGGGCCTTTATTGCTCTTTCACTTTCTGAATAAACAGAGCACCTGTTCCTTCCAGTTTAATTCAATTGCTAAAATTAGCTCGACCTGATAAAATCTGACTCGCCATAGCAAATGGGGGGAGAGGATGTTTTGAGGCCTGATCGGGACCAGTTTGCTACCACAAGTGCCCAGTAATTACAAGAATTGGTAAGGATCATTTTGAACACATTAGATTTGATACCTGGCCAGTATACCTAATTTAAGGAAATGCTGAATCTCAGATTTGTTTTTACTAATACTCTTCCAGAGTGGTATAAACATTGAATGGTATAAACTTTGAGGAAATGTTTGATAAACTAAAAGCCAGTCAGTTGTCCCCCTGCCAAGCGTATATTTACCAGATAGATCTAGTCCCTCGGGCAGCAATTCCATGCAGCAGAATCTATGCTCTGACTGAGCCAGAGACCAATGGTGTTGCTGGATCAGTTGAAAAGGGCGACAATTTTTACGGATTTGAACCTCAGGGGGGCTTACCATCTTGTTAAAGTCTGACAGGGCGATGAATGAAGACTGCTTTCAGGACCAAATTCGGCCTGTTTGAGTATCAGGTCATTCCCTTCGGACTCTGTAACACCCCGGCAGCCTTCCACTATTTTGTGAACGATGTACTGCAACGATACTTAGACGTCTTTTGTATCATATATATTGACAAAGTTTTAATATGGACCGATATCATTCAGAAGCATATGGGTCATGTGATGGCCATCTTGAGTCGATTGAGGGAATATCGATGGGTTGCAAAACTTGAAAAGCAGGATTTCCCATCTTAGAAATCAAGTTCTTAGGGTATATCCTAAATTCTGAAGGTGTAAGAATGGTTGAGAAAAAAGTGTCTGCTAAAACTCAATAGAAGTCTCTGTTAAATGTAAAAGCTCTTCAAAGCCAATTTTTACAGGCGTTACATTAAAAATGTTTCAGCCTTAGTTTAACCCATTGCTCGCCTCTTCAGAAAGGGAGCTACATACACATAGGCAGGAGAATCAGGCCAAGCATTTCAAACTCTGAAACAACAATTAATTCAAGCCCCTATCTTAAGGCATCTGGATGTTAACCTTCCATTCATACTTTAAGCCGATGCTTAATTTTACCCAGGGGAGGGGCTCTCTTACACTGTCACCCGGATACTGGTCCGATGCATCCTGTGGCCATTTTTGAAAATTCACCCCATGTGAATTAACCCCTTCGTTGCCAGGCCTTTTCCCCCTCCTGTGCCAGGCTTTTTTTGCCTATTCGGAATAGTTCTCGCTTAGGCCCTCATAACGTTTTGTCCACATAAACTACCCACGCCAAATTTGCGTCCTTTTTTTCCAACATCCTAGGGATTCTAGAGGTACCCAGACTTTGTGGGTTCCCCTGAAGGAGGCCAAGAAATTAGCCAAAATACAGTGTTTTAAAAAAAAAAAAAAATTTTTTTAAACAAATGGGGAAAAAGGGGCTGCAGAAGAAGGTTTGTGTTATTTTGTTCCCTGGAAATGACATCAACAAAGGTTTTGCGGTGCTAAAATCACCAGCTTTCAGGAACAGGCAGACTTGAATCAGAAAACCCAATTTCTCAACACAATTTTAGCATTTTGCTGGGACAAACCCCATTTATACGTTTTTTTTGGTGCTTATCAGCCTCCTTCCAGTCAGTGACAGAAATGGGCGTGAAACCAATGCTGGATCCCAGAAACCTAAACATTTCTGAAAAGTAGACACAATTCTGAATTCAGCAAGGGGTAATTTGTGTAGATCCTACAAGGGTTTCCTACAGATAATAACAACTGAAAAAAAATATATATTGAAATTGAGGTGACAAAAACAGCAATTTTTCTCTACGTTTTACTCTGTAACTTTTTTCTGCAATGTCAGATTTTTGAAAGCAATATACCGTTACGTCTGCTGGACTCTTCTGGTTGCGGGGTTATAAAGGGCTTGTAGGTTCATCAAGAACCCTAGGTACCCAGAGCCAATAAATGAGCTGCACCCTGCAGTGGGTTTTCATTCTATACCAGGTATACAGCAATTCATGTGCTGAAATATAAAGAGTGAAAAATAGCTATCAAGAAAACCTTTGTATTTCCAAAATGGGCACAAGATAAGGTGTTGAGGAGCAGTGGTTATTTGCACATCTCTGAATTCCGGGGTGACCATACTAGCATGTGAATTACAGGGCATTTCTCAAATAGACGTCTTTTTTACACACACACATATATTTGGAAGGAAAAAATGCAGGGAAAGACAAGGGGCAATAACACTTGTTTTGCTATTCTACGTTCCCCCAAGTCTCCCGATAAAAATGGTACCTCACTTGTGTGGGTAGGCTTAGCGCCCACAACAGGAAATGCCCCAAAACACAACGTGGACACATCCCATTTTTCGACAGAAAACAGGTGTTTTTTGCAAAGTGCCTACCTGTAGATTTTGGCCTCTAGCTCAGCCGGCAACTAGGGAAACCTACCAAACCTGTGCATTTTGTAAAACTAGAGACCTAGGGGAATCCAAGAGGGGGTGACTTGTGGGGCTCTGACCAGGTTATGTTACCCAGAATCCTTTGCAAACCTCAAATTCTAGCTAAAAACACATTTTCCTCACATTTCGGTGACCGAAAGTTCTGGAATCTGAGAGGAGCCACAAATTTCCTTCCACCCAGCGTTCCACCAAGTCTCCTGATAAAAATTATACCTCACTTGTGTGGGTAGGCCTAGCGCCCGCGACAGGATTAGCCCCAAAACACAACGTGGACACATCCCATTTTTCTACAGAAAACAGAGGTGTTTTTTGCAAAGTGCCTACCTGTAGATTTTAGCCTCTAGCTCAGCCGGCACCTAGGGAAACCTACCAAACCTGTGCATTTTTGAAAACTAGAGACCTAGGGAAATCAAAGATGTGGTGACTTGTGGGGCTCTGACCAGGTTTTGTTACCCAGAATCCTTTGCAAACCTTAAAATTTGGCTAGAAAAACAAGTTTTCCTCACATTTCGGTGAAAAAGGCCACAAACTTGTAGAGATTATGGGGATAGCACAGCGAGTTGCTAAGCACATATTCTTCTTTTATCCATCTTTAGGCTGTCTCTGCTTTGGGGACCCACACAAGTGAGGTGTCATTTTACTTGGGAGACTGAGGGGAACGCTGGGGAGTAGGAATTTTCTGCTGGAGCAGTGATCGTACAAACAAAAGTCAGGAAAATATGTTTTTTTATGCAAATTTTGAGGTTTGCAGAGGAGTCTGGGTAAGAAAATGTTGGGGGATCCACGCAAGCCACACCTCCCTGGACTCCTTGGGATGTCTAGTTTAAAAAAATGTCTGGGTTTGGTAGGTTTCTCTAGATGAAGGCTGCACCCAGGACCAAAAACATAGGTGCCCCCCCCCCCCCAAACTCAGGTAGTTTTGTAATATATAATTTTGATGTGTCCACAGACGTCTGTGATGTGCCAAACACTAAAATTGTGAAAAGAAACGCACTTAGGTTACGTGAAAAAGACCCCTCACCCACCAACCAAGTTGGTGGCATGCTTCATCGTCGGGGTCCCACCTGAGACACCTAGTATGTCACAAGTGTGCTGCGACGCCTGATTACAGCGGAGCAAGTTTTTTTATTTTGACCACACATACTGGTTGGATTTGGCACGAGGGTGAGTGATGGTTCAGTAGATAAAATTTTATTAACAAGAGATTTCACAAAAGTGAAATGCACTGGTAATAACTGAAAGGCCAAAAAACTGAACCAATGACTCACTGCTCGTGAGCTTTAAAGCCACGGCAAGGCATCGTCCATTCACACATCTTTCAAACATGACATGCACAAGACCATTCACGGTGCCATCCACAGGCCCAGCACATTACAACACTCGCATTGACAGACAGCGCCAGTCAAGGGCCCATCACTTTCATACGCCCACATGCCTGATACAGCAATCACACCAGCTGATGAGTGTGGACTGGCGTTTGGCTGGCACCGTTAGCCAAGCGCCACCCCACGCACACCGCCAGCCAAGCACCACCTCAAGCACACCGCCAGCCAAGCGCCACCCCAAGCACACCGCCAGCCAAGCGCCACCCCACGCACACCGCCATCACTTTTTTTTTGTTTATAAACAACAAAGAAACCACTAACTAATTATAAAATAAGTACAAAACTACAAACACAAAAGCTCTAACTATATACATGACAGTAATGTCAACCGTGAAACTGAACATATGAAAATATAAAACAGGCAGTTTACGCTCCCAATATTTCCCCAATTTTTTTCCTGATGTGGTAACTTCTAAAACAGCCGGCCACACACAGCCCAGGCTTTGAAGGGCATTCGGGGCACTACATCCGGCACTCCCTCCGGATTGCTCTCCGGGCACATACTCTACATTTCTTTGTGGGCAAGTATTTTTTGGGAGTGGGAGTAATGTGATCTGGAAAGTGGCGATCTTTCAATTTAGCCACTTCCTCCACCACTTCTACTCCAGGAACTCTTACCCGTTCCACCACAATAAGGCTCTATATCACTGACTCCTGAAATTTAACAAATGTCATCCTTGAATCAGGTGAACAATCCTTGAACACAATAAAAGCATTAAAAGTTGCCAAATGAAATAAATGTAGGGCCAACTTTTTATACCACACGTAAGACTTACGAAGAGCAGTGTAAGGTTCCAACCTCTGATCTACTCTTTCAACACCACCCATGTGCCTATTGTAGTCCAAAATGCACGCAGGTTTGCGCACTTCCGCAACCTGACCCCAAACAGTCAGAGGGGAAGTACTCTAATCATGGATGGTAGATAGCATGTACACATCCCTCCTGTCTGAAAATTTCAGAGCTAGCAGCTCATTATTCCGCAAGGCACTGCACTGTCTCCTCTCAAGTTTTTTACAGACAAGCTCCCTTGGATAGCCTTTCTGGTTAGAACGGATTATGCCACAAGCAACAGTGTCCACTCTAAACAACTCCTTGAACAACTGCACTCCAGTGTAGAAATTATCTACGTACAAATGGTGACCTTTGTTAAACAGTCGTCTACCAAGTTCCCACACAATTTTTTCACTAACTTCAAAAGTGGCTGGACAACCAGGAGGGTCAGTACTGGAATCCCTACCAGTGTAGACCCGGAAATTATACACATATCCTGTACTGCTTTCTGACAGCATATGCAATTTAATCCCATACTGTGCCCTCTTACTAGGAATGTACTGCTTAAAAACTAAACGCCCCTTGAAAAGGACCAAAGACTCGTCCACACTTATCTCTTTGCCTGGAACATAGACCTCTGAAAACCGATCTACAAAATGATCAAGGACAGGCCTAATCTTAAAAAGACGGTCACAATCAGGGCGATCTTGTGGCAAGGCTAAAGCATTGTCTAAAATGCAGCATACGAAGAAGAAGCAAATAGTGATTATGTGTCATAGTTGCAGGGAATATAGCTGTTGCCATCAAGGGACTAGTAGACCAATAGGAAGCCACTGACGGCTTCCTGATCAACCCCATCAAAAAAGTCAAACCTAAAAAAAATTTCATCTCTTCCAGATGTGTGGGAACCCACTGAGTAGCTCTAGACTGAGGTCTAAGTCTGGCAGCGTTGTCCCTCCAAAATTGCTCTGCATACAAATTAGTCTGCACCACAATCTCTTCCAAAAACACATCGTCCATACACAAGTGAAAGAAATGGACAGGCAAAAAGTTTTCCGTATTGACTCTACACCCTGGGAGACCAGTAAATGCAGGTAACTGTGGCTGCCCCATGTTTGGGGCAATCCAGGTGTCGGGTCTTCTAATGGGAAACCCTTCAGCCCCAGGCTGCTGCACTCTTGGCACATCAATGTCCTCCTCTAACACAGGCCCTTCATCTGCACTGAGAGTAGCTTCCTCATCAGAAGAATCCTCTCGGACAGAAAACTCACTACCAGAATCTCTCACTTCCTCCTCTGCCTCAGATGCAGAGTCAGTCTCGTAGTCATGGTCTGAAGACGACTCAAAGAGCATGCCAACAACCTGCTGAGCGGTCACTCTGCGGCTAGCCATGATCCTCACTAACAACAAATTGATTGCCAACAACAACTAGCACTAAAATAAGTAATAAACAAAGTGTAGCTTTATCACAAAGAGTTCTGTACTAAAAAGATATACCACTCACTTGCCTGAAAAAGCTACTCACCAGCAACTACTCTGCACAGACACAGCAATCACCAATGATATCCCACTAAAAAGAAAAAAAGAAAAAAGCAAATTAGACGTATGACAACACAAATATCATTGTGCTAAAATCTAAGGACAATTTCGCACACAATACTGCATTTAGTACACCACCTACAAACATGTCATTCATGCATGTCAACAATACTCCTTTGGAGTAAATTGCTTTCACTTACCTAAAACATGCAACTATGCAAACCGCAGGACAACTACTGCCGAAACCGCGAGGATCCACAGCAAAGGAAACAAAAGCTTTGAACTAGAACAAAAATAAGAAATAAACTGTTATAATCACAAATACAAATACTTCGCCAGTTGACAAACACCCTGCCACCAAGAACTTCGAAATTGTCCCTGGTGCTTAAGTGGCTTCTGCCCCACTAGGAGGCAGATGGGCCTAAAAAAAAATAGGCTGATCTGCCCCCAAGTGGGGCAGAAATGGCTAACAGCTCTGTACCCTGTTTGGGGCGGCGGCCCTTGCCAAAGGGGGTGAATGGGGGTGCCCCCAGCACAAAAAAACCAAAGGGAACCCAAAAAAAAATCTCTGACATCTTGGTGCCTTGGGCCTAACAAAAATAGGCTGATCTGCCTCCAAGGTTGGGCAGAAATGGCCATCAATAATGTGCCCCCTTTGGGGGGGGGGGGTGGGGGGCGACCCTTGCCAAAGATGCCGGCCCCCCCACACAAAACACACACACATACGATCCCTGGTGCCTAAGTGGATTCTGCCCCCCTTGGGGGCAGATGGGCGTAAAAAAAATTGGCCGATCTGCCCCCAAGGGGGCACCTCCAGCACAAAACAAAAAAAGGGAAAAAAATAAAAAATCCCTGGCGTATTGGAGGTTTCTGACCTCTTTGGGAGCAGATGGGCCTACACAAATAGGCCCATCTGTCCTCAAGGGGGGCAGAGATAGCCAATACGAAATTTCCCCACTTTGGGGGGGGGCTTCCCTTGCCCAAGGGGTGCCCCCAAACACACAAAACACACACACCACACAATCCCTGGCCCCTAGTGGGTTTTGACCCCCTTCCCCCGGGGGACAGATCGTCCAAAAATATGGCCGATCTAGCCCCGGGGGGGGGGGGGAGTGAAACATATAAAAAATTATTGCCCCCGGGGCAACGACCCTTGCCTAAGGGGTCGCTGGCCAAAAACATAAAGAAAATAAAACCCCTGGTGTCTAGTGGTTTTCGGACCCCCCAAGGGAAGATCGGCCGGAAAATCGGCCGATCTGCCCCCATGGGGGGCCGAAATAGGATACAAAAAATAGCCACCAATGGGAGCGACCCTTGCCCAAGAGGTCGCTCCCAAAATACATCACAAAAATCAAATCCCTGGTGTCTAGTGGTTTTCGGCCCCCCCTAGGGGCAGATCGGCCGAAAAATCGGCCGATCTGCCCCTGCCGGGGGGGGGGGGGGGGGGACGAAATAGGAAATAAAATAGCCCCCATGGGAGCTACTCTTGCCCAAAGGGTCGCTCCCAAAATACAGTACAAAAAACAAATCCCTGGTGGCTAGTGGGGATTCCTGCTCTTGTGGAGCAGGAATCCACTGAAAACAGGCACAGGGGGGGAAGGAAAAACCCTTTCCTTTCCCCCTGTGTCTGTTTCCCCCCCCCCCCCCCAAAACCCCAAACAGGGAAGGACTCGCCTCTTCTGAGTCTTCTTCCCACGATGCACTGGAAGCAAATGGCTTCCAGCGCGTCCCGGCATTACTTGATGACGTCGGCACGCTGTGAGCGCGCTGACGTCATCAGATTCCCGAGGAGGGGGTGGAAGGAGAAGGGATTCCCCTTCCATCCACGACTGGGGTGTGTGGGTGGGGGCCCATGGGGGGAGCTCTAGCGCTCCTCTCTTGGGCCGGGTGCAGGACGAGTTGATCTTGTCCAAGGCACTCAGGAACCAGTGCCTAGGACGAGATCACCTCGTCCAATGCACCCTACGGGGGTTAAACCATAATATCACAAACAAAGAGTTGTTAGCAATAAAATGGGCATTTGAAGAATGGAGCCATTACCTGAAGTGGGCCAGGCATACCATTGAAATGTGTTCTGACTACCAGAATTTACAATTTTTAAAATCAGCCAGGACCTTTACTCCTCTGAATTTTCAATGATCCTTATTTTTCCTGGATTTTGACTTTGTCATAAAATACCATCCAGGCCCTCTTAAATGGAAGGTGGATGCACTTTCAGGGTCCCATGTCATGTCAGTAGAAAACAGACAAGATCCAATTTGTGAACTACCATTAATTCTCCCAAAGTCAGGCAAGGTTTGTAGTAGGTGATGCTCATAGACAGCACTCACGACTTTTCAGCCTAACTAAGAGTGCCTATAGAATACTGATAAGGAGACATGGTTAAAAGCAGACCAGGTCAGAGAAGAGTCCCAAATCATGGCTTGTAAAGTTGAGTTTTAACCTGGGTACATGATTCTGATATATGGGGGGGGGGCTGGGCATGCGGGAATCCAGAAATCTATTGCTACCAGGGGTGTGGGGTTTAATAAAAATATCTACTTGTCCATGGGACAGGTTGCTTCTTAAATCTACTTATCCTGTAAATAAAAATCTACTTGTCCCTTTGGTGCCATGTAGTGCGGCGACAAATTATGGCAGCAATCTCATTATGTAGGAGCTCTGATAATGGACTCTCTGATTATGCTAGGGCTAATACTTTAGTAGGACTTGAATACAAGCAAATTCGATCCCTACTATAGCAATGTCCTTATTATGCCACCTTTCAGCTGATATACATACTGGGGCTCAAAGAAGCCATAATCGATAGTTCCACGGCTGGAATGCCTTTGAGTCTGTGCAAACCTACTCAAATGCATGTTTTAAGGATTTTCAGTAGGTCTTCTCTAATCTTTTCCCTTACAGAGAAAGGTTGAAAACTTACTACTGACAAGGGCAGAAGTAGAAGTTCTTCCAGGGTTGGGAAAACAGTGATTGGAGGGAAAGTAAACTTGTAAATGTTCAATTTATTTTCACATGAGCAAATCTACACATAAATATTTGTTTGTGCTAAAATACAGTTAACAAATCTGTTCTAGAACTACGATTTCCTGGTCTGCGTCTGTAAATTCTTGTGAATTCATGAAAATCCCTAATGCAAAGACGTATACCATGGGTGCACTTTTGTGACTTTAATTCTGCTCTTCCACAAGCACCATATTGGCACACTAAGTACAGTAGTTACGTTTAGTGTCAGGAGCTACTGTGGCAATGTGTGCTTTCTGAGACCAAAAATGTTTTTTTTTGTTTGTTTTTGCCAATGTTTGTTACAGTGGTGAGAGCCTGGCAGCTCACACAACAATAAAGTGTTACAAAAGCCATATCAAAACATGACACACATTGACAAAACCTAAAAACTGACCACCATAGTCAGATTTGTTGGTTTTACCAGAACTTGTTTAGTATCATGTTTCCCATAATGTTTTTGGAAATGGTTACACTGATTTTCCATTATGAATATGTTTTGAAAATACTAAGATGTATCAACACAGTTTATTAAATGATGCTTCAAATAAATAATACCTAAAACTTCACAGTAATTTAGCAAAATGTTGTTTCTTACTATTATATTTTGAAAGCAAATAATCCTCAATCTTGCTTACAAACTTCTGCAAACATTTGCATCTAATTAGAGAGCATTCTGGGAGCATTATAACTAGCCTCATATTGTTTAAACTTTTCAAACGTGTATACACACATTTTTTACTTGAACTACTGTCAGTAGTGCAGTGCGACTTTAAAACGTTTATTTAGATTATTCACCTTAATAATGAAGGCTTTGCATCAATGAACCATAAATACAAGTTCAAACAGCTTTAACAAATGGGCACACATATTGCCCCAACTCCAGGCAGTTCCCTTCCCTTTAAACTGGCAGGCAAAGTGTTTGTGCAGCAGGGGATTGGGACTTCTTGTCCCAAGAACAAAGTAAACATGAAAACTTGTTGTCCTTGACCCCAAACAATATGTCCTGGGCGTCGGGCTATAGGAATTCGACACCCCTGAGCTACTGCTCAGCAGTATTTTTGATGGCCTACACTAAACTTTGGTATTAAGAAACATATCATAACTGGTGCAGTTTGCGCTCAAGGTAAAGCAGAGTGCAAAAAATCAACAGGGTTGCTACGCTTCGTTGCCCTTCCACCTAGCTTGTGGCATAATGTCTCCATGGATTTTATCGTAGAAATGCTTCGCAGTCATGGAAAGAGCCATTCTACTAATGGTCGATTGACAAACCAACATGGGCACTTCATAGCTTTGACTAAATTATCTATAGCTATTGAATTAGCAAAATTTTCTCACAAAATATTATCCAATTACATGGCATTCCTATAATGATTATCACTGATCAAGGCACTCAGTTCACTTCACATTTTTGGCAAGTTATGTTCAGTTATGAAATAGATGCTTGCTTATCTACTAGCTTTCATCCAAAAACTGATAGTAACGCAGAACTCTTAAACCAAACGTTGGAGCAGTATCTTGGGTGTTTAGCAATCACTCATACTGAAGAGGAGCAACCATTTGTGGATGGACGAGTTTGTTTATAAAAATTCAGAACACGCTACCTTGGACTGTTCCCCTTTCTATTGCACAAATAGTTATCATCTTAGCATTTTTCCATTTGAACGGCCAGCCACCTCCAATCTCAGTACAGGAGCATCACATGAACCCACAGTCCATTCTACAATCTGCAAAAGAACACCTTCAATATGCACAACACAGTAGTACGCTTTATTGTGGAAAAAAGTATTCCACATAACCTCAGTATCAAAGTTGGAACAGAGTTTTGTTATCCACCAAACATTTGATGTTAAAAGGCAATATAAAACTAAAACCAAAATTCATAGGGTCATACCCTATCACAAAGATAAATAACCCGGTGGCTTGCTAATTGGAACTTCCCTCAAAACTCTGGGTACATCCCACATTCCACGTTTCCTTACTGAAACCCTGCCATCCAGAAGGGTGTCTAGAATCTACACCAGCTCCCATTGAAGTAGATGGTGAAGCAGAATATGAAATCAAACGTATACTTTAGTCTAAGAAAATATGAGGACAATCCCACTACATGATTGACTAGGAAGTGTTTGGTCCAGAGGAAAGGTCTTGGGAACCAGCTAGTCATCTCCATCCACCACAAAAAGTTTGCAACTTCCACAGGCAGAATCCCACCAAGCCAGGTCACTCACTGAGACAACGGTTATTAAGGGCGAGAACTGTCATGACCACCCAGTTTAGAATCAGGTATTTTATTGTACATCTCTGAGGGGGCTGATCTTTTTGGTTAAGTTTGTGGTGTTGCATGGTGAATGAAAATGCTCCCAAGACTCCAATAAAACCACGCCGACTCTTCTTAGCAATCCAAAGACAGTATTTACTGACTGTTGTGACGGGGAGAAAAACACTGTGGAATGCACCCCAGCCCTGCACGCCCTGCCTCTATGGTTTTTCTCAAATACCTGTTCACAGTCGGACCTTTTTATACTATTCGACACAATGCTTTATTACACAAAGTAAATAATAGTTAACTTGTAAGTTGTAAATTTAAAATGGAAAAACAATCAAACAGGTGACCCCGTAACCCCAGATTCCTGAGCTAATACATTGCACATTCTTTACTATACATTCGGCAGCGCTTCATGACAGGGTATTCTTTGACCCATAAATGTGTGTTCCGTGGTAAATGTAATTTACGTGAAGTGTGTGCTGGAGGCATTGTGTGTCTCAGACCTCGATGAGCTCAGAATGTGGTCTCTTCCCTGCACCCATTGTTTAATTGTGCACCTGTGTTCTCAGAGCTAATTCAGTTATGTATCATGGTCTTGCATTCTGTTTGTAGGCACGGAGAGTGTGATGGGGGATTTGGGTGTAGATGTTGTGAATGCTTATGGGTCTTTTAGTCACGAGTTGGCCTTTATCTGCCAATCCTTTCATGTTTCTTATTCCATTGTATCCTTAGATTAACCTTTCTTGTTGCTCATGTCGGTGTGGGGTTAAGCCCTAAACTGTTTTCCAACTATGAACGGCAGCGTAGTTTTTGCTTGGGCTTGATGCTGCAAGCAGTTTTCATGTTTCATATTTTCTACACTGCTATTATTTTTTACATTCCCTACAACATTCTCCATTCTAGTTCATATTTCAACTGTATCATCTAGATCTTGGTCTACCAGGTGATACATGTTGCCTTGGGATCCACTGTGTGTTTTGGTGACCTAATTGAAAACATCCATCCGCCTTAGCGGCTATTCTCCTAACAAGTGCTAAAATTGTTTCTATCATACAGTATATTAGTAGCAAGATCAGTCATTGGTAATGGAGCCCCCAATAGTCCCGACATACAGGTTGACAGTGACGCAAATCAACCACTGATGCAACTATCTGGGGCACCTCCACTATCTACCATCTTTGTAAATTATGCAATGTTTGTATTGCCTTTGACAAAGTTAAATTGTATGCATCATTTGCTAGAATAACAATGCACCACGCAGTGCCTATCTTCTTGCACACCCCTCCTTGCATGGCCGTCATAAGGTCCAGTGCATAACGGTGTTGCAGCACTATCATCTTTAGGGGGTGCAGTTCTTCCTTTATGGCATTGAAGCCCTCATTGGTGCTGTTAATAACCTTGAGGAGCTCCCACCTTGTTATCTGAAGCCAGCAATCTGTTGCTTTTGCTCTCACAAATGGCAAGATGCTCTTGGAGAAAGCTTCAGCATCATTGAACAGTTGATACTCTTGAGAAGCTTTATTTCAGGTGCTTGTGCCATAGTACTCTGCAGTTCTATTCCTTTGGCTGTGATGTAGAAAAGTCGTTAGATGGCTCAGGAGGTGTTAATGTAAAGTGGAAATATTTATTCCAGGTATTACCTAAACTGGAGCGTGCCAGATCAGCATGGAACAAATCCCTCCTTAGTTAGTAACTGAGCATACAGCAGCTTTCCACACTGCCAGATGAAATCCATAAGGTTGAAGATAGCCCGCTGGATGTCAGCGTGGGAGACTGTGACCTTACAACCAATATTCCAACTTATATCAATGGTACCATTTCCCCTAAAACATAAGGAAACAGAAATTAGTTTCATGACAGCCTAGGGACTTGTAGCGCTTTCTACCCAAGTATAGCATGGAATATTTTTGTCCCATGTAGTTGTGCATTTCTTTATTGTATCCTGGCTAATGTCCGTGCCATTCCATAAAGACATAGGCCTACAGGAAAACTGTTATTCTAAACCTTGGCATCCGGACACAATGTGTGGGTAAGAGCTTCGCGAAATAGTTGTTACATTCAGTTGGTGGGTGTGTTACCCCTAGAAACTGTAGATTTAGAACCATCTGGGTCCAATCCACAGTGGCTGGGTGGCCTGTCTTTCTCATGAGTGATATTTCTTACCTCATATCTTGCTCATCTCTGAGGTTGTATAGTACTTCTGGTGAAGAGTTTTATCTTGTTGAATTGACCAGGAAGCGTACTACTTTGACGTGTTAGTTGCCTTTGGGCCTTCATCCTACACAAGTACAGATGTAGTGAGCTATGTTTGTGGAGTGCAGTCCATCTGAAGCATAAAAACAGAAATGCAAATCTTTTGTACTGTCCGTTCATAAAATAGTCCAAAAATACAGTTATAGAGGGACCCTTTTGAGGTGACATGCTTCGTCCCCTCTCTTGTTCCATTTACTTCATCTATTATTTTGGGTGAAAAGCTGGGTCAAGACGCACATGGCTGTGATGGATCCAGGGTTTCCTGCCGTCCACCTTGAGGGTGGTTGGTGTGACCACGGTGACCATGTAGGGGCCCTTGAATAGTTTTTCTTTCCATTTATGAACCAAATTGCATATAAACACTTTTTTTCTCCTATTTTCACCCCTGGGAGGTCGCCCTTGGCATTGGTTCACTTTTCTTTTCCTTTGGTTACCTGTTTGGAGATGAACCTTGCACATTTCATTAGTTCACACAAATACATATCCATTTCATCATTCAGTATATGGGACACATTATGTCCCTGAATTTTACTTTTAGTGGCAGGGGCTTGGACATTGATGTACATTTTTTATTTAGGGTATGTAGCGTATAACTTTCTGATCTTGCTCTTCAAGAGGCCATTCAGGCGCTCTACTGTTCCATTACTTTGAGGGTGGTACATAGAGGACAGTTTGTGCTTTATCTCTAATAGTGCTGTGATATGCTCAAATTTTGCATTGGAAAAATGAGTACCATTGTCAGATCTTATCCCTTCTGGTAGTCCCCATCATGGAATCACTCCCAGAACCAGGAATGTAGCTGTTGATTTGGCATCACAGTGGACGCATTGGCCTGCCTCTATCCATCTAGAGAATGAGCAGACCACCATGATGAGGTACCTGTAGTTGCTACATCTATAAACCATGTCCACAAAGTCCAAATAAAGGGCTTTAAAGGGAACTTGTGGTTGTGGAATGTTGGAGTTTATTACTTTCAAAGTGGGATTAGGAGAATACTGCTGACAGATCATACAGATGTGGGGATACATGGTAATTATGTCATGCAAATTGGGGAAAAAAGTCTTGTTGTATCTGTGTTGCCAAAGAATCCCTGGAGGTATGGGCTGGCAAATGGATCGGATCCAGGGCGATCGTAAGCAGGGCTTGTGGCATCACTGTCTTTCCCATAGATAGTGTCTGCACACTAGGTCATCCCTTGACCGAATGCATCCTCTATCTTCCCATAACTGTTTTTCGTGCAAAGAAGCAGCTTCCTGCAATTCTTTCTGGTGTAACATTGCTGTCTCAGTGAAATGAGGTGTGACTTTGTCTATGGTAGTCTTGGATTCCAACTCCATTGGTGAGGCAGTCTGAGGCCACCAGAACAGGAACAGGTTGTGGGTCTGATGGTACCTTTGGGGGTGCATGCGTAGCTGCATTCTTAGCTGCCTGATCTGCTAGTGCGTTGCCCCAGGAGATCAAATCCGGTCCATTTGGGTGCGCTGCATATTTGACAACCGCCTCTGCCTATGCGCAAGTGCTTCTATTAGAGCTTTTAAATGTTTACTATGCATCACGGGACTAGCATCTGATTTAAGAAACCCTCGCCTACTACATCTCATGATGCCTGAGTGCACCGTGGTTGTTAGATATGCTGAATCTGAGTATATGATAATTACCTCACCTGCTCCTGACTTGAGGGCTGCTATTAATGCTATCAGTTCTGCTGCCTGGGCAGAATAATGTGTGGGTAATGTCAATTGTTCTATGGCCTGTGGTGTGTCAAAGGTACAGCGCCGCTGAGCTTTGACTACTGCTTTTCCAGTGTGTCTAATTCCTGTCTCTTGGTCAACTGTGCAAGAACTGTCAAAAAAATAGACCATGCTACCTGGTGTAGGGTGCTTTGTGGCTTGACTGCATTCGCAGAATTCACCGTATGACACTTCATAACCTTTAAAGATGGTAGTGACAGTATCACCTCAAACCCTGACACTCTCCAACATGTCAAAGTGGTCTTCCCCTTCTGCATGATAGCAAACACAGCATGTTGTGCATCAGTGGTGCCCCCATAACTACGGGGATGCTGTTCTGTACTGCAAAAGCTGCAGTGGCTAGAGGTTGTTCATAAAAATGGTGTCCTTTCATGACTGGGTCCAGCAGTCCACTGAACTATGCGATCGGTTTGTGCCCTAGCGGATACTTCAGTGTGAGGACAGCTGTCATCATCTGATCATTGCAGTGGCAGAATAGATAAAACATTTTGGTGTAATCTGGAGTTCACAAGACTGGAACATTTGTTATTTAGTTTTTCAATTTTTTAAAAGTTTCCTTCATATCTGGTGTCCATGTATCTTGTCCTCCCTGCCCCTTGCCTGTTTGATAGAAGCTAGCAATGGGGCTATTAGCATGCTGTAATAGAATACCCACTGTCTCACATACTTAGAGGCCCAAAAATGTCTTCATTCCACTGACAGTTTCTGGCTCTGTCATTTACCGGATGGATGCTGCCCTTCCAGGTGTGATACGCCTACAGATGCTGACCGTAATTGTCCTAAATATTGGTGTTCTTCCTGGCAGTACTGAATTTTCTCTTTCTCCACTTTGTATCCTCTCTGGGCAAGAGTAGTCAGAAGAGATATAGTATCTCTTCTGCACTGTTGTTCAGTAGGACTACAGATCAATATGTCATCAACATATTCCAGCAGAGGGCTCTCACATTGAAATTTTGACAGATCATTCCTGATTGCTCTGTTTAACATGCTGGGGGATTTGCTGTACCCCTGGGGCAAACAAGAGTACAAATACTGGGTCCTGCAATATGCGAATGCCGTCAAATAGTGGCTATCTAGATGGAGAGGGATGCTGAACAGGGCATTTCAAAGATCAATGACTGAGAAATATCTGAAAACCTAGGGGATATTCGTCAAGATGATGGAGGGGTCACGAACAATTGGGATTTCTGGTAACACTATGTTGTTCAAGGGGCGCAGGGCTTGAGCCATGCACCAAGTATTGCACTTAGATTTCTTAACTGGGTAAATAGGGATTTTTCAAGGAGACACATCAGGGTAAAATACTCCCTGTTCTAGCAATGCCTGTATAGTGGGGCAATACCGTCATCTTCCTCCTTGGACAGTGGATACTGCTTTACTCAGGGTAAGGTGGCACCTGCCTTCAATGCAATCCAGAATGGTGCAGCAGTGCAGATGAGGCCAACACCATGGGGACCCTTAGTCCACAGGGTATCTGGTGCTTCTGACAGATCTGCTTCTTTTACTGAATTCAGCACTCTCCTTGGTGCGGGTATTCTGACTTCTAAGACAGTCCAGTTTGTCATTGAGTATCTCTCTAACCAGGTTTCTTGGCTTAGGGAAGATGACATAGGCCCACAAGTCATTGTTATGGTCACTGGCCATTAGAGTGCCATAGGTTGATGTAAGTTCCAAAGCCTCTATGTGTAATGTAATTTGGGCTTCTGATAACCCAGAGTCCTGTCTTTGTTGTCTAAAGAGGAATTATTTGGGTAATTGAGCCTCCCTTCCTAGTAACTCTGGTGTCTCTGCTATGATGGTGTGTTGTGCTGCAGTAAATGCCGCCATATCATTAGGTCATGCTCTAATTTGGCCTGTGCTGGAGGAATCTATTGTTAGCGCCATCATTCTGTAAGGTGGAATGCCAGTTGTAGAACAAATCATGCTACCGTCTGGTTAAAAAATAATAGTCATTCAATTTGGCCATCAGCTTGCTTCCCAACAAATTGGCTGGGGCAGCTGGTGAGAACCGTAGACAGCCGTCAATGTGTCTTCCTCCTACTTCCATCTCCACTGGTTTGGTAAAGAGGACCCTTATAACTTCCCCAGAGAATCCCTACGTGTCCATGTATCTGTTGGAAATCGGAAGGCCTCCCTTTCTATTACATGATTTTGTTGCTGCTCTATAAATGATGAATGCATATCTCTTGTCATTGATGGTCAACGTCACAGTGGTTTCCTCCTCTGGCCTGTGTGTTACTGATGCACAGACATACTCTGTGAGCACCCTAGTGTGTACGCCCCCACAGGGTTCACTTGGAAAGGGTTCCCCCCTGACAACTATTCCTCCTTGTTCGTTTGTAGTGGGATCTCAGTGGAGGATGCCTGATAGTTCCGCTGAGGCAGCCCCTGCTGCACCTGGGGCATTCATGGCAGCTGTATATTTTTCGAGGGTGTCTGGGGTACATATGTAATTTGTGGGCTTTGCTGTGCTGTTATACTTCCTGATTGACCATAAATTCCTGTTCTTCCATTTTGTTCATCCCATCTCTTCATGTTGCAATCTCTATTAAGATACCCAAACCTCTGACAATAACAACATGCCTGATCCCTTCTTGGAGCACCCATCTTACCTCTTCCTACTCCTCCTCAACCTCCTCCGTTACTTTCCTGTGCCCTGCTGAAGTTACTGTAGTTTGGTGGACCCTGGGAGTGTTCCCGCAGACATTGCAGTCATCTGAGTGCCTAATGCCACTACATCACCTTCCATTGCTCCTTTCTTCACTTATTTCTGCTGCACCAGCTAGGCTGCTGCTTTCTTTGCTACTTCCTGTTTACTTTTCTCTTTGTCCTGCTTTTTCTTGCAAACATGGATTATGTGTTTTGAATTTCGGCCCAGGTCATGGCGTCCAGTGACTCTATGTTGTCTAAGCTGTCCTTCATGTAAAAAGGCAACCCTTACTTGAATACATTATAAAACAGTCCATCATTCCCTCCTGTCACTTCCCAGCCCCGACCTACTTCCTGTGTCAATTTTTCTGCAGTTTGTTTCTCAAATGCCCTGATCCTCTGTAAGGAGGGGCAACTGTTTTGAGGTTGTCCTTGTCCATTTGCTGGCCAGTGAGCATAATATGATGCCCAAGCCCCTTACGTATCAGGGGCATCTGGTGTAAAGTGGTGGCAGCACACTGAGGATAGTGCTGTCTGGCATATTTCTGCAATATGCGTTGTCATGTCCTCATGTAAGGGTAGTCCCAATTTGAATTACCCTCATCATGCAGGATGCAGTCTTCAGCGTTAGCCATGTCGTGTGTGTCAGAAGACCTGTCTTATAGCCATGGACTCATTTGTGGAGCTAACCGCTTAGTCCAGTCTACTAAGTCATCCACAAATGATACAACGAAATGTCAGCTACCTTATCCTTCAGCGGCGGTCTCACTGGGAGTGAGGCTTACCCTACGCCTGTTTTCTTGGGCACTCATTTGTTCTGCTGGTCTACTGTGGAGTATCACCTGTCCCCTAATGTCGCTGGATCCTAGTCTGGGGTCTGGCTGGCCATGTGTGCTTTGAAATCGTAACCACTACGGCTCTATGGCTCTGGCTTCCTACTTCTAGGGAGGACGTCTCACTCCTTTCCCCTTGTTTCAGTTGGTTTAGAAAGCCTCTACACGCCCTTTGTGCAGTCTAAGTCAATGAGTTGTCTTTCTTGCATACCATAAGGTGGGTGACGTACTTCTCAGGTTTGAAAATGTTCACCCAGGCTCTTCACACGCTGGTGGATGGATTCTATCCTGTCCGCTAACTTCCCAAAACCTCTGAGTTTGTCCTTTACAGTAATCATCATCCCCTGCGCCCCTTACTTCACTTGTCTCCCTCCTACTCTCACCGTGCGATAGCCAGTCCTGCACCCTATCTGGTGAGACTACTACACCCCCCCTTCTCCATCTTCCAAGGGGGCGGACTACCTTCAGTCTTCCCATTTTTCCTTTTCCCTTTCTTGAGATATTGACTGTTGTATCATAGCTACAGTCCTGTGCACATATTCAATCCACCCTGCATTCTTTACTTCTCTTTGTTGCAGGGAGGATCCCTGTCCTCTAATTACTCTACATGTAGTATCTCTCTTCTGAAGCAGCCACAACGTTGCTGATGTGTGATTGGTCATCGGAATTCTCTGACGTCTGTTCTTTGCTCTTATCCTGCTGGGGAAGGGTAGGATCTAGATGCAAAGCAAACTCTGCCTCTAATTGACCTGCAAATTGGGGATCCACTATCCTACATTGGTGTCTAGTAGTGCTTGCCCTCCTTGGTTTTGGTGTGCGTGGGGTTACCTTGAGGGTAGCTGTCAGGGAGTGTGTAGGGGGGGTTCCAGTCTCTGGGTTCTCAAGACCTTCTGCTGCTGCTTGCAGCTGCACTAGTGGGTTGATGTTTGGCACTGTGGGTGCAGTGCTTGTAGGGTCATATGGGGGTGGGGAAACAGACAGTGTGTAAGGGGTGTCTCCTTGTGGGGAGTCTTTAAAATTTTCACAAAATACTTTCCATAAAGCTATGGTGGCTTCTCTTTTCTTTAATTTGTCTCCTGCATATTTACTTCAGAGGTATATGACAAAATGCTCAATTATTTTATCATTGAACATTCCTTCTTTTGGCCAGGGATACGTATGCTTTTGGGTGGCTTTAAACCACGTATAATCACACTACCGGAGAGTTGTGAGGGAGATTAGAAACATGTATTTGGTGGGAAACAACCCAATACTAGCTCCCTCTTCAAAAAAACTAGTTACCACAAAAAGGTATGGGGTTCACCAAAGATGCGGAGCTAAGTTCACTCAAGATTATCCGTGGGCTCCTAGCCCTTGGTGGGTTTAGAAAATGTGTGGTGTGGGTGCTGTGTGGGGTGAGGTAGGGAAGAGGGGATTTCCTTTTACGGACTAGGTGGTCTCACACACTATATAGTGTCATGCTTCATCATTTGACCACCTAGCCCCACCCAGGTAGGATAGTAGCACCTGGACGGACTCAACCTCACAGTTAAAAGAACAGGAGGGAGTGCGTAAATATATTTTATCTGGAGATAATGGGATCCAGCTAAACTACGGGGATATAAAAACACCTAGGCAATTACCTGTGTGTAGTCTACACTTTTAATACTGGTAACTGCTGGTGCAACTAAAAACAGGGCGGGACACCACGGTGAGAACAAGGACTCACTGGGTCACCTCACTAAAAATTGGCCGACATGTTTCTGCCCTCTACTATGAACCATGAAAGGTCTAGGGGCATTTGCACAGAGAGATAATGTGTGTTTCAGTGCGCGTGCATTGCTTTGTTAGTTTTTAATACTTGGGCCAGTTGAACTCTACCTTTATTTTATTGTATTTAACGCTCTCTGGTCATTTCCACCACTGCAACCTAGTTAGTGTGTTTTAGATTCTTTACCTAAGGTATCTCCACAGCCGCCCGCTTGCAACGAGGGCTGGATTTACCTTTATCTATCCACCAGCATTAAGGGCAAAACCTGTGTCTTCCAGGTTAGATGCTCTTCTTCAACCCCAGTGTTAAGGGGCCCAAAAAAAAAAAAAAAAACTTCCACGGTCAGTTAATTTTTAAATCTCCTGACAAACGTTGTCTATGTCTTTATTCCTTTTCCTCCCCCTCTAGAGTGTGACTATAAGGGAACACTCCCCCTTCTGGAATCTGAGGCCAGTTGCCTCAATCATTAGGGTAAGGTTACATTTCTTTCCATTTTACAGAACCGTGTTTTCACTGTGTGCTCCGCATGACTTTGGCTTGCTGTGGCACCCTTTCTATTTTATATTTAATTATATCCTATAGTGTGTTTTGCTGTGTTGTGTTGATGAGTTAATGCCACTTCTGTTTTCTATCCTTTCAGGCCTCCGCGAGGTAGTCCGTTGCTACAGGTAGGCCATCTCAAACAATACATTATATATTTCCCCCCCCTTTTTATGAAGAGAGGCTCATCTATCTGCACCTTGCATGATGGTTAGGGATCCTAGGCCCTGAAGAATGCCCCTAGAACTTCCACAGCTCATAGTAGAGGGCAGAAACATGTCGGCCAATTTTTAGTGAGGTGACCCAGTGAGTCCTTGTTCTCACCGTGGTGTCCCGTCCTGTTTTTAGTTGCACCAGCAGTTACCACTATTAAAAGTGTAGACTACACACAGGTAATTGCCTAGGTGTCTTTATATCCCCGTAGATCCCATTATCTCCAGATAAAATATATTTACGCACTCCCTTCCGTTCTTTTAACGGTGAGGTTGAGTCCGCCCAGGTGGTACTATCCTACCTGGGTGGGGCTAGGTGGTCAAATGATGAAACATGACACTATATAGTGTGTGAGACCACCTAGTCCGTAAAAGGAAATCCCCCCTTCCCTCCCTCACCCCACATAGCACCCACACCACGCATTTTCTAAACCCAGTGAGGTCTAGGAGCCCACGGATAATCTCTCGTGAACTTAGCTCCACATCTTTGGTGAACCCCATACCTTTTTGTGGTAACTGGCTTTAAACCACTCCAGACTATACTTCTGTAATTTTATTTCCGTCACTGGGGAATATCTTTTGCATATGCTCTAAGGGGGATTCCATGACGTGGCTTTCTTTAATACTTCTATTTTTTATCTTTTCTGTTACCAGATTAAATAATATTAAAGTAGACTTACACAGATCTTATAGTGGAAATAATGTTGTCTGCTCCTTCTATTTATCACAATATACCTTCAACTTCTAATTATGTTTTGCCAATTCTGTGGGACACATTGGATGTTAACGAAAAGTTTATATTGCAATGTTTACTCAAAACAACAGTTCGCACACTATACAGTACTGCACAACAACATCACACTGTGGCCACACACTGAAATGCACGCACTCACCTTCAGTCACAGCACACAAAAGAAAAATTCTACTCTAGGGCGATAATCACATCTCTGAACTACTTTGCAGGAGATACAACTAGCAACTCCTGGCCTCTTTCCTCCATGCCCCTGAGCAGATTCACTTTAGACTGTGCATTATAGAAACCTCGGAAAGACTGCCCTACACTAGCCAACCCTTGGACTGGTGACCAGTGTGTGCCTTTTTGGTGCACGCAGCATCTCCCCTTTTGTGCCCTGGCTGGTTACAGTTAAAGCGCTTCCCTTCCTTCAAGGGGTCACACTTCTTTCCCTGGTACCCCTTCCCTTTTGACTGACATGTGGCTAACCCCCCTCCCCCCCCCACCCCCCAGCTACTATTAGGGACTCTTTGGGGCTCTTTATTATTATCCTTTAACCCCTCTTTCCCCTGAGATGGGGTCTGACCATATTTCTTCTGTTCACCACACCGGGACTTTTTAGGGGCCCGGGCACTTACCCACTTATCAGCTATCTTGCCCAGTTCCCTGGGGTTAGATAACTTGGGGTCCACCAGATGCTGGTGCAACTTCTGTGAATGACAGTTTGACAGCTTGGTGATATGTACTCCTTAATCATCAGAATGTAGATCCCTTCAAAGGTATCCACTTTGTTACCTGTTAATCCAACTATACAGTGCTTTAACTGAAATATCAGTGAAGTCTACCCATGGTTGTGTGGTGCTTTTCCGAAGGGATTTCAACTTCTGCCTATACTCTTCAGTGGTTAACCCAAAACATTCAACAAGGGCTGCCTTCATATGGGGGTGTAAGACCCAGATAACCCATCATCTAGTGTGAATAGCCTATCTCTTCCAAGCCCTGGAACTAACTCCCACAGAGGTGTTTCCCTGTGTTGTGTCCCCACCTTTCTCATTTTGAAAGCTCTCTCATAGGACGCCAGACACTGGTCCTTGTCATCCCATGGAACTTAACTAGGGCAGTCTTGCATCAGAGGCACCCCCACCAGCACCCCCAAATCTGCTGCCACCATCTTCTCTGAGCTTCAGCTCAACCTAGCTCTCCTTTCCTCTAGGGCAAGTCTTCTGTTAGCCAGAGCTAAGAACCTCTCCTCCAAGTCCAGGGCTGCCATTTGTAATAAATTACAAATATACAGTCAGGTAGATGGAAATACCTTTGACAACCTCATCTCACGTTACACCTTAGTCGACCCTGAACCCTACAATACCATAACACTAGATTTATCAATGAGGACAGTACCAATATGCCATGCATGCTGTAACCCACCAATGGAGTCAATCAGGGTATTACCAACATTCAGTAGCATTCATTGTACTGTAGAACATTTCATTGGCAGCCACCAACATTATCAGTAAAGCTTTGAAATGAAAAAACATGTGTACTAGTGTCTTATTTCTACTTATACTAAGCTGTTACTGCAACGTCCTAACCCAACAGTAAAGCTCCCTGCCCTCCTGAACCCAAGTATAAAAGCACAAGTTCCAGGAGAGACCTGAAAGGCAGCAAAACCCCTTAATAGGGCATACATTTAATTTCCTAGGAGACTTGGGGTGATATTTGTAAGAAAAAAAACATTTCAGGGAGGGTGACTGCTGCAGTTCAGCAGTACCCCAAACATTCTCTGGTCACATGGGTGGTGCCTCTGCAGCACATGAACCAACAGGCAAATTATAGGTCCTTAGTTGGGGCTTATGATGCCCCAGCAATCAAAATAAGTGATGAGGGGGGGGGGGAGGGTTTGTTGGCAGCCTATGTGCCACGTTTCCCTACTAGTTTCCTGCCAGGGGCATCCACAGACAGGTTTTCCATGTTGCAGGGAGAGGTTGAGTTATGCTGCCTTGACCCTGCTGGCCTGGTGTGGGACCGGTAATATTCTGGCTCTGCCTCAGATTGGAGCCAGGAGTTCTCTTCTGGGTACCTGCCTCAGACTGGAACAAAGCTGTTTGTTTTCGGTCCTCTCCTGCTTGGTACTCCAATTTTGTTCTCTCCTGCCGAGGAGGCAGTTTGCCGACGCGCCCTGCTCTCGCAGACACTGGCACATTGGGCAGGCAACGCGCTGGCTTCCTCTTCTGTTGCCTGGGCGATTGAGTGCTAGGGAAACACATACTTGCATGGGACTGTGGGGTTTGGGGCCCCTGGGGTGACATGTTGTGGGTGGGGCCCCATACTTACCCTTCTCCCCAACAACATTTTAAATGTGGGGCTTGTGATGGTCCTGCCACCCCCCCCCCACGAGTAATTTAGGAATTTGTGGCAAATTGCAACATCCTTCGTTCTCTGCTCGGTGCCCCAGTTTAAATGCTGATGTCTTACGCCCATAGAGCAAATTCACATAATTCTGGGCTTGTTATGCTCCTTGTAGCCAACCCTAGCCACCAGGAGCATTCCCTTCAGGCCTCCTGGCCTTTAAAGGGGTATTTTTTGTGATGAGCTTGTTTTGATGGTTCCCTGAGAGAGACCATTCCTCTCCCTGGCTCCTGGTGCTCCTTCCTGATTGTTTGGGTGTTTTACGCCGCCCCTCCACAGGCAACCAGGCAGTACCCTTTCTGTTACGCTCCCAAAGCCCTACGATTTGTAAAAAATTATTTGTTCTTTTATGATTTAATGCTAAACCAAAATAAACAGCATAAAAGAACAAACAACCAATAAATAAATTAACAAATTACAATTCATGCTCAGTACAAACCATGACAAGCTCCCAATAGGTAGAAAGGCACAGTAATTTACCAGTCGTGTAAGATTATATAAAATTGCACAACCCTTGTATTATAATTTTTAAGATAACTACTTGTAAGTGGGGCAGGTTGCTACATAAATCTACTTGTCCTGATGGTCAGAAAGGCTACTATGCCAGTGCTCAATACTATGGTAGGGTTTGAAATCTAGTAATTCCTACATTTTTCCACAGATCTACATACTGGGCCTGGAGGTAGCGTTAAGCAATAGTTCCAGGGTTGGAATGCACTCTGGAGTCTGTGCAAACCTACTAGCTAGCATGTTTTATGGGTTTTCGCCAACTCTTTTCTAATATTTCCTCATACTAAGAAAGGATGGAAATGTACTCCTTACAAGGGCAGAGATAAAAATTCTACACGTTTGGGTGAAAAAAGTGGTAGGATGGAAAGTGAACTTGTAAATGCTCAAGAGATATGCTCATGAGCGAAATCTACTCATGCATATTTGCTTGTGCTAAAATGCAGTTCACAAATATTTTCTAGTAGTGTGATTTCCTGACCTATTTCTGTAAATTGTGAATTCATGAAAGCTATGAGTCTGCACTAATGCAAGGGTACACACCTTCGATGCACTTTGTGACTTTATTTAAGAATTGGGCCCCTAATTAGATCTTGAGTTAACCAAGGCCTTTTGTTTTTATTAAGACTCTGTGTCTCTCTATATCTATCTACACTTTGAGTTGGCAGCCTTCTGCTCTTTCTCAAGGAGAGAATAGGCACACACAGTTTGTTTGTTTGTTTGTTTCACACATAAGCTTTATTCGGCCAACAGACCATCAAAGCAATACAATACAATACAATATAATATAATAATATAAACCATAATGTCATAGAAAAATTTTAAAAAAGAGAAGAATGATCCATGTTTGCCCGTCTTAAAACAATTTCAACTCATTGTAAATAAAAAGTGCGTATGCGCCATGCTGTTGCTAAAAACTTACTTACTGCGTAAATTGTCACATTTGAATTGTGGCTTTTTAAAATCCGCAAAGCTAAAAAACATTTCCTTAAATTCAATTCCCTACAGATTTTATATATCCATTTAAACCTTGGGATTGAATAGGCGGGACAAAAAAACATAAAATGTTCTACTGTTTCGGAAGGAATGCCACATACAGGACAGGTATCAGAGCTTGTCTTAGGTCCCCATCTGCTCGTTAAGGCCTTCAGGGGTAATGTTCCAAATCGAAATCTGGCATACAAACTTTTGCCTAACAAATCAGGTATTGTATCTAAGTATGGTTCAAACTCAGGGTACCATTTAAAATCAATAAACGAGTTAGTTAAATGACCATTCGATTTCTGAGAAATGTAATTATTACATATGTGGGACCAGTAAGCTCTCTTCAATACTTTTACATGGGGCTTCACAAGTTGCTGGGGATTCTCCCAGAAGTTCCTCAGACCTAGCATGCAAAACCAACTAGATACGTGTTTGATCCATGGTATGGACATGGAGTTAGAGGTTTTTAACAATTCTAATAGGGAAGACTTATATATAGCCAGTTCAGGAACTACCCAAAGCCTCACCCAATATAGTAGGGGCCGTAAGATAATCAAATCGGCTATACGTTTAAGCCCTAGATCTAAAAAAAGGGGGGTCAATGGGGTGCTAGTGGGACAGGCACATAGAGCCCGTGCAAAGCTATTCTCAATTTTAGTTATCCTACTGCTATCTGTCATGCCCCAAATCTCTGCACCATAAACAGCAGCACCCTGTGCCTTGGCCACATAGATCTTTACTGCTGGAGACACAACTTTAGTGGTCGTATTCCTGTAAAGGCGTAATATGGATGCTGCCCGATGTTGCAAAAGCCCGCCACTCTTACCGACTTGTTCGTCCCAGAGGAGTGAGTCTGTAAGCCTCACACCCAAGTAGTCGATAGAGCTAACCTGGTCCAAAATAGCTCCATCTAACCTGATCGTACACTTCTTACGAGAGCCAGAGCGAAGCACCATCAATTTTGTTTTCTTCGAGTTCAGCTCTAAACCAAAATTCCAGCAGAATGATTTAAATCTATCCACAAGAATTTGCAGCCCCATAGGGGTCTTTGAGATCAATAGAGAGTCATCCGCAAAAAGAAGAATTGGAATTTTCTGATTGCCTAAGCTGGGAGCATCATTCTGGCATGTCATGAGTTCTTGGACCACCTCGTTAATGAATAAAGAAAACAAAAGTGGCGCTAGGACACATCCCTGACGAACACCTCTTTTAATGGGAAACTTGTTAGTCAGTTCGCCTTGGTTACCCCATCTTACTTGAGCGTATGTGCCTTCATGCATACGTGTTAATAAATGAATGATATCAGATGGTGCCCCTCTTTTGTGTAGCACTCCCCAAAGCTTGTCTCTAGGTACCAGGTCAAAGGCAGAGCGCAGGTCTACAAAAGTGACATATAGTGTTTGCTTTGCCAAGACTACATATTTCCAGTGTAGCACGGTCAACCTAAATGCCTGGTCAACCGTGCTAACTCTAGAGCGGAACCCTGCCTGAAGTGGTGATAGGATCTGCTGCTCCGTCACCCAACTCGTCAGTCTAACTAACAATTGTTTTGCAAAAATTTTTTGTAGGTTGTCAATTAAACTGACCGGTCTGTAGTTAATTGGAAGATTTACGTTGCCCTTTTTATATATTGGAATAATTTCTGCACCCTTCCACGTCTCAGGGATCTGTCCTCCTTTTGCGATTTTGTTTGACAGCATATTAATATACCAGGTCCAGATGGGTAACTCTGATTTATAAAGGTCACCTGGAATTTTATCAGGGCCTGGGGCTTTACCTGTCTTTAGAGATTTTATGGCGTCTGCAGTTTCTTCTAGAGAAAAGCAAATATAGCTTTCAGAGTTAAATAGATTCCCACTGGACGGAGAAGTGGCAAGGTTAGCATTGGGTGAAATTGGGGGGTATAATCCCACTTTCTCACAATCGACAGTACTTTTGCTCGGTGCCAGAGACAACTGTGGCAATGTGTGCTTCTTGAAACCAAACATTATTGTTTTTTTTTTCAATGCTTGTTATAATGGTGAGGGTCTGGCAACTCCCACAATATTAACGTTTTACAACAACCATGTCAAAACAAGACATACTTTGACAAAACCTGAAGGATGACCACCAATGTTAGACCTATTGGCTTTTCCAATGATTGTTTATTTTCATGTTTCCCATAATCTTGTTGAAACTGGTTGCACTGGTTTTCCATTAAGATGTGTTTGGGGAATACTAGCTTGCATTAACACATTTTAGTAGATGATGTTTCAAAGAAATGCTAAAATTTCAAAGTAGTTTAGCAAAACATATTTTTTCCAAGTTGCATTTTTTGTGAATAGTTAATTTGAAAGCAAAGACTCTTCAATCTTGCTTTCAAGCTTATGCAAATATTTGCATCTAATCGGAGAGCATTCTGGGAGCATTATACTTAGCCTCATATTGTTAAACTTTGCAAACGTGTACACATTTTTATACTGGGGCCACTTTCTTCAGTGCAGTCAGAGATGGCAACATTTCCTTACAGCGCTCACCCTAATAATAAAAGCTTTGCATTAATGAACCATAAATACAAGTTCGAACAGCATTAACATATGGGCACAAATATTACCTCAGCTGCAGACAATGCCTTTCCCTGATCCATAATGTGGTACTCGGAGCTGACAGCTAACAGGTTTGTACTGCGGGGGCTGGGCCTACTTGTCCCAAGGACTAAGTAAACTTGAAAACATGCTGTCCCTGACCTCAAACAATAAGTCCTGGGAGTCAGGCTATAGGAATTCCACACCACTATAAGACCGTAGCCAATCTCATCCTTATGGCTCTTCTTAGCGGAGGTTAACATTTGCCGATAAACCAGGGCCAATATCCTTGAGCAGGGGAAAATTAATTTGATTCAGGGGCATAAAATCTGCTAAATAGGCTAAAATACAATATGTATTGGGCAGAGAAAAAGTCAGTCACAGGGACCCAAATCTTTTACTGACCACCGGTCCCCAGGAACGGCGAGTAAAAGATGTACAAGTTTTACCCTGAATCTAAATAAAAGAAAGCAGTGATTAGGTTTAACCACCAACTACAAACCAGGTTCCATAAAGAGTGGTTTTCAGTAGCACACGGGCCCTAGCCAAGTGTTTCTGCAGCTCAGTGGATTCACACTTCTCTCTACGGTACTCTAAAAATGTTGTTTGATCTATTTTATATCTAGTTTAAACATTGTCTCTGGGTTATTATACAGGTGTGGGGAGTGCACGCTTAAAAAACAACCCTCTAATTCTGTGGGCACTGTCAAGCTGTGGATAGTCCTTCAGTAGCAATTTTTTAAAAGGTAAAACCTCATTAGACCAAACTGAGATCCACCTAAGTAAAAGTCTCAATGCTATAATATCAGAAATATACCTCATGCCAAGTTCTTCACGTACAATAAAGGTCTGAGTACTCCTTGGCAGAGAAAACAACTATGATAAAATTATTCTCAACTGACTGTAAAATAGCAGTGTTCCCACGCCCCAAATATCACAGCCATTGTAAACGGCAGCAACACTTTTAGCATGGTATATCTTCAGCATATTTTTCAGTGGCTTATTAATCATTTGAAGCAAAATCAAAAATAGCTGGGGCAGACCGCAAAAATAAGTTTTTTACACTTTAAAAGCAGAGCCCTTCAACCTCTTTCATCACTTTGCACCAGTAAAAAGAAAATATCAGCACATTACTCAGTTTGTGCCCTTGAATACAAATTGTCTTGATTTTTATTTTATTTTTTAATTTATTTTTTTATCAACTTCCATAATATGTGATTTCTTAAAATTGGTTGAGAGATCATAGACTCCATTAAAGAAGCAAATGAGTTATTAAGAGACTTAAGCACAAGTGGGGTACATGCTAATAAAACCACATCAGCATAAAGAAGGGCCGGAATTGGTCTGTCGCCGACCAGGGGAGGTCTTTCGCATTTATAAGTAGAACCTGCTCCAATGATTAATATATAAAGTGAATACCAATGGAGCTTAAATACACCCCTGTCTCCCCCCTTTTAATATTAAAATCCACTGTTCACTGCCCCTAACCCCATGTGTTACTGAAGCCAAGTTGTCTTTATGCAAGTCCCTTAAAAAATATATGTGCTGGAATCCGCTCCCATAGAGAGAATTAGGAACCACAGTTTCTCTCTGTTAACCGTGTCAAACGATGAGGTTCGGTCAATAAAGGCCAGATGTAAGATGGCATTCTTCACCAAAATATATTTAAGAAGTCAAGAGATGAAGATTCAGGCAGTGATCCAGCGTGCTCCGGCTGGGCTTAAAACCATATTACAAATCTGAGATAACTTAATTTTCCTCTGCCCAGTTGAGTAGCCTAGGTAGAACCACCTGACCAACCGCTTTAATCAGTAAGTGAGTTAGCTAGGTATATAACTTCATGGGGTTTCTCTTGACACCTTTTTAAATAAATGGGGACAAAAGTGGTGTGCGTCCAGGAAGTGGGTATTCCAGTTCTAGCCACAGAATTAAGGAACTGAGTTAGTAATGGGTCCCATATTTCCAGTAAGTTTTGTACAAACCAGGGGGCACCCCCTCGTACCCCAGGGCTTTATTGTTAGATAACCAGGTCAAAGCATCCTGGACTTCATCCAACTCAAAAGTAATATTCAGACTTCAAAGAGATCAAATTTGAAGATCATCCGAAAAATCATTGTTGGATCTATGTATTGCTTTAAAATGTGTCGCTCATTTCTCTTGAGGAATACGTGAGCAAACAAAGTTAGCATCAGACTGGGAGAAAATAGAACAATGAACTATTTACCCAAATTTTGCACTGTCGGATAATGTACTAGCAGAGGTCAATTAACCCCAGGGGTCCTCTTGTAAAAGCTTATTTTTTTCCTAATAGGTTAGTTATGCAATATCCAAGAGTCCTTACCTGCAGCTCTGTCTCTTGGTGACTAACTTGGCTGTCTATAGATCTCTGATCTCTAGGGCACCCCTTGTCAAACCAGTGACAAAAGGGGCTGATTTGTTTGGAGCATAAGAGATCAAACTGGAGCTAATCTTCTTACAGATTACTTAGAAAGACTTGGGAATCTCAAAGTTAAGAGAAGTTTCAGAGTTAAACTCCTTCATACAAATATTAGTTTTTTTTTTACCAAGAAACACTGAAGGAGTGATTTTAGTCCACTTAAACCTTTGTCCTTGGTGAGAAGGAGAAATAAAATTATTGTTCCTAAAGCCATGTGATGCAAATATATGTGGTCTCTTGGCAGCCTTTTGTCGCAATAATAAGCGTAAAAGGGTTATGATCACTTAAGATGTTACACAAAGTCTTAAAATCCTTTATTAAAGCAACCAGTTTAGCAGAGATAAATATGATGCACCCCCCTCCCAATAAAAGTTAGTAATGCACCTATTCTGAGGAGATTTTGAATCAACTTTGTCAAAAGCTAAATTCAACCCATCCTGTTTACTATTTAGAAAAAAAAACCTTCATTAGAATGTTCAGTATGAAATGAGCCCCCAATATCTTGATCCCACCAAGAGTGTTGGACACACAAATTAGGCTCACACAGATGGAGATTAAATAGTCTACTAAAACCAGGGGAAAAACACAATAAGACCCTTCATAAAATGATAGAAAAAAACTCCAAGGGTCATCAAACGTTCAGCACCAATAACTTATCTTTTTTTTAGAAAGGTCAATAATACGGCAAGTAGATATGATTTACTGGTGTCCAGAAAGATGGATTGACAGTTAAGCTTGAATGTAATCATTGTGATAACGCTGCCCTTGGCTCTCACTGAGACTTTGGGAATAGGTGGAGGAAAAAAATGAAGCATAAGGCTCCACTAAAAAAGTATTAGGGGGAGAGCAATGACAAGGGAGCCTGCCAGCTATCACAGGCTTGTCAAAATTAATGAATCCACATTCTCCAGCGTTTAACTTTGTGCCCTACCCCATCCAATCAGCCTGCCTTTACCATTTTGATATGACTGAATAAAAACAACCCTCCAATCCATTGCCCATTGTACCAGTGAAACAATTTGTTAATCATCTGATTTGTATTTCTACTACCCACGTGTTCAAATGTAGCACATTTACCTATATAACTATGAACGATGTAGCACCAGGGAACAGATTCAGCCGTTTTAGAGGGACCAGCCAGGGATGACTTACACATCCAAGCCTTGGAAAAAGATAAAATAAGAAAACTCATCATATTTACTAGACGGCTCCAGAGGGGAATGAGTCATCAAGCACATAGAAGACAGGAGAGTAATAGCAGAGCCGGTAACAATAGTGGGCTAAAAATCACTACGTTTATTGGCTACTTGGACTGTAGGTGTTTGTGATAACCTGGAGGTTCAGCATATTATCCCTAATGATCCTTGACCATGAGATTGGAATGCTGTACCGGGGCAGAAGATTTAAAAAATCAAGACCCTTATGGACTGGTGAAACATTACCTCTTGATTCCATAATTGCATTTTCAGTGGATGACAGTCTGACATGAACACGGGCCCAGGGATGTGGAATTCCTATAGCTTGACACCTAGGACATAATGTTTTGGGTCAAAGGAAAACACATTTTCATATTTATTTTGTCCTTGGGACAAGTAGGCCCAAGCCCCTACAGCAAACACCCTCTAGCTCTTCCCTTACAGGGAATGGAAGGGAACTGTCTGCATTTGAGGTAATATTTGTGTCCATATGTTAATACTGCTCAAACATGTATGTATGGTTCATTAATGCATAGCCTTTATTATTGGGGTGAGCAATCTAAATAAATGTTGTATGGTCCCACTGCACTACTGAGAGTGGTTCCAGTAAAAAAAATGTGTGTATACACATTTGAAAATTTGAGCAATATGAGACTACGTATAATACTCCCAGAACGCTCTCTGGTTAGATACTAATGTGTGCAGAAGCTTGTAAAGCACAATTGATGCCTTTATGCTTTCAAAAGAAAATGTTCAGGAAAAAAATGCAAGCAGGAAAAAAAAAAAAAACTTTTTACTAAATTACTGTGAAATGTAGGTACTATTTCTAGACAGGGAAGGAGAACGTAGAATTATGCCAGGCCCAATAAACGACGCATTTAAGAGATATTACTCCTAATTGTATGGGAAGCATGTAGAGATCAGGGCGGAGGCACTTGAGGCCTACTTACAGAAGATATCCCAATGAAGGCACTAGCGACCAAAGAAAAAGAAAGCCTGGGGGGACCAGTGACCTTAGAAGAGGTCAGGGAGGAAATAGCACAACTAGCCCCTGGGAAGACCCTGGGAACGAACGGCCTCCCTATGGATTTCTATAAAAAATATGAGACACAGATTGCCCCCCTACTAGTAGACATGTACGCGGAAGCAATACAGTGTGGGAAGCTTCCATGCTCTCTAAGAGAAACCTTGGTGATCCCACTCCCCAAAACAAAATCTAAAGAGGCATCAGTGACTGACTTCCGCCCCCTGTCTATGCTAAATAGCGACTTTAAGATACTCAGTAAGGTTATGGCCAACCGATTGATCGCCCACATACCCACACTCGTACACGAAGACCAAAACGTTTTTGTCCCGAATCGTAGTACCTCTCTAAACTTGAGACAACTCTTTACTATCCTACACATGACCAGGGAAATGAAGCCACCAACGGGAGTGCTGTTAGCGGTGGACTTTGAAAAGGCTTTCAACACAGTCTGACTATTTGAGGGCAGTGATAATGGGAATAGGTGAGAGTTGGGTAAAGTGGGTAGGTCTATTGTACGCATCGCCATTAGCGAGGGTAAAGACAGGTAAGACAATATCCGATATCTACCCGATAAATAGGGGAACCAGACAGGGATGCCCCCTGTTCCAGCTATTATTTGCACTGGGCATAGATCCACTGGCGTCCCGGATGCGGTAGGATGGCGTGGGTTTGGGAGTGGACTGGGGACACACTGAGCATATTATATCGCTATACGCAGATGATGTACTCATTTACCTTAGAGACGGGGAAATTGGCGTCCCGTGGGCTCTAAGGATCTTGGAAGATTTTGGGGAGTTCTCTGGTCTCCATCTCAATCGAGGCAAAACGTATAGGTTCCCCATAACTCTGGAATACGAACGCCCAGCGGCTTGCCCGGAGGAAGTGAACTGGGCCCCAAGAACCTTCAAATATCTGGGTGTTCGGGTGTTCCAAGACATGGTGGACCTCCGGGAGGCAAATCTCGGTGGAGCACTCCGCTCATTGTGAGCTTCTGTGGGGTTTTGGCGATCCTGAAACTTCCGATAATGGCCAGAATAGCATTGTCGAAAATGATCATGCTCCCCCGCCTCCTTTACTTCTTTGTTAATTTGCCCCTGCAGATCCCTGCGGCGTGGTTCTGAGTGCTGAACACCCTACTTAGGGAACTGATATGGGACGATGGTCGGAGACGCACATCGCTCTCAACGTTATGCAGACCATCCCAAATGGGTGGTCTGGGTGCCCCAGATTTCAAAGCCTATTTGGCATCCCAATTACAATGGGCTGCCGCTTGGTTCGCCGGTAAGGGGCAGTTGGATAGGTGCACCACTCACGAAGCAATGGACACAAACTGGATCATTGCGCGTATGATAAACAGGAAACTTCCCCCCTCTGACAGACAGTTTGATGACAAGAGTAGCGATGTTGTGCTGGAAGAGATGTGCAAAGAAGGTCGGGGTTGGTTCTCCGTACTCTCCGGCAGTTCCATTATCGGTCCTAACACTCGAGTCTAGGGGAGATAACTCGGGGAGCTCAGGACTGGGTGCATAGAGGATGGCGGGGGTGGAGACAATCGGTGACTTGTTCAGAGAAGGGGTGCTGAGATCCGTTATTGACCTTGTGAATGGGGGGATCCGTCGGGGACAGTTCCTACTATTCAGTAATCTAGAACATACACTGAAAAAACACTGGGACACGATCAACGCGGAGCCGACTACCCATAGGGTGCTACATCTTCTACTAATAGCTAGCGAGGAGGCACACTTAGTTACTAAACTATATCGGATCCAAATCGAGGACGGTCTGGACCCACTGCGCCAGTTGAGAGAGAGATGGGGAAGGACTTTAGGCAGGGAACTTTCAAATGCAGAGTGGAGCAATGCACTAGCCTATCCTCGGAGGGTCTCCCACATCACACGACTGTGAAACATCCAATATAATTACTTACATAGGACGTACCTCACCCGACTCAGACTGACGCTAATGTATGGCGGGAACCCGAGGAAATGCCCGAGGTGTGAGGTGGCGGACGCTGACTATGACCATATGGTATGGGACTGTTCGGAGATACAATCAGGCTGGAGGGCGGTAATGGATGAACTATCAAGGTTGTTTGAGCATACACTGCCACCGACCCCAGTAGTATGTCTGCGGGGCATTGGGAGAGGACCACTGAGGGGGAAAGTGGGAGGATGTTTTCTGGACCTAGCCTTAGTACTTTATAGGAGATTAATCTCAAAAAGGTGGAACACCTCTGGATCTCCCCCTCTATCTGAATGGAGACGAGATGTGGCGAAATGGTCCAGGGTTGAGTTGCAGGTTTTGAGAAGCGAAGAGGCGAAAGGCCTGTGTCAAAACCCTATAGCACCAGAGTGGGAGAACATACTATCGAACTGGGAAGACATGCTGGGGGGATCGGGAACATCTACGGAAGAATCAGCTAGTATTGAGGTTTAAACTGACAAATGGAAAGGAGGAATATAACATACCAACTAGAGAGGGTGCTGGTTGGGTACCTGCAGGACTGAGAGCAAAATTAGGTTAGCAACGACAACCGGTCTCAACTAAGTGCATCTAGGGTCAGACAATCTGGATGTGGAAGGCTGCCCTTTAAACGTGGAATGAAAGTAATGGGAGTACAGTGGGGACATACTCACCGAGAGGATCCTGATACAGCGTACCATAGCAAATATAATCACTTAACCTATACAGTGCCAACAAAGTTAAAGTTTAGGATTTAATTCTTGTACAGTACATGTTAGTCTGTTGTGTGGTCATAAACTAAATAGTTGTACAACACCCACATAATGGAGTAAAGGCTCACTTACTATAAAAAAAAGCCTGAGTTGGAGTCACATACTAAATGAATAACGAGTAAGCAAAGTTTAAATCTGAGCAATCAAGTTTGTTACTAACACTGATAAAAGAAGGCCAAGTATGTACTAAACTATGTCATAACTTGTTTTGTATTTGTAAAACAACAATTGGTTAATAAAAATATACTTAAAAAAAAAATGTAGGTACTATTTCTTTAAGGCATCATTTAGTAAACTCTTGATGCATCCTAGTATTTCCCAAAAATATTTATAATGGAAAATCGGCGTAATCATTTCCAACAAGATTATGGGAATTATAAAAATAAACAAGCAATGTCAAAGCCAACTGATCAGGCATTGGTGGGCAGTTTTCTGGTTTTGTCAATGTGTGTTTTGTTTTGACATGGCTTTTTTGACACTTTATTGATGTGGGATCTATACGGCCCTTGGTCTCAAAAAGCAAAAATTGCCACAGTAGTTCCTGGCACTGAAAAAAATTAATTTGTGTGCCTATGTGCTCCTTGTGGAAGAGCAGAATGCTGTCACTCACAGTAAAGCTAGCCGATAGATGGATAGAGAGAGAAATACAATTTTAATAAAAACAAAATGTCTTGGTTAACACCAGACCTAATTGGGGCCCCAATTCTTAAAGAAAGTCACAAAAGTGCACCCATAGTATATGTCTTTGCATTAGTGGTTTTTATGAATTCACAAGAATTTGCATTAGTAGACCAGGAAACCATACTCCTGGACCATATTTGTGAACTGTATTTTACCATGATCAAGTATGGATGTGTAGATTTGCTCATGCATAAATCTGTTCAGCGTTTACAAATTTACTTTCCCTCCAGCCACTTTTTTCCCAACCCTGGAAGAACTTCTGTTTCTGCCCTTGTCAGAAGTGAATTTCCAACCTTTCTTGGTATCTAAAAGATTAGACAAGAGCTGGTGAAAATCCTTAAAACAAGCATTTTAGTTGGTTTGTGCAGACTTAAAGGCATTCCAGCTCTGGAACTTTTGCTTACTGATCCTCCAGATCCAGTATGTAGATCTGTGGAGAGGTGGCAAAATAACGAAATTGCTATAGTAGGGCTTGACATTGCTAGTATTCAGGCCCTACTATAGTATTAGCCCTAGCATAATCAAAGAGGCTGTTATCAGGGCTCTTGCAAAATGAGATTGCTGCCATAATTTGTTATCACACTACATGCCACTAAAGGGACAAGTAGAATTTTTTTTACAGGACAAATAGGTTTATGAAGCGAAGATATTTTATTAAATTCCACACCCCTGTGGGCCAGAGAGGACTTCATTAACCCCTTTGCTGCCAGGCCTTTCCCCCCTCCTGTGCCAGGCCTTTTTTTGCCTATTTGGGGCAGTTCGCGCTTAGGCCCTCATAACTTTTTGTCCACATAAGCTAACCAAGCCCCATTTGCGTCCTTTTTCCCAACATCCTAGGGATTCTAGAGGTACCCAGACTTTGTGGGTTCCCCTGAAGGAGGCCAAGAAATTGGCCAAAATACAGGGAAAATCTCGTTTTTTTCAAAAAAATTGGAAAAAGTGGCTGCAAAAGAAGGCTTGTGGTTTTTCCCCTGAAAATGGCATCAACAAAGGGTTTGCGGTGATAAACTCAGCAGCTTCCCAGCTTTCATGAACAGGCAGACTTGAATCAGAAAACCCAATTTTTCAACACAATATTGGCATTTTACTGGGACATACCCCATTTTTGCAATTTTTTGTGCTTTCAGCCTCCTTCCAGTCAGTGACGGAAATGGGCATGAAACCGATGCTGGATCCCAGAAACCTAAACATTTCTGAAAAGTAGACAAAATTCTGAATTTAGCAAGGGGTCATTTGTGTAGATCCTACAAGGGTTTCCTACAGAAAATAACAACTGAAAAAGAAAAATATTGAAATTGAGGTGAAAAAAACATAAATGTTTCTCTACGTTTTACTCTGTAACTTTTCCCTGCAATGTCAGATTATCGAAAGCAATATACCGTTACGTCTGCTGGACTCCTCTGGTTGCGGGGATATATAGGGCTTGTAGGTTCATCAAGAACCCAAGGAACCCAGAGCCAATAAATGAGCTGCACCCTGCAGTGCGTTTTCATTCTACACCGGGTATACAGCAATTCATTTGCTGAAATATAAAGAGTAAAAAATTGCTATCAAGAAAACCTTTGTATTTCCAAAAAGGGCACAAGATAAGGTGTTGAGGAGCAGTGGTTATTTGCACATCTCTAAATTCCGGGGTGACCATACTAGCATGTGAATTACAGGGCATTTCTCAAATAGATGTCTTTTTTACACACTCTCCTATATTTGGAAGGAAAAAATGTAGAGAAAGACAAAGGGCAATAACACTTGTTTTGCTAATTTATGTTCCCCCAAGTCTCCCGAAAAAAATGATACCTCAATTGTGTGGGTAGGCCTAGCGCCCGCGACAGGAAACGCCCCAAAGCGCAACGTGGACACATCCAAATTTTTGGAAGAAAACAGAGGTGTTTTTTGCGAAGTGCCTACCTGTAGATTTTGGCCTCTAGCTCAGCCGGCACCTAGGGAAACCTACCAAACCTGTGCATTTCTGAAAACTAGAGACCTAGGGGAATCCAAGATGGGGTGACTTGCGGGGTTCGGACCAGGTTCTGTTACCCAGAATCCTTTGCAAACCTCAAAATTTGGCAAAAAAAACACATGTTCCTCACATTTCTGTGGCAGAAAGTTCTGGAATCTGAGAGGAGTCACAAATTTCCTTCCACCCAGCGTTCCCCCAAGTCTCCCGATAAAAATGATACCTCACTTGTGTGGGTAGGCCTAGCACCCGCGACAGGAAACATCCCAAAGCGCAACGTGGACACATCCAAATTTTTGGAAGAAAACAGAGGTGTTTTTTGCGAAGTGTCTACCTGTAGATTTTGGCCTCTAGCTCAGCCAGCACCTAGGGAAACCTACCAAACCTGTGCATTTCTGAAAACTAGAGACCTAGGGGAATCCAAGATGGGGTGACTTGTGGGGCTCGGACCAGGTTCTGTTACCTAGAATCCTTGGCAAACCTCAAAATTTGGCTAAAAAAACACATGTTCCTCACATTTCTGTGGCAGAAAGTTCTGGAATCTGAGAGGAGCCACAAATTTCCTTCCACCCAGCGTTCCCCCAAGTCTCCCGATAAAAATGATACCTCACTTGTGTGGGTAGGCCTAGCGCCAGCGACAGGAAACGCCCCAAAGCGCAACGTGGACACATCCACATTTTTGGAAGAAAACAGAGGTGTTTTTTGCGAAGTGCCTACCTGTAGATTCTGGCCTCTAGCTCAGCCAGTACCTAGGGAAACCTACCAAACCTGTGCATTTCTGAAAACTAGAGACCTAGGGGAATCCAAGATGGGGTGACTTGCGGGGCTCGGACCAGGTTCTGTTACCCAGAATCCTTTGCAAACCTCAAAATTTGTCTAAAAAAACACACGTTCCTCACATTTCTGTGGCAGAAAGTTCTGGAATCTGAGAGGAGCCACACATTTCCTTCCACCCAGCGTTCCCCCAAGTCTCCCGATAAAAATGATACCTCACTTGTGTGGGTAGGCCTAGCGCCAGCGACAGGGAACGCCCCAAAGCGCAACGTGGACACATCCAAATTTTTGGAAGAAAACGGAGGTGTTTTTTGCGAAGTGCCTACCTGTAGATTCTGGCCTCTAGCTCAGCCGGCACCTAGGGAAACCTACCAAACCTGTGCATTTCTGAAAACTAGAGATCTAGGGGAATCCAAGGAGGGGTGACTTGCGGGGCTCGGACCAGGTTCTGTTACCCAGAATCCTTTGCAAACCTCAAAATTTGGCTAAAAAAACATATGTTCCTCACATTTCTGTGGCAGAAAGTTCTGGAATCTGAGAGGAGCCACAAATTTCCTTCCACCCAGCGTTCCCCCAAGTCTCCCGATAAAAATGATACCTCACTTGTGTGGGTAGGCCTAGCGCCCGTGACAGGAAACGCCCCAAAGCGCAACGTGGACACATCCAAATTTTTTAAAGAAAACAGTGCCTACCTGTGGATTTTGGCCTGTAGCTCAGCCGGCACCTAGGGAAACCTACCAACCCTGTGCATTTTTTTAAACTAGAGACCTAGGGGAATCCAAGATGGGGTGACTTGTGGGGCTCGGACCAGGTTCTGTTACCCAGAATCCTTTGCAAACCTCAAAATTTGGCTAAAAAAACACATGTTCCTCACATTTCTGTGGCAGAAAGTTCTGGAATCTGAGAGGAGCCACAAATTTCCTTCCACCCAGCGTTCCCCTAAGTCTCTCGATAAAAATGGTCCCTCACTTCTGTGGGTAGGCCTAGCGCCCACGAAAGGAAATGGCCCAAAACACAACGTGGACACAACATATTTTTTTCACAGAAAACAGAGGTGTTTTTTGCAAAGTGCCTACCTGTGGAGTTTGGCCTCTAGCTCAGCCGGCCACGGAAGGTGGGGGGGGGCAGAAATGCCCTAAAATAAATTTGCCCCCACCCCCCCCAAGCCCCTCCTGCCCGGGAACGACCCTTGCCTACGGGGTTGCTCCCCCTGCGTGACATTGGCACCAAAAAACAAATCCCAGGTGCCTAGTGGTTTCTGCCCCCTTGGGGGCAGATTGACCTAAAATCGGCCAATCTGCCCCCAAGGGGGGCAGAAATGGCCTAAATACAATTTGCCCCCCAGGGGAGCGACCCTTGCCTGATGGGTCGCTCCCCATCTCTAAAAAAAACCAAACAAACAAAAAAAAAAAACACAAAAAAAACATTTGCCCTGGTGCCTAGAGGGTTCTGCCCCCCCGGGGGCAGTTCGGCCTAATAATAGGCCCATCTGCCCCCAGGGGGGGCAGAAATGGCCTAAAATAAATTTGCCCCCCCAACCCCCACCCCCACCGGGAGCGACCCTTGCCTACGGGGTCGCTCCCCCTGCGTGACATTGGCAGCAAAAAACAAATCCCAGGTGCCTAGTGGTTTCTGCCCCCTTGGGGGCATATTGACCTAAAATCGGCCAATCTGCCTCCAAGGGGGGCAGAAATGGCCTAAATACAATTTGCCCCCCAGGGGAGTGACCCTTGCCTGATGGGTCGCTCCCCATCTCTAAAAAAAAATACAAACAAAAAAAACAAAAAAAAAAACCAAAAAAATTGTCCTGCTACCTAGGGGGTTCTGCCCCCTCCTGGGGGCAGAAATGGCCTAAAATAAATTTGGAGGAATCCAAGGAGATAGCAAGAGGGGAAGAATGAACTTCAGCAGTCACTAGTCGTGTTTCTGACCTCTGTGATGGAAGTGGAGGCTCCTCTCCTGGCAGAATAACTGCCAGATTACTTCCCCTGTTAGGCAACATGACCTCACTCACAACAGGTGCACCCCGCTTGCTTTATGCTCTGCTGTGAAATGGCCCAAATTTATAGCAACAGTCAATGGTCCGCATTCTCCTGAAGCAGGTACTAATGGGCTTTAAAGTACTGCTCTAGAACCAGTAATTTGCATGTCCTGCGCAGTAGTGAATATGGCCTCAGTTGATGGTAGTCATGGCCCTGCCTTCTCCTGAAAGGTGATATTATGAGCTTTGAAGTCTGCCCAGAGCCAGTTATATGTCTTTAGCTGTCATGAAGGACACCTGTGTGACAGCAGATTCAGTGGTAACCTTAATAATGGGAGGTCACCCAGCTACTGGACCAGCCCAAAGAAGTGTCAGGGGAAGCCTCCACGGTCCCCTAGCAGGTCCATTCTCCCAACAGTTGGTCAGAGGGCAAAAGGGCACCAGCACAACTGGCCCTGGAGAGAGCCATCAGTTATGCCATTAATTGTGTTTGACCAATGACTTTGTGTTTCACCACTGCGCGTATTAGTTGTTCTATGTTCATCAGTAGCACATTACATGTTGTATTCAGTTTAGCTACCTATTGGCTTTATCGTGGCATTAGACATTACATTTGGTATTTAGGTTAGCTGCCTATTGGCTTTAACGTGGCATTAGACATTACATTTTGTATTCAGTTTAGCTGCCTATGGGCTTTATCGTGGAGTTCGACATTGCAGATGTGCTGTTTTTTTCCACATTGTAGACCAAGCTGTGTTTTTCGTATTGAATTCACACCGAACCCTAGCGTGATAAGAGAGCGTATATTTTGTGTTTTCCTCTGTACTCAGCCTTGGGAAGAAGCGAGGTTTAGGAGATTTGGCCAATCTCCAATGGCTTGTTTACTTCCGAACTCTGCATGTTTTGCATTATAAGACGATGTCCCTGGGCAGCAGCAAGGGGGAATTTTCCAAGGCTTCAGTCAGGAGCGGACGTCAGGTGCCTGACCTCCGTTTGGGTGGAAAATCTCTTTCTCGCAGTTGAACAGGAGTCAACATCTTGCAGGCATGAGAAAGATGACTAGCAGTGATAGGCCCTACGGTGATGAATTTTGACTTTTATTCTTTGCTTTGAAGTTATGCTATAATATAATCACATGTATTTCCTGTGTACATTGCAATTGAGAAGTACTTTGATATATTTTGCTTTCATTGCTGTGACTACTTTTAAACGTGTGCTTCCAACCTACTAATCTCGTCTCTCAGGAACCTCGTGGTGAAGTAATAATAAATGTCTTCTTTAAACTAGAAGTGCATTCCAGAGAAGTTTGGTCAGCTCGGTCATAAGATAAGGAAAGCAAAACACCATCCTAGTCCTGGGGGGTCAGCTGGAGTTAAGTCCTTCAGTCCATCCTTGCAGGGGGATCAGGTGGGTTCTCCTTACAGCTGGGTATTCTTTTGCTGATGTTACTCCCAGATCCAGTGTCTTCTAATCAGTCTTTCCCTTGTGCAGGGGTTTTTAAATAGGGGAGAGGGGAGTTATGGAAGACATGCACAGCTTACCAGTCCAAGGGTGCCACATTATCACTCCACCCCTGCCCCAACACTCCTGCACACTCATCTGTAACACATAAACATGATAACTGCAAGTTCTCTTTGGAAAGAGCTTCTCTGAGAGCCTCAAGTTAAGCCCCTAGCTGCCTGGTCCTTTCCCACTAAAACTTCATTGGGGTGCCCCTCCTGTGTTTGGCTTCAGAGGTCTTGCATTCCTCCTTTATTTCTGTGGGGCTGGCCTGTACCAGCTCAGAATCAGTTTTCCTCACGTACCCTTCCCTTTCCCAGAACTAGGTCAAACAATATTAGTGGATCTGCTTTGTGGAGAGACCTTTGATCCTCTTTCTGGAGGGCAAAGTAATTAATTTGGCCCAATAGGAGGGTGGGGGGGGGGGTATGGCAGAGGGGCAAGGCCTGGAATTGGATTTTGAGTTGAGACAGGGAAATATGACAATTCCTTAAGTTTATATGGAGTCTAGATATGGTGTAAGGTATTGTGGATCTAAATTGTGAGTACATGTTTGCTCCAAGATTGATACCTTGCTGGACCCTGTAGACCTCAGTGGGGTGAAAGTGTACTTTCATGCAGAGTTCTCCTGTAATGTTGAATACAGTTTAAGCACCACAGACCTTCAGTAAGCAATGCAGATGTACACTATGAAAGCTGACTAAAATAAGGCCTTCATTCGGTCAGTACTAATGCCAGAGGGGTCCCTTCTGTGACAGGCTACCTGTGGGCAGAAATGGGCTGCATAAGACTGTAATCTCTTATGATCAGTCGCCACACATGCTTGTCTGTTTATGTGGAACTATCCCAGAGTGTCTAACCCTAGCTGCACAGCAGCAGCCTTATCTCAATAGGTGGACACTCGTTGTTAGCAGTTTCAATCAGTTTACCATAAACTTATAGTGAGCAAGGCTCATTTACAGGCGGAGTCTGAAAAACCAGGTAGTCAAACATGAAAAACCCAGGAAGATTAAGTGAGTGGAGACCCACTTAGCAACATTTTCCATTTTAAGAAGGGTACAGTTCTTGTGCTCACTAGGTACTCCATGACCCCACATACTAAGCTGTGACACCCCAATCCCTTACAGTAAATGCAGAGGTGAATGTTCTTCTTGCCATTTAGTTCTTTTAATTGGATAGAGGTTGTCATTGAGATTTCTGTTGAAATACATCACAGTTTGCAATTAGAAATGTAGGTTGTATTGTACTTCAATTAAACAAAACATTTTCAAAGTTAAACTTTTATATTTTATTTTGACTTAAGCCTTGCCATGAACAGCGCCAGTAACAGCTTGGCACGAGAATTCCTGATTGATGTCAACAGACTCTGCAGTGCGGTGGTTCAGAGACCAGAAACTAGAGAGAATGAAGATGAGAATCACATGGCTGTACTTGGACAGTACTTGGTAAAAGGTCGTGGATTCATGTTGCTTAATAAACTTGATAGCATCATAGATCAGGTAAACATTTTTAAATGTATATTAGTTTATCTATAAAACAATGATAAATGTATTGGATTATTTCAGTAATACATGGGACAGGAGCAGTAACTGTAATCAAATAAAATTATTTTTTTTAATATATCTTTTATTGCTTTTATAAAGGTTGTAACGTATCAATTAAATTTCTGAGATAATCCCCAGCTGCTCAGTCCCTCCCTCCCCCCATCGTGCACTTTGTACAGCAAATAAAGATTTTGTTACGACAGTTCTCTGTAGCCAAGAGGTGATAAGCAGTTCCATGGCATTTTACGTGGTAGTTGTGGTTATCTGCTTGGGATCTGAGTCCGTTGCAGAAGTGTCATCCTCTGCGGTGGGAGCATCCATAGTCTTTAGGTTTTCCAGCATCGAGTCCCATTGTGTGGCATTGTCTCTGGGTCTTTGCCCCCGTAATGCTTCTTTCAATAGCACTGAGCCCTCAGTTTCAGCCCATTTTCCAGTGCACCCTGCCATCTATTCACTTGTGGCCCACCCGGGTCTTTCCAATTTGAGGTTATCTCTCTCTTTGCCAGAATCAATGCCAAGTCAGTGAATCTGTTGGAAATTTTATGAGCCGAAGGGCGGGGGAAGTCCCCCAAAATTGCTACTACTGGAGTTGGTGAGAGTGGTCTTCCGGTGCAGGTGGTTATCTTCCTGAATACTTCTGTCCAGTACAAATTGATTTGCGGGCAGTTCCATAACATGTGCATTAGGTCTGCTGCTAATTCAGCGCATTGGGGGCAACAGGAGTTATTTGTGTTATATATTTTGGTTATCATTTGGGGGGTTAAATAGGCTCTATGATAAATATATAAGCTTATCAATTTAAATCTTGGGTGTCTTCTAGTATGGTATCAAGATCTGTCTGCCATTTGAATTTGAGTTTGTTTAGTGGAGGGCAAGTGCTGTTCTGTATGGATTGGTATATTCCCAAAGTCACCCCCTTCAGGTCCCCTATTGAGCAGAGGAGGCTACAGCCTCCATGAGTAGGTGGTTCACAGGGTCCTGTGCCCCATAGTTTTTTAATAGTTCTAGTGAGAGCGTTGTGGGTGAGGAACAATCCGGGCGGGGGGGGCAAATCGATCTTGTAGCTCTACGTAAGAACAAAGTTTTCCGTTGTTTTATAAGTCTCCCAGTTTTGTGATGTTATATGCTATTAATTTGTTAGTGTGCCTAGCGATGTGGCCTCCTGGAAGGCAATTCAAGGATATCAGGGGGACTTCGGTAGCATAGGGGCTCTTTGTGTGGGTGCGTTTTAAGTACTGATCCCAGCAGTGCCTCGTCGCTTCCCATTCCAATGGGAGCAGTTGTTTTGGTTTTCTGGGGTTCACTAAAATATGTAGGATTTGTTCTAGTGGGCAATTTAGTGGTATCTGCAATTCTTTTGCAACTGGGGGTTTATTAATGAATTTCGCCAACCATTGTAATTGCCCCGCCCAATAATAGATTTCTAAGTCTGGGGCGGCTAGGCCTCCCTCCATGGTGGGTCTTTGAAGAGAGTGGAGTGCGATTCTGTGCCTGCCCGGTCCCCAAACAAAACTTGCAGTTACAGATTCTATATTTTTTAATACTGTTTTCGGGATTATGAGTGGAATTGTGGAGAAGTAATATAAAAGCCTGGGTAATACTATCATTTTGAGTAGGGCGATTCTCCCAAAGACCGTTAGGGGCAGGGTGCTCCAGAAGTGCATACTAGCCTTAATTCCCCTAATTGCTCCATGTATATTCCCCTCCAGCAAGTCTTCTACTTTGTGGTAAATGTTGACTCCTACATATTTAAATGTGTTCGGAGACCAGGGTAGACCTTTAGTGTCAGAGGGCCTCGGAGTGCCTTTGATCAGTGGGAATATGGAAGATTTTCTCCAATTGATTCGAAGTCCCGAGCCTATCCCGAAGTTCTCTAACCTATCTGTCGCCCCGGGTAGATCTGCCATTAGGTTCTTGAGAAATAGTAGCATGTCGTCTGCGTAGAGGGTGATATAGTGTGTCCAGTTATTAATTGGGATACCCTCAAAACACTTTTTGGATCTTGCTGTTTGAGCAAGAGGTTCTACGGCTATAGCAAATAAAAGGGGAGAAAGTGGGAAGCCTTGTCTGGTCCCTCTTCCCACTGAGAAAGGGTCGAAGATAGTGCTGCCTGTGCGCACTCTTGCTGTGGGATTATTGTATAATAGTTTTGTCCAGTGAGTGAAACCTTTTCCAAGCCCAAGTTTTAACATGACCTGCTCTACCTTGTCCCACCCTTAGGCTATCAAAAGCTTTTTCTATATCTATTGAAATTATTGCTGCATGAGGTATGATAGGGGGTATGGAGTGAAGTACTGAGATCAAGCGTCTAATATTTTGTGCTGTGCTGCGCTGTGGGATAAATCCCGACTGGTCTTGGTGGAGCAATGAGGTCATGAAAGGTAAGAGTCTATTGGCTAAGATCCGGCTTAATATTTTATAGTCTAGGTTCAACATAGACAGTGGGCGGTAGGAACGGACATCTGTGGGTGGTTTCTCTGGTTTTAGTAGGGGAATCATTATGGCCTCGTTGGTTGATTGGGGTAACTTGTTATTATGTCATGCTTCTGTGTATAGTGTGCAGAGTCTTGGGGCTAGTATGTCCTGGTATGGTAGATAAAACTCCATAGGAAGTCCGTCTGCTCTCAAGACTTTACCCCTTGCCACGCCCTGTATTGCTGTTTTGATTTCTGCAATTGTTATAGGGGCAGCCAAGGACGTGCTTTCTTCGACTCCTAATTTAGGGAGAGCAAGTGCTTCCAACTCCATAATCTGGGTGTTATTGATTGCGTCAATAGGGGATGCATATAGAGTTGAGTAGTATTCATAGAAACAAGTATTTATTTCCCTTTGACCGAGTACTCTGTCACCTGGGTATTTCTCAGTTTCCACTATGATTGTTTGTTGTTTAGAGGGCTTGGCTAGCCACGCCAAAAGGGCGCCTGCTTTATCTCCTTCGGCGTGTTGCCTGCTTAAGTACTGTTTATAGTCAAAGCGAGAGAGCCTAGTGTTCTCTTCGGTTATTTTCGTTTTGATTTCATTCAGAAGGAGGGTCAAATCAGGGTGAGTGGGGTGCCTACGCTCGATGTCTCTAAGGGAGTCCTCAAGTTTTTTTTTTTTAGCTCGGATTCAATGGATCTTCGAACTCCCACACTCTCCCCAATGCAGTTGCCTCTGGTTACTATTTTAAAGGTTTCCCACTCAATTGACCTAGAAGATGCTGTTCCTGTGTTTTGTTTAAAATAGTCCTCAATATTGTTGTGTAGGACATTTTTGAATGCCTCATCTCCTAGTGCCTCTGCCCCAAGACGGCAAGTAGGAATCAGTGGTCTCTCTCTATTCGACACCAGTGACACTAATAGGGGATTATGGTCCGATATGGTGCGGCCCGGATATTCGGCTGATACCACAGTGGTTTGTAGTTCCGGGGATATTAGCCATGTGTTTAGCCTGACGTGTAGGTCATGTACTGTTGAGTAGTAAGAATATTCTCTACCGTGCGGGTTAAGTTGTCTCCAGCAGTCTCCTAATTGCCAGTGTTGTTGCCATTCTGTAAATGCTTAGGCAGTTTTTACAGTTTGTGATTGCAATAGGGGTGGGTGCGATCTATCCATGTTAATATCAGCTATACAATTAAAGTCACCACCTATCGCTTTCGGGCCCGCGAGGATCGGACCTATTTCCCGGGATAATTCGTCAAAGAATTTCCTTTGATCTTGATTCGCGGCATATAGGCTCCCTATAGTTATTTCCCTTCCATCTAGTCTTCCAGTGATTACGACATACCTCCCATCTTTATCTGTGGTTATATGCAGTGCCTGAAATGGGACACCGGGGCGGACCCATATCAGAACTCCCCTTGCAAACGCTGAATAATTAGTGGCGAACGTTTGGCCTCTCCATCTTTTCTTGAGTGCCACAACCTCCTGCTCAAGAAGATGTGTTTCTTGCAATATAGCTATGTGTGCCCCCCTGCGTTTGAGGTAGTTGTATACTTTATACCGCTTGGACATATTATTTAGCCCCCTGACGTTCCAGGTTATCATTTTATATTTTGAGGCCATCGTCTGTGATTTTATGGTTGTTGACTTCTGGGAAGAGAAGACCTTTAGAGTGTTCTGCTATTGTGTTTACCTGTCGGGGTCTAAATCGAGAATTGTTTATCGCTTTTAGGACCAGTGCATGATTTCCCCCTAAAACTAATTGAACAAACATATTTCCCAACTCCCACTCCCCAGGACCAGTAATCAGAACTCTCCCCGTCCAAACCGTTAACATTCCTAATGTAATGTCCTGTAGGTGGGTGGCGTGTCTGGGGCCGAGAGCACGTGTCCCGAGCCGCTCCCGGGGCCCGGCCGCATCGCATCTAATTCTCTTTAAGATCTACTTTTGTTGCAATTTTTATCGACTGATTGGGAGAGAACCGCGCTAGGCCTATAACCAGAGTTATTTAAGTTTGCATAAGTACTCACTGACAGATCGGCCTGCACGCAATGGGATCAAATAATTTCTTCTGAGGTTCCTGGTGTTATTTTGGGCAAGCTAGTGGTAGTGTCCCGCGAGGATATCGAAGAGCCCCCGCAACTTGAATCAAGGTCCAAGAGACTGCCAGAGGTCCGAGGCCGAGGGCAGATCCCCCCCGCTCAGAGCTGCGGCTGCATCCACAGCGTCTCGCATCTCTTGAAGGGATTTGTGTTTTGGGGGGCCGCCTCCATGACCCTCCTGGAAGATCTGCTGCGTTTCCTACCCGGCTTGCAGGGGGTTCTTGGGGGGGGGGGGGTGTATTGGTTAAGTTCAGGGTTTCCAGCCATTCCCCCACTAGTTGAGGTGATAAGAAGAAGTGCGTTTTGCCATCATATTCTATTCTAAGCTTGGCGGGGAAGAGCATCGCATATCTTATACCGTTTTCGCACAGAGTACGTTTAGATTAGTTGAAAGAGGCCCTTTGTGCCTGGGTTTCTTTGGTGAAGTCCGGGAAGATCATGATCCGCTGATTGTTACACATAGTTTCGCCAAGTTGACGTGATTGTGAAAGTATATAGTCTCTATCTTTGTAATGCAACAGTTTCGCTATAATTGGGCGTGGTGGTGCCCTGTTGGGTATCCTATGGGCTCTTTCTATTGCGAAGTAAGCCGAGTGGCCTCTGTGTTCCTGATCCAATTTTCCAAAAAGGATTCCATGTTGTCTGCTGCCCCTCGGGTAGCCAGACGCAAACTCTTTTTTGCGCTTGGACAGGGTTTCAGGTTCCCCCCGCCCGTGCGCTCCCCCACTCACCGACCTTCCCTAGGCACATCGGGGGTCTGTGTATATCAAATGGACTCCTCGGCAGCGGGGGTCGGTCCTCGACCGTCGCAGGAGCCCCAGCCTCCTGTTTCTCCACCTCCTCCTAGCAGGCAAGTCGGGCGGACGCAGTCGCCATTTTGCCTCTCTGCGGCCGCCGGAGGAGCTCGTTCGTTACTGCCTTTGCGAAGGGCAGAATTTTCTCGTAAACGGCTCTTTCATGTGCTATCCGCTTTCCGGTATCAATTTTGATGGGTTGTCGTCGATTCTGGGTGCATTATGGGGTGTTAGTGTAGGCCGGGCCACGATTGCAGGCCCGCAGCTCTGCGCTAAGCGTGCAGCCTCATCAGCTGCCGGCCACGCCCCCCAAATAAAATAATTATAAGTGGTGTAGTGAGGTGTTGAAAGACCACAACCTACAAATGCACTTAAATACCGAAGCCAACGGAGCCCAGTACCAATTAAAAATTGAGACAAGGAAACCTCGCATCCCAGAAGAACATCTTGAACATATAACTCAGGCTATAGTTCTCTCAAGATTAGAGTATAGCAATTCCCTGTGGTGTGGAATTCTCAAAACCCACTTTACTCCTTTTAAGTGAACAATGTATGAAGTAGCTAGATTTGTTTTAGGGCCTAGGAAATTTGACGACATCACTCCTTATTGCTGTCACTCATTTGGCTAGTAATAGAGGTTAAAAGCCAGTTCAAACTTGCCTGCATCACATACTAAGCGGTTTGTAAGAACCTCCCATCTATCTAGCATTAAAACAATCAGTCTCAGGTGTTTGGTGCTGCATGCATAGCACAGTCAACTTGGTGCCTAAATTACCAGCTTTAAAGAAGGAAAAGACCCGGTAATCATTCTTCTCAGGAAACTCATCCAGACCATGGAACTCCATTCCCTTCTTATACAAGGCACTCCCTACCTTCCATCTCTTCAGATAAGAATATAAGGAACTCCAGCATTGCCATTTTCTGTAATGCCCTTTCAAATGAGTCTTAATTAAACCAACTCTCTAGAATAATTGACACTTACTTTGATCCCATTAATATACTTCTCCCAAAGCATAGTCTTTCATTAATTAGCGTGGAACTCTGCCATAAAACGACCCAAAAAATGCAATAAAAAAAGTTTTTAAAAAAAGACACTAGAATAAATAAGATTTACGTAAAGTCATTTGATGACAGTACACTAACCTGGTCCAGCCATATGCCTAGAAAAAAGAACGATAGGACCCCTTTGTAATATTTACATTCCCATCACATTTAGCTGACAATTCTAGTAGCAGAAGCTGTCATACAGCAACACCCTTCAGGGAGCTAAACTTTTTTGCCTGAGCCTCCATATGTTGAGCAAGAAACATGAGATGGCAAATACAATAGGTTGGCTGGTGTCACTTCTTCTCGGGATCCTGATCGCTGATCTACAGTCTCTAATCTCCAGGTTGCAGCATATCGACAAGATCCACTTCCTTCTGTACCCATGATAATTTGGGCACGAAATTAAAACATGATCAATGGACTCCTATCACCAGGGGGCGGAAGGGACAATTCACATCTGGCTTATTAGATGTGTGCTGCAACTTTGCCATAACTGAACGAAGTGGCAGTGTCCCAAACCGAAATTTCATATACAATGCTTTGGCAAGAGGGTGTTCATTCTTCTCCACATATCTTTCCACAATGTAATCATCCTTAAATTCAAGAAAAACAGCAGTGAGGGAACCCACCCTTCGATTCCCAGAAATCATACCATCTATAAATTGCTGATGTAGACCCTTGATTGTTGATTTCATAATCCCACAGGCAACTTGAGAGGTAGACCAAAGGCTCCCACAACTCATCTCATTCAGTCGGTATTTTACAAACCTCAACCACAGGATTCTAGAAGCCCCTAGTGACTTCTGAACATCCTCCATTCCCTGCCCCTAAGGCAAAAGTTATAGAGTCGGACAGATCCTACTCCAATACAGTATTGGTCTAAGGCCAGCTTTGTTGGTGAGAGATCTGAGGTCCAAATCTAACGCGAGGGGAATAAGCAGAGTGCTGACAGTAAAGTTAGTAAGAAGATGCAAGAAGCAGTTTTCAACTAACTCCAGACTGCTTACGTTCTCATGGCCACAGTGCTACCCACCATATAAGGTTTCCCAAGGGCTTGAAGATTTTAAATATGAGTAGCTGGGGACACTGGGCGAAATGTTGAACCTCGACATGACCTCACAATACTCACAGTATATTGCTCTAACTTAAGTCTGCACTTCTGGATGTGGGGAGACCAGTCAAACTGCTCTGTGAGTGTAACCCATAAGTAATCAAATGTGTGGACCCCCTCCAGGGGGACACAATTTAAATACGGGTGGGAGCAAGAAGCCATGTACTTAATTTCAGTAAGATTAGTCTTCAGACCTTTCTGCTTGCAGACGATCTCAAATTGATTCAGAAGCTTTTGGATCCCTGTTGGAGATTTTGAGATCGAAAGGGCGTCATCTGCAAACAGGAGAGTCGGGACCCTCACGTTGGCCAGACTGTGGTCATCATTATCACTCAACCCAAGCTGGAGCACTGAACCACTGATAGGAAAGGAAAAGGGTCGGGGCTAGCATACAACCTTTCCTCACACCTCGAGTGAAAGAAATGAGGGCTGTCTGTTTGCTCTGGGGACCGCATCTGACCTCAACGAAATTATTAGAATGGAGCCTGATAACATCAATGATATATTTTGGGACACCCAGTTTCGTCATGAACTTCCATATAGGCTCCCTTGGAACAAAGTCAAAAGCATCCAGGAGGCTTACGAAAGCTACATATAGACGGCCTCCCCTTAGAGTGACACATTTCCAGTGAATTAGTTGAAGGCAAAACACCTGGTCGATGATGCTAATACCATGCCTATACCAGACTTACAATGGAGATAACAGGCCCATATCTTCCATTCAATCATGCAATCTACCCAACACAATTTAACTAAAAAGTTTCTGGAAACTGTCAGTCATGCTAATAGGTCTATAGTTGGAAGAGAGAGACCTTGAGCCCTTTTAAAGAATTGTGATTATCTCTGCCCGAGCCCACAAAGGAGACATAAGAGAACCCCCCATTAATGCATTAAAATACAGAGTGAAACAGGGGCACCAGATAACCTTGCTAGCCTTGAAGAAGTCCCCAGGTATCCTCTCTAGACCAGGAGCTTTATTGGGGTGATACAATCAATTGCTTTATTAATTTCAGTAATGAAAATAGGCTTAACATTTAGAGCATCCCGCCTGAGCATAGAATCTTCTGGAGAGACACCAGCTAGAATGCTACCCTCTTGTAACTGGTGTCCCAACTAACTTTCACTCAGAGTGGTTGGCACCCATATCATATAGAGAGACATCAGATAGAGAGCCATCCCCTCTAGTGACCGGAATCCCAAATAGCTCACACTCGGAGGGGTCCACACCTGCATCATATGAGTACAGCTTAGAAAAGTGGTTGAACCAAGCAGCTGCAGAGATACTGCTATCGCTAGTTGAGTTGGCCTCAGGCCCCCTATATGCAAGGATGCACCAAAAGGAGCAATGTTCTTTACCTTTGACAGCTAATAGAATAGCCTCCTATTTAGCATATTCCTAGTCTCTTTTGAAACTTGGTATAGAGGCTTTGTAGGAGGACCCGGTTTCATTAATTAACTTCCTTTTCCAGTCTTTAATGGCATTAGTTAGGGCATGACTCACACTTCTACATGATTTCGTGTACAAAAGACGCCACTTTACCACACTTGGGAAGGGACCTTGACACAACCAGGAGCAGGTTCCTAAGGGAGGAGAACATGTTGTTGTGTAGGTCATTAATTCTCGCCAGGGAATCGGGTTGCAACAGGTTCACTCCTACAGCCTGCACAGCTTTCAGACCAGAGACAACAACTTTATAAGCCTGCTTCACAACTTCTGGGGAATCAACCATGAAACACCACTTTAGCCTGGGACAATTGCTCGTAATGGTGAGCCTCCTGACAAAGGGTTCGGTATGGCAACTTGAAATAGTGGAATCCAACAATCTCATTGTGAGATCCAAGGCATTACGGTTGCTGTTGTATCAGGGGATCACATGCATATCGATCATTATAGGCAATAGTCTAATGTCCAATGAAATATAATCCATAAGGTTTGTCTTGTCCTGATGATTTAAAATAATCCTCCCCTTTTATATCTGATATCGCTGTCCCATTACAAGTTTGAAAGCCGTTGTTGTGGACAAAGGCGTTAAGCTGTACGGCAGCAGATGTCCATTTTTTTATGGGCTGGAGAGAGAGAGAGCAGGAACTGACCATGACCATGTTTCTTTCTCTTCATAAGCGGCTCAAAATTACAATTAAAATCACCTGCCACAATTTTAAAGAAACTAGCGGGAGAGTCATAAAATGAGCATTAATGATATCAAGAATAGATAATTCAGCTCTACTGCCCCCAGGCCTACAGTAAACATTATATATACACAATCTAAAACACCAGAGGGGAACTGCAGAGTAACATACAAAACAACAGGGGAACCCAGACCGATAACTTTGGTTGCACACAGCAAAGCAGTTTTAATCCAGATTGCAAGTCCCCCAGATGGGCAACCTTTTGCTGAAGAAGTCGCACCCCGATAAAAGTTAGCATATCCAGAACGGAACTGTGGAGACATGGCCCAAGTCTCCTGAAAAAGACAAATGTCGATTTAGTCAGCAAACTGGCACCAGTCTGGCAGAATAAGTTGGGCATAATGCCAGCAAGATTCCAGGAGACTAACTTTGTAAAGAAGGTAGTAAGAGCCGTGGAGTTGCTAATAGACATTGAACTGTCAGCTTTACACAGTGAAGAGGGGGGGCAGCAACTATGGGGTGTAGCGAACGATTAAAATGGGAGTCTGCTTTAGTAGTCCCTTCTGTGACAGGTACCCTGCCAACTTCCAGGGAGGATGAGCCTCAATCGTTGGTGTCCAAAACAGACAGAGGAAGATATCTATTTGTGGTTCAGACAGAAAAGTCCCCAGATAAATGAATCTGAGCAGAAGAAAACCCACAGCCACCCATCTGCCTAGATGGAACAGGTTTGGAGAAAAAGCCTAGAAGTACAATGTTGACGACTGTTCCCAGCTTGTTAACCTTGTTACCAGATTGAATGAGATGCTGGGCCAGACCCAGATTTTTGCATTTTATGACAACATAATCCCCTTCTACGTGCTTGTTTGATCAGCCAATCCACCCAACCCTTCTCACAAATAAAATGTAATTAGACTCAGAAATGGTAAAATCTTTTTGTATTCAACGTCTTATAGCTTTTCCCCTGTGTTACCATTAACTAATATTTGTAAGCACTCGGTCACCTTTTCCAGTTCTAGGTTGCACTATATAGATCTGTTAATAAATAAAGGTGCAAATAGCAATTGGTAAGGTCATGAAGGAGTTTCAGCTTGACAGAGATAATTATACCCATATCTTCCTGATTAAGAATTTTTGACGTTTTTAATAACAAGGCTGCATGGAACGCTTAGCAAGCCACTTTAAAGAGGCTATAGCATACAAAATTAAAAAGTTCACTACTCAAAAGAGATGAAGCATGGATATTTTGAGTAGTCTTGGCAGGGCCCCATCTTTAAAATAAGGAAATAATGTATCCCTCAAAATTAAATTCTGATTTGTTTTTGCATCTTTTAAAAGCTGTGAGTTGACTCTTGAAATTGATACTCGAACAATGCTAGAAACAGTGGTGTTATAAAATGCTAAAGATCTGATATCTGGATTATTTAGTGGGATGCACTGTTCTGGGCACATAAGTTATCTCCTTTGTCCAATCATTGCTTTGCAGCAACAATGCTAACAAGTTGTTGGATACAATCACATTTGCATCCCCTTATTAAAAAAGAAAAAGTCACCAACCAGTCCTTAGCCCCTTTTCACAGCTTCACAACCACACTCATTACATGAACAAGTCCTGAAGCCTGGGAGACACTGATGGTCTAGGACAATCTAACACTATTTTGTCCTCATGTGATACCCCATACTTTTTTGTGTATTTTGAAGCACACTCGGGGGAGGCAGTATGTCCTCTCAAATCTCTCTCCCCACCTCTCCCTTGGTGTTAAGACTCCAACTAGTCCTGCCAATGTCAAGCTAATTGCATTGTTAGACGTCTAATGCAAAGTACCCTGAAAATGCCTCCTTCATTGTTACACTGTTCTGTACAAGAGCAATGTCATCTTCATGGTACCACTCTGGTTTTCAAGTTCACTCTGATATAGTTGGCAATGTTATGCAATTGATTTACTCAGTCTCTGATCCCTGCTTGTTATCCCATTCACTACTCTTTTATCCTGATTTCTAATCCCTTATCCCTATCTCTATCTCTATCGCTAATCTCTTATCTCCATTTCTAATCTCTTATCCCTATCTTAAATGCCTTTATCTAATTATTTAGCCCTATTGCTAATTGCTTTTCCCAAACGTTAATTCCTTATACCTATCTCAAAACACTTATCCCTATCTCTAATCTCGCTGAGTAAGGATCCTAAATCTAATGTTCTAATCTCTATCTCTAAACATTAATTCCTTATACCTATCTCGAAACACTTATCCCCATCTCTAATCTCCTGTCCCTATAATTTATCGCCATCTCTTGTCCCTATCCCTAATCTCAGTGAAGAAAGCTCCCAAATTGATTCTGCCAGAAGCAGGATACCAGCACTCAGAGGTCTTGCACTTGCAATTTATTCTGGCCACAAGATGCAAAACAAAGAATTTGTTTCTTCTTGAATAAAAATGCTCCTTTGAGCTGCAGCACTGTCTAAAACAGAAAGAACAGTACAATGCCTTCCTCTGTTATGGGGCATGCTGATAACACCTGGTGACAAAATCAAGGAATCTATAAATGCCAAAGTTGTTGCTGGGTAGAAGAAGAGTTTAAGCCTTCCTCTCTGTACCCTGTCTTCATCCAGGGTCAATTACTCTCAGTTCTCTTGTAGTGCATACCACATGAAAACAAGTCTCATTTAAGGCAATGGGGGGTGGGGCGCACCTCCACACAAAAAGGACAGCATGTGCATCACTATGCTAGCAACTGCATGTCAGTGCAGTGGGTGCTGCCACCCACTGGCGTATTGCCAACTCCATTCTCCTTCTCTCAACTTACAACAGCCATCACTCTGAGGAGTTGGAGGAGCTTATCAATCACTTCCTGGCAGCCCACAGAAAGAGGAGGCAGGAATTATTTAACATCACTAATATCCTATGTACTCTGGGTACAGCATTTACCGTGGTCCTGGGTATCAACATCAATATCTGCTACTCTTGCACACTTGCCTCTATATTCCAGACAGAGAAGCAACATTTTTTTAATGGAGAGCATCTCTATGCACCCTCCCGATTGATTTGGTGTTCAAACAAATCAAAAGAAAAAGTCCCATCTCCAGCCGCAACAGATCCAAACCTTTTGTGGGTCGATCATCAACACAGTTACAGGGATGTCATACCCCTATCAACAGAGGGTGAGGTCTTCCAAAGTCTGCTGCCTCTTTCTCAGAGAGGATGTGCTCATACTCTAAGGAAGGTAATTATATTGCTGGAGAGGATGGTGTCCTGCAATGCATAGTGCTGCACGGCAGGCAGCCAGTGCATCCACACCAGAAGTGCCTCGCAAGACAGTGGTCACAAGCAAAAGGTAAGTGGGAGAATCTAATGTCGGTAAAGGCGAAGGCTATGCATACTCTCCTATGGAGGAACAGCAGCAATCGGTTACCTGGCAGGACTTTCCATGGCACGACTTTCCCTGACTCCCTTCTGCAGGTGACCATTTCCATAGATGCCTCACTCACAGAATTGAGAACTCACCTCCATCACATAGCTGTTTGAAGCATCCGGACCCCACAACAGCACAATCAATCAATCAATCAATCAAGCAGTAAATCAATCCTAGCATTTGTTTTTTTTTTTATACAATTTTATTTTGCATTTTAGAATATAAAAAAAACAAACAGGACACATTAGTCTGTAAGTCTAGCATACATTAATATGAAGTAATGAGGCTGAGTATGTAGAAAGACGGGATATCATTACATATAGCATTGAGCATCATATCACAACAGTAAAGGCACAACAACTTGTAAGAATAGAACAGAAATCTCAAGTCCTTCGACCAATCAAATTGGCAAGCATACACCCCAAAGGAATAGCCTAGTAAGTGTATACAAATTTGAACTTAAAGCGTATCACAGCTATTTCTGGAAAAGAGTGAGCTACAATCCGGTTATGTGGTGCTCCCAGCCGACACTGGGGAGATGAAAATTCACATATCTGAAACCCAAACCATCCTAGACCTAGTAAGATGTACAACAATAAAGGAAGGAAATGCCTTTGCGTCATACATTGGAATGGAAAAGAGATTCCAAGTCTTCCATTTCATTGCCACGCAGACCTTTGGGAGACCTGTCCAATGCAAAGCCTGGGCTATGCAATATGTCGCAGATCAAATCATAGCATTTGTAAAGCACAACCCTATCACTCCTAAGGGTATCTGGCCACAGGTGTCATATCAACTTCTTGTAGTTACTAGCCATCTGTCTAGTCCTCCGTTTTCTTCTAGCTCATCAAGGAAATACTGTCCCTTCTAGAGACTGCTGTCCACTACATCCAGAGTAAGGAGGGGTCACCCGCTCTCCTTAGCTGTCTGCGTGGCCAGGAAAATGAGGCAGGTAACCCTGATCCTCATCCTATTGGCGCCAACATGGGCCAGACAAGTGCAGTTCTCAATAATACTGGAGATACTGATACGCCCAGATGAGAAAATGCAACTGAGTTAGTACAATTGATGGGGTGTAGTGCAGAGGAACAAAGGGCGCTCAAGATATAAGTCGGCCAAAGTATAATGATTATTATGGGGTGCCTGCACAAGGGAAAACACCCATCCCTTACAGGTTTTAAGCTAAACCTAACACTTGTAAGAACAATGTGAGGCCCCCCTCCCTCTCAAAAAATAATCACATTTATACAAATCCAATTATATTAAAACTCCAGTGAGTAGTTTTGGCGAAAATACATCCTTGAAATTTAACACAAGTTTTGCAATGTCCAATCCAATCCAAAAGTTTATTGAACAAATCTTCAACTCCCACGGCAACCATCCATGGAAATACACTCCAAGCCAGCCAACACGTGTTTCGTCATGGGAAACTCTTAAGTCCCAAACGACTTCTTCAGGGCTTATAAACAAGAAATCCAGTACAACAGAAAAATCCTTCCCATTTTCATAGCTACTGCCACTAATATGACAGCTCAATACAATTTATTCGCACCTCCAGTTCAAGACCCCGTGTAAGTACGACAATTTGATGTATTATTGCTTCCATCCAAGTACTATCACAATTCATCCGCTTGATGGCGGCGCTCCTCTATTCGGAACGCTGTCTTGCGAGTACGCTCAAAATGCAACTGACTGTAAACTTCTTTGCTCAGCATCAGGGCCAGCTCAGACACCCAGACCTCAATCAGCACAAATTAGCAATTTGGCACCTGAGGCCCTAAAAGTTGGGTACCTCAAGTTCCAGGAGGAGTACATGCTCATTCTCAGTGAAGTGTGCAAGTCCACTACACATGCCTATTGTGCTCCCAAGTATGTTTGCGTACTACACATAGACCACCCTAAGGTCTCCGTCCAAGTTATCATTTACTACATGCTACAACTCCAAAAGGCAGGGTTAGCATCTGCCTACATTTGACTGTAGTAGAATAGGAAATCCACATCCCTCATCATCATCATCATCCCTGTCATTAAAGGTTTTAAAGGTTTCATGAAGGACTTTGAAGGTGCTATAACCCCTAAATTGCCTCTGGCCCCTATTTATAACTTAAATAAATGTAGGTTTTTCACAGCTGTGCTCTCCAGTTCTTTTATTGAAGGTGGCCTGAATAACAGCCACCTTCTCAGCTTAAGGTGACCAAGTACCCCAGATTTGCCAGGTCAGTCCTGGTTTGACACCAGCAGTCCCAGCAGTATTTCACCAAATTTAGTACATGTCCCGGTATTCAGAAAGGGTCCATTAAAAATGGAGGGAGGCACATTTTTATGTATTCCAAGGAAGGACTAGTGAGCATCTCCTATCAGAAAGCAATTTAATTAACGCACATGATACTGGGTTTAAAAAGTTGCTTTAAATTTATTCCATAGTGCCTCATTTCCTGTCTTTGTTGATGAGTGTTGTCATATGTCATTTTGTACCATTTGGTTGATGTAATATTTTTGCAAAATGTCTCAGTTTTTGGTTTACAGATCTGACACATCAGTGAACTACATACTTCAATCACAAGGAATCATTCATTCAGGATCACGAAGAGTGATTCTTAGAAGCATTCCCAAGTTCCTTCCAAAGGAAGTCTCACCTATCCTCATTAATCAAACTGTTGAACTGCCAACCATCTTCTTGAGCCCTGACTCAGTAGCAGAAAGGGCTTTACACACACAAGATGTTAAAAGGGTGCTCATATATTACATAAACAGCATCAAGTCCTTTTAAACAAAATTACTCTTTGTAACCTTTGCCAATCCTTACATGGGATTACTCCTCTCCTAGACTGGCATTACCTGCTATGCATCAACAAGTGCACATTAGTTGTGCCTCCTAAAGTACATTCCACATCCAAAAAGGGAGCAGTTGTAGGCAACATCCCTACAGCGGAAATCTGTGAATCTACTTTGTCAATTACAAGCTTATTCACTAAACACTTCTATGGTGACATCGGAGACTGTGAACCTGTTTCAAAGATCCTCACCTGCTCACCAACGACCGCTTTATTGAGAAACTGCTTTACAAGTCTATGCAGAGCATGTTTATCTACAGCTACGCATTCTGCGGGCAGAAAATGTTACTTATCCTGTAACCATCTGTGAGTGGCATGTAGTCCTGTAGAGTCACATGACCCCACCCTTCTCCCAAGACCCCAGCAATGTGCAGATATTTTCACTCTTTCTTCTCTTACCATTTCACAATACAGTATACTTGTCTTCCATACTGCAATCCTCTTACACTATAGTACTACTGAGTGGCAAAAACAGTCGGAGTCCGTTATACTTGTGCATTGTGGACCAAGTGAAAAGTCTCAAGAACTCTTTTGACTGAGGACTCTATTGAAGAAAAACAAGTTGCACAATATTAGATGGCAGGCGTATGCAGAGCATGTGAATCAACAGCACTGGGTAAGTAACATTTTCCATAACTACCTATATTACCTATTGGCAGTCACCAGTAGGTAGGTATAGTTAGGACCATGTTTCCACAGAAAAATAGTTTTTTGACTTGCCTATATCTTTGGTGCTGTTTGACGAATTTCATGAAAATTACCAAAACAAGTGTGCTGGTGATTCTTGTTGCACATGGAAAGTTTTGGGGTGATCCATCAAGCGGGGGCAGAGAAAAAGTCAAAAAAGTTGTGCTTCCCATGTAAATTTACCATACACTCTTTAGACACGCCTGCAGCCCCAGCCGCTGGATGGAATTACACCAAATTTTGCAAAAAGGTAGCTTTTGGGCCGCAGAAGACCCTTTTTGTTATTTGGTGTATCCGTTCAGTAGTTTGAGAGAAATAAAGGAAAATTCAAATTTGTATATCTAGGGTTGCAAATAATTTGTGAATGCACGTGCGAATAGAAGCGCTGTAATTGGCTGGCCACAACCTGAACAAAAAGTTGCGGTTGCTATTCTAAGGTCCTGGAACACGATCCCTGGGCCTGAAAAAACAAAATGAAAAGTAGCATAAGGGGTCAGGGTGGAGATACTCAGACCCCAGGGGTGTGCTATAGGGATGTTTGAGGGTCAAATTATGGGTTCAAAATGATTTTTCCTCACCATGCTTGATATTCGCAAATATTTGAGAATACTGTTGAATATTTATCAGACTCACTCATACACTAATCTATTCACTCATACATGCACTCAGAGACTCATGTGCCCACTCTCACACCCAGTCACACTCATGCACCTACTCATAGACCCACACACCCACTTTTGGACCCACTCTGATGCTCACACACCCACTCACAGATCCACTGACAGAGACTGGCACTGTGGCCAACCCCCGCTGTGTACGGCCAAAGGCTGTGTGCGGCTCAGGTTTGGGGGTGGTTATAAGGGTTTGCCTACAAGGCCTGGCTGACTTGCCTGGTTGGATTAACGTATAGTAATGAAAGGTTCGGTGGCATGTGTAGCTGCAGATACACATGCTGTGCATAGTCCGCCGTCTGGTATTGGGTCGGAGTGTTACAAGTTGTTTTTCTTCGAAGAAGTCTTTTCGAGTCACGAGACCGAGGGACTCCTCCTACTTTGGTTCCATTGCGCATGGGCGTCGACTCCATGTTAGATTGTTTTTTTTCCGACATCGGGTTCGGACGTGTTCCTTTTCGCTCCGTGTTTCGGGTCGGAAAGTTAGTCAGAATCAATGGAAAATTAGTCGGTATTGTTTCGTTCGGTATCGGGTTAGATTAGAATCGACACCGAATCTTGAAGAGCTCCGGTAGCCCTTCGGGGTAATTTCGATCCCCCGTCGGGGCCTGGTCGGCCCGACCGCGTGCAACATCGAGACTGATGGGAACGGACCCCGTTCCGATTCTGTCCTAAATGCCACAGTAAATATCCCTATACAGACCAACATTTGGTCTGTAACTTGTGCCTGTCACCCAAGCACAAAGAAGAGACGTTTGAGGCCTGTTGAGCGTTTCGGTCGAGAAAAACGCTCCGAGACCGAAGAGCCAGAAGGTTGCAGATGGCGTCCACGCCGACAGGACAACAACGGTTCGAGGAAGAGGGAGAAGAAGAAACATTCTCCATCCATGAATCGGATTCCGAAGAATTCGACGTCGAAGAAACCGTGAGTAAGACGTCGAAACAAGCATCACACAGAAAAACAGACAAAGCCCAGGGGACGCCACTGCTGACAGGCCATGGCTCAACCCATAAAGTAGGTGACCGTCCATCGGCACCGAAAAAGGGCGAGCTGGTGCCCAGATCGTCCGACTCAGGTCGAGACACAGGCACGCAGCAATCTCGGGACCGAGAAAGTGCCGCAGAAAAGGGTCGACACCGAGACAGCGGCACCGAAGCTGCTCGGCACAGAGATAGCGGCACCGAAGATGGTCGACGCCAAGAAGGTACGACACCGAAAAAGAGGAAAATCTCTTCGGAGCCGAAAACAACAAAAGACACGGTTTCGGTGCCAAAACGCCCAGCAACTGAACCGAAAGCCAGTTCCTACTCAGAGGAACAATCACTGTCCTCCCAACTTCAAAAACACAGATTTGAGGAGGAATTACAAACAACAGCTGTAGATCACACGCAAAAGCGGATCTTTATACAAAGTGGTACAGGGAAGATCAGCACCCTTCCCCCAATCAGAAGAAAAACGAAACTGGATTTCCAACAACAAGAAAAAACACCACAAGCAAAAGTGGTAAAGAAGGTAACTCCACCACCGGCAACTCATATATCACCGGCACAGACTCCGTCACAATCACCAGCTCATACCACCATGAGCCAAGATGACCAGGACGCATGGGATCTCTATGACGCCCCAGTATCGGACAATAGCCCTGAGTCGTACCCCACTAAGCCCTCACCACCTGAGGACAGTACAGCGTATGCTCAGGTGGTAGCTAGGGCAGCAGAGTTTCATAACGTATCGCTACATTCAGAGCCTATGGAGGATGACTTCCTTTTTAACACCCTGTCCTCCACCCATAGCAATTATCAAAGCCTTCCTATGCTCCCGGGAATGCTAAGGCACGCTAAACAAATCTTTAAGGAGCCAGTTAAAAGCAGAGCAATAACCCCAAGGGTGGAGAAGAAATACAAGGCACCACCCACAGACCCTGCTTTTATTACATCACAACTGACACCAGATTCAGTTGTCGTAGGAGCAGCTCGTAAAAGAGCCAACTCGCACACATCAGGCGACGCACCACCTCCAGACAAGGAGAGCCGAAAGTTTGATGCAGCCGGGAAAAGGGTTGCAGTACAAGCTGCAAATCAGTGGCGCATCGCCAACTCGCAGGCACTCCTAGCGCGATATGAAAGAGCCCATTGGGACGAGATGCAGCATCTCATCGAGCACCTCCCCAAAGAATTCCAAAAACGGGCAAAACAAGTGGTTGAAGAGGGACAAAACATATCCAACAACCAAATCCGTTCTTCTATGGATGCAGCAGATACAGCTGCAAGAACTATAAATACTGCTGTAACGATAAGGAGGCACGCATGGCTGCGCACATCCGGCTTCAAACCTGAGATACAACAGGCAGTGCTCAATATGCCGTTCAATGAACAACAATTGTTTGGACCAGAAGTGGACACTGCAATTGAAAAATTAAAGAAAGACACTGACACGGCTAAAGCCATGGGCGCACTCTATTCCCCGCAGGGCAGAGGCACATTTGGCACATTTCGCAAAACTACTTTCAGAGGAGGATTTCGAGGTCAAGCCACACAAGCCAGCACCTCACAAACAACACCGTCTACCTACCAGGGACAGTATCAAAGGGGAGGCTTTCGGGGCCAATACAGAGGGGGCCAATTCCCAAGAAACCGGGGAAAATTTCAAGGGCCCAAAACCCCTCAAAACAAGCAGTGACTCACAAGTCACTCAACCCCTTCACACAACACCAGTGGGGGGAAGACTAAGCCAGTTCTACAAATCTTGGGAGGAGATAACAACAGACACTTGGGTCTTAGCAATTATCCAACATGGTTATTGCATAGAATTTCTCCAACTCCCTCCAAACGTCCCACCGAAAACACAAAATATGTCAAAACAGCATTTAGACCTTCTACAACTAGAAGTTCAAGCATTACTGCAAAAAGACGCAATAGAATTAGTACCAGGTCCACAAAAGAACACAGGAGTTTACTCACTGTACTTTCTAATACCAAAAAAGGACAAAACTCTGAGACCGATATTAGATCTCAGAACATTAAACACCTTCATCAAATCAGAACACTCTCACATGGTCACGTTACAAGACGTAATACCACTACTGAAACAGCAGGACTACATGACAACCTTAGATCTAAAAGACGCGTATTTCCATATACCGATACATCCCTCGCACAGGAAATACCTACGGTTCGTATTCAAAGGAATACACTACCAATTCAAAGTGTTGCCATTCGGAATAACAACCGCGCCAAGAGTCTTTACGAAATGTCTAGCAGTAGTAGCTGCACATATCAGAAGGCAGCAAATACACGTGTTCCCGTACCTAGACGATTGGTTAATAAAAACCAACTCGCTAACAAAGTGTTCACACCACACAGATTATGTTATACAAACCCTTTGCAAACTGGGTTTCTCCATCAACTATGCAAAGTCACACATTCTGCTGTGTCAAGCACAGCAATACTTAGGAGCGACAATCAACACAACAAAGGGGATAGCCACTCCAAGTCCACAAAGGGTTCACAATTTTCACAAGGTGATACAAGCTATGTATCCAACACAAAAAGTACATGCAAAGATGGTATTAAAACTCCTAGGCATGATGTCCTCATGCATAGCCATTGTCCCAAACGCAAGATTGCACATGAGGCCTTTACAACAGTGCCTAGCATCACAATGGTCACACGCACAGGGTCAACTTCTAGATCTGGTGTTGATAGACCGCCAAACATATATCTCGCTTCTATGGTGGAACAGTACAAATTTAAACAAAGGGCGGCCTTTCCAAGACCCAGTGCCACAATACGTGATAACAACAGATGCTTCCATGACAGGGTGGGGGGCACACCTCAATCAACGAAGCATACAAGGACAATGGGACGTACATCAAAGAAAGTTTCATATCAATCACCTCGAATTGTTAGCAGTATTTCTAGCGTTGAAAGCATTCCAACCCATAATAACCCACAAATACATTCTGGTCAAAACAGACAACATGACAACAATGTATTATTTAAACAAACAGGGGGACATACACTCAACACAGTTGTGTCTCCTAACACAAAAAATATGGCATTGGGCAATTCACAACCACATTCGCCTAATAGCACAGTTTATTCCAGGGATCCAGAACCAGCTAGCAGACAGTCTCTCTCGGGATCACCAACAGGTCCACGAATGGGAGATTCACACCCAAATCCTGAACACTTACTTCCAAATTTGGGGAACACCTCAAATAGATCTATTTGCAACAAAAGAAAACGCAAAATGCCAAAACTTCGCATCCAGGTACCCACACCGGCAATCTCAAGGCAATGCTCTATGGATGAATTGGTCAGGGATATTTGCATACGCTTTCCCCCTCTCCCTCTCCTTCCATATCTAGTAAACCGATTGAGTCAAAAAAACTCAAACTCATTCTAATAGCACCAACATGGGCAAGACAACCTTGGTATACAACACTACTAGACCTGTCAGTAGTACCTCATGTCAAACTACCCAACAGGCCAGATCTGTTAACACAACACAAGCAACAAATCAGGCATCCAAACCCAGCATCGCTGAATCTAGCAATTTGGCTCCTGAAATCCTAGAATTTGGACACTTAAACCTCACACAGGAATGTATGGAGGTCATAAGACAAGCTAGAAGGCCATCCACTAGACACTGCTATGCAAGTAAATGGAAAAGATTTGTTTCCTACTGCCATAATAATCAAGTTCAACCATTGCATGCATCTCCAAAAGATGTTGTAGGGTATTTACTACATTTGCAAAAGTCAAATCTAGCTTTCTCTTCCATAAAGATACATCTCGCAGCAATATCTGCATACCTGCAAATTACTCATTCAACTTCCCTATTTAGAATACCTGTCATTAAAGCATTTATGGAAGGCCTAAAAAGAATTATACCACCAAGGACACCACCTGTTCCTTCATGGAACCTCAATATTGTCTTAACAAGACTCATGGGTCCACCTTTCGAACCCATGCATTCTTGCGAAATGCAATATCTAACGTGGAAAGTTGCATTTCTCATTGCCATTACATCTCTAAGAAGAGTAAGTGAAATTCAGGCATTTACTATACAAGAACCATTTATTCAAATACACAAAAATAAGGTAGTTCTAAGAACCAACCCAAAATTCTTACCAAAGGTCATCTCACCGTTCCACTTGAATCAAACAGTAGAATTGCCAGTGTTCTTTCCACAGCCAGACTCAATAGCTGAAAGAGCACTACATACATTAGACATCAAAAGAGCACTAATGTACTACATTGACAGAACAAAACTAATTAGGAAAACAAAACAACTATTTATTGCATTTCAAAAACCTCATACAGGAAATCCAATATCAAAACAAGGTATAGCTAGATGGATAGTTAGGTGCATCCAAACCTGCTATCTTAAAGCAAAGAGACAGCTGCCTATTACACCAAAGGCACACTTAACCAGAAAGAAAGGTGCTACCATGGCCTTTCTAGGAAATATTCCAGTGAACGAAATATGTAAGGCAGCAACATGGTCTACGCCTCACACATTTACTAAGCACTACTGTGTAGACGTGTTATCTGCACAACAAGCCACAGTAGGTCAAGCTGTACTAAGAACTTTATTTCAAACTACTTCCACTCCTACAAGCTGAAGCACCGCTTTTGGGGAGATAACTGCTTACTAGTCTATGCACAGCATGTGTATCTGCAGCTACACATGCCACCGAACGGAAAATGTCACTTACCCAGTGTTCGTGGCATTAGTCGCTGCAGATTCACATGCGCCCACCCGCCTCCCCGGGAGCCTGTAGCCGTTTGGAAGTAATCTTCAACATTTGTACATTTGTAAATATATTACTTTAACCTTCATTTTGTACATACTTATTCATTCCATTGCATGGGCACTATTACTAACATACACAACTCCTACCTCACCCTCTGCGGGGAAAACAATCTAACATGGAGTCGACGCCCATGCGCAATGGAACCAAAGTAGGAGGAGTCCCTCGGTCTCGTGACTCGAAAAGACTTCTTCAAAGAAAAACAACTTGTAACACTCCGACCCAACACCAGACGGCGGACTATGCACAGCATGTGAATCTGCAGAGACTAATGCCACGAACAGATGTACACTGGGTAAGTGACATTTTCCTTACTTTACATGGAAAAACATCGACATTCACTAAAAGAAACAAAGGTTACAGGGAGAGTATAGCTAGGTTCTGAATTTACTCATTGAAAATCATAAAAGTTCAGCAGTTATAGTTAGTTATTTCGAGTAGCTATAACCCTCAAGTAACCATAATATGCACCTTCGCCATGCACAGCTAATTACCTCACATACTGTATCATTGATGACACCTTCTATGGCATCATTGATATTATCACTGCAATATTTGCAATTAATTTATTATTGATGAGAAAACTGTCAATGGCGAAGGTGCGTTTTGGCAAAAGATTGCCTTTTCATTGCTTGCAAATCCATATTAAACACACAAGGCCTGATTACGACTTTGGTGGATGGGATAATCTGTCACAAACGTGAAGGGTATCCTGTCCGCCGTATTACAAGTTCCATTATATTAAATGGAACTTGTAAAAAGGGGGGGAGACACAATATTTGTCACGTCTGTGACGGAGTATCCCATCCGCCAAGGTCTTAATCAGGCCCTCAGTCTTTTTAGTTCATTAAAATAATAGGAACATCTTCCTCGTTGGTGGATTCCCTTTCATGGCAATTAAAATAGGACTCCAAGCATATTGGCAACATATAGGCTGCCATGAGATAGATATATATCTATTAGTTAGAACTTACTTTTAATAGAAAAAGCATTGTTTGTTTTGCTAATAACATTGGCGCCCTTTGACAAATCCTCACTGAATTTTCAAAACTAGTTTGCCACTCATTCCAGCTGCTGCCTTGACGTTTCAGAATAATTCACCAAGCGAGGGCCGAGAAATGGGCAGGGGTCTCAAAACACACTTTTCCTATGCAATTTCATATTGGGATTTTAAACATGACAAGAGGCCAAACCACTGAACGGAATTACACCAAATTTGACAAAAACCTATGTTGGTCCAGAAAGAGTGCTTTTTGTAATTTGATGTAAATATGTTCAATAGTTTTGGAGTTGTTAAAGAAAAAAAATCATGTATATCTAGGGACACGGAGGGTCCGTGAATCTGACAGATCTCAAAATGTGATCTGATTGGTTGCCACCACTTCAACCAGGAAGTGGTGGCAGACATCTTTTGGATTTGGACAAAAGATGTTTAAAAAAAAAAAACCAAAAAAAAACAAGGGGCAGGGTAGGAATACCCCTACTCCCTAGGATCCACAGAGGGGAAAAAAAGGACTTTTTCCCATGCTAGTTGTTGTTAGCCCCCTGGGTGGATCAGGTCCCGGGGGGAGGCAGGTTTTGGGGATTGTTTATTTATATATGGGAGGGGCGGCATATGGCCCCCTCTCAGGCTGATTTCGGCCCCAGGAACCACCAACTCCATGTGGCCAGGCTGTACCAAAAAAGGGGAGGGCGTATCCACCTCCCCTGGCCTTTTTTACAGCCTTCTTCAGCCCTAGAGACCCCAACCACTGCCGTGCTTGTGATAAGAGAGGGGGAGGCAGGGGCGCAGAGCCATTAATGGCCTGGGGTCCCCAGCACCCATGGCCGGCTCCAGCTTTGTCCCGAGACATAGTGGTTTATCTGCCCGTACTGGTTTGGGCAGGGAAATCTATGTTTACGCTTGCTTGGCCTGAGCAATTTCAAATCGCCTATCAAGTAAGAGCAAACACTAAGGGCCTGATTACGATCTCGGCAGAACGTGACGGATATCCTGTCTGCCATATTACAAGTTCCATAGGATAAAATAGAACTTGTAATACGGCGGACGGAAAATCCGTCACGTTCGTGGCAGAGTATCCCATCCGCTAAGATTGTAATCAGGCCCTATGTCTGCTCCATGTAGGCGAAAGCATTGGGAGCGACCTTTTCATACGTAAAGCGGGCAGGGAAATGGATGAAAATATTGCTCCTGCCTGCAATCTGTGTGTCCCCTTCATAATATGGCTAGGCCCAGGGCGACGAGGTCCCCGGGGCCAAAAATCAGCCTGGAGAGGAGGGCTGCATGTCCCCTCCTTATAAATTAAGAGATGGGTCCAGGAGAGTGGGGTCCTTGGGGCCAAATATGGCAAGGGGTGGGGAGGGGCCACGTATCGCCCTCCCCGACAAAAATGTAGCATGCGAGGCTGAAATTGTCCCAGAGGAAAGGGGGCAGCGTGCCCCCGTCCCGGATTGGCTGCATGAGGGTGGATGGGACGTTATAATTAGGTTCAGATTTTACACACCAAACTATAGAAATTTAGCAGTTATAGTTAAACTTATCTTGAAAAACTATAATTTGTGCCTAAAAGTAACTGTAACTCAGGTCCTTGCCATGCACTGCTATGTGCTCCACATATTACATCAGTAATGACCTCTTCTATGACATCATTGATAATATCACTTCAACATTTGCATTAAAATTATTGATTGGAAAACTGTGCTTGGCTGGGGGCGTGAGTTATAGTTACCTTAGAGCACAATTTATAGTTTCTTAAGTTAAGTGTAATTATGACTGCTGAATTTTTATGGTTTCAGGCTGAAAGTAGAAATTTACTTAGAAATCTTGTCAATCTCATTTTTATGTTTATTTTTTAAGAAATGTAATTGGCTGGATAAGGGCCCTGTGTTTTACTTCCAAATTGAATCTCACAGGCCGGCACTAACATGAGCGAATTGTGGAAAAAACATATCCAGGGCCATGGGAGGCTGGGTACCCCAGAAGTGATCGACTCCAGGGGAGTGGCCAGGTGTACAGAAAGTTGTGGAAAAGTCAATACTCGCAGCAGAAAAAAAGTGGAAAACAGCACATAACTCGCTAGTCAAAAAGAAACTGAGAGCTACTATTTTATGTGCCAGAATCAACCATCATTTTGTAACTGAATCACAAGTTTCAGGCACTGTTTTTAAAAAAAGAAAAAAAAAAAAAAAAAAAAAAGGGGAAAAGTACAAGCTAAGCCAGACACTGAGATTCTAAAGGGGTTGGACGCAGGGCCCAAAGGCCATGCACCTTGGGTGCCTGGGTGCTGGCAATTCAGTACATCATAAAAATAATTGCATTCACTGAATAAAGAAAGTTACTGTTCTGGCTCAAAGTATAAAACCACACAAATTTGCCAGTTAAGGTTCTTGGTGTACACAGCGCCCACCGTAACTAAGGTTATATAATCTTCATTGCTATTATGAGTCTTGAGAGTGTGGGATAAACTTGAGGTTGCCTTTGCGCCACAATCCTCCCCTACGATAGGCCTTGAGAAATGTACTCCCCCGCTCACTTTGAGTCAGATTTTATCAGGGCAAACTATTTTACTGCCTGCTGGTCCAGACTGGAAAGAGGGCTGAGCAGGCAAATCTGTTCTTTTCATTCAGGAAATGAATGAGAAATAAAGATGCCTTTAAATCTTGTTTTTATCTCGTCACATCTGCTGCGTTCAAAGAAGGAGGTCATTTGTCAGCTTATGTCTTCTAAGAAATTGCTGCCTATTTTATCCTGGAAATATGTTTTTACTTTTCTTTCTCTGGCTGCAAAGTTAGAGAATTTTGTAAAGTGAACTGTCTGACAATCATGCTGGGCACGCAACATTTACGTAGCTTATAAATGAACTGTTCAAATATTAAAAAATATATTTCAGTAAATGTGAAAGCAATTTTTCTGTAAATCTGAAGTGACATGGAAACCAAGATGTTGTTAGGAAAAAAAAATACTTTACTTGATGAGCAAATGATAAATATTTGCTGAAACCTGATTTCCACACCTGCATCTTAGTCCACCTGACAGCAGTATTGTAATGGCACTGTATGCCAGTTGATCCCTATCACACAATTAATGAATGCTTCAGCCAAAACCCAGGCACCACCTAAGGACACCGGCTACTGTAACTGTAATTATTTTTATGTAGTGCTTACTACCCCTGACAAGGCATCAAATTGCTTTTCGGTGAGTAGCACGCTACTCCGGAACCCAAGAGGAATTAGTAGTGGATTAGTTTAGGGAAATAGGAGTACAGTATTAGTATTAGTATGAGTTAATTTGAGCAGAGGATATGTTAGTTTGTTAGGTGGATTGACTAGCGTAATGGAAGGATAGAAGAGGGAAGAATCCAGAAGTGTTAATTGGGAGTTTATAGTAATAGGATGAGGCTGGGGATGAGTAAAGGAGAGATAGAGGAGGGAAGAGTCTGTGGAAAGGGGCTATGGAGGTCATAGTAGCAGAAGGGGTTTTGGATGAGTCAGAGGTGAGATAAATGAGGGATAATTTTGTAGGGTTGTTTGGGAGATCATAGTAGTAAACTGAGGTTTGGGGTGAGCTAGATGCTGTAGAGGAGGGAAGAGCTTAGGCAGGGTTATTTTGGAGATCAAAATAGTAGAATGGGATGGGATGAGTCAGATTGGAGATGTAGGATAGATTGATAGAGACATAGAGTGATGGGGAGACAGAGTAAAGCTTAAGAGAGTAAAATTTCTATTTTTTATTTATTTTTTATTAAATTATTTATTTTTTAGTTTGATTTATAGATTTAATTGAATTTATTTTTCTCTAGTACAGTTGGACTAGAGTAATATATAGATATGTAAATACATAGTAAGGGAATATTTGTGCAAGGAATATCATGTGTAAAATATTATGAGAAGTAAAGCACGTATGTAGCTCTATGCTGTTTGAGGGCAGGCTGAGCAGGCTATCAGATGTAACAGAGACCTGGGAGTTGAAACTATATTGCTTATAAATATCTGGAGACTCTGTAACAATGCCTCTCTCTGCAACAACATTGCCTTCCATCGTCAAACATGCAGGAGTGATAGCCATTGTCAAGCCACCCCCACTGGCTGTAGCTGCAGCCATTAGCACTTCTGCCAGGGAACAATCTTCACCAGAGGCTGGCTGAACCTTACTGGCCGCCTGGATGATACCGGTCGCTGCATCGGATTTAAGCAGCTTTAGTATTGGGTGGCCGACCTGGCAAGCAAAGTGATCCGTGGAAATTGCCTGAGGGCTTCGCTCATCCCCCTTAGCCTGATCAGTGTCTGACACACTCACCTACGCAGTATAGCGGGTCCCCATCTGTCTCGTAGAACCAGTTACGGCACCATGCTGCAAAAGGCCAGACCCGAACTACGATGCAGAGAGAAAACTTGCCAGGAGACCGCAACGCCCTCAGCCACAGAGCTGCCACATCGATATCTGGAAGAGAAAGGAATTTATCGGCTCACTCTAACTCAAACAGCTGGCGGTGATCAATTTAACTGCCAGGTGAAGCATCGAGGCTGCAGTCGGGAGCATCCGAGAAGCACAGAGGAGAGGGTGATCTCAGGTGCGGGGCATCAGCTCGTCATCTTCCTCTCCCCGCCCTCCTCACTAAATTGCTTCATGCAGACACAAGCAAAGAAACTGAGGCAAACTATTGGAATGAACATAATACCATCAGATCACCACCAGAGGATCATTGTACATTAAACAACAGAAATGTGTACTGTTCTTGACCCTCCAGCCCTCTATCAGAGGGTTAAAAGCATTTGTCAGCAGTTGACACCAAAGAAGGACCCCAGCGACCGGGAAGCAGGCTTTAAGTATTAATCCAAAGTGATACCACATGGGCTCATGACACAGGTGGGTCCTGCGTTTATTACTCATAGGGGCTCTACAGCAGGCCTTCAGAGATGAGTCTTATCATACTGCTCTCTCTCACCTCCGCTGCATGGTCGATTTGAAGGGTGACAGAGCTGACGCTCAGTTAGAAAGTACACCACCACATTCACGTGCTTTGCAACATCCCTCTTCCCAACGTTTTGTGAGAAATTTGAAAGGAGGTGTTTAAAATTAAAAAACCTGTTTGACAAGGGCCACATCCAACTATTAGATCGGAAACAAGAATGTGGACTAAGGAAAAAGGTACCAAATAAGTCTATAAAAAAAACAAAATAGAGTGAACCCCTAAAAAAAAAATATATATTACCATGATGCCTTACAGTTGAAAAGTGGTATTCCATTTCTGTAGACTTTTGCTCACCCCTTTGAGGAGACATAGAGCAGGAGCTGGATGTCTATCCTGAAGGGAACCTGTGAAGGAGACTAGTGAAACACAACTAGTTTACCCCTGCTAGTCAATACTAAAGAACCTATGCTCCTCCTTTCAGCATGACATAGTAGTACCCCTAATTGACATGTTTAACTAGACGTCCTTAGTATATGGTACAAAGTGTACCCATGGTCTGTAAATTAAAGGTCCACTAGTGGACTGCAGTGCCTGTGGTGCCATCTACTATAGTGACAGTGTAGAATATGGCTTCAGGCCTACCATTGTAGCTAACTAAAGCAGCTTTTCAAGCGCAATTCAGTCTGTCAAAAAAAACCAACAACCTTTGAATAGGTGAAAGCCTTACTTTTAAATATTAATAATTCGCCCCTTGTTGAGCCTTAATGCCCATATGGCAGAGTGCATCATATTTAAATGTAGGGCATGTAGACGTTTAATGTTAATCATGGTCTCTCACTGGAAAAGCCTTAAAACTGATTCCAGTGTAGCTATGCTGACTGTGCCATAGGAAAACACTGGGACACAATATTAAATGTAGTAATGCTATCTATGGCTCTTAGGGTCTATGAAAAACCCAATTCACTGGTGAAGTTGGATTGTAATAAATATTAAGGAAAATGTAAGTTTAAAAGTATATCTCTTCCCTTCCTAAAGCCTCTTGAGGCTAATTTGCATTACCCTTCAGCTGCAGTGCACTGAATGCTCAACTGTGAATGAGGTGTGAAAACTGCTCCCAGAGCTGGAAACAAACGCCTGGGTGTGGAGAGGTGCTTCTGTTCCTCTGTCAGGATGACCACTTGGGTGCCTGTGAACGTATTTGTTTTTAAAGGGGCCTCCCCTGTAACTGGCAGATGTCTTCAGACCCCTGTGCAGGACCAAGCACAGTGGGGACGATGATACGCCTAGAACTGGTTTGGAGTGACCACAGAGGAGCAGTTGCTGATTTCCCTCTTGCACCTCTGAGTTGAACACACAGGCTATGCATCAGCGGAGAAGGGTTAGCACCATCTTGGATTTAGGCAGAGAGGGGCACTGCGGGATTATTGGCAGCAGGACAAACAGGCTGCATACGTGAGAACCTTCACCTTAGTGGTTAGGGAGGAGTCAGGAATCACCCCCACCCACAGACTGGTGACATGTGTAAATCTGGAATCCCCAGTACTCTTCTCAGAACACTATTGAACAGGTTGAAGATCGGAAGTGTACTGAGCCTGCTGTTGCCTGAGTTCTGAGAAAAGCCCTGAAGGACTAGAGCTGCTCTCCCGCTTGTACCATGGACAAAAGGAGCTCCAAAGGTCATAACGGTGACCTCCAGTTCAAACTACAGGTACACAACAAGCCGCAAGAAGCCTTTCCTACAACTTCCCAGCTGACCTCCTCCACAGGGATCTGCTCTAAATCTTGCTGTTTGCCTTTCCTGCCTTTGCCCCTGGTCCTGGAAACCTAGGCTGTATCATCGTTCTCGTCTGAGCCTCCTGCAGTACCTGGAACTTATAAACGTTTGGCTCCAAAGAGTTCTCTGGGACCAGGACAAACCTGCCAAGACAGTCTGACCAAGGTGTGTTGCCACTGAGCTAAAGACTCAGGTTTCTCCAACTCTGAGCTTTTCCACAGAAGCAAATCTGTTTCAGCTGGACCTCCCAGAGAAGGTTTCTGGTTGAAGGTGCCCTCTTTGGGTACGGCCCTCAGCCTTGCTTTGCTAGACAAATCCGAGCTTCAAAAAAATGATTAAGTGCGAATGTAGAAATCTTCCTTGAAGGCACCAAAGCTATTTGGCCAGTGAGGGACCCTCAGTGGGTGCCAAATTCATCATAGCTTCACTGAGAACTCAGCCAGCAGCTTTTCACCTCATGGAACCCTCTTTGCTCACAACCTGCTGCCTTGCCTTGCTGAAGATTTTTGGCTTTCATTTCAGAGACGAAGTCAGAAGACAAAACATCTCACTGGGTTAAACTCGTAACTCTGTAACCGACACGCACTCCATCGCACTCAGCCTCAAATCGTGCGTAGGTCCCAGTCTGCCAGGACCAGTTGACTGTGGTTGAACCTTTAATCTTTTAGTGGCATATGCAATTCATACAAGCAGATTTGTTTTTTTTCGATCCACCCAACCTGTTCATATTGCCTTTCTTTTTGCTCACTGCCACGCATGACTAGAATGGTGGCAACGTCCCACAGAAATTCTCCTGATGATGCCCTTGTCCTCTCAGCACGGCTTCACTTTTTTAAATGTGCCACCTGAACCATTTTGTTCACTATCTGCCACGGTTTTGGCTGATATTATGGTATATATTTTTGTGAAGACCTCTAAGTCTTACACAGCCAGGATTAAATAACTTTCCACATGGAACGTTATAATTGTGCGCAAGGGTGTGTCAGTGGTCAAAACATATTCAACCCTTATGAAATGAATGAATAAATACATGAAAATAATTTTGTAGAGCTTAGGCTGTTATCCGAAGCGACGTCCTGGTGTTAGAAGAGAATTGGACTGCAGATAAGAAGGGAAGGCTAAGGCATTGGTTTATATATTGGTTCAATTGCTTGAAGTTCAGCCACGTTCAAATGTGAGCATTCTTTCAGTAAATAGTTTCCTCAGGAATCTCCTTGATGATAAAATGAGAATTCCCCACATAGAGTGAGTATTCACCACACAACTTCAAAGGCGGAGAATGGCTTTCAGGGCTCTGTATTTTTCTTAATTACCTTTGTATTATAGATGATATGGTAATTTAGTTTCTTCTCACAGTTTGCACAAATTGATTTTGAGCAGGCTGGAGAGTTGGTTGTGAGGAAACCCGTATTCATTAGGAAATGGGTCATTCAACCTGTGATTCGAGCATACTGTTTATCTTCATGCTTTTTTATTTTTTTATTTTTCCCAGGATCTGACATGTCGAGAAGAACTGCTTACTCTCCTTTTGTCACTTTTGCCTCTTGTATGGAAGATACCTGTTCAAGAGGAAAAGGCAAGAGGTAAGGCTTGATATCATACTCATTTTTTCCATTCTATTATATTTATTATTCCTTTGAATGTTTATTGGTAAAACTTCAACATGTATTCACATGCTTCAGTAGTATCGGAAACATCTCCAAGATGTGTTTTAGGCATGTTTGAAGGTAGGCTTGGATAAAACTTAAGCTGGCATAATATTGAGAATTTTGTGTCACACGTAATATGCAAAGTATCTGAAATTGTGCCATTTTGCAGTGAAATGTAATTACACTGCTATTTACATCAACATTAGGGCACAGGATTGATACAAACAACCAGAATGTGAGCAGTTGTCGTTAGCAGCAGATGTTTTTCATGCAATTGTTTTCCCATGAAAAACGCGCTTGTGTCAAATATAGTGCTAAATGACGTATTTGCATTCAGCATAATTATGCATAATTTTCTGAAATTTGGCATAGTTACTCTAATGTTCATTATATGAATTTCGTACACCCCTAGATAAAGGTTTGGTTGGTGTCTACCCTAAGTCACAGTGGTCCGCTGTTTTTAGGCAGAGCGACTGTTTGAATTGAAATGGATCTTCAATCATCCAAGAAAGTTGCACTTTATCATCTTCAGTGAGAATGACAAAAACTCATTGTGAACTGTTTCTGATAGAGAGTTCTAACTGCAGTCTTCTTTCATTTTGAATACTCTCCAGGCGTCAGACTTGATCTGGAAAATCTTAAGCAGTACCCCTGCGAGCTGGCGTGCCAGGTGTCTAAATATGTGCCAACAATACGCAGTGACATCAGTTTCTCTCTTTTCTATTCAACATAAATTGATCCAGATATATCCCTCATCTCATTGAGTCACTTCCACAACACAATTCTTCAAAAAACGCAAAGAAGGAAAAATGTACTTCCTTTACAAGTTGTTCCATGCAGACTCCAATAATGGGGGCTTTGATGCTGGCAATGACATTTCCCAGCCTTACCTGGAGGACAAATGGTGCAAGGTGCTCAGAGATACCAGTGGTCTGGATGCCTACCCATACACTGGCCTGTTTCCCTCCCCAGGACCTGCTATGGAAGACTGCCCCTCCTTTGCTATGGTTATGCAGAGGGCAGCAGATGTTCTTGACCTTTAACTTCCCACTCAAGAAGTTAAAACCAGTGTTCTGCCGGAGGTGTTGCACTCTGGCCAGTTCAGTTCTGAGCTGCTGCTTCCATTCAATGAGGCTCTAACTGATCTAATTTTAGGTACATGGGTCCAAATCCTGCTCAGGGGCATATGTGCATTGCTAGATCGGTGGTCGTCATTGCCCCGCTCTGGGTGACCCAGCTCTTCTTACCCTGCACCCCACTCCTGAGCTCTTTGTTACAGGCTTCGACTAGCAAAGCAAACTCAAACTCATCTCCCACTACTTCCCTCTTATAGGGAATTGAAAAGGATAGATACGTTTGGTAAGCAGGTTTTTTTCTTTAGCAGTTTGGTCCTTTGCTCAGTGACTGCCAACTACATCGTAGGCTGCTACTCTTACACTTTGTGGGACTCTGTGGCCAAAGTATTGCTCATGATCCCAGAGGATGGCAGGCCCATACTTTCCTAAGCCATACAAGATTGTAATGATGCGGTCAAGGTCACCATGAACTGTGACTTGGATACCTCTGACTCCCTTGATTGGGCAATTGGCACCATTGGGCCATTTGTTGTCGCACCTGGATGCGTTCCACTGGCTTTTCGGAGACTTTTAGAACAGTCTTATGGACATGCCATTCGATTGCTGCCCTGTGTTTGGGGAAAGTAGGCTCTGCCCTGGAGCACTTCAAGGGTAGCAAGACCATAGGCCACTCCTTGAGCCTTTACGTTCCGCCTCATTAGCTGCACCAACAGTGTTCCCCTTTTGTGGCACTGGTAGGGGCTTCCAATACTGCATTAACTCTAGTAGGTGCAACAGTCTCCTTAGTCATTTCATGGCTGCAGTACGTCAGGAGAGGGCAACCAGGACAGTGTGTGACCCAGTCTTTTGCCCTCTAAGCAGCCACACCTCCAAAGCCTCTTTAGCATGCCTTTGATGCACACTGCCACCCTGTTGGAGGCAGGGTGCAACACTGTCTGCCAGGGTGGCAAGTGATAACTTTAGACAGGTGGTTCCTGCAAATTGTTTAATGGGGTTATGCTTTACCATTCCACGAGATACCACCAGACCTTCCACTATCCCCATACCAACTGACAGAGGACCACATGTCGCTCTTGCAGCAAGGAGTGCAGGCTCTTGCCAAAGGATCCATAGAAAGGGTCCCCGAACTAGAAGGTGAATTGTTTGCTATTTCTACAACTTCCTGCTGCACTGGGGCCTAGAGCCATTTACGTGACGTTGAAAGCCTCTGTGTTCTTTATCAAAGGTAAGCTAGCGCAGGTGCTTAAAGACAACACCACCATGTGGTACTGCAGCAACCAGAGCGTTGTGGCATTTTGGACGCTGTTCCTGTGGGCTTCTATGCTGTGGTCTTGGCTAGAGCTTCTTGCCACTACTAAGAAAGTGCAATGTTTAGCGCTTTGAAGTTTCCAAGGAGTCTCCTGCGCAGAGACGTGTTCGCTTAGAGTGGAACTTGACACTCCTGTATGCCTTCCTGCTGATACCACCCCTGTCCTGGCTTTTGAAGACCATTGGGACTGACCGGGCCCAAGTCATCCTAGTGGCCTCGGATCAGGCACAGAATATGGTATCCCAAACTCCTGGGTATGATAATTTGTCACCTGGTCATGCTGCCCCTTTAAGAGGATCTCCTGTCGCAGAGGCATGGCAGGGGTTCTTCACCTGCGCACCCTACTCCTCCGTACTCAGAGATTCAGCTGTGACAATTGAGTTTTATGACCTTCCTCATGAAGATATTGATATCATATTGGCAGCAAGGCTTCCCTTAACCAACTCTGTATATGCCTGCAGTTGGGATATGTTTGTGGCCTGGTGCGCTTTCAAAAACATTAATCCACTCCATGCCAAGCTGTTTAAAGTTTTGTTGTTTGTGTTGTCCATTGCCATGATGTTGGCGAGTGGGCGAGTGAGCGAGTTACAGGGCTTCTCGGTCAACCCACCTTAAGCCACTTTTTAACAACAAAAGCTGGTTCTGCGGACTTAAGCTTCATTCCTTCCGAAGGTTGTGACTCTCTTTCATGTGGGTCAGATCATCATACTCAGAACCTTCTTTGCTCCACCTCACCCCTCGAACGAGAAGGAGAGACTTCACTGGCTGGACCAGACAAGGACTCTAAAAGCTTCTGTTTTGATCATACCAGAGAAGATTAGGTGGATGAACAGCTCTTTATAGGGTTCACTGGAGCAAAGAAGGGCAAAGCTGATCAGAAGAGGTCTCTCTGTCGCTGGATTGTGCTCTGCTTTAAGAGATTATTTTTTTTTGTTTAGCAAAGAAGCAGTCCCCTTAAGGCTTGTAGGTTCATTCTACCAGAACCAAGGCTGCTACCACTGCACTGGAATGTGGGGTGCATCACCTGGACATTTGGCAGGTGGCTACATTACATCTCTCTATATGTTAACAAAGCATTGCTGTCTAGACAGTTGGGTCTCTCGAGATCAGCATTTTGCCCTCTCTGCCATTGCAGGACTTTTTGTTTGAGCCAGTTCACAGACCCACCTCCAGCAAGGTACGACTTTGGTATCTGCACAAAAGGTGAGGAACCTATAGTTGGAAGTCTGTATCAGAGGAACAAGTTACCTTCATTACCACTCCTTTGGTAGAGATTCTTTCTAACCATAGATTGCTCACAGATCCTCCCACCTTCCTGTTCGGCGATCTGGTGTTTACACATCAAAAGATCTCAAATCAAAAAATCTGCACACTGGTCACAACCAATCTGATTGGCTTCACGTCTGTGGGCCCGGAAGTGTCAAGAGAGCAACTAATGAAAACCTTCATAGTTGGCTTTTGTTGGCCCGCACATATCATATCTGGTGCGGAGCTGTTGGCGCTACTTGCCTGTGCTCAGGGGTACTGCTCAAGATTTTCCAGATCTAGTCTGATGCCTGGGAAGTATTCAAAAGGTGAGGAATCTGTGGTTAGAGTCTCTGCCAGAATGAGTGTTACATAAGGTAAGTAACTTGTTCATTGTGATTGCAATTTTTCATGCTTCCTCTGCAATGGACTTGGAACACTGTGGTACTGTTTCTGAATCAAGGATATGTTTTTTTTTTTCTGTGGTGTTAACATTTATTTTTCAGTTTAATTCATGCACAGAACACTTTCTGAATTCTGCTTTGAGAGTATTTGCTGTTAACCGTAGGTAGCCTTGCCCTTGGTATGTTATTTCTGGCTGTGATGCTGTTGCATTGCCTTTTTGTGACAGCTTGTGCTGTATTCAAGCCAAACCCCTTTAAGTAAGAATAAATGGAGGTCCTTCATGGTTGATTTTCTGTTAAGCTACGATTTAGTGCCAGCATCACAGGACTTGTGATGTAGCACTGAGGTGAAATATCAGGTGTGCAGTGGCCAAGCTAGGTCTTTTTTTAAATTCAAATGAGGAACTGAACCAGCTGTTACATGTTCACACGTGGAAGATCAGTTCTGAAAGTTATTTTAACCGTGCCGAAACCTCATGGCTACAGTGTCTCCAACATATATGACATAGGAGCACAAGACCGCCACAAAGCTGTTCTGCTACAGCTTTGACTGTCAAGATCAAATCAAGCTCTGTGGGTCTCTTAGCACAAGTACATGGAAATATCAGTGTCTTCCACATTAACATGCAGTCCTGACATCACCCCAAATCTAGCCATTTCATGGATTAACACCTGCACTGATCACTTCCATCGGCAAATGTACAACAAAGCCTCATCTGCATACAATGATAATGTGGGTATCACCTCTCTAGTCAGAATACCTCAGTCATGGAGCACTTCTCGGAGGCGTATTGCTAAAGACTCCATCGCCAATAAAATAATAATGGTGACAGAGGATACCCTTCATAAATCCCTCTCTGTGGTCCACTGTTCCAAGATTATTCCTCCAGACTTTAACCTGGGTACAGGCTCCTTATACAAAAGCTAAGTACAGCTTCTGAATTTGGGATCAACCCTCTTCTTCTGAGGTACTGTGAGCATGTATCTCCAATTTAACGTAGCTAACACTTTTTTTCTATATCAAGTGCTGTCAGTCTAACCCCTTCAGCTCATGACAAACGTGACTCGCCTGTTTCAAGTTAAGGATTGTACTATGTCCAGGCTTGGGGGCATAGCACAACCTGCTCACCGCCTCAACGGGTGCTCCTATCATAACCGCGTTCATACACAGCTTAGGTGGATGCCTGTCTTCCCCACCCTTCACTACACAATTAAAGTCGCCAGCCCAGATGGGCCGGAATACTAATGTAGGATGTGATTTAATTTAAATACTCTCCAGAAGCATTTTTTATTCGTTATACAGATCTCCTGCCCATCTAGCAATTCGTTTACCATCACATACCACCCCCTAAATCTGCTGTAGTATATTGATAGTCAGACTGAGCCTCTGGCAGCCTCCAGATCGATTTTCCCCGGCATATGAAGATTATGTGGGCAAAAACTGCCCACTTAAGTTTTCGACACCCTTTTCTCAACTTCATCAGTCAGATACGCATCCTGCAAAAATGCAACTTTTATGTTCCGTCATCTTAAATGTGTTGCTTTATATAATCGTCTAATCCTCTTAAATTCCATGTGATCATCTCAATACTTGCTTTCATTATGTGATTGGTACCCACACTTAACTTTTTGCTGCCATGACACCAATACTTGAATGTTCTATTTGTACCTATTGCTACATAATCCTGTTGTTCATAATACCTGAGCACATGGTCATTTTTAAGTACTTTCAACAAACTACAATCCACTAATTTTACCTGTCAGACATTGCTGCCCTCCCACGGGGTTGGGATAAATATCGAAATAACAAACCTGCAGGTGTTTTGCCATGTAGAATGACAGTTACCCTGTGTTAGACCTGGCATCCTTTGCATGGTTTCCCTTTCACTTTTTGCGTTCTGGCCTCATTTTTGCTGGATTTAGGATTCTGGACACATTACCACTGCTGTCTTGTGCTAACATGCATGTGCTCTTGCCCTAAAACATGGTAACGTTGGACTATCCACAATTGGCATATTTAATTTACTTGTAAGTCCCTCGTAAAGTGCACTGTATGTGCCCAGGGCCTCTAAATTAAGTGCTACTATTGGGTCCGCAGCACTGATTGTGCAATCCACTTCAATAGCCCTTTAAACAGGACTCAGGCCTGCTGTTGCAGAGCCCGTGTGTGCAGTTTTCAACTGCAATGCCAACCTGGTAAATTAACCCACTTGCCAGACTCACCCCTTCCTTTTTAATACACGTCACCCCTAAGGTAAACCCTGGATAGCCCCAAGGGCAGAATGCAGTATATTTGAAATGTTGGACATACACTTCTAAGTTTTACATGTCCAGATAGTGAAAAACTCTTACATTTGTTTCTCACTACAAGGCCTTTTTGACCCATAGAATAACATTGGGATTACTATATTACATTTTATAATTGTAATTTCCAACTGGGACAAGAAAGATATTTCGAGCTTGGTGTCTCTGGAGTCACAATTTAAAATCGTAACTTAAGGTCAAGTTGGATTTTAAGTTGAAAAGTCTGAAAATACCACCTTTAGAAAGGAGGCATTTTCTTTATTTAACCATTCTGTGCCTGCTGCCTGTCTGAATACATGCTTGGGGTAGGTGACAGCTTGACTTTGTGCATTCCCTCTAGACAGTCACACACAAAAGGAGCTGAGGTGTGTCATTCACATCCTGATATCCCATCACCAGGCTGATGGGTCTTCCTGAGCTAGATGGGAGGGAGGAACTGAGACCTGAACCTGAATAGGGCTGTGTGATAGAGCTACATAACCCCCTGTAGTGTGTCTGGAGCCAGGGAAGGAAGTGCAGGAACCTTGTGCACCTCAGGGGCCTCTCTTTGAAGTGTTCTCCACTTCAAAGGCACAACTGGGTATAAGTAGTGGATCTCAAACCCCTCCAGATTGGTACACTTCTGGACCTGAGGACATTCTGCCAAGAAGGACTGTTGCACTCCTGAAAGGTCTGTAAATCTGCTGGACTTACTGGACTCCCACTTTTCCGTGCTTGCCCTGCAGACCTCCTTTTCCTAGTAGTGAAAAGGATTGAACCTGACTTTCTACATCTCCAGAACCAAGAGACTCCAAGTATTTGCTGCCTTGCTTCGTGTTCTTCTGAAGTCTCGGGGACATCAGACTCATGCCTGCAACTTTACAACAGCACCTGGATTCTGCATTCTGTGAGTCCTGCACTACCACGTGGTGCCAGTCCAGTCCTAGGCCCTTGGAAGTGGGTCTTTCCTGTATTGCAACTCTTAATGCCGTAGCGCCGATTGGAACCGCCACATCCCTCCTCGATGCCAATACGTCGCCGTAGCAGCTGAGTACAAAGACTTGGCTTCGCCGACTGTGCGACTCCAGATCAACTCATCACCATGGGCCCCGGAACATCTCCATTACTTCACCGGGTGCATGCTCGTTGATGATGCATCACCTTCATTGTAAAGGGGTTAAACGCCACACCAGTGCTCGAGAATATGCTACGCAGCTCGATGATGTTACCTTCCCCTTACTGCCCAGATCAGAACCGCTGCATCGACCTCAAATCGTCTCCCCTGCTCCTTGCATCAGCTCCTCGAGGTCGAGGCAACCCTCCACACAAGCAGAGACAGGGTTGGACCCTGTAGCCGGCCCACACTCCATTGTGGTCAGCTGAACTATTTGATTTGCTTCAGTCTAGTGCGACCAGATAGCGCTGGTTCACGCAATGTTTCTAAGAACTACAATTGCAGATATTCTTTAAAGATTCTTTTTTGGTCTTGTTTTGTTCATTAGATTAAAACCTATTTTTCTAACCTGGTGTGGATTATTTTTGTGTGGTGCTTTCACTGTTTTTACTGTATTAAGTGTTGCACAAACACTTTATACATTGCCTCTTAAGTTAAATCTGATTCCTTTGTGCTAAGCTCCCAGAAGGTGAGCACAGGTTAATTTAGGGTGTGTATCTGACTTGGCTGGTTAGAAACGGAAACCTTCCCCTCTTGCAAGCTAAAAGCATTTTGCTAACACATAGGGTGGGGTGGCTGGGTCCTGTCAAGGCTGATCGCCCTGGAGACTGTGTTGTCATCAATCTTAAGTCTCCTCATTTAGTGCAATGTTTATTATTGGGTCAGTTTAGTAGACAGGTGGGTTCTTTGGCCATTGACGTGCTTCCGTTGGGTTATTTCTGCAAACCCCAGCACTTCTACAGGCCAGTAGCCCCTCAACAGCCTAAACGTACATGGATTCCTGCACTGGTCCATGCATCCAAGGACTCTGTTTGCGCGCAACGTGTACTTGGTTTCTCCACTTCTAATCACTTTGATATCCTTGCTGATGTTGACTGACAAACTCCCCCAGTGGGCATCCATAGACCTGTTACAACTGAGGAATTGCAGTTAGAGGTGGGAGTTAATAATGCACTGTGGGGTTCTAGGAGATTGTCTTTTGTATCAGGGACCAAGTCACTCAACCCCGCTGATTGGGCGACATAGGTTGGTGGCATTGGGGTGTTATTCAGCCGTGGGACCTCCTGTGGCAACTAGAAACCATAGGCAGAGGGCTTTATTTAAGTCCGAGTTAATTACTAAGTCACCCACACCAAAGGAGACCTCAGTATTTCCCCTCCCATAGCCGGTATGCCATTGCCTCAGTCCAGGTCCCATCCTGTTAGCTGCATGCTGGCCTCTCTTATTAGTGCATTTCTCTGTCTTTAGACAGAGTTGGGAAGGAAGGCCTCACTACTGAAGATATAACAGCCTCACCTACTTCAGCTCCTGCTTAAAATTGCTCTCCTGGAACATTGCCAGGTTCGCTTCCAAGCTGAATTATCCTGATTGGGCTGGGTTCATCGCCTTATATGACCTCTGCCTATTCCAGGAAACCTGGTGCACCAAGGTGGTGCATCGGATGTGATATCTCAACTTTAGTTAGGCAGCTCTATCCAAGGGGAGACCATTGGGGGACTAACTATGTGGGTGCGGTCAGTCCTCCCCTGTAAGGTAGAGGAACTTATGACTTCCTCCCCAGGCATCTCCCTGATCTTTCTGCAATTCACTTTATACATTTGTATAATGTGTACCTTATACCTGGAGCGCAAAATAGTTTCTTTGACCTCAGAGTTGCTAAACACACACCTGTCATCTGCCCTAGCTGGAGTTTGGAAACAGATGGGAGAAGATTTTAACTATCAGTTTGAACCCCTAGAGGGCAATCTAGTGAACCTAACCCCTAAGGAGGACAGGGTATGGTGCATCCCCAAGTTGATAATTCCTCAAATTAAAAAATGGTCCTCACTCACTCTTCAAATCACTGTCCTAACATTGAATCAGGGCTTATTATCCTGCAATGGCAGAACTATATCTGATAGGGATGGTAAACACACTTTTAATTGTCCCTTTAGCACAAGTCTCATTGACTACTTTCTGGTAGATGTGCAAGTTTGGTCTTATCTTAGAGACATGGTCGTCCTCCCAAGACAGGATAGTGATCATAATACACTCTCCATCATCATAAAACTCCCACTTCGTGACATGGTATCCAGCTCCCCAGTCCTTTTTTTGTGGAAACCGAAAAGGCTGTAGAGAGACAGTCCCAACAGCCTCCCCCCTGCCCCATTCCTGTTAACGTAGTTCAGCCTTCCCTGCAGGCAGGCTAGGGCTTCTTTGATGCAATGTATTAAGCAACACAATAAGAATGAGATCAAAACTAGGAGGCTTGCATGTAAAAGGGCTGTATACTGTGCCGAAAGGGAGTGGGAGGCAGCGAGGTGGGAAAGGCTTTTAGATGCTTTACGAAACGGAGATCAGCAGTCCTTTTGGAACTTGGTCTTTACAGGTACTGCTGAGGGATTCCGCATTGTGGAGACAAATGTCAATGATGCCGAAGGGGTCACAAACTTTTTTAGCTTATACTCTGTAGTTGGAGAGGCTTGCCTCTCTTCAGTAGCTACCAGTTGTGATACCTTAGTGGACCTGAGATTCATGTACGATAGAGAGAAGCCTGCCAGCATTATGCTGCAAGAAGTCTAATCTGTGATCTTTAAGATCATCCCCAACAATGCTCCAGGCCCTGATTAAAAATCCTGGGTCACTTCTATCGTAGTGAGATGGATGGCTGGGGTCTTTTCTGTAGAGTTATTTTTAATGCTATATGGAAGGGGGCTCCCATTCCGTCAACTTGGTGGGGAGCTGAAATTGTTCCCATTTACAAAAAAGGCTGTCCATCACGTCTGTCTAATTACAGGTCTATAAGCCTCATCGACTGCTCTCAGAAGTTATTCTGCAGGATCCTCTTAGGAAGGTTACAAGAATGGCTAGGTGCTGAGGAATAGCACCAGCACATTGGATAAGGTCTTCCGGCTCCAAATGCTTTTTTTGAAAACAGTGGTTTTGAGAGGAGGAAGGTTGTATGTAGTGTTAGATCCCAAGGCTGCATTCAACTTGGTCCTGAGGCTCACACTCTGGCAGGTGATGGCTGATATAGGCGCCCCTAAATACTTATCGGACAACATCATAAGACTTCATGAGCACAATTATGCCCAGGTGAGGTGTGGTCAAATGGGCGAGCTGATGGATCATTTTCGGTCATAAGAGGGGTTGGACAGGGCTGTGTCGTAGCCCCTACCCTCTTTACAATTTATGTTAACAATCTGATTGACCATTTGAATGGGTGTGAGGAAGATTCCCAGAGTCTTGCAGGCATCAGAGTTCCTGCCCAGATGTTTTCAGACAATATTTTATTAATATATAAAATCACCTATGGGATTGCAGATGATTCTAGACAGCTTTGATACTTTCTGCAGTAAGTGGGGTTTGGAAATCAAAGTCCTAAAAACAAAATATATGGTCTTCAAGCCCTTCCACACCATCAGACCCAATTCACGGCCTAAAGGCTCCCTGTTGGAACGTGTGCATACTTTTGAGAATTTAGGAATGACTCATTGAGCAGTTGGGCTAGTGTCATCGTATTTGATAGGTGCTTACTAAAACTCCAGCAACATACAGGGGGGTTGTTAAAAGTGCAGAGTAGCTCCAAATTCCATCCAATTTCACTGGCACTGCATATTTCCAAACAAAAGGCTATGGGTGCTGCCCTCAATGGAGATGAGCTTTGGGGTCATAAGGACGCAGTGATCCTTACTCTACTAGAAAACTTTTTTTTGGGCCAGCTGACAGGGTCTCCCTGTTAGCACCCCCTTGCTCCCACTTAGGCTTGATATGGTTATCCAGCCGATCTCAAAAGGGTTAGCTTTGAGACCAGTCCTTTACGGGAGGAAGCTCTGGGCTGTCCCTGAGCTTATAGCTTATTATCAGGGGTTGGAAGAAATCTTGGGCTTGCCAGGCTCTGGTAACATCTCGTGGATAATATACATCAGAAACACACTGAGAAAAAGCTGGACTATTGGGCCTTGTGGGATGATCCGATGATAGCTGGGCCTATTAGTAAGAACACCATTAAAGCCAATTATGGTGAGCACACAATGGCCCTAATGCATTCACATCCTCCTTCGGCCTCCTCTGTGACTCGTTCCTGTTGGCGAAGGTTGAGTTTAAGGCGGAGCAATTCCTTGACAAGATTGAACCTGCAGTAGCTAGGAAACTCTACCTCCAGTTTCGTTATGGCACCATCATCTCAGCATGGGAACTGCCTCATGGGCAGGAAAGGTGGGCATATCCCTCTTGTGGTGCCAGTTAGGAAACTATTGCACAAGCATTGTTTTCCTGCTGTGCCTATGAGAAGGGAATAAGAAAATGGATACTTCTGTCGAACCTTACAAGTCAAACAACATCTTGAGGCCCTTCGTATATTGAGCTACGACACAAGTCAAAGTATTGTCTGTACTGTTTCCTGATACAACGAAGAGGACTAGATGCATGTTGTCTAAGTCCAATGTGGGTTCTGATACCATAAAAGCACAGGGTGTTCCTGTTCACTCTGTACCCCTTATGCACTAGCATTTAGAGATGTGTGGTCTAGGACTGTATCTGCACTTTACTGCAGCATAGGGTGTTTCTAAAGACCTCTGTTTCCCTCATGTAGTAGCACTTTGAGAATTTGTGGACAAAGGTTTTTTTTGTTAATTTCTTTCTACCCATTTTATCAAGTTCTCAGACTGTCTTGTCTGTAATTGATTTTATCAGATTTGTTATTGGTTTGTTTGATTTAAATAGGTTTTATTAATCTATCTGGCATGATGTTTGATTTTATACTTTATTTACTTCCATGTCTTGTAGCCGAAATAAAGATTTGAAAATCAAATGATTACCAAGGGCTGAATAACTTTATATCAAAAGAGCACATGTTCAGTCTTTGTTTTCTAGATCTGCACCACACCTTGTTGACAGTAAGCTGTCTGACCCAAGGGACCTTGCTAAGGAGGCGGACCACTGGGTCAGCACCAGGGTCCATAAGAAGGTATCTGGGGGATGGGATCGCCATAAGGGCGGGCAGGGCCTTCGCCAGAAGGGGGGGGGGGGGGGAGACAAAAATAAGGCGTTCTCTAAAGGCCCACAAACTTGTTCTGTGGGCCAGGGCTCCCATCCATCCGGCGGAAAAGAAGTGGTTCCCTGATATTAAGTGTTAGAAATGGGGTCTCTAGTTGGCAGTTGGTTTGCACCCTGTCCAAGTAGGGACCCTCACTCTAGTCAGGATAAGGGAGATACCCGCTCAGATAACCCCTGCTCACCCCCTTGGTAGCTTGGCACGAGCAGTGAGACTTATCTCAGAAGCAATGTGTAAAGCATTTGCACATAACACAGTAATAAGTGAAAACACTACAAAAGGACACCACACCAGTTTTAGAAAAATAGCCCATATTTACCTATATAAAACAAGACCAAATACGATAAAAATCCAAAATACAGTAAAAACAATATGAATTCTGCAAGATTTACTCAAAACTACAGTTCCATGAAGTCGATAGCTCCACCTGGGGCTATCACGGCATCTTAATCAACAAACCAACAGTTCAGGCCGGCCGCGGCATTGAGGGCCAGCTACGGTGTCCGGAAGACCCGCAAACAGTACCTTGGATTTGGGGCGTCGTGATCTCGCGGTGAGCTCCGGAGAGCGGCGTCACTGACGTTGCGGTGTCGGTTCCGGAATCGGTGCTGGAGTCATTGGGCCCTTGAGGTCACATGCATTGCAGATCGAACTCCAGGCTGATGAAGGCAGGTGCGCCGGCGTGGATGGCGTTGGGGCTTCAGTGCGAAGCGAGGCGATGCGACGTGCAGGGCCCACAGGTCATGGTGCAGCCAGCGTCATCGTCGTTGCTGACGCGCTGTCATCAGTAGGCCCATGCCAGTGGTGCAGGATGGGACGGTGCTTCGTGACCCTCACGAGCGGTGTCCACAGGCCACGGTGCAGGCAGAATGCCTGGTGACGACACAGGAATCGATGGTGCTGGTGGACCAGGGCTGCAGTGCGGGATGGGATGGTGCTTCCTGTACCTCACGAGCGGTGTCCACAGGCCACGGTGCAGGCAGCGGCGCCGGTGTCAGCAAGAGCGTCGTCGGGGATGCCCAGGCTGCGGTGTGAGCAGGCGATGCCAGAGTGCGGGTTCACAGGTCGCATTGCAAGCAGCGGCTCAGTGAAGTCGTCCTATGACCGCTTCAGTGAGACCAGGGTCGTGGTGCGAAGCGGGCCAATGCGACTCCGTGTGGTGTCGGCAGGTCGCGGTGCATGCCAGCGGCGTCGTTGGCAACGCTGCGGTGGTTGTTCCTCTTGAACAGCACAAAACACATAGTTCCCAGTGCTGCAGGTAAAGGAAACTGAAGTCTTTGGTGCCCCTGAGACTTCCAACAGGAGGCAAGCTCTACTCCAAGCCCTTGGAGAATTTTCTCAAGCAGGACACACAGCAAAGTTCACCCTTTGCACTCTATTCCGGCAGAAGCAGCAACTGCAGGCCAGTCCAGCAAAGCAACACAGCAAAGCGACAGTACTCCTCCTTCAGCTCTTCAGTTCTTCTCCTGGGCAGAGGTTCCTCTTGATTCCAGAAAGATTCTAAAGTCTGGGGTTTTGGGTCTTCTTCTTATACCCAGTTCTGCCTTTGAAGTTGGCAAACTTCAAAGCAAAGTCTCAAGTGTTTGCAAGATCTTTCCTTATCCAGGCCAGGCCCCAGACACTCACCCCGGCGGTGTGATTGACCACTCCTCCCCTCCTCTCCAGCACAGATGGCTAATCAAAATATGCAGGCTACCCCCGGCCCCCTTTGTGTCACTGTCTAGAGGAGAGCTGTGAACAGCCCAACTGTCACACTGACCCAGACAGGGAATCCACAAACGGGCAGAGTCACAGAATGGATTAAGCAAGAAAATGCCTGCTTTCTAAAAGTGGCATTTTCAAACTAACAATCTAAAAACCAGCTTCACTAAAAGATGTATTTTTAAATTGTGAGCTCAGAGACCCTAAACTCCACATTTTTATCTGCTCTCAAAGAGAATTTGCGCTTTAAGGATATTTAAAGGCAGCCCCCATGTTAACCTATGCGAGAGATAGGCCTTGCACAGTGAAAACCGAATTTGGCAGTATTTCACTGTTAGGACATAAGAAACACTAGTATATGTCCTACCTTAAACATACACTGCACCCATGGGGCTACCTAGGGCCTAACGTAGGGGTGCCATACATGTAGTAAAAGGAAGGTTGATGCCTGGCAAGTGGGTACACTTGCCAAGTCGAATTGGCAATTTAAAACTGCACACATACACTGCAATGACAGGTCTGAGTCATGTTTACAGGGTTGCTAATGTGGGTGGCACAACCAGTGCTGCAGGCCCACTAGTAGCATTTGATTTACAGGCCCTGGGTACCTCTAGTGCACTTTACTGGTAAATCAAATATGCCAATCATGGATAAACCAATCAACAGTACAATTTCTATAGGGAGCACATGCACTTTGGCACTCATTAGCAGTGGTAAAGTACGCAGAGACAATAATCCAGCAAAAACAGACCTAAAAAATAGGAGGAAGAAGGCAAAACATTTGGGGATAACCCTGCAAAAAGGGCCATTTCCAACATTAAGTCTTTAGGGTAGACACCCCCTAAATGCTATGTGTGTCAACAGGAAAAACACTACAAGGAGGGTGCCAAGTATCCCAAGCTGGTACAGCCCCCTACTGGTGGGCAGTCACTGGGGCTGGCAAGTATAGCACTTGGGGAGGGGATGGTCCCATATAGTTTGTGGTTCAGTTAAAAGTTACCCTAGTCTCCCTGGATGACAGATGGCTCGGAGAACCACCATGCCTGATGGTACTAGGAAGTACAGTAAGTTGGTCACCATCAGTTGGCAGAAGGTAGAGGCTCTGAGAGACACAGGAGCCAGCATGACAACTGTCAGGTGTCATCTGGTGTCTACAGAGTAGGTAGTCCCTAATGTGTTCCACCAGGTTGTTGCTGCTACAACCTAGAGTCTCTACCCAGTGGCTCTGGTTCCTTTTGAATTGGGGTGGGAGGCTCAGGTCTGTTTAAGGTGGGTGTGAGCCATCTGTGCCTGTGGATTGTCTGCTTGATAATGACCTTGTGCATACCACCTGGAAGGATGTGGAGCTCATGAATGACTGCACCCGCTGTGGCCAGGGCACTGATTAGATGGATCTTTACCTGTGTGGGTTCCCCCAGGGAGGTGTTACCTGACAAGGGTACCAACTTCATGTCCAATTACATGAATAAGAGAAATAAAATGGCAGGAGTGGTCTCAGAAGACGGCACAGGTCCTATGTACCTACTATCAAAAGACTCAGCGGAACCAATCATGTACAAAACAATCTACAAAGAGAGGCAGGCTATATTCTCATGTTATCCATCAATAATCTCATGGGAGAAATAGATACTATCATTTCATATTGTAAGTACTTTCATATAAGTACGATGCAAGGAAGACACCACAAAAGGGTTATTTCTAGAATTCCTTTTGATGAGACATCCCACCACCCAAAGTGTTTCGTCTGTCAACTGTGGACTTGCTCAGGGCCTACAAATACATATATGCACAAACCACAATCCATTCTCCATGAATATTCTTAAAAATATATATAAAATCATATACTATATACATTTTAATTTATTAGCTGCTCTACACTGTTATAAATTCCATATATATTTTTTCTATTTTTTTTTTTTTTTTTTAATTTTGCAATTTTCACAAGGGGTAATGATGTAGGTATGTTAAGTTATAGATATGTTTTTTACAGAAAAGGTTATAAAAATAAGGTGACTTTCTCTCTGCACTAAATTTAAAGGACGCCTACTTTGACGTTCCTATACACCCAGTACATCACAAATACCTTTGGTTTGTGATAGCAGGACAACACTATCAATTCAAGGTACTCCCCTTTGGGGTCACAATGGTCCCAAGAGTGTTCACAAAATGCCTAGCAGTTGTCGCAGCTCACTTGTTCAGGCAATAAATTAATGTCTTCGCATACCTGATGACTTGCTTATCAAAGCCAGTACCCTCAAAAATGTTTTCATCTTATTCAAGTCACCATAAACTTGCCTCATTTACTAGGTTTCACTGTCTATTTCCAAAAATCACACCTGAATCCACTCCAGCTGTCTCGCTATCCAGGGGCCATGCTCAACACAGTTGTTACTAGCCTACCCCAATGCATCAAAGATATAAAACTCAGACACAGCTCTCTCATTTTTGCCCCAATCACCAATCCGCAGTAAAATGTCATGAGTCGTCTAGGCATGATGGCCTCTTGCATTGCCATTGTGCCACATCTTCACATGCGCCCATTGCAGGAAAGCCTCACGACAATGGTCTCAGACACAGGGTTGTCCAGAGGATCTAAAGTTGTTAGACAGCTGCACCCATTGCTATCTGCAGTGGTGGAATATAAACCATTCTTTTAAAGGAGCAGCCTTTTCTAGACCTTGTTCCACAGATCATTCTGACAATGGATGCCTCTCAAACAGGGTGGGGCATTCACCTTCAGGATTTTGCAGTCCAGCGTCTCTGGGATCACACACATCAGACTTTGCACATCAGTTATCTAGAGCTTCTAGCTGTTCACCTAGTGCTCAAAGCATTCATAGTTCACTTCACCCAACATGGTAGTCCTCGCACACAGACAACATGACAACCATGTACTATGTGTCAAAACAGGAGGAGAGAGACACTCTACAGTTGTCTCGTCTTTCACAGACAATTTGGCATTGGGCCACTCACCACAACATTTACCTGTAAGCTGAACACCTCTCTGGAACACACAGCAATTTTGCTGACCACCTCAGCAAGATTCAGCAGCAAGTCCACGAATGCGAACTCCACCCTCAAGTCCTGCTTCCCTGTTTCCAAAAGTGGGGGTTTCCAGACATAGACTTATTTACAACAAAATGCCCACATTTCACCTCCAGGTTCCCACAGCCTCAGTCCAAGTGCAATATTTTATGGATGACCTGGTCAGGGACTTTTGCCTACGCTTTTCCAACTCTCCCTCTCCTTCTGTATCTGGTTCGGAAACTCAGTCAAATGTCACTCACCTTGATACTAGTGGCTCCCACATGGGCCTGACAGGCATGGTTCACAAATCTACGAGAAATATCAGTGGTTCCTCACGAGAAGCCCCCACTCCAGTGGACCTTCTTACTCATACCTGTGGTCAAATCAGGCACCCAAGGAATTAAATCTTGCAATTTGGCTCCTGAAGTCTGAGTTTGGATACCTAAACCTACTTCAAGAATGTATGGATACTCATAAGAAGGCACGTAAATCTACTACTAGAGCAAGTTATGCAGCAAAGTGGAAACATTTTGTCTGTTACTGCCTCCCCTAACAGTGGGTCCCCTTCAAAGTGTCAGTGTAAAATATTCTATTATATCTTTGTTTGCAGAAAGCAAACATGGCTTACTCTTATATAAGGTTACGTTGTTCTTTTTTTTTTAAATCACAGTCATTAAAGTTTTTATGGAAGGACTTAAAAGTGTGTTTCCACCAAGGCTACCTCCGGTACCTTCTTGGAACCTTAATGCTGTTCTCACTAGACTCATGGGCCCACCAATTGAGCCTCTACATTCATGTACTCTACAAGTTTGTGTTGCAATCACCTCCCTTAGATGTGTACATGAGCCCCAAGCCTTAACCTTGCAAGGACCCTTTTTCCATATACCCTAGGATAAAGTAGTTCTTTGCACCAGTGCAGAACTTATACCAAAGGTGGTATCTCAATTTTATCTGAATCAAACTATTGAATTGTCTTTTTTCCGCACCCTGATTTTGTTGCTGAAAATCCCTCCACACATCAGATGTGATAGGAGAGCTTATGCTCTACATTGATAGAACTAAATACATTCAGAGAAACTAAACAACTTTTTGTTGCCTTCTCTCCTCCTCACAAAGGCAATCCCATTACTATATCCAGTATAGCAAGGTGGGTTGTCAAATGTATCCAAGGTTGCTATGCTAAAGCCAAAAGGCCACTACCTATTGTCTTACCACAAGCTAACTTAAGTCAAGCAGTGTTACATACACTTTTCCAGACCACTGCAACACCCACAGCTTAGCCACCGCTTTTAGGGGCGCTACCTTAGAGCCTACGCAGAGCAGGTGCATCTAAAGCCACACATGCCATCAAACGGAAAATTTTACTTGCCCAGTAAGCATCTGTTTGTGGCATGTAGTGCAGTAGATTCACATGCACCCACCTGCCTCCCCGTACATCTGTGCCCGTTGCAGTCCTTTTCAGATATTTACACACATGGGGGGTTATTCTAACTTTGGAGGAGGTGTTAATCCGTCCCAAAAGTGACGGAAAAGTGACGGATTTACCACCAGCCGTATTACGAGTCCATTATATCCTATGGAACTCGTAATACGGCTGGTGGTATATCCGTCCCTTTACCGTCACTTTTGGGACGGATTAACACTCCTCCAAAGTTAGAATAACCCCCTAGGTCTTTTCCAAGTTAGCTTTATTTCGGTAAAAATAAATACCATAAAAGCACACCACAAATTCACAATTTTGCAAGAAAACAGGCTATGTATAAAAATCCCCAAATATAAAAAATAAACTGTATGTAAAAATCCTCGAATATAAAACATTCTCCCTATAAAAATTCGTACCATATTATAAAATCGTGCAAAAATGCGAAGTTTTTCCTGATCAGTATCATAGATCAAGTATATACCTAACTAGAAACAATGAATAAGATAAAAATAGAAAACGTTTCCATTTAAGACATATAAGAATATAAAAACATGGAAAATTCATTAGACAGTAGAGAATTGGTGTATGCATACATTAAAATTCACGAGTAAGTTCATCAGTGACCACTCCCATCATCTGTTGTTGGATTTTTTTCCCGTTTTTTTTAACATATTCAGTCTGCAATGCCAAATAGATTCAAAAAATTTTGCCAAACAGCAAGCCACTAAAACAGATGGATCAGACTTAAAAACTCTCAGAGCCGATAGGCAATTCCTAAAACCCATTTTTTTACATAATGGAATAATCCAAGAAGCCCTCTGTTTATGGTGTGCAAAACATTGGAAGAGGACATTTACACACATGGACTTTTCATTCTTGTTACTCTTACACTACACTCCATTCTCACCTGCCTGCGGGAAAACAAACTAAAAATGTAGTTGATGCCCATGTGGAGGAGTCACCATTTTACCTGATGACTCAAAAGACTTTTTAAAGAACAACAACTTGCAACCTTCCGGATCCAACACTAGATGCAAAAAGTATGCAGAGCATGTAAATCTACAGCACTGAATTCCACAAACGGGTACTTACTGGGTGAGTAAAATTTTCCTTTCTCCTTTTCTCCTGGCAGTTTGAATATCTGAAGGTAATCAGACCCCCCTGCAATTGAAGAGTAAGAATAGATGTTGGGACAAGATGTCTACCTCAGACCTTAGGAGTACCCTAATTGAATCCAAACCAGTTATTACAGATTCAGTCACAGAGGGCGACATTGTTATTAGGTCCTGGCTTATGAAGGCAGGCGATTCTTTGTCCCCTCTGATGGTCATTAGGAAACAGCAGGACTGTTCAGCACAATCGTTCTCTCAGGAGTTAGCCCTGGAAAAAGCTGTGTGTACAAAACTGGAAAGGATGTTGTGTCACCACTATTCGGAATCAGATAAAACACTTTACAAACTGACCCTCAAAGTCTCTCATCAGAACATTAAGAAGGCTTAGAGCTCCTTCAGTTTCTATTAAAGAGGTAGACAATAATGGAAAGGAGATTTTCAAAATTGTTGCCAGCTTTACGGACCCTAAAACCATGCCCACTCTCACTAGAGAATAGCCAGATACTATGCTCAAGACTCAGCGACTTCTTCGATCCCCAAAATTCTGACCAATTTAGTTGGTGTGAATCATCCGAATCTTGGGCTAGGGTCTGGAGATATAGTAGGACCAACTGCAGATTATAAACTGTCGTCCTTTCAGGCAGCTTCCATTGAGGAATTGGTGGCACATTCTGGGAACTGCAACTCAGGTTCTCCTGACGAACCTATGCTACCCCACATTCTGACAACTATCTCAGACATTATTGCTCCTCTCTATCAGGAGCTATTTGCCATTTCCATCCATTCAGGCATTATGCCAGGTGACTGGTCAAAAGCCAAAGTTATCCCCTTGCTCAAAAAGGCTAATGCTGACCCTGAAATACTGGCTAACTTTAGACCTGTCTCTCTGCTCCTCGCAGAATTGAAAAGCCTGGAAAAGGCAGTGAATCAAAGGCTTACCACCTTTCTAGATTAGAACAAAATGTTAAACATATTCCAGACTGGCTTTACAGCACAGAGACAGCATTATTGAAGGTTTCAGCATCTTTTAAGACCAGCTTGGATTCTTGACTTAATGTTTCTCTGGTGCTGTTAGACCTGTCGGCAGCATTTGATATTGTGGACCGTAACATCTTGCTGCACAGGCTAGAACATCTGGGGGTGATGTGCTCAGCCTTAGGGTGGCTGGGTTCCTTTCTTGAGGGATGAGGGATGCAGGTATTTTGGATGAAGCCTTATGCCTCTGGAGCCAATTTGCCAAAGTAGAGGGAGGCTGAAGGGCTCTTACCTGAGTCATACTCTCTTCAGCATTTACATGAACCCCTTGGTATATTTGGCTGAATCCTTTGACATCAGGGTCATATCATACGCAGATAATACACAGGTCCTGATCACCTATGATGGAACCCTGCAAGTGCAAAAGAAGAATTTGCACTCTGTTTGAATGTGTTACTTGAATGGCTCAGAGCCAATAAATTGTAGTGCACCCCAGACAAAACAGAGATCTTATTGTTTAGGTTGAATCCAAGTCCAGGGTGGGCAGGAGCATGGCCCAACAGCGTCTTATCCCCAACCCCCCTTCCTCCCACTCCGCCTCCTCCAGCTGCAGTAGCCAGGAATCAGGGTGTTATGTTTGACTCACAACTATCTTTCAGTGCCCAGTTGTCAGCAGTTGTGAAATGCTGCTTTTGGATTTGCTGCATGCTGAGGAAAGTTCTCTGCTTCTTGCCTCATGATGCTCAAGTCACTGTGGTTAGTACACTGATTCTCTGTAGGCAGGACTATGCCAATGTTCTGTACTTAGGTCTTCCTGAATATTTGGTTCATTGTTTATAAGTAGTTCAGAACATGGCAGTCTGCCTTGTCTATAAACTTCCCAAGCACATGTCGGTATCTCAGCTTCGGGAGAACCTACACTGGTTAACGTTTCTGCAATCCATTATGTACAGTACTTTGACACCAACACATCAAGCCCTCCACAACAAAGGGCCCATGTACTTAAATGAGAGGATCAAGGAATATAGACCAGGGGAGGTCCCTGTGCTCTAGCAATGCCGAGCTACACTAAGTCCCCCTTTAAAAAAAAAAAAAAAAAAAAAAGAAACAGCACAGAGGGAGCTCCTCTTATATTTATTCAAACATTAGGGAGTGTTGGACTCCCCCTGTACTTCTGTTTCAGTTTCTTATTGCCTAAGCACTAAGAGTAGTTGTTTGCTACTTAAGAACCTCTCATTCATTCATTCACCTACACGTTGAAGGGGCATGGTTCAGGGGACATTTGTGTAGGATCACTCCTAGTCTCATAGGTGTTTGACTAGTGTGACACCGGAGAGCATCAAATTCCCTTTTCCTTTTGCATCTGGGACGAACGGTCAGGTGATATGGCTCGTCAATAGATGTTGTACCACTCACAGTGGAGCGCAGGTGAACATATGTGCCTTGTTAATGAATGTGTTTTTTTGTTTTTTTTTTACTTTGGATTCGCTTTACTTAATTATTTTTAGCTAATCGTACATAAGGACATATTTTCTTTTAAAGAATTCGATTGTATACACACGTATGGTACATTGCTGGTCTGCTGTGTCGAAAGCATATCTTCATCATTGCGTTTATTATCAACGTAAAGTTAAAACATTACAAAGCTAACAACACGCACTATTATAAGACGCTGTCAATATTGAAAAAAATAAGCCGCAATTTTAAAAGATAGTGGCTCAAATTGCAATCTGAAAGAGACAGGATTGTCTAAAAATGCTCTAAGGCTTTGCAACAAGACCACCACAAAAGCAACAAAAAAAAAGCCTTTTAGCTAAACCCATCAGTGAGACATCACTTCAAATATTGGGCACTTTTTGGAAAGAATGAGGCAGCCTTATAATGATAAAAACATAACAACCTCAGAGTTGTGAGGATCTTGGTTTAGATGGATACATCTTCTTGCAAATTCTTCCACTTAGTTACTTTTTTGAAGCTCAGATTTCTTCAGTGGCGCAAGGCTGTATCAGAAAAGGGCTGACCAAAGCCAGATACCGTGTTTGTGAGGTCCTGCTGAAAAAGATTTGGTGCTTTGGTAAAAACTGAATGGGAGCAACCTGAATCTTAAGCTGAGCTGCAACGCACCTCCATTGGATCAGCATCGCAGGTTAGTCTCTGGCCTCCAGAGGTTCTTAGAGCCAAAATGATTTTAAGTCTCCGGCTTCATGAAAACATGACTTTTGGGAGTACTTTTGTAATTTGACCAGTGTTAAACAAGTTGCCTCAATTTGATGGTGATGGGGGTTATTTCTTTATAGAGGTTTGCATGCTGTCTCAAAAAAAAGCCTCCACAATCAACTTTTAGGTACAAAAGCCCTGCATAAAAACTAACTTTGACCTAAAACTTCTGATTCTCGACTCTCCTTCCTTCAAATGATTGTCCTTCCGTTCCATTCTCTGCATGCCTCCTCTCTCTGTGCACAGCATACTCTGTCGCATGCATGTTTGCCTTAATCCCTATTATTGTATCCCACAAATTACTCACACCTCATTCCAGTGATCACAAGTTCTCCTTTAAAAGTAATATCCCTGCAGCCTAACAATAAATAATTGGTGTATAAATGTCGATGCAATACAATATATAACTACACTCCCTCAAACTTTTGCTAATTCCATAACACTCAGTGGTTGGATAGTCGATTACAGTTCATAAAGACTGCATAATAATTTCCTTATATTACTTGACATTCTCACACAAGACAAAACTGCTGTGGGTTATGTCTATTACACAGTACTGTACCAGTGCATGGTATTAAACCACCCATCACCAACTTACCAGGCATGGAATAACTGAAGAGATCTGCCGCATGCCGCTGGCCAATGGAGGACTTTAATATAGAAACACCATTGTGGGTCCCAACTAGCTACATACTGTGACCGCTTTTGACATCTCACAATGGCAGTCAGATATGGGATGATAAAGTCCATCTCAGCAATTCTTGTCTTACTCCAACCAATGCTTGCTCAGGACCATAAACGTTTTAAACAAGATACCTTTGAATGAACAACCCAATACAATAACAAGCTCAGTGGACTGTGAGAATAAGAAGTGCCATAAGGGACCTGCGATCTGCTCAATGCTGCCAACGTACTGAAAGTCATAAACTGCACACCTATCTAATTTATTATTCACGCTGCTAAGCGCTGCATCCCATAACACAATAAGTGAATCATAGTGATCATTATTTACAACATGGAAACACTTGCCACATAGATCAAAACAAAGACAACATTCTTCCACCCACATACCCTACACAATGCAGTGTGCTATTCATGTTGGCAGGGATAGTAAGTGCTATATAAATGTTGCAATAACATATTATGGAAAATATGGAGTTATTTAAATTTTTTAACAAATTTACTTAACATTTATCTGTATTTCTCAAATAGACAAACCTAAATCTTGTTAGGTTAACCAAGGAAATAGTGCCCCAAATGTCTGCAATCAGCAATAACAAATGCCTGATTTCCTACAGAATATAGCCTGCATAATCAATTATGTAGTACTAACACAGATTTCCCAGCTATGGTAGAATCCCTGTTTATGGTGTACTGTTCATTTGACTGCATATATCAAACTCTAGACTATGTGGGAAGTATAAGAAATGTATACTTTCTAATTCTGTACAACCTGAGGAATCTATTCGTTGAAGCAACTGATATTATATGGCTTCACACAGTTACATATTTGTCATGTTACTTTCAGGATATGCCCACTCACTCATTAGATATTATTTTATTGGTAGAAATGTGGGAAAGCTGGTCGGGATTTCCCTGCTCCCTAGAAACCATGGAACTTCTGCTTCCCACATGTTACAGAACTTTCCGTAATAGAGCCAATATTTTCTGTGCAGAAAACAGCAATGGCCTTCTTGCAAACTACTCCACCAAGTACTTCTCCAGATGTTTTGCTTTCAGAAATGTCTGGGGTTGGTGGGTTTTTCCTAGGGACTGGAAAACCACAGGGCCACATGTGTTTCTGTGCCCCAGCAAAGAGCTGGGTGTTCTCTGGATTGTTTCTTAGGCTAAGAAAATAAATCCAAACAGCATACAGGCTTCTTGCTTGAGCACAGACATGTGTCCAGTGAAGAGCTAGGCAGTGTTTGGATTTTCTTCTTATTGTGCTCAGTATGAGAGCTGATCCAGTGTAAACCCATGGGGGATGGATCTTTTAAAGTAATAAAGAAAGACAGCCTGTCACTAGCCTAGATTTCAGTTTCCTAAATAAAACACAGACTATTCAGTGCATTCATTTACATTACTTCTTTACTTTCAAGTTGTATGCATAGCACGTTCACATCAACATATATATCACAATTACAAACTTACAAAAAATCCCATATAATATTATCAATGAAGATTGATTTAAGTTTCTACAGTGTCCAAAATTCCTTTCCAGCCTGGTTTTTTTTCACCCAGGAAAATATTCGCCGTTATGGCTCGTATCGTCACTTTTTGGGCAATATAGTGTTCAAATTTCTAGTCTTTAATCAACATCAAAGGTCAGTTTGTACTAGCATAAAAGGCCAGTGTTTAATGTGCATTTGCAGTTCAGTCTGTGTGATCATTCTCGCTAATTCTAGTCAGCAATAAATAGCTAAGGCCAGTCTATAATGAGTATCGCTGTTCAGTCCCTCACAGCTTCACACATTGATGAAGGCAACAGTGTGTTTACTGGACTTCTGAAATCCTCACCTGCACCTCTCGTAGCAATTCTATATGCGATAGCCCGACTCGTGTTTAATGCAAAAAAGTTCAGACCATATTGCATCTGCCTTTAAACAAATGCACAGCTGCTACTAGAAACCAGCATTAACTTCAAAATAAACTGGATTACTACAAGGTCATCCCCACCAGCTTTACATCTTTCCTAAGCTGCAAACTACGCAGAGCTGGTGTTGAAAGATTCAAAAGAGGAAAATAGAACTTCCTTTGTGAAATCCCTTACGTGATGAAAAGTAAAACTACCAACAAGCCTTCTCCTGCCTGCACCGCTCCACCTCCCCCAGACTTCAAAATTGCATCCCTAGTACCCTCTGAATGAACTTTAACCTCCTACCACTTATGAAAGACCCCAAGACACTTCCCTTCAAAAAGCTTGTTTAGTTCTACTGTTGTTAGTTTCAGATTATATGCATCGCCAACATATTCTCTGTAAATTACTCTGCTGCCTTTGCAGCTAGGTGAAAGTTACAGAAATACCTCAAATAAATACATTTTAAAATAGGCTACTTTGTAATAAGCATCCAGGGACAGTGCTAAATGAGCACTGAAGGCTGGTCTGTAATAAGTATCAAATTTCCAGTGTGTAGAAATGTCACGGGCAAGTATCAACATCACTCACAACTCCATGATGAGCTTTAGCTGTCTAGTTTGTATAGACGTTAAAAGGTCAATCTGTACTGACCATCAGGAATCTAGTGTATATGAACATCAAAGAACTGTCTATCATGCGCAGTAAAGGCTGGTCTATATAACCTCCAAAGGACAGTCTGTATGGAAGACAATTTTGTATGAATATGTAACACCAGTCAGTATCAAAAACCAACAATCGAGTATGTATGTATGGAATTGATTGATTAACATCAAAAGTGAGATTGTATGAACATCAAAGGCCAGCTTGTAATTAGCATCAGAGGTACAGAGTGTATGAATATCAGAGGTCATTCTTTAGAGGAACAGTTAGTATGGACATCAAAGTCCCTTCTGTATGAACCTCAAAAGCCTGTCTGCAATGAGCAAGAAACAGTAACCTATCTGAGCATTAAAGACAGGTTTTAAATGAGCAAGGATCAAAGGCCACTCTAGGGTGTTTGAACATCAGAGGCTCGTCAGTAATAAACACTAAAGGTCCAGTCCACAATGAACATCAAAAGCCAGTCAGTAACTAGCATCAAATGCCTGCCTGACAGTGCTTGTCTTCCATTGTTCCCCCTTTGCACCCCATACAGGACTTCCTCTTGGTGTTGAATAGTTCTTAACAGGTTGGGTGAAATCTGGTCAGTAGTCCAGAGCCTCTCTGGCAATGCTCTGCCATATTGCTTAGTTACATGCTTGGCAAACCAGAATTGAGATCAGTATGGCCTACTCCACTCCATAACTTCACTGTTTACCTTCTCAAATCCTTTTTCATTTGGTATTGGATTCTCCTGTCTAATTACACACTTCACACATTAGCTTCTTCATATCTTGTTAGGCCCTTGGTGTGTCCCAACAGTCTCTTGGGACTCCTGGACACAAAACGTGTGCAGTGCTGATAAAACTGGTCATCTGGTCACCATTTCCTTGCCCCCATTTTTATGTCTCACTTGGGCCAGTTTTAAGATGCATAGTTAAAAATGTTAAAAATAAAAAAATAAAAAAAATAAAACACAGTTGGTTTGGGTCAGGCCACTTCAGCAGGCCTTGAAAAGTTATAAAACTTTTACCAGACCTGCTGACCTAGTGACTTCAATAATCTACTCAACTTAACTCTGATGTGCATCACTCAAAAACTGGTCTCAAATTGTGTGATCGTATGCAAATATTTTATTTCCAAAAATCTCCTGTTACCCTCTTTATCTCACGTGAGAGCACCTTCAAATATGAGTTCAGCATGTCTGTTGTACAAGAGCTCTTTGTTTTATTTAATGGACTACATGTTTGCTCAATGTATAACAAAAATATAGGCCACATATGGGATACACATGGCTCCTGACTTGCCTCTTAGTTCACTCATACCATTGCCCTCAAGTTTGGGGCAAGAATGTTCCTCGATTTATGTTTAAAAACTCTCCCTTTTAATAAATATATTTTTAAGTCATGTTGTGATAGTGCTGTATCATTTTCAGACAGCATATTTCCATTGAAATGGCCACAAACTTCCCACTGCATTGCAGTTTTATTTGAAAGAAAAACTAAAAAGCGTACAAACGATAATATGTGGAAATCATAATTCAACAAATATTTGAGGTGCACATCACCAAGAAAAGTGCTTTGATTTGTTTTGATACCCTTAAAATCTTTGTTTCCATTACATTTCAGAATTACAAAAAGTACTTTCGTAAGTACTGAAATATATTAGTATATTGTGAAATATTTTTACAGTTTAATTTAAAAATGTTAATGTTGTTTCCTAGAAAACAATCTGACATTCTGCATCCCTTCATTTCACACTGCCTGCACCCAGCACAAGTGTCAGTTCACTTTAATTTTCTTTCTCTGACTGAAAAGTTGGATGATTTTGTAAACATCAATCTCCAGGATAACATAAGCCTCAGCTTGTAAAAAGACATAAGCTGACATTTGACCTCTGTCTTTGAACGCATAGCAAATGTGACAAGACAAATAAAAAATGTAAAGGTATCTTTATTGGTCATTCACTTTCTGAATTAGCAGTAAACCTGTTCTTTGTCAGTTTGAGCTCTCCCACCATTCCATGCCACAAGGTCCTAAAAATAGCTTGCCCTGACTCTTCATAGCGAGTGGGTGAGTAGATTTCTCAAGGCCTGTTCAACCATTGGCTTTCATGTGTTAATCAAAGTTTGCCATTCACAGGATGGGCTGTCCATTAGCTCCATGCATTTTGTCAATTGTACAATGGTAGCAGTGGAATGATTAACCACACGTTCCAGATGTTAGCATTGTAGTAAGAACACACTACTGACAAAAGTATCAAAATAATGTTGTTGGAGTCAAGCTGGTGCTACATTCAAAGGGTTCTACATCAGACTCGCATCTTGCTACCACAAGGATGCACTTCAAGTGAAAGGAAGAAAAAAGCATCCAAATCAGCGTTTCTCTCGCAGGGGATCTCCATTCATAGTCATAAGCACTGAATAGTCCCGCCCACGTGCGGGGACCCTGGAGCACATCTTCATAAGATAAGATATCTTCTTAAGTGGAGATGTTTGCCTTTCTTCAGGAAGGCCTGCAGAGTTAATTACGAGAGAAAATTATTGTGCAGCCTATATCGATAGGCTACAGTGTTCTCATATCTTCATCTTTAGTTCAAAAAAGGGGCCAAGAGATTGCATCTATATAGATGTTGTTTTTAGTAAAAACAGCATACATGTCTTTCACAAACCCCTTTTGAGTAACAGAGAGATGAAGCAACCTAGGACAGTTGAGTCCCGTAAGCAGACATTATATGAGTGAAAATAGAGCCTGTGTCTTTAAGAAGCTAGAGTTCACCAGTATCACATCATGCTGAGCAAGTGACAGTTGCTTCAGTTCGTTTTTCTGGCTCCTGCTGACAGGATCCTGGAGCATTGTGCTTGCCCTTCTTAAAGGTTGTTTTCTCTCCACAAAATCCTCACAGATTTTGTTGACAACTGTTTTTCTTTGGGGTTTTTATTTCTCCTCAGCAGTTTTTTTTCCTTCATTTTTCTGACTGAAAAGTGATTTTTTTTGTAAAACAAAATGCCATCCTTGCTTGACCATTGCTCTCCCTGTGGGAGAAGGAAGACCAAAACAGACCCCCATGAAGTCTGTATAGTTTGTTTGCCCTCAAGTCATGTTCCTGAGTCTTGACAACACTGCAAGCCTTTTTCCAGATAAACCTGAGGATTAGAAAGAGAATCTGACTACATGGCACCGAGGAGCAGCAAAGACAGCAAGCTCCATCTGAAGGTGGGACCTCAGGGTGAGGAGGGGGTCAGTCCTGTATCATGTCCCTGACAGCTGTCTCTTATTTCCAGAAAGAAAACAACAGCGTAGAAAAGACACCAGTCCCGATCGATGTCAAGAGGATCTATGTTGTGGAGAGGTACGGTGCCTACCTGTTTGTCATCATCGCAGGCTCGATGTCAAGGAAGCTGCGAAGAACAGCACCGACACATGACAGGACTATGTCGACACACAGGCCTCGATCGATGCGAGAAATCCATCTGTACCGCAACGTCGTCATCACTTGCTGTCAAGGTCCCCATTGATGTCGACACACTGTCATAGATCGACTTTTGAGGCCCCACTGCTGATCACCGTCAATGAGTAGATTGGCATTGAGGCATAGAAGATCGATGTTGAGGAGTCTTACACCATCTTTAACATTAAATGAGGCAAGGAAAAAGAGGAGATGCATTTATTTCTGTCCTGATTCGGAATAGTCCAGGACATACTTCCCTTCCTCAAGGGTTGAGCCTTGTTCTCCTCCAGCCTCATCTCCTCTACCTACACCTCTGCCTCCTCCTCTATGAATACTTCCTTTGCCAACTCTGAATCTGCCTCCTTCCGGCACTACTGCTGCAACCAAGGGACACTCCCAGATCAAGGTCCAGCTCCCGCCATCACTCAAGTAGGTACCGTCACCATGCAAGGCACTCATCGGCTAACCGCCTTGGTCATTATTCAGGTTTCCGCTCTTACCATCTGACCACTGGTACATCCTCCACTTCAACTGGAGGATATTCACTGACACTGTCTGACTCTCTAGCAGCTCGAGTTTCACCGGTGGATGACCTCACAAGTTTTCAGGAGGTGTTGGTGAGGTGAGCTGCAAAACTAAATATATGCCCATGTCAACTCCAACCACTACAACCTCAGAAATTTTCGAGACGCTTCAGCACAGGACAGCATCTCAACGGCTATTTCCACTGGTGCCCGGTTTCCTAGATCCAGCCACGGATCTTTTCTTGACTCCAGCCACAGTTAAACTAGCCCCATCCAGACTTCAAAAGAAGTATTGTGCCCCCCTCCTCACCCGAGCAAGAACCTGCTTTCCTGATCCTACACCAGATTTGGTAATTATAGTAGCGGCAAACAAACAGCATGCCACTACTCCCACGTCTACAGTACGACCAGATAAGGAGAGTCGCAAGTTCAACTCTGTAGGTCGTAAAGTGTGCAGTTTTGTAGCAACCTCAATGAAAGGAGCCAGTGCCACTGTCTTTCTAGGCAGACACAATAGGTTACTGTGAGAATCCGTGCAGTAGTTTGCCGAGCATCTCCCACAGACTAAGAGAGGATTTTATGAAAATCCTAAATGAAGGTTTGATGGTATCCAATCAAGTTATAAGTGCTGCAGCAGATTCATCCATCTTGGTGGCACACGAGTATTGCCACGTGTTCGCTCTCCTCAGGCATTCTTGGTTTCGTCTTACAACCCTCAAACCAGAAGTACCACAGAGAATAATAAATCTCCCTTTCTCTGGCACCACACTATTTGGAAGTCATACTGATTATGAAATGGCTAGAACGAAGACTGAGATGGACACTCTAAAGGCAGTCAGCTAATCGCAGAGGGTTCAAACTCTTCATTGGTATTAAGGGCGTCAACGAAGCGGTGTACAACAGCACAAATTACTCTATAAGTCATACCAGAGAAAGAAGTCTAGAGGGAAATCCACCCACCATCCTGCTCAAAGAGGCAAACATCTATCTGTGTGAAAACCCTGAATCTTTAATTCACTCTCTTCCGTTACCCATTCCGGTAGGGGGAAGCATTCAATATTGCCTGACAGAGTGGCAAAACATCACTCAATCCGCCTGGGGTCTCAATTTTGTTCGCAATGGATACTGTCTCAGATTCACCAGCCCCCCACCGTCCTTTCCGCCTAAACCATCCAGATTTCAAATCTCACACTTACAGATGGAAGTAAGCATCCTCTTACAGAAGTAGGCGATGGAGCACGTTTCTCCTCTACAACGAGGAACTGGAATCTATTTGAGGTACTTTTTTTGTCAAAAAGAAAGAAAAGAACGAATTCTGACCCATTCTCAACCTCAAAATAGCCAACAAGTGGATTCAGCAAGAGAAGTTCTGGTTGCTGTCTTTGCACCAAATGTTACACCAAGGGGATTGGCTATGTTCCATTGACCTTCAAGACACATACTTTCACACTCCAATTGCCAGAAAGCACTGAAAGTTCTTGAGGTTTGTAGTAGGTCTCAAGTCAGCACCCAGAAAAGTCTCTAAGTGCATGGCAGTGGTGGCTGTCGATCTGAGGAAAAACAAAATATTAATCTACCCCTACCTAGACGATTGGCTTATCAAGGCTTCCACATCTCAAGAAGCTCAGCTTCGCTGCCACTGGACTTGCAGTCTCCTCAAAAGATTAGGTCTACAAGTTAACCTCAGCATTCCAAATTCTGTCCCGTATCAGACATTGCACTACTTGGCAGCGACCATCGGCACAATACAGGAAAGAGCGTATCCTTTGGAGGAGAGACATTTATCGATCCTTCGGAAATGTCACTCCCTCATGATAGCTTGCCTTCCAACAGTGAGAACAATATCCTCTCTCCTAGGCTCAGTGGCATCCTGTATCTTCCTCACATCAAGTGCTCATCTCCACTTGCGACATTTGCAGGAATGTCTCAGAGACCAGCGAGACCAGCTGACGGGCAATTTAGAGGTCACGAGTTATCTCATTATCTCGTTATGCAAAGCTGTCCCTGAAGTGGTAGTGCTCCCCGAAGAACCTGCTTTGGGGAGTATGCCTTTTCATCAAGAGGTTCCTACACAAATAATAGTGATGGACGCCTCACTTCTAGGCTGGGGGGCTGACATGGACAACCTCCAGATCCAGGGCATATCGTCAGAGAAAGAGTCCACATACCACATCAACCTTACGGTGCTTCGCTCAGTCCATCCAGCTTGAAAAGCATTTCATCCACCCTTCAAAACCAACTCCCTGCTTGTACAAACAGACAGTACGACTACCATGTACTGCCTCAACAACCAGGGAGGAACGAGGTCCAGACCGCTTTCTTACTAAGCCCAGACAATATGGAATTGGCTCATAGCCAGGATGCTAGCGAGCATTGCGACGCATCTTCCAAGTGTGCAGAATGCTCAGGCAGACTCAGCAGGATGCTGCAGGAAAATTATGACTGGGTTTTGCACGACAACATCATTCCTAACTTATTTCATCTGTTGGGCACACCTTCCATCGGCCTGCTCGCCACTGCAGAAAACAAAACATGCCGGAGCTTTGCCTCGAGGTATTACCAACCAGGGATGCTGGAGAAAGGCCAATGGATCTACTGGTCCAGTAAGTTTCTTTACACTTTTTCACTGATTCCCCTAATACCATCAGTTCTCATCAAGATGCCCTACTCAAGAGCCAAGATGATCCTAATTGCTGCAGAGTGGCCACGTCTGTGGTGGTTCACAGACCGCCTTCACTAGTCCATCTGTCCACATCCCAGGCTGCCAGGAAGTCGGTGAAAGTAAGATTGTAGTTGTTGTGACAGGTGGCACTGTGTGGCAGCATACCAAGACTTGCAAGTAATGTGCAGATCGCTCAATAATGAAGATAGTGTTGAATCCATATGAGGAAGAGAGACCTTCCAAACAAGTGTTATTCTAGAAGGAATAGCATTAGGTATAAAAACTAGACACTACCTTAACTACAGTAACATAGTTCATATAATTTAAAAATTAAACGAAGGAAAATCCTAAAAAGTGAAAGAAAATAATAAGAAAAAGGCCAGAGTTCTCCTAATAGAAATGGTCCGATAAAAGTGGGCTGAAAACAAGAAACGTCATTGTTTGCTCCAATAGAGATGTCTCAATTGCCAGTGAGAAGGCTGTACTGGAAACAAGCTACAATGTGTATCAAGATTCTTTGTCATGAGACAAAAGCAATGGGAAGTGTAATCCCAGGGTATCAAAGATGCCCGGGTACTACAAATAAAACAAAGCCAAAAGGTCTTTCCTTTTGGATACCAATGCAGACCTACTAGTTTTGCCATTGTTTTTGCCGATATTGTTAAGCATCAGCAGAAAAAAGTAAATGTGTGATGATGTGCATGTATGCACATATAATTATGAGCTGGGGAGGTGGAAGAGAGAGCAACCCGGAACAAGCAGTGGGGCATTTCTGAGAGAATGCAGCATGCAAGTGAGGAAGTAGGGAAAGTCATACTCCAATGGAGTGGTGGTGTTACCATATAGAACAGATTGATGGCATCTCATTAAGCATCTAAGAGGGAGTGATGATGTCATATTAATGAACTACCACCAGTGATATCACATGAAGGAACTGACAGGTGATGTTACATGGTCGATCTGACATCAATGATATTACACAATAAAACTGTCAGAAGAGATACAAAATATATAAGAGAATGTTGATGTCACCTGAGAAAACCAGCTGTCAGTGGTGAGGTTATCAGAGTCAAATAAAAAATTAGCGATATCAGGCACAGACACTGACATCAGTGGCATTACATCAGGACATATTTGGATTAATGCCACAAACAGAAACTGAAAGAGCCGAAACCCCTTGGGGAAATTGATGTTGATGATATACAGCTGTCACACTTGAGAACTGACAAGCGTGAACCGAAGTCACACAGGGAAGTGACAGCAGTGCTATCTTTCTAGGGACAGTACTGCATGACTCTATGTACAAAAACTGAGAGAAGATAGGTTACAGCAATGATCTCGCATGACCAGACAATTCTCAGTGGAGAAGTTTAAATGCAAGTGCATTTTTTGTTGTTGTAAAAATCAGATGTCTCATGTTTTTAATGACCAGGTTTGTAAGAAAGATAACGTGGTAGTGATTAACACACAACGATCAATCCACCACATGCAAAGTGGCGCTTGCTAAGCTTAAGAGACCCCGAGAGGAGGGCGGCCTGGCGGTACCCGATTTTGAATCCTGTTACCTTGCAGCCCAGCTGCAATGGCTGGCCAGATGGATAGCACCGAGGAGGAAGGTGAGGATAATATTGCGCCTCCTGAATCCTCGCTGGCAAGGATGTTTCTGGGTCTCACTATCCTGGGACTCTCCCCTGAGGCTGAGGTTGAGGTGTTGTCTCGCTGCTGGAGACTTTGGCATAGGCGCTCCGGATCGACGGTGCCTTATGTGCCAGATATTCTGATGACCTGCCTTTGTTGGCTGCCTAAGGCAGAGGATTGGAGAGGACTAATGGCATGGCAAGAGGCGGGGGCCCTGGAAATGGGGGACCTCTATAGAGAGGGCACCCTGCTGCCCTTCAAGGACTTTTGTCAGGAGCACGGATTATCACGGGGCCAGTTCCTATTGCATAGGGCAATCATCCAAGGGGTTCGGGCGTATTGGCGGATGAGAGCGAATCAGCGGCTCTTCATCGCCCGAGCCCCTTCATAATAACATCGGATGGTGCACAAAGGGCGATTACTACCCTATACAAAGTGATTACCGCTGGGACGCGGGGGCCTCTAACGGAACTGAAGCAAAAATGGGAGTCTGACCTTGAGACCCAGATCTTGGATGATGATGGGGAGCGGGTCATGGGGAGGGTCCCGAAGATATCTAGGAATTCACGATTCCAACTCATCCAATTTTACATTCTACGCAGAACATACCTCACCCTGAGAAGACTCAGAGACCACTTTCAGATCTTAGATGCGAAGTGTCCTCGCTGCGGGGCAGAGGCAGCTGAATTCTTCCATATGCTTTGGTCCTCCCCCAAGTTGGGGACATACTGGAGCTCAGTGGTGAATGAAGTAGCAGCGGTCATAGACCGTGAGATCCCTGTCGACACCATGCACTGCCTATTGCACTGGTTCCCCCACACCCTAAAAAATCGAGCAACAAGTAGGTTCCAAGATCTAGCATTCATTTTGGCCAAATGGGAATTTACAAAGAACTGGAAGAGCGGGGCTGGACCCCACCATCCTAGCTGGAGGAGGGAGCTCCAAGAGTGAAAGTATGGCCATACACATAGACCTCAGGAGGAGAGGAGGTCCCCAGAACTGAAGGAGACGTGGGATCGGCTTCTCGACAAGCTACAGGAAGAGCCGGACCCCGCGTCAGCAGGAGAGGCGGGATGAGCTTACACACCCATTGATTGCTAGGAAGTGGACCACCAGTGGACCTGAGAGGATTACTGATCAAACAAGAGATACATCAGATCACCCTAACGTGGGGGACGGACGGGACAGCGGGGGAAGATAGAGGAGGGGTTGCAGGCTATACCTGGTCAGGCGCGGGGAGGGGAAGACAGGGAGGAATGGGGGGGGTTTAGATAAGGGACATGACAGCCATAACTAACACAAGGCAGCACCACACCATCCTAGCTCACAATTTCAGCCATTAGCATTTGATAATTAGTATATGAGAAGAGGAGGAGTGCTGAGATTAGGGCTATTCCTGAGCTTTAAGATGCGATGGGGGCCTGTAGACACCAGGACTGCCAAGTATTGGGAGCCCTCGTAATAAGTATGATTTAACTGTTGTGGTGGTGTTAAAGATGTTTCAATTGAAATATATCATAATTCAAACTAATAAGATCTGTTAAAATAAAAATTAAAAAAAGAAACAATCAATCCACCACACCGCATGATATGCTGGGACCTGCCATGCATCACACGCAGAAAGTACAATAGTAAAACAAGTTGCAGATATATCACTCATACTGTGTCTTGGGTCAGATGAGATGTGCAGCACCAAAAATGGTCCGTGCATTTCTCTAATGTGGTTGTGGTTGTACTGGTACTTTGAGGTATGGGCTGTCACATTTCTTTCATGCCAGCCAAGATATTTGCATAAGCTAGACAGGAGGTAGCAAAAGACCAACAATTGGTTGCTTACAAGTCCAGTGCATTGCTGCCATCCCCCCCCCCCACACACACATACAGTGAATTCAACAGCCACTGGTTTGTACCGCCCCGCTGCTGTCAGCAAACAATAGACATCAGCGTCTAGGAACTTCAGAACATTTCTTGCGCCAATTGCACTGTCTGCTGTTTGGAGCTCTGCCTTTTACTTGTATTTATTAATCCAGAGCACACTGTGGGCTAGTTGCTGAACTGTCATTTTTAGAAGTGTACGCTGCTAAAGCGCAGCACGGCTGACATTTAAGTAAACAACAATTGGCAAAGACAGTCTGGTGGGGTGGCTAACGAGGGGGGGGGGGGGGAGGGAGGACTGGGGTTGGAGGCTAGCCAGGGGTGGAGAGGTATTTGGGGGGTGGTAAAGTGATGATTAAAAAAGTGTTATAAAGCCCCCTGCGCTGGCCGCTTCGTAGCACTTTTTAGGTGGAAGAGCAAATGCAACAGGTGCTCACGTAAAGTGGTCTAAAACATTCGTATTAAATTGGCGCTGTATAAAGCTGCAAAAAACATATAGAATTGAAACCTTGCCAAATCATTTGCCGAGGTGGGAGGGCTGTAAGAAACGACACAAGGGATTCTTTGGTAATTAAAAGCAACGCCAGGAGGGTAGGGTGACCACCTGTCTGTAATTTTCACTGACCGCCCGCAGAGTGCAGTGGCATAAAGTAGATTGTTTCACAGTAGAGTGAAGTGGTGTAGAGTGCAGAGGTGCAGGGTAGAGTGGAGTTGCATAGAGTGTGATGGCATAGAGTAGATTAGAGTGACATACAGTGTATTGATGTAGAGTGCAGGGGCACAGAGTTGAGTGTTACAGTAAAGTGCACTAGCATAGAGTGTATTAGCATAGAAAGCAGTGGCGTACAGTGCAGTGTTGCAGAGTGGCACAGAGTGGAGTTGTGCGGACTACATTGGTGTTGCCTAGACTGGAGTGGTATAGATTGCAGAGTCAAAGAGGGCAGTGGTTTAGCGAGGCGTAAAGTGCATTGGCATAGAGTAGGGTGGTATGGAGTAGAGTAGAGAGGAGTAGTGTTAAGTAGCATAGAGTGCAGTGGCCTAGAATGGAGTGGAGAAGAGTGCAGTGTCCCACAGTGCAGTGTAATGGATTGGTGTAAAGTGGACTGATGCAGAGTAGGGTACAGTGGTGTGTAGTGGTGCAGAGCAGAGTGGAGTGGGAGTATGCATGGTGTGGTAACACTGCCATTACAGACAACACGTTTTTTTTTTTAAAAGACCATTACATTGCACAGACATACAGTTTTTCAAATAAAACTATACAGTGCACAGACGATATGTGGAAATTGCATCACCTAATGCCATGATTTGTTTTAATCATATAAAGGTATTTGTTTCCAGCACAGTTCAGAAGTAACAAAAATGTGCTTCATTTGTACTCCTAATTCTGAGGGAGGATGAGAGGAATTTAATGCAGCAAATGGAGGGAGGGTTTAAAAACAATGGGAGGGTGGGAAGGGTTGAAAGCAGCAGCACCACCAAAATAAATAAATGTGATCATGTAGAGCGCTCGGGAATATTGCTCAGTTAAAGCCAGCGAGCGGCACATGAGAATTATAAAAAATGGATCAGAAAAAAATACAATAGCGTGAAGGAAAAAAATACACACATTGACTTCAAGGGCAGGGGGAATTGGAGGTGTTTAGCAGAAATAATGCCTGCTTTGCAGCGGACAGACACTAATCAAGTGGTATCAATCTGTGCTCCTCTGATATAAACGGAAGTGGCGTATCGGCTGTGCAGACTGGTTGGGGGACAGCAAAGACGAGTGAAACTGGAGTCCACAAACGGTGAGCAGTGGACGGAATCGAAGTCTTTTATTGAAAACAATAGACTCTTTAGCGAAAGTGCATGCGCTAGCTCATGCTAACGCAGACTCGACCTAAAGATAAGGAAAGGATATTACATGATAGACAATAGCCTAGCGGTAAAAGCACCCTTGGTTGCAAACTAAATCACCCAATTTATATGGTGTTAATAAAGAAAACATGGTAAATAATAAGTTAACCATTGATCAGCAAAGTGTGACTAATTTTATAGTTTGCCGCCCTTCGACAGTTGTAAGTGCCTGAAAGATCCTTTGCGAGTGACAACCATCCAAAACAATCTCAATAATGAAGTTGCAATATCCGAACACTACTATTAAAACAAAGAAAAGGAATATCATTTAATAATTCATGATACGTCAATAGATGATAATAAATTTGTTATGCCAAATGAAGAGTTTGGTATCCATAGCGTTTGTCGCAGCAGTTAAGATCTTAGCAATACTTTCACCAACTTCATGGCTCTGCTTTGACATTGGGGGTGACCCTTTGACATTAACAGTTGCATGACGTGGCAACATTTTTTCGCACACCTCTCCCTCCTACTTTAATTCTACTTGTTTTAATCATCTACTTTGTGGACATTCCTTTTAATTGTCATCAACATGTCATTACACCCTTGATAAATTCCTAAATGATGAAACGCATGTCGGCTGTCTTTCCCTTTTGTCAAGAAATGTTTGCGACAAGATAAATCTCCTCAGGTCATGAATGTCGAATATCACTTGTAATTTCTGAAATTGTATCTGATCCCTTACATTTTACTCCTTGTATAGATTTTGTCATTGTAAAATGCTTAGCATATTTTGTTATGGCAAGCGGGTCTATTAAACTTGTCATTCAGAAACAACTTTATTCGGTCTAGCTAAACCATAAAAATATAAAACAACAAATTCATAAAGATAAATACAAACCAAAATAAAATCAAACTGCAAGCGAAGTCCAACTAAGACATTAAAAGCCACTGAAAACAGATGGCCATAAGATATACAGGGCCCAAGCAGATACACGCAAATGAAGAGAAAGCACATTAGTAACTACATGATCAACGTTGCCCTCTGCCTTACCGCACATTTAATAAAAGTGGCAGTTAAAAAACACATTTTCACAGTAGGAAGAGTTTGTACATGATTAAAAGCTGCGTTGCAGTAACAAATGTGCGCTTCTTTTAAAACAGGCAGCAAGTAGTGTTTGCTTAGCAATGAGTAAAATTTACAGAAAAACAAAGTGAATCGTGCTTTGGGCTGAATAATTGTCACAGGAACAGATAGGTAAACTATGGAACTAGGAGCTCTAATGGGGAAAAGCAGCCATACATAGTCTAAATCTGATAAACAAAAATCTATGGTGGTCGTTGCACACCCATGTAAGGTAAGGTGCAGTTCAAGTGTATCCATGAATCTGCATGTACCCCTGGACAGTAGACATATCAACCACCCTCTGAATTCTCTCATACATTTGACTCGCTAAGAAGGTATTCTTTATAGGAGTGTGGGATTCAGCTGCCCCGACACCGGAACAAGTCAACAGGTCTTTGTGCTCCAAATGTATGCAAGTGTCGTGGATACACCTTATCCAGGGGATTGATGGGCCTCGCTCCAGTTTTAGGCAATCAGCTTGCACAACCCTGTTAAAAGTGGTCTAGCCGTGGACCAAAATCTCAGCCTTAGGAGAAGTGGTTTCAGCCTTATGAAATTGTTTATTTACACAATCCCAACCCCATAGTGGCAAATACATGAGCTGGTACTATTGGGGACAGATGGTAGTTTCTTAATAAAACCATTCTCTATAACTTTAGATCTTAAATGCCCCATAATCCAGCCCCATAACAGGCAACGGCGCAACATTTGGCTTTATAGATGTCTTCAAGATCCTTAATCTGCTTCTGGCTTAATCTATGGGCAAAATTAAGAAGATCCTTGGTGGCTTTAGAAAAAGCAGTGGCTCTGCTAGTTTTTAAGGGGTCCCATGCCATAGGAGTATCAAAGGGAATACCTAGGTCTGAAACGAGGGCACAGTCTAACCTTGAAGCTATTAACCACAAAGGCAGTGCTGACTTTTTCTTTGCACCATAAATCATAACGTGAGTATGGCCTGATGGACCCTCAGATCTAAGCTGGTCATAAACTGTCAAAAATTATCCGGCAAGCATTATAAGCCGACTGCAGTCCTTGCCCTTAAGATGGTATCCTCTGCATAAATTAACATAGGAATGATGCAGTCACCTATGCTGGGGCAGTCCGCCATTTTCTCAGGGAGATGTTCCTTGAGGCCGTTTATATACAATGAAAATAGGAACTGTACCAAGACACAACCCTGGTGCATGCCTCTTGCCAAGTATCTCCACCTGGGCTGAATCTGACGCTGGCAGTGACCTTATTATGAAGTTTTCTCAGTAAATTAACAATGTACTGGTCAAACCCGCATGTCAGTCAGAATTTTCCAGAGCTTGGACTTGTTGACATATCAAAAGCAGTAGACCGGTCGATAAAAGCCAAGTATTGCTTTCCCTTCCAAGCCACTGCATACTTAGTTATACACAGATGCTCCACGGTGCCTATTAATCTTGTCTTTGACGTTTTGGTAATAAAATTGGACCTCAGGGCTCAATTGCTCTCTGTTTGATTTGTGTGTATTTGTTGTTACTTGACAGTATGCTCCAGAACAAATATCCATTGCGTTTTGTGATTGGTTATATCTTTTCCCATTACATTTTCGTCGGTGACTACGGCCGAAAGTAGTTCTGTATATAATGATGGGGGTCTCTCTTGGCCTTCAACGACCCAACATTGCATATTTCAAGGCCTGATAAGTGTGTGCAGTGCTTGTAAAGTTATCTTTCTTGGAAGACTTACATATTCATTATAGCAGTGTAGCTGGCATTCTGCCATTGCTGACTCACCATCTTACCCCTGGAGAGCACCCTCTACACAGACACCTTGTTGTGCTTTGAAGATGTTCCTCCCTAATAATAGACATTAGTGCTGCGAGACAACGCAAGCCTCTCACTGAATTCTCTTGCCTGACCTCACTAATGCTAGTATAGTCCTCTTTTCTACTTCTATGAGCTCTGTGGGGAAAGCCATCTTGCACAAATGTTTTTTGATATAACACCACATAAATTTGTCCCGGATGAAGTTCCACAGGAAGTTTCTGTTCAAATGAGAACTATGGGAGTTGCTTACATTGTACATAACTAAGTAGTGCTAAAGGTGCAAGATGCACGTCTTGTGCATTCATACTGCACACACAAGTTCTTCTACGTTGGACTCTGACCTACCCTGTGAGAGTACAGTTGATTGCCCCAACCTTGCCCTCCACACCTGGAATGAGGATATCTAAATGTATAAATAACAACAAACAGTGAAAAGTAGCACCTGAGTTTGAATATCACAAAAAACTAAATTAGCTGATAACGCCCAATGAAGGTCATATATCCAGAAATGTGCATATCACTGGGTCGAAGTATGCCAGTATTGAACTGTGTAGAAGGAAAATGTATCTTGTTCAAAAATGACAATGTCATAAATGTTTCTTTTAATTTTATATTAGCTACGTGCAATGTTGAGTACTTTACCGTGTCTTCCCAGCATGCGAGACTGCTGTGATGTCTGTGTGGAGACACGGTATAGCCAGCTGTACGCATTTTTCGAGGACCCATCCGAATTAGAAAGTTGTACTGAGGCGGCACATGCCAGGAATGACCTCGCATCGTGTGTTCACGTACTGCTTGCTATGAAATGCAGTGTTGGTGTGCTGCCAGTGATTTGTGCCAACAACCAAAGGTTGTGTTCTGTAAATTCATATCTATTGTGAAGTGTGCTTACATTAGGTAATATTGTCCCCAGTTGGAACTGATATTAGGTTCTATGTAGGCAGGGAAAAAAGTGTGGTTGAAAGAAAAAAATCCTTAAATATATTAGCCAGTCGTTTCCAGACATGGGAGGGTAAGGCGATAGGAAGATGAAAAAAAGGAATTACTTCAGTTATCATTGCGGGTTCAAAGTGTAAATAACTGACATATCTCTCATATTTCTTTCTGAGAAATGTACATGTAAGAAACATTTTCTATCCTATAATAAGTTAGGCCTGTTACTTGCTCGAGGGAACCCTAATCCTTGAGAGTGGTTAATAAATGTTATAAGAAGCGACCCCCATGCACATCATTAAAAGCTGTTTTAGAGATAGAATGACCCTGACGAGATGAAAGGGATGCTGGGTTATGTCATATAAAAAAAAAATGGACTTGGTGTGGAGAATCCTGTAAATTATCAACCCAGTAGCTAATATCGATTGGCTTTTCAAAGTTTAAGAAAATGCAGCCGCTATACAGCATCAAGCATATGTCAAATGAAATGATTCTTGGGGATTGACAGCAAGGCTTTTGATGCCATGGAGAAACACAAATCACAATTATTAATGGGGTTCCGGACATCCACCTTAACTGATACTTTTGAAACTTTTAGTCACATTTGACACCCTGTTTTGCTAAATATATTGGCTAAGTTAGCATGTAAGAATGTGGTGGCGTAAAATGGCTGGGATCTTTTGTGCTTCACTAAGTTGTAGTAGGCTATGAGCAATCCATTAAATGTCAACTGTGGCATCCTTCAAAGTTCATACCAGCCTCCCTTTCTTTTTAGTACACCTGCATGTTAATGTTATGTCAATAGTTAGCATGTAGCACTGTAGCTTTGTGGCACTAAAATGTCCAGATTTTGTAAACTATTTACAGAATTGAAAAATTTTTAAGCCTTTCTTGAAAAGGAGTTGAGGTAATGCTTCCCTTAAAAATAGAGGGCGTAAGTTCCAGGCATTTGCAGCTGCAGTCTAACCCACCATCACAACCGCAGGCGGTTCTTACCTCAGACGACCGGCCAAACTGACATGCAAACTCAAATGCGCACATACCATTCCTCCACCACTTGACGTGGAGGAGGCTGTCCCCGCCCTGCCCTACAAAGACGGAAAAATAAAGGAATAATAAAATACTTTGATTATCCCTTTATTTTTTTGCTTTTCGTCAGTGGGGTGATGCTTTTCCGCCATAGGGGAGGGGCTGCCCCAAGTTGCCAGTCTGACTGCAGAGAATGTATCAAGACGGATCGTCAGGATCCCCAGGCTTGTGGTGCCCAGAATGCCACGTTTCTACACATGACCAGGACATGCAGGAGGCTGGCACAGAACTGGATGGACATAGTGATACAGCTCCAAAGGGTGACCTGGCTGTGGCTGATAATGGCAGCATGGTAGTGCCTAGTTCGCCTATACACAAAGTAAAATGCACAGTAAATTACCAAAATTGAGCCTATTGTTGGCCAGACACTGGCTAACGATACATTTGTTGACAGCAAATGCTCCCATGGTTGCGAGATGGAGTCAAGACATGGAGGAATGGCATTAGTGGAGGAGGTGCAACAGAAGTGTCAGGACAGATGACTGGGCTGAGAAGGGCCTACAATGTTGGGACAACGTTTTACACACCCTTGTGGGTTGACACACAGGCAAAAGTGCCAGACTTTAGGTCAGAGTATCAGCAAACCCAGGCAGAGGAGAGCCGCTGCAAAACCCATGTCAATTCTGGGGGTGGGTAACCCAGCAGCAGTGAACACTAGCCAGGACAGCCTGAGCCCCGGGGGAAGGAAAGCAGAATCGAAGATGGATGAGGCAGCAGAGACCGCTACATAAATTGTCAGTATGCTGGGAGAATGATGGAACTTGATGGGCAAGATTCAATGCTTAAATATGCTGGGTATCGCATAGGTTGTGGGTATGTGCGAAGTAGGTTTTTCTGTTACAAAACTATAAGAAAATATACACATTTAAATAACGATAAAAAAAACCAGACCAGCTGCCTTTCACGCATCAGTTTCTAAATAGGTAGTGTGTTTGACACAGCAAAAGAAGGAACGACTAGACCACTCAACCTGCCTTTGTGGGTCAGATTACACCTAAAATGACGGCAGTGATAAAACCTGACAAGCATACTTATCATGGTCTAAGCTACCAGATTGTAGGTATTTGATCGAATGTCAGCATGCAAAACAGTCTTCAAACCTGGTAGGTGAATAATCCAGCGTTAAGATCAAGTCATGGCCAAATCAAGTCAAATTCAGTGGCCCTAGGATAACAAATCGGTTAAAAAAAACAAGAGCACATAGACACAAGGTGAACTAGGTACAGCTTTTAGATCAGGTTTTTCATAACTTAGGTGCCCATGGTTTAAATTGTGCAGATGCCGCTCAAAGGATATTTTGCCTAACCAGTGACCCTAATCCTGGCAAGAGGCAAAGATATGTGTATACATTAATGGATAAAGATGAGCCGCCAAAACTGTTAATTTTAGTTGATACTGATTGATGGTAAAACAAGCTTCACTGGCAGCAATAGGTCATTTATGTTGCCACTGGTAGATGTTCCAACCAAAAGAATGGTTAAAACTCTAAGGGTGTACTCCGACAAACGACAGTGACATTAATTAAATCGTCCACTCCTCGACTTATACTTGTAAACTGTTGAGGTAGGTTTGTCACCGGCTGTGTTCAGAAGATTGGTCTTTCATTGTTGGAGCCATTATGTGCTCTGAAAGGGACTGTGACAACACCCTGCTGGCGGGGATATTCGTAATAAATGTCCGCAAGATTCAAATACTGCGGGATTCAGACGGAAAAGCAGTTAGTCATTTACCTAAAACCGCTCCTATCTCTACAGTGTAGATAACCTGCACTGGCCTCATAGTCCCCACCCGCATACTATTCAAAGTTTTCATGAGAACCACAAAACTCTTTTCGGCATCCCTCCAGACTTCCTTAAGGTAAGTTCACATCTTACTTCCCTAAAAGTCTAAGGTCTGTAGGTAAATATCTTTTGGTGTCTCCTGAAAATGTAAGTAAAGCAGCAGGGAGGGAACTTTTTATGGCCACCTCAATTGTGGAACTGCCTGCTATATGACCTTAGCAGCATGACAAGAGCGCCTGCCTTTCTTCAAGGCCGAAAAGGTGGATTTAATTCTGGTATTTTTACTGGGGCGGGTAAGGCAGCGCTTAGTCACTTAGTATAGGAGTAATATGACCCTTTATAAATATTGTATTGTATTTGAAATTGTAAGATATTTGGAACAGTTGTTTAACAGGAAGTTGCCAATCCTGTGCAAATGTTAAAGGAGTTTAATGTACATAAACATTTTTTTTAAAACATTTTTTTTAGTCCTACCTCTTCTTGCTGTGCACCGTATGAGAGGCAGTAGGGATGACAGAGTATTGTTGCACTCAGGGGGAACTTTGGGTACTAATCAATCTCTATGATGTGGCATATATTTCTGGAGATTAAGCAATAATCTATTGAGAGATTGGGTAACTATCAACTGGATTAAAGAACAAACAAGGGTAGCATTTAATAAATTACATCTGTATTAGTTACTACAAAATTAGCAACTTACATATACAACAAATTAGAAATTAAAGCAAGCAGGTGTCCATATGAATAACCTATTTGATAAGTAGATGACAGGGGGGGTACTATTAATAGCCTTTTTTTCTTTGCAATTTCACTTCAGGCTTAATAACTTTCCAAATGGAAAATTATCTTTCAAGTTCTGTGAGTGATAGCTATTGTTTAACAAAGTGTTACAAGCTGTTGGTTTAAAATACAACCTGGTGGTTAGAAAACTACTGACTTCTGCAGCGAAGAGATCAATAAAACTAATCGATTGAGAGTTATAGTCAATAGTGAAAGCCAAATGTCTGTTAAGTATGTTGAGCCATTCATGAAATTTTTTAGTGTTTTGTCTAGAAAAGCATACTCTCTCTGACTGAGCCAGCCTTCATGAAATCCAATCTTAGTAGTAACTGTTATTAGTTCCTTTATTTCTGATGTGGGTTTGCTACATAGTCTCTTATAATGCATGTTGTGGGGAGCTGTCTATAGACCTTATTTTCTACCCTTTTGTTTTGGTCTGCTGGTTTGATTACTGCATTATGGGGGGAAACAAAGGATGCTGCCGCAAGGGGCAACAGGTCCCAGAAGTCTGTGAAGGTAACCAGGGGGCAGGGCCAGGACATACCCCACGCACTCATAAGCGCCGACAGTACCCCGCACTGCGGGAAACATAAGATGCTGCCGCAAGGGACAACAGGTCCCAGAAATCTGTGAAGGTAACCAGGGGGCGGGGTCAGGACATACCCTGCGCACTCTTAAGCGCCGGCGTAACCCTGTGCTGTGGGAAACAAAGGACACTGGCGCAAGGGACAACAGGTCCCAGAAATCTGTGAAGGTAACTAGGGGGCGGGGCCAGGACATACCCGCGTGCTCTTAAGGCTGACAGAACCCCGCGGAAGTGGCTGGGCTGGGCCGGGCCACCCCCCTGATAAAAGTACTTTGGGGAGTAATGCGGTAAGCTTTTTTGATTAGAACCTAGCCCCACGCTCACTTTCAGCTAAGCCGTACTTTCAAGGCAGCACAGTGTACAATTACTATCAGGGTTGGTACCTGGGAAGTTCCCTGTTTTATATATATCTCCTGGGTTAGGACCTTTGGATTTGTTATATATAGGACTCATAGTTTTCTCATATATAATGGGTAAAAAGAAAAGTACCTCACAAGGGAGAAGGGTGTTCAGGGCCCACCTACTCAACCAACTATAACTAGTTATCTGCCATCTGTGATTGGGGCTATTGAAACCGAAATTGTGCAGGTTGAAGAAAATATTGGGGCTGCTCGTAAACTCACCCAGAGAATTCCCCTTGAGCCCTCGGATCTCATAATGCCTAATCAAGGGACTCAGGGCTTTTCCCTGAGTGCTTTCAATCATGACATAGCTCAGCCTGAAGTTGGTACCCCCAGCCTGCAATCCCTTAATGCATGTGATGAATCTATTGTGGACCGTTTCCCTGTGGTTTCCCCACCTCGGGAAAAAAAGAAAAGCGGGAGGCTGTCCCAAACATTCTAAGACCTCAAAACGGATCCCATTGGAAAAGGGAAACATTCATACAGCTCTGTACTCTCCTGCTGGTCTATTACAAGCTCAAGGTCTGTCACCAGTTGATTTAAATCATGACACTAGAGAGAAGAGAGCCATTTGGGACGACCATACATACATAATTGACTCTATGCTTAAACTTCTTTGTGCAGCCCTGGAGGAAAAACTGGTAACTCTGATAACCATAAAGCTTGAACAATTTCTTAATAACATAACTACGTTGATTACCCAAACGCTGTTCTCAAAAATAGGTAATTTCCACATGCAAAAGGCTGTGCCTGTATATAAAGAAGTACCGCAAACTAATCTACCAACGGGCCACAATCTACCTTTGGCTCACCCCATAGCTAGACATTAAACTTTACTTACTGAGCCTGATCTAATTTTGGCAGGTAGAATGGGAGCCCCTTCAGGATGTTCATCGGCTCATCAGACTATTTCTACTACTGTCCGAAAAGAGACTTTGCAACTCCCTCCTGACTGCACGCCATATGTTTTGGTCTTAGCAAATGTGCCCCCTCTTGATCCCTGTCACAGGGAAGACACCCATGCATTAATGAGGAAATGTGCTCATTGGCTGAGGTTAAAGCTCAGCTATCAAGACGATTTAAATAATAAGATACTTATGGCACATAGAGGGAAGTGGCTAGGTCTTTCAAAGAAGGTATATGATGGTGACTGTGTTGTGATCAACTTTGCTAATCCTTGCTTGGTTAAATGCTTGCTGGCGGATTCGTTATGTTGTGCTAAGAGAATAGAAGGGATTCAAATACACCCATTGAATTTCTTTTATGATCCAACCGCTTTTTCTGCCCGCCCCGTAGTGGTGCATTGCAATTTTAACGCAGGGTTGCCTACAACAATTCCTCAAGTAAACACCCTTGCCCCCCCAGCTGCTGTCTGGACTTGACTCCTTCAGATGAGAATGATTGACAGGTGGTTAAGGTTAGGCTTACAAAAGGAGCCCTGAGCGGAGCAGTGGCAGGTGATGGGCATGTGCCCCTTCTATTATTGAAAGGGCCTGATGAAATAGATACTCCCCCCCCCCCCCCCCCCCAGGTCATGGTAGCTGTTGCCATAAACAAGGAGCCAGCGGTAGGGCCACATCACAAACCTTTAACATTGATTATCTGGAATATTGCGGGGCTCCGGTCAAAGGTCAAAAATCCAGATGGCTGGAATTTATATCCACCTATGATGTTATTTGTCTTCAGGAGACCTGGTATAAGGACCCTTTCCATTTGGATGGGTACTATTCAGCATTCCAACCGGCAACCCCTTTTTTAGCGGGCAGGGAAAGTGGGGGGCTTTTGGTTCTTGTCTCACTGCAGCTTCCCCAAATGGAGGTGTCCTTGATCTGGTCTTCTGTATATTTTATGGTGATTCAGTTATTGATAGAGGGGAACAAGGGCCTCTTGCTTTTAAATTTTTACATTCATATTCCGTGTGATTCCTTGAAGGGAAGCCTTGAGCAGCTAACAGATTTCCTTGATTATTTTGGAAAGCTTCAGGACAGTGAGTTAGTTATGATTTGGGTTGGAGATTTTAATGTGTCACTATGTAACCAGGAAGTTCCACTTGTGTGTGGTGCTTTTATAGAGAATATGTGACAGAACAACTAGGTCTTAAACAACTATAGCCTAAACCACTACTGCTAAACAACTAAAAAGGCCCCCGCAGGCAGAGCTAAGGGCGGTCTGGCCACCTTCTTATCTGTAGAGGCTGGAGGGATGGAAGCACGTGTTGTGGGCATATCCCCTTTTTTCTGGCCCTATCTCTGAAATTAGCAGAGCCATTCGATATACTACTGATCAACTACTATAACAACACCTTTGATAACTCGGACATCAGTGTGGGCAGTAGTCTGGAGACCTTAATACATAAGGTAACAATCTCCAGTAAAAAGGACCTAAGAATAGTCTGGGTTGGTGACTTTAATGCCCATCTGTGCGAGCCATAGTTCTTTGACTGTTGTGGACTCCTGGACGAGAATGACAATCCCATTCAACACTTCAAACATTCCCCGTATGGGAATACCCTTAACTCTTTGATAACAGTAAATTTTCTTTCTTTCCCCACACCCGCTATTAAAGGGATACCAACATTTGTAAGGGGGGACACTCATAGCACAATTGACTATATTACTTACTCTAGAGAACTGTCCCCTATTACAGGACAATTCAGGGTTACCCGGACCTGTTTTAGTGACCATAACCCCTTGTCCATTGTGATTAATTTAGATCTGACAAGCGACTCAAGAAGAGGGAAGTGACACCCTGCTATGAAGCTCTCATCCCAAAAAGGGCTCACAATCAAATGGGGGAAGATAAACAGCAATATTTTTTTTTAGAGATTTATTTTTGAATAAATGGCCAGATGTTATGACATCTCTGGATGAAGATAAGGCCCCCCATGAAATTATTCGTGCATTCTCCTCTCTGACAAAATATATGGCGGAGAAATTACAGCCTCCACGAGTTAATAAAGCTCATGGCCCAAGATGGTTTAACCACGCATGTACCACATCCTTAAGCAAGCTAAAAAAAACAACCAATGCATTCCCCAAAGATCGACAAGCAATTAAGATTGCCAGGAAAAACTATAAAGAAGTCCTTGCCAGAAGGAAAGTTGAACTAAGTGAATTTGCATGGGAGGAATTGATGGCTGCAAGCAAAATCAAAGATACAACTGCATTTTGGCGTGTGGTTAACTCTTTACTATTGAGCGATAAATATGAGACGCCCATGGACACTGTCATTCCAGCCAAGACTTGGGTGGACTACTTTAAAAAAACTTTCGCCATAGAGACAGATATCCAATCAGAAATGCTAAATTGTTTGAAACCTGCAGGAAATGATCAGCTAAGTTTGGCTTTTAGTAATATTATAAGCGTGGATGACGTTAAACAAGCAATTCAAGATAGTCCATCTGAGAAAGCCCCTGGCCCAGACAGAATTCCTGCTGACTTATATAAAGCACTTCCAGATTTCTGGGGACCACTGCTAACCAATGTCATGAGATCGGCTGTGGTAGGCCCTCTAGTAGATTCTTGGAAAGAAGCGATCATTGTCCCGATTTTTAAGAAGGAAGATAGGGCAGACCCCCTGTGCTTTCGCCCAATTTCTTTGCTGGACAGCTCAGTTAAAATTTTAGGCCGAGTAATTTTAAATAAGTTAGAAGAATGGGCGACTGATTCTCACTCCCTCTCAGAAATACAATTTGGCTTTCGCCCAGGGGTGGGCACAGTCGAACAAACTCTTAATCTGACACTTATAGTCCAGAAATATACTAAAGCCAAAAGGGGCTGTATACACTTAGCATTTATGGATCTCTCCTGCGCCTTTGATACAGTTAGCAGGGAGAAATTGTGGAAGGTAATGTTGGGTATGGGCGTGGATAAAGACATAGTTATATTACTTAGTAAACTTCATGCCTGCCAAGAGGCTCGGGTCCGTTACTCCCGGGATGGAGGCCTGACAGAGAAATTCCCCCCACAAAAAGGGTCAGACAGGGATGTGTTCTTGCCCCTTTTCTCTTTCTCCTGTATATAAATGGGCTGGAGAAATTTCTTTGTGAATAAGGGAAAGATTCCCCAGTTATCAATAACTCTCCAATCCCTGTACTCTTATATGCGGATGTTGCAGTGCTAATTTCAAGGACAGCAAATGGCCTTCAGATATTACTGAATGCTTTTAATACTTTTATGAGGAACCTTGGTCTTAAAATTAACAGAACTAAGTCATTTGTTATGAAGTCCGGTCCTAAATTAGCAAAAACGAAATAATTTACTCTAGATGGGCATGAAATACTTAAGGTCCCACATTTTACGTATCTGGGGGTCCCCATTGATGTAGATTTTAACTGGAAGTTTTTAGTTAATATACGCTCAATGCAATTCCCAAAAAACATTGAAGCCGTTTTTAGGTTTGCAAGTAGACTCCGGCATTAACCTGTTAAGGAAATGATGACTGTCTTCACTTCTAAATGTCTCTCTATCGCGATATTTGGAGCTGGGGTTTGGGGGCTTGCAGAATGTACAGGACTCCAGATTATAGAAAATAAATTTCTAAGAAGGCTACTATCAGTCCCTCAATCTACATCAGTAAAGTTCTGTCATAAAGAAGTAGGTTTGAGATACATATCTAGCTATATAAAACTTCAACCTCTCATACTATGGGTGAAAATCTGGACTAAGCCTGAAGCGCTTCTCTGTAGAAAGGTGATACAGGACTGTCTCCTTCTGTCACGTTTTCTAGATATACCCTGGCTTAGATATGTTTATCTCTCTCTCCTAATATTAGGATTAGGAGATTTTTTCCTCAAACCAGATACTCTAACAAGACAGGACATTAAGAAGGTTAAAGACATATTCTGGCAGAAAAATCAGGACATGGACCCAGCCTTTAGTTCAATGAGATTATGGACGAGTTATGAGACACAACAACTTCAACCAAAGTTGTATCTGACCATTATTAATCATGAACGACAAAGGTTCTTACTCACAAGACTACGTCTAAATACCTTACACTATCTGGTAGCATTTCCAGTTGCTGGAACCTGGTTTAAGAACCTTCGTCCTTGTTGTTGCTACGGAAAGGCATCTCAAAGTACATTACATTTTATGCTTTTTTGCACTTTATATACTGCTCCAAGAAAAAGGTTTTTACGTCCGCTATTTCAGTCTAACAGTATTAGAACTAGCCAGCTTGCTTATTCCCACTTACATGATTTGGGAAACATGGACATAATCCAGGCTGTGCAAAATGTTATATATGCTGCTCATGGTGCTCGGAAAATGTATTAACAATGTTTTTAGACATTTTTATGACTGTGAAATCTGTATGTTATTTATTTATTTTTTTTATGTCTTTTATGGTCTTTTTGCACCGAATAAAGTAAAGTAAAAAAAAAAAAATCTCTACAACTAAGTACTGAACAACTACTGTCTAAACAACAATTGTGCCTGAATAACAATTGCCTGAACAACTTATATATATATATATATATATATACACACACACACACACACACACACACACACACACACACACACACACACACACACACACACACACACACACACACACACACACACACACACACACACACACACACACACACACACACACACACACACACACACACACACACACACACACACACACACACACACACACACACACACACACACACACACACACACACACACACACACACACACACACACACCTTGTTAGACTTTCCTCATTACAAATGTGCCTATCTGTCCTAAGCTTTATTAAATCTGCTATGGCCAGTAGGAATCGATATGAACTGGTAGAAGCAGCTGTATAATAATACATACCGGTAACATATGATTTTATCATGACATTGGGATTTTGTTATATGTAAATTATTATATTCTATACATACGGGCCGATGGAAACACCGATAAAAGCATTGTATACAGCTCAGCAAATTCTGCTGACTGAAAATGTTTTGCTATTACTGTTCCAATCTATTTGTATTGTATTTTAATTTATTTAAAAACATTTTTAGCCAGAAATGTATATGTGCTTTTATGGCATATCCCCGAATAAAGAATTTTGACTGACTGACTGACTGACTGCATTACGAAGGGATTGAAGATTCCTTAAGACATCATGTTCAGATTAAAATAAATGTTATCACTGAGAATGTTTATTTTTGAGTAAAGGACCATTCTCCGTTACTAAAACATTTTCAAAGGTAATGCTATCTTTGCGGATTATATTATTTGCAAGAAAAAGTTGGAAGGATTGAACACCTTTAGTGTCAAAGTTGACTTAGTTTAATGTGATGAGAAAAAAAATGCTTCAGACGTAATCACCTGAAAAAATCAAGTAATTCTGTTTGAGTGTCAAAGTAATCATTTATGCGTGTTGGAACAAAATGATAAACCAACACTCAATAATGTTTCCATATTGTTCAATGGGTTGTTGGAAAGGTTAAAGATTGGAATTGTCAGTTTTTCTGAGTCTACCACTTGTAATATTGATTCAGTGTGTGTACTGGTTCTTGTAGCACCCCCTGTGTCCCTCTCTCGTCTCAGGCATCGTGAGGAGCCTCATTAGCTCTGCTCTTAAATTTTTTTTTGTGAACTTGAAGGTTGTTCTCTATGGTCAAACTCTGAGGAGGAAATCTGGTAATATTTTCCAACACTAGTTCCCACTCGGACAGTGAATACAACCAGACTTCCTTTCAGTTAATACAACATTTTCAAAGGTAAGAGGTTATGCACATGTATGCCTGCTTACTTTAAGTTTTCCTTTTTGGTATATGTGCAATCAAGTACCTTAATTTGTTGTAACTAATCCAAATGTAATACATTAAATGATCCTCCTTGTTTGCTCTTTGCCTCGGTGGATGCATATTTGTGGCGACTATTCACAATGATTGGTTAGCATGTTACACAATTCCCTGTGGGTATCTGTTGTTGAGCAAGTTAACATGTAATTCTCTTGAGTGCTGTTCTATTTATTGCCTTCAAACAAACACTTAAAATAATCATAATCTATATTGTATATCTTTGAAACTTCTTAAGTGGAGCAGGACAGTCTATTATCTAAGTGCCAGTCTTTTTTTAATGGTGTAAGCAATTTCTAGAAGGAGATTGTTAAATATTAAGGAAAGGATAGAGTAAAATATTTGACCCTCAAATTGCATTTCATCTCCTCTCGGGATATTATATAGTTGTGGGCCAGCTCATAATAGTTGGTAGATAAATGACTGTTTTCCACACCAGTTGTACTAATGGGAAGGGGATGAACGGCTAGTCTAGCATTAAATAACTGCATGTTGGCAGTTTAGTCAGATGTGCTGTCCTCTTCATCATTTCTGGTTCTTGCTTTAGAAACGGAAAACTTTTGATATTTTTTTTTTCCCACTAACCACTTAATGGAAAAAATTAAAGTGTGGTAGCACATTTTTCTAATCTTTATTTTTATTTGTTTTATTGTCTTTCCACTGATAAGTAAAGGTATGCCTCAAGTAAACATGCACCACTATGCCATTAATCAAAAGAATTGAGGGGTTTATTCAGGGAAAAGGTGGAACACTGTGTCCTGCCCCGTTGGACTTCCATCTCATTAGCCACCAAGTTAATCTCTTGCATCCACATCTCCGGGGTTGAGGGTCTCTGGCGGGGAGGAGGGTGCAGGGGGTGGTCTGATTTCTATGGGTATGTGTTTCAGTGTCAGGGCGTGCGTCTTCGTTTGGAAACAGAAATTGGGAGTCTTGCATTGCTCCATAGCAGATCGTGGAGTTGTCTCCAAACCCCCCATATTTGATGTAATTCTTTAATGCATCCCCTAACTGCATAGACCATGCATTCTACTTCTATGCAGTGGGTCATTCCCAAAATTCGTATGTCCTAGGTGTGGGGCCCAGGTGGTGTCTCCAGCGTTTACCCATGTCCCTTTTTGCCAGGTTGAGTCCCAGCATGTGAAACGTCAATTTTTTTCTATTGAAGGTCAACATTACTGGATGCATCAGCAGTGCAAACTGTAGGGTTGTCTGAATGTGTGACCCCTTGATGCCAGACCTCAGCAGTTATCTCAATCCAATAGAGTGTGATGTGTGGACAGTCCACACCATGTGAATGAAGGTGCTGTCTTGGGTAATGCACATCACAGAGGTAGGTGAAGGGGCTCTTCCCAGTTTTGTATAGTTTGCTTTTGTTATAATATGCCCTGTGTAAAATTTGCAGTTGGAAGAGTCTTAGGCTTGCCTTGATCACTACTTTCCCTGGGTGTTTCAGTGCAGCCTCCTAATCTGTTATCTAATTCCCCTATGTCTGTTTCCCATCGTAGTCTTAGGGGCTGTAGGTTGTCCAGTCGATCTGTTAAGAAGTGTGCAGTAGGTGAGTGAGATCACTTTGTGTGTTATTTCTTCCCCCAGTACTCTTCTTTCAATAGGGCTACTGTTTTCCAGGGTTCCCCAGGTTATGATTCTTCTGTCAGGCATGGCTTATTATTTGGAAATGGTGAAACTCCTGCGACGGATCAAGAGCATATTCAGACTGTAATCTCTCAAAGAAAAATATATTATCTTTACCTGCCATGTCTCCCAGTGATGATATGCCTATAAGGTCCCATTTCATATACCTTGCTAGTTTCCAGACCTCCCTTAAGAGGTCACCCACTGAAAGAGTTACTTGAGTCAGTTTGTTTATCCACTTCAAGTAGTTTATCGCCCTGTCCCAAGCCAACAGGGAGGCAGTGGTCTCCCGGGTGCCTGTATTGAAAGGTTCTGCCATATATATAGTGTAGGTAGCTATGGTTTTCCATTAGTTCCTTTTCAAGCCTAGATGTGGAGTCGTCTCTAGGAGTGAAACACCATTTATGGGCTGCAGTATGGATGTCCAGTTTTAGGCTTTGAGATCATGGAGGCATGTCCTCTAATTGTATATTTAGCTTGTAATGTGCACAGTGCTATATATGGGTTTTCTCCATCCCAGAGTAACTTTCTAAGGGTGGCGTCTGCTATATCGAAGAAGGTATCAGGGACTGGCTGGGGGCATTTTGGAGTATATATAGACATTTTGGGAGGGTGATAATTTTGAAGGATCACCTTCTGTTCACATCTGATTGAAAATTGTGGAGCACTGTCAGATTTTTCTCTATGGACTTGGGGCTGTTGCTAGTTACTTTGGTTCCTAGGTATTGGAACCTTTCCGATGTAGTTTTGAAACCAAGAGGGTTCAGGACCCTGCTGCCCCTGTGTCCTGTAGAGCAAAAGATAACCACAGTACCGAAACCACCCTCATTGCCCCCACCGCCGACATCAGGACCATACTGGACAGCGGCAAAACCACAGCCCTCACCCTCCTGGACCTCTCAGCCGCGTTCGACACCGTCTGCCACCACACCCTACGCACATGCCTCCGCAATGCAGGAGTCTGCGACGGAGCCCTGGACTGGGTCACCTCCTATCTAACCGGCAGAACCCAGAGAGTCCGCCTACCCCCATTCTGCTCGGAGGCCAGTACCCCAGGGTTCGTCCCTCAGCCCAACTCTCTTCAACGTCTACATGGCCCCACTCGCTAACATCGCCCAATCCCTCAACATTATCTCATACGCCGACAACACCAAGCTGATCCTCTCCCTCACCAAGGACTCCGCCAAGACCTATCTCCATGAAGGAATGAAGGCCATTGCCGAATGGATGAAGAGCAGCTGCCTCAAACTCAATTCCAACAAGACGGAAGTCCTCATCTTCGGCCCCACCCCCTCCGCATGGGATGACTCCTCGTGGCCTGCCACACTCGTGCCACTCCGACTTCCACAGACCACGCACGCAACCTAGGATTCTTCTGGGACTCCTCATTAATTAATGACTCAGCAAGTCAACGCCATCTCCTCCTCCTGCTTTAACACCCTCTGCATGCTCCGAAAGACCTACAAATGGATACCCACCGAAACCAGAAGAACAGTCACCCAAGCCCTCGTAAGCAGCAAACTGGACTAGGGCAATGCCCTCTACGAAGGAACCACGGCCAAACTCCAGAAGAGGCTGCAACACACCAGAATGCCTCCGCACGCCTCATCCTGGATATCCACTGCCACATCACAGACCACCTGAGAAACCTGCAGTGGCTCCCAGTCAACAAGAGAATCACCTTCAAACTCCTCACCCACGCTCACAAAGCACTCCACAACACCGGACCAGAATACCTCAATAGACGGCTCTCCTTCTACACCCTGACCCGGCATCTCTACCCTGCCGACTTCGCCCTCGCAACCATCCCACGCATCCGCAGAACTACAACTGGCGGTAGATGATTCTCACACCTCACCGCCAAAACGTGGAACACTCTTCCCACCCACCTGCGCCTGACCAAAGACCTCCTTACCTTCAGGAAACTTCTCAAGACCTGGCTGTTCGATGAGTAGCAGCACCCCCCGCCCCAGCCCCTTGAGACCCTCCCGGGTGAGTAGTGCCCTTTACAAATTCCTGATTGATTCATAATTTGTTTATTTTGTACCCTGCATAGCGTCCAAAATTGGCAAAAAGGGTGAGCACTCCTTGAAGCAATATGGCAGGATCTGATAAGTCTAGTAGCACATCTACCACATAAATCGTTACTTTTTCTAGTGTGCTCGCCACTTTCAGGAAGCCTACTATGTCTCCCGGCATCCTGATAAGGAAGGTTAGGAACTCCATACAAAGAGCAAACAGCAGGGGGAACAGAGAGGATCCCTGCTGGGTGCCTCTCCCCAGCAGGTACATTTGGGACAGTATACCCATTCACCCTCACCCTTGCTGTGGGTTTCTGGTAAGGCAATGCCACCCATCAGCAATATACTGAACGAAACCCCACCCTTTGCAGGACCTAGTCTGTAGATTCAGATGGCTTCTTGGCATCTAGCGACAGGAGCGCTATTGGTTTCAGGGTATCCTTAATGTAATGTAGACTACGTAGGGCCTGCCATATACCTTGGGAGTGCATGAAACCTGTCTGGTCCTGGTTGATCGTGGGGTTATAACTTTCACCAGTCAGAGCTTCAGGACCTGTGCCTGGATTTTCACCTCTGTGTTAAGTAATGCAAGGTCTGTAGGAAGGTCATGTGGTGCCAGGCTTCTCTGGCTTGGGGATCACCACTATTTTAGCATGCTGCAGATCTGGCAGTAATTCTCCTATATGTTTAGCCCCATTGAATATGACCTATAAGTGGGGACCCAGGATGGAAAGAGTACCTTTGTAAAATTTCACCTGTGTCCCATTATGGCCAGTAGTCTTACTGGGTTTCATCAGACTGACTGCCTTCGAGATCTCATTGCAGTGTGAGCTCTTGGTCAAGGTATTCCTGCCCATTCAAATCCAGGTGGGAGAGAGACATCTTTCCCAGAAAAAACTGCGATGCCCACCTTTGTGGCGAGTTGCCGTTACTCATAGAGCCTTTGATATTGGGAAAAGATATCATCTATTCCAATATCAGGTGTGATGTGGGTCCCCATATCATCTCAGATTTTGCCCACCCATCTCGCTGGTTCTGCTCATCTACTAAGCCAGGCCAGAAGCCAGCCTGCTTTTTTCCCTACAGCGCATAGTTTTCTTAATTTGGTCAAGTTTACTAGCTTTATCATGTGCTAGTGGTAGTACTCCCTCCGCACAGCTTCCTGGTGAGAAACAATTGCTTGGCTTGATGCATACACACTCTGCATCAGGATGGCCATTTATAGTAGCATCAGGTTTGTCTGCTGTCCTTCCCCACCCCCAAAAGCTACAGTATTTTGGTCCATGTCTCAGAGCTCAGTCTTGTATGCCTCCCAAAGGATCTCAGGGAGGACACGAGTCTTTGTTCTCTTCAGAGTATAGCGAAGTGGTGGTCCCGAGTTTGTTCACCACTTCACAGTCTTGGTGGTCGCTCCTACTGAAGCGCCACACACTCGTCTCTTCTCCAGTTTGTGTCCCCAGAGTGACCTGCAACGGGGCATGGTCAGAGATTCCGCTAAGCAGGTATTCTACCAAAAAGTGGGTGGGGCATTCCCCCTCATTAGAATAAAAATAGGATAGAGTTGGGAGAAAGTCTTGTAGGCCCCAGAAAAGGAGTATTGCCCATCTGCCGGATGTTTGGCTTTTCAGGCTTCACGGAGGCCCAGTGCTTGTGTGAATTGGGTGAGTCTGGGTTCCATGGAGCTCAGGGCCACCGGTGTGTGAGATCTGTCCTCTGATTTGTCCCTTGCGTAATTGAAATTGCCACCCACCATGTGTATATCTGCTTCCGTTTCAAGGAGGAGGGCTCCCTATTTTTGAAGTGCTGAGAGTACATACACACTTAAGGCAAACATCTGGATTCTCTCTTTGGTTCCCTGGACCCCTACGTATCGTCCTTAGGGATTGAGCCAGGTCTTAGCTATCTGGAAGGAGGGGTACTTTTTAGCTAGGATCACCACTCTCTTTTCCTCTCTATTACGGTTGGAGTAGGCGAGTAACGTGTATTGTCCTCTGTCAAAGGAAGGGACTGTGTTGCCTGCAAGGTATGTTTTCTGGAGGAGTATCAGATCTAGGGAATGTCTCTTGATACACTACCCCACATTTGCTGAGGACGCTGTTGACGTTCTAAGGCATGACCTTCAGTTGGTTTAGATCACCCCCAAATTAGCCGTGGGTTAGAATCTGCTGCCTTCACATTCTTCTGTGTCTGCAAAGTAGTACATGGAATTGCATGTCCTGGTTCCTCTCCATCAGTTGCAGCCCCAGGTCGTCTTCCCTCACAGTGGAGATTAGCATTATTCAATCTGAATCGTGGCCTGGGCACCCTCCCTCACAATCTGTGGACCTACTACAAATTCCCCCAACACTGGGTGAAAGAAATGGCCCCACCTTACAGCATAACAAACTGTGCGCTGTAGTATTATATCTTCTGGGATTTTACCTATACCTCTAACAGTACTAGAGTTTTGTCCCTGCGTGGCGAGGTGGCCAGTCCTCCCCCGTGGACAGTGTGGAATTCCTTCTAGTTACTATCCCCACCCGGACTGGCGTCGGGGACTGTATTGGTGAGGGGGGTAGGGGTGTGTGGGGAGGAATTGAGGGTTGACTATCTTCCAGTCATCCAGTTTGCTCGTGGGACAGGATAGTGTCTCTCCTCCATCCATTATCAGGCCTCCTCTGCAGATTCAAAGAATCATGTTTTTCTGTGGTGGATAGCTTTTACTTAAGCGGGATAGAGGAGGATGTAATTAATTTGAGTCACACAAAGCTTAGACTGTACCTCCAGGAACGTACGCTGTTACTTCTGGGCTTGGAGTGAATAGTCTTGGCAAATCATGATCCTGGAGGAGTCTAGTAGATTTGACTGATGGTCTCTTGCTGCCCGGAGCATGGAGTCCCTATTAAAATAGTTGAGAATCCAAATCACTGGTTGGGATGGAGCCCCAGGGTTGAGCGGCAGGCAAGGGACCTGTGTGCCCTCTCAGTAACGAAGCAAAAAAAAAGGTATTTTATGGGCACTCAGGATTTGGTGCTACGGTTAAATTTTTTAGTATTGCGTGAAGTAGTGCCCTGCGTGCGTTCCCTCAAGGCGTTCCAGGACCTCTACCATCCTGAGGTTGCTGCGTTGTTGGTCTGGGACCTGCCCTCCATGTCTTCTGCAAGTCTCTCCCGCTGTAGGTCTGCCTCCTGTAGTTTGGTGAAATCATGCTTGAGAGATGATAGCTCATCTTCTGTTGATAAGTTCCTGTTCCCTACCTCAATCATTCATTCTGATATGTTGTGGAGTTTGTGTCATAGGAGGGAGACCCCGGTGTCCACTCCATCAGTGCACCCTGCCTGGGCCTCTTGTGATCCTTGTATGGCTTGCAATATAGTCATCGAGGATGCCACCCCCCCCCGCCCTTCTGTTATCTCTACCCAGGCGCATTGTGCTGTGTTGAGGCTGTGGTGCCCGAGTGTGGTTGGCATAGTGGTCATTTTTCACCTGTGAACCTGACGCTTTGCCAAACCTCATTCATCACTATTGGATTCAGGGGTGCAACCTCTTGTAAAGTGAAAGTGACCAGTCGCTTGTCAATATGTCAGCATGGGACTAGGGTGATAGAAGAAGTAGCCCCCCCAAACCCCCTGTGGGACCTGACCTGGAACTGGCAGCCCCAGAGTTTTCTGGGCACTTCACTTGCGCAGGATCAGTACCCCTCCGGTGGTCTTATGCTCCTCTTTGGGATGGAAAGTCCTCTGCCGCCCGTCCTTGGGGACATCTGTGGCTTTGTTTTACTTTTTAAAATTGGGGTGTGCAAACACCAAACAGCCTCTTGTGGGTAGGCAAATGCTGCTTAGTGACTCCACTGTGCCTGTTCCAGTCCAATGTGCTGTGGCCGTGTTTGTTTTTCATTTCTTTCATGGTGGATTGGCCCCGGCAGCCACAGTCGATTTCAGCCCTGTCCCTCCGTTTGTGGCTGTTTATTTCCTTGGGGGAAGCGGGGGAGTAGAAGAATCACCACCTGGTCCCTTCCAGTTAGGGTGACCAGGCGTCCCAGATTTGCTGGGCAGTCCAGTTTTTCACCAGCTGTCCCAGCAGATTTCGGGAAATTTAGCTCATGTCCTGGTTTTAGTAAATGGTCTACAAAAAACAGTGGGAGGTGCCTTTTTTGTTTTCCAAAGCAGAGATAGTTAGCTGTTATAAAAAGGAATTTAATTAACTGGCATGTTGCAGGCATTAAATATTGCATTTTATTTATGTTCATAGTGCCTCTTCTATAATTCTATGCTGATGAGCACCTCCACTATGTGCGTAGGGTTAAAGTAAAATTGTAGTCCCTCTTTTCTTTTAGTAAAATGTCCAGGTTTTTGGCTTTAAAATTCTGGTCACCCTGCTTCCAGCAGACAGCCTCTGTGGGTGCCTCTGGACTCTCGCATAAGCCTGGCCCTCACCTCTCCCTGCAGCCTAGCTCACCTCCAGAGTTGCGGAAGGGACACAACCAGCCACATTTTCTGGCCAGACTATCTCTACAGTAGTTCGCTGGCCTAGACTTTATCTGGGGTAGGGTGACCATTTAAAAAAAAGGAAAAACCGGGACAGGTCTGACATAAAAGTAGGACTAATGACTTTAGTCTTAGTTCTATATCTATATCTATATATCTATATCTATATCTATATCTATATATATATTATCTTTTCGTGGTCGCCAATAGTTGGTTATAGTTAGGACCCTTTTTTTCCATAGAGCGTTTTTTAGTTCTCACTTGTAGACTGCGCGCATGCTCTGTCTCGAACCAAGACATGCTGTAGCTACATCGTAGGCTACTGCCCACCCATATGCTTCTCATTTGCTAGCATCATTGTCACTACATTTTTTTCTTATGCCCATTTGACAGAGGCATGCTTACGTCATGCCTCGTCCTGTTTTTAAGTTTTGGTTTGCGACTACTTTTTAAGGTCGAGCGCGCGCGCAAGCACTCTGGATCATGTTGTAATCTCTGTGTGGACTTCTGTGAGAAAGTAGGCTCTTTCTAGCCTTGTTACCCCCACTTTTGGCCTGTTTGTGAGTGTATGTCAGGGTGTTTTCACTGTCTCACTGGGATCCTGCTAGCCAGGACCCAGTGCTCATAGTGAAAACCCTATGTTTTCAGTATGTTTGTTATGTGTCACTGGGACCCTGCTAGCCAGGACCCCAGTGCTCATAAGTTTGTGACCTATATGTATGTGTTCCCTGTGTGATGCCTAACTGTCTCACTGAGGCTCTGCTAACCAGAACCTCAGTGGTTATGCTCTCTCATTTCTTTCAAAATTGTCACTAACAGGCTAGTGACCAATTTCACCAATTTACATTGGCATACTGGAACACCCTTATAATTCCCTAGTATATGGTACTGAGGTACCCAGGGTAGTGGGGTTCCAGGAGACCCCTATGGGCTGCAGCATTTCTTGTGCCACCCATAGGGAGATCTGACAATTCTTACACAGGCCTGCCAGTGCAGCCTGAGTGAAATAACGGCCACGTTATTTCACAGCCATTTACCACTGCACTTAAGTAACTTATAAGTCACCTATATGTCTAACCTTTACCTGGTAAAGGTTGGGTGCTTAGTTACTTAGTGTGTGGGCACCCTGGCACTAGCCAAGGTGCTCCCACATTGTTCAGGGCAATTTCCCCAGAATTTGTGAGTGTGGGGACACCATTACGCGTGCACTATGCATATGTCAATACATATGTATAGCATCACAATGGTAACTCCGAACATGGCCATGTAACATGTCTAGGATCATGGAATTGTCACCCCAATGCCATTCTGGCATTGGGGAGACAATTCCATGATCCCCCGAGTCTCTAGCTCAGACCCGGGTACTGCCAAACTACCTTTCCCTGGGTTTCACTGCAGCTACTGCTGCTGCCAACCCCTCAGACAGGTTTCTGCCCTCCTGGGGTCCAGCCAGGCCTGGCCCAGGAAGGCAGAACGAAGGACTTCCTCAGAGAGAGGGTGTTACACCCTCTCCCTTTGGAAAAAGGTGTCAGGGCTGGGGAGGAGTAGCCTCCCCCGGCCTCTGGAAATGCTTTGATGGGCACAGATGGTGCCCATCTCTGCATAAGCCAGTCTGCATCGGTTCAGGGATCCCTCAGCCCTGCTCTGGCGCGAAACTGGACAAAGGAAAGGGGAGTGACCACTCCCCTGACCTGCACCTCCCCTGGAGGTGCCCAGAGCTCCTCCAGTGTGCTCCAGACCTCTGCCATCTTGGAAACAGAGGTGCTGCTGGCACACTGGACTGCTCTGAGTGGCCAGTGCCAGCAGGTGACGTCAGAGACTCCTTCTGATAGGCTCCTTCAGGTGTTGCTAGCCTATCCTCTCTCCTAGGTAGCCAAACCTCCTTTTCTGGCTATTTAGGGTCTCTGCTTTGGGGAATTCCTTAGATAACGAATGCAAGAGCTCATCAGAGTTCCTCTGCATCTCTCTCTTCACCTTCTGCCAAGGAATCGACTGCTGACCGCGCTGGAAGCCTGCAAAACTGCAACAAAGTAGCAAAGACGACTACTGCGACCTTGTAACGCTGATCCTGGCGCCTTCTCGACGGTTTTCCTGGTGGTGCATGCTGTGGGGGTAGTCTGCCTCCTCTCTGCACTAGAAGCTCCGAAGAAATCTCCTGTGGGTCGACAGAATCTTCCCCCTGCAACCGCAGGCACCAAAGAACTGCATTACCAGTCCTCTAGGTCTCCTCTCAGCACGACGAGCGAGGTCCCTTGAACTCAGCAACTCTGTCCAACTGACTCCCACAGTCCAGTGACTCTTCAGTCCAAGTTTGGTGGAGGTAAGTCCTTGCCTCCCCACGCTAGACTGCATTGCTGGGAACCGCGTGTTTTGCAGCTACTCCGGCTCCTGTGCACTCTTCCAGGATTTCCTTTGTGCACAGCCAAGCCTGGGTCCCCAGCACTCTAACCTGTAGTGCACAACCTCCTGAGTTGTCCTCCGGCGTCGTGGGACCCTCTTTTGTGACTTCAGGTGAGCTCTGGTTCACTCGTCTTCGTAGTGCCTGTTCCGGCACTTCTGAGGGTGCTGCTTGCTTCTGAGAGGGCTCCTTGTCTTGCTGGGCGCCCCCTCTGTCTCCTCACGCAATTGGTGACATCCTGGTCCCTCCTGGGCCACAGCAGCATCCAAAAACCCTAACCGCGATCCTTGCAGCTAGCAAGGCTTGTTTGCGGTCTTTCTGCACGGAAACACCTCTGCACGACTCTTCACGACGTCGGACATCCATCCTCCAAAGGGGAAGTTTCTAGGCCTTGTCGTTCTTGCAGAATCCACAGCTTCTACCATCCGGTGGCAGCTTCTTTGCACCCACAGCTGGCATTTCCTGGGCATCTGCCCACTCCCGACTTGATCGTGACTCTTGGACTTGGTCCCCTTGTTCCACAGGTACTCTCGTCAGGAAATCCATCGTTGTTGCATTGCTGGTGTTGGTCTTCCTTGCAGAATTCCCCTATCACGACTTCTGTGCTCTCTGGGGAACTTAGGTGCACTTTGCACCCACTTTTCAGGGTCTTGGGGTGGGCTATTTTTCTAACCCTCACTGTTTTCTTACAGTCCCAGCGACCCTCTACAAGGTCACATAGGTTTGGGGTCCATTCGTGGTTCGCATTCCACTTCTAGAGTATATGGTTTGTGTTGCCCCTATCCCTATGTGCTCCCATTGCATTCTATTGTGACTATACATTGTTTGCACTGTTTTCTATTGCTATTACTGCATATTTTGGTATTGTGTACATATATCTTGTGTATATTTGCTATCCTCATACTGAGGGTACTCACTGAGATACTTTGGCATATTGTCATAAAAATAAAGTACCTTTATTTTTAGTATATCTGTGTATTGTGTTTTCTTATGATATTGTGCATATGACACTAGTGGTACTGTCGGAGCTTCACTCGTCTCCTAGTTCAGCCTAAGCTGCTCTGCTAAGCTACCTTTTCTATCAGCCTAAGCTGCTAGACACCCCTCTACACTAATAAGGGATACCTGGGCCTGGTGCAAGTTGTAAGTACCTCTTGGTACCCACTACAAGCCAGTCCAGCCTCCTACATTGGTTGTGCAGCGGTGGGATAAGTACTTGCAACTACTTACCACTTTGTCATATTGTACTTTTCATAAGAGAAAAATATACAAAACAAGTTCAGTGTATGTACACCTAACAAAAAAGTTTTGCTTTTCTTCTCTCACTTCTTTGCTAAGTGCTGAAAAGTACGTCTAAAACTTGCAAAAAGTTCTTAAAAAGTTTTTAAAGTTTTTTCTGTTCTTTAAAAATTTCTAAAAACTTTTCTTTCTTTTTCTGTCCCTTAAACACTTTCTAAAAATGTCTGGCACAGATCAAACTGTTGATCTGTCCAAACTTGCTTATGATCACCTTAGCTGGAAAGGAGCAAGGAGTCTCTGCGTTGAAAGAGGTTTAGGGGTAGGGAAGAATCCCTCTAGAGAACTATTAGTTAATATGCTCATTGAACAAGATAAGACCTTAGTTGGCACTTCTGTTGAGAAATTAGCTGATGGTTCCCAATCTGACCCTGGGGCACCACTAGCAAAAGATTTAGAAGGGAACTTTCACAACCTGCCCATTAGCAGACCACCTAGCATAGCTGGTACTGATGTAAATTCACATCACAGTAAGAGTGTTACTTCTCATCATAGTAGGAGTGTTACTTCTGTTAGCCAGGTTGTTAGAGTGCCATCTGGTAGGGCCAGGTCTCCCTCTGTTCATTCTCACCATACTTCTGTTTCAAGGCATGCCCCACCCACCCACCCTGATGACAGAGTGTTAGAAAGGGAACTCAATAGATTGAGAGTGGAAGAATCCAGGCTGAAGCTCAAGAAGCAACAGCTGGATTTAGATAGGCAGTCCTTTGATTTAGAAAGAGAAAGACAGAGGTTGGGGTTAGGACCCCATGGTGGCAGCAGCAGTATTCCAAATAGTCATCCTGCAAAAGAGCATGATTCTAGGAATCTGCATAAGATAGTTCCCCCTTACAAGGAGGGGGATGACATTAACAAGTGGTTTTCTGCACTTGAGAGGGCCTGTGTTGTACAGGAGGTCCCTCAAAGGCAGTGGGCTGCTATCCTAGGGCTATCTTTCAGTGGAAAGGGTAGGGATAGGCTCCTTACTGTTAAAGAAAGTGATGCCAATAATTTTACAGTTCTTAAGAATGCACTCCTAGATGGTTATGGCTTAACCACTGAACAGTACAGGATGAAGTTCAGAGAAACCAAAAAGGAGTCTTCACAAGACTGGGTAGACTTTGTTGACCATTCAGTGAAGGCATTGGAGGGGTGGTTACATGGCAGTAAAGTTTCTGACTATGAAAGCCTGTATAACTTAATCCTGAGAGAGCATATTCTTAATAAGTGTGTGTCTGATTTGTTAAACCAGTACCTGGTAGACTCTGATCTGACCTCTCCCCAAGAATTGGGAAAGAAGGCAGACATTTGGGTCAGAACAAGGGTGAACAGAAAAGTTCATACAGGGGGTGACAAGGATGGCAAGAAGAAAGATGGTGAGAAATCTCAAGATAAGCATGGGGATAAGGGTAAAACCAAAGATCCCACTTCAAATCTTAAACACTCTTCAGGGGGTGGGGATAAAACAAATTCTTCCTCTTCTTCTCAACCTGCACACATTAAAAAGCCTTGGTGCTTTGTGTGTAAAAACAGAGGCCATAGGCCAGGGGATAAGTCCTGTCCAGGTAAACCCCCTGAGCCTATCACCACTAATACATCAAGCTCTAGTGCCCCTAGCAGTAGTGGTACTAGTGGTGGGACTGCTGGCAACAGTCAAGTTAAGGGTGTAGTTGGGTTCACTTATGGGTCCATCGTAGAAACTGGGGTAGTCAGTCCCAAGACAGTTTCTGTCACACCTAGTAGCATTGGCCTTGCCACACTGGCTGCTTGTCCCCTTACAATGGATAAGTACAGGCAGACAGTATCAATAAATGGTGCTGAGGCCCAGGCCTACAGGGACACAGGTGCCAGTATCACTTTGGTGACTGAAAACCTTGTGGCCCCTGAACAACACATCATTGGACAACAGTATAAGATTATTGATGTCCATAACTCCACTAAGTTTCTTCCCTTAGCTATAATTCAGTTTAGTTGGGGTGGAGTTACTGGCCCTAAGCAGGTGGTGGTATCACCTAGCTTACCTGTAGACTGTCTCTTAGGTAATGACCTAGAGGCCTCAGGTTGGGCTGATGTAGAGTTTTATGCCCATGCAGCCATGCTGGGCATCCCAGAGGAATTGTTCCCTCTCATTTCTACTGAAATGAAAAAGCAAAGGAGAGAAGGCCTGAAAACTCAGGATCCCTCTCCAACAACAGGTAAAAAGGGTATCACAGTATCCCCTAACCACCCTGCCATTCAGGACACCATTCCTGTGGTGGGAGAAACCTCTCCTGGGGTGGCACCTGTTCCAAGGGAATCATCAGCTGGCATAGCTGTACTCCCTGAGGTGGAAGTACCTCTCTGTGGAATAACTAACATTGGTGAGAAAAAGAGCACCATTTTAGTTAACATGGAGCAACCCTCCCAGAGAAACTTTAGTGCAGAAACCTTGCACTGCCTCACAACACTTAGGACAGCATCCCTGCCCTAGGGTGGAGCTCATAGGACAGCATCCCTGCCCTGCTCCAACTCAAGAGAAACAGCATCCCTGTTCTCTCTTCCAGCCATATTGACCACGTTTTTGCCCAGCTATGGCTTTACTGAGACAGCATCCCTGTCTGGCATTTTCATCACTACAAATAGGTTCAGTGAACAATTCCCACTGCTCTAAACTAAAACTTACTGATAGAAACTCTGAAAATATATCTTCACATTGTTGCATAGCTAAAAAACTTCAAACGGGGTGGTTTACATCCCCACAGGGAAGTAACCATATAGTGGATGATAAAGGGAGTAACCAGTCTATCGCAGAGCTACTCTCTACTTATCACCACTTAGACAATAAAGTCTCAACTGGCCAAGGTTAGCCTTATTGTCCTTCGTTTGGGGGGGGGGGGGTTGTGTGAGAAAGTAGGCTCTTTCTAGCCTTGTTACCCCCACTTTTGGCCTGTTTGTGAGTGTATGTCAGGGTGTTTTCACTGTCTCACTGGGATCCTGCTAGCCAGGACCCAGTGCTCATAGTGAAAACCCTATGTTTTCAGTATGTTTGTTATGTGTCACTGGGACCCTGCTAGCCAGGACCCCAGTGCTCATAAGTTTGTGACCTATATGTATGTGTTCCCTGTGTGATGCCTAACTGTCTCACTGAGGCTCTGCTAACCAGAACCTCAGTGGTTATGCTCTCTCATTTCTTTCAAAATTGTCACTAACAGGCTAGTGACAAATTTCACCAATTTACATTGGCATACTGGAACACCCTTATAATTCCCTAGTATATGGTACTGAGGTACCCAGGGTATTGGGGTTCCAGGAGACCCCTATGGGCTGCAGCATTTCTTGTGCCACCCATAGGGAGATCTGACAATTCTTACACAGGCCTGCCAGTGCAGCCTGAATGAAATAACGGCCACGTTATTTCACAGCCATTTACCACTGCACTTAAGTAACTTATAAGTCACCTATATGTCTAACCTTTACCTGGTAAAGGTTGGGTGCTAAGTTACTTAGTGTGTGGGCACCCTGGCACTAGCCAAGGTGCTCCCACATTGTTCAGGGCAAATTCCCCGGACTTTGTGAGTGCGGAGACACCATTACACGCGTGCACTATTCATATGTCACGACATATGTATAGCGTCACAATGGTAACTCCGAACATGGCCATGTAACATGTCTAGGATCATGGAATTGTCACCCCAATGCCATTCTGGCATTGCAGAGACAATTCCATGATCCCCGAGTCTCTAGCTCAGACCCGTGTACTGCCAAACTACCTTTCCCGGGGTTTCACTGCAGCTGCTGCTGCTGCCAACCCCTCAGACAGGTTTCTGCCCTCCTGGGGTCCAGCCAGGTCTGGCCCAGGAAGGCAGAACAGAGGACTTCCTCAGAGAGAGGGTGTTACACCCTCTCCCTTTGGAAAAAGGTGTCAGGGCTGGGGAGGAGTAGCCTCCCCCAGCCTCTGGAAATTCTTTGATGGGCACAGATGGTGCCCATCTCTGCATAAGCCAGTCTGCACCGGTTCAGGGATCCCTCAGCCCTGCTCTGGCGCAAAACTGGACAAAGGAAAGGGGAGTGACCACTCCCCTGACCTGCACCTCCCCTGGGAGGTGCACAGAGCTCCTCCAGTGTGCTCCAGACCTCTGCCATCTTGGAAACAGAGGTGCTGCTGGCACACTGGACTGCTCTGAGTGGCCATTGCCAGCAGGTGACGCCAGAGACTCCTTCTGATAGGCTCCTTCAGGTGTTGCTAGGCTATCCTCTCTCCTAGGTAGCCAAACCTCCTTTTCTGGCTATTTAGGGTCTCTGCTTTGGGGAATTCCTTAGATAACGAATGCAAGAGCTCATCAGAGTTCCTCTGCATCTATCTCTTCACCTTCTGCCAAGGAATCGACTGCTGACCGCGCTGGAAGCCTGCAAAACTGCAACAAAGTAGCAAAGACGACTACTGCGACCTTGTAACGCTGATCCTGCCGCCTTCTCGACTGTTTTCCTGGTGGTGCATGCTGTGGGGGTAGTCTGCCTCCTCTCTGCACTAGAAGCTTCGAAGAAATCTCTTGTGGGTCGACGGAATCTTCCCCCTGCAACCGCAGGCACCAAAGAACTGCATCACCGGTCCTCTGGGTCTCCTCTCAGCACGATGAGCGAGGTCCCTTGAACTCAGCAACTCTGTCCAAGTGACTCCCACAGTCCAGTGACTCTTCAGTCCAAGTTTGGTGGAGGTAAGTCCTTGCCTTCCCACGCTAGACTGCATTGCTGGGAACCGCGTGTTTTGCAGCTACTCCCGTTCCTGTGCACTCTTCCAGGATTTCCTTTGTGCACAGCCAAGCCTGGGTCCCCGGCACTCTAACCTGCAGTGCACGACCTCCTGAGTTGTCCTCCGGTGTCGTGGGACCCTCTTTTGTGACTTCGGGTGAGCTCCGGTTCACTCCACTTCATAGTGCCTGTTCCGGCACTTCTGCGGGTGCTGCTTGCTTCTGAGAGGGCTCCTTGTCTTGCTGGGCGCCCCCTCTGTCCCCTCACGCAATTGGTGACATCCTGGTCCCTCCTGGGCCACAGCAGCATCCAAAAACCCTAACCGCGACCCTTGCAGCTAGCAAGGCTTGTTTGCAGTCTTTCTGCACGGAAACACCTCTGCACGACTCTTCACGACGTGGGACATCCATCCTCCAAAGGGGAAGTTTCTAGCCCTTGTCGTTTTTGCAGAATCCACAGCTTCTACCATCCGGTGGCAGCTTCTTTGCACCCACAGCTGGCATTTCCTGGGCATCTGCCCACTCCCGACTTGATCGTGACTCTTGGACTTGGTCCCCTTGTTCCACAGGTACTCTCGTCAGGAAATCCATTGTTGTTGCATTGCTGGTGTTGGTCTTCCTTGCAGAATTCCCCTATCACGACTTCTGTGCTCTTTGGGGAACTTAGGTGCACTTTGCACCCACTTTTCAGGGTCTTGGGGTGGGCTATTTTTCTAACCCTCACTGTTTTCTTACAGTCCCAGCGACTCTCTACAAGGTCACATAGGTTTGGGGTCCATTTGTGGTTCGCATTCCACTTCTAGAGTATATGGTTTGTGTTGCCCCTATCCCTATGTGCCCCCATTGCATTCTATTGTGACTATACATTGTTTGCACTGTTTTCTATTGCTATTACTGCATATTTTGGTATTGTGTACATATATCTTGTGTATATTTGCTATCCTCATACTGAGGGTACTCACTGAGATACTTTGTCATATTGTCATAAAAATAAAGTACCTTTATTTTTAGTATATCTGTGTATTGTGTTTTCTTATGATATTGTGCATATGACACTAGTGGTACTGTAGGAGCTTCACTCGTCTCCTAGTTCAGCCTAAGCTGCTCTGCTAAGCTACCTTTTCTATCAGCCTAAGCTGCTAGACACCCCTCTACACTAATAAGGGATACCTGGGCCTGGTGCAAGGTGTAAGTACCTCTTGGTACCCACTACAAGCCAGTCCAGCCTACTACAACTTCTAAACATGCCCTTATCACAACCGTCACTTTCATTAGTTTGTGGGCCTGCCTTTAAAAAATTGATTGATTCCATTTGTGAAAGGTATGCAAATGTCATGCATACGTCATGCCTTTTCCGGTGATTAGCCCTCCTCGAGCTCACCGGTAAACTGCTGAAAACACACAAGGCTACGTGTTTTTAGGTGGTTTCTGGACTACTTCATCTTTTCACTTCTTTCGCAGAGCTATCTCAATGGGCAGAAATCGAGCGCTTTGCATGACATCAACCTTGTTATGTGTATAATTGCCCTTTTACTGGTAACATGGATAATTGACCTTTTGCCGATAAGTTTCACTGCAAGCGACCTTCTGTATATATGTGAAACTGCTTTACTTTTCATCATTAGTTTATGTGGCAAGAAAAGTCCTGTTATGAGTTTAAAACGCTAATACCTCTAACGCGAGCAAAACGCGAGAGACACGTTGCGTTGCAAATGCTTGTTTAAATAGTGTTCGGTCCAGCACACATTAGGAGCGCTGAAGCTCACTCTGCAGGCTCTTTTTGTTTCAGCGGGAAGGTGCAGAAGTCTAACAGCAGGGGAGTTGAGGCAGCTACTGTGCTCTGCCACATGAAAGACAGCCTCACGGATGACGCAAAAGACAGATAACAAGCGATTCTCATCATTTACTTGAAATAATAACTGCGTGGCGTCAGAAATGATGCGGTAAACTAGAGCCGGTGCGCTCTGCAGGAGATTTTTAGGAGGTAGGAGTGTGCTTTTTTGTGGGTGAATGTTGCAGAATAATTCAGGAAATTAGGCTTCTCATCAATGGTGCAAAGGTGTCCTAGCTGACTGCAATTATCTGTTCTTTATGCATTTCTAATGAGAAAGCACAACCAGCAGAAACATTTAATGAGCGCAGACTGGCTTTTAAACCGCTGCTTTATCAGTGCAGACCGCCATCAACAGTAAGCAAACAAGATAGTCCTTTGTTTTTTCCGCCCGCCCTTCATAACCTCTCTCACATGTCCGAATTTATTGTATTTAGTAAGCAGCCTGCAGTGATTATGCTCCAGAAATAAAAATAAATAACAGACTGTTGTTTAAATCCTTTCGCTTGTGCTTGGCAGACGTGGAAGGCTGATTACTTATTTAAAAAAAAATAACGGTTTGTCTTCTTTGTCTGCAAGCACTCCATAGGAGTATTTACATTTTTCAGGTCGTCACCCATATCCGTGTTGCTGCTTTCCCCTTTCATCCCTCTGCCCCCTTCTGTTTCTTCTATAATCTGCCATCCCTGGCCTCTATCGTGTTTGACTTTCCCCATGCATCTCTGCCTTTTATCACAGTTATCGCTGTGTGATTTTGGTGCTGTTAAGCTTGTACTGCTGCTGTTAGTGCTCCTAATATACTTACTGTGCCTGAGAGTGAAACTTGTAAGGTGTGATTGGTAAATAATAAATGAATTAATATTTTTTTAAATGCAACATTTACCCCGAAAAGAAGGAAAGATGACTATATTTACCAGCATGCACAGGTGAGAACCAGTCTATAAGAGTAGTGCTATGAATCCACCATGACGCTAATCAACAGGTGTAGGAAGCTAGCCTGCTGTGTGGGGGTTACCTATGGTACTTACACCTTATACCAGGTCCAGGTATCCCCTCTCAGGGAAATGTAGGTAGTGTGTAAAAGACAGGCTCTCCAGAGGTAGCTGTGGATGAGCAGCCAAGGGTTATCTAGGAGACATGCAAACCTCATGCATTACTTACCACTACAGTCACACAGTACTTACACATAAGAAAGAAAACACTTAGTTGTACAAAAATAAAGGTACTTTATTTTTAGAACACAGTATCAGAAAATACTATAGGCAACCCTCCAACAGGCGGTAAGTAAATACACTATATATGTGTATATATATATATATATGTATATGTATATATATATATATATAAATATATATATATATACACACACACACACACACACTAATAAACAGTAAGAGGCATAAAAAGGTTGGAAAACAGTGTAAAATAGCAATGAGCAATAGTAGCCCTAGGGGGAGCCCAAACCATGTACTAAGAAAGTGAAATGTGAACACAGGGCCTCTATCTAGGTAAGTAAATTGTGTAGATGGGCGCTCGGAGCACTAGGAAACCACAGAGGTAAGTAATGCAGTAGCCCCCAGAGACCAGGAATGCAGGAGTAAACTAGATTTCCCCAGAACTACACCAGAGGATGAAAAGAAGAAAAAGAAGACACCCAGAATAGCCTGCAAGACTTTATCAGTGGATTACCGAAGATGGAGACCTGTGGAGAGAGGGGACCAAGTCCAGAAGTGTCTGTGGAGACCAGGGGGAGTAGGAGATACTACCAACCCAGAGGTACCTTTTGGAGTTGGTCGTCGAAGAAGGAAGACAGGTCAGCACTGCAGCACAGAAGCTAGAGAAGAGTTCCTGATGCGTTCAAAAGGTGGCACATATATCCCACAGGACAGGGACACAGAAGTCGCTGAAGCAGCCCACGCAGCACCACAGAATTTGCTCCCACATCGCTGGAGTCCCAGCAGAGGCCCAGGAGTTGCAGGAGGGAGTGTTGGGGGCTGGACCTACATGTTGCCTGAAGTTCCCCTTGGAGTTGAAGCAAACAGGCCTTGGCAGCTGCAAAGGACGCAGTGCACGGAAGTGCGACAGCTGGTAGAGAGCACCAAGGGGACCCCTCCGGACCACCGCCCGTGATGCAGGACCCAAGCCACTCAGAATGAGGAGAGATCTACGCAGCCGGTTGTTGTTGCAGCCAGGTACCTGCGGATGCAGGGGAGTGATGCCTTCACCCTAAGGGAGATTCCTTCTTCTCCTTGTGCAAGCTGAAGAGCTGTAGTCTTCTGAGTATGCATGGCTGGGGAAATGTTGGAATTCTGGATACAATGTTATAGAAGAGTCTTCTTTGTGAATCTGCAGCTTGTAGGTTCCTCGAGGGTCCAGTTGCGGTTCTGGAGGTCAGAAGTCGAAGCAGAGGTTGCAGAGGAGTCCTCCTGGAATCTTGCAAGCCGAATCTGAAGACCCACCCCAGAGGAAGACCCTATATAGCCCAAAGAGCCCAAGTTCACCTAACCAGGTAACTACCTATCAGAGGATGCCTCTGACGTCACCTGCCTGGCCTGGCCACTCATATGGTCCCAGAGTTCCCTGCCTACCTTGGAATCACGATGGCAGAACACAGGAAACCTCTGGAGGAGCTCTGGGCACCACCCCTGGGGTGCTGATGGACAGGGGAGTGGTCACTCCCCTTTCCATTGTCCAGTTTCGTGTCAGAGCTGGGACTGGGAGGGGTGGTCCCTGAACCGGTGTGGACTGGTTTATGCACAGAGGGCACCAAATGTGCTCTTCAAGCAAACCAGTGGCTTGGGGAGGCTACCCCTCCCAAGCCAGTCTCACCTATTTCCAAAGGGAGAGGATGTTACCTCCCTCTCCCAAAGGAAATACGTTGTTCTGCCTTCCTGGGCTTGATCAGATCAAGCGGCATGAGGGCAAAAACCTGTCTGAGGGGTGGCAGCAGCTGGGCTGCCCGTAAAACGTTGTAAGACTGGTGGTAGCAATGCTGAGGGTCCTCTAGGGAGCCCCCGGAGTGCATGGAATCAAACTTCCAATACTTGCAACAGTATTGCGGTTTGATTCAGACATGTTTGATACCAAACATGCCCAGGTTCGGAGTTACCATAATGTAGCTGGACATAGGTAGTGTATGTCTGGTAAACATATAAAATGTTGTCCCCACACTCACAAAGTCCAGTAAAATGGGGCTGGAGTTCGTAGGGGTACCTCTGCTAGTGCAGGGGGGCCCTCACACACAGGTACCTGCATCCTGTCCTCTGTGCTGAGAGGGCCTACCATAGGGGTGACTTGCAGTGACCTGTAGTGAAACCGGGGGTACGTGCACCTGGTTCATGCAGACTGCAATGGCAGGCCTGCATAACCCTTTGAATGGGCTCTCTATGGGTGGCAGAATAACTGCTGCAGCCCATAGGGATCCCTTGGAACCTCAATGCCCTGGGTACCATATACTAGTGCCTTATATGGGGGGACCAGTATGTCAATTGTGGGAATAAAAGGTTACTAGCAACTACATTTTTAAGAGAGAGCATAATCACTGGGGTCCTGGTTAGCAGGATCCCAGTGAACACAGTCAAACACACTGACAACAGGGAGAAAATGGGGGTAACCATGCTGAGAAAGACGGTACATTCCTACAACAGGGCTAAAAGACACTGACATTGACAATGTCGATAGCTCTTGGCCTGCTGGCTTTGCCAGTGCTTGCTTGTTTTGCCAGTGACTTTGGCACCGTTAGACGAATCTTCACAAAATTTTCAAAACTTATACCTTGGTCAATTCAGCTGCTGCCTTAAAAGTTTCGGGGTGATCCGTCATGTGGGGGCCGAGGAAAAGGGGTCCCAAAACACTTTTTCCCCATTCAATGTCAATGGGATTTTTCACATTTTTGAACATGACTACAGCTTGAACCGCTGAACGGGATTACACCAAATTTGGCAGAAAGCTAGCTCTTGGTCCAGAAAGTGTGCTTTTTGTTTTGGAGAGATTAGAGTTAAAAAAATAAATATATATAGCTATCTAGGGACACAGATCCTCCGTGGATCCAACTGTCCCTGTGCTTATATCTGATTGGCTGCGAACACTTCAACAAGTAAGTGTTGGCAGCTATCTTGGAAATCTGCTTCAGCCGAGTCCCTCAAATAGAGTGGAAAAAAAGAAAAGGGGCCATGGTAGGGTCATCCTGAGCCCCTAGCCTTTGTCTAGGGGTCTCTTACAGACCCCGCTAAGGCTGTTTTTTTTTTTTTTTAAATGCCAGGAAAATCACTCGCCCTGGTGATCGCTACCTCCCCAAGGCAACACAAGATTTTGAAATGGGGGAGGCCCATATGGGCTCCCCAGAGCCCCGGAAACCACCACCTCCCCAGGGCTAAATGTAATCTGAGTGCAGGGAGGGGGGTGCATGGCCCACTCCACAGCCCTGGGGACTGCCACCTCCCTGGGGTGATCACTGAGAAATATGAGGGGGTGGCAAAGCCCCCACACCCCCGGAGACCACCAACTGCCTAGTTCAAAACAATATTTCGATATGCAGGAGACCCCAATGGCCTCCCCCAGAGCCCTGGTGACAGCCACCTTTTGGGGCTAAATGAAATATGCATGCAGTGGGTGCACGTTCCCCCCCCAAACCCCGGGGACCACCACCTTCCCCCACCACCCTGGGTACTGCCACCTCCCCAGGGATGAAATAAAAGAAAGAAGGTGGTCTGTTGCGGACACCAGACCTGGGGACCAAGACCTGCCCAAGACAAATACAATGTTGGGGGGGTGGCCCCCCTCGTGGAGCCATACATGGCTCTGGGGATTGCCACCCCCCCAGGGCCGGCTCCTACTAAGTCCTGGTGTGCCCAAGCAGAAGCAAACATAACTCCACTTTTTGCAGGCTGTAGTAGTCAAACAACTCCTGCTTGCAAAAAGCGGAATTTTCATCTGTTCCCTGCATGCACATATGTGTGCAGGGAAACAGATGAAAACCTTGCTCCTGCAAGCAGGAAACTGCTATTTAAAGCAGCTCCCTGTTTGCAGGAGCAATGCCCGCTTCCGCAGGATGCAAGGAGCCAGCTAGGACCATGAGGCTTTCAGGCTGCCCGCGGTCTTCAGTTGGCAGCAAGCATATTGCTTTTATGCCACTTTGAAGTTATTCCATTGAGAGACCAGTGCAATAACAATAGTCTCTCCATAGAATGACTTAAAAGCGGTACACAGGCAAGATGTTTGGTTGCAAATGTTATAGTTAGGTTTTGTGACACAGCAGAAGAGTCTCTTGGTGCTTACTGTTAAGGCTTTTGGACTGTCACTCAGTAGGTTAAAGGTTCAAGTCCTGGTACCTCATTCAGTGTGTCGGTTTATTTACTAGTATTTTGTCTGTTAAACAGTCCTAGTGATCAAACATTTGTCTTTTTGTATCAAACTAGCAACATCTAAGCTTAAGGTTTATGGCTCTCTCCCTGAAGGTTGAGGGTTCCAGTCTAGGTGTGTCAGCAGTCACATTCCTGTGATAATTACTTTTCAATTGCAAATATTTAAGATGTATACTGAAATACAAGCACACTCTTTTTACTTGACAAATACATTTTTATTTTCAATTTGTCCTAAAATATATCATTCTAAGTATATAATTTATCAAAGTCTAGAAAAACTCTCTAGGTGGTTTCAGGGAGTTGGCTGCAAGGCCGTGCGCGATGCGTGGATGGGTAGTTATAGGGGCTTGTTTGCAAGGCCTGGCTCCATTAAAACCAGGGAGCTATGCTAGGTTGCACAAGTTGTTAAAACAAATATGGGTATTGGGCTCTAGAATTCTAAGAAAATGTTTCGGGAAAGGTCAAGGGCTGAACGGTAAAGGTCAAGACAAAAAGTAAGCAGGTATGATTACATTAGACAAATAAAAATGTTTTAACATGAAAAGTAGGAACCTTCATGAAGGTAAATAAGATGCTTGAAAGGATTTCAAGATTTATATTTGAAAACTAATTTTTTGAAATCTGGGTAGGATCTGATAATTACAGAACTAACCAGCCAACTACAAATAACAGTAGTGCACATTCACTTGACTGTTGCACGCAAGTTTGTGGTGAGCATTTGGGCAAGTAATATGTGCAGCAGGTACTTGAAAGCAGAAAATAGAAACAAATAAACTAATGGCAAGATGTAGACGAGCTCAGAAACTGAGGCAAGTATTAACTGGTAGCCTCAATTCTAAATGGAGGGAGAGACAGTTGTCTGAATGGCCCAATGTTCTGCATATATGCTCTGCTGCTCTGTAACACATCTTGCTTTTGTGATTATGATGTAGATGGCCGAGTTCACTCAGTCGGTTATCACCTGCTGTTACTGTTAACCTGGGGATAGTAAGATGGGAAAAGAACATTTGTCATTACTCATCCATGTTGCTTTTCATCCTACGCCGGAGCAAATTTTGAGAGGGTTGAGAAACTGACCGTCCCACTTTACTTTTTCCACCAAAGAGAGCACTGCTTAGCTGAGTTTGTAGCTTTTTGTGTGTGTGGTTGAGGTGGAAGAACCTTATGGAAACACGTGTTGAAGGGCTCAGTTTGTCCTCTCTGTAATGTGATGGTGGGGTCTACAAAAGAGGACTGCTTTGTGAGTGTCTCCCGGTTTTGCTCGTGGTCATGTGTAGGAGTGCAGTTAGAGAAGTGTGAGGAAACCGTTAGTTTCCACATCTGACTTCACAGAAATGTGAACTGCAGATCTTTTTTTTAGGTTGAGCGTAAGAGTTTGGCATCTTGTATAATTTTAGTATACTTCTTATGGCTTAAAGTGATTTCATTTGTTGGGTGCAGTGCCCTTTAAAAACTCTTGCTCAATAGTGGTCAGTTTTTTTCCCTCCTTTTTCTGTTTCAGAGCAGTGACCAACTATTGTGTTATTCCACCTTGGTTTCTTGATCTGTTGCTGTGAAGGACTATTTTGGTATTTCTTTGGTGCTTCCTTTTCATTGTGGGCTTTTTAGTCTGGTAGCTGCCTGTGTTTTATTGCAGCATTCTGTTCCTTTGATATTCTCTCATGTCATTGACATTTGTTTTGGCTTTATTCCAGTGCTATCCTTGTTTACCTCTGGCTCCTAAAATAAGCTTATTTCACAAAAGAAACACCTGGTCGTTTAGCTCACTGCTCACAAAAGCCACAATATGCTCTTTCTGGTAGAGTGTAGCTAAACCTAGAAGCAAAGATATGATACTTGTTTAGCCTTGCATTGCATCTCGAGTCTCTCCCTCCAGGGCCCCTCCCCGGCAGCACTTCAAACATCGCACACAGGGCATTGCTTATCTCCTTTATTGGGGATATAAATCTACTCAGGCTGCTCTGCTTGTTGAAATGGGAGGCGTGAATGCTTGCAAGACTTTTCATTCTGTTAAAATAAAAATAAAATACTTTTCCAGCCTTATATTCCAATTTCTGTTCATATGTTTATACAATGCGAGGTAGTGCATTCATCTTCTCATCTCTCCACAAGGGCTTGTGATTACTGATGCCCGTAACCAGGATTGACCACCAAAACATTACAGGAAAAGACAAAATTATGAGACAAGGGTTGACCAATTTATGTGGCAAGAAAAGTCCAGTTCTGAATTTACAATGCCAATAGCTCTAACTCAATAAAATGTGAGACCTATTGCATTGCAAATGCTTGTTCTTGGTTGTTACAGAGAAAGAGAGAAATATTGGTAGCTGCAGGCCCTCTCTGTAAGCAGTAAAATGTGGAGAGGGTTTTAGGACAGCAGATTTACTAAATGACTTGCAGTTATTGAGAATCCCATCTCCTTTTGGAAATCCTCAGCTCCCTGCTTCAGCATATCTACAAGCATTTATATTATCATACCCTACCCTGTTGCAGAAAATATGGATTAGAAACTTCATGAACATAAAGCAGGGACTAAAATTCCACATTAGAAGTTATTATGGTTAAACACAATTTGTATAGGTATTTTTATATTAAAAAACAGTCTATGAGTCGCATCTCTTTTATGACGGTGTTCAACAAGCATTTTAAGGTCTATAGGGATTGGAAGTGAAAGGTAGTTTTTGAGGCAATATACCCTACAACATTGTGTATAATCATGTGAAGCGATAAATTATGAAACAAGTAAATACGTTTCCTGGATGTGCTAGACGGATGGATGGATATTAAAGCAATTTATGAGTTAGCTTTGGTTGGTACTCCTTCTTGTTCTTCACTATCCTAATATGACGGCCCAACCAAAGTTTTAATTTGAAATTGTTATTTAATATATTACTATTATAAAGTCCAACGTAGCATTTATCTTTAAGATTCAGACTTTATTTTCATCTCCAATATTCCGCCCTTCTCACAGCTTTTATTGTTCCTTCTACTTCATAGCTCTTCCAGTCATCTCTCAACATTCTATTCCACCCTCCAGTCTCCCACAGCCTGAATGTTCCATGTTCCACCTCCCTCGCAGGGGAGCAGATCATACCATTTCTAGAACCTTAATTACTTATAACTTCTATATTAAATTTCTATCTTAAGTGACATCTACCTTATCTTATAAATGTAAAAACAATACCAAACTATATTACAACACATCTTTCCCCTTATAATAATATGGATGCACAAACTTTCACGGAGATAAATTAACCCCAATTGATGTTATCCTGCTTGTTGTGCACCCTGGTTTATGAACAAAATGTATTATAGTTAACAATTAGAAATGTTGTAGTCTTTGTGCCAACGCGGAGGTCTAGAAAGACGGTTACTTGATTTTCTTTGCAACTCATTGCGAGACAAGTTCTGTAATGACTTTCTCCCTCCGGAGTTTCCATTTAAGATATCAGTATTGTAAGGAGATGTTTGCTTTACAATTCTGTCCATGCTCCAGCATTGGCCATTCTCTAACACCACAACGTTTTTCTTTACCTTCTTTATATAAAATGGACCCATGAACTTGGTTTCTCTCATATTTGATTTTGAATACCCCAAAGGTTTCCTCACGTACACTTGGTCACCCTCTTTCCATTGTTGTTCTTTTACTCCGTATTTAGCATCATATCTTTTTTTATATCTTTCTTGGTGTACTGCTACTTTTAGACTAGTATGCGGAAATTTCTTTACATTTTTCTCTCCTCCCCCTAACCATGATGGAAAAAATGTTGTGCATGGTTTCCGACCACGTAATGCCAAGAACGGAGATATTTTTGTGACCGAATTTGGAGTGGTATGGTATGCCCAAAGCATATCTCTGATAGCATCTTCAATATTCACATGGTTGATACTTGCTAATTGCATACAATCCTTAATCATGCGGTTGGCCCGTTCTGCCAGCCCATTAACTCTGGGGCAATAAAGCGCGGTGGTAAGATGTTTTATACCTAGTGAGTCAAGGAACTGTTTCATCAATACAGATGTCAACTGGACCCCATTGTCCGTTATGAGAATTTCTGGAATTCCCTCTACAGCAAAGATGTCTTTGAGAAAATTGATAACAGAATCGGTGGTAATTAGATTTACAAATTTAGTCGAAATCCAATGGGACTGATAGTCAATTAGTACTATTGCAATTTTTTTTGAAAGACCAAAGTAGTTGAGGGGACCAATAATGTCTAAAGCTAACTTAACCCACGGTTTGTTAGGGATTTGTATAGGGGAGATTGGAGTTTTACAGACCACTTTCGTTTTGTTGCTTAACGCACAGATAGAACATTCCTTGACCTCATTCTCAATCATGGAGTCCATGTTGGGAAACCAAAAATTTTCTCTTACTCTGGCTTTGGTAAGACTTCTCCCTAGATGGCCTTCATGAGCGAGTTTGATGATTTTGGATCTAAGATTTTGAGGAGGTATAATCTTATCATTTCTGAGCAGGAAATTGTTTCTTTCATTAATTTCCAATCTGATTTCCCAAAAATCTTTGATACTATCTTCAAGATCTTTTCTCATAATGGGCCACCCCTCTTTAGCCTTCACTTTCAAAAGTGACAAGGTATCATCTTGTTGGTAAGCTGTTTCCCATTCATCATTACTAATTGAGGGTAATTCAACTAATAGAATGGGAGATTCAGTAGTTTCCACATCTTCCTTGGTGTCTAAAGGAACTCTGGAAAGAAAGTCTGCTGCAGTGTTTCTATTGCCAGGGAGGTAATCAACTCTAAAACAAAAGTTTTCTAGACCCAAAATCCATCTGGCAATTCTTGGTGTGCTATTGTTGAAACCTTTGGTAGAGAACACATAAACCAGAGGTTTATGATCGGTACGCAAAATGAATTGTGTGCCCCATAAGAAAAATTTAAAATGTTTAATGGCCCAAAAACATGCTAAGGCTTCTCTCTCTATTACAGAGTAATTGGTCTCTGCTTGACTTAAAGCCCTAGATGCAAAAGCTACTATTCTTTCTTTTCCATCAATGATTTGAGATAAGGTAGCACCTAACCCTAACTTGCTTGCATCGGTCGTGAGCATTGTTTTCCGCATATGGTCGAAGTTACAAAGATAGGGAGCTTCCACTATGGCCAGTTTAATTTGTCTGAAAGCACGATCATGACAATCGGACCAATTAAAGGGTACGTGTTTTTTTAGTAATTCTCGGAGTTCACATGAAATTGAAGAAAAATTCTTTACATATTTTGACATAAATTCTGCAAGGCCAAGGAATGACCTCAATTCATCTTTGGTTTTTGGGGCTTCTACTCTTTTCACGGCGTCTACAAGGGATATTTTAGGTTTAAAACCATCTTTGGAAATAACATGCCCTAAGTATTCGACAGAATTTACTCCCAAGCGGCACTTTTCTTTCTTTAAAGTGAGGCCAGCTGCTTTCAATTTTCCAAGAACCATTCTAACATTTTTATTGTGTTCTTCTTCCGTAGCTCCATAAATAAGGACATCGTCCTGAAAGCATAGGGTTTTAGGGAGATCACCTAAGATGCCTTGCATAATTTTCTGAAAAACAGCGGCTGCTGATGCGAGCCCGAAAGGCATCCTATTAAACATAAAGGAGCCAAATGGGGTGGTGAATGCAGTGAGCCATTTGGATTCAGGATGCAGCTCCACCTGGTGATAGGCACTCGAGAGATCTAAAACTGAAAAGAATGTTGCTTCCCCCATAGTGCTTAATATTTCGTGTATTCTGGGGAGAGGATATCTTTCAACCCAAATATTCTTATTTAAGTCTCTTAAATCTACACAAATTCTAATATCATTACAATTACTCTTCTTGGCAATAACAATAGGTGCCAACCACTCTGAGCACTCAATGGATTGGATTATGCCTAGGGTCTCCAATCGGTTCAACTCTTTCTTGACGGCATCTTTTAGTAAGAGCGGAATGGGCCTGGTCTTGTGTATTACAGGCTTGGACCTGGGTTTGAGTTTGATCTTATGTTGGAAATCTTTTAGTATGCCCAGTTTTTCACAAAATATCTCTGGAAATTCTTGAAAAAACAATTCACTTGATTTAGTGTTGTCAATGCATAATACTTGCTCTGGGTTGTTTGGGTCTAGTTTAATTTCTAGTTCCTTTTGGTGCTGCCATCCCAGCAAATTGGAACCTTCTTCTACCACATAAATCTTTCCAATTGTGGATCGACCCTTGAAGGAAATAATGCCTCTAAACATACCCTTTAAACTAATAGGATCCCTGTTGTACCCTTTAGGATTAATATCCGGTTTTGATAGTTCAATACTTTTACCACTATCTACTCTACTTGAATCAAAGGCATTTATAATCGTGAACGGTGAGCACGAATCTGCGTACACTCTTGTCTTTGTGTCATTAATCGTTATGGTACATACAGGATATTGGACAGAATTATTACTATCCGGATTTATCTGCAGAATTATCTTCTTTACTGACTGGGAATTTTCTTCCAATTTCTTGCTGTCAGTGGATTTGGTAGTGTCTTTGCATACCCTGGCGAAATGTCCTCTTTTATTGCATTTTCTACAAATTGCCGACTTGGCTTGGCAAGAGGCAGAATTAGCCAGATGATTGCTGCTCCCACAACGAAAACATGACAGATTAATTCTATTGTTTCCATACTTCTGGAGTTGTTTCTCATAGCCTTTAATTTTGAAAATTTTGTCTTCTCTTGCTTCATTTGTAATTTCATTCACATTATCCTCAGTAAGTGGGGATCTGATTTCTTGTAAGCATATTTCAGTATGTTCTATAGATTTTGCAACCTCTATTGCTTCCTGTAAATTAGGTTGCTTTTGTAAAAGCTTCTCTTGTATCTTTACATTGTTAGTGCATCGCACTAATTGATCTCTAATGAGAGAATCGTTCAGATCTCCAAACTCACACAGAGTACATAAACCTCTCAATGCAGCAATATAATTAATTACTGTTTCTTGTTTTCCCTGACATCTAGAAAAGAATTTGTGTCGTTCAAGTACGACGTTGACCCTGTCTCCAAATTGTTTTTCAAGTTTTAAATATGTTGTAACATATTCATCCTGAGCTTGTCCATCAGGAATGTTAGGTTCAGGAAGGGATTCATAAATTTTCCTACCATGTGTCCCCAAATTGTGTAGTAAGATGTGTTGCTTTCTGATAGGATTGAATTTATCCCCCCCAATTGCTATCAGGTAAGACTCAAAAATCTTAAACCAATCCTTCCATGGAACATTTGGTTCCCCCATTTCATTTAAGAATGGAATTGGTTGGGACATCCCTGCAGCAGCCATTGTACCTATATAATTTTTTTTTAATTAGTTTATTAATTAGACTAATAACCTTGAAAATTAATTTCTTTTCACCCTGTAATTATACCATATGAAAAGTACTATAGTAAATTAAACATGTATTTTATATCAGGTAAATAAGGAAGTAATACTGGAAATTAGAGAAAAAGTCCTTAAGTATAGTTACTTGAGATACACAATGTTCACAATATTGCCAACCGTTAGTGCTATTTAACGTTAACATTAGCTAAGTCTGTCAGCATTTTTCTTCTAGAAGCGCTAGGCATTTGTTAACATGACACGTTTGAGCAGAAAGCTGTGCCTGTCAGTGTGATTCTTAACAGGCCACACTGAAAGAGCGCTCTTGACAGGCCAAAATAATGCTGGTGAAATGCTGGAGTGAATTGTTACTGAGGCGGTAATGCGGCACAGATGAGGAGCGCAGCTTAGAGACACCTGACAGGAGCACGGCTTCGGCTCTTTATGTGCAGAAAGCTGTGCCTGTCAGCGTGATTCATGACAGGCCGGAGACACGTTGAGAGAATGCTGTCTCCGTCAGCGCGGCTCGTGAAAATAATGCCGGTACTTGGTTTCTGACAGGCGGCAGCGCGGCACAAATGAGTATCACGGCTTCGTGACTCTTCGGAACTTTATGTGTAGAAAGCTGTTGACAGGCCAAAATAATGCTGATGAAATGTTGAAGTGAATTGTTACTGAGGTGGTAATGCGGCAAAGATGAGGAGCGCAGCTTAGAGTCACCTGACAGGAGCACGGCTTCGGCTCTTTATGTGCAGAAAGCTGTGCCTGTCAGCGTGATTCATGACAGGCTGGAGACACGCTGAGAGAATGCTGTCTCCGTCAGCGCGGCTCGTGAAAATAATGCCGGTACTTGGTTTCTGACAGGCGGCAGCGCGGCACAATTGAGTATCGCAGCTTCGTGACTCTTCGGATCTTTATGTGTAGAAAGCTGTGCCTGTCAGCGTGGTACCGTGACAGGTCGGAGACACGTTGAAAGAGTGATGTCTCCGTCAGCGCGGCTTCACTAGATCGATAGAGTGTTTAAAATGTAGCGCGCCAGAAATGTCACCGAGAGGGCGAAGAAATGCTGAAGGAACGTTTACTTGTTGTGCTTCATAGCCACATAGAGGAGGAAGACAAAGTGCACCCGTAGCTGATTTTACTTCTTACACTCACTGTGGTTCACCGTGGTTGCAAGCACTCGTAAAGAGGAATTGTTCCATATAAAGGCAGATACCGCAGTAGATTATATTTCTTTCACTCGCGGGAAAACATGAAGAGACTTCTTCAACAATTAGACGTAGGAATCGGGTTCAGAATAGTAGACGAGGTTGATTATTTGAAGTACCTGAAAGGGGTGGAGATGAAAGTGCCCCCTCACGCACTAACTCGTCGCCAGTATTATAAAGTCCAACGTAGCATTTATCTTTAAGATTCAGACTTTATTTTCATCTCCAATATTCCGCCCTTCTCACAGCTTTTATTGTTCCTTCTACTTCATAGCTCTTCCAGTCATCTCTCAACATTCTATTCCACCCTCCAGTCTCCCACAGCCTGAATGTTCCATGTTCCACCTCCCTCGCAGGGGAGCAGATCATACCATTTCTAGAACCTTAATTACTTATAACTTCTATATTAAATTTCTATCTTAAGTGACATCTACCTTATCTTATAAATGTAAAAACAATACCAAACTATATTACAACAATTACATTAAATGATACACCATGTGAATACTTTGAGAGGACTTGCCAAAGAGATATAGCTGTATCTTATGTCTTAACTTGTGATTTAGTGATTATATTTATAATGTACAAAGAGAATAGCACTCTTTTCTCTTTATTTTTTCATTACTAATTTCCAGTTTTTCTCCATTCCAGATTTTACATGTTTGAGTTCGTTGGTTAATGCTTGGGAAAAAACCTTTACTGAGAGAAGTTCATCTGCATTTGTTCAAGTTCCCCTGAAGAAAAGTCCTTCAAAAAAGAAAACTGGACATCCCCACACAGCTTCCAATCTATACTCAGTGAGAAATGGTTCGAATAGCCATCTACCTACTACAGATTCAGAGACCAGTTCTGATGAAAACAATACATTGATGGTTAAAGAAAAGTGTTTACAGTCCACAGTTTTGAGTGATCCTAAAGAACCTCTTGCAAGTTTTGGGGTGGGGTCGCACACAACGATGGGGAAGAGCCTCCCTTCCAGCACCATAAATTTAGAAAATGTTACAAGAAACATTCCAGACTTCAACTTAGGGACTTCGAGTGATCTCTCTCTTCTTAATACCGTGGACAATTGTCCTTTTGACCTGTGTCATGTCTTGTTATCACTGTTGGAAAAAATTTGTATAATTGATGTGAATTTGAATCGTAATTCTCCATTGGTAGCCAGTGTGGTACCAACCTTAACAGATTTCCTGTCTGGGTTTGGAGATGGTTACAACATTGGTGACTTTACAGAAGCTGAAATGGTTTCTGCTGGCTGGACAGAAGAGCCAGTAGCATTAGTCAGGCGGATGATACTTCGAACAGTGTTGCATCTAATGTCTTTTAATGTTATGAGCTCGCAAAACATGCCTCGTGATTTTAGAAAAAATATGACTAATTTGCTGAGATCAACTTTAAAAATCAAAGCATATTTGGAAGAACAGTCTTATCTTTTTACTGCAAGAAAAAGTCAAATCTTAGAGGGAAGTCCGCAGAATTTCACGGTTTCCAAATGCCGTCACATATGCCTTTTGTTCTCTGAGCTTTTGGAAGGCATTTTACAAACTTTGTTTTGTTGTCTGCAGACTGCTTCATCAAATCCTTTCTGTTTCAGCCAAGCCATAGATCTAGTTCATGAGTTTATACAACTCCAGGGGCTTGATCTCCTTGAAACAGCAGTGCTGCAAATGGAATGGTTATCTGCAAGAGATGAAGATCCTTTCATTCAGCCTTCAGAACATGTTACATTTTTGATTTCCTGCATCATAAAAATAATCGGTACAATCAAAAAAGTGAAAGCAGAACAACTACATCAAACCATGTGTACAAGAAGAAGACATAGACGATGTGAATATTCACATTTTATGCACCACCACAGAGATCTTTCAGGTCTACCAGTGTCTGCTTTTAGAAATCAAGCTTTCAAAAACTCTTTTGGGGAAATTGGTAATGGAGATTTGTGCTATCCCGACCGATGTTGCTGTATTGCTGTATGTGCACAGCAATGTCTGCGCCTACTTCAACGTGTTTCTCTGACTAGCACATACATGCAGCTTCTTTCAGGTATTCATGATGTGGGAATTTGCTGCTGCATGGACCCCAAGACTGTCATTGCTCCACTTCTTCATGTATTGAAGTTGCCCATACTGAAAAATGTTCAAAATCGTATTGTGGATATACTTAACAAACTCCTCTTAGATCAGTTAGGTGGTGGAGACGTTTCTACAAAAATAAAGCCTGCAGCTTGCAACATTTGTACCATTGACATTGATCAACTTGCTGAATTTGAAGATTTTCATGAAACAGCCACAGACGTTGAGCCACCAGCAAGCTCGTCTTCTCAGAGGTTCCAAGGAATCTTGCCTAATAGTGGTCCTGGTGACTTATTATTGAAGTGGGATGCCTTGCAGACTTATCAGACTGTTGTGTTCGGTGATGACAACCAGCTCAGTGAGCAAATTTCAAGCCACATTTGCCACTTGGTTTTTAAAGGAAATCCTCTTTTTCAGCGGAAGCTTTATATTTACATATTTAAACCAGTTCTCCAAAGAGGAGTTGAATTAGTTCACCAATCACAGCTGCTCAATGTAAATATGTCCTGTGCAAATATATGCAGATATCACAGCAAGTGTTCACCTCCAGAAGTGCTGCAAACGTATTTGCAAATGTTGCCCACATTACTTCAATTCAGGTTTGAGAATTCCTTTTACCTTTTTAGCATATTTACTGAGGATTTAATGTGCTCCACAATTTATAGATTGTGGCACTAACTTTAATTTAATGTACAGTTTAACATGAAGATAGTGCTAGTTTGATTGCAAAGCATTGTATTGAAAGCTGAATTGCGACCCTCAAATTGTTTGAATTAAAATGCCCAAAGGCTAAGTAATTGTCGGTCACTGTGTTATAAAAATAACTTGAGCATCTTATTTACCTGTTTTACATAGTGACCTGTTCCACAAGTAGTATTAGGGCGGCTTACAATGAAATTGAATGTAATACATGACAATAGCAAAACTGTATAGCAGGGTTACAATAACCTAGTAGGAGTCGTTCAAAGTTATGTGAGACAGTAAAGGAAGAAAGATACAGAGGTGAAGCACTTTTTTTTTTTTTGGGGTGACGGGGGAATGGGTTAATTCAGGTAAATGTAGAAGAGGTTTGTATTCAGATATTTTCTAAAGGAAACCAGAGAGGGGTTTGTTCTCAGATCAAGAGGAGTTCCAGGCAGAGGTGGCGCACTGGACAATGAGTGTTTCTGAAAAATACGTTTTAAGCCAGGGAACTTCAGCTAGTATGGCTTTTCCACTATGACGTTCTCAAGTATTCTTTGGATTCCTGGGAAGGCAAGGAAGTTGGCAAAGTATGAAGGTTTGTCCATGGACAAGGCTTTATCAGTAAGGCAGAATAGTTTAGGTTTAAATCTTTCTATTTAGCTCCCGACATGGGAAATGGGTAACATCTTGCACAGAATCACTCACAGATTCACTAACCTATCAATCCTATGACCCCTTGTAGGAAGTTGGCTCTGTATGTGCTATTTCAAAGTAGGGAATACCATGCACAGAGTCCAAGGGTTCCCCTTAGAGGTAAGATAGTGGCAAAAAGAGATAATACTAATGCTCTATTTTGTGGTAGTGTGGTCGAGCAGTAGGCTTATCCAAGGAGTAGTGTTAAGCATTTGTTGTACATACACATAGACAATAAATGAGGTACACACACTCAGAGACAAATCCAGCCAATAGGTTTTTATATAGAAAAATATATTTTCTTAGTTTATTTTAAGAACCACAGGTTCAAATTCTACATGTAATATCTCATTCGAAAGGTATTGCAGGTAAGTACTTTAGGAACTTCAAATCATAAAAATTGCATGTATACTTTACAAGTTATTGACAAATAGCTGTTTTAAAAGTGGACACTTAGTGCAATTTTCACAGTTCCTGGGGGAGGTAAGTTTTTGTTAGTTTTACCAGGTAAGTAAGACACTTACAGGGCTTAGTTCTTGGTCCAAGGTAGCCCACCGTTGGGGGTTCAGAGCAACCCCAAAGTCACCACACCAGCAGCTCAGGGCCGGTCAGGTGCAGAGTTCGAAGTGGTGCCCAAAACACATAGGCTAGAATGGAGAGAAGGGGGTGCCCCGGTTCCGGTCTGTTTGCAGGTAAGTACCCGCGTCTTCGGAGGGCAGACCAGGGGGGTTTTGTAGGGCACCGGGGGGGACACAAGTCCACACAGAAATTTCACCCTCAGCGGCGCGGGGGCGGCCGGGTGCAGTGTAGAAACAAGCGTCGGGTTCGCAATGTTAGTCTATGAGAGATCTCGGGATCTCTTCAGCGCTGCAGGCAGGCAAGGGGGGGATTCCTCGGGGAAACCTCCACTTGGACAAGGGAGAGGGACTCCTGGGGGTCACTTCTCCAGTGAAAGTCCGGTCCTTCAGGTCCTGGGGGCTGCGGGTGCAGGGTCTCTCCCAGGCGTCGGGACTTTAGATTCAAAGAGTCGTGGTCAGGGGAAGCCTCGGGATTCCCTCTGCAGGCGGCGCTGTGGGGGCTCAGGGGGGACAGGTTTTGGTACTCAGTCGTAGAGTAGTCCGGGGGTCCTCCCTGAGGTGTTGGTTCTCCACCAGCCGAGTCGGGGTCGCCGGGTGCAGTGTTGCAAGTCTCACGCTTCTTGCGGGGAGCTTGCAGGGTTCTTTAAAGCTGCTGGAAACAAAGTTGCAGCTTTTCTTGGAGCAGGTCCGCTGTCCTCGGGAGTTTCTTGTCTTTTCGAAGCAGGGGCAGTCCTCAGAGGATGTCGAGGTCGCTGGTCCCTTTGGAAGGCGTCGCTGGAGCAGGATCTTTGGAAGGCAGGAGACAGGCCGGTGAGTTTCTGGAGCCAAGGCAGTTGTCGTCTTCTGGTCTTCCGCTGCAGGGGTTTTCAGCTAGGCAGTCCTTCTTCTTGTAGTTGCAGGAATCTAATTTTCTAGGGTTCAGGGTAGCCCTTAAATACTAAATTTAAGGGCGTGTTTAGGTCTGGGGGGTTAGTAGCCAATGGCTACTAGCCCTGAGGGTGGGTACACCCTCTTTGTGCCTCCTCCCAAGGGGAGGGGGTCACAATCCTAACCCTATTGGGGGAATCCTCCATCTGCAAGATGGAGGATTTCTAAAAGTTAGAGTCACCTCAGCTCAGGACACCTTAGGGGCTGTCCTGACTGGCCAGTGACTCCTCCTTGTTATTCTCATTATTTTCTCCGGCCTTGCCGCCAAAAGTGGGGCCTGGCCGGAGGGGGCGGGCAACTCCACTAGCTGGAGTGTCCTGCTGGGTTGGCACAAAGGAGGTGAGCCTTTGAGGCTCACCGCCAGGTGTGACAATTCCTGCCTGGGGGAAGTGTTAGCATCTCCACCCAGTGCAGGCTTTGTTACTGGCCTCAGAGTGACAAAGGCACTCTCCCCATGGGGCCAGCAACATGTCTCGGTTTGTGGCAGGCTGCTAAAACTAGTCAGCCTACACAGATAGTCGGTTAAGTTTCAGGGGGCACCTCTAAGGTGCCCTCTGGGGTGTATTTTACAATAAAATGTACACTGGCATCAGTGTGCATTTATTGTGCTGAGAAGTTTGATACCAAACTTCCCAGTTTTCAGTGTAGCCATTATGGTGCTGTGGAGTTCGTGTTTGACAGACTCCCAGACCATATACTCTTATGGCTACCCTGCACTTACAATGTCTAAGGTTTTGTTTAGACACTGTAGGGGTACCATGCTCATGCACTGGTACCCTCACCTATGGTATAGTGCACCCTGCCTTAGGGCTGTAAGGCCTGCTAGAGGGGTGTCTTACCTATACTGCATAGGCAGTGAGAGGCTGGCATGGCACCCTGAGGGGAGTGCCATGTCGACTTACTCGTTTTGTCCTCACTAGCACACACAAGCTGGCAAGCAGTGTGTCTGTGCTGAGTGAGAGGTCTCCAGGGTGGCATAAGACATGCTGCAGCCCTTAGAGACCTTCCTTGGCATCAGGGCCCTTGGTACTAGAAGTACCAGTTACAAGGGACTTATCTGGATGCCAGGGTCTGCCAATTGTGGATACAAAAGTACAGGTTTAGGGAAAGAACACTGGTGCTGGGGCCTGGTTAGCAGGCCTCAGCACACTTTCAATTGTAAACATAGCATCAGCAAAGGCAAAAAGTCAGGGGGCAACCATGCCAAGGAGGCATTTCCTTACACAACCCCCCCCCAAACGAAAGAGGATGAGACTAACCTTTCCCAAGAGAGTCTTCATTTTCTAAGTGGAAGAACCTGGAAAGGCCATCTGCATTGGCATGGGCAGTCCCAGGTCTGTGTTCCACTATAAAGTCCATTCCCTGTAGGGAGATGGACCACCTCAACAGTTTAGGATTTTCACCTTTCATTTGCATCAGCCATTTGAGAGGTCTGTGGTCAGTTTGAACTAGGAAGTGAGTCCCAAAGAGGTATGGTCTCAGCTTCTTCAGGGACCAAACCACAGCAAAGGCCTCCCTCTCAATGGCACTCCAACGCTGCTCCCTGGGGAGTAACCTCCTGCTAATGAAAGCAACAGGCTGGTCAAGGCCATCATCATTTGTTTGGGACAAAACTGCCCCTATCCCATGTTCAGAGGCATCAGTCTGCACAATGAACTGCTTAGAATAATCTGGAGCTTTTAGAACTGGTGCTGAGCACATTGCTTGTTTCAGGGTGTCAAAGGCCTGTTGGCATTCCACAGTCCAGTTCACTTTCTTGGGCATTTTCTTGGAGGTGAGTTCAGTGAGGGCTGTCACAATGGATCCATATCCCTTCACAAACCTCCTGTAATACCCAGTCAAGCCAAGGAATGCCCTGACTTGAGTCTGGGTTTTTGGAGCTACCCAGTCCAGAATAGTCTGGATCTTGGGTTGGAGTGGCTGAACTTGGCCTCCACCTACAAGGTGTCCCAAGTAAACCACAGTTCCCTGCCCTATCTGGCATTTGGATGCCTTGATAGAGAGGCCTGCAGATTGCAGAGCCTTCAAAACCTTCTTCAGGTGGACCAGGTGATCCTGCCAGGTGGAGCTAAAGACAGCAATATCATCAAGATAAGCTGTGCTAAAGGACTCCAAGCCAGCAAGGACTTGATTCACCAACCTTTGGAAGGTGGCAGGGGCATTCTTTAAACCAAAGGGCATAACAGTAAACTGATAATGCCAATCAGGTGTGGAGAATGCTGTCTTTTCTTTTGCTCCAGGTGCCATTTTTATTTGCCAGTACCCTGCTGTCAAGTCAAAGGTACTTAGAAATTTGGCAGCACCTAATTTATCAATGAGCTCATCAGCTCTTGGAATTGGATGGGCATCTGTTTTGGTGACAGAATTGAGCCCTCTGTAGTCCACACAAAACCTCATCTCTTTCTTTCCATCTTTGGTGTGAGGTTTGGGGACTAAGACCACTGGGCTAGCCCAGGGGCTGTCAGAGCGCTCAATTACTCCCAATTCCAGCATCTTGTGGACTTCCACCTTGATGCTTTCTTTAACATGGTCAGATTGTCTAAAGATTTTGTTCTTGACAGGCATGCTGTCTCCTGTGTCCACATCATGGGTACACAGGTGTGTCTGACCAGGGGTTAAGGAGAAGAGTTCAGGAAACTGTTGTAGGACTCTCCTACAATCAGCTTGCTGTTGGCCAGAGAGGGTGTCTGAGTAGATCACTCCATCTACTGTACCATCTTTTGGGTCTGATGACAGAAGATCAGGGAGAGGCTCACTCTCTGCCTCCTGATCCTCATCTGTTACCATCAACAGATTGACATCAGCCCTGTCGTGGAAGAGCTTAAGGCGGTTTACATGGATCACCCTCTTGGGGCTCCTGCTTGTGCCCAGGTCCACCAAGTAGGTGACCTGACTCTTCCTCTCTAGTACTGGGTAAGGGCCACTCCATTTGTCCTGGAGTGCCCTGGGAGCCACAGGCTCCAGAACCCAGACTTTCTGCCCTGGTTGGAACTCAACCAGTGCAGCCTTTTGGTCATACCAAAACTTCTGGAGCTGTTGGCTGGCCTCAAGGTTTTTGGTTGCCTTTTCCATGTACTCTGCCATTCTAGAGCGAAGGCCAAGTACATAGTCCACTATGTCCTGTTTAGGCTCATGGAGAGGTCTCTCCCAGCCTTCTTTAACAAGGGCAAGTGGTCCCCTTACAGGATGACCAAACAGAAGTTCAAAGGGTGAGAATCCTACTCCCTTCTGTGGCACCTCTCTGTAAGCGAAAAGCAGACATGGTAAGAGGACATCCCATCTCCTTTTGAGCTTTTCTGGGAGCCCCATGATCATGCCTTTTAATGTCTTGTTGAATCTCTCAACCAAGCCATTAGTTTGTGGATGGTATGGTGTAGTGAATTTATAAGTCACTCCACACTCATTCCACATGTGCTTTAGGTATGCTGACATGAAGTTGGTACCTCTGTCAGACACCACCTCCTTAGGGAAACCCACTCTGGTAAAGATACCAATGAGGGCCTTGGCTACTGCAGGGGCAGTAGTCGACCTAAGGGGAATAGCTTCAGGATACCTGGTAGCATGATCCACTACTACCAGGATATACATATTTCCTGAGGCTGTGGGAGGTTCCAGTGGACCAACTATGTCCACACCCACTCTTTCAAAGGGAACCCCCACCACTGGAAGTGGAATGAGGGGGGCCTTTGGATGCCCACCTGTCTTACCACTGGCTTGACAGGTGGGGCAGGAGAGGCAAAACTCCTTAACCATGTTGGACATATTGGGCCAGTAGAAGTGGTTGACTAACCTCTCCCACGTCTTGGTTTGTCCCAAATGTCCAGCAAGGGGAATGTCATGGGCCAATGTTAGGATGAACTCTCTGAACAGCTGAGGCACTACCACTCTCCTAGTGGCACCAGGTTTGGGGTCTCTGGCCTCAGTGTACAGGAGTCCATCTTCCCAATAGACCCTATGCGTTCCATTTTTCTTGCCTTTGGACTCTTCAGCAGCTTGCTGCCTAAGGCCTTCAAGAGAGGGACAGGTTTCTTGTCCCTTACACAGCTCCTCCCTTGAGGGTCCCCCTGGGCCTAAGAGCTCAACCTGGTAAGGTTCAAGCTCCAAAGGCTCAGTTCCCTCAGAGGGCAGAACTTCTTCCTGAGAAGAGAGGTTCCCTTTCTTTTGCTGTGTTGCAGTTGGTTTCCCAACTGACTTTCCTTTCCTCTTGGTAGGCTGGGCCATTCTTCCAGACTCCAGCTCTACTTGTTCACCCTGTGCCTTGCACTGTGCTCTTGTTTTCACACACACCAGTTCAGGGATACCCAGCATTGCTGCATGGGTTTTTAGTTCTACCTCAGCCCATGCTGAGGACTCCAGGTCATTTCCAAGCAGACAGTCCACTGGGATATTTGAGGAGACCACCACCTGTTTCAGGCCATTGACCCCTCCCCATTCTAAAGTAACCATTGCCATGGGATGTACTTTTTTCTGATTGTCAGCGTTGGTGACTGTGTAAGTTTTTCCAGTCAGGTATTGGCCAGGGGAAACCAGTTTCTCTGTCACCATGGTGACACTGGCACCTGTATCCCTCAGGCCCTCTATTCTAGTCCCATTAATTAAGAGTTGCTGTCTGTATTTTTGCATGTTAGGCGGCCAGACAGCTAGTGTGGCTAAATCCACCCCACCCTCAGAAACTAGAGTAGCTTCAGTGTGGACCCTGATTTGCTCTGGGCACACTGTTGATCCCACTTGGAGACTAGCCATACCAGTGTTACCTGGATGGGAGTTTGGAGTGGAACCTTTCTTGGGACAGGCCTTGTCTCCAGTTTGGTGTCCATGCTGTTTACAGCTATGACACCAGGCCTTTTTGGGATCAAAGTTTTTACCCTTGTACCCATTGTTTTGTGAAGAGGTTCTGGGCCCACCCTCCTGTGCAGGTTTTTGGGGGCCTGTAGAAGACTCTTTACTATTTTTAGTTTTGGCTGTCTCATCACTCTTCCCCTGGGGAGTCTTTGTGACCCCTTTCTTTTGGTCACCCCCTGTTGAAGTCTTGGACACCCTTGTCTTGACCCAATGGTCCGCCTTCTTTCCCAATTCTTGGGGAGAAATTGGTCCTAGGTCTACCAGATGCTGATGCAGTTTATCATTGAAACAATTACTCAATAGGTGTTCTTTCACAAATAAATTGTACAGCCCATCATAATTACTTACACCACTGCCTTGAATCCAACCATCTAGTGTTTTCACTGAGTAGTCAACAAAGTCAACCCAGGTCTGGCTCGAGGATTTTTGAGCCCCCCTGAACCTAATCCTGTATTCCTCAGTGGAGAATCCAAAGCCCTCAATCAGGGTACCCTTCATGAGGTCATAAGATTCTGCATCTTTTCCAGAGAGTGTGAGGAGTCTATCCCTACACTTTCCAGTGAACATTTCCCAAAGGAGAGCACCCCAGTGAGATCTGTTCACTTTTCTGGTTACACAAGCCCTCTCAAAAGCTGTGAACCACTTGGTGATGTCATCACCATCTTCAAATTTTGTCACAATCCCTTTGGGGATTTTTAACATGTCAGGAGAATCTCTGACCCTATTTATATTGCTGCCACCATTGATGGGTCCTAGGCCCATCTCTTGTCTTTCCCTTTCTATGGCTAGGAGCTGTCTCTCTAAAGCCAATCTTTTGGCCATCCTGGCTAACAGGAGGTCATCTTCACTGAGAGCATCCTCAGTGATTTCAGAAATGTGGGACCCTCCTGTGAGGGACTCACTATTTCTGACTAACACAGTTGGAGACAGGACTTGAGGGGTCCTGTTCTCCCTATTTAGGACTGGAGGAGGGACATTGGCCTCCAAGTCACTAATTTCTTCCTCTGTGAGGTCATCATCAGAGGGGTTGGCTTTTTCAAACTCTGCCAACAGCTCCTGGAGCTGAATTTTGGTAGGTCTGGAGCCAATGGTTATTTTTTTGATATTACAGAGAGACCTTAGCTCCCTCATCTTAAGATGGAGGTAAGGTGTGGTGTCGAGTTCCACCACCTGCATCTCTGTATCAGACATTATTCTGCTAAGAGTTGGAATACTTTTTAAAGAATCTAAAACTGTTTCTAGAATCTAATTTCAAACTTTTAACAAACTTTTAACTCTAAATGACAATGCTAAACAGGGACTTAACACACAAGGCCCTAGCAGGACTTTTAAGAATTTAGAAAATTTTCAAATTGCAAAAATGAATTTCTAATGACAATTTTGGAATTTGTCGTGTGATCAGGTATTGGCTGAGTAGTCCAGCAAATGCAAAGTCTTGTACCCCACCGCTGATCCACCAATGTAGGAAGTTGGCTCTGTATGTGCTATTTCAAAGTAAGGAATAGCATGCACAGAGTCCAAGGGTTCCCCTTAGAGGTAAGATAGTGGCAAAAAGAGATAATACTAATGCTCTATTTTGTGGTAGTGTGGTCGAGCAGTAGGCTTATCCAAGGAGTAGTGTTAAGCATTTGTTGTACATACACATAGACAATAAATGAGGTACACACACTCAGAGACAAATCCAGCCAATAGGTTTTTATATAGAAAAATATCTTTTCTTAGTTTATTTTAAGAACCACAGGTTCAAATTCTACATGTAATATCTCATTCGAAAGGTATTGCAGGTAAGTACTTTAGGAACTTCAAATCATAAAAATTGCATGTATACTTTACAAGTTATTGACAAATAGCTGTTTTAAAAGTGGACACTTAGTGCAATTTTCACAGTTCCTGGGGGAGGTAAGTTTTTGTTAGTTTTACCAGGTAAGTAAGACACTTACAGGGCTTAGTTCTTGGTCCAAGGTAGCCCACCGTTGGGGGTTCAGAGCAACCCCAAAGTCACCACACCAGCAGCTCAGGGCCGGTCAGGTGCAGAGTTCGAAGTGGTGCCCAAAACACATAGGCTAGAATGGAGAGAAGGGGGTGCCCCGGTTCCGGTCTGTTTGCAGGTAAGTACCCGCGTCTTCGGAGGGCAGACCAGGGGGGTTTTGTAGGGCACCGGGGGGGACACAAGTCCACACAGAAATTTCACCCTCAGCGGCGCGGGGGCGGCCGGGTGCAGTGTAGAAACAAGCGTCGGGTTCGCAATGTTAGTCTATGAGAGATCTCGGGATCTCTTCAGCGCTGCAGGCAGGCAAGGGGGGGATTCCTCGGGGAAACCTCCACTTGGACAAGGGAGAGGGACTCCTGGGGGTCACTTCTCCAGTGAAAGTCCGGTCCTTCAGGTCCTGGGGGCTGCGGGTGCAGGGTCTCTCCCAGGCGTCGGGATTTAGATTCAAAGAGTCGCGGTCAGGGGAAGCCTCGGGATTCCCTCTGCAGGCGGCGCTGTGGGGGCTCAGGGGGGACAGGTTTTGGTACTCACAGTCGTAGAGTAGTCCGGGGGTCCTCCCTGAGGTGTTGGTTCTCCACCAGCCGAGTCGGGGTCGCCGGGTGCAGTGTTGCAAGTCTCACGCTTCTTGCGGGGAGCTTGCAGGGTTCTTTAAAGCTGCTGGAAACAAAGTTGCAGCTTTTCTTGGAGCAGGTCCGCTGTCCTCGGGAGTTTCTTGTCTTTTCGAAGCAGGGGCAGTCCTCAGAGGATGTCGAGGTCGCTGGTCCCTTTGGAAGGCGTCGCTGGAGCAGGATCTTTGGAAGGCAGGAGACAGGCCGGTGAGTTTCTGGAGCCAAGGCAGTTGTCGTCTTCTGGTCTTCCGCTGCAGGGGTTTTCAGCTAGGCAGTCCTTCTTCTTGTAGTTGCAGGAATCTAATTTTCTAGGGTTCAGGGTAGCCCTTAAATACTAAATTTAAGGGCGTGTTTAGGTCTGGGGGGTTAGTAGCCAATGGCTACTAGCCCTGAGGGTGGGTACACCCTCTTTGTGCCTCCTCCCAAGGGGAGGGGGTCACAATCCTAACCCTATTGGGGGAATCCTCCATCTGCAAGATGGAGGATTTCTAAAAGTTAGAGTCACCTCAGCTCAGGACACCTTAGGGGCTGTCCTGACTGGCCAGTGACTCCTCCTTGTTATTCTCATTATTTTCTCCGGCCTTGCCGCCAAAAGTGGGGCCTGGCCGGAGGGGGCGGGCAACTCCACTAGCTGGAGTGTCCTGCTGGGTTGGCACAAAGGAGGTGAGCCTTTGAGGCTCACCGCCAGGTGTGACAATTCCTGCCTGGGGGAAGTGTTAGCATCTCCACCCAGTGCAGGCTTTGTTACTGGCCTCAGAGTGACAAAGGCACTCTCCCCATGGGGCCAGCAACATGTCTCGGTTTGTGGCAGGCTGCTAAAACTAGTCAGCCTACACAGATAGTCGGTTAAGTTTCAGGGGGCACCTCTAAGGTGCCCTCTGGGGTGTATTTTACAATAAAATGTACACTGGCATCAGTGTGCATTTATTGTGCTGAGAAGTTTGATACCAAACTTCCCAGTTTTCAGTGTAGCCATTATGGTGCTGTGGAGTTCGTGTTTGACAGACTCCCAGACCATATACTCTTATGGCTACCCTGCACTTACAATGTCTAAGGTTTTGTTTAGACACTGTAGGGGTACCATGCTCATGCACTGGTACCCTCACCTATGGTATAGTGCACCCTGCCTTAGGGCTGTAAGGCCTGCTAGAGGGGTGTCTTACCTATACTGCATAGGCAGTGAGAGGCTGGCATGGCACCCTGAGGGGAGTGCCATGTCGACTTACTCGTTTTGTCCTCACTAGCACACACAAGCTGGCAAGCAGTGTGTCTGTGCTGAGTGAGAGGTCTCTAGGGTGGCATAAGACATGCTGCAGCCCTTAGAGACCTTCCTTGGCATCAGGGCCCTTGGTACTAGAAGTACCAGTTACAAGGGACTTATCTGGATGCCAGGGTCTGCCAATTGTGGATACAAAAGTACAGGTTTAGGGAAAGAACACTGGTGCTGGGGCCTGGTTAGCAGGCCTCAGCACACTTTCAATTGTAAACATAGCATCAGCAAAGGCAAAAAGTCAGGGGGCAACCATGCCAAGGAGGCATTTCCTTACACCCCTCCTACGCTATATTTCACTCCCTTCCAAAGGAAGGCTGCCAGTCTACTGGTGAACTATGTTACTCCTTGAGACAGCTTTCAGAATCCATTCTAGGGTAAAATGAATCTCCTAATGCTGTGGAGTTTCTTTGGGCAGGTTGTCCACAAAAGCATTAGAGTTCACCTGCGAGAAAGCAAATTACTTGTCTCTGAAGTCTACCCTCACAGGGACGGCAGCCAAGACTGTAATACCACCTGTTGCAAGTTAATGGTTAAATTCCATGAGGGCACTTTTCCTGGAAAGCATTTCTGAATTCAGGTCCTGACTTCTGGGGTTCAGGGGAGCCACCAAAATACTAAATTTAGGGGCATTGTAGCGAGTGCCAGGTGACAGCCAATGAGTTACCTACTTATAATTCCTTCCAAACCAAGAAGGAGGAGTTTAAACAGTGGTGTCCACTTCAGCTCGTCCACCTTAGGGGTGGGACTGGCATGAAGTGGGCTTGCCCCCTAATTTGCCTAATTTTCCCACCTTCCTTGCCCCCAAAAGTGGGGTCAGGACAGGGTTGGTCATCTCACCCAGTTGGAGAGACCTGGGTCTCATTACAAAGGTGGCTAGGCCTTTGAAGCTTCCCAGCCTGGATCGTCCATCCTGCCTGGAGGAGGCATCAACACCCCACCTAGTGCAGGCTTTTGTCTCTGGTCACCTAAAACACTGGCTCTCACCTTAGGGGGTCAGAAACATTGCTAAGGTGGCTGAACTAGTTGGTACCAGTCAGTTAAAACCCTAGTAGCTGGTAGGTTTTCAGGAGGCACCTCTAAGGTGCCCTCTTGGTGCATCTAATGGTAAATCCAATACTGACATCAATGTGGGTTCACCAATACGAGATGTTTGATACATCTTCAGTGAAGCCATCATGTAGCTGGGGAACTCATAGTGACCTGTGCCCAGCACATGTATTTAAAATGGCTTCCCTGGTCACTTACTATATCTGTGGAATCTCAAAAACATAGCAGGGGCATATCTGTTCATGCAGATTTGCCCTTACATGTAATATAATGTGCCCTGCCTTTGGGCTAAAAGGCCTGATAGAGGGGTGACTTAAGTATATAACATGCAGTGTTAGGGGTCATGGCACACAGTTTGTGTGCCATGTTGAGTTTCCAATTTTGGGAGCCCCTTGTCACGCAGCCTGCAATAGCAGTCTGAATTAGGTTGGTGCTGGGTCCCTCATAGAGGCACAAGTTTTGCTGCAGCTCTGAGGGGCCCTTTTCATTATCCATGCCCTAGATACCAGGGACAATTTTCTAGGGACTTATATGGGACCAAAGGGCCTGGTATCAAGTGACCAAGGGTTTTGTTTTAGGAAAGGAACCCTGGCAGTGGGGACCTGGTTGGCAGGGACCCAGTGCTCTTCAGTTGAAGTATCTAAAACCCAGGCAAAAAGTGTGAGAGGGGCAGCAGAAGTGTGTGTGTGTGGTGGGGGTTAATGCTGCCAGAGCCCTGCTCCCTATAACATCTGTTAGGAGACCAGGAGGTATTCACCAGTGCAGCTCAGCATGGGCATTACCCCACATCACAAGTGGAGCAACACTGTTGCACGGTCAGATAAATATTTCCTGAGATGATCAACTCTCTGCAGGTTCCCAGGTCCATTCCTGCAATGAGAAGCCTGTCTAAATGGCTGTATGTGCAGTACATCAGGGACTGACCGGTATATTCATATGTCTCTGGATGAAGTTCACGCCAGCAATTGAGTAACCTCAGATTCTGCATGACTGCAGTTGTGTACCAGCCATGATGGGTGGCGCTCCAGTCCCCATCCAGAATACAATTAAAGTCTCCCATCCATACTAAAGTGGAACCCACACTGTCTTCAAGTAATCCCTGCATTGTGTAATAAAACTGTCATCAACATTGGAATCATAGATAGATGTTGATGATAATGTCCCTACAATCTAGTGTGCCTTGCAAGAGTATATAGTGACCTTCCACTTATGCCTCACTATACACATGACGGAATAGCACCAAGGTGGCTATGCGGATTGCCACACCCTGGCATAGAAAGAGGATGTTCCAGAAAAAAGTTGACCTGCCCATTTTTCGGTAGCTTCTACGCCTCTGAGCCCATCAAATATGTTTCCTGTAAGCAGGCTATTTGGACCCTATGGCGCCAGAGATACGAGTGGACTCTATTGTTCTATGCGGTCCTGTAGAATCCTGACATTCGGTAGTCAGTACCAGTTAGTTAAAACACTAGTAGCTGGCAGGTTTAACTGTAAGTATTGTTAGCCATAGGTATTTGTGGTCCCACCCAAGCCCAGACCCCCCTTCCCTTAGGGAGAGGAGACCAGTGCATCAGCAACCTCTGACTGTGATTCCACAATGGACTCCTCTGAGATTTTGACCTTGTCTGATATCTTCCGTAGATCGGAACAGAGAAAGTTCACCTCGAGAGCCACCTTCTCAAGCTTGCTCTCTAGTGTCAGACGGGAGCCCTGAATAGCCGCTAAAATGTCTGCACATGAGGGCTCCTCTGCCGACGAATCCAGCGCCAATGATGAGCCCTCTGGAAAGTGTTAACAGTGTTGGATGAGAGGATGCAAAGTGGCAATGGCAGCCCCCCCAAAATCCAGCAAGAAGACTCATCCTATGTCTAGTAATGAGATGCGGGCGATAATAGACCCCAACTAGAAAGCAGTGAAGGGAAAGCACTAGATGGTCCAAAGTCCCAACAAGGACAAATGCCCCCTCAGTGGGTCTCCCTGCAGGCTTCACCAACTTTCTTCGCAAGTAGATACCTCTGGCCCAATCGCAGCCTCCTTGTTGCGCTTCTCCCTTCAATAGAAGTGAGGCCCATTGCACATCTGAGACCGGGGCCCTCCCGTCAGCCAGGTTGCGAGGGCCTAGTGTAGAGGAGAGTTCAGCATCACGTTGAGGGCAGGGCAAAGCAGCCTGCAGTCCAGGCTCTAGGTGACCCCGGCAACACACTTTCCAGAGGGACCAGCCCATATATAGCGGGAGAAGCCACCATGCCGCATGTCGTGAACTCTCAGCGGTGCAGCACTGCATCAGGCAACAGTTGGGGGAGGGAGGGAGAAAAACCTGATCTTGGTCGCAGTCTGCCCCCTAAGCTCATCTTGCTCCAAGCAGGTGACAGGTGAGATGTCCCCCAGCGGGTTGCTGAGTGTCACCAATCATGCTGTCCCCTGCAATCCCAACAGGCCCAGCAAGGCCTTCGCTCACTGCTGTGAGGCCCTCTGCCCCTGAGGAAAACCTCCCTCTTGGAGCAGCACTCGTGGCCGGAACACAGCTCAAATGCAGTTGGCTGGGAGCTGAAGGCAATTGTGTAGTCTCCAAGCCGTTAGGGGTGAGGCAGAGCAGGATTCTGCATGATTAGGTGGGGCAACTGCGGAGCCGCTCAGGAATGTGTCCTTCTGGCCATCTTGCTTGGCCACCTACCCGCACCACCAATCCCCCCCGCCCAAATGTTACCTCTTTAACCATTATAGGGAAGTTAAGAAGTTCCTACATCTCTCATTCAAACCAAGCCAGGCCATCCTTATCTAAATAGAGCACAGTGTCTTCAGTTACATATGCTGAACAGGAGAAATACGGAATGCAGGTGTTTATAATATTGTTGAAACACACCCAGGAAATCAATCATTGATTTCGTTATTCAGCTGCCCTCCCCTACTATACCACCTGTCTGTGTGGACTCCCTGTTTGATCTCTGGATCCATGCCAATGTTTTACCTGGCCGGTCTCCCTCTCCAAATTTACTGGCCGATACATGCCATCTACAAACCACCTTATTTTGCTGTCTCCCTGAACACTTTAAGGGTGTTTTAAAATATTAAATAAATAATATGTTGAGGCTCTTTCTGTGCCTCATACTCTTTCTCTAGAAGTTTTAGTTCTTTCCCCAAAGCATACAATTTTGAACATCACCATCTAAGGACACCTGCCCCCTTAAAAATGCATATGCTTTGAATGTAGGCCTCAGACACCTCCCACAGTGTTCTCACCTCTGATACTGAACCCTCATTCTGCTGAAAGTACTCCATTATGCCTTTCCTAATATCAAAGTGGATCATTGGGTCCCTTAACTCTGTCTCCCTAAGCTTTCACTATCCAAACCATTAGCAAAGGAGTAGTATCGTCTAACAGTGGAACTACTGGGAAGAGGTTTCGTAAGGTTCTGTGTAATATTTGTACCTCCCTGACATGCCCCATCAGTGACTGCAAGACTAGTCACAAACCGATTCAAATCCTAGCGTCCTAGACCGATGAGTAGTATGTGTAATTTGCCTTTCTGAGGTATAACACTACACTCTCATGCTTCATCCTTTAGGGGCATCCAGTACATCACACCATGTCATATCCAGGCCCGAAAGATATATGATCACATCACCCCACACCCTGATGGAACTCCATGGGGTCCCCATGCCAGCCTGCCCCATCTTCAAAAGTAGCTGCATCGTTTATAAAGCCATCACAACCAGGACCCCTCTCCTTATCTTGCAGACAAGCTCTCCATGCCTGGTGGTTCTCAGCTAAGGAACCATCAGACTGCAGATTAAGAAGTGTTAAAAAGGAAAACCAAGGCAACAGTCCTTTTCCATCTATGCACCCAGAGTCTGAAATAACATCCCAATATCCCATTAGGACCATCCCAACATTGCTTCAGTTTAGGAAATTGGGTATGGAAATTACATACAGAAATCAGGTGCAGACATTCAAGTGCCATGACCAATGCGATCCTTGCCAGATTCTTTAGGACCAGCCTTTGAGTTCTCCATCCATTTGACTTTGAATATCATTGCTGTTAATCTTATCCTTGGCTGAAAGCTTTTTAGCCTCCCGCTCATCTTCTTTCAAGACACTGCCTCTACAACTCCCTGATTACCCCACATAGGTAGGACAAGGAAACTTTCAGGTGGTATTCCCGAGACTGACTGACTGGGAGGAGTGGGGTTTTATGGAACGGACATCCTTCCAGTTTTACCCATGGTGCAATTCCAAGTATCCTTGGTCAAACCATCATGGCATGTGCAAAGTTGGTCTCTTGTGATAGCAAGGAGAGGCCTCTTGTGACTCCTGCCAAGACCTTTATTGCAAGAACATCTTCACACTGACAAGGAAGGCATTGGTGCATTACAGGGTGCACCAACCCGGCCCGGACGCCTATGATTTCTTTGAGTCTAAAAATTTACTCCGATCCATAAAGGCATGGGCAGGCCCATCAAATCTTCTAGCTGCCCGAGGTAGGAGAGCTAAGGGATGACGTCCTTAGAGGCCTCCTATGTCAAGCCGTAGGATCCCTTGTGCCCAGGCCCAAATAATTGTTTCTCAATATCCATGTCCATGCTTAGGGACCCAATCCTGCTGTTGAAGCAGCAGATTCAGTCTTCTCAAGCTCCTGATTGTCCCCAGACTGAGGCAGTGCACCACTCCTGGGGGAGTTGGGCATCAAGTCTGAAAGTCCAGCATAAAAAGACACCAACCTTCTGGTCTGGCTTCACCAGTGGAGACTGCTTGGTGCAGCGCAAACCTCCACTGAAAGGTTCTGAGCTGCACCACTGGTCGATACCTGGTCATCACTGAGGTGATGAACACCCAGCTTCCGATCTGAAGTAGACACCAAAAGGCCCACTAAGATGAACCTTAGGTCAAGTGGAACCTTTAGCAAGAAGTCTGCAACAGGAGGCAAAATAACCTTTCATCCACCCCTCTACTAGTCATATTGTTGCTCCTAAGTCCAAAAGAAGCAAGTGTTACTCTTGGAGGAGGAAGTCCCTTTTTCAGGATCCTATTCCTCCAGGGCCCAGAAGGGTTAAGGACACTGCTACAAGCCTGTCACCTCCTGTTCATCAACATTCTCCTTCACCACTGCCACTTTTATGCTCTCTCATGCCTCTACAGCCTCATTCTCATCAATTCCCTACTTGCCATCCTCAGGACATGCATTCAATTCGCTAGTGCCCAGGGAAGAGGATGACCCATAAGAGCTCTACAATGTGGATTTCACCATTGAACCGGTGCCCCACCAAACTCTTCTAACTGGTTGACACCACCGATTATCAAGCATAATCCATCGGACCGCCCGCCATCATAAGGGTGAGATGTACATTCTCTGGGACAAGGTGATTTCTTCATGGAGACTCTCACTAACTGAGTGATCAGTGCAGTACCCCCAATGCTTAATGACATGCTGAAATCTGCAACAGCGAATTTTCAGTAGCCGGTACAAACCAGGGGTTGGGAAAAAAATGTACCCTGCTCTAAGCGACCCAGTATACATCAGTGGTCAAGCCCCACCCAACTCACTGACTGTACATACAGCACAGAAACATTCTTTAGTTCAGGCAACAGGTGATGCCTCCTCCGCTTCTAGCAAGCGAGTCTCCAAGGGTGCGGCCTCCCACTGGTTCATCACAAAATCTGTTGGCCTGCTCTCCTGCAATGACAAACGTTACTGGAAGAAAATACAAGACCTTATCACTAGCCTTCCTGAGGCACACCGGAAGAAAGGAGAGGTGCTGGAGGGGAAAATAATTTCCAGTGCGAACAGATGCATCCTGAATGCACAGACGTCAACAGAGGCATTAACACCAGCATCTGTGGCATCACACGTGTCCCTAGATAATGTGGTTTCCAGCCTAAAGTGCAAAAGCACCTTATCTGTGTGCCTTCAGGATACTCAGACCCCCATAGCCTCCTCACAGGTTTGGTATTGATGTAACAGCTGAGGAAAAGACAGAGATAGTCTCAAACGGGGTACCTCAAAGAAGTGGCTCTTCCATTCCCCATGAAAACATCTATTGCAGGGGAGACAGAGACTCTTTGTGTCGCCACATCACCCACAACCCCCACCTGTCATTGGCAATTATATTGTAGGTGGATACTTTTAATAGTACTGGACGCATACTACTTAGAGTTATCCAGTATTGGTATCTTTCATAAATTCACATGCTTGAATCATCCCCGTCGTCAAAGTGGGAGTCCCACAGTACATGAAAAGCAATAAGCACCACGGGCCAGATGTAGCAAAAATTAAAATTGCGACTCGCATTTTGCGAGTTGATGCGACTCGCAAAATGCGAGTCGCAAATTGGAATGCCAGAAAAAAAAGCGATCCGATTTTGCGACTCGCAGCCGAACTCGCAACGCTTTGTGCGAGTCCGCAGTTTGCGAGGTCGCTGTTTGCGAGTGTGCAAAAACGAACTCGCAATTAGCGGGTGGGTGTCGCAAATTGCGAATACCTTCAAAATTGCTTGCAGATGCAGCAGAACACTCCAGAAAGCATACCAGAACACTCTGGAAACACTTCCTGGCACATGATGATGGCATCACAGCCAGGAAGTTAACAAATACACCTGGGAGGAGGGCTCAACAGTGAGCAGTGTCTCTGCCACTCACAGTAGGGTGCTGAGGAGTGGTAGGCACAGCACCATGGACGCAGCAGGGACCAGCCAGGCTGGCAGGAGGGGCAGGAGATCATAGATAACAGCCAGGACAGATTAATGTGGCACATGGCGTTAATGTGCCACATGACTGGTTGGCATTTTCCTGCCCATGGACAATTTCAACTTGTATATAGTTTCTTCATGACATTAATAAAACAGTTATTTTTGTTCCACTTAACAAATGGTTAATAGGTGAGTATGGTGGGAGTTGACACGTACCGTCCAAAATATTGCGTTGCAATATGGTCCCGTCTCAGTCTGCCTTGATTAGCTAGACTCCTATCCCCATGATGGCGATGTGGTTGTTCTTGCTCTTCATCATCAGGATCTGGGTCTGCAGGGGTGAGAGGTAGCCCACGTCGGGTGGCTATGTTGTGGAGGATGGCGCATGCGACCACAATTTTAAAAGCGGTAATGGGGGTGTATTGGAGGGCGCCTCCACTGCGGTGGAGGCATCTGAATCTTGCCTTCAGCAGTCCGAAGGTGCGCTCGATCAGGTTCCTGGTCCTCTTATGCACACTGTTGTGTTGCCTCTCTGATTCAGTTCTGGGTGTTAAAAACGGAGTCATGATCCAAGGCCTGAGAGCATATGCACTGTCACCTGTTGGGCACAAAAGTACACGGTTAGGAAGTCCAGATTGTCGTGCACAGTGACCTGTGTGTATGTCTGCAAGTGTCTGTGGCTCTACCTAGGAGGTAACCGTCTCCAAATTCCCCACGTTCCAGGCGTTGATGTATCCCACTATGCCTAAAAATGTATGAGTCATGGGTACTGCCAGGAAACTTAGCTACGATGTCCGTGATGACATAATGGGCATCACAAACAACCTGTATGTTGAGTGAGTGGGTACACTTCCTGTTGCGGAAAATGTGTTCCAGATTAGCAGGGGGGCATATTTGAATGTGTGTCCCATCTACACACCCTATGACATGAGGAAAGTGGGCAATGCGGTAAAAGTCCAGCTTGGTGCTGTTGATTTCTGCGTCATTCCTTGGTAAGTATATGAAGTGAGACATGTGCGTGACTAAGGCATCTAGGAATGCCCTGAGGAACCTTGACACTGCACTTTGGGATACCCCACCTGCCACGGCAATGACCCCCTGATAGCTCCCTGAGGCCAAGAGGTGCAGTGCGCATAGTACTTGCACATGCGTAGGGATGGCGCAGCCACGCAGAGTCTTGTGTTCTAGCTGTGGTTTCAGTAAATCTATTAATTCTAGAATGGCTGCGCTGCTAAGGCGGTATTTGTCATAGATCTCCTCTTCAGTTTGCTGAAAAAGAGTCTGCCTGGTTCTATATATCTTCTCCTGTCTGTGGCCCCTCCTCCTCCTCTGCTGGGCTGCGTAGACTCTCCTCCTCACTGCTATCAGGTATATCTCCGCCATCTTGAGTAACCCAGATGCCTTCTGGGTCCCCTTTTATACTTTGGTGATGGTTACCACCTGCTCTGAGTTAGTGGTAAATGGGACATGCAAACTGGGCTTTTTGCCACTAGTCGCAATTTGCGAGTTGCAATTGCATAAGGTTTGCGACTCGCAAATTGCGACTTGCAATTTGCGGGTCGCAAAATGGGGTCGCAACGGATGCGACTCGCAAACGGGTCCCATCGCTTTTTGCGAGTCGGAAATGGGCTTTTTGCATCCCATTTCCGATTTTGCACTGTCGCAAATTGCGAATCAGCCAGTTTGCGAGTCGCAAACGTTTGCTACATCTGGCCCCACATTTTTTCCATAGGCTATAATGCTAACCCAAATGACTCATATAGCCTATCTCTGTCCTTTTGTGAAAAGGACCCAAACCTGGCTGCTGGCCAATCATGCACCACCACCCTCTAAAATACTCTCCAGAGAGGCTCTTTCCCTCAGATTTTCTAGCACAAGAGTGCAGACTACGACCTGAGAAGGAAATGCGAGCATCTAAGGGGAGGAGGGTGGGTCGCATGTGAATTTATGAAAGATACCAATACTGGGTAACTGTAGTTACAGGTAAGTAACTTGTTTTCTTATCCAGTATTGGATCTTTCATAAATTCACATGCTTGAATCTGAATAGCCAGCAGTACTCTTAATAAACGTCATGCCCGCCGTGGATGGTGGATGCGAGCATAGAAATCCTCTAACACATATTACCAAACAACCTGCTTATAAATCTTGTATCATGTGCCTCAAACCAATATATATATATATATATATATGTGTGTGTGTGTGTGTGTGTGTGTGTGTATATGTGTATATATATATATATATATATATATATATATATATATATATATATATATATATATATATATAAAAAATTGCATATCAATTATAGACTATTACATATAGAATTATGCCTACACATTAAAGGAAAGATCTCGCCTTAATGAAAAAGATGACGTAGGACCGCTTGTCCAACGAGAGAGTCAGTTCTTTGAGACAACTCCAAACAGTGGTGCTGCGCAAAGTAGTGTGTAGTCTTCCACGTCGCAGCCTGACATTTTTTATCCAAAGAAATTCCCTGAAACACAGCAGCCGATGTGGAGACTGCTCTTGTGGAATGCGCTCTCGGGTGCTTAGTCAATGGTTTTTCTGCTTTTGTGTGGCAAAACTGAATGGTGGATGCAATCCACCGGGCTATGGCGGCCTTAGTGACCGCTGTCCTTGAGCATAAGATACTAGCAGCTGATCAGTCTTCCGCAGCTGCTTAGTATGTTGAAGGTAAAATTTCAGGCATCTCTTGATGTCCAATGAATGCAGAGTCTTTTCTGCGATTGTAGATGGGTTTGGGAAAAAAGTTCTTAATATTACCAGCTCATTCAGGTGAAACGATGAGGGCACCTTAGGAGTGTACCCCGTGTTAGTCCTAAGAAGAACAAAGTCATTTGAAAAAATAAGAAAGGGTTCCTTAATGGTAAAGGCCTGCATACCGCTGACTTTTGTTGGATGTAAGAGCAAGCAGAGTTGCCACCTTCCATGTGATGTATTTGAGATCCGCTCTGTGAATGGGTTCGAATGGGGCTTTCATTAGCTGGGACAGAACTATATTCAGATGCCACTCTGGCGGAGGTGGACGCGTCGGAGGAAAAGTGCGAAAGAGGCCCTTCATGAACTTTTTAATAATTCTGAATGAGCCAAGTGAGGGCATATCCGCTGAGCGTCTATAAGAAGCTGTAGCTGCCAAATGGATCTTAACAGATACGGGACACAGCCCAGCCTTTCAAAGGGTGAGAAGATATGAGAGAATTTGCTCCGGCTCAATCTTTAACGGATGGAAATTGTTCTGTAGGGACCAAACACAAAATATCTTCCATTTGAGTTTGTACGTCTTATTTGTACTGTCCGCTCGTGCCCTGGATAAAATCAGTTTGCATTCCTCATCAATGTTTATACCCTGGAACTCACGGAACTCAGGAGCCGAGCATGTAATTTCAGAGATGCTGGATCTGGAAAGAAGAATTTGACCTTGAGTCTTTGTGAGAAGGTTGTGGTTGCAGGGAAGAAGCATGAGATTGGTCACCGACAGGAGCAGAAGCTTTGTGTACCAATACTACCTGGGCCACCTGGACGGTATGAGTATGATCTTGCAACCCTCCGACTCCTTCTCCCTCAAGAGTCTGGGAATCAATGGGATGGGGGAAAAGCGTATGCAAAGATCCCGGACCATCTCTTCGAAAGAGCATTTCTCCACGACCTCGGGAGTGGATATCGACTGGCGTAGAATTGGCATTTGGCGTTCTGATTGGTGGCAAATAAGTCCAAGGTCGACCGACCCCAGCATCGAAAGACGCTGTCCAGTACACTGTGGTTGAGTTCCCATTCGTGGCAGTTGTCGTCCGTCCTGCTGAGAGAGTCCGTCAGGACGTTGTTGACACCTGGCAGGTGCTCCACTTTGAGGCAAATGTTGTACAGTGTGAGCCAGTCCCAAAGAGATTGAGCTTCTGTTGAAAGGGAGAGAGATCTTTTTCCTCACTGTTTGTTGACATAGAACATGCTTTTTGTGTTGTCTGTACAGACCAACACAGATGACCCTGCAGTCCGTGGAAGGAACACCTTGAGCCTGAGAAAAATTGCTTTTAATTCCAGCAGATTTAGGTGCATTCTTCTCAGCACATCCGACCATCTTCCCTGAATGCGCATGTCCTGTAGATGACCTCCCCAACCTTCCAATGAAGCGTCCGTTGTGATGATGAAGTCTGTCATTGGAGTGAGAAAGGTCAGTCATTGAGAAAGATGGTTGACTTGAGACCACCATTGTAATGTCTTTACTATCCTCGGTGTAACATTTATCAAATCATCGAAGGATCCTTGTGATTAAGTCCATTGCAGCTGTAACGCTTCTTGCAAAGGTCTCATTTTCAACCTTGCCAGATGGACTAGGACGATGGATGAGGAGATCATACCTAGGAGCGACTTGAACAGTCGTACTGAAATGGACCTTCTTCTTGAGACCCTGACAGCCAAGCTGGCTGGTTTCTGCTGTCGTGCCTGTGTGAGGTACGCCTTGTTTTGCTTGTGTTTCGATGGTGTCGAGTTCTGCACCCAAAAAGACTATCCTGCGTGTAGGAAGAGTGTCTGATTTCTGGAAATTCACTGTTAGCCCCAAACTGTGAAATAGTTCTAGGCAGACGTTGTTAGCCTGGGACGCTAGCTGTGATGAAGGAGCTTTTATCAGCCAGTCTTCTGGGTTTGGAAATACCTGAAAACCCCTGTTGCGGAGATAGCCTGCTACTGGGGCAAGACATTTTGTGAAAATTCGTGGCTCTGACTTCAAGCCGAATGGGAGGACTTTGAATTGATAATGGCCACCGGCCACAGTGAAGCGGAGATACCTGCGATGCTTTACATGTATCGGTATGTGGAAATAAGCATCCTGGAGATCCATTGTTGTCATGTAGTCTCCAGGGTTTAAAAGGTGCAGGATATCCCACAGCGCGATCATACAAAAGGATTGTTTCCATAGAAACTTGTTCAACTTCCTGAGGTCTAGGATTGGCCTCCATTCCCCTGACCTCTTTCGTATTAGAATGAACCGGGGGTAGAACCAGAGTCCTCTGTGCTGAACTGGAACCTCCCCTTCGCTTCCTTGGCAAGCATTAGGGAAACCTCCTGCTGAAGCAAGTGCAGATGAAGCGGTTTGGATTTCCCTGGCGGATGGTGTGGTAGTTTTTGTATAAATTCCAGCGGATGACCTTGAGCCACTATATCTAGCACCCATTTGTTCGATGTTATTCTTTTCCACTTCTGGAGGTAATCAGAGATGTTCACTCCCACTTGATGGCTCTGTGAATGCTGTGTAAGCATAGCCAGTGCCTGATAAGAATCATTGCTTTTAAGGTTGATCCCGGGTTTGTGAACTCTGCTTTCTCCTTCCTCCCTGTCTGGCGTATGAGGTGGTGGATGGTTGCCTATGTTGCTGTTGGTAGGTTGGTCTATACTGAGGAAGATTGTACTGCCTGTGGTAGGAACCTCGAAATGCTGTAAACCCCTACCTCTTGCACCCCGAAAGGGCTTCTTTTGGTGCTGCAAAGTAGCTAGGGACCTATCGGTGTCCGTGTCAGCCTTGATGGCCTGTAATGCATCATCCACGTGTTTACCGAAGAGAGACTCTCCGTCGTACGGCATGTCTAGAATTCTGGACTGTACCTCTGGTCTGAAGGAGGTCGCCTTTAACCAACCTTGGCGGCGCAATACAGCCGCTCCCGCCAGCTGGCGAAAACCCATGGAAGCTATAGCCAGGGCGCAGTCAATTATTTCTTCAGAAATATGCTCTCCTTCCTGAAGGATCTTTCGTGTCTTCGACTGCTTGCTTTCCGGGACGAGATCCATGAAAGCATTCATATCTGACCACATCTGACAATCATAGTGACCCAAAATCGCCAGGGAATTTGCTGCACGAACAGTTCTGGCCGACGTGGACGAGAATCTTTTTTCCCACATTATCCAGTTTTCTTCCTTCCTTATCAGGAGGAGTAGATATAGGCGCTGACGGGTTCTTAGAACGCCTTTGGGCAGCTTGGGAGATGAGTCAGGTCTTGGATGAACGGTCAAACATGCCGGAGAGTCCTGTGTTGCTTTATACTTTGTCGAGCTTCTGTGGAACTGGTGGAACAGATGCCGGGTTCTGCATGATCTTGATCCCCTCACCCCAAATGAAGTCTAAGATAGGGCTAGCCCTCACAGACTTTCTTGCTTGTTCGTTAAAGTCATGGAGGAAGCATTCCGACTGTGAGACCAACGTTGGCAAGTGAAAATATGTGGCCGCGCTGTCCATCAAGTTGTGAAAAACACCTGTATCCTCCGGTGGAGAATTTGAAGGACTAGGAGGTGGTGGAGAAGGAGTAGTTACATAGTCATCCCATTCCTCACTAGGATGCTGAGGTGTTGAAATGTCACCTTCTTCCTCATCCCCAGATGTCGAAACCTCATCTCTAGGGGAAGCGGCTAACGTAGACTGTGGGGTCATCGCTGGAGGTGGAGGTATATTCCTTGGTGTAACAGTAGAAGTTGGAAGCGGCGGTTGTGCCTCTGCTGCAGCTGGGAACCTCCTCCTATAATCCTGCAACATTGACTGCAAGTCCAAAATCAAGGGGACAGGCATCTGCACAGTGTCTCTAGGTTGAGGCGGAGGTTCATATTTGCGCCCCTGATGAGAATAATAAGGCTGGTATTGATCGTACTCATCATCATTATGCTCCTCCCGATACTTAACGTGCAATTGGGATGGGCTGTGTGCATCACCAAATGAGCCCACATCTGACTCTTCCCAGTCCAGCAGATGATTAGGCAGCAAGGTTGTCATCTTACTTGATGAAGTATCCTGAGGGTATATAACAGACCTAGACATTGCTGTGATCGTAACTGTAGCCCGAAGCTCAGGAGACCCAGAAGAAACAGGAAAAATATCCTGTTACAGCTACCATTGGCATCGTCGATGGCGTTGACGACGATGGTCCCGTAGACGGAACTAATGTGGATGATGTTTCTATCAACGATGGCCTCGTCGACGGTGGTGTCATCGACGATGGCCTCATCGACGGTGTTGCAGTCAACGGAATTTTCATTGACGATGTCGTCCACAACGATGTTCTCGTTAAACGATGGCGTCAACGTTACCTTCAGCGACAAAGTATTTTCTGGAGCCTTCGTCGACGATGGTTTAATGGAAGGAATAGGAGCCTTCGTCGTCGTCGACTTAAGCTTGATATACACCTTTCTAGAGGTGGAAGGCTCAAATGAAGGAGAACAGTGTGATGACTCCTCCTTTCGACGAGGAGAGGATGGCTCAGATGAAATTGAGCCCTCTACGCCTTTAGCACCTTCTTTATGATGCATTTTTAAACCAAGATTGTATGACAATGTCTTGTGGGGTCTACAGTTCTTGTTTCCATTACCCTTTGTCAGATTCTACTAGCTTCCTCTCCCAATCACCTTTAGTTTCTTTAGGGTATTATAGAAGTTATTCATGATCTTTTTGTACACTTACAATATTGCTTCTTTGACCGGGGGGCTTCACGTATTCTGTCCTCCAGGCGTGAGGATTCTGCCAATTCTGTTGCTTTCTTAATATGGAACACTAGAGTTTGTATGAGCTGTAGAAATCTACAAGGTTTCAGCCTCTGCTAATTGGAACTTCACCCGGTGAGTCTCCAGGTGAATCGCATCTCCCTCAGCCCAGAAATGGCCCAGTTCGAAGATGCCAATTAGGTCCCATTTAGCAAATTCCTCTTATTTTCCAAGTTCCACCAGCAGTTCACCGTCTCACAATGGCATCTCTTTAGTAAGCCTTTCCTTCCACCCTATGTAGGCTGTCACCTCCCTCCAGACTGATACCACTGTCTTTTTGTGAGTGGGCAGATCTTAGGGAGGCCTTTTTCTGTATACTGCAGCAAAGTAGCCTTTGATACCCATCATGTTCCTATCCATTCTCACCGCTAGTTCAGCCTGTGCTACAAAGACCATCATTGATCGTCCCCATTCAGGAGACCCAGTAATATTTATGTCCGACAGAGCTTTTCCCCCGTCATACATTCCACCTGTCAATTTGCTTAATGGGATGCAGGGAGTCCCATACCATAACAATTATAGTTCAGCCTTTGTTTTTTGGGGATTTTTTTTTGTTAAAAAGAACTCAGCCAGAACACCTTAAGGGGTGTTATGGAACACATGCAGAAATCTGGCAAAGACATAATTTTGAACATGGCCGCCCTGCCCAGAAGGGATAGCGACAAGGCTGGCTAATGTTGGACATCACTTCTAAATTTATTGAGGAAAGGGTAGAGGTTTTGTTCAAGGAATACCTCCGTCTTGGTTATTGGAACACCTCGGTCTTCTTGGTTACATGTATACCCAGATATCTAACCCTCAATGCCACAATAGGCATCCTACAATCAATCTGCAGTTTTGGTATTCTACTTGAGAAACGGCCCTTGAGGCCGGACCTTCTCAGTCTGCATCGGGGTCATTTCAGACACCTACACCACTAACTTCTCAGCCTAGCAACTTGGTACCTGAGTCCTAGTATTTGGGTACTACAAGTGCCCATATAAGTGCATGGTCATTCTCCACTAAGCATGCACACCAATTACAGTTGCTTGTTATGTGGAAAAGATTTGTCCACTACTGCAATAATAAACACACAGATACCCTCAATATCTCTGCAGGTAATATAATTTGATACCTGTTGTTACATCTCGTAAAGACTGGGTTAGTGTACACTTCATTTGTCCCTGGCTGGAGTGACAGCATACATGCAGAAACAGGAACACATGTCTGTTTTCATAATACCGGTTGTTATGGCTTTCATGTAAGGCCTCAAGACAGTCAAAGCTCCCAAAATGCCTCCAGTCCTCATTTGAAACTTAAATGTAGTTCTCCCATGGCTCATGGTCTCACCTTTTCAACCTCTCTACTCTGATCTACGATTTTGTAAAGGAAGGTGCCCCCATGGTATCAGCCACCTCCTCAGACTCATCAATGAGTTTCAGTTTTTACCATAGAGGAGCCTTTCACTCACTCCATAAGGACAGGGTGGTCCTTACAATCAATCTTAATCTCTACCTAAGGTTCTTTGACCTTTGCACATTGATCAAACTATTGTGTTGCCCTTCTTCCCACATCTAGACTCCTTAGCAGAAATTACTTCCCACACACACTAGATCTTAAAAGGGTGCACATGTGTTACATTGAGAGGGCAAAGTCCTTCCACAAAACAACTTTCTGTAACTTGCTTGAATCATCCCACTTCACAGATGAGCTTCACTGGGACAGCCCATTTCCAAGTTGAGCAATGCAAGATGGATTAATAAATGCATACAAATTTGTTACTCCAAAGCCAGGCACACATTATCTGTGCCTTCTAGGGCAAATTCTACATAGGTCAAAGGGAGCCATCATGGCAGTATCCATAAAGCTTCCACTCAATCATCTCCACATACGTTCACAAAATACTGCTGTGCGGACATTCAGACCCTTCAGTAGGCTTTAATTGTCCAAACAGTGGTGGCAATCTTGTTTTAGACAACTTCATTATCTGCTCTTTTGCCCCAGCTTACTTAACCTTTGACTATTTATTCATGGCATTCAGTGCTATTGCTATACATGAGCCTGCCCTCCTCCCCTGAAGCCAGTAATTATCACAAATGTTTTTACTCTTTGATTTCATCATAACTTTCTCAATATACAGTACACTTGTCTTAAACACTAATCTTCACTTACACTACTTCCCTGCTGGGAGAGAATAATCTCAGATAGAGGAGATGTCCTGGTGCGTTGAGCTCGAAGGAAGGGGTAGCACCGGTCTTGTGACTTGAAACTTCTTCAAAGAAAAACAAGTTGCAAACGTCCATGCCCAACACTAGATGGCAGGAGCATACAGAGCATGTTAATTTGCAGCGCCACTCAATATTAACAGATAGTGACAGGGTAAGTAACATTTTCCTTCTCTCTGCATGGTAATAAAGCTGCTAGGTTGTGCGATTAAGAGCACAGTGAACATTAATAAGTCAGCTTAAAAGCTGAGGTGGAAGGCTGTTAAATGAGAAGAGAGATTTAGTTTCAATCTTTTACGAGTGACTATGTGACTTTTGTAGAGTAGGACTGTTCCTTATAACGATAATGCCTATCATCTGTACAGATAACATATCTACTGAATGAATGGGTATATAAGCTACATATACAAATAGAGCGTCTGTTGTGCTACAGGCTATTTGTAGTCTGTACCAAACAAACTACCAGTACCTGTAGGATTCATCCCCCAATTCTGTAGAGGTTTTGAACCTAGCTTGCTAAGTTTGTTGTCCAAACTTTTAAATTCATGATCCACAGCTTTCAGTGGTGATCTCTTAATCCTATACCAGCAGAGGACTGTAAGTCTTAATGACCTATTGCACTTTTTAAGATGAATGTTAAGCTCTTCTTCACTACACATAAATGGGGGTTTGTTAAAGAGAGTCAGACTCAGGATAACCTTAAAAAAGAACATCTGGTATAGAAAGCAAGAAGAAAGGGTATCCCAAGTCTCCTTCTAAGGTTCCCATTTGATGGTATGAGTTGCGCTTTTCTAAATGGTGTTTTAACTAGAGTGGGGTTGGGTGTCACAGATGATGGTGCAAATTATGGGTCTGTCGAGCTCCCGAGGCGTGCATCAGAATTAATGGTCGGTTATCAGGCAGGTTGATTTTTGCAGACTGCACCAGCTAGAGAAGTCACTGGTTGGATGGAAAGTAGCCCTTAATTTATACTTAGATTGTACTAAAGACTAACAAGTGAAGGACCAACTTTTTTGATGGATTCACCATTGCTTAGAAAGAAAGGGAGGTTTAGAAAATAATTTTGTCCATATGGATCATTTTGTGCATAGTAATGTTTCATGCCCCGGCTAAGAGGGAGCCTTCTGAGGTTCTTGGGTTGAATTTCACCAGAGTTAAGGCTGCCTCTAGGTGATTGATGAGAGGTGTTCAGCCGTTGATCATCTGCCTAGCTGCTACTTGGGCCACCCAGTACTTTCAGCAGGCATTGCTCTCTCAATGCTCAAATTCACTGGGAGAGCAAAGTCCACTGGGAGAGCCATTTCACCAGCTTGGTCCTGCAGGACTTCCTTGTGGAAGTCTATTACTGAGACCCTCCACCTTTAGCAAGGTACAGTTTTGGTATATTTTCAAAATGTCAGGAAACTGCGTTAGGAGTATCCATCAGACAACAATTGCCTAACTTTCGGTATTGCTATTTGTGTTGGATAGTCTTTCTAAACATATATAGTTCACTGGCCTATATCCTCACTGTTCTGTGGAGTGGATGTTGAGGTTTTGAAGCAGGTCCCGTGTTTTTTTAAAATTATTAATATTTATTGCTTTTATACAGTGCAATAGTAACAGTAACAAAGGTACAGCGCAAACCTCTACCATTCAGGGAGGTAATAAAACCAGTAGGCAAATTAGGATTGTAGGCCTGCCCAAAGAGTGTGAAGAAGTGGAGGGAATTGGAAGGCAGTGGGAGGTCAGATGCCAATGAGTCAATCCACTAAAGGCCTAGTTATGAAAGCGAAGGAGATGAACAAGGCAGGGGAAAGCTGCTGAAACCTGGCAGCAACGTCAAGGTGGAAAGGGAGAGGGGAGAAGAAAGCTTTCCCTTTGCAAAGTGCAAGACACAAAGGAAGTGTGCGAAACAAGACAAATGAGGGTCTGTGGTTGCCCATGGTCTGGGACCGAGGACCGTGGAAGGTGTGTCAATGGAGGCTTCAAATATTCAATGTGTTGTCCAGGCAGGCGGGAGTTAGGTTTGAGATTAGTCCGGAGTGTTTGTATCCTGCTCCTGGAATCACAGTACAAAAGCAACCGACTCCACGCCTCAGCTCAAGCCAGAGTTGAGAGTCTCCATGCTGCTGTGCTCAGAGGTCGGGCAGCTTTCCAGCAATGGGCTATGGTGCACCGTACCAAGTGTATGGTGAGATCCAGGAAGCGCTCCTCGACTCTTCATTTCTCAAGGCGCATGAAACAGCCCAAGGCACAGACCTCCTGCGTGTAGGGAGGGATTACATAGGTTAATTGTGAGTGGCCTAAGGAGACCATCAACCGCTACGCAAACCATTGGCATGCCCAAAACATGTGGCGGAGGTCAGCATCAGTGTGAGGCAGCTAGGGCAAGCCGCATCATCACCGGGAAAGTATCTATTGATTCTCTTTGGGGTAGATGTGGTCTGTGAAGCATAAAGAATTACAGGAGCTTGAACCCAGCATTAGATTAGACTATAATGTCGCTGGGTAGACTAAGGTTCTGTCCCATATCTTGCCAGGGGGTGATCTGCTCAGATCAGCATCCCATTTGTCTCGCAGGCTTGTAAGAGGGGCTTACACGACGTATCGAGGTGCTCCAGAGAGCCAGGTGATAAAGCGGTTGCTGGTTCCCAATGTTTTAAGGCATTGGAAGAGAGAATGAGACGGGGCTTAGTGCGCGTCATGAGCCATGTAACATGCAACGCCCGCAACACATCATGGTGTGTGAGGAAATGTCTTCACGGGACACCACATCTGCTAGCACATCATAAGGTGTAAGGACGCTACCCTCAATGAGCGCCAAAGGTCGAAATGCCTCCCATGTACTAGTTTCTAAGCGCTGTTGGCAACAGCAGGCACCAGCAACTGGGGAAGTCCTGGAGAGGAATAGACAAGGTGCAGGACTCTGTCAGTTTAGTAGCCAACAGACTTCGTCTATAGCATAAAAAGGCGACCCAGGAGGAGGCAAGGAGCCGCAAGGGCCTTAATCTGAGGAGGATGAAGTAGAAGGAGGTCCTAAGTTAGGTGTGGTACACTGCTGCATGTCCAGTTTGTCACAGTTGATCCATGTCTGATGGCACTGAGGAGTTTCAGAAGGTAACAGACATCAGTGAGCAGGGTGATGCCTATGTATAGCCTTCCATGACTTCACTTACGGAAGCAGTGTGAGGCCGCCGTGGAGTGCTGTCAGTGTGTTTTGGGCAATTGCTGCTTAAAAACAGATATCCATGTCTGCAGCTTGGGAAATCCAGAAGGTGAGGAATCTGTGGTTAGACAGAGTATACACCAGAAACAACATTACTGACGGTAACTTGTTTGTTAGTGTTTCTACAGTATGCATGCCTGTACTAAGAATGCAATTGCGACCCAATTTGTACATTGCTGCTCTACTTTTTGCTCACTATTCACAGCCCATTTATTTTCTTAATTTAATTTCCTTTTGGACTTTGCCTCCTGCGACGTGTTAGGATTTTTCTTATGCTGATTTTTTTTCTTTAATGGTGTGCTCTTGCTTTGACCATGAAAGATCTGAATCATAAAATAACACTGGTTTCCTATGATGCATTTGTATAATTGATCTGTACAAAAGATTGCATATAAAATCTGATTCAATATTACACATCCATTGTCAAATGAATCCACATGATTCTTCTCAGGAAATATTTATACTGTACAAGAACTAAAGCAGTAGGAACCAAGGAAAGAAAACTGTTCAGTTTGGAGAAGAAAGAAGTTGCAATGTACATTTTGTTTTACACATTCTGATGGCATGGCATTGTATAATAGTAATTTAAGATGTAGGCGAGGCAATGCAATATGTTCATCAAAATAACCTGAATATTTTGTTTGTTACGATTGGCAAAAAAAAAAAAACATAAGAGAAAACTGATACTGGACATGGTTTTATGAGAAAAATGACCCCATGCTTAATGTGTGCTTAATGTGGCTAATAGGATAAAAGTACATGAAATGTATCACTTGCTAGCATTAGAAGTGGTGTCTGACCTAGACCTTTGTGGGTCTTGGAGGCAGACCAGATGGGAGCAGGAGAGTACAGCCACTGTCAGTGGATACTGGTGATGGAGCCTTCACCACGCATCTTTTGTCGGGCCTATGTTACTTCCTGGATGTTTGATCCACTGGTGCGGAGGAGCTCCTTGATGGCTGGACTGTTTGACGGTCTCTGGAGGTGAGGCCAAATGTGATGTGATGGGGGTCCCCCATAATGTGGACCTTATGGTTTACGGAGGGGGTTAGTGGGCCATGTTGGGGGTGCCTCATGTGGAGGATTACACTCCTCAGCCTCTATACAAGTTCTTGTTCTTACTGATTTTGACACCCCCACCTGATGGAGGTTAGGCGAGGTGTCAGTCCTCTGCTAGCCGGTTTATTCTAGTGGTGCCCTGCTTAAGAACTCTGGATCAAATAGGGAAACGCATGTAAACTGCCACTGTGCTCTTCAAGCTAGGCTGCACTTGGGTCTCTGCACCAGGGAACCTTTGGCTACTGATTTGTTCTCCTGACTGGGGAATGGTGGTCTCTCATGACCTTCACTCTGGCTGATGAGGTGGTTCTGTTGTCTATAGTAGATACAACAAAGCCCTTAATTGGATTTCCAATAGTTGTCGGGCATCTTATGTTCCACTTTATGCTCTGCAACTATTATCTCCTCTTTCTTATAGAGACATCTAGCTGCAAATTATTCACCTTTTGAATATTCCCCAGGTGTCAGACTGGATCCTGCAATTTTTCAGCAGTACCTCTGTGTGCCAGAAGGTGGTGCCTCGTAGCTTCATACTGATGCCATTACACTCTGGAAATGAAAGGCATGGCCTATATAGGTGCAACTCCTGTGCGCTGACATCAGTTCCTTTCTATTGGATATACTTCCAGCCGGATGTTCCTTACCCTAGAATATTCCCCAGGCGCTAGACTGGATCCAGAAAATCTCGAGTATTACCTCAGTGTGCCAGTAGGTGGTGTCTAATGGCTCCATGCTGGTGTAATCCGTCCTGGATGTGCGTGGTGCTTTTATAGGCGCCACCCCAGCGCTCTGATTTCAGGTCCTTTTTTTTTCTTGCCAACTTGAATCCAAAAGCGACACCTCTGCCATATTTTGACCTTTTTTCCGATATTTTGTCAGTCTTTCGAGCATTTTGCATCCTGCATGCCTTAGGGATGTTCCTGAAGAAACCAATGGGTTTTAAACCCCGTGGGGCCTGTCACAGGCAAATGTTTGCACAAGACCCCCATCTGGTTTGTCTGTTGTGCCTGAAGATGGATCACTACTGCTGCACAATGTATCCCAAGGCAATTCGGGAGTGGAAGATAAAGTTGCTGGTGGCCCAGCATCTAAAGACTTTGCACCGTCTTGTGGAAGGTCCCAGGCCTGCTGTCAAAGTCTTTCCTGTTGGCCGTAGTCATTGTCAAAGGCATTGGGGGTTATTCCAACTTTGGAGGAAGTGGTAATCCGTCCCAAAAGTGACGGTAAAGTGACGGATATACCACCAGCCGTATTACGAGTCCATTATATCCTATGGAACTCGTAATACGGCCGGTGGTAAATCCGTCACATTTGGGACGGATTACCACCTCCTCCAAAGTTGGAATAACCCCCATTGTCTGGTAGGTCCCACAAACATAAAAAGTCACAGCACTCTTGAAGTCTAAGAAGTCGAAGCACTCTTTAACTTCACCTCGCTGGTCACAGTCATTGGATGAGACAGGAGAACAAAGCCACAAATTGAGGTCCTGCTCCTGTACTCTCCCCACAGAGCTTGGGTCGGTCTTACTCCTCCATGAATTTCCTGAGGTCAGAGCGACCCCGCCCATCTCAGAGATTTATGAGACCATGCACCTCATATTTAGGCACTGGGATCCCTCTGGAGTGACTTTGGGCCCATAGGTCAAGGACCTACCCCAACTGAATTTTGTCTGGCAGGTTCGCCCTTGATGCCTGTCGGGTCCTCTGGAGCTGGACTGACTGCTGACATGAATCCAAGACCTCTCGGCGGCGCTGAGCCTGAAGCCATTCCGACTATGATACGGACCACAATAGCCATCCTTTCGTTGAAAAGCCCTGTGGGGATTTTGACTGGGGTGGATCTAAGGCTTATTATGGCTTCCCTATCCCCATGAAGATCCTCTGCCCCAATTGGATGATGACATCTGTTATAAGGAGCTGGCTGATGCCAGTGGCCTGGATAGCTTACCTGACACTCTGATGATGTAGGCCTCAACTTCCAAAGTGAATACCAGTCCACCAGATAGGGAATCCAAGAGGCAGAATACCCTTGGGAAGAGGATTTTATTCTGCCAGCCTTGCACTGAAGTCCGTGAACACTGCATGCCTCTTGGGCTGATATAGCCACATGGTCTGGGACTTGGTTAAGGAAGTGCTGCTTATGGTCTCCGAGGATGCCCTAGCCATCCTGAACCAGGCTATCACTGATGGCAGGGACGCAGCAGAGTTCTTCATCAGATGTGGCTGGACACAACAGACTCGCAGGGCAGGGTCATTGCTCCATTTATGGCACTCTGCAACCACTCCTGGCTGAGATCAGCTGGCTCACCGGGGGAAGTACAGGCATCCCTTATGGACATGCTGTTCAATGGTACTCGCCTGTTTGGCAACAAAGCTGATAAAGTGGCTGAGTGCTTCATGGAGACTAGTGTCACCACCAGTGTTTTGGGGCTCGCCGTGGCCTCACGTCAGCCCCACTGTTGCTCATTCTGTGGCTATGGTAGGGTCTATCTGCCCCATCCTTTCCAGCAAAGCCACCATGACCAACTGGCTTTCTAACTTTTTTGTGTCTGCTTATGTAGCTCCCCCAGGTCCCGTGGGAACCAAGGCCAGAGAAATGCCCAGCCCTACATCTCTCCCCCGGCAGGTGCAACCTTCTTTACTGTGCCCTCGCAACAACCCAGATGCCGCCTCCTCCAGTGCCACAAGTGGGTAATCCAAATTGTCCGGTGGGGTTACGCCCTTCCACTGCTAAAGAACCCCACCGCCCCTGCCACATCATCAGATCAGCTGACGGAGGACCACCTAGCCAGGTTACTTGAGGCAGTGTAAGCTCTTTGGGCCAAAGGATGCTTCGAGAGGGTGCCAGCATCAGAAGTAGGTCATTATTGCTAATCCGACTAGGTTCTGGTGCCAAAGACGGACAGAAGTCTCAGCCTTATCCGGGATCTGCACCCTCTCAATACCTTCCTGACAAAGGAGAAATTCAAGATGCTAAAGCTTGCCAGGTTCTGTCTGCAGTACACCCTGAAGACTGAATGGTAGCGTTGGACCTACAAGATGACTATTTCCATATTCTCGTTCTGGTGCCGTATTGGTGCTACTTGCGGTTTGTGGTGGGACAGGAGTGTTTTCACTTCACTGTGCTCCCCTTTGGTCTCACCAGTGCCCCTTGGGTATTGACAAAAATGATCGCGATAGTCGCCGTACACTGGCAGTGAGGGGTGCCTACGTAGATGAATGGGTGTTTAAGTCGTGCTCTCCCCAGACAGCCTTCAACCATCCCCAGACTCCAGAAAACCTCCTGTCATCTTTGGGTTCATTATAAACATGCCAAAGTCACACTTAACTCTTTCTCAGAGGCTCCCCTTCATCAGCTTCATTCTGGACATAGTTTGGTTTCATGCCTTTCCCCCCTGAGAAAGAGAGTCCAGGACAGTGATCCCAATCTTTCAGCCTCAGTCCTAGATTTCAGTGAGGCCTACTCCAAGACTGCTGGAACTGATGGCAGCCTGCATCCTGGTGGTCGAGCTATGTTGCATATGTGGGCTCTGCAGTGAGATCTGAGGTTCCAGTGGGCCTATCAATGGGACTTCTTCAACCACGTTCAGATTCAGAAAGAGACTGCAAAGGATCTACAGTGGTGGTTGTTGGACCGTGACTAGGTCAGCTGCAGGCCCCTCTCCTTTCCCCAATCAGAGTTGACATTGGTGACTGATGCATCGCTTCTGGGCTGGGGCAGCCATCTGGGAGAGTGGGAGATTAGAGGCCTCTTGTCTCCAACAGAGTCCTGGCTTTACATCAGCCTTTTGGATTTGACCGCCATCCACTTGGCTTTGAAAGCCTCTCTTCTGTCCACCAAGAGGAGTATCATGGATAACACCACCGCCATGTGTTACTGCAACACACAGTGTGAGGTGGGGGTCACGGACCGTGTGCCAGAAAGCCTTGCGCCTTCGGAAGTTGCTTGACCACCAAGAGATTTTACTTGTGGTGAACTAGCTGGCAGGCTCTTTGAATGCCAGGGCAGATGAGTTCAGCCCGTAGGTGCCTAGCAGATCACTAGTTGCAGTTGCTTTCGCAACGAGGGATCCTTGGCTTGACGAATTCGCCACAGCTGAGAAATAACAGTGGCAGCACTTCTGGCTGTTGGAGTTTCCAGGGTGCCTCCAGCTCGGAGACGGGTTCCACCTTGAGTGGAACTCAGGACTCCTCTGTGCCTTTCCTCCCATACCACTCCTGCAGCAAGTTCTCAAGAAGACCAGAACAGACTAAGCCCAAGTCATCCCAGTGGCTCTGGATGGACAAACATTAGTACGGTATCCAAAACTCCTGGGCTTGAGCACATGCCTTTTGTTCAAGCTGCGGTCCGTCATGTGCGCTATAAAATAGTCCAATTAATATACTTAATTTGCAATTAATATACTTAATATACATAATATCAATATAATTTACATTGGGAAATGTCCCAGACTAGTTTGCTCAATCGTTTTAGTTCATGTCCTGAAAAATTCATTACCTTCGTCACCCCATAAAATCCAAATGGGTTCTGGCATTCCTTAATTACCATCATGTTGATGTTGACTTCTTACAGGAGACTTGCCTTAATCCGAAATTCACACTATTCTTTGCTTCTAGATAGTGCTCCATTAGATAGTGTTTCTCCTTCAGCGCATACTCAAAGGATGTGAACATACCAATAAAGAAATTAGTTGCTTTCGAAGCACTCTCATTCACTCGTATCAAGAAGATAGATTTAGTGTCAAACGCACACTTTTTGATCGTCCTATGTTAAACATCTATGCTCCCCACACTGATTTTCCATATTTCATCAACAAAGTGTTAGCCACATGCAGAGTTTGTCTCTCACCCAATTGTGTATTGGGTGTAGATTTTAACCTGGCTCTGCATCCTTTGGGAGATCACTTGAATATTTGCAACACTCATCACGAAATTAGGAAGAGTTTCATTCAGAGTGATAGATATGTCCAAGCTGATGGATATGTGATGAATCCACTGTGGGCAGAAATACGCTTTCTCCTCCTTGGTTCTTTAGTCATAGTAAAGGATAGACTTTGTTGCTTTCTAGTAGTCTTTCCTCGTGAATCACTGACATTAGGCCTGCCTCACACACTCTTGGACCACTCCCTGAGCCTGATGAAGCTCAGCATACCAGTGGGTATTTCAGCTTTCATCAATGGCACAGCCTCTCAGAAGGATTACTGGATAATGTATTGAAAACTGAGATGCAGTCAGCCATTAATGACTGATTTAAGAATAAGTGTGCTCTGTGTCCTGATGCTATACAGTTTGGCAAGTGTTTAATGTTTGTATATGTGGGATATCATTATCTAAACAAGCAGCAGTCCTAAAATGTATCCAGACCCAGTTGACCCAATTGGAAGATAAGATACTAGCTTTAGAGGCGATATAGAGAAACAATATATATTATTGGATATAAATCAATTTGTTATAGAGAATTCTAGCAGCAGATTTCTCCCCTTTTGATTATTCCCTAGGTTTCAGACTGGGTCTGGAACCTTTTCGGCAGTTCCTCTGCACTGACAGCATTCTGCCCCCAAAATGATGTCCGAGACCAATGTAGGTGCCACGTTGAGAGCTAATGTCAGTTCCTTTCTATCAACGTTACCAGATGTAGATACAGATCTCTTGTTTCCGAGACACTCATTTCAGTACATTTCATTCAAAATTTATAGTGTGCCAGAGAATATCACTCCTGAAAATGACAGGTTTTAATCCCTAAAGGGACGGTCTCACAAATTTCTGTGACAGATCCCATTCAGGTGTGCCTGTAGTTGAGGCACAACTCTAACACCGCAGTGACTGGCACCATGATTCTTGATCTTGCTCCTGGAGTTAGTTGACTTTGAAGCCTGGAGTCACGCCTGCAACAGGTGGTGGCTGAATCAAAGTTTCCAGGGCTGTCTGCTACTTCAAAACAGATCGAAGAGTTCAGCGAGGGCTTACTCCGGCTCTTTGGGTCCTTTCTGACTTTTTGCGGCATGCCTTCAGGACCCAGGGAGCCAAGAGGCCTTCCATCTGAGGTACCACCAGAGGGCTCGCCCTCAGTGCCTGTTGAACATTCTGAGCCAGTCCTCTGATTCCGGCCCTGCCTCTGGCGCAGTGGGCCACACTGGCCCCAGGAACTTTGACAACAAATCCATTGATGCCAAATGAAGAGATAGCTATAGTACTCTGATTCTTAGAGTCAGCACTGTTCCGACCACATCTGAAGTCACGTCTGACAACTGTTGAGCCACTGCTTCCCCCACATGATCTGCCTCCACAAGGAAGAACATGAACCCTGCACTCCCTTTTGGGCATCGATTGGGGCAATGATTGACGTGAGCAATTCGTTTGCTCAACCTTATCAAGACAACTATTGGTATGATGACTTGGAGGAGGCTAGTGATCTTGATATCTCCCATGAAAGGGGTCTTCTCTCTGCCCCTGGCCCAGCCACAGAGGGACCGCTTCCTATGTCTTGGTAATGTATAGAGGGTATGAAGTCCTTGGCCTCCAAGTCTCAACCTTGGAGGTCAGAATTTATGTGTTTACAAAAGTCTTCTGCCAGGGCAGGCATCCTCGGAAGTCCTTCTACTGTTTAATGAGATTCTAATGGATACCTTTTTCGGAGGCCTAGGCCATATCATGTTCGTGCACCCTAGTCATCCCTGTGCATCCCTGTGTTCCTGCCTCAGCACCCTTCCCCTGAAAGTTTAGTGGTGCCAATATTCATGAGCAGATCTAACCCAACACTTTCCCAACTAGCCTCCCCCCAATAAAGAGTCCAAACAGGTGATGACATTTGTAAAGCAAGTTTTTCTCTTCTTCCAGCCTGGCTGTCCATTCAGTAAATACCAGCTGCCTCCTCAAATGTTATTCCTATGAACTTTGGGACTCAGTAGCTCAAGTCCTTCCTGGTATTCCTGAAAATCTCTGACCCTTCCTTGCCCAGGTCATTCAAGATGGTTTAATGCTGCCATGTTCACAATTCATCGTGGCTTGGACATCACTGGTTCAGTCAGGTAAGTAATTGGCACCAGTGTTGCTATTCACCACCATCTATGGTTGGAATCAACTGGGTTCTCTGGCGATGTCCAGTCCTCCCTTTTGGACTCACTCTTTGACGGAACTTGCTTGTTTGGGGACAAGGCTGATTATTCTTTGGAACGATTCAAAGAGAGCAGGGCCACTGCACTTTCTCTGGGCATATCTTCCCCGTCCCCTTGCCAGCCGACCAACCGTACTGCTCCTTTCACAACTTTGGTAGAGCTGTCCCATAATGCCAACCCCCACAAATTACCCAATAATTCTGTGGTCAAAGCTGTGCTCTCCACCGCCCCGTGGTAAAGGTCAACAGACAGCCCAGTCCACTGACCACCCTTAAAGCACCACCTGCTTTAGCATGCTCGTATGGGAGCACAGCCATCTGGTGGGATGCTGGATCTGAAGAGTCTTACTAGATTGACAAGCCATAACCTCCGAGAGGTGGGTCCTGTAGATTGTTCGCAGGTTATTTGCCATACCTTTCCTTTCTTTTCTGCTGCATCTTCCACTGTCCTGCCAGCTGACTGAGGACTATCTCTCCATTTTGCAGCAGGAAGTGCAAGCCCTTTTGGTCAAGTGGGCCAAGCATCAGAAGTAGGTCTTAGATGCTATTCCCACTAGTTTCTGGTGCCCAAGAAGGATGGAGGCCTTTGTCCTATTTTAGACCTGAATCCTCTTAACATCTTCCTCTGCAAGGAGAAATTCAGGATTCTCATCCCGGCCCAGGTCTTGTCTGCCCTCAACCCTGGAGATTGAATGGTGGTGTTCAACCTGCAGAATGCCTGTTTTCATATAACCACCATACTGGCCCATCAGCGCTACTGCGGTTTGTGGTGGGCGTGGAGCATTTTCAGTTTTCTGTGCTCCCTTTTGGTCTCACCAGCATCTCCTCTAAAGTGATGACTGTGGTGGCAGCACACCTTCGGAGGCCAGGGGTTCTGGTCTTCCCCCATCTCACACTGGCTGTTAAAAACAGTCTTGTACCAGGCAGTTGCCAACAATCACCAGACTACAGCAAACCTCCTGTCATCTTTGGTGTTCACTAGCAATATGCCAAAGTCACACATGACTCCTCAGATGCTCCTGTTTATCGTAGCCATTCTGGACATGGTCAGAGTTAGTGTCTTTCTTACAGATAAGAGAGTCTAGGATATTCAGGCTATGAACCTGAACTTATAGCCTCTGTCCTAGATTTCATTGAGGTTGACTTTGAGGCTGCTTTGACTGATGGCTTCCTGCATGCTGCTGGTCGAGCATGCTAGATGGCATAAGTGGGTTCTGAAGTGTGGTCCGAAGTTGCTCTTCTCTAAGGAGGAAAAGAAACTCCATTGCAAGGACCCCAAGAGAGCGCTGAGCTTTTACATAGATCGTAGCAGAGAACACCGGGTGGATGATCAGCTCTTTAAGAGGTTCCCTGTACCAAAAAAAAGGCAAGGGTGTGTACAAGAAAACCATCTCCCACTGGATCTTGCTCTGCATTAAGATGTGTTATTTATTGCCTAAAAAGCATCTCCTAGAACTACTACATGCTCATTCTACCATTGCCAAAGCTGCTATCACTGCATTGACGCACAGTGTCCCGGTCCTGGGCATTTTCCAGACAGCTGCGTGGGCGTCCCCCCATCTTTATTTTAGGACGTAAAAGTTCTCTGCATGGTAAGCCTCCCGCCGTGTGTGCCAAGTTATACTACTGTCTGGATCTCAAATGCTGAAAATTGTTGTCATAGACAAACCTGCATCATGCATGTGCACTGTGACACAGACCTGACTCAGGGATTGTGATCTTGTTGGGCTGGGAAGGGCACTTAAAGCCTACCTTCATAGTGGTGGAAGGGTACTGCCATCACCAAGCGGTGTGTGCTGTGTTGGCAGCATGCCCTGTAGTGATCCATAGGAGTGAACCGGTCCTTTTTACCTTTTTTTACTGGAGTGAGGCCTACAGGCTCACTCAACGTTTTTAAAGTTCCACTGCTATGTGATTAACTCAACCTTGGCATACCTCAGGTAAGTGTAGAGTGCTGCGCCACACAGGAGTAGTGACTACGCTGGATATATGTTTGCTTGGGAAGGGTACACTACAGGGTTAGAGCAGTACTGTGCAGTGTATGTGTGGTTAGTGTATGTATGCTACGAAGGAATACATCATACAAGAGATGTAATGCTGTGCAGTGCTTGCACAAGGAAATCATGTACTGGATGTATGCTTGCTTGGGATAAGTACAATACATGTTGTAAGTAAAGTTTTGAGTGTGTGTGCTGGCAGTTTGTGTGTTTGTAAATAGCATTACCTGGTGCAATACAGAAAGACTAGAGTACTGAAGATTGCATGGAGATTGAATATGTGGGCTGAACGTATGTGTCTGTAGTGGCATAATGCATGAAGGTAATAGTACTGGAGAGCATGTGTGCTGTGAAGGTACCCTGAATGTAAGGGTACCTGTAATAGTACATCACATGGAGCTTGGATTCCATTTTGGGAAGCCCAGGCCTCTCTGGTGAAGACGAGGAGCATAGGAATCCCCCCCCTCCCCTGCACACACACACACACACACACTTGTGTATTTCTGCATTCCTGTGAGGAAGATGGGACACACTGAAGGAAAGGAGGAAGAGACTCCACCTTCACACCTCAAAAGGGTGCTGTTAGATTCAGTGACTGATAACAAGGAAGGGGCCAGGACTCATCTCATTAAGGACAAGGGAGATGGGTCTGATAAGGGAATCTTAAAGAGTAGGATTGGGCCCATGATTAACTCTATAATGCACATATCACTGTGGCTGACATCCAGGTGTGAAAGTTTAAGAGGGATAAAGAGAAGGAAAAATATACACTTCAAAGGAAGCTGAACCCCAGCATAAAACTTCAGAGACTCGAACCCTGAATAACATTTAGCGTATGGAAAAGGACTATACGAAGGGGAGGTTGAGACCCAAAAAAGTTTTAATTTGCAAGGCAGCCAGGCGGGCCGTGTTAGAAGGGTAAGCGCTGCAAGATTTCTGCCTGTGACCAGGACATTTATCTGGACAACAACTTCTTTTGAGGTTTATATTAATAAGACTGCTGTTACCTGCTTTGCCTTGCTCCACACCGTTGGGAAGAGTTTGCCATATCTTTCTCTGTTGGCAAGAGAATTAGTGATGCAAAGTAAGATTTTGAGCAGGCTCAATTATTTTGATGCTATTTTGCTAGGCTCTCCTAAGTTTCTGTTCTGTGGACCGCAAAGAGTTCAAGCTGTGGCGGGCAAGGTAGCTTTACATGTGTCTAGATATTTATCATCATCTTAAGCTCTTGCAGATCTTCACTGGCTCCTGGTGAAGGAAAGTCATTTTCAAATCTCTCTGTGTTGCTTTTAAAGCGAGATGGTGATATATATGTGTGTATATATAAGTCCGCATTTTCTTGCAAAGACAACTTGTGTGCCATTCACTTTCGAGAGATTTGCATTATTCTAAGGAAATTCATCTCTGTGTTTCTAAACTTCACAAGATCAGGACTGTTGGCTGAGTTTTTTTCAGTCAGGGACGCACAACTTTGGAATAGCCCTTTGCCTTCATTAAAAGCACATCAAGATCTTCTCTTATTTAGGAAAGCACTAAAATCTTGGTTTTCCCCAGTATAACGTCTGCTATGGCTAAGCTCTTTCTGACCTGTATTTTTCCCTCTAGGAGGGTAGGCTAAGGCCAGAATACCTTTGAGGTCTCCGGTGCACTCTAAAAATATTTGTTCATTCATTCATAGTAGGTTGGGCCTTAGGACATCAGGTGTAAAAGGCCTGAACCACCATGGCTGGGTCCAGTAGCCCCTGCATGCCCTGTGACCCTCAAGAAGGGTTTCTGACAGTTTACAAATCACTCTTTTCTGGACAGTCAGAGACTCCAGAATGGGCATTTTTCCCATTCAGTCCTGCAGGACTTTCTGGTTTGAGTCTCTTCAGACCCACCTCCTAATAGGTACTGCTTTGGTCTTTATTTGAAAGGCGAGGAATCTGCGCCTAGAGGTCTATCATCAGAAGAACAAGTTACTTATCTTTAGTAACACTCTTGATAGCAGAGACTCTAGCCGCAGATGCCTCTCTGACCCTCCTATCCTCCCCATTCTGTTATTAGACTCTATTCATTATTAAGATCTCAAGTCTAGGAATCTGCACACTGGTTATACCAGTTTGCATTTGGAGCTCTGTGTCTGGGGGTGCAGGGACACTCATGAAAAGCAGTTGACATCCATGCGCGTGCGTGGCACCTATATAAGCTCCGCACATCATTTCCAGGACAGAACTGCATCAGTGCAGGGCCATAAGGCACCATCTACTGGTGTGCACAGCTACTGCTGAAAGGTTTCCATATCCAGTTTAACGACTGGGGCATATTCAAAAGGTGAGAAATCTGCCACTAGTTAGTCTGTGGGGAAGTAGGGTGTATTACATGTGGTTATGCGATCTCGGTGTAATACTTACCCAACTGTAGGAGGCTGGCTCAGTTTATGGTGTGGCATGCTATACTGAGTCCAGGCAACCCGTTGTGATAGTGAATACGTGTCCAGATAGCAGAAGCTCTCTAGGGGTGGCTGAGGTGAGCAGCTAAAGCTTATCCAGGAGGAATGTAAAGCATGTGAAATACCACAGAAGTCAGACAATAACTTAGTCACAAGAAAGAACTACATAAGTGTTGCAAAAATAAAGAATACTTTATTACAGCACTACTACTAAACTGACATGGTATATCTCCCTTTGGAAATGCTACATACAATTATACACATGGAATAAGCATCAGAAATAGCATAGAAATATACAGGGTCCTAGGGGAGGGCCAAACCATATACTAAAAAAGTGGAATGTGAAAATGGGACTCCAGCCAAGAAAAGTGTGGTGATTAGCTAGCTAGGGGCTGGGGGCAGTTAGGAACACCAGACGCAAGTACAGTAAATGACCCCAGCAACCAGGAATGAGTCAGTTACTCACCCAGTTGTCCCATAGGCTAACACATAGAGTAGAGGTTGGAGTTTGTGGAATTCGGGACCCTTCCCAGTGGACCCTGAGGAAACCAGCAGGCAAGAGGATCGATGGAGAGTGCCCTACCCCAGGATACCCAGAATACAGGAGTACCTACACCAGGGACCCGGATGCAGAGGGAAGAAGGGGCACTCTCTCTAAAAACTGTGATGCCTCCGAATGTCCAGCTACTGTCACAACCTGTGGACCAGGCCGGTGGAACCCAAGGATGGATTGCCGATGTGGAGGACCTGAAAAGGAAGAGGACAGAGTCAGCACCCAAAGAGGTGTCCAGGTGGTGTAGGTGGCAATGCCCACCCTCCTGAAGATGAAGTCCCTGCAAGTCCGTGGAAGAAGTCGTCCAGCTGCAGGGTCCAGAAGCTGCTGAAGATCCCAGGAGTTGCATATGAGCTTTCTCTCGAAGATCGCCAGATGTCAGGAGGGTCAATTCCCAGCCAGGTCACCAACAAGCACTGGCAAGTGCAAATAGGCATTGCAGAAGGATTTGGAACGTTTTGGGGACCAACAAGGTCCTGGAGACTCTACCCAGGAGGGAGAGTCAGAGCTGGCCCTCAGCACACAGGAAGGCCAAAAGAAGTTGATTGAGCCCCCATGAGTGACCCACAGGCGCCGGACACAGGGAGTCACAAGGAGGCCTTACCAGCCCAGCAAAATAGAAGTCCCACATCGCAGGTGTTGCAGGGCAGGAGCTGATCTTTGGTTTGCAGATTGCTGGAGGCCGGGGCTTCTTGGAGCCTGAAGTTCTCCTGGAGGAAGATTCAACTAGCCTTGGCAAGTGCAACACTCGCGGTGCACAGGAGTGCCAGTCCAGTGGCCAGATCAAGGGCCTGCAGTCTTCCAACTTGGATAGAAGACAAAGGAGGCCACAGACTCAACACCTGTGAAGCTGGATCTTCAGATGTCCAGGGGCAGCAGACCCCACCAACCAGTCAATGTTGTTTTGAGGTTCTTGCGGATGCAGGGGAGTGACTTCTTCACTCCGAGGGAGAATCCTTTGTGCTTTCCAGTGCAAACAGAGTCCTTTTGACCCTGGGGGATGCACAGCCTTGGATGTTGCAGAATTCTAGCAGGAGCCGGAGAAACAAAGTTACAATGGGAGCCTTTCCACCAGAAGCAGACTTGTTTGGTTCCAGCGAAGACCAGCAGCAGTTCCAGAGGCCAGGAGCAGAAGATGTCTTGCAGCGGGGTCCTTGAAGAGTCTTGCTTGACATATCTGGGGACCCACCCACGAGGGAGCCCTCAAATAACTCTGAAAGGGGGTTGGTCACTCTCTGCAGTGACTTACCTATCAAGAGCGGGTCAAGGACATCACCTACCTGGCCTAACCAACCAGATGCTCCCAGGGGCCTCTTCATATCTAATTTTCAAGATGGCAGAATTAAGTGGCCACCTGGCAGAGGTCTGGGCACCTCCCCAAGAGAGGAGCTGGGCTGGGGGTCTTGGAGGGGGGGGGGGGGGTGGCGATCGCTCCCCTGTCCTTTGTGTAGTCTTGCGCCAGAGCAGGAACCGGGTTTCCTGATCTGGTGCAAACCAGGTTATGCAAGGAGGGCAGCAAATGTGCCCTTCAAAGCAGTCTGGTGGTGTTCAGAGGCCATCCCACCCCAGCCCATAGACACCTAATACAAGGGGAGAGGTGGTCACACCTCTCTCTTGCAGGAAATCCTTTGTTCTGCTTCTCAGTCCTGAACCTGGCTCACTAGCAGGAGGGGAGAACAGTGTCTGGGGTCAGCAGCAGTGCTGGCTTGCAGCTGGACCCCATAAGGCTGCACATGCACAGCTGGGGGTTCCCCCGGGGAACCCTCAGAGTACATGACATCATGCAGCTAACACAGGAATCAGTGTGGTTGCATGATTCCAAAATGTTTGATACCAAACATACCTAGGTTTGGAGTAGCCATTATGTAGTTGGACCACTCGTGTTGACCAGTGTCCACTACATAACTTAAGATGGCTTCCCCGCAATTAGAGAGTCCAGGAATTGTCCTGGGATGTGTAGGGCACCCTCATAATTAGAGACGTGCACCCTGCTCTTGGGCCTACCTGAGAGGTGATTTATAATGGCTAAGTACAGTGGTTAGGTTTGGCAGTGAAAGGGTGCATACACCCTTTAGTGCAGGCTGCAATGGCGAGCCTACAGTTAGTCTGCATGAGCTCCTATGGGTTGAATAGGGGAGAGAGAACTTTCACTGGGGTCCTGGTTAGCCGGATCCCAGTGAACTACAGTCAAAACACACTGACATTAGGCAAAAAGTGCGGGTAACTATGCCAGAAAGATGGCACTTTACTACACTAACCGCTTTAGAATAGGACCAGTAGGTATTATTTGTCAAGCCTTCAACTTAACCCTGGGTACCTGTGGTTCTGAGCAGCAAGGCTTACAGAAAGGGAAAACGTTTAACGCATTTAAACATCACCAAAACAATAGAGGAAATCAATAAGATAGTCATGAAATCTGACACCAATTTATAAAAATAGACTGTTTTTTTTAAATTTATCTTTAAACACCACAAAGAAAAAGATCCACCGGAGGGTTCTTGAGATATAGAATTTACAAAGTACAGTAAATAAAAGATTTCACTGACACAGCACTGGCAAATTCAATGTATTTGACACTTAAAAACATATTCACCAAATATTTGGGCTAGTTGTATTGGGGTAAGTTAGTTACTTTCGGCGACCAATTCCAGTAGAATTCCAGTCAGGGTGGACCAGCAAGATCCTTAGAATTAGTTACCTCCACAGGGGAAGCAATCTCCAGGGAGTTTCAGGCACTTTATCCCCTGTGCAGTAGATTCCTATAGAAGGGGTCCTGATGCAAGGAATGAAGGATGCTGAAGATGACCATGGATGCTCTGGATGTGATGACCAACTGTACTCCGGCGACTCTTCCAGGCTTAGTGAACTCTGGTGCAACTTTGAGCATCGGGTGCTGATCTCAGGTGCTTCACAGCAGTTGTCTGCAGGTTCTGGGCTACCAAATTGACCTAGCATGCTTCTCAGCTGTTGTGGCTCAGTGCTCTGAACATGAGCTCAGACAACTGACCCTTGTCTCTTTCCTACCCACCAGCTTCAGCAGATGCAGTCCACACCAGTTGCAGCCTCTTTCGTGGTTCCAAGGCACAGCAGGCCAGCCCTCCTCTGGTCCTTCTTCCAATCCAGTTGAGATCGGAGTTCTGGGTGCCAGGGATGTCTGCCCTACTTATGCTCAGAATGTGCCCCAAGGGTAGACTCGATTGGTAGACAGTGGGCTACCAAGTTCCCTTCCAGCTGATGACCACTTCTGTGAAGTGTGGAATCTGGCTGTCCCAAGAGGCACCATTCTTTCTAGTCCCAACATGGTAGAACCACTTTCTCGGTGTCCAGAGCTCCCTAGCTCAATCCAGAGGTGTGGCTATCAAGGGGGATACACGCCTCTGAAAAAACGGTTTGACAACAGGTTTCCCCTCTCCTTTCCGGTAGCCAGTTAGTCTGCCTAAACAATGGGGCTGCCCCTTACTCAAGTGTTACCTATGTGCTCTTCAGAGGTGGCTTAAATTCTAAAGCATGCCTTTTGGGCCAACACCCGTGTGACTTCCTGCAGGAGGGAGGCAACACATCTCTCCAGTGCAGGCCCCTATAGTCTACTTTCCATTGAGTCCTTAGCATTTCTCCCTAAGAGGACAGAAACGTAAGGCACAGGAGATTAAAGGCAACAAAGTGACAACTTTGTAACATTTGTTTGTTATGTTCATTTTGACTAGAGGATCCAATTTGGCTTAATGTAGCAAGTTGTTTGATACATTGTAGTATGAACTTTGGCTGCACTATAGCAGAGCTGAGGGGTCAGCATGTAACCCTGTACTCTCCAGTGGGGCGACCAAGTATTTCCACAATAAAAATGGCAGTTTTGCGTTTTTACTGCCAGAACAGGCAATACATATGTTCTTTCTGCCTATGAAATATGCTGCACCCTGCCTTAGAGCTTGGTAGGCCTGCCAAAGGGGTGACGTACATATTACACAGGAATTGTTGGCTTTGCCATTGGTTTAAATAATAAAGCAAGGCTAGCATTTTAAAGTTGCCCTTCCAGTTTGCAGTGGCTGACTAGGAGGCTCGTTTTACCTGTTTGACACCCAGGGTAGCATAACCAGTGCTGCAATCCTTGGGGTGACTATCTAACTTACATGCCCAGGGTATCATATATTAGGGACTTACAGGGTAGTTACCCTATGTCAGTCGTGTAGAGCTAATGTAGCATACATGTTATGGGGTCAGGGCACTGAAGTTTTGTTAGCAGGCCTCACTGCACTCTAATACCCAGCATCAGCCCAACAATTTGGGGGTCCCCGTACAAAATGAGACATTTCCTTAGTCTGTAGAAGGAGTTTTACTGAAGGTAAGTAACTTATTCACCTATTTTAGCATACCAGCTGACTGGAGAGTTAAATTAACATAAGCCTTTAGATATGGAGAGGGAACGAAACCAAGAAAAACACTGACTTGGGAAAGAAAAGTAGTCAGTCCACTGTTGCACCCCTCCACAAGCCCGACTGGAATCTTGAAATACAGAACATATTTATTTGACTTCTATTATAGACTTTATACTTAGAGTACAAACCGTTGTCTCAGATTTACACACCTAACTAGGTGATGTAGTAAGCAATGGTCTGGACGGCTGGTGACAACATAATTCCACTAATCAAACCCTTAAACGTAGCAAAACTAAAAAACAAAAAGTCACTGATTAGTTGCCTAAACAGGATTTTAGGCAACAGCATTTTTCTCAGTGTTTCTCTGGAATGTTTGGGTCTTCTGTTCTGACACTAATATTAGAATAAAGCGGGGCGGATGCCCCATGTAAAAAAGTATGTTTTTGAGTTTCAGCGTTACAGGTAGTCGATTCCCATAGCTGATCTCAAGTTTACTTGATGGAAATTCTAATATTTTGTAATGTTTTGTCCTGTTAAAAAGCCATTCTTAAGTTTACACAGTCACTTGGATGTAGAGCCACTCATTCTTACCTTTGTATTAGCTGACCCTTTTATTTAGCCTTTTATCTCAATTTACTTTTTCTGTTCAGACGAGGCTATGGGCACATCACCTGTTTCTTTCCAAGGGGAGAGGTTTCTTGAAACGTAGGGCTTCAATTAAGTTCTATAAACAAACTCACTACAAGTCCTTAGCAACTGTGGAACAATAAACAAGTCAGTTGACTAATTTCTCATTGCTTTCCCCTTTTTCTTTCTTTCCTTTCCTCCTTTGGCCTCTTCTTTTTGTACTGCTGAGAATCTGCACGAGGTGGTGTCAGGCAAGTAGCAGAAGATCCGCTTTTATCCACAATCCATCCAAACCACTGCTTTGCTCCCTGATAATAACCATAAGGAGAGATAAAAAAGAAAGGTTGGTTATCTATGACATTACCCCAGCCAATGTGTCCGAGCACTTCCCTCTTTAATAACAGGAATGCAGTTTGAGTACTCGTCCACTAGGTACGTTGCGTGGGAGAGGTACAGCAATGAAAGCTGTTGTTCATAGAAAACCAATACAGATGCTTTGTACCATAACTCCCTCGTGCACCACAAGTCTTGCCTCCCACTCTAGGCCAGCAACTCTTTCCACATTTCTTCTCACTATGGCTTTTGGCATATATAGTGATAAGAATATATATATGCTTACGAAAGGTACCAGTTAATGATAATAAACAATATGAATTTACACTTTCAGAGGTGTGCCTAATCTTCTTGCGGTGTGGAAATTAATTCCCTCTGTCCATTTATCTGCCTTCAGCTCTTCCTCTGCGTTGTGAAGCATTTCATAACCTTTACTGCCTGTTAGGTCTCACTGATGCTTTCTCTGTAGAAGTTCCCTTTAGGTGATTGCTCACAAAGTTGTTGTCCGTCAGGATTTAGTTCCTTTCATTTCTCGCCGGCTTTTTGTCAGCCTTTGAGGATTAGATTCATTCCAAACATTTATAACATTTTAACACGCTTTTTCTTTTGTCCGCATTTGTTTTTAATGATGAAATATTTTTTATTGCTCTGTTTTCAAGGAGTAAGCATGTGAACTAATACCAATTTGATATACATTAGAGGATTCACTTCGACTAGAGAGACGAAAAAACTATATTTTCAAACCAGCATTTATTTGCACTAGTAAAATTATTCTGCAGGACATAAATGGATCTTTATTGTATCACAAGTAAGAAACTGGCCCAAACTCCTGGGTGTTATTACACATACGGTAATATCATGTAATTAGCCCAATTGCAAGAGTGGCAACTTTGGTCGTCAGTAAGCTTTGAACATGCATGATCATCACCCCTGGCCCTGAAATAGAATAAACAATTTCTTATCTAGTGTGAAGGAAAGTTTCAGTTCTGTTAAGGACATTTAGGAAAAGGGTTATCCTGCCAAGCTTCTGACGTTAAGCATTACCTTTCTCATAAATTAATCATGAAATGACATTGGGTGTAACTGTTAATTCGTATCTGGTTTCGACATAGATATGCATATGTTGGATAATGTAATTATTGACAGGAGATGTATATAAATTACTTTGTTGTCTTAGAAACGTGATAAGGTAAAATATGGACTTTAACACTTTTTGTCTTATTAGGGACAGAACAAACAGAATTTCCAGTGAGGATGCAAATTTTTCTACAGGGGTGATTCAACTGCATAATGAAAGAGGAAGCGCAGTTTCTTCAAGATTGATATATTGTACCTGTACCTCCTGATTGGTTTTGGAATGAATTACCTTTTCTATGAAATCATGGGATTTGTTGTCTGTTAATATGGTGTTACATATTTGTTGGCTGTGGAGAAATTAATTTAAGAATGAAATGCATAAGGCTCTCCTTAATGTACTTAATAGAACCAAGATTTTCCTTCACGTTAGCTAGAAAATTTTACATTCTTGTGTGTCATGCCCAAGGAGCATTCAGCTGCAGCATTTTGTGATTGAGAGACCTGTGTACTTGCACTACCCAGGTCAGGCACTGCATTGCAGTCCATGGGAGACTTTTCTGAAAAAGTCTTCTAACTGTAGTTCCCTCACCATTTGAATATTCCCCAGGCATCGGACTGGATCCAGAAACGTTTCAGCAGTACAGCTGCACACTAATAGTTGGACCCGTGTAGTTCCACACTGATGCCGTTCTGTTCCTGAAATGATGTACAAAGATAATATGGGTGCGTTTGAGACAGTCCGCACACTCGGGTGCAGAGCTCCAACAGCAAATAGCATTCAGCGGTGTGCAGATTCCAAGAGTTGGGATCTTATTAATGAATACTTTAATCGCAGGATGGGGAGGGTTGGCGAGGAATTTGTGGTGAGACAGTCTATACCAGCAAGAGCATTACTGAGGGTAAGTAACTTGTTCTTCATAGCAGTGCCTATCTGGAGGTGGGTCTGTAAATGGACTCTAACTAAAAAGTCACACAAGACCTAGCAGGTAAAATGGCTCTCTTAATGAACTTGTCTGACCAGAGAGTAGTGCTTCATGAATGCAAGAAGGGATGCCCACCTAGTTGCCTGGCACATGTCCAGTACAGGACTCCCTGTGCAAACTCAGTGGTAGCAGCTTCGTACCTGGTGGTGTAAGCTTGCAGCCTTTCTTGAGCTGCTTTTTGGACAGTGTGAAGCAGATATTAAAACAGCGCACAATCCAGCGGGAGGTTTTCTGCACAGCCTTGCCTTTTTTTCGCTCCAGTGAACCCCACAGAGAGGTGATTGTCCACCCGATGTTACCTTGTACGATCAATGTAAAAACTCAGTATGCTTTTGAGATTCATGAGATGGAGTCTCTCCTTTTACTTGTGGGGGTGAGATGGAGCTAAGAAGCCGGCAAAGTGATATTTTGACCGAAGTGGAATGCCGTCAAAACGTTTGAAAAAGCAGGATGCTTAAATTCGCAGAATCAGCGTGTCTAGGAAGAAGGTGGCATACAACAGAGTGACACAGAGAGCCTGAAACTAGCTCACTCACTTCACCAGTGTTACGGTAAAGAGGAACACTGTCTTGAGTGTGAGAAGCCACAAAGGACAGATGTAAATCAGCTCCAAGAGCACATCACATACAAGAGGATCAAGTTAGGGTCCCAAAAGCAGACAAAAGGAGAGGGAGGAAACATGTAGTAGGCCAGTGGTTCTTAAACTTTTGACTTCTGTGAACCACCATTTAATAATTTTTGGAATCCGAGGACCCCCCCCCCCCCCCATTGAATCATTATTGGAATCAAGGGGCTCCCACTGAATCATTATTGGAGTCCAGGGACCCCATTCTACACAATTTCAATTATTTGAACTTCGAGAAAAAAAAGAAAAACAAAAAAATGCGGTAACACGCATTCAAATACACACATGGTTAACTATTTAATTCACAAATATAACAGAAATACAACATTTCACTTTAATGTGAAGGTTGGAGCTTTTCTAAATTCTGTTGAGGCCGTTCATCGTTTGTTTTATTTTCTGTTTGGGGCACTTGTGCTGCAACCACAAGTCAATATGAAGATACCAACTAAATATTTAGTCTCCAATTTCAAAATCCTTTGCCTTTACTGAAAATTTAAAATTATTAAAAATTTCGAAATTTGCTTTATTTTAGTACACTTTATTATTCTGTTAATATTATTTATTTTCTAAGCAGTCGCTGATCTCCTGACTCTGCATAAGGGACCCCCATGGGTCCCCCAGACCACAGATTAAGAACCATTGTTGTAGGCCTTTCAAAAAAACTCATCAGAATAGGTGACTTAAATAATGAAGGCTGATCCGGCAAACATAAAAAAGCCTCAAGAGCGGAAAGTTACCTTTTAACTGTGCCCAGAGCAAAGTCTTGCAGAAATGGGGACTAATACAACAAAATGTCAAATAATTTTGCCTGGAGAAGGGACAGCCTGTTGTGCCCCACAACAATCAAAGGCTGTTTTTTTACCGGGATGCCTGGCTGCTAAGATAACATCAACCGCCTCTGGCGAATGTGGAAGGTGTTCATATTGCACTGTTCAATCTCCAAGCATTAAGGTGGAGACTGGGAAAGTCCAGATGCAGATCCCTGCCCTGTTGTTGTGACAGCTGACCCTCCTACAGGGGTTCCCTGATAAGAAATCCTAGGCATGAGCATCTGCCTTCTTGATACCACACTCTCTGTGCCCAATCCAGTGCCACTAGGATGACTTGGGCCTAGTTGGTCCTGATCTTATTTAGAACATTGGACAAAAGAGGTATCAGCGGAAAGGCACATAGTAGGCCCAACTCCCACCCTAGGTGAAACCAGTCTCCTAGAGAGAGACATCTTGAAAATGGCAAAGTGCAGAACTTTCTCTGTGGTGGTGAATAAATGGTGCCAAGGTTCTCTCCATTCCCAAAAGAGACCTTGTGCCACCCCCAGTTGCAAATGCTATTTGTGATCCACTAGGCGCTGGCGGCTGAGCTCATTTGCCCTGACATTCTGAAATCCTGGAAGGTGGTTCACCACCTGCAAAAATCCCTGATGGCGCAACTATTTTCAGAGGCTGAGCACCTCCTGACACATTATCCATGATGCACCCACCATGTTTGTTGCAATAACACATGGTGGTGTTATTGTCCATGAGCACCACCAGCCTTCCTTTGATGGATGGATGGATGGCAGGAAGGCTTTTAACACCAAACAGGTGGCCCTCATTTCCAGAGGGTTGACACAGAGCTGGAACTATGCTGGAGATCACAGGTCTCTGATCTCCATTCCTCCGAGGTATCCTGTGTGGATAATCTGCAGGATCCACCTGTCCAACGTTATGGCTTGCCAACCTGGTAAGAATCGCTGGATCCTGCCTCTAACCAGGTAGCTGGGCTCCAATAAGGGCACACTAAAGGGTTTTGACTAGTGGAGCTGTGTTGGGATAGGAGGCACGGGGATTGTGTGACAGTAGGCTGAGTGGAGCGCTGTTCACTGACCCCGGGGGTCAGTGGTTGCCATGGCGGAGAACCTGCTGGGCACCTTGCTGAGGCTGACGGCTGTTGGTATGGGGGCACCGAAACCGTGAAAGGAACAGTGGGGTTGATGTGGCTGGTAAAGCAGGGCAGATAAGCCCAGGGAAAGCACTGTGGCTATGCTTTCTTTGAAGCACTCCATAGGGGAATCTGCCTTTTCCCCAAAGAGCTGCATTCCTTTAAAGGGCATTTCTGTAAGGGGTGACTGGACATAGCTCACAAAAGCTATTTACCTCAGCCAAGCTGGTGATGAATGGTGACCCTTGTGCCAATGACTCACCCAATTGAATCAGTGGTATACAGGGCACAACGAATTGTGAATTTGGTAGCATTGCATCCGCCATGTATGGCTTGGGTTTTGACAGGGCAAAAGTCTTCCAGAACACATGGGAAGACTTGAGCTACAGAATCCCAGATAGCATGGGAATAGCAGCCTAGCAGGCAACTGGCATTGACTGACCAGAGGACCAACCTAGTCGAAAGAATACCCTCTTTCCAAAGGTCTCCACTCTCTCTCTCTCCAGCAGAGTAGTCACAAAGGTATCTGGGTTCGTCTGACTGGTGGAATCCTGCACCACCAACCTCTCAGAAAGACGGATGCTGAGAAAAAAAGGCAGGTTCACTGGAGATGGAGTTGTGGCGCCTCACAGTTTGGCAATTGACAGGGGGACTTAGAAAAGTTTGGCCCAACCTCCTCGGAGGGTATCAGTGAGAGCCTCATTAAAAGGAAGTAGGGGCTCTGAAGTGGTGTGCCTCAGCTGAAGCACTTTGTCAGGGCATTGATTTTAACTTGTAAGGTGGGGACTGGAGGTCGAGAACTTCAGCTGCCCTCCTCATGACCCTCACAATGAGGCACTTTCTTTAGTGACAGAACGTGGAGGTAAGACAGGACCTGAACCAGGAAATGTGTGGAGAGCACTAGCATTTCAGAGATCATCACACCTGTTTCGTGGTATTGTTGGCTAATTTCATCACCTCATCATAGTCATTATTGGAATCGCCCCAAACAATGAATGTAGAGCATGAGATCTAACTTGTGGGGATGGGACCTAAGCAGGTCAAATTGAGAAGGCACAATTTGGGGGGAACCGATCAAGGCCTTGGTCGAAGCAACAATGAGAGCAGGGAGGCTTAAGCAAAATGGAGGGTGTGGCTTGGAGGCAAGCAACAGAGCTTGGAAGCAACACAAGTGGGGGAGAAGTACATGACATAAATCAAAGAAAGCAATATGAATGGGGGAATGTGGGAGAGAAGTATTGGGCCGAGAATGCAAGAAGATATGAAGTGCACGAAGAAGACCGCTGTAAACTTATGCACTCTCATTGGATGCTTAACCAAAAGAATAAAGTAGTGCTTTAACTGAGGACGCTAGTAACAAGGCCATGCTCCAGGGAAGGCACAGATACAAGAAGATGAACGGAAGCTCACAAAAGCCAATGAATTAAAAAGCCAGCAAATAAGTGACAGTAAAGCCAACCAATGGTAATCCATCAGCGGTTCCTAAACCCACTGTAAGTGAAAAATCTCTTTTAGCAAACAAATAGCATGAGCTGTCTGGTAGACAAAACCTAAAAATTGGAGCGTCCCAGCACCTGCTTGCTTCCCAGCTCTCTTGCGCTGTAAGTGTCACCCACCACTGTATCTGTATGACGCCATCCTAAATGATTTAAAACCTATCCACGATGACAGCCCATGTGTGCGCATGAGTGGTGGTCATGATTTTTTTTTCTTTGCTTTGAGAAAAAACATATCCCAGATGGCTGCTGCGCCTGGGCATGCATCTTTGAATTTTAATTCCAACTTGCATTATGGCAACATGTAGCCAGATGATGTCCTCGTGCAAAGCTGCATCTTGTCTTTCAAGCATCATTTTATTTGTGAAGCATACAGAGGTAGTCACAAATTATTATGCTTGCTATTTCATGTAATGAGGAGGTATCTTAACACCTCTTGCTTCACAACTCCTTTTAGAGTGCAGTCGAACTAATTTGCTTATATGCGGTCCTCTTGGTAGATGCATCCCCAGTAAGTAGGTACAAGGTAACGTTTCAAGCATTCCTATTGAATCTTTCCGACATAAATGTTAATAAAACTGTCTTCGTTTAAACACTTTCTGTTGTCTGGGAACAAAGGATTTTAACTAAACATTTATTTTATATGCTGTAATTATGGTTCTAATTTGTGTAGATTCTGTTAGTTTTGTTTGAATTTTCTGATTTCTTCCCATTGAGTATACTGATTGTTTGCTATCTTTTTCTAAAGGGTTATACGAGACCTGTTTTTAACCTGCAACGGAGTAAATCAAATGACGGAGTTGAATTATTTGGACTCCTTTAGATACCATTCACTCAAAGTATTCGAGTCTCTAATATTCTGCCTGGGAGAATATACAGAACAGAGCGAAGATACTGAACATGAATCTTTTTTAAATCTCACTGCTGACAACCAAAAAACGTTTTCTGAAACTCAAGCAAGTCTTATCAATTTCTACGCTGGTCTGAAAGAAGATTATTCAAAGAAAAAAAAACATACAAACCAAGAAGTGCAAGTCAATGTAATAAATATATTTCTTTGTGTGGCCTTTTTATGTGTGAGCAAAGAATCTGATTTTGACCGAGACTCTGCCCATGATTCAGAAGATACTTCAGGCTACGATAGCACAGCTAGTGATCATTTGAGTAATAAATTGCCCCACTTGTCTCTGGAAAGTCTAATGTTGCCATCCCAAGAACAAATTCAAAGAGCTGTAGACATTTGGGCGGTGTGTCAAAGGATGTATTTGCTAAATGCAGTGTTCCAGAAACAGTTTCATAGTCTTGGTGGATTTGACATATGCCATCGTTTAATTTTCATGATTATAGAATATTTAGCCACACGTAGAGAAAACCACAGTGAAAAACGCCCTCCTTTCGGTGTTGAAAACAAAAGACTACAAGAAAACTCTTGCAACGAGTCTGTTTTGAATAGTAGCACTTCTTACGTGGTAGAAAATGAAGATTTGCTACAATCGAACAGATTCAGTGGTTCAGACCAAACTACAGCAAAATCGGAAGAACTCTATCCTTTCAGCTGCTCTTCTAACCATTTATCTGCTGTGGCAGGCTTTTCAACTGATAAATCTGAAGTGCAAAACAATGAAAGGATTTTGAAAATGGAGACTGATGGCTTACTTCAGAACATAAGGTTATTAGAAATTCTGTTGACAATTTGTCTTCACCGTGCAAATACAAATCAACAGAAGGTGGATGCAGAACGGTCTCCACAGGTACTGCATTTTATCTTTCAAAATATTCGAATTATTTTAACAGCTTTACTTGTAAAGTCAGGAACCTAAATCAATCCTAGATAGTCCACAGTCATTAATTACGTAATAATAACAAGATTTTCATTGGTGTGACAAAGTACAAATACCTGCATATCTTTAATTAAACATTGATGAGCAAAGTAAACTTTTCTGTCTTGAAGTCCAGGATGAGCATATATGAGCTGATGTAATTCAGTAAACATTTCGTGAAACTCGGGCATCAAACATTCTTGCAGGTTTAAATATTCTATTTAGCTTACATATGTTCTAGCATTAGTCTCGACATTGTGGCAGCCGTGCTAGCATAGGGCTAAATGCAAGTGTGATGCCCATACTGCAAGGGGCGAAGCATTAATCATGTATATGATCTGAAGTTCTTACAAAAACACCTTTAAAAGGACATTTTTAGGCATGGCTTGACAGTGCAGCTGTCGTAGACCTTTGTGATCAACAAAATAGTTTTCAGAGTACTACTGAGTGCAAGTCTTAGATTTCACCCACATGTTGGTTCCCCTGAGAACATAATTGGAATAGGATGAAGATTTGTGGTTCCACTGAAAAGAGTGTATTGCACTTTTTGGCTTGTGGGAAAGCTTATACTCGCTACAGTAGGACTGAGTGGGTTACGGGGGCAAGCCAATGATCATGCCTATTGTTTTTATCTGTTTGTTATTAAATATTAAGCTCAAGGCAGTTGGCCTGGCATATTTATTGTGAAAAGTTAATTTAAGGGTGGATTGTTATGAATCTGTATTAAATCCTGTAGAGAAGGATGTTATACAGAATCTCACAAATTAAATTAATAGGCAATAGGTTTGGTGTGTCAAATCGAGGCTATAGAAGATTTGATCTGTGAAAATCCATGTTTGGCCCTCTTAGGAGAGAGTATTTTGACTAGCCAGCTGTAATTTTGTATACTTTTAAAACTTTGATTGTGTGCCTCGTGTTTGCATTTTTGAAAAGCTTGTGCTCAAAAAAGTAAGCTTGAGTTGGTTGTGATAACAAGCTACAGGCCTGATTGGTGCACTGGAAAAAGTTGCATTTGAAAGGCAGCAGGCCTAGCTCATTTATTATGAAAAGCATTTGTTAAAACCGGATGATCTTTAACAGCTTTAACAGTGCATAATCAATACATTGAGTTACAGACTATAGATCGGTATTTTGTTAAATGCAATCTCAAAGCTTGCCTTCTGATGGATACTTCTACCCAGTGATTCCTCACCTTTAGAATATCTGGAGGTGCCAGTCTTGATCTAGACGATTTAAACAGCATTTCTCTCTACGCTAGTTAGCAATAGACTTCGCTCCACCCCACAAGTGATGATAGAACGGGATAGAAGCTCCACTACTGCACATCAGAGGCAGTGCCTTTCATTTTGCACCTTTATACTTGGATCAGTTGACAATTTTTGTTTACAAAATTATTTTTTTTACACTGTTCAAGGGAATTATGTCCCCTCCTAAAACTACAGAATTTAAGCCATATAGAGGACTGTTGCAAGCAAATATCTATGTTTGATTCACACGAGGTGTGCCTCTGGCATTTGGGTTCGGCGCGCAATGCCAAGTTCTGCAAGGAGTTGGCCCTTATGAATTCAATGGCAATCTGGGAACATGATGCAAATCTACATGTTGCCAAACAGTGAAATTAGTCTCAGAAGTCTGGCTCAAAGTCTAGGGCGCACTGACCTCTTCCCACGCTCAAGTCCGTTCCTGCGACAGGTGCTCTTTGCGGTCCAAGTCTTGTGTAAGTCGAAGTGGAAACACAAAAAGGCCAAGCAGAACCTGTCCTTGGCTTCTGCCACTCTGTCGGAGATGTTGCATGGTCAACAGAGTGCCTTGTTGTCTCTCTTGTGGGCTCCTGCTGGGGTGCTGACCCTGCAACTGATTCTGATGCACCCTGGCATTCTGGGCCTGTAGATGATATCACAAAATTTTGAGGCCTTTATAGAGTCCATATTTCAGTTTCAGGCACTCTTCTGGCTCCCTCTGGCACATCTTTAGTCTTAAAGAATCCAGAAGGCCTCCAGGTGGGTTGCTGCCAGTGGATTTGCCCTTGGAACACTCTACTCCTCCTTAGTCTGCCTCTGGTTCCCCTTCGACGCTGGAGCAGACTTTCAATCCAGTACTGAAGTCTGTGCCATTTCCTTTGGCATCGACCCTGACAGCACCAAAGAATGATTCAGTAACGTATTGTCCTATTTGACTCCAATCCAAATGAATACTGGCCCTGACATAGGTTGTGTCACAAAGCTGTAGTGATGCACCCGGTACAAGTTCAGTCTGACTCAGACAGAACCATGTCTTTACCTTGGAGCCGCACCACAGTGCTCAAAGTCTTTTTGATTCAGAGTCTGATCAGAGACGACCAGCTTTGAAAGATGACAATGCTATAATGATGAAAATATTCATGAACTTAAAGGAGGCCAGTGGGTTGGACACTTCCCCACCGCTAGGTTTTGTTTTTCCCCTGGGTCCTCAAGGAAGTGAGTGCATTCTTTGACACAGGTATTGGATTTATGACTGCCAACTATGGTAGTCAAAACTAACAAACTGACTCAAGTTTTGCATACCGGACAAGCTTCACCTGATCTGCTCAATATATCCATGACTGACACCTTTATAGGCACCTGCTGTAAGACTACTTTCTGTTCACCAGTGAATAAACAGGCTGCCAGCTGCTACAGACTGGCTCCAGGTGACCCTGACTTCTTGAAGCAGCACCCTATACCAGAAAGATAGGTGGTTCAGGCTATCACAAGTATAGTGAACCTCTAGTTAATTCTTCATGATTGCCAGACAGATTCAAAATAGAACAAGGCATGTAGGAAGCAGATGTTCTTGACCAGCTTAGCCCTCTGCTCAGTTAATCCTTGCTAGGGAGATATAGCAATTCCTTATGGAACTTGGTTGGTGAGATCTTATGGCAGTCCCCAGGGAATTTACAGCGAATCTGGCTGAAACTATCCAGGATAGTTAGGATGCTGCAAAACACATAATCTGTTCTTGACTGGACATTAACAACTGCTTGGGCAGAGCACTTGGTACTGTTGTGGTGCTTCAGCTGCATGCTTGGATGAGATCCACTGGCTTCTCTAGGGACGCGCAATCCACTCTGATTGGTATGCTGTTTAATGGATCTCACCTGTTCAACACGAAGGCTGATTCAGCGTTGGAATTCTTTAAAGAAAGCCAGTCCATGATGTGTTCCCTAGGCCTTTCTACCCCTGCTATACAGTGTCCTTATGCTTTATCCCTTTTGTGTCTGTTCCAGATAATTGCTTTACCACAAGGCCAACTTCCCCCGCAGCAAGCACCCCAGTCATTTTGGGGATGGTTATTAACTGAACAACGCCCAGGCTACCACGGGCGACGTAGTTCCCAATCCCTCACCCCTTGCGGCAACAGCGTCCAAACCACTTTAGTTTGCTGTTAGTGCCACAGGACCACCCTTTAGAAGGCAGGATCAGATATTTCCTTCAAGGATGCCAAAATATAGCATCCAGCGTGTTGGTTTTCCGATTTTCCAATGTGGCTATGTCCTGCCATTCCGTTTCGAACTACTGTATTTTCCACCCACATCAGAACATCTTTCCGAGGAGCAATTGTCCATCTTGCGCCAAAGAATGCTGGCTCTTTTGGCCAAAGGAGACACACAGGGGGTCCCAGAACCTGAAAGAAGTAGTGGATATTACTACTGGGATTTCCTCATGCAGAAGAAGTGCTGAGATCTTTGTCCAATTTTAGATCTCTGCCCTCTAAAAGTCTTCTTACAGAAGGACAAATTCAAAATGCTCACTCTGGCCCATGTTCTGTCTGTCCTGGATTCGGGCAACTGGGTGGTATCTGTAGACGTGCAGGATGTCTACTTTCATGTACCTGCTGGGCAGTCCCACAGATTGTATTTGTTATTTAAAGTGGAACTGGAGCATTTTCAATTTGCCATCCTTATTCCTCATTTCCAGTGTCCTTTAAGTGTCCATGAAAATAATGGCAGTGGTCACTCCATACCATAAGAAATTGGGTATTCCAGTCTTCCCCTAACTTAACGATGGATTGTTAGAGGTGGGCTTGCCACACTTAGTCATAAACAAACTCCAGATGACGGCGAATCGTCGGACATCTCTGGGGTTCACTATCAATGTGTTGAGTCGGGGGCATGGTCTTACCACTGACCAAGATGGCTGCTCGGTCGCGAATCTCCGGGGGAACTGTGCCCACCACTGTCTTATGCAGCCGCCACTCTAACCCCAAATGACCCTAATAATCCTGTGATAACCCCCTGCAGTGCCTGTGACCTACTGTGCCCTGCTTGACCGAGGGGACTTCCTGGAGCATGCAGTGGTGCAGGATGCTGACCGCCACGACCTGACGTGGCCCTTGGAGGACCCACGTCCACAGAGGCCTTGAGCGAGCCAGAGGTGGGGGACGCCGCATGCTTGGACCGGAGGGGTGACTGGAAGGTGGACTGATCTGTTCGGAGGACTGATCTATGGCGCCCCCTAGTGCTGTGCGCTGCTTTTGAGGGTGCAGACTGCCCTTCGACCTTGCTGCTCACTGCTTTGACCGAACCTCGGTTGGCGGCCTGCTTCGGTCGGTGGCCTGCCCTGTGCGGCTCTTGGGCCTGCGTGCCGCCTTGCAGGTGGGGACAGCCTGCTGGTGTCTCCGTTTCGCCTAGAGGCCAGGATTTAGGCCACAGCAGTTTGCGACCTGAGTGCTACTCTGCTTGCTGCCTCCACTCGGGCCTGGCGCCCGCCTGACCCCTGTGAGATCTTGAATGCTGCCTAGACCTACGTACTGTTGCTGCAGCCTGGGCGCTCTGCGACACAGCTACATTTTTCTTTGCTGTGTGTGGTGCAGCGGCTGCCCGTAGGCCTTGACACGAGGATGGTTTCTCTTGCTCCTTCGCCATGAGCATTTTTTCCGAACAGTGCACAGGGTTCACTACCGACGACCTCTCTGCTTTACCTGCTTTGGGCAGTCTCCTGCGATCTTGACTTCTAGAACACTTTGGTGAGTCCCCGGATTGCCACCCTATGGGCCACAGTGTTTCTATTTTATCTGTTCTGCTCCTTAACACAAATGCTTGCACTGCCTGACTGGTGCATCTTCTAGTTAACTGCTCCCTGATGGTTACTCAAGCGCCTCACTCCAGGTCACTATCTCTTCACGTCTGACTGCTGTGGTATTTAATAGTGCATACACCATTCATTTTCTCCTTATATCTCACTTTGAAGGAGATAGATTCTATGCCCTGGCATGCCATTACACAGTAGACAGCTCAGCCTTGTTTTGCTGTTGCTAATGCCTTGGGACTGCCTGCTGCTTCTCCTTCTTGAGTACCACCCCGGCTGATCCCTACAGGCCTAACTCAGGGAGTGTTTCATGGGCAGTGGCCACCCTAAACAGAAACAGCTATAATTAAAAACTAGCAAAACCCCTAAGGAGGGACATGGGGGCGAGTACATGAGGACCCTGGTGGTGGGGTTCCCTCAGCCCCTCCCTCGGACGGTACAGCTGCGATCGCAGCTGAGCTTAAGGCAGGATTTTAGGCCATTAACTCGTGATTTGACTCCCTCACCGCGCAACTTGATCTCATGAATTAATGGATTGACAGGCACGCTTCCAAACTCATTGGAGCAGAACACTGAATATCCGAGGTGAAGAATGGGCACACTGACACCCAGAATCACTTAGAAAGAGTGGAACTTCTCCTGAAAACAGTAGCCACAAAAAATTAAGTCTTACCGGCTTGTTCGTGCCCCAACAGATTTCGCATCATGGGGCTGGCGGAGACCACCAACACTGGCCACATGGACAACTCTGTGGAACAGTTGCTAGTTGACTTGTTTGGCAAGGAGTTTTTTACTGGCACTTTCGTGGTGGAGAGGGCGCACAGGACACTTGGTCAGCACCCCATTCCGGGGGCCTCCCTGTGGCCTATAATCGCTAGATTACTTAACTTCCTAGAACAGGTCACTGCTCTGCGACTGGCCTGCGAGAAGGGATCCCTACAGTACCACAGCATGGCCATTTCTATCTTCCCAGACTTCACCCAGATGGTCCAAGAGGCATGTTCCAAGTATGCCAAAGTTAAAACGATACTTCAGAAGTGCAGCCTTCGCTATGCTATGTTATATCAAGCGCAGCTGTGCATAGAAATGGATGGCAAGCAGCATATTTTCACCTCCCCTAATGATGCTGCGCTCATCTGTAAACAACATAAGCTGGGGATGTCTTCGTGGGTTCGCCAGCCATCCTTTGGCTCTGCCCCCTATTAGCCGCTGGCCTCCCAGGATACCCATTCACTTCAACTAGCTACTTTGTGCTCAGACCCTCTTTGATATTCTAACTGGCATGCAAACTATCCTGGGGCTTTGGTACCTGTTGACGCCCTGTGACTATTATGACCTACTCGCATAAGCGTGTCTTTAGTACTCACTATGTCAAAAAACTGCTCTGCAATTGGGCAATCCCCCTCCCCCTTTGGAGCGATGCTGTACCTGAGGTGTATATCAACATGTTTACTTGTTTGGTTTTCAAATTGTTGTTTGGGATTCACTGGATGCCATATTTAGCGTTGGGGAAGAGGGGGAATAGTTTGTTTGTGTTTTGTAAAATTCTAGAAGCTGTCGTTTCTGTACCAGTATGTCATTTCAGGGTGTTCAACCTTTTTATCCATTACCACCACTATGATGCCACACCACAATAGGGCCCACACAGGTTCTCTCACCTGTGTGACATGAAACATTAGGGGCCTTAACCGTAGGAGAGGGAAGAAGGTTCCATCCTACATTACCAGACATGGGAAAAAGCTGCCGTTTTTTCCAAGAGGCTCACTTATCACTTGCACCGTGAAGGAAAGTGCCACTGTTGGCATGGTTACCCCCTCACTTTTTGCCTAGTGTTGATGCCAACTTTGATTGAAAGTGTGCTGGGATCCTGCTAACCAGGCCCCAGCACCAGTGTTCTTTCCCAAAAACTGTACCTTTGTTTCCACAATTGGCACAACCTTGGCACACAGTTAAGTCTTTTGTAAAAGAGACCCATGGTACCAAGGGCCCTGTGTCCAGGGAGGTTCCCAAGGGCTGCATTAAATGTTCTGCTACCCTAGGGGACCCCTCACCAAGCACATGTACATTGCCCTTGCAGCTTATGTGTGTTGGTGGAGAGAAAAAGGCAAAGTCGACCTGGCACCCCTCTCAGGGTGCCATGGTCACAAACCACTGTCTGTGGCCTAGGTAAGTCACCCCTCTAGCAGGCCTTACAGCCCTAAGGCAGGGAGCACTATACCACAGGTGAGGTCTTAGCTGCAAGAGCAATATGCCCCACCAGTGTCTAAGTCCATTCTTAGACATTGTAAGTGCAGTGTAGCCATATTGAGTATGTGATCTGGGTGTTTGTCATTATGAACTCCACAGTTCCATAATGGCTCCACTGAATACTGGGAAGTTTGATATCAAACTTCTCAGCACAATAAACCCCCACTGATGCCAATGGGATTTATTAAAAAAAAGGACATAGAGGGCATCTTAGAGATGCCCCCTGCATGTTAGCCAAACTGCTTGTGTAGGACTGACCGGTTTGTGCCAGCCTGACACTTGAGACAAGTTTCTGATCACATGGGTTGAGAGCCTTTGTTTACTCTGTGGTCAGAAACAGAGCCTGTCGTGGGTGGAGGTGCTTCACACCTCACCCCCTACATGAACTGTAACACCTGGCAGTAAGCCTCAAAGGCCCAAACCTAGGATTACAGTGCCCCAGCGCACTCCAGCTAGTGTAGCTGTCCGCCTCCCCGGACAAAGCCCCACTTTTGGCAGCAAGTCCGGCGGGAAAATTAGGGAAAACAGGGAGGAGTAACCACCCCTAAAGGTGTCCAGAGCGGAGGTGACCCCTTCCCTGCAGAATCCTCCATCTTGGTTTGGAGGACAGGGACCAATAGCATTAGATTTTTGCCCCCCTGAGGGACAATAGCCATTGCCCTCTCACCCCTAAAACGCCCTTAAATCTAGGATTTAAGGGGTGTCCCTGAACCCAAGCCATCAGATTCCTGGCAACCTATCAAGAAGGACTGCTTAGCTGAAACCCCAGCATAGAAGAAGGAAGAGGACAACTGCTTCAAAGAACCTGCTAAAGAACAGCGACGCATCCCGCGGGTCCAGTGACCTCTGCCAAGCTCCAGTGGACTGCCCTGCACCCAAAAGGACCAAGAACTCCTGTGAACTACGGCCCTGTCCAAGAAGAAACAAACTACTAAGGAATCCAACCTTAGTCCGAAAGCGTGAGTCCTAACCACTCTGCACCCGACGCCCATGCCCCGTGTCCAGGTGGTCCAACCAGCTAGAGAGGATCCCCAGGCGATTCCGAGCAAGTGTCCATCCTGCATTGACATCTCCATCCCTCCATGACAACGCCTGCAGAGGGAATCCTGAGGACCCCCCTGACCGCGAAAGCTCCGGATGAAGATATCTGACGCCTAAGCACCCACTGCACCTGCTGACCCAACATCTTATTTGCACCCTGCACCTGGCTGCCCCAGTGCCGCTGAGGGTGTATGCTCGGTGCCTACTTACCTGCCTGCAGATCTGAAACCGAGTGGCCCTAGTCTCCATAGGACCCCATGTTAATTTTGTCTACACTTTGACCTCTCCACCCGGCAACTTGAACCCCAACCTGTGGACTTCCTAACCCCTGGAGGCTGTAACTGTGAGTGTTGTACTTATCTGTAAAACTATCTAACCTTTCTTCCCCTCAGGAACTGTTTCTGAAAATTGCATAGTGTCCATTTTTAAAACAGATTATCGCCAATATTTTCAAAACTGTATAACTTATCGATTTCACAAGAAGTACTGTTGATATATGTGTGAAGTACGAATATATTGAAGTACTTACCTACAATTCGAATCTTGTGGTTCTAAAAATTAATTAAGAAAATATATTTTTGCTACATAAAAAACATTGGTCTAGAGTTAAGACATTGATGCCCTCATTACAACCCTGGAGGTCGGTGATAAAGCGGTGGTAATACCGCCAACAGGCTGTCCGAAAAAAAAAGTGGAATTATGACCGCGGTGGAAACCACCCACACAGACAGCCACTTTAACACACTGACCGCCACGGTGATAGCAACAAGTACCGCAGCGGTAATCGCCAACAGCCAGGCGGAAGACAGTGTACGGCCCACAGTATTAAAACAGGCCTATCCGCCACCTTTTCTGGGGCAGTACCAACAACATCAAAAGCGCGGCGGAAAAAGTACTCAGAAAGCAAAGGACTCACCTCTGGAGACTCAAGGAAGAACCACGACGCCATGGAGCCCGAGTTGCACAAATTTCCCATGATCGTATACCTTCTCATTCACTACGAACAGCAACGCTGGCGAAGACGACCACGGTGAGTACTGCCTCCTAGCACACAAGAGAGGGGGGAAGGAAAAAGAGAGTGAGACACACACGCAACACCCCCACCCCAACACCATACACCCAATAGACGCAGTAACATTGCATATACACCCTGTACCCCTCAGGAATAATGCAAGGGCAAAAGGAATTGATTAAAGTGAGTGTAATAATATATAATATGAGAAAATCGTGATTCAAAATCAAAACAGTATATCCATATGTACATATGGAGGGACACTGCCCAGTCCTCAGTGTCTGTGGGCCACAGGGCCACATCACATAGGCCAAGGCCCCACTTGACTCCTGCAACAACATGGAGAGAACACTGCAGGGGCATCAGGTCGAAAATACACAGGCACCTCAGCCGGAATATGTTACAACACCACTGGTCCTAGAGGGAGCTACATGCCCTGTGCTTGATCATGGGGAGTGCAAGGCCACAGTCTCTCAAGTGGGTGGTTTGCCCACTGCTTGGTCCTGGGGAGTGTAAAGCTACAGTCTCTCAAGTGGGTGGTTTGCCCACTGCTTGGTCCTGGGGAGTGCAAAGCCACAGTCTCTCATGTGGGAGGCTTCTCTACTTGTTCTGGAGGGGGCCTTGTGCCCAGTGTGCTTCATCCTGGCATGGAGGGGGTGAGTGGATGGCTTCTCCACTGGTTCTGGAGGGTGCATTGTGCCCTGTGATGCAGATCTCGGGGAGAGCAAAGTCACAGTCTTTCACCTGGGTATCAGACCCACAGGATTTGCAGGGGCCAGGACGCACTACAGCCCATGGAGGTAGGACTACTCACTACCCACCGGCCGAGACGGCTGCTCAGTGGTGGCAGTGTTGGTGCTGGTGTTGGGGATGCCGGTGGTGGGAGGAGGCTCCAGCCCATCCCCTGCAGCCTCAGATGGCTGGCCACTGGGGCTGCTGCTTCTGGCAGTGGTGCTGGTGTCGGTGCAGGCAGTGGTGGAAGGAGGCTCCAGCCCATCCCCTGCAGCCTCGGACGGCTGCCCACTGGGGCCGCTGCTGCTGGCAGTGGTGCTGCTAGCGGTGCTAGTGTCGGGGATGCCAGTGGTGGGGGAAGGCTCCAGTCCTTCCCCTGGAGCCTCCGATGGCTGCCCACTGGGGCTGCTGCTGCTGGCAGTGGTGCTGGTGTCAGGGATGACAGTGGGCTGGGGAGGCTCCAGCCCTTCCCCTGCAACCTTGGACAGCTGATCCACCATGGTTGGTGGTGGGGGCTCAGAATCGGTCCCAGCACCAGGCCTCCTGCCTGTCCTGCCTGCAGGTGCAGGCCCTTTGCCCTTCCCCTTGGCAGCTGGTGGTGCCTCCTTGTCTTTCCCCTTGGCAGCTGGTGGTGCCTCCTTGTCCTTCCCCTAGGCAGCTGGTGGTGCCTCGTTGTCCTTCCCCTTGGCAGCTGGTGGTGCCTCCTTGTCCTTCCCCTTGGCAGCTGGTGGTGCCTCCTTGTCCTTCCCCTTGGCAGCTGGTGGTGCCTCCTTGCCCTTCCCCTTGGCAGCTGGTGGTGCCTCCTTGCCCTTCCCCTTGGCAACTGATGGTGCCTCCTTGCCCTTCCCCTTGGCAGCTGGTGGTGCCTCCTTGCCCTTGGCAGCTGGTGATGCCTCCTTGCCCTTCCCTTTGGGAGCTAGTGCAGGCACACTGTCAGTGCTGATGGTTGGTTCCCTGGAGCCTCTCCCACCTGCAGTAGCTGCCAACACTACTGTGGCTGTGGACTGGGCGGCTGAGGTGCTAGCCTGGGTTCTGACCACCCTGGCCCGACGTGAAGGATGGGGGGAGGTGGAGGGGGGTGTCTAGGGAAGAGGTCAACAGTGGAGAGAAAAAGCTTCTTAGAGACACTGGGGCGGGAAGAGGGTGAAGGTTTGGGAGTGGAGGAAGAGGGATTGGTTGTAGGAGGGGTCTGTCTGCTGTGTTTGGGTGCAGGTGCATGGACTGGATGCTGTTGTGAGGTGTATGGCTGTTGGGTGTCTGAGTGCTTGCGTTTGTGTACCTTAGGAGGAGTGGGGCACAGACACAGTGGGAGAGGACACAGGGGACGTGTGCATGGATGTGTGAGTGGTGACTGCCAGAGAGGGGGTTGTGTAGTGATAGGTGTGATGGTGATGGGGGTAGTGGATGATGATGTAGTGCATGCAGGTGTGAGTGGAGATGCTACTGGGAGGGTGGTGGACGAGGAGGAGGAGGGGGACACAGTGGAGGCAGTGGGTGTTATGTCTGCATCTGGAGGTGCTTGTGTTTGCCTGAGCTACTCTTGTGTGTTGTCTTGGGTGCATGCTGGTCTGAATGATGTGTGCTTGGGATAGGTTGGGGTTGAGGGGAATGGGACTGGATAGAGGAAGTTAGAGGGGGAGGCTAGAAACAGGGACAATGGCTGCCATCAGGGAGGAGGCCAGAGCCTGGATTGATTTCTATTGGGCCGCCATGCCAGAGTGAATGCCCTCCAGGAATGCATTTGTTTGTTGCAAATGGCCTGACAGCCCCTGGATGGCATTCACTATGGTTGCCTGCCCCACAGAGATGGATTGCAGGAGTTGAATAGCTTCCTCACTCAGGGCAGCAGGGCTAACTGGGGCAGGGCCTGAGGTGCCTGGGGCGAAGGAGATGCCCACCCTCCTGGGAGAGCGGGCACAGGAAACTAGCTGAGGGGCTGCTGGGAGGGCAGTGCTTGTACGGGGGATGGCGGCTGTACCTGTAGTTTGGGTGACCACAGAGGTGTCCACCACCAGCAGGGAGCTTCCATTGGAGGAGGTATCACCGTCCTAACTTTCCCCTCCTGTCTCTGCCATGGTGCTCCCTTCGCCCTCCGTCCCACTGGTGCCCTCACCGTCGGTGGATTCGGCCTCCTGGGCCCTATGGGATGCAGCTCCCTCCGTCACCGGTGCCTCTGCACCTCCGCCCGATGATGCTAATGCACATAAGGACAGTGTGACACAACAAAAAGGGGAGCAAGGGATACACTTGGTCAATGGCAGCAACACCACCACCGTTGGCATACATGACACACACACACACACACACACACACACACAGAGGGAACAGCCCTACGCACTAGGCAATGCACAACCAGTCACAATGCTAGTCACCAGCCCATGGACAGGAATACCTAACGCCAATAGCAGCATATCTGAGACCCACAGACCCCTACCCAGTACTTGATGCCTACTAGCTTGGTTGAAGGTGGTGTTTGTCAGCCCCTGCCCAACATGGAACCTACCCTGCAATGTCTGGCCTGGCATAGGTGTACCCACAGGCCCACATCCCCCACCCGGAGACCACCCCACCACGCACAAGTAGTATATAGGGAAACTGTGCTCACCACCTTGTGGCTGCTGTGATGTCCTTAAGCGCCCATCCAGCTCAGGATAGGCCACTGCCAGTATACGGGCCATTAGGGGGTTGAGGGTTCGATGGGCACCCATTCCTCTTTGGGAGGCCATCCCCAGCTGGGACTCCGCCGTCTTCCTCGCCCAGCGTCTCAGGTCCTCCCACCGTTTGCGACAGTGGGTTCTTCGCCTGTCGTAGACCCCCAGGGTACCCACGTCCTTGGCGATGGCACACCATATACCCTTTTTCTGATTGGCGTTGACCTGCAGAAAAAGATTGAAAAGGGTATCAGTCATTCCGTCCGGCCTGTTACACTCATGGCCCACCATAGCCCTCACATCCCCTTATGCACATACATTGCCCACTATACATTCATCACATTACCCACTATACATGCATCACGTTGCCCGGAACCCTTCCACCAACTTCCCCCCTCCCCCCCCCCCACACGAGGCCCTCCCACACAGTACTCCATTCATCCATGCCCCTTGCATCGTGCTCACAGTGTACTCACCTGTTGGTCTGGAGGCCCATACCGCATTCGGTACTGGGGTAGGACCCCATCCAACAGTCTCTCAAACTCCACAGCGGTGAAGGCAGGGGCCCTTTCCCCAGTGACACGAGCCATGGTCGGTTCCTGACAAAGGTCACAGCAGCACTTGCAGTGTAGGTCCTCTCCTGTTGTAGGTCAGGTAGCAAGTGAGTGAACAGATAGAAAATGGCGGTGACGTCTGCGGTGGTGCGTACCGTCACCGACGGCATACATCACCATTGACCACTGTAACCCACAGGGCCGATAGACAACCAATGAGGTGTTGTGCGGCGGTACTCGACCACCTCCCGCAGCAGTGCACAATGTCAGCGGAATTACCTCATTTCCACCTGTCCCTCCAAACAGGGCAGGCAGGCGCCATTTCGGGGGGGGGGGGGGCAGGCCATGGCTCCTAACTGCATCATAGTACACATAGGCGCCATTTGGGCCTATCCAACAACATACTGTTGCAGTCACAACATGCAATGCAGTGTAGTGTTTGAAACTGTGGAACACTGACCAGCTGCTCACCGTTTGGCCCCCTAATTTACAACCACTGCGGATGAATAGGAGATGGAGACATTCCCCCCTGTACAGACAGCTGGTGGACTTGGCAAGAATGGAAGACAGGCACATTATCCTCACCTATAGGCTTGACAGGGCCACAATCACAGAGCTGTGTGCCCAATTGGAGCCTGACCTGATATCTGCTATCCGCCACCCTACCGGGATCCCCTCTCTTGTGCAAGTCCTATCGGTGCTCCATTTCTTGGCAACTGGCTCCTTCCAAGTGGCAATGGGCTTGGCAGCAGGAATGTCACAGCCAATGTTCTCAATAGTGCTGACCAGAGTGTTGTCTGCCCTGATAAAACACATGCAGAGCTACATCGTTTTTCCCCAGGTGGAGGATTTGGCCACAGTGAAAGCTGACTTTTATGCAATGGGACATATCCCCAACATAATTGGGGCAATGGATGGTACATATTGCATTTGTCCCCCCCCCCCCCCCCCCCATATGTGATGGCTCAACTCCAGAGGGACCGGGTGTGGCTAATAGGTGAGCCCTGGTTCCCACCCAGTGGATGTTGGTGTATGGGTATGGTGTGGGCCCTAAGGGTTAGATTGTGTCTAACAGGTGTCCCTTGATATTTGCAGGTGACTCTGGTTACCCCAACCTCTCATGGTTACTGACCCCTGTGACGAATCCCAGGACAAGGGCAGAGGATCGTTACAATGTGGCACATGGGTGAACAAGGAGAATAATAGAGAGGACATCCGGCCTACTGAAAACCATGTTTCGGTGCCTGCATCTAACAGGTGGATCCGTGTGCTACTCACTCAAGAAGGTGTGCCAGATTATCGTGGCATGCTGCATGTTGCATAACCTTGCCTTGAGACGCAAGGTGCCTTTTCTGCATGAGGAGGAGGCTGGAGATGAGCATGTGGCAGTAGTGAACCCTGTGTAAGTGAAGATGAGGAGGCAGAGGATGAGGATGAGGACAACAGAACAGCTATTATACAACAGTACTTCCAGTGATACACAGGTAAGACATTGTAACTTCACTTTGCATTGAGAGTTTTGTATTTGACATTGTACATGGCAGCCAGATATTCCCACTTCTATAGCCACTTACTTTACCTTTTGGCATCTCTATTTTCAGATATCTGTGCCCCACTGTAGCACCTGGTGTGTTGACTGCAGCCAACTACAGTTCATTCCTATTTATACATTACTGTACAGTTGTATTGCAGTGTTTAAACCTTGTCAAACGAATACATAATTAAATCATTTGACATACTCCATATTTGTATTTTTTCAAAAGGTGTTTTTTTTAAGTGCTAAGAGGTAGAAGGAGATTGAAATGGGCTGTGTGGGTTATGAAGGAAAACCCAGCATAGAGTCCAGTCTATTTGTATCACAGGTGCATTGTCCAAGGGGCCATAGGAAGTGGAGCAATGGCAGTTCAAGGTGGACAGGGTGACAGAGTGGGACACAAGGGTGACAATCAGGAGAGTCTTATTTCCTGGAGGGGGGTCTTGGCAATGTTCTCTGGCTTCTGCCTGGATCACAGTGACCGTTTGGGGGGTGGTTCTCCTTCTGCAGGGGTGGCGGGGCCTCCTGTCCACTGCGGCAGTGGAGGTGGAAGGCTGTTCATCAGTGTGGCTAGTGTCAGGGGCCCAGTGGTGTGCCACTGCCTCCCTCATGGTGTTGGCCATGTCTGCCAGCACCACTGCAATAGTGACCAGGGTGGCGTGGATGTCCTTCAGGTCCTCCCTGATCCCTAGGTATTGTCCCTTCTGCAGCCACTGAGTCTCCTGCAACTTGTACAGTATCTGGCCCATCTTCTCCTGGGTATGGTGGTCTGCTCCCAGGATGTTGGTGAGTGCCTCATGGAGGGCCTGCTCCCTGGGCCTGTCTTCCCTCTGTTGCACAGCAGTCCTCCCAGCTTTCCTGATGTGCTGTGCCTCTGTCCCCTGAACCGTGTGCCCACTGTCACTGACCCCAGGTCCCTGATCGTCCTGTGTTTGTGGGGTGGCCTGGGGTCCCTGTAGTGGTGGACACACTGCTGATTGACGTGTCCTGGGGAAGGAGGTATGGGCCCACTGGGTGGGTGCTGTGCTGGTTTTCCTGAGGGGGGAGGCTCTGTGGTGGTATTGGACTGTGCCTGGTTAACCGACTGTCCGGAGATCCCTGATGGGCCAGGTTGGTCATCCAGATCCAGGTGAGCAGAACTGCTGTCATCACTGTGGGCCTCTTCTGGGAGGGGGGGAGGACTGGATGTTGCTGGCACATCCTCTCAGGTGACCTTGGGTGGGGGACCTGTGGGGATGCAAATGCAGTGTTATAGTTTCTCCATGTGACATCTTGTGCATGGGTGTGTTGCCCTGTAAGGTTGTGATTGACCTGTCAGCTTTGGCTTCTGTGAGTAGCGATTTTGTGGGCTAGGTGATTCTCTCTAATGTGCATGTTTTAGTGATGTGTGTCCCTGCAGGTCTGTGATGGGTGTCCATGCATTGGTGTTGTATGCAGGGCTTGGTATTGGGATGGATGGGTTGTGATGGTGGGTTATATGTGAGGTGGTGGAGTGATGGAGGTGAGGGTAGGGGTGGGGTTATGTGATGGCATGCTGGTAGGGGGGGTGATAGTAATAGAGATTTGACTTACCAGAGTCCAGTCCTCCTGCTAATTCTGCGAGGCCCTCAGGATGCATGATTGGCAAGACTTGCTCCTCCCATGTTGTTAGTTGTGGGGGAGGAGGTGGGGGTCCACCGCCAGTCCTCTGTACAGCTATCTGTTGTCTTGCAACCACTGAACCTACCTTCCCCTGTTGGTCTTTCCACCTCTTCCTGATGTCATCCATTGTTCTGGGGTTCTGTCCCACGGCGTTGACCCTGTCCACGATTCTCCGCCATAGCTCCATATTCCTTCCAATGGATGTCTGCTGTACCTGTGATCTGAATAGCTGTGGCTCTACCATGATGATTTCCTCCACCATGACCCTTAGCTCCTCCTCTGAGAATCTGGGGTGTCTTTGTGGTGCCATGGGTATAGTGTATGTGGTGTGGGGTGATGTGTTGGGGTATGTGCTATGAGGTGCGTGGATGGTGTATGGGTGATGGTGTTCTGTGGCTCTGGTTCTGTGGGGGTGCTCTTGATGTGTCTCTCTCTCTCAGTTATTATAACACAAAGGGAGATTATCGGTAGCATATGATGAAGCATGACACTGTGTGTGAGACCACCTAGTCCGTAAAGGGAACTCCCTCATAAACCCAACTGCCACTCTCGTCCCTCTATGCCCACAAAGGCAATCGCCTAACTGGCGCACACTGAATAGGCTATAAGAGACCTATTCCCTATACCCCCCCCCCCACACTTTTTGTGTCTGCAGTTCCTTGATAATACGGGAGTCTGTGTGGGGTTGGATTTCTCCCGATACTCTCCCTTTGTGTTATAATAGTACAGAAAAACTGCAAGCTGTCAGAGCTACTCTATCTACTCTTTACGGCATACTCGGTTAATATAAACTAGTAGCATTATTGGAAAAGTAGGTTCACAGCTATGGCGGAAGGGATTGCTTACGATGAGGAAGAGGTCTTAGCCATCCTCTCAGCACTTTCCCTCTTAGGAGACTCCACAATATCTAAGGCAATGGCCCAAATGGGTGATTGGGACACCTTAGTAGAACTAAAAAGGACACCGGTGAAAACCATTCTCCACGGAGTGGTCCTGACAGAATACTTGTGTAACAACTCAGCACCCAATGGACTTATTATTACCACCAAACCCTGGATCTTCCTGGAAGATCGGGAGTTCAGAAAAGACTGGTCTATGATAGCCTGGAAATGTACACGAGACTGGTTGATCTTGATTATTAAGACAGCGACCAGATTAACCGACGCCCTAGTAATCCAAATAAAGACAGCAGAAAACAACCTTAAAGCAGGACTAACGACATTATCTTTAAAAGAAAAGTTAGAAGAAACAAATAAGACCAATAATGTACTCAAAGAATTTTTAACACAACTCAAAATTTTAAAAAGACCTGCAAAAATTCTCGTTTGAGAGTATATACCCTTATACCATGGAAGACTATGTCCCTAAATCTTCTAATCCCTCGGACACATCCTCAGGAGGTTATACGAGCTCTGACTCAGATACCGACTCCGCCCAAACATCACACTATAGACATGGGCGGCAGGGCTCGCAAGGAGTAGATGGAATCACCCACATATGATGCCTCACTTCCCTCCAATGAGTAATCAACCTTGGGGATGGACCCCCCATTACGGGCCCCCCACCCAGTTTCAACCTCCTATGTGCCCTCTGCACCATGGGCCTACCGCAATGCTTCTTTTTTAGAAAGAGGCCAGGGAAGAGGGAGAGGGAAAAAGAAGGGAGTCAGTTAGAGACCAAGGGAGGAACTAGTAGAGACCGAAACCCACAAAGAAAACTACCCCAGCACAAGCAAGATTTGACAAACTGGTTAAACATGGTTATCAACGTAAGCAAGAGAACGCTAAAGGATAAGGAATTAAGAGCCCTAGAGAAAGGCCTTGGTTTCGTTCCAACACTAAAATTAGACATCTTCAAACTGAGAATCAAGTTGGCAGAGTTTTTCAAGAAAATAAGACTCAAGACCTTCTTCATAGAACACCCTATCTCCAAGACTGGACAAGAATACTGGGCTGCGACCCAAATCCAAATTCACTCCCCCCAGCAACCAAATGCCACCTGAGGTGTTAGCTTTTGAAAAATCATTTAGTTGTAAAATTGACGGCCTACGAGTGACCCCCTCAGATAACTTCCAGAACATTAGCACCCAGGAACTAAAAGCATTACGAGACCTCACCGCAGACACCACAATAATTGTTAAACCAGCAGACAAAGGGGGTGCCACGGTGATAATGCCAACAACATTGTATAATGAGGAGTGTTTGCGCCTACTTGGGACTACCCACCATTATAAAAAACTTTCCAGAGACCCCACCTCTGAGATCCAAGAAGAAATAGCCTTCTTAATATCGAAAGGACTAGGTAATGAATGGCTCACTAAACACAAGGCAGCCTTTCTAAAACAAGAGAATCCCAAAACACCATATTTTTACTTATTGCCAAAAATACATAAAAACAACCACCCACCTCCCGGGAGACCAATAGTATCCGGGATTGGGTCTATCCTAGAGCCCCTCACAATTTTGCAACACTTTCCTACAACCCTTTGTAAAAAAGATACCAACTTACTTAAAGGACACTAAGATGTACTCAACTTGCTTAATGGTTTGGAATTCGATAGGGAAAATGAGTACCTGATAACTTTGGATGTTGAGTCCCCATACACCAACATACCTCAGGAAGCCACCCTTGAGGTGGTTTGTGAACTTTTCAAAAACAGCTCTTGGAACTCAATAACACCTTCTGAGTTTATTCTCGACCTTGCAAACAGAGCACTTATGAGAAACTTTTTTTAATTCAACAACAACTGCTATCTACAAGTACACGGAACATCGATAGGCAGCACATTTGCCCCCAGTCTAGTATGTCTCTATGTAGACCACTTCGAGAGACAACAAGTCTTGAATGAAGAAAATTCTTACTATGAACATATTAAGTTATGCAAACGTTATATCGATTATGTCCTCTTGGTCTGGACAGGAACAAGAGATGACACAACATTTGTGGAATGGCTGAATGCCTTAAACCCCTACCTGAGATTCACATCAACTGTGGGTGGTACAGAACTCTCCTTCCTTGATCTCCTTCTACCTGAAAAGGACAGCCTCTTGAAGACTGAAGTCTTCTATAAACCTACAGACAGGAATAACCTTCTCCAATTCCTGAACTATCACCCACGCTCCCTGAAGGAGAACCTGCCAGTGGGCCAATTTCTCCTCCTACGACGGAACTGCTCTGAGGTGGCTGAATATACCAAACATGCCAAGAAGCTCACTAACAAACTCTGGGCAAAAGGTTATCCAGCACACGTGACTAGAAGAGCAGAGAAAATAGCTTGCTACAACCGCAGGGATATGTTGCTGCAACCATCCCAACAAACCGAAAAGAAGGACAGCTTAACCTGCATAACCACCTTTAACCCATTATCTGAAAAAGTCAAAAAGATAATTAAGGAAGACTGGAAGATTCTAACATCCGGAGGATTACGCTGGGATCCCCCGCTCAATGCTTTAAAAAAAGGCAAAAGCATCCGTGACATGGTAGTTCACACGCACCCACGTGCTGGGGCCCCTGTGAACAAACAAACTACACTGTGGCAGATACCGCCCCCTACCGGGCACTTCCCTTGCTGCAACTGCAGTGTTTGCCGTTTCACAAAAAAAAAACACCAAACTAGAACTCTGGCTACAGACCCCATGGGAATTGAGGGCACTCTCAAACTGCAATAGCAGCAATGTCATCTATATGATTAAATGCCCCTGTCAGCTCATGTATATCGGCATGACTACAAGGAGAGTGGGCGCACGCATATGCAAACCTAGAAGCACCTTCAGATGCTGACAGGATGCAACCTGTTTAACAGATCACTACATTCAGAGCAATCCCTCCCCCAATGATATGGAATGGGTTGTCATAGACAAACTAAGCCACCCAACTACAAACATGAAACAAAAACTGCTTTACTACGAACAGAGATGGGTGTAGAGATTACATACAGACACCACAGCACTCAATCATGATATTCAGTGGTCTTCCCTGTAGGTTCTGCTTTCCCTTTGTTTCTCCTTAGGCAAGTTACCGACCTCCGTCCTCCCTTTTGCCGCCCTCGCCTCCCTTCCTCCCCCTTACCCCTTCTCTTTCTTTTTTTTCCCCCCTCTGCTCAGGGGCTCAGCCTTAGTCCTTTTCCCTCTTCTCTTTTCTCCCCCATTCCCCACCTTTTTCCTCTTTCCTTTCCTCTTCTTCTCTTCTGTCCCTCCCACCCCTTCCCCCCTTATTTAAAAAAAAAAAAAAAAAACATTCTTGCCCCCCTCTGGTTTTCACTCCCATCTTTTACCCCCTCTCTATTACCCCTCCTTTTTTACCCTCCCCAAATTACCCTTTCTATGCATCCCCCTTTCTTTGCATCCCCCGGCCCCCACACCCAGCGGTGGACGCGGCAGGCTGCTTAGCGCTCAGGAACTAAAGTTCCCCTGAGTCTAGGCATCGGCACGCGGTCGCCGCGGCGACAATGCCTGCGAAAGGCCCTTCGACCGCTGGGACTACATTTCCCAGCAGCTGAGGAACCCGGAAGACATGCCTCGCTCGCTTCGCCTCCTGTGTGGCTATGCCTGTAACCGGCCCTTAGACCGATGGGACTCAATTTCCGCACAGCTGGAGAACACGGAAGACGCGCCGCGTCTGCTCCTCAACAGCTGAGGGGCACACATAATTACAATGCTGCACTAACAATCCCTCCGGGATCTCCTACGTAAGCTCACCGTGCCCCGGCATTGCCGAGCAAGCGGCTGGGACGCAGACCACATAGGTTTAGCATCGAGATGCTGCCTTTGGAGTACTACATTTGCGACTCCTCCAGTGGGAGTCCGTTGATCCACCTCAAAGATAAGTACTCCTACATGTTCGTTTGTCTAATACATGTCATTTTCCTTGTAGTAAGTGGGCCACTCCCCTTAGTGGGAGGTGTTTGATGCAATACAAAGATAAGGACCCCTATTAGTTTGTTTGTCCAATACATGATATTTCCCGTGTAGTGACATCACCTCCTTTCGCAGCAATTTTACTCTGAAAAGGATGTCACTACATCTAGAAGTACCACTTGTGTACGCACTGAACAACCTAAACGTGTGGTCTGAGTCCTTACAATCCCTCCCCTCCACTTATACTTCTCTAGCCTGTTTTTAATCCTCTTTTCCCTCATAGAGTGTGACTACAAGGGGCAACTCCCCTCTGCCTGTTCCCAGACCAGACGCCACCGCCTTATTTATATAGGGTAAGACAAACATGAGCCAGCAGCCCATGCTATAGACATTGTAACATTTGCATGTAAGTGTGTATTACCCACGGCATGATGTTGACACCTTTGTGTGCAGTGTTTTGGAGTGATGTGGCACATATATCTCACTTTTGTTTAACTCTAATCTTATTTCTCTTCTAGGCCATACCTCTAGAGCATAACCAGGTAGGCCCCTTATTCCTTTGACTATCCACTTTTTCATTGCTAGCATAACAATCTAGCCCCACACGTATTAGGGATCCTTGACCCTGGAGAATGCCCCAGACTGATTAGGCTCTTAGCGTGGGCAAAAACATGTTGGTCCCCACACCTCTTTTAACCTTACCTACAAACACCTATATTACATTCTTAGACCGAACAGGTGATTTTATTATCTATCACTGTTTTCAACTGGATCTCTTGATTTATCCAGCAAGATAAAATCTCAGCACTTCTTCTGAGTTCCTTTAACAACGAGGTTGAGTCTGCTCAGATAGTATCATCTTACCTGGGTGGGGCTAGGTGGTCATATGATGAAGCATGACACTGTAATGTGTGTGGGACCACCTAGTCCGTAAAGGGAACTCCCTCCTACACCCAACTGCCACACCTGTCCCTCTATGCCCACAAAGGCAATTGCCTAACTGGCACACACTGAATAGGCTATAAGAGACCTATTCCCTCCACACACTTTTTGTGTCTGCAGTCTCTCTCTCTGCAGTCTCTCTCTCAGTTGTTAATTGAGTCGTAAAGGGTTGTGGGTAATGTGTGTGTGTGTTTTATAGTGGTGTGGGTGTGGTGTGTGTATGTGTGTAGCTTGAATTGTCCAATGTAGTGTTGTTTTGTTAATGTGTGTGTATTTTGAGCGCAGAGGTATATACTGCCAATGGTTTACCACAGTTGAATGTCCGCTGCTGTGATTCGTGGGTCATAATACTGTGGGCGTAGTTCTGTTGGCGTAAAAGTGTGGGTTTTGCTACCCCCAGTTTAGCGCTGACCTTTGGGCGGGCGGACTTGTGTGTGTGTCTGTATTGTGACGGATTGCTATGTGTGGATCATAATATGGGTAGCGGTAAACCGCGGCAGCGGTACGTTGGCGGAAGTCGGCATGGCGGTAAGAGGGACTTACCACCAATGTCATAATGAGGCCCTGAGTGTGTGCTTCTTCTATTGTCTGTGTGTGTACAACAAATGATTTGCACTACTACTCTCTGAAAAGCCTAACTGCTAGACCATTCTACCACAAAAGAGAGCATTAGTATTATCTTCTTCAGCCTCTGTTAAGCCTCTGGGAACCCCCTGGACTCTGTGCACACTATATCTCATTTTGATATAGTATATACAGAGCCAGCTTCCTACACACCGACCATCCTTATGTCACACAATGAGGCCCCAAATGCTATTTTCTAAGTTATAGCTCATATTCATGAGGAGTATGCATATTAATTCATAAAAGTATCCCCTTTACATGCTGCACCATCGATTTTGATCCTGAAGGGAGATATTTTCTACTACAGGTGTCGCAGTCCTACTCGCCAATATCTACGCTCCTTAAAAGGGAGAAGAGACTTTGTTTGCTGGACCCTAAAAGATGTTGTCTTTTATGGTGATCATAGCAAAGACCATCGGTGGACCGTGAGTTATTTATGGAATTCTCTGGGGCAAATCAAGGCAAAGCAATGCAGAAAAGGACACGTTGGGACTGACTGATGTCATGTTAAGAACTTTTAGCGTCCTTAATGTTGCGCACTGTACATTTGTGTGAGAGACGTGTTATCACTTTAGACCCGTAATAAAGGCTACAGCTAAAACCCGTTGGGTGAAAGATTTGCAGAATACATAACGCAAAGCACTTGAATTGGATCTTCGTCTCTTTCTTCATAATTATAGGAACATTTTAATATTATGGGGGGCTTCCAGAGCCTGACTGAGATCATTTCCATCCATGACGGCAACCTGCAGTTGTAGTGGTTCAGTCTGTTGGAGGCTGGCCCCCTGTGTAGTGTGCAAAACCAGGCACACTGTGTAGAGGGTTCGGGCAACCACACGTTGGTTTACAATGGTAAAAAAAAAAGAAGAGAGCACCTTATGCTCTAATTTTTATGGTTGCTTGGTCGAGCGGTTAGGCTAATCTTGGAGAAGTGCAAAGCATTTGTTGTACTCGCAGTATCAATAAAGCAAGACACACACTCGAAAGAATAACTCAAGGCCAATTTACAAACATGCTTCAGATTTTCATAAATTTAAGACCAAGATCATCAGAATCTTGCAAGTACTTTTTAAGTAATGAATTGTTTAAATTTAGCAAAAATCGTCTTTTTGTGCATAATTACGCACCATAGGAATCAAGGGAGAAATACTTTTAAAAACGCATATAAAATCAGGCAATGCATTTACCAATGTCTCTTTAGGCAAGTATGTCAAGGTCATCTGTGTGCACTATGGACCAGCTGGAGAAGTTTGGATGGCTCCTGATTTCAGCGGAAGCGGCTGCACAATGTTGTTGGAGCTGGTGCCAGTTCACTGTGGGGGACCACTTGGAAAAGCACTGCACAGGTGGGCTTAAAGGTAAGTCCGGTGGGTGCCCTTGGAGTGTTGAGGACGCAGGGGGCCTTAGAACACAGCTGGATCTTCAGTGCAGGGCACGGGGTGGCTGGGTGCAGAGCGAATCGGTGAGCCAAGAGCTATGCAAAAAGGTGCCCTTGGAAGCAGGTGGTGAGTCAGTTTGAGGGTTGGTTGCAGGGGCACTCTGGTGGGTAGTCCTGCTGGTTTCTGAAGTTCCTCGTCCTTTTACAGTCTGGAATGGACTGTCCTTCTGGGTGTCCGAAGTTAGGTAACCACTACCTGGGTAAATGGTGTGGTTCAGCTGATGGAGGGCGCAGTGCCATCAAACTTGGCACACTTGCAGGGTTCGCCCTCACGGTCCATCGGGTGGAGTTTGGTCCGGCTTTGGCATCCAGTTTCTCAGTCAGCAGCCGATCAGTGAAGTGGACTTCACTGGTTCTTTGTTACAGGAGAGTGATGCTTTCACTCTGGAGGGAGACCTTCAGTGATTTTCAAGGTGTGGAGGTCCTCTGGTGTATTGTAGAGTCTGTCTGGTGCCCGAGCTACCCTTCAGCGGCGATTGTCAAGTCATGGGTGCAGCAGGCAGGGTTTGGTGCCTTTTTCTTGGTGCAGCAGGACTTCAGTTCTCAAGCCTTCTTTGTTGCTGTTCTTCTTTTGTCTTTGGAATCTGAATCTCTGGTCTAGGGGTGCCCACTAAATACTGCATTTAGTGGGTGTTTAGAGGAGTACATAGTAGTGTCAAATGAGTTATCTACCTTAGGGTGGCTGAACCCACTAAGTTACCACTTCCTGTGGACAGAGGTCACTTCCCTACACCTGATGGCTATTTTCCTTCCGTGCAAGATGGAAGAAAATGAAATGGAGGAGTCACTTCACATACAACCCCTTAGGAGTGGTGCAAGCTGGGGCTGCCCACTCCTCATGTCCTTTGTGTGTTTTCCCGATGTTGCTCCCGCCAAAAGTGGAGGTTTGCAATGGGTTCGGCCATGTGCTGCTAGCTTCATGTCGAGTTTCAAGGGTGGTAAACTATTTGAAGCTCGCTAGCAGGGCAGTGCACATTCCTGGGAGGAGGAGTGATAGCACCTCTGCCCAGTAAGGGCTTTGTTCTGGGACCCAGAGAGCAGGACCACTCACCCCAGGGTTCCGGAATCTTGACTGGCGATGGCAGGCTGATTGTGACTGCCCAGCTACCATGCCAGGGTAGATAGCTTTTGCAGGGGCCACCTCTAATGTGAACCCTAGGTACTTTTGCAATAAATACAATGCTGTTACCAGATTGGATTTATCATTCTGAGATGTTTGATATCAAACAACCCAGGGTTCAGAGAGTGAAATCTGTACCAACCAGTGTCCAACACATGTATTTCAAATTGCTGCTCTGTTCACTTACTGTATCCCAGGATTGGCAGGGACACAGTAGGGGCATATTGCTCATGCATCTGTGCCCTCACATACAGTATAGTGCACCCTGCCGTAGGGCTGGAAGCCCTGCCAGAGAGGTGATTTACCTATATTGCATGCAGTTTGTAGTGGACAGGGTACACAGGCTTTCTGCCATGTTGAGTTTGCCATGTAGGATTGCACCAGGACACGCAGCCTGAAATGGCACTTCTTGGGTCTATTTGGATGCATGGCCCCTGAGGGTGGCACAATCTGTGCTGCTGTCCTGAGGGGCCTTCCCTCATTACCCCATGCCCTGGTGTGTTGCTGTACTTTAAATTTAGAGGAAATAATGCCAAAGAATGCAGCACTCTTAGTCTGAGTAATGAATTATTAAGGCACTTCCCAGATATTAAATAAAAGCACATGAAAATGTGAACCTGAGTATTTAACTTGAATTCAGTAAAACATGTGTAGATGCCAAAATACTCACAGCAGTTAAAGAATGACTGACGGAAAATGTGCAGTACATCAACAATGAATATGCATCACCATGGGTGTTGTATCCTTCATCCTTGGCCATCATCAAGCCGAGGAGCCCTGGACGGCTAAGGAAGGAGGTCTTCCCAACATGGGATTTTTTTTCCCTGAACCATGCGTCCACCTTCAGAGGATCTCCTGCCACAGTGCCAGGTTTGCCCACCTCGTATACCTTAAACTCAAGAGGAAGATTCTAACAATCTCCTCCTCCCTTCGGTTATGAAATTCAAGCACTGGCTGTACTTGGTTTGAGTTGAAAACATGCAAAGGAACGGGCCCTGCCCCAATGCGCATTCTAGAGACAGAGGAGCAGTACTTTTCCTTGATGAAGACATTCCTAGGCTGAGACTCCCTTATTACATCTACCTTCCACATCCCCCCTGTTTTGTTCCAATGCAGTGTAACCCTGTGCTAGTGAGAAAAGCGCAGAGACGTTCTATGTGGAAAACAAGCTCGGTCTGGAAAAACCCTGCACCGCCACTGTGGCGGCACCTGAAGCTAAGCACAAAATGGAGTCAGTGGTCAAAATGGAGTTGGTGGGCAACTACAGATAGCATTGCACTCCTCCCTTTGACCAATGACTCTCATAGCATATTGGTCTAAACATAACCCTTTTTGGTCTAAACATAGTAATTAGGTTAGGTATTCATTGGATACAGCAACATATCATTATTATTATAATACAAATGACTACAAGTATTCCACCTAAAATGGACCTAAGTTTATCTAAATCCCACTTTCCTTTGTCTACATCTTGCTTCACTCCCTTCACAAATTCTTGCAAGGATTCAATGTGGGTGTGGATGGAGTATTCTGACAGATTGAAACAGCACATACATTCAAATCCTAAGCAGCCATTATGATCATACTTCAACATTAAATAGTCAAAGGCTGCCCTGTTTTGCAATGCAGCTTTTCTAGTGCCTCATATATCTAGTAATAACTCTGCTAAAGCGATAGAGGTATGGTTGATGTTTTTGAACATCAAACAAGCTAATTTGTTAAAACTTGAGTATTATAAACAGCCAATCCTGGAACTCCTAATATAGAAATATTTAAGCTCACATATTCTGACTTAGTTAATAGGTGAATTTTAGAGTCACAGTCTTTGCTTAATTGAACTGCTTCCCTTGTGTGTTGAGTATGTAATACGGAGTGAAATGGAAACATCATAAGTCTTAACTGCGTAAAAGCACACGGCCCTCTGGTTATATTGGCAGGAATGTACGTATAGGTGGTATTTCCACAAGAGAACAACCACCCCGCCGGTAGTTTGACATGCTTGATGTGACCAGCGTCAGTCACAGTATATTTACAAGACATACTGTTGTTGACATTTCTACAGGTTTTATAATTTCTTTGCTGACATAGCATTCGTTGTTCCCACAGGATCTCTTGAGGAGACTGCATTGTTGCTTCAAGGCGCATTGGAGCACATTTTCCGATTTTGTAAGTGTTGCAAGTTAAGTTGTAGCAGACATCACCACCAGTAATATTGTAGGTAATCACATGTTAGGTTATCCTATTTTTCAGCCGTTGTTTCTTAGCAAAACTGGCAATATTCATAGTGTGAAGTTTGTCAACATGTCACTTTCTTCCACCACTCCATCCTTGTTGGTGATATTAAAGATTTGCAGCAAAATGCTGGCAGGAGTCAGTATGGCAACTAGACACTTTGAGATAACGCCAACTGTACTTTTCATATTTGTCATGCAGAATTCTGATAGGTTAAGCACAGTTTGTGCAGATAAGTCAAGACATTGTAAGATTGGTACAGTAGAGATGTAGCTCGGTGCTGTCAGTCAGTCGTGTCAGGGCTGGTTGCTTTCGGTCACTCCCGACCCCACTCCCACTCCCCCAAAGGGTGACCATGTAGAACATATAGCACGCAGACGTCTCATAGTATGATCTGTAAAAGAGACAGTTATGATCATTCTCGCAAATCACATTCATCAACTGATATATATTACCATCTCTCATGTCCTGGTTTCATGACTATCAACACATTGTCCTTGCCTCTTGCTATGATTTCTGCTGGTTCAGGAGGACGATTTGGGGATTCTGCCCACACCTTGGCACCAAGATTTTTGTCAGTTGAACCAAAACCTCCCTCCCCACATACTGTAAGAAGGGCTGGGGCAGTCCCTTTTTTAACTATTCCTCGAATGATGACAATCTGAGCAATTCTGTCTCCAGGTTGTATTATCAAATCAGCATCTCCACTGTTCAATAAAAATCACCTTAATTTCTCTTTGGTAGTCTGCATCGATCACCTTCCCCAAGACCTGAATACCTTTGAGTGCCAAACCAGATCGAGTAGCAATCAGTTCGAAATGCTCCGGGTAATTTGTATTCCAACATCTGTCTCAATAAGCGCCATGCCTCTTGGTTTCAATCTGTACATGTTCAAAACATACAAATCATGATCTGCAGATTATGGTGTGGCATGGTAGGGAGCTAAGGCTCCTGTTTTTGTCTCCCAATACATGATTGTATTTGTTACAACATGGGGTTGTATCTGTAATGCTGGGGTTAACATTCACATTAATTGTGTTTCTGCATTTGTCCAGGGTCTATTATTGTCAACAAGGTCTCATTTAAATAATCGCTCCTGCTAGTTTTCGTAATTGGGCTTTTAATAAGCCGTTCATTCTCTCAATCAATCCCTCAGCTTGAGGGTAATAGGTAATATGATAAATCCACTCAATATTGTGAGCAATAATCTTGTACCAATTTACAGTTGAAATGTGACCTGTTGTCACTCTGGACTTCGAGTGGGACTCCGTAATGTAACATTAACAAGTCCAGTGTTTTGATGGTGTTGAATTGAGTAGCACGTTTACATGGAAACTCAATCAGATATCCAGAATAAGTATCCACCACTGAGCAAGCGTATTGACACCTGCAACTATTTGGTAGTGGCCCGAAGTAATCGATTTGCCATATCTGCCCCAGCAACTTCCCTCTCCTCAACTGACCTTCAACAGTTTGTTGTTGTGTGTTGACAAATAGGACACTGTATGATCACTGTTTTTATCAAATCTAGGGGAATGTGCATCCCTCTAATCTCTGCTCGCCTGTTAGTGGCCCTTTCTCCCAGGTGTCATCATTTTTTGTGTGCCCATTTAGCCATCCCAACCAAATCAGAATCCTGCGTTGCCACTTCTGCCTCTGAGATTTTGGCCTTGTCTGCAAAGAAATTGAACCATCGTTCTAGTGAATAGGTGTGACAGTTGGCATCTACATGATATACAGTGATGGTACTTTGCTCTAGCATTTCTCCAGTGTCCTGCCACAAATATTTGCCCCACACTTCCTTGGAATGTATGTGACAGTTATGTGCATACCATGTGGGAGGCCAAGTAGCTAGCCCATTGGTGGTGGACCAAGAATCAATATAAATGTGACATCTCCCAGGAAGTTCCTGTTTTAATGCTCAATATACAGCTTACAATTCTGCATATTGAGTACTCTTCGCTTCTCCTGTAGTAGAAAGCAGCGTCTTGGTTACAGGGTTAAACGGCACTGCCTTCCAATGTCTCTTGGCCCCCACATATTTGACTGAACCATGGGTGAACTATACATGCTTCCTGTCCTCAGGGGACAAGGATTCAAATGGTTCACCCTATCTTACGGGTGATTCTTTTACCTCTGGCACCTCTTGCACCATCTCATCATTCTGCACGGGGGCCTGTGCCACCTGTTCATGCAGGGCCGCTGTTCCTGCTGGCCCCACTCTGGCCCTGTCCTGTATGTACCATTTCCACTTAATACACTGGTGAGTTTTATGTGAACTCATCACCTGCTGCATTTTCGGGATCTCAGGTCTCAAAGCCACATCATGCGCTATGGTCATTTGATCAGTATCCACTAGAGCCCCAGTAGCACACTAGTAACTGCTTCTCAAAGGGAGTATATAGCTCTCCAGCATCTGGTAGCTTTTTGGTCTAGAAACCCAGGGGCACCCTCTTTCGTCCCTGTTTTTGCCCCATACTCCAATTTGCATATTGTTCCTGAACGGCTACATGTAACTCAATGTTTCCTTCCTATACTGGCCATTAGTCTAACGCATGTTGAATCACCTCCTTTACCAATTCAAACACACACTGCTGCTGCTCTCCCCATTCAAACTCATGTTTCTTTCTAGGCACTTTGTACAAAGGGGCCAAAATCTGACTCAAGTGAGGGATATGCTGTCTCCAATAACCAAACAATCCAATGAATCGCTGAGTCTCCTGTTTATTATGGGTTTGGCAAATTCTAGTATCTTATATCTTGCCTACGGCAACTCCTCCGTATATCCCTGATTCCACTGAATTTCTAGAAACTTCACATTTGAGAGGATCCTTGAGTCTTATCCTGATTGATCATCTACCCTTTGCTTTGCAAATGTTCCACAACCCGATCCAACTAATTTTGCACCTGTCTTGTGTTTCTCCTTGAATCATCACATCATCGATGTCTGGAATGACAGGTACTTCGTCCAGGTGTTCAGCCCCAGCCGGTGACAGATGGTGGGGCTGTGTGCATAACCTATAGGCAAAGATAACATCGTAAATTGTCTTCCATTCCATGAGAAACTGAATTGTTCCTGGCTCTCAGGTGTCAGTTGTATGGTGAAGAAAGCATTAGCAATATCAATGGTTCCATACCAGGCCCCTTTAGATTTTTGTATCCTCTTAATTAAAGTGATGATATTGGTAACTGCAGCAGTCAGAGGGGGTGTATACTTGTTCAATTCTTGGTAATTAAATCTCATTCTATAGCGCCCATCCGCTTTGTGTATAGGCCACAAAGGATTGTTCCACTCAGTGGTGACCTGGCCCACCACACCTGCCTCTATCAAATCCTGTACAGTCTTACTTATCTCCTCATGCCCTCCCGGGATTCGGTACTGTTACAAACGAACCACCTTTGTGGCTGAAGGGACCTTCACTGGGGGTATCTTTAGACGATCCACCCTCATTGCTGACGCTGAAATGTATTGCTTTGATCCGAGTTGATGACAACCATCATCCAAGTATAAATACATCCCCTTCAAAATATCAGTTCTCAGTATATATTCTAGGGCGTTCTCCCTTTTTTCATTTGAACATTAGTCTACGCTTCAGGGGTTTGCTTTCCACCCAACCCTGTGATGGTGTAGTTTTGACCTGTGAACTTTTTCATATTTCCATATATTAAAGAGGCCTCTGCTCCGGTGTCCACCAAGGCCCGAAACTTTTGAACATTTTTTTTCGTCCTGTAAATTTCTAAATCATCATGGGGTCTATTATTTTTGCAAGCCCATCCATGTACCGGAGTTTGGGCCTTTTCCTAATCTGATTTAAACCTGTCTACTTTTGCCCAAGTCAAGTCCGGATTTATGCTCTCATCTGTGAGGAGATTCCTCTCCTCCTCTGTTTTCCTCAGGCAACCAGTCAGTATTCAAATCCTCCTCCTCCTTCCCTCTCGGAAAAACATTTTTCCCCCTCTCTTTTCCTTCCTCTTGCATTTGTGACTCACCCTAATTCACTCGTTTGTTATCCTTATTCACCTTTCTGCTCCTCTCCTTTCTGTCCAGCACTCACTTGCTGTACATCTCGCACAGACTCTTGTTATCTATCCCATCTATCCGTCCTTTGTTGACACCATCCTTCAGCAATGCCTTAAACATAACTCTCCTAGATACTCTGTTATTATCTATGGGACCTTCAGACCTCAAGGGTCTCTTAGGTTTCATCTAGTTTCGAAGCTTTCCTAATTCACAAACTGCCACCAGCACTTCCTTTTAGCGATTACCTGTCTGATAGATTAATAGGGTCATTATCTCATGTTCGTAGGCTGGAGGAGGGCAGCAAATTATTTTGTCTCGCACTGATACAGAGAGCAGTCCATATAACACACGGTGAGCATCACCCAGGGAAATGGCAGTTTTCATTCCCCCCTCCTTAATTCTCTACATTGCATCTCTTAATGTACCATGGCTTATCATTTTGTGGCCAGTCTGACTCTGCAGGATACTTATGATTACATCTCATGACTGCTAGCTGCAGTAGGGTGATCTGTTGGTTACCCTGGTAGCCTCCAACCTGTCCTGTACAGTGGAATCAGTGCGAAGTATGCAAAACCTTGGAGTGTCTCCTACATCTAATATTACTCCAGAGGCTCCTGTGTCAAATAATTGCACCATCCATGTAAGTAATGTTTCCCTAGATCTGTGCCTAAACCTGTCTATTACATCATTTATCTCCTGCTGTGTATAATCCTTTATAGAGTCCATGGCTGCCCACACTCCCTCCCCCCCTTCCAGGGTATCTACGTCCATGTTGTAACTTTCATCTGTGTATGGGCTGCGCATTCATCATTTTCTGTTCATCTGCCTCGCTCTGAGCACCACTATTTAGATAGGCTCTCCACCAGAATCTGAAAATCTACGGAATCCCAAATATTTGCATCCCAAGCATCAGGATTCCAGTCTAGCCCTGATTTAGCAATGGCTAAATGAACTTTCTTTTTATTAACTCTTCCCTTTCCATTTTTGTATTTATACTGAGCAACATGCACAGCAGCTTTCTCTGCCACGGACTGGTAAGTATTAACGTTATCCTACAGTAATTTGTTCTGATAGAACAGCATGGACAAGTTATTCTTGGCTTCAACTAGCTGCCTTTCCAATTGCTGATTTTCTTGTTATAACTGAACACATTTCTCATGCATTTTTCTATAAGCAGTTAATAGGATCCAGCCCCGTCTGCCTAAGAGAGATAATTCCCACCCTTTATCTATGGGTACTTTTTGCAAACAATTCAATACCTGAGTTTGTTCAGCATCTACAAGGCATACGCCCCAATTTTCACATAACCTCGCACCACATGTCTATTAATGCGCAAGAGCATTATAGGGTGCTTTTCCCCACCCTGGTATGTCATTTGGCACCTGGGAAACTGCCTTCGAATCCCCCCCCCTCACACACACACATTTTCTCAAAACCTGCAGTGATGCCAAGATGTGTAGCTCTACTTTAAACTAAGAGGAAGTGATGCCAAAGAATGCAGCATTCTTAGTCTGAGTAATGAATTTATTAAGGCACTTCCCAGATATCAAATAAAAACACACAAAAGTATGAACATGAGCATTTAACTTGAATGCAGTAAAACACATGTAGATGCCAAAATACTCACAGCAGTTAAACAGTGACAGACAGAAAATGTGCAGTACATCAACAATGACTATATGCAGAGAATATATATAAATATGCATAGTCAAGCAAGACAATTACGAATTAAAATGCATCACCATGGGGGGTTGAATTCTTCATCCTTGCCAGCATCAAGCCGAGTAACCCTGGACGGCTAAGGCAGGAGGTTTTCCCAACATAGGATTTTTTTTCCCTGAACCGTGTGTCCACGTTCAGACGAGCTCCTTCTACCTCAGTGCCAAGTTTTCCCCCCTTATATACCTTAAACAAACTCAAGAGGAAGATTCTAGCAATCTCACCCTCCTTTCAGTTATGAAATTCACGCACTGGCTGTACTCAGTCTGCGTCATAAACATGTAAAGGAACGGGCTCTGCCCCAATGCACATTCCAGAGACGGAGGAGCTGTACTTTTCCTTGATGAAAACATTCCCAGGCTGAGACTCTCTTATCTCATCTACCTTCCACATCAAACATGTTCTATGTGGAAAACAAGCTTGGTGTGGAAAAACCCTGCACCACTGCTGTGACGGCATCTGAAGCTAAGCACAAAATAGAATCAGTGGTCAAATACAGATAGCATTACTTCTGAGTACCATTTGGTAGTGACTTATAGCGGCAGCTAAAGGTATTGCCAATTGTGCCAATGCATCTCAACAGTTTTAGGGAAAGAGATCTAGCCCATAAAACCTGGTTAGCAGGGGTCCTGGGCACTAACAGCTCTGAAACTACATCAAGTACCAGGCAAAAATTGGGGGCTAACCATGACAAAGAGGCCTTTTTTCACACAGTCCACATCACTTTTATTTCTTTGATTGTAGTCTTTTTAAGAATATTCTACGGCTCCTTAGACAGTGCCAGCAAAATGCTAGTTTGCTGCTTATTGCATCTACAGTCTTCTGCATCCCACTTGACCACTTCCTCTAAACCAGATAACTGATAATGAATTCTGCAATCTTTCATTTCTTTTTCCAAGATAGCCAGCACATGAACATGGCGGCCATTCCAGAACTTTAAAACAACATCCAGCTATGTACAATACTATTACAAGATGGACAGGCACTGCTGTTTAGTTTTGATATTGCAAACATATGCCCGTCGTGTTTAGGCCGCAGCATGTTTTCTTTTTTTCTGCTTGTCGTCTTATAATTTATCTTGTCTGTGCTGTTGAGTTTGTCAGTGCTTTATTGTAGCTGTCAGAGGGTGAATGCAAGAATGAATCAGTGCTTTGATTAGCAGAGGCACAGGTGATAAAATGAGTGACAGATTGCATGTATGATGACTTAGTAAATGCCTGAACCCATCAATGACAAAGCACTTCAATTCATAAGCCAGATCTCTTATCTTTACCAGTGCTTGTTCTGCCCATGCCTTCTAAGGTCGCAGTTCAGAATTCAACTACAACTTTGCGCTGTATAAAGCTGCAAAAAATATAAAATGAAAAAAAAAAAACGGTCTCATACATAGTTGTTTTGTTTCTGGTTGGATGGATTTGTCAGATCTGTCAACTGGCCAGCATAACCAAGGAGATACTGACAGAGTTTCCCAGATCATCCAAGCTGTAATCCACAAGAGCTCATGATAGAGATAAGGAGATGGGAGTTGAAAATGAATCCCATGATTATACAGGTCCTTGAGGGGAGATGAAAAAAGCCTGTTCTAAAGGTGAGGCAGCAATGCAATCATAATATAAATGAAACACTTCAGGCCCTTTGGGACGTAGTGGTCGTATGACTTCAATAAGGTTATCTGATCATCTTGGAGTCTCCACGGGTAGCCTGCCCTCTACCACAAACTTAGAGATGATCTCTGGGTTTGTGGTGCAGGGTAGGCTACCAGTGAGGATTTCACAACGATGGAAGTCCATTGCCCATGACTTCCCAAGGGTCCCAATCTAATTAGGGTTGGGTTTGGAGAAAATTGGCAGACATATATTTTCGCATTGGGGGTGTAAGTGGCATTATCATTGACATGCCCTCACAGATTATGTGCTTTCTTTACCGTCTGTCACTTGGATATACAACACGCATGAATTAGGTGTTTAGCCGTTTATATAAATAAGACATTACTTTACTAGGTCCTGATGAATTGTCATTGACCCATTTCAGGGCATAAGGGACGAGAAAGAAGAAACATGTTGACCGAATTATCAACTTTGGGGCGATTGTTTCCCCAAGAGTTATATTGATTTAATCTTTAACATGGGGCTTCCAGCAAAATTAAAGGTCATCCGGACACCTTAGTTAATTTTAATCACCCAGTTCATTCTGTTCATTTCATTTGCCTGATACTAACATTCGGGGCATTTGCAGATGTTGTGGCACTTTTCCAAATAGGTCAGGAAGAGAAAAGTTCTTCGGGAAAGATCCCCTTTGTGGGGCCCATTAGGCATTGCAGCGCTCGTCCAACCTGGAGCACAATCAGATGATGCAGCATGCCATTTAGGTGCATGATGGGCTTTGCTAGGAAGGATGATCTCCTTGCCCTGAAGGGTGTACAGGTATTACCCACAATCAGTAGCTTCCACCCCTACCTGTGAATTGGAATGCGTTGTCCTGCAGCTGAGAATACCTGTCATCCATCCAGGTCAGACCAGCATTGTGAATGGAATTGGCAATACGAAGAAGGACCTTTGTTAGCACATATTCTGGCTCTCCAAATTCAATGCAAAAAAAACAAACTCTGCACAGTTAATTAGGAACTTATTGCATTGTGTTATTTTGAGTCCTTTTAGAAAGTCTGCTGCTTAAATCGTATCCTTGCCCAGTTAAAGTCGTCAATTGTCTTGTGGCTCTTAAATTGTAGGTAAGTATTCAGGCGCTAAATTAAAAATAAAATAAAATAAAAAAAGGTTATACTTTTATGTGTCAGACTCCGTGAATCTAACTTTAAACATACACCCGTTTGAACTCTTCACAGGTGCTAAGTCTAGCTCCAAAATACTCCTATCTGATAGAGACTTCTAGTTGCAGATTCCTTACCTTTGAATTTCCCCAGGCGTCAGACTGGATCCGGAGATTTTTCTTCTAGCAGTACCTCTGCGCCCTGTCAGGTGGCGTTGGTCGACTCCACGGGCGTCCTTGGCGTCGTGCTCACCGTGATGTGGTCGTATATAGGTGCCATGCCGGTGCGCTGTTATTTTCTTTCCGCGCCAGCCTACAGCAGATCTGGAGAAGAGCTACCTCAGTCACATTTTGACTACGTCGACATTTTTGTTGTATTTTTTTACGAGTTCGTGGGTGCGTCGAGGGATGTCCCGTAAGAACAGATTCAAGCCCTGCGACTCCTGTCACCGAACTAAGTCGGTGACGGATCTGCACCTCATGTGCTTGTGGTGTCTGGAGCGCGATCACGACCCGAAGTCGTGCTCCCAGTGTCGGGCCATGAACCCGAAGGCTTTGAGGGAGCGGTCCCTAAAGCTCATGGGGGCCTGACACTCGACTCCGTGGCACTCACGGTCCCGTTCGAGAGGAAGGTCTTGAGACCGGCCACGGAGTCATCACCACTCTTCGTCCTCCAAGTCATCGGGACATTCGGGTCACAAAAAGAAGTCGTCAAATAAAGACAAGCGTTCTTCGACTTCACCCCGTCAACCGGTTGATACGACTCGGGAAGAGCATTGACGCTCTAGGCCTCAGTCAACGGAGCCTTCTTCTGGGTCAGCTCTGTGATTCCCTGACTTCCCGCAAGCCGGAGCCACTCCCGACCAACTTAAAGAATTCTACGAGGCCATGCACCTAATTTTTGGCCGGTCCGACCCACCTTCGGAGCGTTCGTGCACAGGTGAGTCAGTTGGGGGCCCTTCGGTTTTAAAACCATCGGCTTCGGCATCAGCTCCGGGGGGCCCCTCCGGATCCAATTGCGGATCTGTCCTGATGCCAGTCGTGCTGCGGCGACTTTCCCCGGCGTCAGGTCAGACGTCGACGCTCCGACTTTGGTTGGGCCCACAATCAACATTGACCCCATCCTCGTACACGATGGCCAGGAGCTGGAACAACGTCGATCGACGCTGATTCCTGTCTCTATGGGCTCTCCTGGGCCCAGGGTTGATCCAGACCTTTATTCTTCTGGGTATGGATACGGGGAGAGTATGGAGGGGTCGCTGGACCCTTTAGAATACCAGCTTGACCCCCAAATGGACTGGATGCAGGATTATGGTGATGCCAGTGGTCTAGACACCTTCCCTGACACTGGTATGCTCTCTCCTCCTAGCGTGGTTACGGAGGAGGGTGCTTCTTACTCTATTGTGGTGAGAAGGGCGGCTGAGTTCCTGGACTTCGAGCTTCCTTCTGTAGAGGTTAGGTCTAACATCCTAACCGACTTGCTTCAGCTGGGGTCTTCCTCTTCCGAACCCCTTTTACCCTTAAATGAAGCACTGACAGACGTCCTTTTGGGTACCTGGTCCAGTCCCAGCACAGGGGCTCCTGTGAATAGGACGATTGCCTGCCGCCATCGGCCTGCGCCATCAGACCCCAAATTCCTGACCCAACACCCCACGCCTAAGATCCTTGTCATCCAGGCTTCTTCTTCATCTGGTTCATTCCCTGCCGCATCCCTGGATAGGGAATCAAAAAGACTGGATAATTTGGGGAAGAAGTTATTTTCTTCCAACAATCTAGCGGTGTGGTCTGTGAACACTGCATGCCTTTTGGGCCGCTATTTCCATACTCTCTGGGATATGGTCACGCAAGTGCTGACTGCAGTTCCGGAGGAGGCCCAGACTGTCCTCTCCTAAGCTGTAACAGATGGGAGGGATGCAGCTAAGTTTATGATTCGTTGTGGACTGGATACGACTGACTCTCTATGCAGATCGGTTGCATTGACATTGGCATTGAGACGCCACGCTTGGCTGAGAACATCTGGCTTTTCAGGGAATGTCCAGCACTCCTTGAAGGACATGCCCTTTGATGGCACATGTCTCTTCGGAGACAAGGCGGACTCGGCGCTCAAGCACTCTAAGGATTCCCGAGCCACGCCCCGGTCCCTTGGCCTCGCGCCCGCACCTAGACCCCAACAGTCCGCCTTTCTCCCCTTTCGTGGCTACGGAAGGGGCACCCAACTGCGTCCTTTTTCACCTGGCCACAGACCCACGCACGCTGTTCAGCCTCTGCTCGGACGCGGGATCCCACGTTGCCAGGGATCAGGGAGCCAGTGGGTCGCCCAATCCACCCCCACCCCTCCTCAGCCTCCAAGCCTTCCTACTCTGCAGGAACATCAGCAGCCAGTAGATGGCAGGATACACTATCACCTGCCCCAATGGCAAACCGTTTCCTCAGACCGGTGGGTACTCCAAAGTGTCCGAAGGGGCTACTCCCCCCCCTTCGAGACATCTCCTCCAACCATGCCACCTTCATACAGTCAGATATTGGAGAATCATATGACGCTTCTCAGCGAGGATGTCCAAGCCCTTTTGGCCAAAGGAGCTATAGAGAGGCTTCCGTTGTTAGAATTAGGTTGTGGCTGCTATTCCCACTACTTTCTGGTTCCGAAAAAGGACAAAGGTCTTCGACCTATATTAGATCTTTGGTCCCTCAATCTCTTCCTAAAAACTGAGAAGTTCAAAATGTTGACATTGGCTCAGGTCTTATCTGCCCTGCATCCTGGAGACTGGATGGTAGCGATGGACTTGCAAGACGCTTTCTTCCACATTCCCGTCTTGCTGGCCCGCCGGCGTTACCTGCGATTCGTGGTAGGTCAGGAGCACTTTCAGTTTACTGTGCCCCCCTTCAGCCTTACCAGTGCCCCTTGGGTGTTCACGAAAGTGATGGTAGTGGTGGCAGCTCATCTGCGCAGGTTAGGGGTCCCAGTCTTCCCCTACCTCGACGATTGGCTGTTGAAGGCGAACTCGCCCTAGACAGTCGTCTCCCACCTCCACACTACAGCAAACCTTTTGCATTCGCTGAGGTTCACTATTAACGTGCCAAAGTCACACCTGACTCCTTCTCATACGCTCCCTTTCATCGAAGCTGTTCTGGATACAGTGCAGTTTCGGGCATATCCTCCTGAAAAGCAAGTCCAGGATATTCGGGCTATGATACCGATGTTTCAGCCTCTGTCCTGGGTTTCGGTGAGAATGACTCTGAGGCTGCTGGGCCTCATGGCCTCCTGCATCCTGCTGGTTCGGAATGCCAAATGGCAGATGAGGGCTCTGCAGTGGGACCTGTAGTTCCAGTGGGCACAGCATCAGGGAAATCTCTCCGACAAGGTCCAGATCTCGGAATGGACTGCGAGAGACCTGCAGTGGTGGTTAACAAATCTGTATTGGGTCAAGGGCGGATCCCTCTCCCTTCCCCAACCAGATCTTAGGGTCATGACAGATGCCTCACTCCTGGGATGGGGTGGTCACATGGGAGAGGCGGAGATCAGTGGCATCTGGTCTCCGGTGGAAACCGGACTCCATATCAGTCATCTGGAGCTCCGAGCGATTCGACTAGCATTGAAGGCATTTCTTCCCTCCCTCAAGGGGAAAGCAGTGCAGGTGTTCACAGACAACACCACTGCCATGTGGTATTGCAACAAACAAGGCAGAGTGGGGTCGTGGACTCTTTGTCAAGAGGCCCTTGGCTGGAACACCAGGGCATTACCCTGGTGGTTCAACACCTGGCAGGATCCTTGAATGCCAGAGCAGACGAACTCAGCCGACGATATGTGGCCGATCACGAATGGCGTCTACATCCGGAGGTGGTGCAAGGTCTCTTCCTGCAGTGGGGAGAACCTTGGTTAGACTTGTTCGCCTCTGTAAAGAACGCACAATATCAGTTGTTTTGCGTGTTTGAGTTTCAGAGGTGACACTCACTCGGCGACGCTTTTCGTCACAAATGGAATTCAGGCCTCCTATACGACTTCCCGCCAATACCACTTCTGCCCTGAGTTCTGAAGATCAGGCAAGACCGGGCCCAAGTAATACTGGTAGCTCCGGACTGGGCACGAAGAGTCTGGTATCCCGAGCTTTTGAACATGGCCATAGCTCCTCCGATCAGACTGCCCCTTCGCAAGGATCTTCTGTCTCAGCAGCAGAGGAAGGTCTTCCCCTCGAACCTGTGAACTCTGCAACTTCTCGCGTGGAGATTGAGCGGCGACAGTTGACGTCTTTCGACTTGCCACCCAAAGTCTGTGATGTTATCTTGGCAGCCAGGCATCCCTCAACCAAAACTGTATATGCCTGTCGTTGGAAGAAATTTGTGGCATGGTGCTTCGACAATTCTGTCGATCCTTTATCTGCTCCTCTCTCTCAAGTTCTTCTTTTTATTCTTTTCCTTGCCCAGCAAGGTTCCACCTTGGGCACTCTTAAGGGATATCTTTCTGCTATCTCTGCCTTCTTAAGGTTACCTGATCAGCCTTCCTTATTAAATGTCCCATATTTGGGAGGTTTCTTAAAGGCTAAATGGGATTGCAACCTGGTCTTAACATACCTGATGTGTACCTTGTTTGAAAACTTCACAACTGTCCTTTACGATCTTAACTATAAAGACTTTTTAGTTGCCATTACTTCTTCCCGCAGAGTTAGTGAACTCCAGGCTCTGTCATCTAAGCCACCTTTTCTTGCCATACATCCTGACAAAGTGGTGCTTCACACGAAGGCTTCTTTTCTACCTAAGGTTGTGACACCCTTCCATGTAGGACTCCACCGTCTGGATCCAAAAAGAGCGTTGGCGTTCTATCTTGATCGTACCAAAGACTTCCGGGTGGACGATCAAATCTTTGTGGCATGTGTGGGTGCAAAGAAGGGGAAGGTGGTGCAGAAGAGGGCCATATCAAGATGAGCACTCTTATGCATCAAAATGTGCTACGCTCTGGCTAAAAAGCAACCCCCTTAAGGTTTGTGAGCTCCCTCCACCAGAGCTACTGCTGCTATCACAGCGCTAGCACGGGGCGTTCCAGTCCTGGATATCTGTCAGGCAGCAACGTGGGCATCTCTGCATACTTTTACCAAGCACTACTGCCTGGACAATCGGGTTCGAAGGGACGGCTACTTTGGCCGTTCGGTTCTGCAGGACTTTTTGGTGTGATCTTAGTTCGCAGGCCCACCACTGGGGATGGTATTGCTCTGGTATCTATTCAAAGGTAAGGAATCTGCAACTAGAAGTCTCTATCAGATGTACAAGTTACTTACCTTCGGTAATTAAATATCTGGAAGAGACATATTCCAGTTGCAGATTCCTTACAGACCTGCCCATCCTCCCCGCACTGCAATCTGATTTCTAGGGACAGGAACTTCCCCTTGAGGGCCCTAGTTTTGGCGCACCACTCTGTGTTCTTCTTGGCTCTGTGCTACTGGCGTGGAAAGTTGTGAAAAGAAACTGACGTCAGCGCACCGGGGTGGCGCCTATATACGACCGGTATGTCATCACGGCGATCACAACGCCAGCGACACCCGCGGAGTCGACTGATGCCACTTGACGGCGCGCAGAGGTACTGCTCAAAGAAAAATCTCCTGATCCAGCCTGACGCCTGGGGAAATTCAAAGGTAAGGAATCTGCAACTAGAATATGTTTCTACCAGATATTTTGCTACCGAAGGTAAGTAACTTGTTCGTTAATCTCAAAGACACTCTTTCATAGTACTTTTCCTCAAGTGTTGTAAATATAAAACTTGGCACTTCGATAGGCGTTCGCTGTGGCCTGTAATTGTTTGTTTGGGACTTGACTTACATTAGGTTCCAAAGTTTTCTTACAGAGTTCCGCTACTTACAAGTAATCTTCTTACATAAGTTATATTTCTGAAATCCTAATTTATGCCTCCACTTACACTCTTTACACAAATAACCCACTCAGGCAAGGTTTCCTTTTTATAGTTATTCAAACCAGCAATCAGTCTCAAGTTTGGAAGCTCCTATGCTGCAAAGATGACCCAGTTACTTAGTTAGTTTACTTTGCAGCACTCCTAGGGTTTGACTCAGGATTTTCAGATTAATGCTGCTTCCTCTGCTGATCCATGTTGACTGCAATCAATTTCCTTTGGCTCTATTTATAAAGTGGCCACTCCAGAGTTTCCTGCAAGGTACTGCATGATCTAAGATGGCCACCCATGCACCATCTAATAGTGGGGCACAGTTTACTCGGGCCGTACTGGAAGATTCAGTGTGCCTTATGCTGTACTTTTGCCTCACGCACAGCATTTTGGACCCGGGTTATGTCCAAGACCAAACATGGTCTCATGTTCAAAGGTGGTTTGTCCCTTGCTGAGGGGAGGAGCTTCCTGTTCCTTACTGCAAGGCAAGTGAGGCGTTGGTTCCTTACAGTTGCACGGGAGGTGAGGCGGTGTTGATGGCAAGGTGTTGATTCCTTACAGTCCAGTGGGATCGATGAATCCAGCAGGTCAAAAAGTGAGATGCCAACTTTGCGGTGTCACAAGCACACCACGGGGCCACAGGTGCTGCAGCAGAGTTGGAGTCGGGTGTCTCGGACTTCGGGGGATACAGCATTCAGGACTCATACAGTGGCGGGACATCTAAGGTGCTGCAGTTCTGGCTGTTGTTCTGAGCGGGGACCACAGCTCTGGTGTAGGCAGCAGTTCCGTGTGCTTGGTTTCTTCTCGGTTCCACCAGGACTCTCTCCCATGGCCCAGGAACAGGATTTGGCACTACTTAGCGAGTCAGGACTCTCACCAGTAGAGCACAAGTGCTGGCAGATGAAGTCTTTGGTGTCCCTGAGCATTCTAACAGGAGCCAAGTTCAGTCCAAGCCCTTGGAGAACCTTTGGAAGCAGGATGTACAAAGCAAAGTCCAGCCCTTTGACTCCCAGAACAGAAGCAGCAAGCAGCAGGCCAGCACAGCAAAGCAACAGGCAGAGTGGCAGTCCCTCCAACAGCATCTAGCTGTTCTTGCTGGCAGAATGTTCTCAGTCCACAAGTTTGTAGTGCACAAGACCCTGCCTTGGCCCCTGATACACTCCACGGGGTTGGAGACTGCTTTGTGTAAGGGCAGGCACTGCCCTATTCAGGCAAGTGTCAGCATCTCCCACCACTCTAGCCCATGAAGACCCATAAGGATTTGCAGGCACACCTCAGCTCCCCTTTGTGTGATTGTCTAGATTGAATTCACAAACAGCCCAACTGTCATCCTGACCCAGACGTGTATTCCACATCCAGCCAGAGGCGCAGAATGGTTGAGCAAGAAAATTCCCACTTCCTAAAAGTGGCATTTTAAAATATAAAACAATTTCAACAAAAGGTGTATTTATTCATTGTGAGCAGAGACACCCCAAACTACAAATCTCTATCGGCTCCCAATGGGAAATTACACTTGAAGGATATTTCAAGGCAATCCCCATGTTAACTTTGAATATTTAATCAACACACACCACTGTTTTAAATAATGCTCTTAAAAGCGTTCGACGTATGTGCTGCCTAGGATACGTGCCAAGTCTCATAAAAACACTTTCCCTGTACCCATAACATGTGCAGGCAATGAGTCCCTCTACTGTCTGCGCCTAGGCGCACTTTACTTCAAACCCCAGGAGGGTCTTTTCAATCCCAACTTAACAAGATTATCATGACTCTTCAACTACTTTGTTTGTATTTATCATTTTGTAATCTGCTGATATTAGCAAGGACGACACCTAACTTCCAGCAGTATCACACAGTGACTTTTCCAAACAATACACGTCACGTGGTGCAATATCCGCACTCCTGATGCTTTTATGTATCCCAATGCATTTTGGGTACAATGACCCTTTTTCAGGGGTGTCAAAAAAACAAAAAAACTGAAACCTTCTCACTTCACTGGATGCTAAAGAACAACTGAAAAATCATGCAACTAAATTTCCGACTTCAACTAAAAGTAATAAATATGAAGAAACCGAAAAAGAATAAACAAGCGTGTAATGCTAGATCCCAAATTTGCATTACCCACATGTTAATTCATTTTAGGTTTCTTCATGTTCATTACTTTCTGTTGAAGTACGGATATTGCACCACGTGATGCATATTGTTTGGAATTTAGTATTTGAAGATTCATGATATTCTTGTGAAGTTGTGATTGAACGACCCTCCTGGGTTTGAAGTAAAGTGCATCTAGGTACAGACAGTGGAGGGATTCACTGCCTGCACATGTTATGAATCCCCATGTTAGCCACTGGGAGAGAGAGGTCTTGCAATAGTGGAAACCGAATTTAGCAGTATTTCACTATCAGGATATGTAAAACCCATCAGTACATGTCCTACCTTTTAAATACACTGTACCCTACCCATGGGGCTGCCTTGGGCCTACTTTAAGGGGTGACTTGCATGTAGTAAAAGGGAGGGTTTGGACCTGGCAGGTGGGTGCAGTGGCAGGTCTGAGACATGTTTACAGGGCTACTCGTGTGAGTGGCACAATCAGTGATGCAGGCACACTAGTAGCATTTGATTTACGGACCCTGGACACACATAGTGCTTTTACTAGGGTCTTATTTGTAAATCAAATATGCCAATCATGGGTAAATCAATTACCAATACAATTTAGACAGAGTGCACTTGTACTTTAGCACTGGTCAGCAGTGATAAAGTGCCCAGAGTCTTAAAGCCAGCAAAAACTAAATTCATCACAGGATCAAAGCAGGATGTTAGAAGCCAAAAAGGCAGGGGAAACCACGCCAATAGGCTGACTGGTCTAATTGGGGATGTTGCAAAAAACATGCATCTTAAGCATGGTGTTTGGAGAAGAGTTGACCTCACAGCAATATCCATCATCTAGCAATTATTTTTGCCTCTGAGTTGGGAGAAAAAGTGTCTGTGAAAATGGTCACCTGCAACTTGTGTTGAAATGAGTTCAGCAGGGGTACCAGCAAAAAATATTATTTTGGGTCCTTCAGGCATGAGGTAGTATTAGAATAAGTGGCACAGCATGTTACAAAAAGACCGATGAAGGAAGAAGAGATGTCTCCTTCTGCAGCAGCTTGTTCCCTTAAGCGAGGAGACACCATGCCAACTCAAATCTTGGCAACACCAAGGGATGCAAATGTTCACTACTCCAAATGCAAAAAACTCTCTGCTGGAGAGTAAAGTTATGCAGCCCGACACACACAGTGTGTCTAACAGACAGTCTGCAAAAAAAAGTGTACTTTTTATCCAGGTTTATATATATATATTTATATATATATATATATTTTTAAATTGAAACCCCAAAGCTAAACTCCAAAAAAGATGCTAAAATCAAAAAAATGGAGAGCCACCTTAATTGGTTAAAGAATAGAAACTTTTATCTGTCATCTGTTTGTTCTAATTGTAAACTCTGTCATGGGGCTGATTTAGAGTTTGGTGAACAGTTTACTCCCTGATGATGGCAGAGAACATTACCTCCATTGTTCTGAGGCACCCCTGCACTCCAAATTTAGAGATGTTAACGGGGACGTCATGGACATCTTTCTCCACACTGACAGGAACAATTATCATTATTATAAATTTCAGTGTAGGAAACATTAGAAGGCTGGCTGTCAAACTTCTGAAAAACACAAAACGAATTACCCTCAGACCCTGGTAATTTTCTGCCAGGGTTTTTGCATTCTTTTTGTTTTCTTCCTATTCTTGACAGCCGTCTTTTTCCTTGTCGTCACGCACAGGGGGAAAAAAGGTATTACTCTCTCCACTCTGCATAGGGCAGACTTTGTCATATCCTTCCTCTGATATGCCCTACTCTATTGGGCCATTGTAGTAAGTATTTTTTTTGAAGGAGTGAAGGGGGGCTGCATCAAAGAAATACTTAAGCTCTGACCATCACTAACTTAGATTAGCATATTGAGGATTGGCTTGGCAGTGTAGTAGTTGTTTGTGACAACTTATTCTGTCCACCAAACTCTAAATTGGACCCTATGTCTTATGGAACAATTCTTTTTATTACTATTGCCTGTATCAGTGAATACACAGTATTTTCCACTACAACCCTTAGGCCCAGCCGCATGCGAGCAAGGAAAGCACATTACGGCAAACATTCACTAAGCGCCTACAGCCGCATGCGAGCAAAGAAAGCACATTACGGCAAACATTCACTAAGCGCCTACAACCCTGGGGTCGGCGGCTAATATAAGGCAATGAAGAATAACACATTCATAGGAACAAAAGAAAATAACCTCCCTTCCCCAATCCCCAAACCAAGGGATGTAGTATCAAAGGGGGCAGGTGTAGTGGCACTGCATTGAATCAGGGGGTGGGTGCAAAAGTGTGTGGAGAGGTGTAAAGTAGCTGAGACAAACTCCAGGGACTGGCCAGGAATCAAACGCAGGAGTTACAAGTAAGTAGGGCATGTTAATTCCCGGAATTCTGAAGAGAGGAGTCTTATGAAGGAAGCCCACAGGTCAGAGTATGTAGCATAATCCAACTCAGCCATCAGGGCCAACCTCTCCATCCCCAATATAAACCAAAGTTTGTGTAGCCAGCGGGTGCATTCTGGTGGTTTACCAGTGCCCCAAAGAGACAGAATGACCTGATGAGCCACTGCTGAAGCCAAAGCCATTTGCCTCCCTCAGATAGAACACAAAGGCTAAGTCAGGATTTGGGAGGCCAAGTATTGTGTATGCAGGGATCATTGAAATACAGGTATTAAAGGCTGTGTCAATATCTTTCAGGACTTGGTTCCAATACAGAGTGAGCTTGAGCAGTGGCACCTAAGGTGGACGACTCCTAGTATCGCCACATCCCTGCCAACACTCCTTTGAACGATACAGTTTTATGTGCAGTTTCAGTACCAGTCATGTTGTATGTAGTGTAGTGGTCTCTGTAAAAAAAAAATATATATATCACCCCCTCCTTAGTGGAGAGAGTTCTAACTATGTCAGCTTCCCAGCAAATATGTCTGTTAGTTTTGGGGGGGTTCTCCTCTCTGCCCAAGAAGGCATATAGCTTGGATATAAGACACTTGTCATCCCGGTTAGGCGGTATCCATCTCTCAAAGGGAAACAAGTCTCCCTGCCCCTTGCCTAATCCCTGGCCCAGACACCCAGTGGCGAAGCTGGAGGTAGTGCACAAAATCAAAGTCTGTCAAGGAACAGTCGTATCTTAGTTGGTCAAAGGGTATAATCCCCTGAGTGTCAAAAAGATAGCCCATCTGTTTGCATCCTCCTTCCCGCCATCTTCGGAATTGTTCCAGCTGCATCCTGGGGGCAAAATCTGGATTAGCCAGAATGGGAGTCATAGGGGAAGGGAAGGTAGTGAGGCCTGCCCTGAGCACCACCGAATCCCAGACCACAAACGTCGCCAGTGTAACTGGTGAAGAGTATAAGTCCCACGTCCTGTGCTTAAGAGGAAGCCACACTTCCTTCTAAATATTGTAGCCTGCGATGGAGTGATCCATAAAGGTTCAGTGCTTTTCTGACATCGGTTGTTTCTATTCTATAACATAGACCCTTGGTCTAGCTGATAGTAACCAAGAAGCTGAGGTACTGCCAGCCCACCCGCTGACTTCGGCCGAGACATTAGATGCCGGTTAGGGCATTCTTTCTTGCTATCGCAAATGAACCTGTCAGTGTTAAGTTGAAGGGAGCGGATTGTCTTCTGGGGTGGTGTCAGTGACAAGGTCTGAAACAAAAGTAGGATGCATGGGAGGATGGTAATTTTAACTGCAGCAATCCTGCCCAGCCAGGGAAGGCAGAGGCGAGAACACGTCGATATGTCCCTCCGAACCTGAGACGTCAGATTCGTGTAGTTTGTCATCACTGTTCTAGGGAGTATCTGCGCCAGGGAAATGCCCAGATCTGGTATGCTGTCTTTTGCCCACTCAAATTGGAACAGAGACCTTAGAGTTTGTTCATGAGCAGGGCTAAAAGAAAGATTTAGAAACTGGGACTTCTGCAGATTGACTTTAAATCCCAACATCAGACCAAAGGCGTGGAGCTCAGCGACCAACGTGGGAAGCAAAGTCAAGGGATCCGTGATGGACAGAATGACGCCTGCATAAAGCTAAGGAGATGTTGATCACTACCAAAAGGGATCCCGGTTATCTCAGAGTTATGCTGTTGTTGCTGCGCAAAAGGCTCCATGTGCAAAACAAGAAGAAGGGATAGGGGACATTCTTAAGGGAAAGACACCATTGACTCTGACCGAGGCTTTAGGGATGCAGAAAGCGATTTGTACCCACTTACAAAAACCGTCTCCAATCCCAAAGCGAAAAAGGTATAGCGAGTGTATACGATCAAACGCTTCCTCTGCGTTGATGGATAATAAGAGAGCTTCCTTAGGTGACCGATGCACCTTATCAATAAGTTGTATGAGATGCTTGGTATTATCGCTGCATTGACCCACGTCTGGGTATACTCTTTCCACTTGGGGTGACGAATGCAAAAACAACAGATTATGGACGGAATGCAGAACAAATCAAACATTCACCCCCCAGTAACAGATCTGGGGTTATTCCATCAGTTGTAACTGGGGTTGCATGGTGAGCAACAGAACGATGGATTAAACCCAGATCTGTGAGTGGGGGTGAGTGTTTGAAAAGTTTCAGGACTCTGGCTTACATCCTTTTGTGTTAAATTTGCCCCAAGTGGGAAGGATATGCACAGACGTGGGTTCTGTGCTCACTGTGCCACTGGATTCAAGCTAGCCTGGCTGATGAAGGGTGATACCCTGTAACCGCTCCCAGGATGCTTGTTTCCAGTCCAGGGAGGACCAGCCTGGCAGTTCGGTCTGGACGGAACAGGGTCAAGACTGATTTGCATATGGCTGGGTCCAAACTGGGGTGGCATGGTGAGCAAAAGAACAGTGGATTAAACCCAGATCTGTGACTGTGGGTGTGTGTTCGAAAAGTTTCAGTACTACGTCCATCATCCTTTTTTGCTGCTGAAGTAATTATCCCCCTCCCCCTCACCCCGATCCCTTGCCATCCAGAATTGATAGATCACACCTACCCTTGCTAAACGGTGCACTGCTGCCTGCACTGACATTTGACAGGCAGACTGTAAGTTGATGATTCCACAGTGTTCTACCGCAGCTTCCCCACACTAAGGGCCATATGTACGAACACATTTTCCCATAGACATAGAATGGGCAAAACCCTTTGCTACATCTGGCCCTAAATAACTAATATTGTCTATTTATGCCCCCATCATTGACATTTAGCCTTCATTTAACAGAAACATCCCACAAAACTATTAGGTGCAAAGTATGATTTTCAATAGCTTCATTTAAATGTCTTCACAGTTAATTAATGGTGTGTTACACATACTTTTCCATGGATTGAACGGCTGTTCCTGTTTCCTGAGATGTGGTATTTGTATTCAAATCATGTGCAGTGGGCAAGAAGGAATAAAGTAAATTTTCATTCCACTTTCCGAAGGCTATTCTCACCCCTTTGATAAGGTTAGCAGCAGATCACTTTTCAGACACTTTATGAAGGTTGTCTCCAAAGGAATCCATGTGGGTTGATGTCCAAATTCTTTCTAATGGTGTAAGAGAAAATAAGGATGTCTCTTCATATGAAATTTTGAAGATGCCTCACATCCAACTCAAAGGCATGTTGACTTACTAGAATGTGCCATTTCCCACCTTAAGGCCCTTGTTGACTTCCATGGTTTGATTATGGGGCTTCAGAAGCATGTGTTAGGAAACATGGACTTATTAGTTTAGTTAACCTTTGGATTTTTTCTGTCACCTGCTACTCCAGTCATCACACAAATCAGAAGATGTTAAGGAAGTACTGCTCTTTAATTGCTTTTAAGTACTTTTCACGCCTAGTTTAGTTTTCCCATTGCACTTTTTACTGGTTTTTGTTAGTGAACTCGCAAAACAAGCAGGAGGATATACAGCTGTAGACTTACAACCCTGCGGGCCTGAAGCGTACTGTCATTAAAGAAAAAGTGTATACTGCTGATGATAGAAACCCAGAGGTCGACTACATCGTTAAGTCGTATAAACAATGTAAACAGTAAAATCCCAGAAAACAAAACACCATACCTTTCCTTCTGAAAGTGCATGGGAATATCGGGCAGTGTAGCAAGTCTTGTTTAAGGTTACCCAGTGAAAGAGGCAGTTGTTCAAGTGGGAAGTGAGGGGACATGAGCCGTCAAGGGATCTGGAGCAGGAAGCAAGCGTAGGAGTGTCAAGTAAGTGGGCAAGTCAGTTCATAAAATTCCATAAAGAACATGCGTATGAAGGGGGCCCAGTCTTGAAGATAGTCGTGCAACCTCTAGTCTAAAGGAAGCAACAGTTTCTCCATGCCTAAAACATACCATAGCTTGTGCAGCCATGTTGTATACTGGAGGGTTTTATCATTGCCCCAAAGAGCAAGGATTACCTAACGTGCTGCTCCAAGTGCCAGAGCCAAATGTTTACCTTGGTGCAAATAAAGAGGGAACGTCAAAGAGTTGGGGAGCCCTAGGATCATGTAGGGGAGGAACCAAGGGATAGTGGTCTCAAATGCAATGTCAATATCGTCAAACACCTGGTCACAGGAGCGCTTGAGTTTGGGACAACGCCATAGAAGGTGAAGTAGCATCCCGGTCTCTGCACATTCCCTCCAGCACTCCTTAGAGCACCCTGGGTTCCATTCGCCAAGTCTGGTTGGGGTGAAATATCAGTAAAAAACTATCTTATATGCTGTCTCTGTACTTGATATGTTGTGTGCTGTGTGCCGTGCTCTGTAGTAGGTATTTGCCCTTTGCTTGTCGGATAGAGGCCTGTCGATCTCTTTAACCCATATTTACTGTCCTGGGGATCAGGGAGTAGGCTCCATTCTGCTAAGGATAACGTACAATTCAGAAAACAGGTGCCTCTCGCTATCCTTCATGATTAGCCATTTTTCAAATTGTCAAGGATCCCTCCGTGAGTAGGCGAACGTCAGATTGGAGCACCCAGTGGCGGACCTGTAGGCACTGGACCGGATCTGCTTCCTCTAGGCCATAATCAGTTCTGAGCTGGTCAAATAGGCACCCTATCCGTTTACAACCCCCTTCTCTCTCCCATTTGAACCTGTCAGGCTGAAGCCCAGGAGTAAACTCTGGGTGGTGAAGAATTCGGGTCAGTGGGGAAGAAAAGATCGTCAGGCCTGCTTTAACCACCTTAGCATCCCACACACGGAAGATAGCATTTGTTATGGGTGAGGAGTGTGTAGATCCCAGGCCCTATGCTTTTTAGGAAGCCAGGGTTCTTCTAGATGTGGGAGCCGGCCACTGCCTGGTCATGAAGCACCAGTGCTTCTCAGTAAGTTGCCTGCTCCATTCCACCAGGAACCGCAATTGCGACGCCTAGAGGTATCTTAAGAGGGAAGGCACAGCAAGAACACCCTTGTGTGTCGGCCAATAAAGTAGCTGTTTGTGTAGGCACGATTTATTCCTCCCCCTGATAAACCTGTTAATATCTGCTTGCATTGATTGGAGAGCCTGTTTAGGCCAGGTCAAAGGTAAAACCTGAATGCGTGGTAGAGTGGTAATTTTGATGGCAGCGATTCTGCCCAGCCAGGAAAAACCCAGACACTTCCAGCTGTTTATATCTACTTTGATTTGCTTGGCTAAAGTGCTACAATTTAGAGATATAGGCCTTCATTTTAAGAACGGCGGTAAAAACTGCCTACCGCCGCAGCGATGGCTGCCACAAGACCGTCGTTGCGGCTACCAGCCATCCTCCATCATATGACCACAGCCAGATTGCTCCACAAGAATGGCGGAAATCTGGCTGTGGCCATCCCGGCAGATGGCGGTAAGGTGGTGCTGCTACCAGCAGCGGCGATAAGGTGGCGCTCCTTCCAGCAGCAGCTTCACACCAGTAGACCACGCCCAGCCAGTATTATGACAGATAATACAGCCTGACGGTGTTCTGCTGGTGGGCGCTGCTGGCGGTAGCAGAGCTTCATCCCATCTCCTGCCAGAGGACCCCCTGGATCCAGGTAAGTCGGGTCTCCGACAGGGGAGGTGGGTGGGGGGGTGTTGTGTGTGTGTTGTGTTGAATGAGTGTGTGCATGTACGGATGTGTGAGTGCATGTATGTTGTGAAATGTGAATGGGTGTCTGCGTGTATGTTTGGAAGTGTGTGCGGATGTGTCTGTGATTGGATGTATGCATGCGTGAATGTATGTATTTGTGAGTGAGTGTGTGTGTGAAGGGGGGCGTATATGTCCCTATAGTAGCCTTTTCAATTAAAGACTATTATAAGTGGTCAGCAGGCCATAGGATAACATGGGCTGGCAGACTGGCACCCCAAGAATGCCAACTTCATTATGCTCCTGCTGTAATATGTCATGTTTGATATCAAACAACTTACTAAACCTGACTCGAATCTGAAGTCCAATTTAATGTGACATGCACCAAGGTGCCCACCTGCTCACATCAGCATTTCCTGTGCTCTGGCGGACAGCTTGCAGCTGCTGCCGCCAAGACAGGATTCTAACCACCTGCAAGGAAATATGAACACTCCCAGGAGTCGGAAACAAAGGCCTACCTGGGTGAGTGGTTTTACCTCCCTTCCTGGCAGGAAGACTAGTGAAGTGGCACATCAAGGAGGTGAGCTTCAAAGGGCACACCGCCTCTTATGAGCAAGTACGCTGTCCCCCAGAGGAGGACAAATCCACCCCTCTGTCCCCAGGCACATTTGCACTCGGACAGGTGGGAAAATTAGTTAGTCAGGAGGCATACACTGTTAGAAGGCTAGCCAAATCCCTAGGCTGGGCTTCCTGGTCTGTACAGTTGAGGATGTTTTTGGCCATTTTGAAAAGTGGCAAAATAGAGGGTTCTAGGTAGGAAACGTGATGCACACTCCTGAATGTGGTCACCTCAGAGGTAGATTAGCCGCTGGGACGAGTGGCCCATTGGCCACTTGCCCCATATCCATAACGACTCTAAATCTAGGGTTTAAGGGGCAATCCTGACACCAGAACCTCAGATCTGGACAAAACAAGAGACTCATGTCTATAACTCCAGGAAGGATATGTGCACAAAACTCTGGACCTGTGGCAGCCACCCTGCACCTGCATGACTATGACTCGTCCTGGACCAGAGACAAGTTCTAAAAGGAAGGAGAACCCCTCTGCAATCGAGGGGCATCACAACAACTCCCTTGGACTAGAAGGACTAGTCCCATGCAGGTAAAAAACGTGCATCTGGAACCAAGAAGTTAGTGGCCATTGTGCCTGCTGAGGGATCACCCAAAAGTAGAAGTCCTAGCCCCTTCTGGGAAAAGTAATCGAGCAAGTTTGACGACTGCCGCTTTCCCACTGACTCCAGGATGTCGAAGTAACCAAGCATTGTGTTTGCCACTGCCAAGGATTGTTGGTGGCCAGTCCAGCTACTGACCCCCTTTGTTCAACAGTGCTGTAATTTACTTGTGCCCATGTCGGTACCATGAAATGCTTAACATATGTTTCTCTAATAAACCCTGACTGCTTTTTGCCACACTACCAGGACTGAGCTAGGGATTTATTAGTAAGAATCCTAAGCACCCAGTTTGGGGTATTGAGAGTATTGCATAGTGAGACTTACCCAGCATCACTACATAATGCTCCACTTTCCTACTTTCTTCCTATGTTTTACATAGTCTTTTATCTTTCTGAAGGTCCTCTGTGTACGACGGAGTGATGCACTGGGAGCAGGAGATCTTCCTAAATCAGATGTTAATCTTGAGTCCTGCTCAGGAAATGCTCCTGTGCATCATAAGTTGTTTGCCACAGTGCAATAAGCGTGTCTTATTAACTTTAAACTGAAGAGTGAAGGTCCCAAAACAGCCCTCGATTTTGACTGGGAAAGAGTGGGGCCTTAATTGCTTTCACAGTTTAGGATTGTCTATTTTAAAGACAAAACCAGTGTAGCCATGGCATTTCGTTTTCAACAACAATGGGCGCCGTGAGGCGAGCCTTCTGCTTCCACATTAACATACTCTACAACAGCCTTAATTAGCGATTGCTTCATGTCAGTACGTGAGATAATTCAATTTGTGTCAACCACACTCACATAACCAAATAACCCAAATGAGGCACTAATTTGTTTTATTTTTAGTACCACCGAACAGTGTGCTGAGTCTGGTAAGCATTATATTTCTCACACCCTGCCTAAATTAAAAAAAAATTAGGCCAGTTACACTTAAGATTGAAAAACTAGGAGCCAACCTTCAAACAAAAATTGGGGACCAGAAAACGGTAAAGTAGTTCAGTGGTTAAAAGCACTTGCTGTGCATATCATACAATATCGCCTAAAGAGGGAAAAACTGTAAACTATAGGTCAAAAATAACATATCCTATGGCCAAGATCACAAAGTTACATAAGACACAATGGTACTTATTTAGATAGCGGTGCTAAATCAGCTGGCGAACCGTCACAGCAAAAATAAATACTTAAGGGCTTTTCGTCCCAACTTAGCATTTTATTAAATAAAAATGACACATAACAGACAACACAGTTTTTGCATGCGTTGACCATTTTATATCCTTATTTACCTCCTGTGTTTGCAGGTGGATATTGGATACCGTTTATCACGCTTTCATAGTTTGCCTTTTTCATTGATGTGGTGAAAATGTTTTATATCCGTAGTTTTACTACTAAACTCACAGTGCATACAATTGGCATTGTTTATATGTCGGGTCGCTGCACATATTACGCAGCGCTTTAAAAATGTGGCAGCGGTTGTGATGGATGATAAAGGACATTGTTTGCAAATAATACATTGTAATTTCCTTTTCCAATAAAAAATACAGTGAATTTTGGGTGTGAAATATTTTCATTTTGAAATGCAAACATTTAAATCGTTGCCCATCCCCCATTACACTTCAGAGCTGAAGTCCCTGAAAAAATGTGAGCATCTGTTATTGTGGGTTTACTCCCTAGATTGGGTGCCAATTTACACAGTTTGCAAGTTGCCGGTATTAGTTTTGGAAACCTGTAAATTATCTTGGGTTAGTAGGATTCCTCCTTGAAAAGGGTTAAAATTTCCAAAATAGGACTTTCCAAAAACAGTTTCGCGTATCCAACTGTTAATGGTGCAAATGTGCTTGCAAAAATGTTTTTGCAGTAATGAAGTTTTAATTACAAAAATATATATATTTTCGCCTACAATTAAAATATGTTCTCCATGGAGAAACTATTTTCCTTGCACCGCCATCAAGTTTGAGAGAGTTCCCTTACCATTCTGCCCTGGAAATGTATTCACTCTTAATCCTGACAGGAATTAAATTCCGAATGTTTACTGGGGGCATATGGGTAGTGGAAGAATCGGTGAAATCCCAACAGATTTGTGGGGTTGTGTTAATTCCCAAACATTCAGGGAATCCACGCCTAGAAACCGTAGTACCCTTCCTCAGAGGATGTGTTCCTACGTACAGTATTTCACTCGTTTGGAAAGTTATAATGCAGGAGTAAATCGCCACGTTTTGTGAACTGCACTGGTAAATTTCATAGACATCAGTTTATTAAATTGCCAGGAGTAGAGTAAGTAACGTCACACGCCCTCTGACTTTTACTCTCACTCACATATGCTTACATATATAGACACATTCACGCATTCTCTCTCACATAAAACACATTAATCCGCAAAAAGACATACAACATACATTTAAAAGCATTTTTGCTCACTATAGATGCCGGATAGCCGCATATTCCAGCTAATTATACTCCATATTTTGATTGCACTACTAGTGAATAGTACTGTTCACTATTTATGTAATTAAAAAATGACAGAAAGCCAGGTAGGTGGAACATCAACCGATTTCCATTAGGACGAGCCTTCCCTGTGTTCCAGGCACTGATTTTGCCACCTCTGAGGGCAGGAGCCGCAAATGCAGTGCCAGAGGTCGCAAGGGACAAGGCAGGGTCGCTGCTGCGACCCCCTAAATGACGTCCATGTTAAATTTAGACTTGTAAGTCAAGCCCTTTGCGCGTGTGAGTGCAATTTATATGTGAATATGTCTAGTGAATTCGGCCCAAAGAGTTAATATCTCCTAATGGATATTTCATATGCTTTTGAGATATTTGGAAATGTGTTAAGTTGAGTTTGCCAAGATAATTTATGTACGTGTATTGGAAAACCTTTGAAATGCTATAGCTTTGTCTTTTCACACACTCATCTACAGTAGGGCAAGGTTCCACCTAGGCCAATATTGCCTCATTTTGCAGCTGAACAAAACAAAAACACATCTCCTAGTAAGAAATAATGATCAGCAGTTTTTCAGAAGGTGTCTGTTGTTTAATAGTTGGTCTTTGAAATATTTGAAAACAAAACTAATACCGCTGGGAGTTAAAAACGTGCAGGGCTCGTTCACTGCTCGTTCCCCATTGAATTCTTTTAAGATAATGTGGTGGTGCTGCTGTAGTATTTTTTTTTTGTGGGTAGCATATCTGTGTAATAGTTTGAAATGAGCTTTCACTGTGTTAGACTTAATAAAAACAAATAGGCATTATCCGTGTTTAAGTGTTGTCTCCGATCTTCTGGCTGCGGACTCCTAATCGTTTGAATCTCCAAACCTAACGTGTTAATTTGCCAGGTTGTACGTCTGATAAGTATTTATAATGCAAACAGTAGATTTATTGCACCGCAAAAGGCTCTATCATACCACAAACTGAGAAAACCTGCATTTCCCTTCTGACTAGGTATGCAAATATATCAAGCTGCATGTACGCAGTGCCATTTCTAAGCTAAAACTAAACTTTTGCATGGTGACAATACATAACAAGCATAGGCAAAGCCAATAGGCCTCGCTCATGCAAGAGACATTGTCTTTCCTAATGTGTTTTAACAATGTTGTAGAGAAGAATGGCTGCTGTGCAGCATGGCTAAAAGTTAGGAAAAAAGTGATATGATGCGGTCAGCACTTGCGTGTTGTAGCACTTTAAAAAAAATAAAAAGAAAAAAAAAATATGGCGGCTGAGTGTGCGCACCACAGACAATCCAAGGATGAAAACTGGGAGTGAAGAATCAACACAGACAACGGAAGGTTAGGAGGGATTAAAAAAAACAAAAAACCTAGAAGGAGCAGTACAGACAAGAAGAAAGGCGGAAAGAAGAAGCAGCAACAAGAGAAAGAAGCAGCAACACTGACATCAAGGAAGAAGAAGCAACACAGACAACGAAGAAGAGGAAAGAAAAATAGTACCTCCATCAATCACGTGTAGCGGAAGGACAGCAGTCAAGATGAAGTAATTAGCACTTGATCCAAGCTCCAGCCGAAAGAACAGGAAGTGAAGCAGACATGCACTGGCCAATTAGAAGGCAACATAGAGGAGGAACAATGAAGGCAGTGATTGGAAGGCAGTGATTGGAAGGCGGCCTCCAAGTCCCTTGTAGAACACTATACCCCTTGGAGCGACAGTGCATGCGCTGTTGCCAGGCGAGACAGTTGCAGTGTCCACCTGGGCCTTCAAAAATGTAAAATGGCTACATAGCAAAAGGTCCAGGCTGCTAGTGCTAGGATTTTGTATTTTCAGTCACACAAACTAATTCACAGCATCAATGTGGACTCACATTGGTCCGCTGTGACCAGTCAGGTTTATTCAATGCAGCATACCATGGAACAGGTCGTAGTTTCTTTTCAGACAAATAAATAATTAGATATATGTACCCTCGGTAAAGTAAGTGGTTTTTCTCATAGCATCTGGCTTCACTGACCCAAACACCAAGTTGACCTTTTGAGAACTTTGCATGTAATAAATAAAATATTGGCCGATGTTCATGAGGACCCATTGGAGATGAACACAAAACTAAAAATTACATTCCACAGAAAGGATATTAAAATACTGCTATTGAAACACTGATAGTGCTAACTTGTATGTTTTCTGTTGAGTCTTTAGCCCCGATGGCATAATGGTGAATTCATCAATCACTAATATTTCCTGTGTGTTCATTTTAAAATGCAAGACTTGCTGATGTTACATATTCCAGAATGGTAAGTGCATTGGAGTATTTTCATTTGTCATCTGATGCAAGGGTTATCGAGAATCCAGACCTTTTGGAATGCAAGTTAATGTTTTATTGAAAACTGCCTGTCTTAGACCACTAGTCACATACTGTATGTCGCCGTGGGATCTAAGTATGAAAAAGCACAATAAAACATAAGACATTTAAATATGAAAACTTGTAAAACGTTGCAGACCAGGGGACCCCAAAAACACGGTTAACTGCTTGAAAATGAAACGAATGACTGATTACAGTGAACTGCTGCGAGAATGCAGAGCAGGAATGGGCTGTCAGCCTGTTCTTATATTTATTTAGTATATATTTAGGTCCATCAAGTCTACTTTTTCAGTGTTATTGTCCGTGCTCAAAGCGAAGACAAATGAGTCGCAGTGGATGGACATGGTAGGGACATAATTTCTGTTAAATGGAAGCTAAATTGTAGGAGTGTACACTCTTTATGAAGCTCTGGCAGAGATTAAATCTCGTTGCATGGGTGAGACCAAAGGCCTAAATGATATTGGAAAAAAATGTGGTGGACGGGAAATTGTCATACTGTCTGTAGACCAGGTAGTCGATCATTTATGACGGTCAACGACAACAATATTGTCTGTATCGTTTACATTCCTGTAATAATATAATATTATCTGAAATAAAGAGTAGGCACACCCAAAAAATATTTTCCACAAAATAATGACGGGCTTTCGGACTAACCACCTCACCACAGTCTTGTGTGCAAAAACATAATTGGAACTGATGTATATTTTGACCTTTAGAATGCCAGTGATCTTTACAGAAATAAGTGTCTGAGGTGGAAATTTGAATAAGTAATAATACATGTAATTATGAACACCAGAATGCCTACTTCATTTGCTATCTTCGCGTTACTGTCACGTTTTAGTACAGCTTTAATTTTGTAGACAGGCCATCCACAAGCAATGCACCGTTCGAGCCGAGCGCTACCAATAGAGTTGGCTTCAAGGCGTTTGAATTCCTCTTTGCCATTATCCTGCAGCACACGACAGTCCTTCACAAAGGTCATTTCACAACAGAAACCAGATTTCCCAGTGCAGCAGTTGTATATGGTTTGTATTTCATTTTTAAATGGAATATTGGGTGTGGTGCACATCAGATGAATAAAACCATTCCCTAAGTTCCTGTGAAAGGTAGAGTAATGGCTAATTTTACCAAGATTTCGATTGATTTGCTTTCTCGAATTAAGTGAGATTTCTGCAGCTTGAATGGCAATAGTTGTAATTTTAGGTACAGTAATATTTCAGGTTTGTGCCGGAAAGTTTAATTAATTTGACAGTTTAAAAATAATTGTCTTTTTTGTTTAGTCTTTCAGTGTAGAACATATCCTGCATGAAATACATGAAGTTCTAAGTAAGTCTGGAATAGTTCAAACAACTTTGGCAAAACCACTTTTTGGTTCACTACTTCGCGTTGCATTGGCAAATAATTGGGATGATTTCCGGCGTCCTGGGCAGAGGATAGAAAAGGTATAGTATTACATTTTTTACATTTCCTGTATAAGTGTTATTATATATCTCTCGGAGAAACTTTTATCTCTAACATGGATAATGATTCGGATAAATAACTTTTTAATGTTAAATAGGTTTGTCAGTTAACATTTTGTAATGAAAGATGATCTCATCAATGTCACGAAAGCAGTTCGTCGTGTGTCTATATTCTTTGATATATTTTTGGACAGTCTTATTTATTCAGTCTAGAACACCACTGTAGAGCAGAATGGTGAACAGGGCATCAGAAGGTAGATAAGTGGATGGTTGGTATGCTGAGTCATTTTGAGTTGCCTTTCTGTGACCTGTCTGCACATGGCATGCATTTTGTAAAGTACCAAGGAATGCACTTCTAGCAAAGGCAGTTATTGTTTGGTGTTGGCAGGCACGTATTTCGCTATGTAAATCAGGATCTTCTTTCTTAAGTGTTACTATAATTAGGCGTGCGATATAATGAGAGGTGGCTATTGCAACCCCATAGAAGATTCTATATGGAATGCAGCTTGCTTTCGGACTAGAAGATGTCTGTATTAGTCCTCTTTGTGGCTTTAAGCAAGCTGCCCTGACAATGTACATTTTGGGATTGCCCTCTCGACCGTTATGTGATGGCTCTGAGTGTATTACCTTCGATTCTGTCGCCATCAGAGCAGGACTTTGATGTCAGGAAGCTACCGCCCTCGCAGCTGAGGCTGTGTGGTTACTGACAGTTGTGGCAGTTTGATACTAGTCAAGGGCACAGGCCTGCAGAGTGCCTTGCTGTATAATAAAAAGAAAGATCCCAAGTAAGATTGCACAAGGCCCAGCTAGCAAAGGGCCACCACAACGACAACTTAAGTAAAAGATACTGCTAAGAAGTGGTTGAGTCACCCTATCCAAGCTAGGTCTCTAGTTTTCAAGTGTCTGAGCTTGGTAGGTTTCCCTTGGTGTCAGCTGACACCAGCCACACACACTACAGCTATCCTGTACTGCCAAAGTGGAACTTTTTCCAACTTGTCTCATTCCCTTGACTTGGCTGTGGTTTTGCCTCTTTCTTTCCCAAGTGATATGCTCACTCACACCCATTGGGTACAGTTTATATTGGGAGAAAACTTGGAACTCAGAAGGGTGAGGCATTTGCTGTTGGTTGCCTCTTCCAGAGCTTCCCATCAAGTAAATTCGAAGAAATTGATTTTTAGAACAACATCTGATGTTTGCAGGTAATTCTTGTCGAACCAATGGGTGGTTCAATGCAAGTTGGAGCACTGTGGATTCCACTTATTAGTGTCTTATCAGTGCTAGCTGACTCCAAGCACTAAGATTGCAGCCTCCCGAATTGCCTAAAGTTTTTTTTTTTTTTTTTCCTACCATCTCCAAATACCTTACCATGGTTATGGTTTGGTGCCTACTTGCCCCATAATGATAGTGATAGAATTTTATCAACGAAGTGTGGACATACGGGATTGTAGAGCATAAACTATTAACAATTTTTTTTTTTTTTTTTTTTTTATGGTTCAAAACTTTTTATCATCAGCATAGTCAAGATTGCATGACAGGCATACAGAGCAGCTAAGGTGGTGATCCAGCACCTCAGGACTACTTAACATGTAGAACAGTAAACACTTCCTGGCCCCCCTCACTCCCCCAGGAGCACTCGTAACCAGCTTACATAAAACACAACACATGATGTTTCAATATAAAGCCCTTTAAGTATCCCCTGTGGTTTGCGTCGGGTTGGGACTTTCATGAGTTGCAAAAGTCTTAGATATTTAGGGCATGTCAACTCTGGAGCTCCTTAGAGAGTAGAGATAAATACAGACACTAAAGTTCTCGAAAGGAATCTCCCTGAGCAGTGAGCACCAGAGTGAGCTTCTCCATACCCAACACATGCTATAACCGCTGAAGCCACCCTAGGTGGGAAGGGAAGGTATCAGTGCCCCAGTGAGCTAGGATGTTTTGGATGGCCGCTCCTAATGCTACGTCGATCTGCCGTCCCTTTCAAGATTTGAGTAGATAAGTAAGGACGTTGGGAAGTCCCACAACCGACCTAGGCGGAAAATCTCGGAAGGTGTGTGTCTTTATCATTTAGGACCCTCTCCCAGTATTGTGCAAGTTTAGGGCATTCCCAGATCAAATGTACCAGTGTCCCAGGAGATCTGCATTGCTTTCGACAATTTGGGATATGAGTGGCATTACCCCTGTGCAGGGGTACTGGGCTGAGGTACCAGTATGTAGCGATTTTGGTTCCTGTCTCTGTGCTGTGTGGGGCAACCTATAGATTACCCCAGCCCATTCTTTGGTCATAGATACCTTTCCGAGCTCTGTCTCCCAGCGTTTCTGCCCCAGTGCTTTGGATGGTGTGGGCATGTTTTGGCGGATACTGTACAAGTCAGTGATGAGACCTTTTTCAGTTGTTTTCATTAGGAGCCATTTTTCAAAAAATTTGAGCAGTCGTTATGCTCCCTCTCGTATTGCTGGTTGCATCATCCAGTGTTGGATCTGCTGGTATTGCATTCTCTCCGTCTCCGGGAGTGCTTAGTCATCTTCCAGACGCTCAAATGAGAGTGGGCCTTCCTCAGCAAAGAAATGTCCGATTGAGGAACACCCCAAATTCAGCCATTGGCTAACTGCAGTCAGGTCGAAGCTAGGTGTAAAGGCAGCGTTGCCTACTGTAGTGGTGAAATGGGAAGGGAAATGTGGCGAGAGCTCTCTGCTTCATAACATGGTCCCAGACTTTTAATAAAGTGCTTGTGACTTGTGAGGATTAAAGGCCGCATGGTCTCTGCGGGCGAGTCAGGAACGGAATCTTCCAAAGGGAAGTACCCTCAATCGCTTGATCCATGAATAGCCACACCTTTTCAGACTCCACTTTACTATGTAGCAGAGATGAGTGGCTTGGAACTATTGTACGAGGTTGGGGATCCCCAATCCTCAGTGCGATGGGGGCAGATAGCTCAAACCCCGACTCAACCAGGGCACCCCCCTACCCACACAAAGTGATGGAATTCGCCCTGTTGAGATTGAAGCATGCCCCCAGGGGAAGTGATCAGTAAAGCTTGGAAGAGGAATAATATTCTCAGGAGCCCCGTCATCTTCGGTGCATCTCTGCATCTATGGCCAGGGGCCTAATTTTTCCGGTTAGAGCACTTGGCTTTATCAAGCAGATATAAAATATGCTTTGCATTATCACTGCATTGCCTGTAGGGGACATATCCCACTTTTTCTGGATCTGATAGCCCCTGCATTATTGGATTCAATCAGGATGCTAGTATATTAGTTAGTAGCTTGATGTCATCATTTAGGAGAAATATCGGGCGGTCTAGCAGCTCCTGTACTGCCGTCAGTCACGTGGTGTGGGCTTCTCTCACCTTTTCCCCTCCCACGTAAAAAGAGTGACAAAGTGGAGCGTACTCTGCGTTTTCTCCTCTTGCATTCTCGGCAGAGGCCGTGGGAGCAAAAATAATATCCTTTGCAGATGACACCCTGATGCTTTTTTCCTGCAATAGGGATGACATTTTCCCTGGCAAAAAATCAGATCCTACTTATCAGCAGTCTTTCAATGGATGATTCACCACCAGCATAAATGTAACGCGGGAAAGACGAAGCTACTCTTCTTTAGTATAAGAACAGATGAGCCCTGGCAGTCCTTTTGGCTACTGGAGGCTCCTCTGCCAATATGTCTTACTAGCATTTCAAAAAATCTAGACGTCAAGCTGGATGATGAGCTCTCTTTTCTGTCTCAGGTCAACGTGGTAGTTGGGACCTCTTTGGTCTGTTACATGTATTGAGGAAGTTCTTGCATTTTCTTACTCTTCCTGCTCGGAAATTGGTAGTACAGGCCTTAATAACATCTAGGCTTGATTATGGCAATGCACTGAACTTGGGTTTGCCTGACTACCTGATTAACAAATTACAGGTGGTCCAAAATGCAGCAGACTATACCCGGCTAGGCCTACCCCTAAGAGCACATATTTCCCCTCTTCTCAGTGAGATACATTGGCTGCCTATTCGGAAGATGATCCTTTTCACGACCTTGATCTTGATATATAAGGCACCTCATCAGTCTGGTGCTGGTTACCTTATAGAAAGGATTTGCTTTTGTGCACCACCCAGGCATCTGTGCTCAGCCAAACTTTTTTCTGGCCAAAATCACAAGGATTCGGCAGTCCAGAACAGGGGGTATTGGTCCTTTTCATTCCTAGGGCCTTCACTATGGGACAAACTTCCTATAGAGCTGTGGAGCATTTCAGCTACTTCCCAGTTTTGGAAGAAACTGAAAACTTGTTTTTTTAAGCAGTATTGGTGTTATTCCTTTCAGTTCTCACCGGTGGTGCAGAGCGCCAGGACATTCCTCAGAGTAACAGAGCTCTTTAGAAATCCTCATTATATTACATCTTGATACAGACCCGCAGGCTATGTTCTAGCTGCTTTTAGCTGCTTCCAGACATGGGGCGCCCCAGTGTGCTTATGTATCCTTTCTAGCTCCAGCACTTGCTGGTGGAGCTGCTCCCTCTTTTCCCGCCGGAGTTTATCAGCTGCTGAAGTCACTATTATCTCTCCTCGTATGACTGGCTTTAAGGCTTCCCACAGGAGGGAGACAGAGGTGTCAGCGGTGTCATTCATTTCTAAGTACCCTGTGATGGCTTGAGAGATTTGATCTATTACTGTAGTCCTTATTCTCCATGGCTGAAAGGTCCTTTGCTGAGGTGGGAGGGCAAGAATGAGAGAACCTGGGCGTGGTCGGATAGGCAGCAAGGTTCTCTTTCAACATCTGTGACTAAATTCTGGATTCCAGTGGTCCATAGAATGTGGCCCAGTTGGGCGAATGATTTGTGCACATGGGAATAGAATGTATAGTCTCATGTCTGAGAATGACACGTGTGTCACAGGTCCCTGAGCCCTATCTTCTGCAGCCATCCGGCCCCCCTCTGTAGAAATGGACCCGGTCCCTAAAAACCTATGTACTGATCTTTCCATGTCCTTATGAAATTTCAGATTCAGGACCCCACCCAAGAGCACCAGGTTATCTAGATGGGACATCACTTCCGCCAGTGCCCGTCTAAGGAATTCTTCTTGGCCCTCTGGTGCATAAAGGGATCCCACCACAAAGGAATGGACATGCACCCTGTAGGAAGTTGGCTCTGTATGTGCTATTTCAAAGTAAGGAATAGCATGCACAGAGTCCAAGGGTTCCCCTTAGAGGTAAAATAGTGGTAAAAATAGATAATACTAATGCTCTATTTTGTGGTAGTGTGGTCGAGCAGTAGGCTTATCCAAGGAGTAGTGTTAAGCATTTGTTGTACATACACATAGACAATAAATGAGGTACACACACTCAGAGACAAATCCAGCCAATAGGTTTTGTTATAGAAAAATATATTTTCTTAGTTTATTTTAAGAACCACAGGTTCAAATTTAACATGTAATACCTTGTTCGAAAGGTATTGCAGGTAAGTACATTAGGAACTTTGAATCATTTCAATTGCATGTATACTTTTCAAGTTATTGACAAATAGCTACTTTAAAAGTGGACACAGTGCAATTTTCACAGTTCCTGGGGGAGGTAAGTTTTTGTTAGTTTTACCAGGTAAGTAAGACACTTACAGGGTTCAGTTCTTGGTCCAAGGTAGCCCACCGTTGGGGGTTCAGAGCAACCCCAGAGTCACCACACCAGCAGCTCAGGGCCGGTCAGGTGCAGAGTTCAAAGTGGTGCCCAAAACACATAGGCTAGAATGGAGAGAAGGGGGTGCCCCGGTTCCGGTCTGCTGGCAGGTAAGTACCCGCGTCTTCGGAGGGCAGACTAGGGGGGTTTTGTAGGGCACCGGGGGGGACACAAGCCCACACAGAAATTTCACCCTCAGCAGCACGGGGGCGGCCGGGTGCAGTGTAGAAACAAGCGTCGGGTTCGCAATGTTAGTCTATGAGAGATCTCGGGATCTCTTCAGCGCTGCAGGCAGGCAAGGGGGGGGTTCCTTGGGGAAACCTCCACTTGGGCAAGGGAGAGGGACTCCTGGGGGTCACTTCTCCAGTGAAAGTCCGGTCCTTCAGGTCCTGGGGGCTGCGGGTGCAGGGTCTCTCCCAGGTGTCAGGACTTTGGATTCAAAGAGTCGCGGTCAGGGGAAGCCTCGGGATTCCCTCTGCAGGCGGCGCTGTGGGGGCTCAGGGGGGACAGGTTTTGGTACTCACAGTATCAGATTAGTCCTGGGGTCCCTCCTGAGGTGTTGGATCTCCACCAGCCGAGTCGGGGTCGCCGGGTGCAGTGTTGCAAGTCTCACACTTCTTGCGGGGAGCTTGCAGGGTTCTTTCAAGGCTGCTGGAAACAAAGTTGCAGCCTTTCTTGGAGCAGGTCCGCTGTCCTCGGGAGTTTCTTGTCTTTTCGAAGCAGGGGCAGTCCTCAGAGGATGTCGAGGTCGCTGGTCCCTTTGGAAGGCGTCGCTGGAGCAGGATCTTTGGAAGGCAGGAGACAGGCCGGTGAGTTTCTGGGGCCAAGGCAGTTGTCGTCTTCTGGTCTTCCTCTGCAGGGGTTTTCAGCTAGGCAGTCCTTCTTGTAGTTGCAGGAATCTAATTTTCTAGGGTTCAGGGTAGCCCTTAAATACTAAGTTTAAGGGCGTGTTTAGGTCTGGGGGGTTAGTAGCCAATGGCTACTAGCCCTGAGGGTGGGTACACCCTCTTTGTGCCTCCTCCCAAGGGGAGGGGGTCACAATCCTAACCCTATTGGGGGAATCCTCCATCTGCAAGATGGAGGATTGCTAAAAGTCAGAGTCACCTCAGCTCAGGACACCTTAGGGGCTGTCCTGACTGGCCAGTGACTCCTCCTTGTTGCTTTCTTTGTTCCCTCCAGCCTTGCCGCCAAAAGTGGGGGCCGTGGCCGGAGGGGGCGGGCAACTCCACTAAGCTGGAGTGCCCTGCTGGGCTGTGACAAAGGGGTGAGCCTTTGAGGCTCACCGCCAGGTGTCACAGCTCCTGCCTGGAGGAGGTGTTAGCATCTCCACCCAGTGCAGGCTTTGTTACTGGCCTCAGAGTGACAAAGGCACTCTCCCCATGGGGCCAGCAACATGTCTCTGGTGTGGCAGGCTGCTGGAACTAGTCAGCCTACACAGACAGTCGGTTAAGTTTCAGGGGGCACCTCTAAGGTGCCCTCTGTGGTGTATTTTACAATAAAATGTACACTGGCATCAGTGTGCATTTATTGTGCTGAGAAGTTTGATACCAAACTTCCCAGTTTTCAGTGTAGCCATTATGGTGCTGTGGAGTTCGTGTTTGACAGACTCCCAGACCATATACTCTTATGGCTACCCTGCACTTACAATGTCTAAGGTTTTGTTTAGACACTGTAGGGGTACCATGCTCATGCACTGGTACCCTCACCTATGGTATAGTGCACCCTGCCTTAGGGCTGTAAGGCCTGCTAGAGGGGTGTCTTACCTATACGGCATAGGCAGTGAGAGGCTGGCATGGCACCCTGAGGGGAGTGCCATGTCGACTTACTCGTTTTGTCCTCACTAGCACACACAAGCTGGCAAGCAGTGTGTCTGTGCTGAGTGAGAGGTCTCCAGGGTGGCATAAGACATGCTGCAGCCCTTAGAGACCTTCCTTGGCATCAGGGCCCTTGGTACTAGAAGTACCAGTTACAAGGGACTTATCTGGATGCCAGGGTCTGCCAATTGTGGATACAAAAGTACAGGTTAGGGAAAGAACACTGGTGCTGGGGCCTGGTTAGCAGGCCTCAGCACACTTTCAATTGTAAACATAGCATCAGCAAAGGCAAAAAGTCAGGGGGCAACCATGCCAAGGAGGCATTTCCTTACACACCCTGTACGTAGACAGTTGCCCCCTGATCTGTCCCCCACCTACCCTCGGAATGAGTGTGAGGCTAACAGCACCACTCCCACCGTCTTGGTGTGAGACGAGGAAAAGTATTGGTAGGGGTAGGTCCACGATTTAAATTTGTCTCAGTCCCCAGGGAGTAGATATGTCTCCTACAATAGGCGTATGTCTGCTCCTGTTTGCTCTAGGTAGGAGAGGATCACTCAACTTTTGGTCAGATTATTTAACCCCTTTACATTAAAAGTAATAAACTTTAACTGATTGTATGGTATAGGGGATCAGTTGATGTGCTTGGGCAAACTACCATTGCCAGGGTCACCCAATGTGCGTGTAAAGATGGGTCTACCCCAGGGGAGTCGTATTGCGTTGCATCTATCAGGTAGTGAGTCTTCTGAGGTTGAGATTGCTCCTATCCCAACATTCAAATTAAAACACCTCCATAACAAGACAAAACCATCAACAAACAGGTAAAGCCATGATTGCCTAACATGGTCCTTAAGGTTATTTGGTTAGCGGGGTCTTTGGCTCCCCAGAAACTTACATTTCTCCTCCCCTGTCCCACAACCCCTTCCCAACCCTACACTCTAGACCATGGGTACTTGCAAACATTTTCCCAGGGGCCAAAAAGTTTGGTCTGTGACGTGCCTGGGGGCCGCATTGATGCCAGGGCAGTGGCAGTCGGGTGGAGTAGCTTGGGGGATTGGTGGCAAGGTAGGTGTAAGAGAAGCAAATGATATACATCTAGTGGCTGAAAAATAACAATGGGAAACCAGAAAACCTGGAATTAATCCTGGCTTACCCACTTTTCCAAATTGTGTGATCTTAGGCAATTGTTTAGTCTCACTTTCCCTCCTTTTTCTACATTATCGCATTTAAGATGACCTCGAAATACATGATTCATGGTGTGCGCTGCACAGAACCTGATTCTATTTTTGATTTATTAAACTATAATGTTGTTAATGTATGATAGGAACCTAGGCCACCCATAAAATGCACATACCAAGTGGCTTGCCTCTTTAATTTACTATTGATGGTTTTCTCAGGGTAGAGAAAAGAATTTAGGTTTCCAAATTTATGTATGAAAACTATCACTTTTAAATGAATACATCTCAATGCACTGATAAAATAAATTGTACTAAGGCAAAAATGTTCTGAATGTTAACTAAATACACTTTTTTAATTTTGAAGAGACTGTCTTAGTTTTACACTTGTGCTGCAAGATGTCTTTAAAAATGAAGGCGTTTCTAAAGTTAAGTGCAGGAGTCCCTAGTTACTTCTTTTCTTTAACACCAAATAAGAATGATTGTGTGTCTATTTAATATTTTTATTGTTAGTGCGGAGTCGAGCAAACAGCTGCCCAGTGCTCCTGTTGCCCAAGGGGCCCCATGTAAAGGTCAGAGGGGCCGCATGAGGCCAGCGGGCCGTACTTTGAGTATCCATGCTCTAGACCAAGGCTCTCCTCCAGGCATCTTCACTGCGGTCTGGCGGGATCTCACATGTCGCCCTCTGCGGCTGGTGACTCCAGCACCGCATGTAGTTCATTTTCCATAGTCTCAGTGTCCTGTTGGTGGTCGTCCATCGGGAAATCCCTACAGAGCAGTAGCTCGAGAAAACTCTTAGCCTCATTGTGCATTGGATGTAGGAGCAAATAAGCACAGACGCACCTTCCTCTCTCTGGAATGTGGGTAGCAATTACGCTCTGCAAGCAGGCTCTGCCTTAAAAGCAATGCATCCGAACCGGGCCCCTACTTATTGGATTGTTTTAATTAAATACGTTTTTTTTTTCTAGTTAGCAATTATCCATCTTTTGTGTGCAGTCCATCACTACGCATTATTGGAATGGCTGTGCGTTTCATTTACTGAATGGCCATGCACTACCACGTGTTTTTTTCGCAGATATTTCATATCTTTATTTTTGTTCATTTCTTTGATAGACATCATTCATTATAAACCCCCTTTTAAACATCAGCCTGCATGCACTGCTGAAAATATTTGCTTTGAAACACACTTTGGGGGTCATTCCGACCCTGGCGGTCATGGACCGCCAGGGCCGCGGACGGAGGAAGCACCGCCAACAGGCTGGCGGTGCTTCAGGGGCAATTCTGCCGCCGCGGTCAGAAAAGGGAAACCGGCGGTTTCCCGCCGGTTTTCCCCTGCCCCAGGGAATCCTTCACGGCGGCGCTGCAAGCAGCGCCGCCATTGGGATTCCGACCCCCTTCCCACCATCCTGTTTCTGGCGGTTTTCACCGCCAGAAACAGGATGGCGGGAACGGGTGGGGGGCCCCTACAGTGCCCATGCCACTGGCATGGGCACTGCAGGGGCCCCCTAACAGGGCCCCATTAAGATTTTCAGTGTCTGCAAAACAGACTCTGAAAATCGTTACGGGTGCAACTGCACCCGTCGCACACCAGCAACTCCGCCGGCTCCATTCGGAGCCGGCTTCATCGTTGCTGGTGCTTTCCCGCTGGGCGGGCGGCCTTTTGGCGGTCTCCCGCCAGCCCAGCGGGAAAGTCAAAATGACCGCCGCGGTCATTTGACCGCGGAACGGTCTTTTGGCGGTCACCGCCTGGCGGGCAGCGCCCGCCGCCCGCCGGGGTAGGAATGACCCCCTTTATCTTGTGTTGAGCGAGTTTTCGTCAGCCAGCATGCACCCATAATATTTCAAACCAGATACCCCATCCCATTCAATTGCAGCTAATGGAGTACACAGTATATATCACATTGGTGAGTCTCTGGCTAATCAGTCCGTGTATAGGTTACATGGAGTCTGTTCTTTAAAACAAAAAACAAAAAAAGAGAAAAATCATAAATAAGCGAAACTGGGACTCACTGATGATTGTAGCTATTGGAAACGTGTAGGGGGTCACCTGTGGGACTTATAGAAGCTAAATATCAATCAGCAGAGGGTGGGGACAAGCTACCAATCGGAGGAGAGGCAAAAGCCATGTTTCAGGGACTAAATTTGGAAGAGGTGGAGTGCTGTTTTGTGTGTAGGACACGCGGTCAGCGGAAGACCTCTATAAAGGTATGGTACCAGGGAGCCCAGGTGTATTCAACATTCTTGAAATTGTACAGTGAGATATCCATCATTCTCTCCATAGTAACGTTTTGCCAAAGTTGGGCATACCACTGAGTCAATGCCAGGGCTTCTTTTTGTTTCTTCCAGGCTTAAGTTGTTGCCATTTAGGCCACAACTAAACATAGCCATGAAATGGCTTTATTGCTTCGAATTTGGTGCTTAAGGGTGTCATCTTGAAGGGGCAACAGTGTGGACTCAGTAGTTTGCGGGATCAGGCATTCTAAAATTTCTTTGATCTGTGCAAGTATCTCTGCCCAGAAAGAATGAATTATTGGACAATCCCACAAATATGACGTAAAAGCCCACAGCCGCTCCAGCACAAGTTTGAAAAGCATTGAAAGATGGTGTTCAGTTTAGTCGGATAAGGATACCAATTGAATAATATTTTGTAGTGGGCTTTACGCCAGCCCATCGAGTGGTTACATTGTGCAATATTGCTCCAGTGTTTGCTCCATTTCACTTCAGGGATGTTTATCCATAAAATGTGTTCCCATTTTGCTATATATCGTGGTTTTGGTGTGAGAAGTGTGTAGAGTAGCAATGAGTGGAGGAAAGAAATGGCTCCCCTGGAGGTGCCCACTTGTTTGACATCTGATGTCCGGATGTAGTGCCCAGTGTCATAGTTGTGTATAGTGGTAGTATTCAGTGGCAGGCAAATAGAAGTACCTCTGACAGTTGGCAAAGGTCAGAATGTCCCAGTTATTAAAGAGGTCTGATAAACTGAGCCACCCTCCTTTTCTCCAGGCATCAAAGGGCCCGGGTGCAGGGCCAGTGGGAACGCTGGGTTAAAGTGAAGAAGGGTATAGGGCGAAGGAAGGTTGTCCAACCCACTGTTCTAGTCCTCCCAGAATTTAAGGGTAGTTTTAGTGGGTGTGCTCAAGTATGCATTACAGGGGCGATCTGCCTTTTATTTCCTTAATACGTCCCAGATTACTCTCCCAACTATCACTCCATTCGTATGTAACCAGTGTTTATCTGATTCACGGAGTGACCACTCTGCTTGAGCCAGTTTTGAACTACAGGGGCTACAATGCTGTGTGTGCACAGTGTCTGCTGCGTATCTGTAGGACCCCAGTGGGCACCAGTGCCACATAAACTGTGTCCAGATCCTGGGTAGTGGCAAAATCTAGCGGAGCAGCAAACTATTAGGAAAGGTATGTGCACGACAAACAACACAGGCTGCAGACGTGTGAATGTGTGCATGCTGCCAGATGTGTTAAAACCCCATTTTGAAGTAGCTGGATGACTGGCATGCTTATTGTAAAGATCTGGAGGTTTCTGTGTGTAAACTGCAAATTACAGATTCGCAGAGGATTTGTGTGCCTCTACTAAACAAATAAATATTTTACAGGGCACACAGTGGGTATGACCCTTGGTGAAAGAGCAGGGCCGGTTAGATCGTGTGCCCTAAAGACTTGTGTGTAAATTGCAAGTTACAGGTTTGATTCCTTGTATGATAGCTAAAAGGATTCACGTGGCAGCAGTTGAGATCTGTGTGTGAATCCTGTAGGACAGGAGTCTGAACCTGTGTGCTTCCTGTAGGGCAAGAGGTGGGGTACCTGATGCACAGAAGCAGTAATAGTGTAATAGAATAAGACTTTAAGATTTCACAGCTCTTGTTATCATAACTTCAGCACCACCTCTAAGAATATGTTTCCTGCCAAAAACCTATGCAGCTTTCATTGTCCTTCATACCTCTTTTCTCCAGGCACATTAAGGTTCTCTGACAGAATATTGATGTTAAAAATATTGTGTGGACAGAATATTGTGTCAAAAATATCGAGTTCAAAATATCGAGAAGATAAGTGCAAATAGGTAAGTGTAGATACAATTCCTAACTCTACATCTACGTACCTTGAAGATTTAAATATTTTCAAAGTACATAAATGTGGAGTTAAGTATAGTAAAACTTTGCTTACCTTTAGAAACGTACCTTTAAAATATTTGTGTACTCTATTTTCTTGACAGATATTTTGTCCACAATATTTTTGAATCAATATTTTGGCCAAACCCCATATTGGGTAGACGAGCACCCACGGCATCCCAACCTACCCGGCTTCTGTGCCCCTGTCTTTCATCAGGTCATAACCATATACACTACACCTGCCCTAAGCTTTGTTTGCAAGGATTGTGGGAAGCACAATATTTATGAGCATAAATCAACCATTAACCTTCTATTTCAAGGGTTTTACAGGAGTTTCAAGATAGTTTTAGAGTGTCTCAAGCTTGAAAGGGTGTAATTTCTGATATTTATTTCCATGCACTTCATTGCTTGGTTTTACTTGTGAGAAAGTGTCACTCCAAGTGTCACACATTTGGCAGTTGAATGTCACTCATAAGTGCCAAATGTCACATATAACCAATCTGAGAACTTGGCAGCTATCGAGCTGCAGCACAGACTCGTGACTCTGAGACGCTTGTTAAGTAAGTGAAATAACATTGGTGATAATAATGTTCCTGCTGAGAGAGGTCGGAGTTTTGTCTACTGGCAGTTTAAACTCACCAGCATGGCTATCACTGAGGGTTATTTATCCTGCTGCAAAGAATGCGTACCATGCATTTATCACAGACCTCATTGTATTTTGAGAGGATTATAGTAGTGAGTAACTGCTGTGGATAGCTCAGTGGGGTTAACACTTTTGTCACAGAGATCCTTGTATTACAGTGCGTGTAATTTGTGATATTTGTTTTTCATGGACTTCATTCCTTGATTTTGCTGGCAAGAAAGTCACTCTAAGTGTCACACGTGGTCACTGAATGTCACTCATAAGTAAACTGAAAATATGAAAAGGTCACACATAAGCAATCTGAAACCTTGTCAGCTATGCAGCACATGGTGCTGATAAAACCGTCGTCCCTCTTGTAGAGTGGGCAGTAACTGTGCTTTTGAGCCCTCTACAAGCCTTTCTAAGGCAGAAGGCAATAGTTACTGTAACATAACCGATTTGGAAAATCCTTGTTTTTGAGACTGGTCATCCTTTTCTGGTGTTTTCCAAAGGTAACTAATTGCTGGTTTGATTTTCTAAATTGTGCTGTTCTATGTAGATAGAATGCAAGCCTCTCTCTATATCTGACGATGGATTTTGGAGAAAAGGTTTCAGTAGTATAGGTTTGTTATTGTGGGAACTTTTGGTATGAATTTTGAATTAGATCTTAGTATTACTTTGTAATTTGTAAATTGCAGGTAAGGTTCTGTAGAAGTAATCACCTGAATTTGGCTTACACTTATTGTTGACATTATTGCCAACTGAGACCGTTTTCCAAAACAAGATATTTAATGTGAACCTAATAGAACGGTTCAAGTGGACTTACCATCAGCTCAGAAAGCACTGTGTTCAGCTGCCATCTCTTTAGGGGACTTCTTGATGGCAGATGGGCTCAAATGTAAAGTCTACATAAGAACTCTTATGACTAATTGACACCATAATGGTGGCTATTTTGGTATTCTCCTTTATCTTGAAATGTCTGCAGGTGAAACGTTTATTGCTGAATGTTTCAGTCCCAATTGTGCAAACTAACAAAGATTGCAAAACATGGTGGGTTGGGACTTGGAATGGATGGAAAACCTTACAAAGAGCACCAGACACAGAGCCTCTTTCATTTGGCTCTTTATGTTTTATTTATGGATGACACCCTGGCTTGCATTAGAATGTTTCTGCGCTATTGTGGTAAATCTAGATTCGCAAATTCCTGGAATACGGACGCGAGGCCCATAACCTAAGATTGCCTGGATTGTGATAAAGTACTAGCTCCTGACATTACATAAACTGGGGTGCATTCGTTACCAATAAAATAGGTAGCTGTTCTGCTAGAATTAGGTCTGTAAACCAGTAGTGCCTTGGCCATATTGGGACAATCAGTAATAGCCTGGAGGTTTCTCTCCTTACCTTGGGTAGTATGGGAAATGGGGGAAAGGTGTAAGTGAATATCTTGTATCGTCTTATGAAAAGGGCAGCCCTCTATAGCTTTGTTGTGGATACTTGTTTCCATAAAGTTGGCATTTCTCCTGGAAAACGGATCGATCTTCGATTTTCCCTAGAATGCAAAGGCCCATTTGTTAACTGTCGATCAGCTTCAGTTATTGTAAATGTCTGCTACGGGGATCTGCTTGCTCATTCTTCTCTCTGGCGAAGTGTTCAGCTTTTAGGGCTATACAATGACAAATGGTCCAATGCTATAGGTTTTATGCCATTGATGGCAGAGTGGGAGAAGAGGACCTACGTGTTTCAGTGTAGAACATTGTGGTGTTGTCTGTTCTGTTCAGCACAGTTATGTTGTTGATTCTCTGGAAGAAGACGGCAGAGCTCTTTTTAGTGCTCTCAACTCGAGAACATTTATATGAAAAAGCTTTTAATAATTTGACCCATAGCATCTTGGTGAGAACTCATGAGGATAAACAGTCACGCATCTGTTGATTTACCTGAAGTCACCTCAAAATGAGTTTGCTGTGCGGAGAATTTCAGTCCTACTCCTTAATTATTTGCTGGCATCCACCAGATAAGTACTAGCTTCATTCTAGAGTTATTTGCACTTGGTCTTTGACAGAGCCTGTTGCTTAAACCAACTGGTTCTCCATTTCCTCCTGCATTGGTAGGTAGTGAAGTCTACAGTACGGGATTAGCACAATCAAATTCAGAAGGGGGAATGGGATGGTGTTACCGGTCGGTCACATATCCTCCCTGAAATTAACTGCTTACAGAAAAATGTCACATTCTGTTGGGTTTTGCACTGCACAGCCAGCGTGGAGCAAGACTTGATAATAAAGCATGCAACCTAGGTGGGTTAAGGTCCGTGCATCCTGAAAGGAATACTCCTGGTGATGTATGTGGAACAATGATAAATAGAAATTATTTTCTTCTTTGATTTTTCTTTCCTCTGTGGGATTATCACAATGCCTGGTGACATCATGCAACAAAATCACTTGGGAAGGCATACATTTACTAGTGGCTGCTTGTACAGTTGCTTTGCCAACACTATTATAGCTACTTATGCGTCTTGCAATGGAAACCCTCTGCCCCCTTTTGAGTCTTCTCATCCCCAAGAATTGAAGCATTTGAGTTTGTTTCAAATAGGATTTGCTCTTGAGGGTGTCCTAATCTTTTGAAAAGACACAGGCTGAGACTTTAGTTTTCTGTAGACTTAACATTTGAGCTTTTGACCATATCAGTTGTCTAGCTATGGGTGAAATTAGTGTCCTATACATTGTAGATGTTATGCAACTGGGGCCATTTTCTTTATAAATACCCTAGGGGAAGATTCCAGGAGAAAGGGAAGTACAGCACAGTGATAATGTTGACTGGTTACCTCGAATCTGAAGAACGTGCAATGTTTTCTGTAAGTTGGAGTGTGGAAGTACGCATCCATGGGGTAAGGATGCCATATATTTGTTCATTAGTAGCTGGAGCGCTTCTTCCAATGTGATCACCCTGAAAGTTTGTTTCTCTAAGAACTGATGGAGCTGGCCCAAATCGAGTATGGGCTTTTTTTCCTTTTGGGTTTTCTTTTTTTAAATAAGGAAATAGCTGCAATATAAGCCTACATTCCACCAGACCTTTGGGACTGACTCTGTGGCTCTTGTCTGCAGCATGATGTAAATCTGCTTTCAATAAACACGTTTTTGTGTTTGACCTTGGCAGAAGTGGTGTTGGTGGATGTTGAATAAATTCCAAGGTGTGACAAACTGGATTACTATACCCAGAACCCATCTGTCCGTGGTGATACATGCTCATTGTCTGTAATTGGTAACCGATGGATGTAGACCGCTAGTGGCACCTTGAATCTTCATTTTTAGAATGAAGTCAATTTTAATGGGTTTCTGAGAGGAGCATGGATACAACATAAACCACCCACACCCAGAGGCCGGCGGGCCAGATAGCGCAAGATGAAAGAGCGAAAGTGCAGACGTGTCCATTCAAACACATAAACAAGAACCAGAACAACCTCTTCCACCTATCCAAGTGCAGCGTCCCATATCCCCACCACCAGCGATGAAGCAATGCACCACCTGATGTAATCCGCTTGTTAATTAATATGTTCCACCAATCTGCCTTTATCCCTGTCTCTCGGTTGGTCGATTAATCTAAGGCCCTGGGGTAACAGGACAAGCAAGTACTCTAAATTCGTTCACCAGTAAATCTAGGCAGGGTCGCCATCGCTAAGCAAACTCATCAAGTTTTTGATCAAGTGACATAATTTTCTCAATGACGAACAGTTAACATGTTATATATATGTGGACATCTTATGTTATATTAATTCTATTTGTATGGTGTAGGAAGCTGGCTCTGCATATACTATCTCAAAGTGAGAGATAGTGTGTACAGAGTCCAGGGGTTCCCCAAGAGACTTGACAGAGGCAATAATAGATAATACTGATGCTCTATTTGTGGTAGTGTGGTCGAGCAGTTAGGCTTATCAGAGGGTAGTGTTAAGCATTTGTTCTACACACACAGGCAATAAATGAGAACACACACTCACCGACTTAACTCTAGACCAATAGGTTTTTATATAGAAGAATATACTTTTCTTAATGTATTTTAGAACCACAAGATTCAAATTGCAGGTACGTACATTAAATGTGAGGTTCGATGGCATATGTTGCTGCAGATACACATGTTTGGCACAGTCCGCTGCCTGGTGTTGGGCTCGGAGTATTACAAGTTGTTTTTCTTCGAAGAAGTCTTTTTGGTCACGGGACCGAAGGACTCCTCCCTCCTCGGCTCCATTGCGCATGGGCGTCGACTCCATCTTAGATTGTTTTTTTCCGCTGTCGGGTTCGGACGTATTCCTTTTCGCTCCGTGTTTCGGTTCGGAAAGTTAGTCAGAATCTCGGAAGAAAGCGTCGGTATTGTTCCGTTCGGTATCGGAATAGTTAGGTACATCGACACCGATCATCGGAAGACTTTGAGGTAGTTTCGATCCCCCATCGGGGCCTGGTCGGCCCGACCGCGTGCGACATCGAAGCCGATGGAACGGACCCAGTTTCGTTTCTGCCCAAAATGTCACAGTAAGTATCCTTATACAGATCAGCACTTGGTCTGTAACTTGTGCTTGTCCCCCGAGCACAAGGAGGATACCTGTGAAGCCTGTCGAGCCTTCCGGTCCAGAAAAACACTCCGGGACCGAAGAGCCAGGCGTCAACAAATGGCGTCCACGTCGACAAAACAACGTTTCGACGAGGAAGAGGAAACATTCTCGGTTCCGGAATCAGAATCCGGAGACTCCGACGTCGAACAACAGCAACAAACTGTGAGTAAGACGTCGAAAAGTAAATCCATCGACAAACCGAAAGCCCAGGGGACGCCACTGCCAACAGGCCATGGCTCGACCCATAAAACAGGCGACCCGTCGAAGGCGCCGAAAAAGGGCACGCCCATAGCGAAGACACCCGACTCCGGTCGAGGGACCGCCATGGAGCAACCTCGGAGCCGAGAAAGCGGCTCCGAGAGACAAAAACAAGATACCGGCACCGAAAAACATCGGCACCGAGAATCCATGCCGAAAGGAACAAAAATTCTGTCGGTGCCGAAACCGAAAAAAGATTCTCTCTCGGCGCCGAAAAATACCACACCTTCATCCTACTCAGAGGAACAAGGAATAAGTGGCCAAATGCACAGATTTGGACAAGAGCTCCAAAGTGTAGAATCGGACTACACACAAAAGAGACTGTACATCCAGCAAGACACAGGGAAGATATCAACCCTTCCCCCAATCATGAGGAAAAGAAGGATCGGACTTCCAAAGGATGACGCACAACCACAAGCCAAAGTGGTTAAAAAAGTCACGCCTCCGCCCTCTCCACCACAGGCATCGCCGGCACAAACACCGCCACAAATGCACTCACCAGCGCAAACTACCATAAGTCATGACGATCAGGATCAAGACGCTTGGGACCTGTATGACACCCCAGTGCCGGACAATGATCCCGAGTCATACCCCACAAAGCCGTCACCGCCAGAGGACAGTACCTCATACTCGCAACTGGTGGCTAGGGCAGCAGAATTCCACAATGTCCAACTGCATTCCGATCCTATAGAGGATGATTTTTTATTTAACACCCTCTCGGCTACACACAGCCAATATCAATGTCTCCCAATGCTACCAGGGATGTTACGGCACGCAAAACAAATTTTTGAAGAGCCCGTAAAATCAAGAGCCATCACCCCAAGGGTGGATAAGAAATACAAACCACCACCCACAGACCCAGTGTTTATTACTTCGCAGTTACCACCTGACTCCGTGGTAGTAGGGGCAGCTCGCAAGAGAGCAAATTCACATACATCTGGCGACGCCCCACCTCCGGACAAAGAAAGCCGAAAATTTGATGCGGCAGGGAAAAGAGTAGCATCACAAGCAGCCAACCAGTGGCGCATCGCAAATTCACAAGCGCTGCTGGCCAGATATGACCGCGCACACTGGGACGAGATGCAACTACTCGTAGACCATCTTCCCCAGGAATACCAAAAAAGGGCGCAGCAAATAGTGGAAGAGGGACAAACGATCTCAAACAATCAAATCCGCTCTTCACTAGACGCAGCCGATACTGCAGCAAGAACAGTCAACACTGCTGTCACCATAAGGAGACACGCTTGGCTACGCACTTCAGGCTTCAAACCTGAAATCCAGCAGGCTGTCCTTAATATGCCCTTCAACGAGAAACAACTTTTTGGCTCTGAAGTGGATACAGCCATTGAAAAACTTAAAAAGGACACAGACACGGCCAAGGCCATGGGCGCACTCTACTCCCCGCAGAGCAGAGGCTCTTTCAGAAAAACTCCATTTAGAGGGGGGTTTCGTGGCCAACCCACAGACACCACCAGCCAACAAACAAGAACCACACCATATCAGGGTTCCTTCCAAAGGGGAGGTTTCAGGGGATATCGGGGGGGTCAATTCCCAAGGAGTAGGGGAAGATTCCAGACTCCAAAAACACCTCCACCTAAACAGTGACTTTCAAGTCACGCGACCCCTTCACTCAACACCAGTGGGGGGAAGACTAAGCCAATTCTACCAATCTTGGCAACAGATTACAACAGACAATTGGGTATTAGCAATAATCCAACATGGCTATTGCATAGAATTCCACAACTTCCCACCAAACATCCCCCCCAAAACACGCAAAATGTCACCACAACATTTAGAACTTTTAGGACTAGAAGTTCAAGCACTACTGCAAAAGGATGCAATAGAGTTAGTACCAGTACAACAAAAAAACACAGGAGTTTACTCCCTGTACTTTCTAATTCCAAAAAAAGACAAAACATTAAGACCAATATTAGATCTCAGGACACTAAATACCTACATCATATCGGACCATTTTCACATGGTCACACTACAAGACATCATTCCACTGCTCAAACAGCAAGATTACATGACCACATTAGACCTAAAGGATGCGTACTTTCATATACCAATACACCCTTCTCACAGAAAGTACCTACGGTTCGTATTCAAAGGAATACATTACCAATTCAAGGTGTTGCCATTCGGAATAACAACTGCACCAAGAGTGTTCACAAAATGTCTAGCAGTAGTAGCAGCACACATCAGGAGACAACAGATACATGTGTTCCCTTACCTAGACGATTGGCTAATCAAGACCAACACAGTAAAAAAATGCGCAAACGACACCACATTTGTCATACAAACCCTTCACAAACTGGGGTTTTCCATCAACTATACAAAATCACACCTAGAACCGTGTCAAACACAACAATATCTAGGAGCAACCATCAACACATCAAAAGGAATTGCCACTCCAAGTCCACAAAGAGTGCAGGCATTCCACAAGGTAATAAGTGCTATGTTTCCAAACCAAAAGATACAAGCAAAATTTGTGCTAAAACTTCTAGGCATGATGTCATCATGCATAGCCATTGTCCCAAACGCAAGACTACACATGCGACCCTTACAACAGTGTCTAGCATCACAATGGTCACAGGCACAGGGTCAACTTCAAAATCTGGTGTTGGTAGACCGCCAAACATACCTCTCGCTTCTATGGTGGAACAGCAAAAATTTAAACAAAGGGCGGACATTTCAGGACCCAGTGCCTCAATACGTTATAACAACAGATGCTTCCATGACAGGGTGGGGAGCACACCTCAATCACCACAGCATTCAAGGACAATGGGATATACACGAAACAAAATTTCATATCAATTACCTAGAACTGTTAGCAGTATTTCTAGCGTTAAGAGCCTTCCAACCCATAATAACACACAAATACATTCTTGTCAAAACAGACAACATGACAACAATGTATTATTTAAACAAACAAGGAGGAACACACTCAACACAATTGTGCCTCCTAACACAAAAAATTTGGCAGTGGGCGATTCACAACAACATTCGCCTAATAGCACAATTTATTCCAGGAATACAAAACCAACTAGCAGACAACCTTTCGCGAGACCACCAACAAGTCCACGAATGGGAAATTCACCCCCAAGTTCTGAACAAGTACTTTCAAATTTGGGGAACACCCCAGATAGATTTGTTCGCAACAAAAGAAAACTCAAAATGCCAAAACTTCGCATCCAGGTACCCACACCGCGAATCACAAGGCAATGCTCTATGGATGAGTTGGTCAGGGATATTTGCGTACGCTTTTCCCCCTCTCCCTCTCCTTCCATATCTAGTAAACAAGTTGAGTCAAAACCAACTCAAACTCATACTGATAGCACCCACATGGGCAAGACAACCTTGGTATACAACTCTACTAGACCTTTCACTAGTACCGCATGTCAAACTACCCAACAGGCCAGATCTGTTAACACAACACAAACAACAGATCAGGCATCCAAACCCAGCATCATTGAATCTGGCAATTTGGCTCCTGAAATCCTAGAATTCGGACACTTAGACCTCACACAAGAATGCATGGAGGTCATAAAACAAGCTAGAAAACCTTCCACTAGACACTGCTATGCATCTAAGTGGAAAAGATTTGTTTACTACTGCCATTCCAATCAAATACAACCATTACATGCCTCTACTAAAGACATAGTAGGATACTTACTACATTTGCAAAAAGCAAATCTCGCTTTTTCATCTATAAAAATACACCTCGCAGCAATATCTGCTTACCTACAAACTACTCATTCATCGTCTCTATTTAGAATACCAGTTATTAAAGCATTCATGGAAGGGCTAAAAAGAATTATACCACCAAGAACACCACCAGTTCCTTCATGGAATCTTAACATCGTCTTAACAAGACTCATGGGTCCACCTTTCGAACCCATGCATTCCTGTGAAATGCAATATCTAACCTGGAAGGTCGCATTTCTCATTGCAATCACATCCCTCAGAAGAGTAAGTGAAATACAGGCATTTACCATACAAGAACCATTTATTCAAATACACAACAATAAAATAGTTCTAAGAACAAATCCAAAATTTCTGCCAAAAGTAATCTCACCATTCCATTTAAATCAAACAGTAGAATTGCCAGTGTTCTTCCCACAACCAAATTCTGTGGCTGAAAGGGCACTACATACATTAGACATCAAAAGAGCACTAATGTATTACATTGACAGAACAAAGCTAATCAGGAAAACAAAACAACTGTTCATAGCTTTTCAAAAACCACACATAGGAAATCCAATCTCTAAACAAGGCATTGCTAGATGGATAGTCAGATGCATTCAAACATGCTATCTTAAAGCCAAAAGAGAATTGCCTATTACACCAAAGGCACACTCAACCAGAAAGAAAGGTGCTACAATGGCCTTTCTAGGAAACATTCCTATGAGCGAAATATGTAAGGCTGCAACCTGGTCTACGCCTCATACGTTTACTAAACACTACTGTGTAGACGTACTAAATGCACAACAAGCTACAGTGGGCCAAGCTGTACTAAGAACATTATTCCAAACTACTTCAACTCCTACAGGCTAAACCACCGCTTTTAGGGGAGGTAACTGCTTTATAGTCTATGCCAAACATGTGTATCTGCAGCAACATATGCCATCGAACTGAAAATGTCACTTACCCAGTGTACATCTGTTCGTGGCATTAGTCGCTGCAGATTCACATGTACCCTCCCACCTCCCCGGGAAGCCTGTAGCCGTTTAGAAGTAGATCATAAATCTTAAACATCTGAACATTTGTAAATAATTAGTAGAAACTCTTAACGTACATACATATTCACTCCATTGCATGGGCACTATTTATACCAAACAACTCCATCCTCACCCTCTGCGGGGAAAACAATCTAAGATGGAGTCGACGCCCATGCGCAATGGAGCCGAGGAGGGAGGAGTCCTTCGGTCCCGTGACCAAAAAGACTTCTTCGAAGAAAAACAACTTGTAATACTCCGAGCCCAACACCAGGCAGCGGACTGTGCCAAACATGTGAATCTGCAGCGACTAATGCCACGAACAGATGTACACTGGGTAAGTGACATTTTCATTACTTTGCATAGGTATGGTTAGGACCTTGAATCAAACCAGTAATGTACACAGTTTGGCATAAAATGGCAATAAACTATTTAAAAAGTGGACACAGTGCTAAATTCAACAGTTGAAGGGGGGAGGGGGGTAAGTACAGTTAGGTTAATAGGTAAGTAAAGCACTTACAAGTTCAGTCTCTGGGGCGTAGGCAGCCCATCGTTGGGGGTTCAAGTCAACCCCAAACACCCAGCACCAGCAACACAGGGCCAGTCAGGTGCAAAGGTCAAAGAGGAGCCCAAATAACATAGGAGCCTATGGAGACAGGGGGTGCTTCGGTTCTAGTCTGTTGGCACGTAAGTACCTGCGTCCTCCGGGAGCAGACCAGGGGGGGTTTAGTAGAGCACTGGTGGGGGGTCCCAAGTAGGCACACAAAGCACACCCTCAACTGCACATGGGCGACCGGGTGCAGTGGGCAAACAAGGCGTCAGGTTTGTAATTGAAATCAATGTAGGGACCCGGGGGTCACTCAGATGTTGCAGGCAGGGCACAGGGGCTTCTCCGGCCAGCCACCAACTGAGCAAGGGTGAGGGCAGCCTGCTGGTCACTGCTACACCGGTGGTTGGTTCTTCATGAGCCTGGGGGCTGCAGGTGCAGTGCGTCTTCCAGACGTCAGGTTTCTTCTTTCTGGGCAATCGCGGTCAGAGGGGTCCTCGGGATTCCCTCCACAGGCGTTGTCGTGGGGGTGCAGAGAGGTTAGCCCAGGGTGGACATGTTAGAGTCGCCTGGGGATCCTCTCTGGGTCGTTGGTTTATCTGGACACAGGCCAGGGGCGTCGGGTGCAGAGTTGTGGGGACTTAAGGTTCTGGAGTGAGGTCAGAGTCCCTTTGAAGATGGTTTCTTCTTGCTTGGTTGGACAGGTCCGCTGTCCACAGGAGTTCTTGATCCTTCTTAGGTGGAGGGCAGTCCTCTGAGTCGGCAGAGGTCGCTGGTCCCGCAGGATGTATCGCTGGTGCTGGTTCTCTGAAGATGGAGACGTGCCGGTAGGGCTGGGGCTAAAGCAGTTGTCGTCTTCCTCTTTCTCTGCGGGGCTTTTCAGCTAAGCAGTCCTTCTTCTTTGTAGGGCCTCTGGAATCTGAAGTCCTGGGTTCAGGGTCGCCCCTAAATACTGAATTTAGGGGTGTATTAGGGTCACAGGGCAGTAGCCAATGGCTACTGTCCTTAAGGTTGGCTACAACTTACTTGTGCTCCCTCCCTTTTGGAGAAGGGAGCACATTCCTATCTCTATTGGGCTAAATCCCTTCAACCAAGATGGAGGATTTTCCAAGGAGGGGGTCACTTCAGCTCTGGTCATCTTAAGGTGGTGTTGGCTGAGAGGGTGGTGACTCCTTGTTTTTCTCATTATCCCTCTGGACTTGCCGCCAAAAGTGGGGGCTCGTCCAGGGGACGGGCATCTCCGCTGCCCGGAGTGCCCTGGGGGCATTGTAACACCAGGCCTGAGCCTTTGAGGCTCACCGCCAGGTGTTACAGTTCCTGCAGAGGGGGAGGTGTGAAGCACCTCCACCAAGTGCAGGCTTTGTTTCTGGCCCCAGAGAGCACAAAGACCAGGGGGTCAGAAACTCATCTCTCAGTGGCAGGCTGGCACAGACCAGTCAGCCCTGCACTGAAGGATTGGGTAAAATACAAGAGGCATCTCTAAATTGCCCTCTGTGGGCATTTTTTAATAAATCCAACACTGGCATCACTGTGGGTTTATCATTCTGAGATACCAAACTTCAGTGTTCATTGTAGCCATTATGGAACTGTGGAGTTCGTTTTGACAAACTCCCTAACCATATATTTAATATGGCCTCACTGTACTTACAATGTCTAAGAATGGACTTAGACACTGTAGAGGCATATTGCTCATGCAGCTATGCCCTCACCTGTGGTATAGTGCACCCCGCCTTAGGGCTTTAATGCCTGCTTACTTATGCCACAGGCAGTATTGTGTGTGCATGGCATCCTGAGGAAGATGTCATGTCGACTTTGCCTTTTTCTCCCCTCCAACACACACAATCTGCAATGGCAGTGTGCATGTGTTAGGTGAGGCACAACATATGCTGCAGCTCTTAGGGACCTTTCCTGGTCACAGGGCCCTTGGTACCACTGGGACCTTTTACAAGGGACGTATCTGTGTGCCAGGGGTGTGCCAATTGTGGAAACAATGGTACATTTTTAGTGAAAGAACACTGGTGCTGGAGCCTGGTTAGCAGGGTCCCAGCACACTCTTTCAAGTCAGCATCAATATCAGGCAAAAAGTGTGTGTGGGGAGGTGGGGTAACTGCAACAAGAGCCATTTTCCTACATATGGTGCAACTTATCATCTGTGAGGGTATCAAGGTACTGGAGCAGGAACATAGGTCAGGCGGTGCTCCTAGTTGAACAGACAGGTCTTCAGTTTCTTGAGGAAATTAGGTAATGAAGAGGTGGTCCTAATGTTATGAGGGAGTTCATTCCAGGTCTTGGCAATATAGTAGAAGGGGCATCCTACTGGCTTGCTTGTGTGGATTTAAGGGACTCGTGCCAGGACGACTAAGGCCTACAGAGTTGAAGTCTGTCATTAAAATATGCATGTCAGGCATTGTGGAGGGTTTTGCAGTCATGGCTGAGCAGCTTGAATTGGCATTATTTCTGGAGGGGTAACCCATGCAGTCTGTGAGGTGGGGAGTGATGTGAGCGCTTCTGCGGATGTCTAGGATGAGTTTGGCTGCTGTGTTTTGGATGGTCTGGAGCAGGGATCTGCAACTTTTTCTTTACTACGCGCATCTTTTGTTCAGTGAAAATCATTCTGAGCTACCAATAAATATTACCAGTGTAGTAATAGTGGCCACAACAGAGAGTTAAATTAGTGTACACCACTACAAGACTACCAGCAGTGACCACCTCACTGCATCATCCCGGACTGCCAACAGTAATTGAAAACAGCGTTATCAATTTGGAATGCCTCTACATGGGTAATACACACTCCCCTGGCACCAAGGTAATCGTATTAGTAATAAGTCTTTACCACACCACACAACTTATCACAGAAATAGCTTTCCGCCATCTAGTGTTGGGCTTGGAGTCTTAGAAGTTGTTGTTCTTCGAAGAAGTCTTTTTTTTGAGTCATTGGATTGAGTGACTCCTCCTCTCGGTCATAGTGCGCATGGGCATCGACTCCTTTTTAGATTGTTTTCTTTCCGCTGTCTGGTTTGGACGTGTTTCCTCTCGCTCCGAGATTTTCGATTCGGAAACTTCATATAACTTTCTTTGACTGTCTGAATTGTTTAGATCGCGTTTCTATCTATAGTCAAGCCGATAGTACAGCCGAAAACCAGATTAAGCCCTTTTGGGCGCGAGCGCCCAGCTCAGGCCTGTTCAGGCCTACCACGCTGAAGCCTGATGGATCGGACTCCATTCCAATTCTGTCATCTAAGCCACACGAAATTTCCGTACACAGATTAACACGTGGTATGTAATCTCTGTCTCTCTCCCGACCATCAAGAAGACTGTGAAGCCTGTTGGTCGTTCTGGTCATAGAAAACACTGCGTGACCGGAGAGCCAGAAGACTGGAAATAGCATAGAATACATCGACACCGTTGAGGAAGAACGTGCCCAGACGGCAGTTTTCGTTCAGGACACCGACTCCGAAGAAGACTCTGAGGAGGATAGCCAACCCATCACTGCGGCTCAGCATGTGGGTACAACTACCCCTACGCTCACTACTAATAAACCATCAAAGGCCTTGGATGCACCACTGCCAGAGAGCTGTGGTTCATAATGAAAGAAAATAATCGGCGACTGACCTTTGAGTTCTGTGCCGAAAAAGGCCACATCAGCTTCAATACCGGAGTCGAGCAAATCTATCAAAAGCTCCACAGCCGAGCCGACGTCCACACTCTTCAGAGTCGAAACCTCAACGTCTTGCTTCGGAGCCAAAACAGGGTGTATTTTCGGGACCCAAAAAATTGCCAACTTTGGAGCCGAAAAAATATTCATATACAGAGGAACAAGGACTTTCAAGCCGATTATAGCAGAGCTCACAGACATTTAATGAACAGTCCTCTAAATCACCAAAAACATGAAAATATATTTCTGAAGACTCTGACATTGAGCCTATTCCTGAAATCATGGATGAGAAGTAGTCAAGGATTCATATCCACAAAGAGACTGGGAGGATTATTGCTGCACCTCCTCCACAAACAAAAAGAAAGTTGGCTTTTCAAGAACAACTTGATACTGCTCCACCATCAGCAAATATTTTTAAAAGGAAAGAGAAGCCATTACCCTTGCAAAATTCTCCACCACATTCACGACAACTTTCTTTTTCACCACCACCTGTTAGCCCACCACCATTGCCTTCACCAATTCACTCACACACTAATACAGGTGATACAATTGATCCTTGGGATCCGTATGATCCAGATCCCATACCAACAAATGACCCAGACCTCTATCCTTCAAAACCTTCACCACCAGAGGATACAACTGCATACACACAGGTAATCTCTAGGGCAGCTGCGTACCATAGGGTACTTCTGCATAGTGAGCCATTAGAAGAGGATTTCCTTTTCAATACACTGTCCTCCATGCAGTCACGTTACCAGTGCCTACCAATGCTGCCTGGCATGATCAGGCATGCAGCCGAAATATTTAAGGAACCTGTTAAGGCTAGGATTTCAACACCACGTATAGATAAAAAATACAAGCCTGCACCTACAGATCCAGCTTACATCACACGTCAGGTACCTCCACACTCTGCTGTTGTCAGTGCAGTCATAAAAAGGGCCAATAGTAACTGCGTGGCTGATGAAGGGTGATACCCTGAAACCGGTCCCAGGATGCTTGTTTCTGGTCCAGGGAAGACCTTGCCTGGCAGTTTGGGCTGGTCTGTTCCCATGGGGAACAGGGTCAAGACTGATTTGCATATGGCTGGGTCTGAGCTGGAATGGCATGGTATGGTAAGCAAAAAAACTAATGGATTAAACCCAGATCTGTGACTAGGGTTGAATGTTTGATTTGTTCTGCATTCCGTCCATCTTCTGTTGTTTTAGCAAGATATGATAGGGCACACTGGGACGAAATGAAGGAATTATTACAACACCTGCCAAAAGAACATCAGAAGAGGGCTCAGCAAATTGTTGAAGAAGGTCAGGCAATAAGCAACAACCAGATAAGGTCTGCTCTTGATGCTGCAGATACAGCAGCTATGAGTGTAAATTCTGGTATAACCATACGCAGACATGCATGGTTAAGATCTTCTGGATTCAAACCAGAAATACAACAGGCAGTACTAAATATGCCATTCAACAAGAAACACCTGTTTAGTCCTGAGGTTGACACCACAATCGAGAAACGCAGGAAAGATTCAGACACCGCGAAAGCAATGGGAGCCCTATACACACAACACCTTATAGAGGCTCCTTTCATAAACAGCAATTTAGAAGAGGATTCAAGCCTCAATCTACAGATGCTTCTACCTCCCAACCTAAACAAGGCCAACAACAATAACAGAAAGGGGGATTTAGAGGCTCTTATAGAGGCCAACACTTCAGAGCCAGAGGCAAATTCCAGGCCTCAAAAAGTGTCACTACTCCATCAAAACAGTGACTTCATAAGCCCCCATGTGGGCACAACAGCATTGGTACACAACACTCCTGGATCTGTCAGCAGTACCACACTGCACACTTCCAAACAGACTGGATTTGTTAACACAAAACAAAGGACGAATCAGACATCCTAATCCCAGTGCTCTCAACTTAGTGATTTGTCTCCTGAAGTCATAGAATTTGGATACTTGCAACTTCCATTAGAATTTATGGAAGTTCTCAAACAAGCAAGAAACTTACAACTAGACAATGCTATACTAACAAATGGAAATGTTTTGTTTATTACTGTCAATCTAAAAATAGAAGTAAATCTCTCCAGGAATGTCATCCGCCCCCGGAACCTTTCCCTGCGCAGTTGCTTCTACAGCCTTTTCTACCTCATAGCGTTAAAAAATCACATTACAATCAGACCCTTCTCAGTACCAGAGGTCGAATAGTCATGGTAGAGTGCTTGATAATGCTCAGCCCAGACAATAGGCTGTGTATAGTTAGCTGATTGAGTCGTAGCAAGTACCTTCCCCCAGCTCTCCAACTTCCGGAATTTGGTTAAGTCTTTCGTATAACAGGCAGAGAGAAGTTCGATCCACCTTTGATCTTCCCAGACCTTCTTTGCTTTCAGTGAGGCTGCTTTATAAGCCTTACTTAAATAACAAATTAAAGCTAAGTTTTTGCCTTTAATAGGCAGAATTAGATTTGTCTTAAGCTTCCTGCTCTCTGCGTTATACCAGGTCGGAAGTTTATGCCTAGCCCCGTTCTTTGTACTGGGTACCAAAAAATAATTATAAGATGCTTAAAGAACCCTGAGTGGATTTTTCTAGTTTCCAAAAGCTTTTCCCTTGCCACATCATAGTTCCTAAATCTTTCCAAAACACTTGCCAAGTCGTTACCAGTAGATAGTAAATTGTCCTCATGCGCCACTAATTGGGAGCACTTAAGATGCCACCTGTTATTTGATATCTGGACGTCCTCAGTGGAAAAACGGGATATAGCACCTGTCATCGGTTTCTCCCACATGGGACACAAAGTAACATTTAATGGGTTGCAGTTGCTTTCGCTTCTACTGTCCACAACCATATCTTTCATATGACCCCACAGCCTTACATTCACTATCAGGTAGTCAATATGTCTTTCCACAAGAAAGCTTGTTAAAAGTTTGGGCACCGTTCCTGTCTGAGAGGGGTCTACCATTAAGTGTTCTTAAACCATACTTTAATGGTAGGATCTTAAATCGAAGGGCCACTTCAGTCCATTTCTTAACCTGAGGAAGATCCTCTCGTCCTCACCCACCATAAGGGACAGGTCATCATAAGCTGGCGGCTCAAATGTAGGATTGAAGTCGCCAGCAGTGATGACATAAGCTGAGCTGTTTCTAGCCTCCCAAACACTTCTTAGTTCCATCAAAGTAGGTGAGGCCCTATCACCTTGCATGCCTCTAGCATATAGGTTATAGATTAAAATACATACTTGCTTATCTTGCTTGAGGCACAGGCCTATAATATCATCAGAGTCTACCTTTATTCTTCCAACCCTGCAATTAAGTGTGAGCTTAACCCATGCTCTGAAGCCCCTAGAAGGGTGGCCCCATGGATTTGTGACCGCTGGTACATGGAAGCATTGGAATCCTGCCCTGAACATGGAGGATGTACACCATGTTTCTTGAAATAAACTAATGTCGAAGCCATCAATATAAATACCCCAGTTGGGAAGCCCTTCTTTGGAGGCCAAACCAGACACACTCCTTGAAATGATTGCAACCTTACTGGAACCCAGAGGACTATAGGAGTTAAGCAAAATCTTAGGTGTAGTGGTGCCCTGCTTCCACTGTAAAGTGGACAAGGTTGTTGGAAATAAGGGATCAGGACCTTCTACATGATTAACCCATTCTTGTTCCCGCCTCTCAGTAGATTGTGTGGGCAGGAAATATGGAATCGCTGTATCATTCAGTCAATCTATGGAATTAAGAGCACCCTTAGAATCGTGTTGTGAATGGGATGTACACATCTGGAATACATGTAGTGTCTCCCGTAAATACTTGAATAGAGGAGGCATTTGGAGGGGTAGTCCTGGCATCTAAAAGTACTAGTTCAGGTACAAGCCCATTGTGAACCAACCTAAGCTCTTTTGTGTCAAACTTTGATGTCAACCCGACTCTCCTTTTTGCATAGATAATATTCTCCCTAATAATAGGTTTACAATCCCTTACATGTCGGATCCAATGGATAACCTTGTTTCTCAGAGCGGCTTCTAATTTAAAGTCTGAATATGGTTTATATTTCTGTACATCGACCATATTTACATAATTGGTACAGGGAGGGACCCTGTAGTGAAGTGGGACATCCCAAATTGCAACCCCGATCCGGGAGCCACCTTGATCTCTTACTTAACAACGTCAAGAGTTGAAGGGAGAACACAGCCTGAATTATGTAATGGCCCTAATTTATCAAACCTCCCCTCATTCCTCCTTCCAGCTCTCTGGTTACAATCCCATCTCTTTGTAGCAGGTTGCCCCACCAACTGCTTCACCAAATCAGTCAATTTTGTCATATTGTTTTCCAAAACCCCTCTTTCCGCTTTTACTTGTGCAATAGCCACTGAGAGAGAGGCATGTAGGTTCAAGGGATCGTCTTTAGATGTTTCATGGGCGGGGTTGATCGCGTAAGGCCCCAGCTGATGAAACCTAACATCTGCAAAACCGAAAAACTAATGTGGGGTTTAGAGTTGAAGATCTCAATCTAGCGTCAACTGGGAGAATTTCTTCTGCATATGGCGTAAAGCCCTCCTTGCTAACAGCTCTGGGCTTAGGCGGAGCACTCAAGGCTCTTTCCTAATAAATATACTACGGAGTGTACATACCGACTTCTCACCTGGACTCTCTTCCATCTTTGCCTCAGGGCTTTTGGTGACAATTATTGACTACTTCCTCAGTCAACCAATAAATTTCTTTTAGAGTACAACTGTCCGCTTTCCTCGTTATCTTTCCCTGGCAAGTCATTCCCTGTACAGGTTCAGTCGCTTTCCGCTTCCCCATTGTGATACGAGTATCTAGGAAGTGAAAAAGTTGGTACAGCTAGGTTTAACAGTCGAGAATTCAAGTGGTTTTTCAGGGAGCGCTACACCTTAGCATTCAGAACAGGAACCCAGTAAAGGGGAGGAGATCCACTTCAGTATTGAAAATATCAAGCCACTCACAAAGGAAACAAAATGAAAAAAAGCTGCGTCTATAATAGCCGGCTGAGGCCCCTGCTTTACTTTTATCAACTGCCAAGGTGGATGGTCCTGCCCTGGTGATGACGGGCAAAGATGGGCCTGGTCTTTGCTTGGGTGCGTCCTGCGCGTGTCGAGCACAGCAGGAGCCCATGAGGTGCTTTATAGCGCAGCTAGTATGGAGGGGCTCCTTTCTGAGCAAAAGGCGACTCCAGGCACAGGTACAGCTGTGACAGGTAGTCCCTCCTTGACTTTTTTGGCATCAATACTGTCCCCCATATCCTTTAAACACACAGTACCTTGGGATGTGTCAAAAATAACTCATAGGGGCCGCAGAGACGGAGATGCATCAAAAAGTAAAGCGATGCGTAATTATTTCTGGCGCGGCAAAGGCGATGGGCTGTTTCTTTCTACGCTGCAAGGCGATGCGTCGATTTCCAGGAGCACAGCCTTGGTTCCTCACTGCAGTGAAGGGATATTTTGACTCCCATGGATAATGCATGGAAAACCCAGAACAGGTTGAATAGAGGCAACAGGCGCTACGTCGATCCTGCAGGTGATGCAGTGATTTTTTTAAGCCGTGAGCCAGGTACCTCATTGGTCCGGTGGGCGTTGCATCAAATTTTGCAGACATCGCATATATTTTCTGATGCACAGTATTTCTCTTCTTTTATGAAGTCTTTGAGAGCCCTGAGACTTCAGAACAGGAGTCAATCTCAATCCAAGCCCTTGGAGAGCAGTTGAGGAGGAAGGCAGAGTCCTGCAGCACAATCAGGGGTCAGCAGGCAACAGGGCAACAAGCAGGACAGCAGTCCTTCCAGCAAAGCAGTTGAGATGAGTCCTTTGGGCCTCCAGGCAGTCCCTCTGACAGAGTCCAGTTGTAGATCCAGAACTGTCTGATTTTGTAGGGTCACAGACCCGGTGTATATACCCAAAAGTGCTTTTGAAGTGGAGGAAACTTCAAAGAGTGGGTTTGAAGTGTAAAAGTTCCCCTTTCAACCCAGCCTTGTCTGCCAGGAGCCCTGTGGGGGGTTATCAGTTCTTTGTGTGAGAGAAGGCCACTGACCTTTGAAGTGTAAGAGAGAGTCCCTCCACCCTTCCTACCCAGGGAAACCCATCTGAATTCAGATGAATGCAGATGCAGCTGAGTGTCCTGTGTTTATGGGTGTCTGGGTGTAATGCAGAAGGGGAGCTGTCGACCAGCACAGACCAGACGTGGATTGGAGACCGGCTGTAAAGCACAGATGGCAGTAAGGGCATGGAAATGCCTACTTTCTAAAAGTGGCATTTCTGAAATAGTAATGTAGGATCCAGCTTCACCAGTAAGTAGGATTTCTCACTAACATTCCAACTGTAACAAATATGACCAGTCTATTTCTCTCAGATCAGAAATTACTACTTAAAAGCATGTAAGGGAATCTCTAATGCTGACCTACAAGAGGAGCAGGCTTGACAGTAGTGAAAAACTACTTTGTGTTTTTTATCACTACCAGGGCATGTGAAGCCTATAAGTACATGTCCTGCCTTTTACTTACATAACACCCTGCCGTATGGGTTACCTAGGACCTTCCTTAGGGGTGAGGTAAATGGAAGAAAAGGGGAATTTAAGGCTTGGCTAGTAGTTGTAAATGTCACGTCGAAGTGGCAGGGAGGCTCCACACAAAAGCCTAGCAAGGGCAGACCTGAGACATGGTTAAAGGGCTTCTTACGTGGGTGGCACAATCAGTTCTGCAGGCCCATTAGTAGCATTTAATTTCCAGGCCTCGTGCACACTTAGCACACTTTACTAGGAACTTATAAGTAAATTAAATATGCCAATTGGATTTGAGTCAATGTTAACATGTTTAGGAGAGAAAGCACAAGCATGTTAGCACTGGTCAGCAGTGAGTGGTATAGTGCGCAGTCCTAAAACCAGCAAAAAGGCAACCAGAAAAATGGAGGGAGGCAGGCACACAAAGTTGGGGGAAGACCACCCTGAGGCTGTCAGGTCTTACACTGGTGTACTTTACTTTTGTGGTGGTGCAGGCAGTAGATGAGATGTGGAGGCCCAGGTATGGCATAGTACCTATTGCTCATGGAAGTGAGACCTGCGATTGCAGTCTCCTTCGAACATCTGCTCGGAGGGCAATACCCAGAAATTGAAACATATGTGAGTTTAATTTGAATCCCGAAATCTCTCCAAGGCAGTGAAGTTCTGCATGGGCCTCGTATAGCGTTGTTTCAGGGCTAGAGAGGGTTAGCAGAAAATTATCAGCATATAAGATTAATTTATGTTATGTACGTCCCACAGTGATGCCCGCCATCAAGTTGTTATTTCAGGTGGTTATAGTGAGTTGCTCACTGTAAATCGCAAATATTAATGGAAACAACGGGCATCCCTGTCACGTACCAATGGAGCGGTAAGTGAGCCATGAACTTTGAGGCATGCTTAGGGGTGCTGGTATCCACAAAGAATACAGGTATTTAAATTGGACCGTAGCCCCATTCTTTGAAAAACTGCTTGGATGAATGGCCAATGAACCCTATGAAAATCCTTTTCAGTGTCGTACAATAGTAGGACTGCCCCTCTTTCTGCCTCGCCCAATTTGTCAAAAGATGTAAAATTATTTTTGTTTTATCTGCCCAAGAGCTATCTGAGATAAAGCTGATTCATCAGGTTCCGTGAGGTATTTCATGTGCCCCAACCCCGGCCTTTGGCAGGAGTGTGATAACAACTTGCATGGTGGCCGCAGCTTTGGTGAAAAACGACAGCACCTTTGAAGTAAGCGTACTGCGTTTACCAGGATGCAACTTAGGCAAACTGTGCTGGGATGAGAGGCAGTGTGCTCCAGTCCCTCTTGTGTTTATAAGGCTCCCTTGAGCATATGAGCTGACAGTCCCACCTGGGATGCACTTGTGTGCCTGTGGTGTGGTTCAGCGACCTGTGAAGACTTGGTCAGCATACCAGTAGCCCCAGATAACTTTTCTCTGTTCTTTGCTACTTCTTCCTACTGATGAAGGGCTAACCCCAGAACCACATGGCTAGAGATAACAGAACTACCTACACCAACTTAAGTGAAAAACAACAACAATTTTGAAGTAAACGCATTACATTAGCCAGGATAGAATGGGGTGGACTGTGCTGGGAGGAGAGGCAGTGTGCCCAGCCGGGTTTATAAAACATCACCATAAAACCATCAGGTCCGGGAGATTTTTGGAATTTAAGGCGTACTGTCAGATATGATCTCAACTGCTGTAGACTTTTCCATCATACTTACCTCTGCATCTGAGAGCTGCAGCAGGGTTATAGCATCTAAGTAGGCTGCCAGTTCTGGCACCGTCTGCATGTCTGCCATATAAAGTGTGGTGTAAAAGGAGGCGAATGCCTCCTCAATGTTCGTCGTTGTAGTATGTGTCTGCCCTAAATCCGAGCAGATGTATGTTATATGACTACGTACCTCTTGAGCTCTCAGCTTGTAAGCCAAGATTCTGCCTACCTTGTTCCCCTGGTAATATCTGTTTGACTTGTAACATGGCATATTCTGCTCTACCAGTGTTCAGTGCTTTAAATTGTGTGCAAGCTGCTTGTAATGTCCACCACTCCGTTGATGTCCCTCCTCAGTTTATGTTCCCCCCTCCAAGCTGGCTGTTTGGTCTTTTAGCTGTGTGCACTTAGTAGCCTGATCCCTGTTGTAGTAGGCCTCTACAGTTATGAAGGAGCCTCATACGGTAGCTTTAAGGGCCTCCATACTGTGCATAGCTCCATCCCCTCCCGGTTGTTCTCCTGTATGAACTGTGGTATGTCCAATTTTATGGAATGTTTATTATGCTTGGTATGGAGGAGAGAATCACTCGGGTGCCACCCAGACCCTCAGTGTTTTCGTGGTGTGTTGGACGTGTAATATGCCCCAAGTCGGAACATAACCTGACAGTGTCAACACCCGGATCTGAGTCTTGGTGAGGTTATGTAATACCGAGTCTGTATCCAAAGGTGGGCCAGCCTGGCGTACATTGTTTGTGCTACTTTGACATGTGGTGTTTCCACCTGCAGGAAGGAGATTACACCCAATGCTGTCATCCGCACTTTCGTCATCCAGGCCCGACCTTCAAGGCTCCATTCACCCACCTGTCGTTCCCTCGGGGTGGATCTGTGTAGTTAATTATCAGATTGAAATTTCCACCTACTATTATCTCACTATCTGGTGACTGCATAACGTGAGTGTTGAGTGCAGGTAGCGTTCTTGGGCGGTGTTCGTGTTGTAACTGAAGCCACACTGAAGGTGTAATCCCGAGGGAAAGTCTAAGTGCTAATGCCCTTCCTTTTATGTCTACCACAGTGTGCATGCTCCCTTTAACAGACTGCAACAGGAGTATTGTTACACCTGCCTTTTTTATTGGGTTTGAGAATAGTACTGCTGGGGTAACTACCTTGTGCGCATACTATGCCAGTCTTTAGCTAAGAGAAGAGTCTTCTGAAGCAAGCACATGTTACTACCTGACTCTCTCAGGAGCCTGATTATTGCCCCTTTCTTCGCTGGGGTGCTAAGGCCTTGATCGTTTAAACTCTGTGTCTTGAGATCAAGCATGGGAGTGGTGTTGGAGCCCACACATTCATGGGAAGTATCGATTTACCCGATTTGTCCTTCATCCCCTGCTGATTCCTGAATGGGCGGCTAGGCTACAGAGTTTCTGATGGGACAAGGACGCCACCCCTCTCCATAAAACCAAATACAGAAACCCCCCTCAACAGTCTTAAGGTTCGACCTCTCAACACAGACACATGAGGGTCAACGAGCCAAGTTCGTCCATCTCCTCATCCTGCGGGTCATCCTGTTCCTGCATCTTCTGTCTCGACCTGTAGATAACTGGCCAACACACCCATCAGTTTTAGATGTCTGCCGACCCCATGCCTTTACTGTCTGACAGCCTCATGGTCAGCTGTTTTGCTTATTGTGGCAGTGTCTGGGTGGCCGTGCCTTCCCTACCCACAAGCGAGCCCTCACTACTGGACTCGTCCAGCCCCAGCACGACATGACTCCTGTATTTATCTCTACTGGTACTGAGCGCCTTCCCACGTACAAATCAAGCCAAATGGGTGACCCCAGTGGTAGTAGATGCTGTGGGCCTTCAAATGTTCTGTCACCAGTCGAAGGTCCCTTCTCCACTGAAGAGTGAGCATGGGCAGGTTCTGATTGAGCTCTTGAGTGTGGATCACAGTCAGTTTTCCCTTTATTTCTGGTTGCCTCCATGATAGCTTCCTTTTGATGGAAATAGTGGAGGCATTTTAAGATGTCCAGAGTTCCATTCACTCTGATTTTGCAGAAAGGCACTTCTAGAATGCGATATAGAATTTTGTCTTCCTTCTGTAGTGCAGCCAGTTTCTGGTGAAAAGGACGTTTGACGTACGCCCCAGTCTTGTGGAGGTGCTCCTTTAATTCTGATATTTTTGAATCTGAAAGTGATTTTTCCCATCCTCCACACGCTCCTGGAGGTCCACTGCTTGTTATTTGAGGGTGAGCAGTTCCTGTCGTAGGACTTCCATTTCTTTCTTATGAGCATCAGGGTGCCCCTCCAATGTGTCCACCCTGTCCCCGACCCCCTCACATCGTGTTTTAGGACCTTGCTTTCAGATTGGAACTCTTCTATAAGGGAGTGGAAGCCTCTCTCAGTCCTCTGAATAGCTCCCTCCATAAAGGATCTCATAAGGGGGGTTTCAGCTGTCTTGCTGACGATCTGCAGATCCTTTCTGTCGATAAGTGCGTCGCAGGTGGACTGCCGTCGTGCTTGGCACCGTGAGGTTCTGATAGGATGTCCCGAAAGGTTGGTTCTTTACGCCCTTTCATGGACGCCATGTCTGGCAAGCATCACTGTCCTGGGTTGGGCTGCAAACTTTTGGTGTGCTCTTCTGGCCTGTGTTCGCACTAGGCATTTGAAAAGCTCTAGCTTATTACTTGTACTGCCTTTCTCTGTTTTTTATTATGGTTTTGTACGGTTTTTTTTCTTCTTTTTTTTTGTATTTTCCTATTATATGGCACTTAGATTTTTACTTACATAAATGTTAATCCTGCTATAGCACCTTGATGTTGTTTCAATTATTATTGTTTGAGATGGGTAGATGTTGAATTGATGGATGGATGAACAGAGGGACAGATACATGATTAGGTGGATGAATTGATGAATGGGTGGAGAGTTTGGCCATGAATGGAGAATGTGTAAAATGGAGTATCGCTGAATAGATGGTTGCATTGGTCGGGAGCATGGATGTCTTAGTGGATGGATCTTGATGAATGACATTTGGATGGATAGATGGGAAAGGTGCTTGGGTGGATGGATGAACGAATAAGGATAAACAGAAGAATCTTTGTGGGTGTGTGAATCAATGAATGGTTGGGGTGGCACTTGGTGGCTGCAAAGATGGATGGATGGATAGATGGATGGATGGATGGGTGGGTGCTTGGATGATGGACAGATCATGGTGGATGGATATCAGCTTAGTGGATGGATCCTGCAGGGTGCATGGATGGATGGATAGATGGATGGATGGACTATGGGTGCTTGGATGGATGGATGGATCCGTGTAAATGGATGGATCTTTTTGGTTGGATAGGTGGATGGACGGATGGGTGAATCCTGTTGGATGCATGGATAGATATATGCAAGGCTGGGGGAATGGGTACTTGAATGGATGGATAAATTTGGGTGAGTGGATGGATCTTTTGGTGGGTGGATATATGGATCTTGCTGGGAACATGGATGGATAGATCAACAAATAAATGGACGATGGATGCTTGGATGGATATACTGGTAGTTGCATAGATGCATCTTGAGAATGGATAGATTGATGATTGATAGAGAAGAGTGGATGGATGGATCTTGATGACTGGATGGATGGATCTTGCAGGATGGATTGATGGATGGGCAATGCGTGCTTGTATGGATTGATGGATGGTTGGCTCAATGGGTGTTTGAATGAATAAATCTGTAAATTGATGGATCTTGGTGGGTGGATAGCTGGATGGACTGAGGTGGGTTGATATATGGATCTTAGTGGGTGCATGGTTGTATATTCAGAAGGATGGATCGATGGGTGCTTGGAGGGATGGGTAGATCTATAGGAAATCTGAGCGCAGCACTCAAAGTACTTTCAAAGCCTTCGAGTTCTTCCTTCAGGCACACAAACGTGCTCTTAAGGCTTTTTGTGATACAATCCAAGTGAGCATCTGACAGTGTTAAGGTAAAATTACAATGCTGCCACATGGTGAAAGCGTTAAGTTAGCTGTTTGCCTAATGTGACACCACCGGGATAGGTACACTTCTCTTCCTAGTATATGCTTTTATTCCCGACTCTAACATTTCAGTTCCATCGAATAGGAAGGTAGACTTTAGCTAAGACACTATAGGCATTTAACAGCCAGTAACTACTTTATAAAAACTCCAAATTAGCAAAGGGAAAGTGAACGACGGAGTCCACAGTTTGTATGCTGGCCTTGGATTGCTCTGTGTGTCGGCCAGCAATTCCTAGTGCACTCTAAACAGTACGCTCTCTGCCCAACGACCTTATACGTGCACACTGGTTGTTTATTATTGGTTTCCTAGACTGACTTTGGCCAATTAATGACCTCTTTTCTTGGGATGTATTACACTTGATTTTGATATTTTTTCTTCCAAAGAGCCAATCGACCTGTGCAGTGATGATTGGATCTAGGTCCCAACCTAGGCCTTCCCTGGCCAGACCAATAGGCAATTGTTACAAACGACCCAGCTCCTGTCCTCCCTCCACAAGCACCACCACCAGTGCACTGCCAGAGTTTTTTAAAGTGTGACCTTCAGTATTCGGTTCCAGGGGAGTAGTCTGCATTGTGAGGAGAGTGCATGTGCACCTATTGTGCATGACATGGACTGGTTGCCATTTGAGAAGAGGATTAATTTTAAGGCACCAGCACTAGAGCACCTGCATGCTTGTGAACAGACTAGAGCTATACAATCCATTCTTAGAAGGCAAAACTCCCCATCCATGCCCGGATGCCAAACAGTTAAGAAAACATTATCAATTATGCTGACAATGACTGTCATTATGGCTGTGACCTCCTGTGTGTAGAGAGTAATGTCTCCATCGATATGGTAAAGTTATTTATGAACGTTAGTGATGACTGGCAGGCTTAGGGACATTTATCAACGAAAACATGCTCATGCAATAAAATCATCATATGCTTTAGGGTTCTGCAAAAGTGAAATCTGAACATAGACTGAGTAATTTGGAGGGGGTAGCATCAATAAATGAGCAATTGTGCTTTTTGAATGTGCACTTCTTCAAGCATTATCATTCACAGTAAAGGGGTAGTATCATCTGACAACTGTCCCTTATGCCAGCTGCCAAATTTTGCTTAGCACGCTTATGGTTTCTATTGTTTTTTAAAAATCTTTAAATAAGCTGAGTTACATGTGATTTTTTTGTTAGGTACTGCTATGTATTATACGAGCCAGTGACCATAAGCTTATTTTGAGTTTTACTTGTATCAACGGTTTGTTTATTCACTTTCACATTATTGAACCTACACTCACTTGACTTACTCTGTGTTTGTAAAATTGTCCTTTTGTCCTAATTTTTTTCCTTCGTTTTGACCTTTAGTTCTAAATTTTTAGTGTCAATGTCCAGAATTTGCCTCAGTGCCAGGTGCTCACCCTAGCCGGTGCACAGTGTGCTTAGTTCTCACATCATGGCCAACTCCCACCATGCGTTCCAGCTCTGCTCCACCGGTGAGAAACTCTTAGTGACACGGACAGTTCACGTTTCTTCTGTTGTGGCAGCCTTAGGCCGCTTGACCCCTCTGCTGCGGGCCATTTGTGATCGCATTCTGGGGCTTGGGCTTAGGTCAGCTGCTCAGTTGTTCTAAAGGCCTGTCCTCTCACACTATCTTAGCTGCCCGCCCCTTCCACTCTGCAGAGGCCTGGGCAGGCAACTCCCACCCAAATGCAGTCCCATCCCTTGACACACAGGAGGGCAGGTCTACACCTCAGGGACCTGCCATATCAGGGTCTTTCCTAGCCCCCGTGGTCATGCTGTCTAAGAACGCCTCGTCTGTCTGCTGCGACCACTGGCCACACCGCACTGGGCTGCCACGGGATGCTGCACCGCTTCAACCTCTCACGAGTGGCAGAGGAGGTGTATGGCATCGTCATTCAAGATTGCGCGGGCTTCCAGTAGATTAGGGCTGGGGACGGAGGGGTGGCAGGTGCATCCTATAGTGCCGCCTTCATGGCCTCGCATTCCCCAAAATCTTGATTTTTAAACTGTCCTCAAACTCTTATGTTTGGTGGCGGTGATTGTAAGCTTGGGCTTGAGGTGATACATGCCTGATGGTGTTGCTGAGATCTGTAGTATTAACGGTACAGCTGGAGTTAATATGTCTGTTATAGGTTTAATTAGTACATTCCTTAGTCTAGCTGCATTTGTTCTCTTGGTTCTCCAAACAGCTGTGGTTGCCTTTGCTACAATGTCTGTAGGGATCTGGTAGTTTGTGTTGATTTGTATGCTTAGAAGAGTACACTGTTTTTGAAATGGGAACTCTTCATAGTACGGCATGTCTAAAATGCTGTTCTACACCTCTGAAAACAATGTAGTTTGTTACCATCCTTGCTGTCTTAATACAGCTGCTCCCAGCTAACTGACAAATCTAGAGTAGCTATGTCCAACACCAAATCGATTTAGTCTGCTGATCCTTTCTTGCAGAATTGCCTTCACTTCCTGCTTCGTATTGTCAGATAAGAGATACAGAACTATAACCATCACGTTTTGGTACCATACCTGCCTCACCATAACATTGCCCACTCTTATTGTCATTGCTACCATAAAGGCGATCCTTTTCCTGGAAGCACCCATTCTGCGTCTTACCTTGTCTGAAGGAGCAGTGCAGGGTGTTATTGGGGTTTCCGTTTTTGTTTGTGCCGCCTGCATTACTTCTGAATCTTCTTTAGGATGACCTAGGAAACACACCTGTAAGATTTCTGGCACCTCATATTTTTTATACAATCTTTGCACCACTGCTGCAACTATGCTGGAATGTGCATCATCGAATCTCCCTCTTGCCATAGATGATCATCTATTGGAATCATTCTGATCGATCTTTTGGCCAGCTCCTTAAAGTCCTAGTTGAAGCAGTTATTTTCCATCACTACCACACAGTGTGCAAACCTTCTGGCTGCTCTCCCCACCAATGCATGAAATCTCCTAATATCATCTTGGGCAGATTCTTCTGGAGGCATTGTTGGGTAGTTTCTCGTTGGTAGGACATAGTCATCCCACTCATCACTTCATGGTCTGCTTGATCTGGCAATTGCCCTTGCTCCATGGTCATTTGCCGGTGTGCCAACTTGAATGGGTGGTCGTGGTGTTTCTTGTTGTAGTGGCATTTCTTGACTGGGAGTTGAAGGCTGCAGAGATTTAGGAGCCAGTGCTTGCTGTCATGGTTGAGGTTCTTAACCTTTTAGGAACCTTGTGTAATAATCAGGCACCATATGGAATAAATCTTGTATCAGATCCTCCGGCATCTTCATCATTGTCTCTATATTCTTTGTAAACAACCTCATTTGGGTCACGGTGGCAGTGATAATACTTGTGTTCTCCTTGCCAGTGTTGTTCTTGAAGGGTCAGATAATTTTGATGAAACTATTCCGGTTCACTTCTATAAGGGGTATCCATGATCATCCACTGTATCCTGATCTTTTATTTGGTTTGCTCTGGGCTGTATGTATCTCTGTTCGGGGTTATCTGGGTCAGAATCCTTCTCTGTTTCTGTGTCTGGAAGCTTAGCTAGTGAGTGTAATGGAATCTTACTTGGAAATGTGTATTCCAGACACAGATCTTATGTCGATCTTTCTACTGTTTGTTGTTGTGAAAAGTGATATTGGTAACTGTGGTATTGTCAACATTGTCGTCAATGTTGTTTGTTGTTGATGGATATCGCATTGCTGGATCCCTGTTATGGATGTCAGTGAGTCTATTGCAGAAAATGCTTCCGTCAAAAGGTCTGCTGTCAGTAGTGTGTTCATCTGTGGTTCTTTTTCAATAGTGAAAACAGCAAGGATTTTGGAGATGTCTTTGTCAACATCTAGACAGAGACGAGCTAGAGAAAAATGTCTGCTTCTTAGGCCTCGTCTGAGGTGTCACTGAAGGGCCTTTGACAAGGGGTATAGATGGTAACTTATACACTGCTTCTGTCAATGGTGCAATCAGCAGCTACTCCTTTTTTAGGTCGAGTGTGCAAGCTCTTTGACGTGCTGTAAGTGTTTTGGGCTTTTAACCATGCCCATGCCATGCCCATCTCTTTAACTCGGCCGTGGGCTTGCCTCTTAAAAATCCCTTGATGTCATTGGTAATGCTTTATGTCTGTCCCGCCCTGAGGCTGTTTTTGTCATGTGTCGCAGACTGCCCCTGTTACATGGATCATTGCACCATTGCCGGTATACTTCAGCGTGGGTGAACTATTTCTCTTGTCTCTCCCCTTTGTGCTGTATGGCAGCTATGGCTCTCACAGCGCAAACAGACACAACAGCATTAACTTAATCAGCGGTATTGAAGCGCTGCTCACATTGTTCACAGTTACCTAATCAGAGTAATTTCTTGTGGCTTTCCCCTTAAAACACTTGAAATTGGTACATGCGCTACATAAAACAGAAATCCTCAAAGCAAATGCCTGTGGTGATCCTAGGACAATGGGACCACCACCAAAGCATTCAGCACAACACATTCTTTCTGTTCAGGTCATCTATGGGTTACCACACTAGGTTAGTAGGGACCCCAAAATAATAACCTCTCCCCCCATTCAGCATGTTTTCAAGTATTCTTGCAGCTGAAACTTTTTTTTTCTAGCTGGGAATAGCTTGTGGTTTAAGGGCCTTGTTTGTAATACCATTGCTATAGATCTTATACCCCTGAAAATGTGTAATGCGTTTTGTCCTTTATGGGTTAGATGTAAGGTTATTCTGCGTTATTTATTGCCATTTTCTTTTTGTGTGTTTATGTTCTCTAGGGGCTAACTATATAGTTACATGACCATGTTTCTTACAAATGCTATTTTCATTGTGGTGCCCTCTATGGGCTGTTCTAAACATAACAGTCATATCAACATATCAAAATATTCGTGGCACAGAAACTTGCCCCATATGCTTTGCAGTAAATTACTTTTACAAAACATTTTAGCTCATAACCTAGCCTCTAGTGGTCCTAGGACAATGGGATCTCCTTCAAAACATCGCACACAATGTCCTCTTTTAGTTTACATCATTTCTGGGTCCCCACACTATGTTAGAGGGGACTTCAAAATAATAAATAATAACCCATCCCACCATTCAATGTCTTTTAAGCTTTCTCATGGCTAGAACTTTTATTTTACTGCTAGGGGAAGTTTTGCATTAACGGTCTTGTTTATAATATTGCAGTTGGCCTGCTAGTCCTAAAAATACCCTCTAGAGGCTAGGTATATGGTTACTCTGCATTATTTTCTCCTGTTTTTATTCATGGGGTTATGGCCTCTGGGGACTAGCAAAATGGTTACTGTAGGAAGTTGGCTCTGGATATACTATTTGAAAGTAAGAAATAGTGTGCACAGAGTCCAAGGGTTCCCCTTAGAGGTAAGATAGTGGCAAAAAGAGATAATTCTAATGCTCTATTTTGTGGTAGTGTGGTCCAGCAGTAGGCTTATCAGAGGGTAGTGTTAAGCATTTGTTGTACACACACAGGCAATAAATGAGGAACACACACTCAAAGACTTACTCCAGGCCAATAGGTTTTTATATTGAAAAATATATTTTCTTAGTTTATTTTAAGAACCAGCGGTTCAAGATTTACAAGTAATACTTTAAATGTAAGGTACTTCACTTAGATACTTTAGGAACTTTGAATAAAAGCAATATCATATACAGTCTGGCAATAAGCTATTTTCAAAGTGGACACTGCAAAAATCAACAGTTCCTGGGGGAGGTAAGTAAAGGTTAGGTTTGCAGGTAAGTAAAACACAAGTCTCAAAGTTGGGGCCAAGGTAGCCCACCGTTAGGGGTTCAAGGCAACCCCAAAGTTAGCACACCAGCAGCTCAGGGCCGGTCAGGTGCAGAGGTCAAAGAGGTGCCCAAAACACCTAGGCTTCAATGGAGAACAGGGGTGCCCCAGTTCCAGTCTGCCAGCAGGTAAGTACCCGCGTTCTCGGGGGGGGCAGACCAGGGGGGGTTTGTAGGGCACTGGTGGGGGGACACAAGCAGGCACAGAAAGCACACCTTCAGCGGCACAGGGACGGCTGGGTGCAGTGTGCAAACAGGCGTCGGGTTTTAGATAGAAAGTAATGGAGGGACCCGGGGGTCACTTCAACGATGCAGGCGGGCACAGTGGGATCCTCGGGGTAGCCACCACCTGGACTAGGCAGAGGGTCGCCTGGGGGTTGCTCCTGCACTGGAGTTCGGTTCCTTCAGGTCCTGGGGGCTGCGGTGCAGTGTGGGTTCTAGGCGTCGGGACCCTTGTTACAGGCAGTCGCGGTCAGGGGGAGCCTCTGGATTCTCTCTGCAGGCGCCGCTGTGGAGGCTCAGGGGGGTAGTCTCTGCTTACTCCCGGGCTCGCAGTCGCCGGGTAGTCCTCCCTGAGGTGTTTTTTTCTGCAGGTCGAGCCTGTGACGTCGGGTGCAGAGTGGAAAGTCTCACGCTTCCGTCGGGAAACGCGAAGCCTTTAAAGTTGCTTCTTTGTTGCAAAGAAGGTGCAGGATTTTGAACAGAGCCGCTGTTCACGGTAGTTTCTTGGTCCTTGGGTGCAGGGCAGTCCTCTGAGGCTTCAGAGGTCACTGGTCCCTGTTGGATGCGTCGCTGTTGCAGGTTTCTTCGAAGTTGGGAGACAGGCCGGTAGGGCTGGGGCCAAAGCAGTTGTCATCTCCGTCTTCTCTGCAGGGCTTCAGGTCAGCAGTCCTTCTTCTTGTTAAAGTTGCAGGAATCTGATTTCCTGGGATCTGGGGAGCCCCTAAATACTGAATTTAGGGGTGTGTTTAGGTCTGGGAGGGCAGTAGCCAATGGCTACTGTCCTTGAGGGTGGCTACACCCTCCTTGTGCCTCCTCCCTGAGGGGAGGGGAGCACATCCCTAATCCTATTGGGGGAATCCTCCAAAACCAAGATGGAGGATTTCAAAAGGCAGGTGAGGACACCTTGGGGGCTGTCCTGACTGGTGGGTGACTCCTCTTTGTTTTTCTCATTATCTCCCCTGGACTTGCCACCAAAAGTGGGGGCTTTGTCCAGGGGGCGGGCATCTCCACTAGCTGGAGTGCCCTGGGGCATAGTAACACGAAGCTTGAGCCTTTGAGGCTCACTGCTAGGTGTTACAGTTCCTGCAGGAGGAGGTGTTAAGCATCTCCACCCAGTGCAGGCTTTTGTTTCTGGCCTCAGAGAGCACAAAGGCTCTCAACCCATGGGTAAGAAACTCGTCTCTCAGCAACAGGCTGGCACAGACCAGTCAGTCCTGCACTGAAGGATTGGGTAAAATACAGGGGGCATCATAGAGATGCCCTCTGTGTGCATTGTTTAATAAATCCAACACTGGCATCAGTGTGGGTTTATTATTCTGAGAAGTTTGATACCAAACTTCCCAGTATTCAGTGTAGCCATTATGGAGCTGTGGAGTTTGTTTTTGACAAACTCCCAGACCATATATGTAATATGGCAACACTGTACTTACAATGCCTAAGAATAGACTTAGACATTGTAGGGTAGGGGCATATTGCTCATGCATCTATACCCTCACCTGTTGTATAGTGCACCCTGCCTTAGGGCCGTAAGGCCCGCTAGAGGGGTGACTTACCTATGCCACAGATAGTATTTTGTGTGCATGGTGTTCTGAGGGGGATGCCATGTTGACTTTGCCTTTTTCTCCCCACCAACACACACAATCTGCAATGGCAGTGTGCATGTGTTAGGTGAGGGGTCCTTAAAGGTGGCACAGCACATGCTGCAACCCTTAGAGACCTTCCCTGGTCACAGGGCCCTTGGTTCCACTGGTAACTTTTACAAGGGGCTTACCTGTGTGCTAGGGGTATGCCAATTGTGGAAACAATGGTATATTTTAGGTGAAAGAACACTGGTGCTGGGGCCTGGTTAGCAGGGTCCCAGCACCCTTCTCAGTCAGGTCAGCATCAGTATCAGGCAAAAAGTGGGGGGTAACTGCAACAGGGAGCCATTTCCTTACAGTTACCTGGCCATGTTTCTTACAAATGATATTTTTGTTATGCTATCCTCCTGGGGCAGTTTTGAGCATTACAGTCGAATGCCAAACGTGTATTTCTGATAAAGGTTCAAATGATAATTGTACATTTTTTAATAACCTCTCCTTATTACAGTTATGGCTATAATTCAGGCAAACTTAACATCCTTATTATGCTATGATAGTTTGGACACTCTTGATATGTCAGGGTGACTCTTAGTTTATTTCTTCTCTGTGGCTGTCTTGTGTCTTTTTTAGGGTGATTGTGTTAGCCAGCCAGCAACTCTGAGGGTGGGGTGGAGAAAGTGGTATTCTTTTGGAATTAGCATGCAGATTTAAATTAGGATGCTAAATGGCAACATTTTCATTTTTTGCTGCAGATAGAGGAAGAAGGTAAATGGAAGTGCTTTAGTTATATGCAGGGCCACTGGAATTATATGGCAAGAAAGGACAAAATTATGAGGCAGGGTTGACCAATTTATGTGGCAAGAAAAAGCAAGTTATGAATTTACAGTGCCAATAGCTGTAACTTAAGCAAATGCGAGACCTGTTGCATTGCAAGTGCTTGTTTACAGGAAGAGACTGTGTAGGTCCTGGTGAAGGAGACTTTCTTCTTGGTCTATCTAAAGTCTTAAGTGTTTTTCAAAGCCTTTTGGGATTTGATTTTGTTTTTCCTGGGCCTTGCAAGATGAGTCCTTTGACAGAATTCTGATTTTGGAAGTTTCAGGCATATCAGATTTAAGCTTTTTTTATTATTTTCTTTTACGTTTTCTCCTTAGATAATTGAAGACTTGAAATAGTCTCATCCCCGGAGGAGGGGGTCTTAGCCGTTGCATTCTTATGAATCCATCTAGGACGTCTTCTCTCTGTCATTTATGTTTTTTTTTGTTTTTTTAAATGATCTGCATATTTGGCTATCTTTTGCCTTTTGAATAGAGTAGAAGCAATAAATACACTTCTTGTGTAGGCTTTACATTTTGGCAGATATTTTCATTATACAAGAGATTTTCTCCTCTTTAAAGGTGGGAATTGTATTTCTTTATTTTATGCATTTGTAAAGGGAATGGCTACCTTAAGGCATCCCAGCGATGAGGTAAAGTGCTAAAGCGCCAGTCACCGAGACAGTGTACCAGAAGAATTAATGGAGAAAGAGCCTGTCCTTATGTAATTTCTTAAAGCGAGGCTCTCTGTCCATACATCTCAACCCTGTAGGGAACGAATTCCAGAGATTAGGTACTAAGTACAGAAATGATCTTGCTTCTGCGAATTCTGGGAATCATGAAAAGGTGACCTGAGGTGGACTTTAAAGTCCTGGTGGGAGAATAGTGGACTAGCAGCAACCTGATCTTCTGAAGGCCTTGGGAATTAAGTCCTTTTTATGTCAGGCATAATGTTTTGAATTGTAATCTGTAATCAGTGGGAAGCCATTGTAGGGAAGCCATGATCTCCTTTACTGAGACAGATCTCTGGAGCTAAAAGAGTTCTGGCAGCTGCATTCTGCACCACCTGCAGCCTTTTAATAGCATATATTGGGGAGCCAAGGTACAACGAGTTGCTGTAATCCAGCTGTGATAAGACTAGGAATTGGACCACGGTTCTTTGACATAAAATTGGGTTGAGATTCAGGATTTTGTGTAGGGTTCTAGAATTCCCAAAACAAGTGGCGGGAAGCTTGTTAGCCTGTTTGTCCATGGACAAAGATTTGTCCTGCCACATTCCGAGGCTTTTTATGGGGGAGGTAGGGAGAGATGGATTATACACAGGCATTAGGGCCAGCTGATCGGAGGATGAAGTTCAGGCCTGTTCCTACAATTGTAAGCTCAGTTTTTTCACCATTCAGTTTCAGACAGTAATTTGCCATCCATCTGGCCACTCTCTGTAGACAAGGGCTAACTGAGGAATCCCAGAAGATTTCTCAGGCACCTTGGATACCACCAATTGGGTATCTTCAGCATAGGAAATTAATGACAGTCCATGCTCCTACACAATACCCGCTAAAGAACTCATGTATAAATTAAAGAGTGTGGGTCTAAGGGCAGAACCCTTTAGGACACCACACTTCAAAGGCAAGATATCGGAAAAGCATTTATTTGCAGATTCGGAGGGTTCTGTCCTTCAAAGAGGAAGTGATGGTTTGTGTGCAACATTCTGCAATCCGGCCTGTCTCAGTCTATCAGAATCAAATGATCTACTGTATCAAATGCTGAACTTAGATCCAGCAAAATAATCGCAGGCACTCTTTCCTGGTCGAGAATGGCTTTTACTTCTTCGGTTACTGCTAGGAAGGTTGTTTCCATGCTATGATGAGCACTGAAGCCCATCCGCGTGACGTACAGACACTGATTTAATTCCAGGAGCAAAAAAAGGGACTGGTTGACTTGCTTTTCGAGAATCTTACTTACGTAGAGTAGCAGGGAAATCAGTCTATAATTCCCTGGAAAGGAGAGGCCTAAGTGGCTTTTTTTTCTTTTAGCAGCAGAGACCATACTACTGCATGTTTCCACTTTGTGGGTACAGTTCCTGTCCAGAGAGAGAAACCAATATGTGCGGTATCTGGTGGGGACCCCAACTTAACCTTGTTTACTAAAACAAGTACTTGTTCCTCTGTAGTGGGGGGGAGAACAATCCAGGAGAGGGGATAGTAGGTGTGATATTGTCCACCTGAACTGATGAGGGCGGGAGGTTAGATTGTAGTGAGCCATAGATAACCATAATTTTGTTTTGAAAGGAAGTGTCCAGTTCATTGCAGTTGGCTACAGAGAGGTCGGGTGAGCTCCCATTTGCTGGGGCAGAGAGGGATTTTACAATCTTAAACAGTTCCTTAGGATCATTTGTGGCCTTGCTGGTTTTGAGCTTAGGCTGCCTGGGCCTTTTTATGCTTGATAGTGCCTGATTGCTGTTTTGTAGGAAAGCTTCAGGTGATCTTCGTAGGTACTCCTCCATTTCCTCTCTAGCTTTTTATTTTTTAATATTTTTTTATATAGAGTTGCAAGGTAAGCACTGAACCATGATGCAGATTTAACTCTTATTCCGTACTTTGTTTTAGTGAATGGAATACTAATATCCAGTGCCTGTGTGACTCATTCCTCCACTTGCCTATAAGCAATGTTGGGTTGTCTCGTAACACTGGTGTTGAAAAAGCCAAGGCTTCCATCCATTCCTCAATCTTAAATTTGGGCCATCTGCTGTCTATTCCGGACCGACATATTCCCAGCTCTGGCTGCCTGATCATGCAGTGTAAAAGGAATGATAAAATGATCTGTCCAGGACATAGGACGTGGCTTGTTCACCTGAATTGTTCAGTCATTGCTAAAGAGAGGGTCCATTGCTAAAAAGAGGGTCCAGCAGATTTCTCTTATGCTTTGGGCCGTCTACATTTTGAATTAATTGGAATTTCTCGAAGTCCTGCAGTAGCCGGCTGATAGTTGGATCATTGGAATCTTGTAAATGTATGTTGAAGTCACCCAGGACAGTGATGTTGGTTTTTAGAGGCCAAACTGGCCAATAGGTCAGGGAGAGCTTCCACAAACTTATCAGAGGTTCCAGGGGGTCTGTATAATAGCACTTCAGTGAAGGTACATGATGGGGATAAAAGGAAGGTAAACTGCATATTTCTCACAATTAGAAATCAGTAGGTGATTGGTTACTCATCTATAGCTGTCTTTAGACCCCACCTACACAGTTTTCTTGATCGACTCTGCATATATAATACCCTGAAAGCAGAGGTGGCACAATATCTGGTGCAGCATTTCCAGGTAGCTAGGTGTCCATGAGAAACAGAGCATCTGGATGTTCATCCTCCAATATTTATCTAATCTTCATGCTGTGCCATGGAAGGGACCTGCAGTTGACTGACAACATTGCCCGGGGTTTTATTGTAGGAGTGAGGTGGTGTGGTAGCAATCTAGAATTGGCTCATACTGCGAGGGATTAAGTGTATAGGAGGGCACACCTGAGTGGGAGATGATGGTCTCAGGGCCAAGTAGTTGTTGTGAAGAGAGTCTTACCTGACCACAAAAAATGTGGGCATGGTCCCTGGTCCCATTCGGGTGTGGATAGGTGCAGGAGGGCTTTCCTTCGGTGAGCCAGTGGCACGGTTTCACCCCAGCTGCCATCAAATAAGGCAGTCAGCAACCACTAGAGCATCGACCTTCGAGACGAGACTATGGTAGGGGAGTGAAAATGAAAAGGGTCCCACTCAAGGAACGCTGACTTTATGTGCCAGAATAAAAAGATTTTAGAAGTTAATCCAAAACAACTGTGACTCAGCTGATAGCTCAGCTGGTATCTGTTCTGAGGAAGATCAAAGCTGAGGGACTCCCTTCCCATACACCATGCAGTAAATATCTGAGATGGACGGCCTAAAAGTGGACTGATTTAGGGCACTAGCCAATAAGGTGGATGTGTTAACAAAGTGGCACCTTTGTGAGGCCTTTCAGGCAGGCAATGTGTCAGGCAATGCCTTTGTGCCTTTTATTACTATTTTATAGTTACAGGGGTCTCTCACCTCGACGACCAGGAATGATTCAAGCCGGTGACTCTATGAAAGATCCAGTGCTGGAGAAATGTTTTTACACCCGTACCCCTACAACTTTGGGCTACGTAATGATCTAGGCATATCACTGTTTGTTATAACTGAGTAGAAGGCTCCATTCTCAAAGTTCCTTGTGTTCAGTGTTGGTAGTCAATTCAAGCAATGATTTGCGTCTAAGTGGTCAGCTAAGCAATATCTGCAGGGATCTTATTGAAATTGAGCTTAACAAGTCACAATGTCACTAGCCATTAATTTCATAAAAGGCCCCTGAATTATCCCGACTTTCACTAGTGCTCCATGGTTAACTTCTCCAATGTGTTCATGTACCACATCGTTTCCATCTGAGCGTGGTCTTTCTTTCAAAAGCAGACACTGGGCAACAAAGTATCACTCTCCCTGTAAATTGGATTTTTTCCCTTACTTTGTATAATCCCTTATTAGAGATTAATATGGAAATTCTGGACAATCCTGAGCAGCGAAGTACTAAGTAGTGCGAAGGTCCCAACGCTGTGTCTGAGTCACAGTGCAATTCCATAGAGGTCCCCATTGTAGCCTTTCTCCTCTGGTGATGATCCTGATACCAGGCCACACTTCTTGGTTGGTTTCAGTGGCCCTCTCTGGCATACAGGATCACTGTCTCTCCACTGCACACAGGATTCAACTCATCAGCACAGCAGATTTCTTCACAGCGGCCCCTCCTGGCATATGGGGTCACCAGCTCTCCACCATACAAGGGCAATGGCCCTCTCAGCAAAGCACTCACTTGACAGTGACCCTCCTGTTTCATACCTACTTTATACCGCACACAGGTGACGGTCCACTCCGAATGGCAATCACTTTGCAACAGCCCCTCCTGGCATACACGGTTGCATGTTCCTCATTGCACACCTGTTCATCATAAAGATGATCGTGGCTCACCTCACAAGGTCGCTTCTCTTGCATATGAGAGTCGCCGACTTTGCCTTCATACTGGTAGAGACCCAATGGTTGAAGCAGCCATCTCTTTACACCTTGCTAAGGGAATCCACTCAACAGGATTCCCAACTTGACCTCCATCCAAGCTCTTGTCTACCTCACTGGGTACACTGGTCTTGGCAAGCAGGCAAACTCCTTTCTTTGGGCTTTGTAAGTTTATGTAGTGGACACTGGTCAACAGTAGTGGTCCAACTACATAATGGCTTCATCGAACTTAGGCATGTTTGTTATCGAATATTTTAGAATCTTGCAACTACACCGATTCCGTGTTAGTTGCATGATACCGCGCACTCTTGGGGTTCCCTAGGAAATCCCCCCGTGTCTGCCTGTACAGCCTTGCAAGGTCTGAATGACAGCCCTTGCTGCTGCCAACCACAGACACTGTTGTGCCCTCCTACTGCTGAGCTTAACTCAAGCAGGGGAAGGCAGAACAAAGGCTTTCCTCTAGGAGATAGGTGTGACCTTCTGTAGAACTAGGTGTCTCTGGGCTGGAGTGGGGGTGCCTCTGAGTGACACCAGACTGCTTTGAAGGGCACATTTGGTGCCCTCCTTGCATAAACCATTTAGCAAAATCCCGGTTCCCACTCTGGCACAAAACCGGACAAAGGAGTGACCACCCCCCTGTCCAGCGCCTCCACTAGGGAGGTGCACAGAGCTCTGCCAGATGACCACTTGATTCTGCCATCTTGGAAATAAGATGTGCAGAAGAGGCCCTTGGGAACATCTGACTGGTTAGTCCAGCTTGGTGACGTCCCTGACCCCCTGTCATAGGTGCTTCATTGTGGATAGTGTCCAATCCCCTTTTAGGGTTACATAAGGGCTCCCCTGAGGGTAGGTCCCCAGATTCGTCTGCAAGACTTCAGAAACCATCTGTAAGTCTCCTCTGCAAGACACTTCTGCAACCTAGACACAGAACACCTGCTGTACTTCAGGAGCGAAGAGCAGACTTGTAACCAGTAGGGAGTTTCTCATGTGCAACTTTGTTTCTGTTTTCTTCAAAGACTTATGCAACCATGTGGTTGTGCATCCTCCAGTGTCATTGGGACTCTGCCTCCACTCAGGTAGGTAAGAAGGAATCTCACTTGGAGTGCGGGAGTCACTCTACTGCACTTCACTTCAGCAGTGATGACCAGCTTGTGGATCCATCTGTTCCACAGACTCTCCAAGACTCTGCAGCACAGGTGGTGGTTCTGTGGCTCTCCAGGGGTCTGACCTATCTTCATTGCAACTGGGAAGTTTGTGGTCCTTCGCTGGAGCTGCTTAGCTGGAACCTCTGAGCACTGCATCTGTTTGTCATTGCCAAGGCTTGTTGACACTTCAGTCCAAAGATCTCCTAGGGCTAAGAAGCGCCGGCCTCCAGCACTCTCCAGCTCCAAGAACAATGTCCTCTTTGCAACTCCTGTGATGTGGGCATCCTTCTTTGCTGTGCTGCTGAGGCCTCCTGTGCCTGCTGGCTTCCCTGACTGCCAAGGACTGTCCCTGACCTACCTGCCAAGGTTGTATCACCTGAACTTTGCTGGTCGGTAAAACTCCTGAAAACTCCTCACAACGCTTCTTGCCTTTGCCAAGACTTGTTTGTGGTCCTGCTGACCACTGACCCCCTCTGCAATCCGATGACCAGCGTGGGACAGGTCGTTGATGACCTCTGGGATCCTCCTGCTTCGCTTGGACTTCACAGCTGCACTTCATCCACCGTTTTTCAGGAAGCGTCATTGAGAAGGGTGGGCATTGACCACTTCACCACCTGGGCTCCCAGGGTGGTTTGGACTCTGTCCTCTCTCTCCTTAGATCCCCTTCATCCGGAATCCATGCCGGGGTTTTACTGACCTGGTCCACGGGTCACGGCAGCAGCTAGATAACCGACGTCCCCATTGACTTCAGCAGCAAGTTCCAACACAACTTCACCCCATGCACCTGGGCGCCGTGATGTAAGTACTCCACTGTTCTGGATATCCATGGTGGGGCACTATCCAGCCTCGCTTGTTCAAATGGATTGCCTTGGGGTCCTCTAGGAAGGGTCCTAAAATGCGAAAATTCCAACTGCGACTTCCCCATGTTATCCTATGGACCCTAACCCAAGATTTCTACTATGCACACGGGTGCCTGGGGAATCCTACCTACTTAACTTTGGGGTGTTAGTACTTCCCCAGACCTAAGGGTCCTTGGTGGTTTGGGTATGGTTTTCACATCCCTTTTTTTCTTTTTTTTTAGTATATGTTTTGCCCCTCCCCATAGGGGCACATATTATTTTATGCTTTTATTTACCTGTTACCAGTATATTTGTGTATAACCATTACTCCAGTTAAGAGATATGCCAAAGTAAGTTTGAGTGTGTTATAATAAATATTACATATTTTTCTAACACCTGTGTGGTTCTTTGCTGTGTGTACCTCACCGACTGAGCTGTGTGGTATTTACAACCGCTTTACATCCTCCCGGATAAGCCTTACATGCTATCCACAGCTATTCTTATGAGAGCTCAGGTTCTCTAGAGCCACCTACACTATCACTAAGGGTTGCCTGGAATCAGTACAGTGTGCCTCACCTATAGATGTACACCATATACTGAGTCAGCCTCCTACAATGAAGAATCCAATTTGCGGTTCAGGAGCCAGAAGGAGCAGGGACAGCATCGTGAAAGGTTGTTGCTGTAACATGAAGAGAAGTCTAGGCATTGCAGACTGTTGTCGCTGTAGTGTGACGATACTGTCTGGTTTCATGGAGGGTCGCTGCTGGAGATTCATGTTGGAGGTCACTGCGGGCTGTCAGTCGTATAGTGCAATGTGCAGATCTTGCGTTGCTGATTATCACTGATGGTCACTGTGGCGGAAGAGTTGGGTTCACCAGAGCTTCGCATTGGTGATTGACACGGGCAGCAAGATAGTGACACAAACCGGCATGTCCGTGGCCGGGAAGAACCTAAACGTCAGGAGAAGTGTAATTGATGCCAACCAAGGTCCCAGGACATGAAGATGCCCCACTTGGGGATCAGGAACACTCCACCAGAGGCCAGCAGGGCTCAGGCAGGTCCAGTTGCAGGACAAGTGCAGCAGGTCGGCTGGGCATCTGCAGGAAGCCCCCTGAAGCTTGTTGTGTCCCTAGTGTTCATACAGGTGATCAGTCAGCTGACCTTTGGAGTCGCTCAGCCTGGGATGAAGGGAGCATGTCTAGTCTTCCTTCTCATCAAGCAGGGCAGGCCTCAAGACCCATGGCATCCTTCTTCTGTATTAACAAAGTTCCAGGAGTGTACTGACGAGTGGATCTGAGGGTCCCCTTTTCATACTTGGTTCCCCCTTGGAAGTGGCAGAAGCTTCTGGAGTTCTCCTTAGAGAGGTGTCTGGAATTTCTTGACATCCTGCCCTGGTGTGGGGCACAAAAGATGAGTGTGTAGTCCTTTTTGAATGCGCTGACCAGTGCCTTTGAAGTGCAAGTGTTGTAGGTTACAGCTCTGCCCCTCCAATTAAATCAGGATGGCCCATCCTGCTGACACCCAGACCCTCTATTGTAAATTGTAAATGTAGATAGCGCTTAGGACCATTGACAAGGCATTAAAGTTTTGTGGTGAATAGCACACTACTGTGGGCCCCAAGATTAGTAATTAGTCATTTTGTACAAATTGTTTTCTCGTGCATTAGTTGCGTTAGCAATGTGCTCTTGATTTTGTGTGTGTTTAGTAGAGTTTAGGTAGGGATAGAGTGATAGTAGTGGGTTTCAAAGGGCTAAGCAGTGAATTGTTTTGGAAGTGGTCATATGTGCTTGTTATTTGGCAGCATGGCTATAGGAGGGAAGGAAGATTGAGAAGGATATTTGGGAGTTAATATTAGTCATAAGGTTTGGGATAAAGGAAGTAGGGATGGGAAGGACGGACTTTATTTTATAATAGCAAAATATAAATGTGTGTGTGTATGTTCGATGGCATGTGTAGCTGTAGATATACATGCTGTGCATAAGTCTGCCATCTAGTGTTGGGCTCGGAGTGTTACAAGTTGTTTTTCTTCGAAGAAGGTTTTCATGTCACCAGATCGAGTGACTCCTCCTCTTGGTAATAGTGGGCAAGGGCATCAAGTCCTTTGATAGATGGTTTTCTTTCCGCCGTCTGGTTTGGACGTGTTTGCTCTCAATCCGGTAAATCTCAGTTCGGTACTTCAGAACTTCTCTATCTTTCCTTTAAACATTGGTATTGTTTCCGAGCGTGTTTTTCTGTACTACGCTTGATCCGATTGTAGCATCTGGATCAAATACACACCCTTTTGAGTTCCAGTGCCATTCTTGGGCCTACTGTGTCACAGGCTCATGGATCAAACTCTGTTTCGATTCTGCCCTTGGTGCCACGCTAAGTTCCTCTACACCGACCAGCACTCAGTGTGTAACCTCTGCCTCTCTCCCGGCCACAAGGAAGAAAGCTGCGAGGCGTGCCGATCCTTCCTCTCCAAGAAGACTCTGCGGGATCGAGTAGCAAGGTTGAGGCTTCCACTTCTGAACCGAAATGTCTGCATACCACTTTGGAGCGGAAGCAGCCAAGCTCCTCTTCGGAGCCGAAAAAACACCCTATCTGCTTCAGAGTCCACATTTTCAGCCCGATTTAAAGCAGTCAATCACCACACTTTCCGAGCACACAACTGTAGGATGGAAGCAGATTTTTACCATCTACAGATGAATCAGCAGACATTAGGCCCATTCTTGAAGTGATGGATGAAAAACAGGGAAAATACAGATTCAAAAAGACACTGAGAAGATTATTTCCTCTCCACCTTCAATACCAAAGAGGAAGATGTATTTTCCGGAAAGTTTGGAACCTGGGCCTTCTGCAAAAATATTTTAGCACAATGGGAAACCAAAGACAGTACAACAGTCTTCCCCACCACACTCTCCTTTGCTTCCCACTTCTCCACCACCTCAGACTCAACCACCACTACCTTCACAGTATTCTATGTGGATTAGCCACATGGTTAGTAAAGTGTATTCAAACTTGCTATCTCAAAAGTTAAAACACAGCTATTAGTAACTCCTAAAGCACATTCTATTAGAAAGAAAGGAGCTTCAGTGCCACTCTTAGGAAATATACCAATGGCAGATATATGCAAAGCAGCTACATGGTCCACACCACACACATTTACTAAATACTACTGTGTGGATGTGTTATCTCGCCAACAAGCAAATGTTGGTTATGCAGTGCTTAAAACACTATTTCAAACTACTCCAACTCCTGCAGGCTAGCCACCGCTTATTTTGGGAGGAGACTGCTTTTCAGTCTATGCAAAGCATGTGTATCTGCAGCTACACATACCATCGAATGGAAAATGTTACTTACCCAGTAGACATCTGTTTATGGCTTGTAGTGCTGCAGATTCACGTGCGCCCTCCCCCTCCCTGGAAGCCTGTAGCCACTGTAGTACTTTCTTTAAATATCTATATGGATATCTTCTTGTCTATATATATATATATGTATATGTTCGATGGCATGTGTAGCTGCAGATACACATGCTGTGCACATCCAGCCATCTAGTGTTGGGCTCGGAGTGTTACAAGTTGGTTTTCTTCGAAGAAGTCTTTTCGAGTCACAAGATCGAGGGACTCCTCCCATTTCGGCTCCATTGCGCATGGGCGTCGACTCTATCTTAGATTGTTTTTTTTCCACCATCGGGTTCGGACGTGTCCCTTTTCGCTCCGTGTTTCGGGTCGGAAAGTTAGTTAGAATCTCGGAAAAATCGTCGGTATTGTTTGCGTTCGGTATCGGGTTAGTTATAACAGATCGACACCGATTTTTGAAGAGCTCCTGTGGCCCTTCAGAGTTTTTTCGATCCCCCGTCAGGGCCTGGTCGGCCCGGCCATGTGTCTCTTCAAGGCTGATGGAACGGACCCCATTCCGCTTCTGCCCAAAATGTCATAACAAGTATCCGTATACAGATCAGCATCTAGTCTGTAACTTGTGTTTGTCTCCAGAGCACAAGGAAGATACTTGTGAAGCCTGTCGAACGTTTCGCTCCAGAAAGACATTAAGGGACCGAATAGCGAGAAGACTGCAGATGGCGTCGGCGCCGACAGGACAAGGGCGTTTCCAGGAGGAAGAAGAAACTTTCTCCATCCAGGAGTCGGACTCGGACGAGCTCGATCCAGAAGAAACGCCGAAAACCGTGAGTCAGACGTCGAAACATAAAACTCACGAAAAGACCACGAAAGCCCAGGGGACGCCACCGCCAACAGGCCATGGCTTAACCCGAAAAATAGGTGACCGATCATCGGCACCGAAAAAGGGCACGCTGGTGTTGAAGTCATCCGACTCCGGTCGAGATACCGCCACTCAGCAATCTCGGGCCCGAGACAGCGGCTCTGAGCAAGTTCGGCACCGAGACAGCGGAACCGAAATAAGTCGCCACCGAGAGACCACGACGCCAAAAATAAAAAAGGTTTCGTCGGAACCGAAGAAAGCAGCCAAAAAGGTTTCGATACCGAAACATCCGGCCTCGGAACCGAAATCAAGTTCCTACACAGAGGAACAAGGACTGTCCTCACAAATGAAAACGCACAGATTTGGACAGGAACTAGAGACAATGGAGCCAGACTACACCCAAAGAAGGCTCCACATACAAAAACAAACTGGGAAGATCAGCACTCTCCCTCCTATTAGAATGAAACACAAACTTGCCTTCCAGGAGAAAGACAAGCAGCCACAGGCAAAGGTGGCTAAACAAGTATGCCCGCCACCGTCCCCACAACGCTCTCCGCAACTATCACCGATAGCCACTCCACCAATGATGCAATCCCCGAATCATACAGGGATGAGTCAGGACGATCCAGACGCGTGGGATCTTTATGATGCGCCAGTGTCAGATAATAGTCCTGACTGTTATCCAGCTAGACCGTCACCACCAGAAGATAGTACAGCCTACGCGCAGATGGTGTCTAGGGCAGCGGAGTTTCATAATGTCAGCCTACATTCAGAGCCAATTGAAGACGACTTTAGATTCAATACAGTGTCGTCCACACACAGCCAGTACCAGAGTCTCCCCATGCTACCTGGAATGCTAAAGCACTCCAAACAAGTGTTTGAGGAGCCTGTAAAAGGAAGGGCCATTACTCCAAGAGTGGAGAAAAAATATAAACCGCCACCAACGGACCCCGTGTACATCACACAACAGCTAACACCGGACTCAGTAGTGGTAGGAGCAGCTCGCAAGAGGGCGAACTCACACACTTCAGGAGATGCACCAACTCCAGATAAAGAGAGTCGTAAATTCGACGCAGCAGAAAAAAAAGAGTGGCGGCACAGGCAGCAAACCAGTGGTGTATTGCAAACTCACAGGCTTTGTTGGCCAGATACGATAGAGCTCATTGGGACGAAATGCAACACTTTATAGAACATTTGCCCAAGGAGTTCCAAAAGAGAGCACAGCAAGTAGTGGAAGAAGGACAGAGTATCTCAAACAATCAGATACGGTCAGCAATAGATGCGGCAGACACAGCTGGTAGAACTGTAAACACAGCAGTGACAATACAGAGACATGCATGGCTGCGTACATCAGGATTCAAGCCGGAAATACAACAAGCCGTGCTGAATATGCCATTTAATGGACAGCAGTTGTTTGGGTCGGAGGTGGACACTGCTATCGAAAAACTTAAAAAGGACACTGATACGGCCAAAGCCATGGGCGCACTCTACTCCCCACAGAGCAGAGTCACATTTCGTAAACGCAGTTTCGAGGGGGGTTTCGAGGACAAAGCACAGAACCCACAACCTCACAAACAAGGCCCACTTATCAGAGCCAATATCAGCGGGGAAGTTTTCGGGGACAATATAGAGGGGGACAATTCCAAAAGAGTAGAGGGAAGTTCCAAAGTCCCAAAACTCCTCAAAACAAGCAGTGACTTCGACGTCACAAATCCCCAACACATAACACCTGTGGGGGGGAGACTAACCAAGTTCTACAAACAATGGGAGGAGATAACAACAGATACTTGGGTCTTAGCAATTATCCAGCATGGTTATTGCATAGAATTTCTAAATTTCCCACCAAATATCCCACCGAAAACACACAATATGTCAAAGCAACACATGGATCTTCTACAACTAGAGGTCCAAGCGTTGTTACAAAAACAAGCAATAGAATTAATACCAATTCATCAGAAAGGAACAGGAGTTTACTCTCTGTACTTTCTCCTACCCAACAAGGACAAAACTCTAAGACCTATATTAGATCTCAGAACGTTAAATACCTACATCAAATCAGATCACTTTCACATGGTGACGTTACAGGACGTAATCCCATTGCTCAAACAGCAAGACTGCATGACAACACTAGACCTAAAGGATGCATATTTCCATATACCGATACATCCTTTACACAGAAAGTACCTAAGGTATGTATTCCAAGGGGTACATTACCAATTCAAAGTGTTGCCATTTGGGATAACAACTGCGCCAAGAGTTTTCACAAAATGCCTGGCAGTGGTAGCTGCGCATATCAGAAAGCAGCAAATACATGTCTTCCCGTACCTAGACGATTGGTTAATCAAAACCAACACGCAAAAACGGTGTTCACAACACACAAGGTACGTTATCGAGACCCTCCACAAACTAGGTTTCTCACTCAACTATACAAAGTCGCACATTCAGACGTGCCAAACACAGCAATACTTAGGGGCGACAATCGACACAACAAAAGGGGTTGCCACTCCAAGTCCACAAAGGGTACAAGCATTTCACAAGGTAATACAGGTCATGTATCCAAAACAATGAATACAGGTCAAGATGGTAATGAAACTACTAGGCATGATGTCCTCATGCATAGCCATTGTCCCAAACGCCAGATTGTACATGCGGCCCTTACAACAGTGCCTAGCATCACAATGGTCACAGGCACAGGGTCAACTTCTAGATCTAGTGTTGATAGACCGCCAAACATACACCTCGCTTCTATGGTGGAACAGCATAAATTTAAACCAAGGGCGGCCTTTCTAAGACCCAGTGCCTCAATACGTAATAACTACAGATGCCTCCATGATAGGGTGGGGAGCTCATCTCAATCAACACAGCATCCAGGGACAATGGGACACTCAGCAAAGACAATTTCACATAAATCACTTAGAACTACTGGCAGTATTTCTAGCGCTAAAAGCATTTCAACCCATAATAAGCCACAAACACATCCTTGTCAAAACAGACAACATGACAATGATGTATTATCTGAACAAACAGGGAGGAACACACTCAACTCCGTTATGTCTCCTAGCACAAAGAATATGGCATTGGGCGATTCACAACCACATTCGCCTAATAGCACAGTTTATTTCAGGGATTCAGAATCAGTTAGCAGACTGTCTTTCTCTGGATCACCAACAGATCCACGAATGGGAGATTCACCCCAAAATACTAAACTCTTACTTCCAGAGATGGGGAACACCACAAATAGACCTATTTGCAACAAAAGAAAACGCAAAATGCCAAAACTTCGCATCCAGATACCCACAAGATCAGTCTCAGGGCAATGCGTTATGGATGAGTTGGTCAGGGATATTTGCATACGCTTTTCCCCCTCTCCCACTCCTTCCATATCTAGTAAACAAATTGAGTCAAAACAAACTCACTCATACTAATAGCACCAACATGGGCAAGACAACCTTGGTACACAACACTATTAGACCTCTCAGTGGTGCCTCATGTCAAACTACCAAACAAACCAGATTTGTTGACTCAACACAAACAACAGATCAGACACCCAAATCCAGCATCGCTGAATCTAGCAATTTGGCTCCTGAAATCTTAGAATTCGGACACTTAGACCTTACACAGAAATGTATGGAGGTCATAAAACAAGCTAGGAAACCAACCACTAGACATTGCTATGCAAATAAGTGGAAGAGATTTGTTTATTATTGCCACAATAATTAAATCCATCCATTACACGCATCTGCTAAAGACATTGTAAGCTACTTACTACATTTGCAAAAGTCAAAGCTAGCATTTTCATCCATTAAAATAAATCTTACCGCAATTTCAGCTTATCTGCAAATTACACACTCAACTTCTTTATTTAGGATACCAGTCATTAAAGCGTTTATGGAAGGCCTGAAGAGAATTAAACCACCAAGAACACCACCAGTTCCTTCATGGAACCTCAATATTGTCTTAACTCGCCTTATGGGTCCACCTTTCGAACCTATGCACTCATGTGAAATGCAATATTTAACATGGAAAGTTGCATTTCTAATTGCTATCACATCTCTAAGAAGAGTAAGTGAGATACAAGCATTTACCATACAAGAACCATTTATTCAGATACACAAACATAAAGTAGTCTTACGAACAAATCCTAAATTCTTCCCAAAAGTCATATCACCGTTCCGCTTGAATCAAACAGTAGAACTTCCAGTGTTCTTTCCACAGCAAGATTCTGTAGCTGAAAGAGCACTACATACATTAGACATCAAAAGAGCGTTAATGTACTACATTGACAGAACGAAACTAATTCGAAAGACAAAACAATTATTTATTGCTTTCCAAAAACCCCATACAGGAAATCCAATTTCTAAACAAGGCATTACTAGATGGATAGTTAAGTGCATTCAAACTTGTTATCTTAAAGCAAAAAGAGAACTGCCTATTTCACCAAAGGCACACTGAACTAGAAAGAAAAGTGCTACCATGGCCTTTCTAGGAAATATTCCAATGACCGAAATATGTAAGGCAGCTACATGGTCTACGCCTCATACATTTACCAAACACTACTGTGTAGATGTGTTAACGGTACAACAAGCCACAGTAGGCCAAGCAGTACTACGAACATTGTTTCAAACAACTTCAACTCCTACAGGCTGAACCACCGCTTTTGGGGAGATAACTGCTTACTAGTCTATGCACAGCATGTGTATCTGCAGCTACACATGCCATCGAACGGAAAATGTCACTTACCCAGTGTACATCTGTTCGTGGCATTAGTCGCTGCAGATTCACATGCGCCCACCCGCCTCCTCGGGAGCCTGTAGCCGTTTAGAAGTTGATCTTGAACATTTGTAAATTTGTAAATATATCACTTTAAACTACATTATGTACATACGTATTCACTCCATTGCATGGGCACTATTACTATAATACACAACTCCTACCTCCCCCTCTGCGGGGAAAACAATCTAAGATGGAGTTGACGCCCATGCGCAATGGAGCCGAAATGGGAGGAGTCCCTCGATCTCGTGACTCGAAAAGACTTCTTCGAAGAAAAACAACTTGTAACACTCCCAGCCCAACACTAGATGGCGGGATGTGCACAGCATGTGAATCTGCAGCGACTAATGCCACGAACAGATGTACACTGGGTAAGTGACATTTTCCATATAATCTTCACTCCTTACTTCACCCACCCGCGGTAAAACAATTTAACAAAGGACTCAATGCCCTTGCGCACTATCAGCGAGAGGAGGAGTCACTCAATCTCGTGACTCGGAAAAGCTTCTTTAAAGAAAAACAACTTGAAACACTCCGAGCCCAACACTAAATGGCAGACTTATGCAAAGCATGTGAATCTGCAACACTACATGCCGCGTACAGATGTCTACTGGGTAAGTAACATTTTCCATATATATTAGTTATAGGTCAGACCTAGTTTCCATAGGAAAAGAGTTTCTGGTTTTGCCAATAACTTTGGCTCCATTTGGCAAATCTTCACAAACTTTTCACAGCTAAAATGACAGTCAGTTCAGCTGCTGTGTTGAAAGTTGTGGGGTGATTCAAGCGTGTCAAAATGCTTTATACCTTTGTAATTTCCATAGGGAGTTTTAGACACGACTACAGTCCAAACTGCTGGACAGAATTACACCAAATTTAGAAGGAAGATATCTTTTGGTATAGAAAGAACCTTTTTATGATTTGGTGTAAATCCGTTCTGTAGTTTCGTAGTTATTAAAGAAAAAATAAATTGGTATATCTGGGCGGAGCCTAATCACAGATCTCATAGTGAGATCTGATTGGCTGCCAGCACTTCACCCTGGAAGTGCTGGCAGCTATCTTGAAACTCATCCAAGTCCCAGGAAAAAAACATTAAAAAAAGACTAGGAGCAGGAGGGAGGTACCCTGACCCCCTAGGCATGGAGGAGCCAAGAATATATATATATATTTTTAAATGTGCTCCTGTCTGCACCTTGCTTTTTCTGCCTTTTTAGTGCCTTCTCTTTGATTTTCCATCGTGCTCGGTGCTTTCACCTTGCCTTTTTACCCATTTTGTGTGCCCACTCCTTGCTTTTCCCTCGTTTTCACTGCTTTCTCCTTGCTTTTTCTGTCATTTTTGTGCCTTCTTGCTTTTTCCTCTTTCACAGCTTTCACCTTGCTTTTCCCCGTATTGTGTGCCTGCCCCTTGCTTTTTCCTTCTTTCCTCTATTCTCTCCTTACCTCAGTTTTCCCCTGTATTTTGTGTGCTTTTCTTGCTTTTCGCTCATTTTCACTGCTTTCTCCTTGCTTTATCTCTCATTTGTTGGGTGCCTTCTCTGTCTTTTTCTTTGTTCTCACTGCTTTCTCCTTACCTTTCCCGCCTTTTTTTTGCTTTCTCCTTGGTTTTCCTCATTCTCACTACTTTCACCTTGCTTTTTCCCTCATTTTTCCCTCGTTTTTACTGCCTTCACCTTGCCTTTTTCCTCTTTTTCCCCTTGTTTTCACTGCTTTCTCCTTGCTCTTTCCCACAATTTTTGAGTTTCTTCTCCTTGCTTTTCCCTCTGGCATGAGGTTGGATGCATGCAGGTGGTTGGTTGCAGGGCCTGGCTGCACTGCTAATTACCCCACATATTTCATCAGTAATTGCATCTTCTGTGGCGTTATTGATATTATCATTGCAACATTTCCAGTAAAATTATTGATCTGAAAACTGTGCATGATGGTGGCGCATATTATAGTTACCTTAGAGTACAAGTTATAATTACTGTAACTGTAACTATAGCAGCTGAATTTCTATGGTTTATTGGTCTATAGTTAGAAGGCAAGTCTCTACTCTGGTTATTGTAGATCGGAATTATAATAGCACCGTACCAGGATGAAGGGGTGTTTTTATCCCTTATGATAGCATTGCCCAGATGATTAAGATAAGGGACACAGACTTCTGGGTGAGACAGATACAGATCACCAGGGATACTATCCAGACCAGGAGCTTTCTCTGTCTTCATGTGCTTCAAGGCATTCTCTGTTTCATTGAGGGAGAAACAAGAAGGCTCCCTATCTGTTATCCGCGCCCCCTGTATTACTAGATGGCTCTGCATACTCTGCTACTAATACCTTTGCCTTATCCTCATACTGGGGCACTCCTTGATCCCACTCTCTATAGAGGGCTTTGAAATGAACAATCCACTTAGCTGGCTGTATTAGTGCCTGTAAATGGTTGTCATTTGCACCTGTACCAGCTGCCACCAATTATCAAAAAGCCTTTGGGTTCCTATTCTGAAGGGTATTGGAAAGTTCTAGCTGCTGTGCCTATTCCCAGATTCTTATAGCTTTGTCAAGATGGTTTTATATATTTTCCTGGCAGTAGCTATTTCTAAACAATGCTTAAGAAGGTGACATTCTTTACTGAACCAGGTGGGTGTGTTTTTTTGATGGCACCCTCTCTTCCCAATTTTAACAAAAAACGGCCTTAGTTGTCCCTTTAAATGGCTGTGCCCTGTTGAAAAATCCAACTTTGTCATTCCTATTATTTCTGTTGATGACAAATTTTGCACAAGGGTCTTGTATATTTAAATCTGTGCTGCAGAGTTAGTTGATATAACTGCACATTTAACCCATTCTGTGCCATGGACGTAATGGTTATGTCCACCGGCACAGTGCTCCTGTGCTGAGGACGTAACCATTACGTCCTCGGCACTGAGCTCAGTGGGAGCGCAAGCGTTTTTTTTATTTTATTTTATTTTTTAGAGGTAGGAGCAACCCCTTAGGCAAGGGACGCTCCCCTCGGGGGCAAATTTATTTTTGGGCATTTCTACACCCCCTGGAGGCAGATCAGTGTATTTCTATTATGCCAATCTGTCCCCGGGGGGGGGGGGGGTCAGAAACCATTTAGGCACCATGGATTGGTGTGTGTGTATGTGTGTGTTTTTCTTAGGGGGGCAGCCCCTTGGGTTAGGGTCGCTCCCCATGGCGGCACATTACTTTTGGCCATATCTGCCCCCAAGGGGGGGCAGAAAGCCCACCAGAGACCAGGGAAGTTTGTTTTTCCAAAATAAGAGGGTGGGGGTATGGCCATGGGGGCAGAAAGTCTACTAGATGCCAGGGAGCTAAAAAAAAATCAGTGGGGTGGTGGCTACCAACCAGTATGGGTCTGGTTATGCCCCCACCCCAGCTGAAGGGGGTTACAGTCTTTATGCGCTCCCTGCACTCTAAAACATCTTATCCCACAGCAAACAAGAAGACATTTGATTATTTTGGGTTTTGCTTTTACATTTGGGCCATGAGAGGTTGGGTAACTCTCAAAATCGTCCCACTTGGAATGGTAAGGGCTGCACTTTATGGACTTTGGGACGCTGCCATGTAGAAAAATCCACAACACCTAGACACATCTGAAAACTAAACATCTGGGTGATTCCAGGGTGGTGTGTATCACATGCACCCCGCACCATTTACTTACCCACAATGCCCTGCAAACCTCCAACTTTGCTGTAATTCACACATTTTTCCCACGTTTTTGTGATGGAACCTAAAGGAATCTGCAGGAATCCACAAAATTCCTAGCACCCAGCATTGTCTCATCTATACCGATAAAAATTCTGCCCCACCTGTCAGCCTAAAAATGTTTTTTTCCAAACTGCCCTTTTGGACCCGCTTTGGTTCCCCCTCAGTTTCAACATGTTTTTGGCTCTTCCCTGTCACAAGCACTTGGCCCACCTACACAAATGAGGTATCATTTTTACCGGGAGACTGAGGGCAAAGTTGGGTGGTATGAAATTTGTCCCGGTGCAGTGATCATACGCAGAAAAGTGGGGAAAATGTTATTTTTTAGCTAAATTTGAGGTTTGCTGAGGATTCTGGGTAAGAAAACATTGGGGGATCCATGCAAGTCACACCTCCCTGGACTCCCTCGGTTGCCTTGTTTCCAGAAATGTCTGTGTTTGGTAGGTTTCCCTAGATGGCTGCTGAGCCCAGGACCAAAAACACAGATGCCCCCGCAAAAACAGGTAGTTTTGTATTTGATCATTTTGATGTGTCCAAATAGTGTTTTGGGGCATTTCCTTTAACGGGCAGTAGGCCTACCCCCCACAAGTGAGGTACCATTTTAAGCAGGAGACTTGGAGGAACACTGGGTGGAAGAAATTTGTTACTTCTCTCTGATTGCAGAACTTCATGTCACCGAAATGAGGAAAAAGTGGTTTTTATTGGCCACATTTTGAGGTTTGCAAAGGATTCTGGGTAACAGAACCTGGTCAGAGCCCCACAAGTCACCCCATCTTGGAATGCCCTAGGTGTCTAGTTTTCAAAACTGCGCAGGTTTGCTAGATTTCCCTAGGTGCCGGCTGAGCTAGAGGCCAAAATCCACAGCTAGGCACTTTGCAAAAAACAGCTCTGTTTTCTTTTTGAAAATGTGATGTGTCCACGTTGTGTTTTGGGGCATTTCCTGTCGCGGGCGCTATGCCTACCCACGCAAGTCACACCGAGTAAAACGTGAAGAAAAATGGCTGTTTTTTTTCACCTCAATTTCAATATTCTTTTATTTCAGCTGTTATTTTCTGTAGGAAATACTTGTAGGATCTACACAAATGACCCCTTGCTGAATTCAGAATTGTCTACTTTTCAGAAATGTTTAGCTTTCTCAGACCCAGCATTGGATTCTCACCCATTTCTGTCACTAACTGGAAGGAGGCTGAAAGCACAAAACATAGTAAGAATGGGGTATGTCCCAGTAAAATGTCAAAATTGTGTTGAAAAATTGAGTTTTCTAATTCAAGTCTGCCTGTTCCGGAAAACTGGGAAGATGGTGATTTTACCACTGTGAACCCTTTGTTGATGCCATTTTCAGGGGAAAAAACATGAGCCTTCTTTTGCAGCCCTTTTTTCCCATTTTTTGAAAAAAACTAAATTTTCGCTGTATTTTGGCAAATTTCTTGGTCTCCTTCAGGGGAACCCACAAAGTCTGGGTACCTCTAGAATCCGTAGGATGTTGGAAAAAAAAGACGCAAATTTTGCATGGGTAGCTTATGTGGAGAAAATGTTATGAGGGCCTAAGAGCGAACTGCCCCAAATAGCCAAAAAAAGGTTCAGGACAGGAGGGGAAAAGCCCTGTCAGCGAAGGGGTTAATATTTCTCCTATTTGGTGCCTCCACAGGGCTTTTGAAAATGAAAGATGGCAAGTTTGAACTCTTAAGGATGGTAGATAACGTTTTGGCACTGAGGGCTTGATGGTCACTATCTGACCTAGGGACAATTATCTTATTCACTAGAAAGGGTCATAAAACCTATTCCAGCAATATATGATCAATTTTATTGGTTATTAACCCTCATTTGAATGTTGGGCACAGGGGAAATTTTGATGTAGTATTTCCATTCACTATTCTTAACCCATATTCTGCAATCAAATCGTCCAATTGCTTGGCCACCACTGTTAATTTGGTTACAACATGATCAGTGGCCCTTGATCTTGTAGATGAATTAAAGATTTGCAACAACTGATCCAAATCTAGCTTTTCAGTTGTTAGTCTCATATTACAGGTGGCAGCAACAATTTGTAAGGTGCTTGGCCTTAAGTGACTCAGCATATCTGAAAGATAATCCATGACAGGGGATTTAAAGCGCTGGGGGGACTGACATAACATACATGTTAACGATAGCAATATGTCTAGCCCCATGGGGTGTAATTATTTTTATTTCTAATCCCAGCAAATCCCTACTGTTTGATGGAAGTACTTTTACTTCTCAACCATCTCAATAGACCACCGAGGTTCTCCCCGATGCAGATGGAACCGCATTAGTAAAGAATGTAAAAAAAACACTGCTATATACCAGGAACACCACCTAAGTTTCCTGGAAAAAAATAATGATATTGATAGTTAAACTCCACCCATTCAGGGTCAGTAAGCTTTGTTCTAATTCCAGCCAAGATCCATGATAGTAATCTAAGAGAATCATCACTCTCCTCCTTCTTTATTCTACACGGGCTTGAGGGGCAATCCTGTCAGACTATTTCAGGTACGTTATCAGCAATCAACAAACTCCAATAAATGTCCCCTCCATCCTGCCTATCTGCTAATGCTTGAAAGGGTAATGACGTGGGGGCATTATCTATTTTTCTCCAGTTACTGCTTATTCGAGTTATTATACTCCCATTGTTCCCCTATAGTCAGTCAATCTGAGATAAGTTGGAATACTCATCTAAGTGGAGTGTACATTGGGGAGAAACGCTGATTTACGGGCCACTGTTGGTATGTCATCTATTTGAGAATCTGGTACATTAATCTTAAGTCTTATGTTTGTCCTTGCATCAGGCCTATACCTTAGCTCCAGGGCAATTAAGCCTATGGTCAGATTATGATTTTTTTTTTCAGCCCTATATAATCAGATTGGTTGTTGCCATCACTGTAATGTGTTGCATACTGAACATCTTCCCTCATTATAGTCCTGCAACCTCTCGTATGTCTCAACCAATGTGTCACTTTCATGACCCGTGGCTTGTTAGATTCCGAGGCTCTTCAGGGAATGTTAATGATATTTGTCATATAGATGTCATGCAACTTACTCCTGACCATATTAAATTGAGTTATATTAGTGTTCCTGTAGGGTTTTGATCTTTCTTTTGGTGTTGTATAGTTATCTAGAGGTCGATTAGGTTTAGGTATGTACTTTCCTTCTACCAGGTCCCCTCTGACACACTGTTACAGGAACCCAATTCTACTTCAGTGTTGTTCTCCCTAGTTGATTCATCCGCTCTACCTTTACGAGTAGTGGAACTTAGGGTAGTATCTTTTGAAATTGTTTTTCCCTTGTTAACATCTAGAACCTTAATGATATTTGCTACTATGATCCATAACCTAGTTTCTCATTTAGCGCCTTAGCCAACCTACCCATAAATTCACACAAACACGAAATCTCCTCCCTTAATGTGTTTAGTTGTGCTGTTGTTTCTACACCTCTCATCAATTAGTATTCTCAGAATGCGCCACATTTTACTGCTCAGATGCCGTTTTATTTTAGAGATTCTAAGACTGTCTAATGATTTGAGCTTTCAGTAATAGCTGAGGAAATGGTAGGTTCATGATTTTGCTCTGAATGGTGATCCTGCAGAGGAGTTGATCTAGAACTCTCACAAGAGTTTACCATACCGCAGGTACTAGTGCATTTAGTTTTGATCTGGTCCCCTTCTGTGTAATCCGCCTCTCCCCCCCCAGGTCCACTTCCCGTTCCCCCTGCCTTTCACCCTCCCCTTCTGTTATTTCAGCATCTAATTCCTCTGTTGCTAATAAGCCACCCATTTCTTCAATTAAATCATTAGTTTCGTTCAGAGTGCAATTCTCTGCGGAATGCCTGGGGATTTTGCTCACACGCTCAGCCCCCTGTGGATTGCCTGAGGCTTTCCATTTCCCATAACAGGATTAACTCAACTTTAGGTAAAGCTGTTTTGGGAGGTACTGGCCCTACTCTGCCTCTCAGTAGGGTCCTATACGTTACATTAATTTTTATAATACACAATGAGGGGCAATCAAACAACTTATTCAACTACGCAATCAATACACTGTTCAGCTTTTGGATTCTTACTTGCTAGCCATTGGCGTAGAATAATCTAGATACCAGTTGCAGGTCCGTAAGTAGAAGTTATCTGACAGTCTATTCCACAAATCCCAATCAAGCCCTTGTTGGCATAAGTAATCAACCCCAGGCTTCAGGTAAATCACAGACAGAGCAGAGTTATCGGCCAGGTCTTTTTCTAAGGGGCCCTCAACTCGAGGAGTCCAACAAAGATCAACTCACTCCCTAATAGCAATGTACCAAAGGCACACAGAAACAGGAACTATAGGATGAAGTTGTCTAAGCAGCTGTAAGTTGGAAAATAGTTCCCTAAAGATAGCAGCCGATCCCAGTTCCATGCACACTTGCCAGGGGAAATGTCAGAAAATAAAAGGGCCAACCGGGGTGGCCCTGCCCTGCCTCTTTCCGTCACTGACGGGCGCAGAATGAGCCGGCCCTTGGCCTGGGTGCTGCCTGCGTGCGTCCAGCGCTATATAGCTCTGTGTGCTGTGCCCAGGTGATTCTTATTTCCAGGAACCGCTTTCTGGGGCCCTGGGATTTCTTGTCAGTGTAGTTCTGTCACATTGGTTAGCCCATGCTGCGAAACGGTGAGACGCGGTATATAGCGCTGTGTTCTGTGCCCAGGTGATTCTCAGTTTGAGACCACCTCCTGGGGCCCTGGGACTTCTGGTCAGTGTAGTCCTACCACAATGGTTAGCCCGAGCTGCGTGACGGCGTGATGCAATATATAGCACTGTGTGCTGTGCCCTGGTGATTCTCAGTTCCAGGGGCCCAAGGACTTCTAGTCAATGGAGTTCTACCACATTGGTTAGTCTGTTCAGTAGTTTTTGAGATATTTGAATAAAAAAATGAATTTTTATATCTAGAGGTGCGAACGCTTCGCGAATCCTCCCAATCCCATGCATAGATCTGATTGGCTTCGACCACTTCAACCAGGAAGTGTTGGCAGCTACTTTGGGACTTTGAGTCTGCCTAGTCCAAAATAAAAGTTTTAAAAAAGAGAAGAGGGCCGCATAGGAATCTAATGACCCCCTATCATTGGTGCTGGGGCTGTCCTGGAATCCCGCCAGGGCTAAATATAAAATCATTTCTTTATGAGTAGTAAAAATAAAAAAAAGAGAGAGGGGGCGCACAGGGCCCCCCTCCAAGGACCTTTTGAGCACTGGGAACCACATCGTCCCTGGGGCTTTCTTTAAAGAAAAATGGGAGAAGGGGTCATGCGGACCCCCCTCCATTGAGCTCATTGTTTCCCGGGGACCACCACCTACCAGGAGCCTTATTTAATAAAGGAGTGGGGCTCTATGGACCCCCACTCTTGGGGCTTTTATGTGCCCTGAGGACCACCACCTCCCTGGGGCCAAATACATATTAAAAAACAGGAGGTGGGCTGCACCGTGCTATTTAAAGGAGGGGAGCATTTTGGGACGGCCCACCCAAGGGCAGGCTTCTGCTATCTCCTGAGGTGCCCAACCTCCGGAGCAAGTTGTTTGCTTTTGGTTGACGAGAGCAAGAGCAAACTAACTCCGCGTTCAGCACATAGAAGCTGTCAAACTGCTCCTGGTTGCTGGGAGCACAGTTTTCATTTGTTTCCCTGCCTGTTGTCATGCAGACCGGGAAACAGATGAAAGATTTCTCCCGCACGCAGGGATCTGCATTTTAGGACAGCCTGCAGTCCCTATCAGCATAAAATGGGTGCCCTGGATGATAGGGCCTGGCCCAGAGGAAGGGGGTGGGGGGGGGGGGGGGGGTCTCCCAGTTAAAATGGTATAGGAATATGATCACATCCCCAGCAAACAAGGAAGCACAAAAAAATGAAATGGCCTAGAAGCCCCACTTATTTCACCCCATGTAAACTGGGTGCCCTGGGTGGGGCCAGGGCACCCAGGTGGACATGGCCAGGCCCTGGAGAATGGGGTCACCTGGGCCAAAATCAGCCTAGGTAAAGGGACCAAGCAGCCCCCCTCCCAGTTTAAAATGTGTGTGCCCCGGGGAGGTGGTGGTCCCGGGGGGTCCGCGCAGCTCCCCTCATTATTATTTATTTAGCCTTGGGAAGGTGGTGGTCCCCGGGGCATATTCAAGCCCCAAAGGGAGGGGGGCCTAATGGAGGGGGGGGGGCACTTGGCCCCCTCCCATTTTTTAATAAAGTCCAGGGGAGTTGGTGGTTCCTGGGACTAAAAAGAGCCCTATGAACCCCCTTCCTTCAGTTTTTTGTATTACCCTCATGCCCCCAGGACCTGGCCCACCTGGGGGCTTTTCTGTATACAACCACGGGAGACTGCCTGCGGCCAACGCATACCGCACATGGCTGAAGCCTGTGCGTGGCGCAGGGTTGGATGACTGCAGGGGGTTGGGTGCATGCGAGAAAAACAAGCCTGACTCTGGAGCTTTAATCATTGACAAGAGTCATTAATCTTGCCAATGATTAAGGCTGATTGAACAGCCGCAATGCGTCTGGGAGTAATTATGCATTGCTGATTTTGCTATAAATAAGTATGTACTTCATCCAGAGGGGTATTTTATCTACTCAGGCAGCCTGTGGTGGAGGACGTCTGGTATAATAATTTGTCATCTGCTGCATGCTAACGTGAGTAAAGGCACTATGGGAAACTAATAAACTGTAACTACAGACTGCAGTATTGTGAACTGCAAGTACTTATGCCAACGCAGGTTATATGAAATTTGTAATTTTTCATGGTGTACTACAGTCCTAAACCAATTGACATTTTGCTTCCCTGGTGCATTGTGGGGGATGAAGGATATGTGGACTACAATGCCAGTTAGCAGTCCATTAAAATTCACGTTATTGATGACTCTTGCCAATGATTAGGGCTGATTGAACAGCCGAAACACATCTGGAAGTAATTATGCATTGCCACCCTTGTTATCAATAAAGTACATACTTCCTCCAGAGTCGAAAGTCAGTTCCTTGTCTTTCTCACATGTTGTTACAGCAGGATGCTCTGTTCCTGTTATACTGAAGTCACCCTGTCAGGGTTGGGGGCCCCCTAACTCTCGGAGATAACTTATGTTATACAAGAATATATATATGTTTGCTTGATTAAAAAAAAAAAAAAAAAATCCATAAAAATACCTATATGTACATTAAAGCAAACACTTTCACATGTTCTGCTGTCATTTTTATCATGTGGTGCATTTTTTATGGTTTCATATAACTGCAATTAACTGACATGTACATAATTATTCACTTAGCCACACAACATATGTGGCTGCGCATTATTGCAGTGCAGACTTCACTGCTGGAATTAGTAGGTTATAATGCAGCATTATTTGCACAGGTTATGTTTTTTTGTAAGGGCATACAGATGTTACCTTCCTCCTTCAGGTAGCCATTTGGGTGTTAGTCCCAAAAGTCAGGCTCCAAAGGGGAAGCTATCTTCAAATGGCAGATGTGTCACTCTAAGAAGGAGGGCTGCCCCATTGTTAAGGCAGACAGGCAGGCACAGGGAGCAGAGATGAGAAACCATTTGCCACATTGGTTTCCCCAGGGGCGTGTAGCCCTCAGGTAGCTACACACCAGGGGTGGGCTGTGGTGGTCTGAACACAGAGAGAGGAGTCTCGTCATCTTAGGAGTGGAGAGAATGGTGCATCCTGGGATAGCCAGATGCCACACTCCAGGGGACATGGTCACCGGGTGGGAGGGAACTTAGTAACCCATTGGCTACCAACTGCATCCTGCCCTGGGGACACTTTCCAAACATAAAGGGGACCTTCTGGCACCCAGATCCTGACTGACGTGGAAGAAGGACTGCCCAACTGCACCAAGGGACCAGCAAAGAAAGGTTGTGCTGTCGAAGACTGCACATGTCACACCTGGTGGCTAACGAAGAGCAAGGCTGCGCCTCCCGTGTCCTGCCCAGAAGGAAGGGGTCTCCTGAGCCCGGTCAAGCCAAGAGACTCCAAGGGCCAGCTGGCTGACCTCCTGTTCGCAGCACAGAGACACAACAGCTTATGAAGCCTGTTGAGGCAAGTTGGTACCCAAAGTCTTCAAATTGCTACCACCGCCGTGTGCAGCACCAAGGCCCGATGCACAGTGTTTGCTGGAACCCACAGAAGGAGAATTATCGACTGTGGAAAAAATGTCCTGTGACTGCAACAATGGGCGACTGGTAGTCCAGTGGTGACTGGACCTCTGCCAAACCGGAGAGGACTTTGTGAAACATCGACCCTGCAGCTAGGACCCTCTCACCATCTTTGTGGACTAAAGAATTCCTGCATCCTTCATTGCTTGAATCAGGGCTACTCCATGACATTCCATTGCAATGCGGATAAAATGCCTGGAACTGCTGGAGGACTGTTTAGTCTCTGAAGGTAACTGTTGTTGAGGACCCTGCTAGTTCACCTAACTAGCTCCATACTGCAGTTGGTTGCCCCATACACTTACCCAAGTTTTCTTTCAAAAAATTTCAAAGTGTCAGATTTGCTGACTTTGCCAAGGCTTTTTCGCGTTGAGGGACTTCTTTTGATTTATTTTTGCCTGTAAAATCAATATCTCTGTAGTACTTTCGTGCACCTTTTTTGTTCTACTGCCTAAATTCTTATAAAATAAGTCTATTTTCAAATGTTTGTGTCCAATTTCACGAGTGTTGTTGATTTCTTATTCAGTTATTTTGATGCTATTTAAATGTTTTACACTTGTTTCTCTGTGTAAGCCTTGCTGCTCAGTGCCACAGCTACCCATGGTTGAGCTATGGTTTTGACAGATGAAACCTAAGAGTCCTAAAAGGATTAGGAAGTGTATTTCACAGTGAGGTTTCCCAACTGTATAATATAATAAACCCCATTGCCCACAAGACTGACTGAGTCTAATGGCAAAATAGCAAACTGGTTAAGAAATCACAAAAAATCACTAGAACTGAAAAGTAATCCCAAAATGCAGCACCGTTTCTAGTCCAGAGAAACTGTTTCAACCAAAAATGTAACAATGGTGTTTAAAGCTTTGGCAGCAATTCAAGAAGACCTCACTAAATGGTACGGAAAATGCATATTACAGTGGTACCTAAGTGCGGGGCTACCATTTGTCACTCACTGTTGTACAAGATCATTTTAAGCACTTTCCTTAATTATGTTTCAAGGCTAATAAAAGTGAATTCTGTTTTGATTTTACAAGTATGTTTGTGCTACGGGCACAAAAAAAAAAAAAAACGTCAAACATGCTTCTCTAGAGATGATGCAGTGCTGTAGGGTCCTGTAATCATGTATAGGTTAAAAACAGAAAAGTCAAGTCGTCAACAAGCACTCCCAAACAGGAATAAAAGACTTTACCTTGCGGTGTGTCACCGTCAGTGGGGTGGACAGTGCTTGTCATGCAAGCACATATGCAAGTCTGACCCATATTCCCAAGACTCTGACCAGTTGTGAATCGAGAGACACTAAATTGTGCTTGCATATTGGAAATACTGTCTGGGAGGAATACACAAAGGCTAACTGCTACTACACCTAGTCATGTGACCCAGTAACAGGCTGCAGGCACCAAATGGTTAAGAAAAGAAAAAGCCAACTTTCAAAAGGTGACTTTTTCAGAATTGTGACTTAAAATTCAATTTTACAATTAAAGAGGATTTTAAATTAAAATTCTTGAGGCACCAAACATGACTTCGCTACCTGCTCCCAATCAAAAGATATAACTTATTAAATGTAATAAGGTAACAGAATGTTATCCCATGGCAGAGGTGGGCCTTGCAGTAGTGAAAACAAACTTGAGTTTTTCACTACTTTGCTATGTAAAACCTAAAAGTACATGTCCAGCATTTAATTACAATGCATTCTGCCCTATGGGCTGTCTAGGACCTATTTTAAGAGTGAATAAACAGGGAGTTTGAGGCTTTGCAAGAGGGTTATCTTGCTAAGTTGAATGGCCATTTCATTGTGCATACAGATTGCAGTAGCAGGCTTGGGCATTATTTAAGAGGGCTGCATAAGTGAGTAACACATCAAGTGCTGCAGGCCTATCAGTAGCATTTAATTTACTGGCCCTGGGTGTATGGTAAACCAATTTACAAGGGATGTTTAAATACATTAACTATGCCAGTAAGGCTTAAGCCAATTTAATCATGTTTTACAGAGTGAGCGCAAGCACTTTAGCATTGGTTCAGTGGTAAAGTGCACAGAGTCCTAAGGCCTACAAAAATGAATTCAGTAAAATAGGAAGGATGACGGCAAAAGGTTTGTGGGTGTCCCTGCAGGGAGGACCAAGTCCAACATCTAATTCTCACAGATCTGGTTTAGTGATACATCCTATACCATTCTTCTTCCTCAGAACTACTACATCATCATAAATGACAGAGTAGGTAAGGTCAGGCGAGCTGCTGTTGCTTTCTTCAGAGACTCACTACAATGCAAGAAACTTCCTAATGGGCCGTTTTCCACACTCAGTTGCCAAACTTTGGAGCTAAGAGTGCAACACAGCTCCCCTTTCAGACCTAATGTCATTTATCACCCACCAGGAGACAACTCTGTTGATTCGTGTTGATAGGTCACTTGCAAGATCAATGTATTCCTCGATAAAGACAAACTGATCTTTTCAGGTAATCTTAACCTTCATTGGGGCAACACAGAAGCCTCTGCAGTCAACACAGTTTTAAGCAAACACACAACAAAGGTTCTACACTTGATATAATAATCTCCAAATCCTACCTGCTCTTAGTGAATAAACTCATTCCAGTAGACTGGTCGGACCTCTTTCTTATTGGTTTCTCATTATAATGCTCTCACTGCATGACCAGAGGCCAACCAAAGAGCAACCTCTTGGTTTCGCAACATCAAGAACATTGATGTCAGCAAAAACACCAAATGTGCAGTAAAGGTATTCCAACCCCCTTGACTGTTATTAATTCCACAGATATCAATGTCTCCAATGCCCATGGCTTCAACAGTATCCATTTTACTTGACGAGGCAGCCCCATGCCAAAGACCAACAGCATTTCCTTCATAGTTCAGTAAGGCCTTATACAAGGAGAAGAAAAGTTTGAAATCACTGTACAAGAAATGGACAGACACCTTCCATCACTAAACTGCATGCCTCTGTATTGCAAGATTTGCAAAGTCATGTATTTCATGAGAAATCAAATCACTTCAGATCCTTTTTTGACTCAGCCAAAAATTGACCTAAACAACTCTTTGATTTAATCCAAACAACCATTAGCCCTTCCTTGTCCACTCCCATCAAACTTGATGTTCCCTCCAAGAACGTAGAATAATTTGTATAATAAGATGAAAATTCTATCCCCACCTTCATTTGCAAAGCCAACAACACATGGAAAACTTTTGGTATTGGAGAGGAAGGAAAGTCTTACTAAAAATCCTCATGAAAAAAAAATCCTCAGATCACTTTCTGGACCCTAGTCTGAGTAACACTACCAAAGATCTTAAATGCACATGTTCCCTTACAGGATGAAACTAATGAATCTCTCTCTCAGCCAATTATCATTTCCCGACTCCCTCAAAACTGGTCAAGTCATCCCCACTTCTCAAAAAACCTCAGAAAGTGAGAATGACCTCCATAACTTTCAGCCTACTACAAACCTGTCTTTTCTTGCAAAACATGTCAAATATTACAGGCACTTATTGTGAATTTGACCAGAGGTAACACACTTTATTTATATAGTTAATATTTATTTTGGGGGTCTGCATTCTTTTCTTAACTACGAGCTACTGAACGTTCAATGAAAATCATCCTGAGCTACCAATAAATAGTAATAGTGATGACATCAGACACAATTAGATTAGTGGCCATCCTATAAAAGCTTACCAGCAGTGATCACCTCAGTGTATCAGGCCGGACTGACAGCAGTAATGTAAAACAGCATTACCCATTTGGAATGCCTCTGCATGGGTAATTCACATTCCCCTGGCACAGAGGTAATCGTATTAGTAATAAGTCTTTCCAACAACACACAATTTATCACAGAAATATCCGCATTAAACATATTTAAGAAATTCAGCTATTTTTCTCCAAACATCAGAGAATGAGTCCTGGAAATACACAAATTTTTGTCTCAAATACACACTTTTCACTTTTGGTGTATATTTATTAAATTATATTAAATCAACCAAGCAAAAGCTTCTAATTTAGTATGCTTGATTGCACACATGAGAGCTGCTTAGAGGCCGCTGGAGAGCTAGCAGTAGCTCACAAGCTACTTGTTGGAAAAGTCTGATTTATATAGTAAATAAATGTTTGTCTATTCAATTCACATGCATCACATTCACTAAATATATTAAACTCATTTCAAACAAAAAATCCACTTTGATTAAATGTTTTAATTTACAGATTGTATCAGCGTGCTTATTTCTCAGTCTAATTTTCAATTTCACCCTCAGTAATATTTTCTCAATAAACATTTCCTCTATCAATTTAATGAGCTAAAGGAAGTTGCCTCCCACATTTCTGTAAGTCCCTCATGTTGAGTCATTCATGCTAAGATGTAGACAATGACTCTTGAGTCGTGTCATAATGGTTCTAGCACCAGCTTCCTCAGGACTTTACATCACATGTAATATTATTTTACTCGCTCACTATTTTCAACGGACAATATTCAATATATTTTGCACAATTCACAATAAGTATCTTCAACATCAGATGTTTACATATACGTATTAATATTTTCTTGTGGAATTTTTTGATTTTATGTGTTTGCAGAGTAGCTCTTCCATTCAGGAATGGGCCGTTTGGTGAGGGAGAGTAGAAGATATGAGGGTTTCTAAGAAAACAAACACCGCTAACACCTTAGTTGTCTTGTTATTTATATATTAACTGCGCGTGAAATTTTGGGAATCTTGTTATTCTGAAGCAAAAATTATCTGATTGAGAACAATTACATAAATTTGAAGTTATCGAAAATAAAGTTATCAAAAATAAAGAAGTTTGGCCGCAATAAAATTTAGTGTTGAATCCTGTAATTAAAGATAGTTTCTAATGAAGTCAGTGAAGGTATTCTTTTTCTTATCATTATAGTGGCCCAACCTCACTGGCTGAAAAATAGGCCCAGCCTCTAGTAGTATACAAAACCTTTAGAAAGTTGGCATTTACCTGCCCTTAGCCCTCTGTGCCCACTACCTGCCTTAGGTCACATGACTGGTTGTAATTGACAGTTGAGACTTTGTGAAATCACTCCAGACAGTTACACAATAGTGGAATTAGCAGGGCCTGAGTGGCTTTTCTACTGGCAGCATGGGGGAGGGGGTTGTAGCTGAGCACAGCCCCACTTACACCTGTATCGACTGGGCCATGCCACCACATAATAGGCTTAACAACCCTTTATTGTCAATGCTGTTTGCTAGAAGCCAGTGCAGGGGAGGGAGGAAACTACTGGAATTTCAAAGAACCCTTCTGAAGACTTCTCCTAACTTCAATGATCAGGGCACAAGGGTGTAAAATTGGGCTCTCAGACACACTCATCAGTTCACTACTTGACCTGTGGAAGGACTCTGAGGACTGGAAGGACTACCTGCAGCCTGCCATGAACCTTATGAGGCCAGCCCAGCTGTGGAGCCCTGCATCTTCATCTGCACCCAAGACTCCAGAAGGAACTCCAAAGATTAGTTTTGCTGGCCTCCTGCTCAGAGCCACAGGGACATATCAGACTCCCACTATCTTGAACCCGCACCTGGACCCAGCCTGAGTGAGTCATGAACCCCAAGAGGTCTTCATCAAATCAGGGATACTTGCTTGTACTGCTAAAGGTGCCCAGATGGCCAGTTTCCAAAATTGAGGACTTAAACAAAATTTGTCTAGAAACTGTGTTCTGAGAGTCAGGAGGAGACCGGGACCAACCAGCTCGCTTATCTGCCCAAAATACTTCGCCGGTTGGATTGACTTTATGGCTTCTCCTGGTACATTCTTCTCTGTAGCAGCAAATCTTTTTCAGTGGTCCTTTGCTAATGGGGCATCCGACCTCATGGAACTGTCTTTGACCAATGCCTTGTGCTTCCCACTGGAGATTTTCTACTTCCATCTCAACGATTAAGTCTGAAGGTAAGCATCTTCACCGCAGCTTCGCTTCACGGCTAAATGACGACAACGCTCTGTCCTCAGACACTCCTGCAGCTTTTCCTGGCTGAACTTCTACCTTTTCAGATACTTTTTTCCCCCCAAAATGTCCAAGTTGGAAGGTAAGCGCTGACAGGGCCTAATCCACTTTGTATATCTGAACCGTGCTCCACCATGGTCAGCCTTACTTTGCCCGGGTAAAGCGAGACCAGATTCCCACGGTTGGCACTTTTCATTTTTAACCGCTATTTTGAACCTTAAAATTTTAAAATTCATAACTCTGGTTCTACTAATTGGATTTTCATGGTTCTGGTCTCAAATCATGTTTTAACATTTTCTCTATTTGTCTAAATTGGTTTGGGATTCGTTTTGTGATGTGTTGTCACTTTTACTGTTTGTGTGCTGCAAAAATTCTTTACACATTGCGTCTAAGTTTAGCCTGACCCCTTTTTGTGCCGAACAGTCACTAATTCAACCTGTGCTTAACCATGGGTAGGGACAATATACCCATGGTTAAGTGTAAGTTAAGTGAGTGACTTTTGTGGCTCACCCTGCAAGGGATTGTGGCTGTTGCTTGGACAAGGTTCACACCCCATTCAGCCAAGAATCTAATTTCTCAAAGGATTGCTTTGTGTGTGTCTGTGTGAGAAAAATTGTATCACATAAAAGAAATGAGATATTACTGTTAACATAAACTGCTAGCTATAGATCTTAAAAGCAGTGTTGTATGAAACCATTCCCTCTACTGTCTGCCAATAATCTTTACCTATTGCATCCCTTCTTTGTATAGTCTGAAACTAAACTTCTTTCTCAGTGAGGCGTAAGTCTATTGAAGGAGAACATCCAAAAGCTTTCATTTTGCAGTCACTTCTGCTCTAACTTAACATTTCATGCTTTAGTTGGATCTTTTCCAACATTCTCCTCTGTAATTTGGCCACTGTATGATGAACCTCCACAAAGTTTTCCATCACAGATGAGGTATGTTGGCAAGATCTAATTGCTTATGTTACTCTTTTGTTGTGTTTCTTTTTTGGTTTCTTGGTTATAGGGTATTTCACAAGGGCAAGGGCTTGGAACAGGGGTATCCAACCCTTTCTATCATAAGAGCTACTTCTGTTCAGTAAAATATACCCAGAGCCATTAACTCAAATTATCTGTGTTATAATAGCGACTACTTCAGACGATAGTAACCATTTCATGTAATATTACTAGCACTTACCACCTCAGTGCAATAGGTAAGATCACCAGCAGTAATGTCAGAAAACCCTTTCTAAGTTACACATTTTAGTTTTAAACATATAAATATATCTATTGAAATGTTTATGAATATGGAGACAAGACAGGAAAATTACTTTACTGGCTGGCCATTAAAGATATGTTGTCCAGGGTAGTCCGTGGAATCTGCGACTTTGGGCCAAATGCAACACACCCCTGTGAAGGGTAGAGGAAGCCTTTGCTACATATTACCATCTGCTTTACATCTCACAATTCCGGCCCATGGCTGATAACACCTGACACATACTGAAGTACATCCCCCTACCGTTGCTATCAGCACCTACGAGGGCGGCTCTACAAACAGCATTACAAGATAAGAATGCTGGTAAAACTTCAGGCAGAGGCAGCTTCCCCTTGAAATTACCACACATGCAAAATACTCTTCTCTGTATTCTGAGGCAGTGGACAAGACCTTCCCCGAACTAGATACTGCAACTTTAGTGACCATTCCCACTACTAGCCGTTGTGCTACAGAGTAAATCTTTACTGATCTCCTGCTGAGGAGCATGTATTAATAACACTAGGCAGACAACTATTCCAATCTGGAAGCTCAGTTTCTGATACAGCTCAATGTGTTGGAGAGTGGCTCTTTTTAAAATGATGGTGCTTCTCTGTTTCTTCTATAGACTTTAGAACTTCCCATTGCTGATCCCTTATAGCTGATTGAAAGACTAAGGTCCTCAATTCACTCCTTACTGTGGAGAGTACTGGTGAGACCACAGTGGTCGTTTTCTCTGTCTGTATGGCTGTTTAATATATTTAAAACCAATAAAAAAGTGTTTATCAAAAAAAAAAATTATCAATTTTGGAACCATTCCTAATTCAACCAAACAAAAGCCTTTTATTTAATAGGTAGGGTACACATAGGGAGCTATTCATGGGAGCAGAACCTTAAGTTAGAATTTAATATCACTGCCAGTACCACATTTGAAGTGGCCTTTGACTATGGGCAAGTCCCAGATGGATAGTTACCCTTACTTTTCGCTGGTCTTTTCACTTATGCAGATTGTAAGCATGAATAATGTAATCTGATTTGTTTGCACATTTAAGCATTAGATGTAGTAACTGGCCACAAGAGATTTTATTCACTGGTGTTTTCAATGCCCACTGCTTCAGTGTGGCTCTTTATTCTTATTTGTTAGCTTTGTGTGCAAGTCTACATGTGAGACACCACTTTTATGATAAACACAGGTATCTGAACATAAGGCCTTCTCTCCAGCTATTTTACCAGTACAATTAAGTCTGCATATCTTTAGCCACACATGCTACAAACAGATTCTCTAACCATCTGTTTGTAGCAGGTAGTGCTGTAGATTGATATGCACCTGTTCTCCTCCCTTGAACCCCGTGTTTGGAACCAGATCTCTTGCTTACTGTTGCACAGCACATTGCACCTGTGGCACCATTCCTTTGTTCACAATCTATACTTGGTTTAACCTGCTGTGCGAAAACAATCTAACATGGAGTCACTACCCATGACTAACCATGTGCAGTGTACACCCAGAGGAGGAGTTACACTACCTTTCTTGTATTGAGAGGCTTCGTCAAAGAAAAACAACCAGCAAACATCTGAGCCCAACATTAGATGGTAGATGTATACTGAGCATGTGAATCTACAGCACTTCATGGTACGGAACAGTGTTTGCTTGGTGTAAAAAAGCAGGCTTTTTGCAGGTTTCTCCCAACTCTTTGCCCTATTTTGCACTATTAGCTGCTGTTTTTCAACTTTGAGAGTGCAATGACACCTTCAGACCAGGACTAAGTGACCGTGTTCTTTCCTTTTCACAATGGCATGTTTAATTGGGTGCCCCTAATTGGCGTGTCCCGATTTACTTAAAAGTCCCTAGTATATGGTTCCCAGGGCAGGGAAGTCTGGCTGTCCACACAAGAGCTGCAGCACTGGTTGTACTACTCTGTGTGTTACAAAGTGAAAATACAACTTTCAGCTGACATTGCAGACTGAAGAGGCTGTGCATGCACTACAAACTCGACTTTCCCATTACCACTACTAATGTAAGTCCACTAGTCACCTAACTATATATCTATCTATCTATGTATCTATCTATCTATCTATGTTCAATGGCATGTGTAGCTGCAGATACACATGCTGTACACTGTTCCTGCCATCTAGTGTTGGGCTCAGAGTTACAAGTTGTTTTTCTTCAAAGAAGTCTTTTCGAGTCATGGGACCGAGTGACTCCTCCCTTTCGGCTCCATTGCGCAGGGGCATCGACTCCATCTTAGATTGTTTTCTTTCCGCCATCGGGTTCGGACATGTTCCTCTTCGCTCCGTGATTCGAATCGGGAAAGTTAAAAAATCATTGAAAATCCGTTGGTATTGTTGCGTTCGGGACGGGTTTCCTATAGATACATCAGCACCAAGACAACCGCTTTGCCGGCCCTTCGGGGCTTCCGCACCCAGCCGAGGCCTGGTTCGCCCGACCACACCCATCGTCGAAGCCTCATGGACCGGACCTCTTTCCGTTTCTGTCCGACGTGCCACGCCAAGTATCCTTATACAGACCAGCATCAGGTCTGTAATCTGTGTTTGTCACCGGAGCAAAGAGAGGAGGATACCTGTGAGGCCTGTAAGGCTTTTCGGTCGAAGAAGACCCGGAGAGATCATCGAGCGAGGCGCTCACAGATGGCATCGAAATCGACACAACACCTCGACGTCGAGGAGGAAGAGATGGCTATCTCTATCCAGGGTTCAGAATCGGACGACTCCGACTGAGGCTGACAGCGGGCCAAAAAGTGAGTACGCCTGCCCCGACCCAACCCCAAAGTCAGTAAAAAAAAACAGAAGGCCTCGGGGACGCCACTGCCTGAAGGCCATGGCTCGACCCACAAGAAAAGCAGTGACCAAGTAACATTTTCAGCACCGAAAAAGGCCAAGATCGTGCCGAAGTCTTCCGACTCGAGTCGAGAAACCGGCGTCGAAAAAAGTCAACATCGACTGGTCGAAACCATCAAACCCCGAAAGAGCCTTTCGGAGCCGAGCCCAACAGTGACCATGGGTATTTCGGTGCCGAAAAAGAGTTCTTACACAGAAGAACATGGGCTCTCCAAGCAACTTAGAGAGGCACAGGTTTGAGCAGGAGCTGGATGTGGAGGAGTTTGATCAAAGTCAACCAAGGCTACAAGTCCAGAAGGATACTGGAAAAATTCAAGCTATCCATCCTCTTAAATTTAAAAGGAAATTGGCTTTTCAGACAGAGACTGAAACTGAGCAGCCAAGAGCAAAGGTGGGTAGAGAAAAATCACCACCTCCACATTTCTCGCCAGAAATATCGCCTCCACATTCGCCAAGGGCAAGGTCACCATTTGGCACCCCAACTGCACAGTCATCCACAAATACTGTGCAAACACAGGACGATGCAGATCCCTGAGACCTCTAGGACCCACAGGTTTCAGACAACAGTCCTGAGTGCTATCCCTCAAAGCCATCTCCTCCAGAGGATAGCACATCCTATACACAAGTACTAGCCAGGGCTGCGACATTCCATAATGTCACTATGCACTCAGGGCCATTGGAGGATGACTTTCTTTTCAATACCCTGGCGTCCACGCATGCGTCATACCAAAGTCTGCCCATGCTACCAGGCATGCTTAAGCATGCACAACAAGTCTTCCAAGAGCTGGTCAAGGGAAGGGCCATCACCCCGCGGGTGGAGAAAAAATATAAACCACCCCCATCGGACCCTGTGTTCATTACACAGCAGCTCCCTCCGGACTCTGTAGTAGTGGGAGCCGCAAGAAAGCGGGCAAATTCGCAATCATCAGGAGATGCGGCTGGGAAGAGAGTGGCGTCGCAAGCGGCCAACCAATGGCATATCGCCAATTCACAGGCCCTCCTCGCCCGTTACGACCGAGCCCATTGGGACGAAATGCATGATATTATTCAGCATTTACCAAAAGAATATCAAAAACGGGCTCAACAGGTGGTTGAGGAAGGACAAGCCATCTCCAACAACCAAATCCGTTCTGCACTGGACTCTGCCGATACACCAGCAAGAACTGTAAACACAGCAGTTACCATCAGGAGGCATGCATGGCTACGCAGTTCTGGTTTCAAACCCGAAATACAGAAAGCGGTGTTAAACATGCCGTTCAACCAGCAGCAACTATTTGGGCCGTAGGTGGACACTGCCATTGAAAAAATGAAAAAGGACAGAGACACGGCCAAAGCCATGGGCGTGCTACTCTTCAAAGTATAGGGGAACATTTAGGAAGCCACAATTTAGGGGAGGGTTTAGACAGCAACCCTCAGAGCTATCCACCTCCCAAACAAAACCCACCTACCAGTCGCAATACCAGAGAGGGGGTTTTCGTGGTTCATTCAGGGGGCAATTCCCAAGAGCAATGGGAAAATTTCAGCCTGCCAAGCAGACCCCCGGTAACAAGCAGTAACTTCAACGTCACACTTCCCCAACACACATCACCTGTAGGGGGAAGATTAACAAAATACCACAAACATTGGTCAGACATAACCACGGACGCATGGGTTCTATTAATTATCCAACATGGTTACTGCATAGAGTTCACACATTTCCCTCCAGATGTTCCACCAAGGACGCACAAACTGTCAGCACAACATCTAGACCTACTACAAATAGAGGTGCAAGCACTATTAACAAAACAAGCCATAGAACTAGTACCACACCATCAAAAAGGAACAGGGATATACCCCCCCCTATATTTCCTTATTCCCAAAAAAGACAAAACACTAAGACCAATTTTAGATCTCAGGACGTTAAACCTCTTCATCAAATCAGATCATTTCCACATGGTCACACTACAAGATGTAGTTCCCTTGCTAAAACAGGAAGAATACATGGCAACACTGGATTTAAAGGATGCGTATTTCCACATACCCATCCATCCATCTCACAGGAAATACCTTGGATTTGTCATACGGGGCAAACATTACCAATTCAAAGTATTGCCCTTTGGGATAACAACAGCGCCCAGAGTATTTACAAAATGCCTCGCTGTAGTAGCAGCTCATATAAGGAGACATCACATGCACGTATTCCCATATCTCGACGATTGGCTAATAAAAGCCAACACTCAACACCGATGTCAGTCACACGCAATATGTAATAGATACTCTACACAAACTAGGGTTTTCTATAAATTACCCAAAATCTGACTTGCAACCATCCCTAATACAACAATATTTGGGAGCCACACTCAACACGCAAAGAGCAATTGCCACTCCAAGCCCACAAAGAGTTCAATCGTTTCAAAATATAGTGTCAAGCACACAACCAAACCACCAGTACACAGTCAGGTTTGTGATGAAACTACTAGGCATGATGTCCTCATGCATCACTATTGTCCCAAACACACAGCTACACATGCGGCCCTTAAAACAGTGCCTAGCAAAACAATGGATACAGGCACAGGGTCAACTTCAAGATCTAGTGTTGATGACCGCCAAACACACTCTTCGCTTCAATGGTGGAACCCTGTAAATTTAAACAAAGGGTGGCCATTTCAAGACCCAGTGCCTCACGCCATTATTACAACAGACGCTTCCATGATTGGGTGGGGAGCACACCTCAACAATCACAATATACAAGGTCAATGGGACAATTAACAAAAACAACTACACATAAATCACTTAGAACTACTAGCGGTCTTCCTAGCACTAAAAGCTTTTCAACCCATTCTAGTCCACAAACACATTCTTGTCAAAACAGACAATATGACAACAACGCACTACAAACAGGGGGGGACACACTCGTCACAACTATGCCTCCTAGCACAAAAGATTTGGCATTGGGCAATTCACAACAACATTCGTCTAATAGCGCAATATATACCAGGCATTCACAATCAGTTAGCCGACAATCTCAGTCGGGATCACCAGCAAACTCACGAGTGGGAAATACATCCCCAGATTCTACAGGGTTACTTCCACCGCTGGGGGACATCAGACATAGATCTGTTTGCAACAAAACAAAACGCAAAATGCCAAAACTTCGCATCCAGATACCCACACCCTCAGTCCAAGGGCAATGCTCTATGGATCAATTAGTCAGGGATATTTGCGTACGCTTTTCCCCCTCTCCCACTCATTCCTTTCCTAGTCAAGAAACTGAGTCAAAACAAACTCAAACTAATACTCATAGCACCAACGTGGGCTCGCCAACCGCGGTACACCACACTGTTGGACTTCTCAGTAGTACCTTACATCAAACTCCCAAACAGACCAGATCTGTTAACACAACACCAACAACAGATCAGACACCCCAATCCAGAATCGCTCAACCTAGCAATCTGGCTCCTGAAGTCTTGGAATTTGGCTATCTAAATCTTTCAAATGAGTGTATGGAAGTCATTAAACAGGCAAGAAAACCGACAACAAGGCATTGTTATGCTAATAAATGGAAAAGGTTTGTTTTCTACTGCCAAGCAAATCAAATCACACCGTTAGATGCCTCCATACAAAACATTGTGAGTTACTTACTAAACCTACAAAAAGCAAATCTAGCTTTTTCTTCCATTAAAATTCACCTCACTGTAATATCTGCCTATCTGCAGGTTAAACATACAAAGTCACTTTTTAGAATCCCAGCTATTATAGCATTTATTCAAGGACTAAAAAGGATCATACCTCCAAGAACCCCACCAGTACCCTTGTGGAATCTTAATATTGTACTTACACGACTCATGGGCCCACCTTTTGAACCCATGCATTCTTGCCAGATCCAATTCCTGTCTTGGAAGGTAGCTTTTCTAATAGCGATCACTTCACAACGAAGAGTTAGTGAAATACAGGCGTTCACTAGCGAAGAACCATTTATACAAGTACACAAACATAATGTGTTCTCCGCACAAATCCAAAATTTCTACCAAAAGTCATTTCACCATTTCATCTAAACCAAACCGTAGAGCTCCCAGTCTTCTTCCCACAGCCAGACTCGGTAGCAGAAAGAGCACTACATACATTAGACATAAAAAGAGCGCTAATGTATTACATAGACAGAACAAAATCATTTCGTAAAACTAAGCAATTGTTCGTTGCTTTCCAAAAACCCCATGCTGGCGACCCTATATCCAAACTGGGCATAGCCAGATGGATAGTCAAATGCATACAGACCTGTTACCTCAAAGCTAAAAGAGACTTACCCATTACACCAAAGGCTCACTCCACTAGAAAGAAAGGAGCAACAATGGCCTTTCTAGGTAACATACCAATGACAGAGATTTGTAAGGCAGCCACTTGGTCTACACCTCATACGTTACCAAACATTACTGTGTAGATGTGTTAGCAACACAACAAGCCACAGTAGGACAGGCTGTACTAAGAACATTATTTCAAATGACTTCAACTCCTACAGGCTGATCACCGCTTTGGGGAGGATTACTGCTTTGTAGCCTATGCACAGCATGTGTATCTGCAGCTACACATGCCATCAAATGGAAAATGTCACTTACCCAGTGTACATCTGTTCGTGGCATGTTGCGCTGCAGATTCACATGCGCCCTCCCACCTCCCAGGGAGCCTGAAGCCGTTTAAGTTGCATTAAAATTGTATATATGTAAATAAATATTCCTTTACCACAAACTATGTACATACATATCTATTCCATTGCATGGACATCTTTAGTATTCTCATTCTACCACTCCTACCGCACCCTATGCGGGGAAAACAATCTAAGATGGAGTCGATGCCCATGCGCAATGGAGCCGAAAGGGAGGCGTCACTCGGGCCCGTGACTCGAAAAGACTTCTTCAACTTGTAACACTCCGAGCCCAACACTAGATGACAGGAACAGTGCACAGCATGTAAATCTGCAGCGCAACATGCCACGAACAGATGTACACTGGGTAAGTGACATTTTCCATATATATATATATGTTCAATGGCATGTGTAGCTGCAGATACACATGCTGTGCATTATTCTGCCATCTAGTGTTGGGCTCAGAGTGTTACAAGTTGTTTTTCTTCGAAGAAGTGTTTTCGAGTCACGAGATCCAGTGACTCCTCCTCTTCGGTTCCATTGCACATTGGCATCAACTCCACTGTTGGATTGTTTTCTTTCCACCGTCGAGTTCGGATGTGTTTCCTTTCGCTCTGAGATTTTGATTCGGAAAACTTTGAAAAACTGTCTTTTCGTCAGTATTGTTTAGATCGGGTATATATCTTCCATCGACACAGCGGTACCGTCGGAGAAAACAACTTTACTCGCCCTTCGGGGTGCATGCGCCCAACTCGGGTCTATTCGGGCCAACCGCGTGGAAGCCTCATGGATTGGACTCCATTCCGGTTCTGTGAGACTCTTTGAGACAGGAGGGCACGAAGACTAAAAAAATGGCATCGAGAAGCAGTGAACATCTCGACGTGGAGGAGGAAGAAATGATGCAAACAGCGGTCTCGGTTCAAGATTCCGAATCCGAACAGGAATCCGAAGAAGACAGACCGGTCACAGCAGGACAACATGTGAGTACGCCTGCCCCTGTACCCACACAAAAGCAAAAACATAAGGCCTTGGGTACGCCACTGCCGGAAGGACATGGCTCGGCCCAAAAAAAGACTACTGGTGACCAACTTACCAGTTGGGCACCGAAAAAGGTCACTCCTCCCAAAACATCGGAGGCAACAAAGAGCTCTGTGTCCGACTCCAGCAATCATCATTTTTCGGAGTCGAAAATTAGAAAATCACTTTCGGAGCCGAGAGCATCAACAGAATCATCTTTTTCGATCTTGAAAGAGCCTGCTTCTGAGCTGAAAAAGACTTAAAGAAAGCCACAAAACCTCTGAAGAGGAGTATCAAGTACAACCAGTACTTGAGGTTATGGATAAAAAGGCATCCAGGATCCACATCCATAAGGAAACAGGCAGAATTCAGACAGCACCTCCTCTAAAACCAAAAAGAAAGCTAGCCTTTCAGGAGGAATTGGACACTGTGCAGCCTCCAGCAAAAGTGCCAAAGCAGAAGGAGAAACCACAACCTCCTCCATCTTCTCCTCCTCATTCTCCTCCTCAGTCTCCACCCCTACCTACCTCTCCTCCTACTAGTCCTACACCAGTGCAGTCACCCACTCACTCTTTTGACTCACAACAGAACAATGTGGGTCCATGGGACATTTATGATCCAGATTGCATTCCTAGTAATGACCCAGACAGCTATCCCTCTAGACCTTCACCACCTGAGGATAGCACCGTCTACAATCAGGTTATAGCTAGGGCTGCAGCATACCATGCGTTCACCATGCATACAGAACCCCTAGAAGAGGATTTCTTGTTTAACACCCTATCCTCAACACACTCTAAATATCAATGCCTTCCCATGCTCCAAGGCATGTTAAAACACACAGATCAGATATTTAGTGAACCTGTTAAGGCACATATAATAACACCCAGGATAGAGAAAAAATATAAACCTCCACCCTCTGATCCTGATTACATCACTCATCAGGCACCTACAGATTCAGTGGTTGTTAGCGCTGCCAGAAAAGAGCAAACAGTCAGTCATCGGGAGATGCGCCCCCACCTGATAAGGAGAGCAGGAAGTTTGATGCTGCAGGGAAACGAATTGCATCCCAGGCAGCAAATTAGTGGATGTTAGCGAGCTAACAGTGCTTGTGAGTTGGCTATGACAGAGCCCATTGGGACGAGATGCAAGACATAATCCAACATCTCCCCAAAGAACACCAAAAGAGGGCACAACAAGGGCAAGCCATTACTAACAATCAAATTCGATCTGCCCTACATGCAGCAGACACCGCTGCTAGAAGTGTCAATACTGCAGTCACAATATGCAGGCATGCATGGCTCAGATCTTCTGGTTTTAAACCAGAAATATAGCAGGCTGTGTTAAATATGCCATTCGAAAAAAAGCATCTTTTTGGGCCAGAAGTTGACACAGCTATAGAAGAATGAAGAAAGGATTCAGACACGGCAAAAGCAATGGGCACACTATATTCAACACCATACAGGGGATCCTTTTAGAAACCTCAGTTTCGAGGTGGGTTCACACCACCTACAACAGAGGCATCCACATCACAGGCAAAACCAACAAGGTGGTTTTAGGGGCACATATAGAGGACAGTACCCCAGAGATAGAGGGAAATTTCAAACCTCTAAGCAACCTCCACAGCACCATAAACAGTGACTTTTCTCATTCCCTTCCACTCCACACCACTCCTGTGGGGGAAAGACTACAACAGTTCCACACAAATTGGCAAAACATTACCATAGACAATTGGGTACTATCAATTATCACAATGGCTATTGCCTAGAATTGATACACACTTCTCCAAGTATACCACCAAGGTCACACAAACTATCCACAGAACACATCAGTCTGTTACAAGAAGAAGTCCAATCTCTACTACTCAAACAAGCAATAGAATTGGTACCACAATCTCTAATAGGGACAGGAGTTTACTCACTATATTTCCTAATTCCCCAAAAAGATGGCACCCTCAGGCCAATATTAGATATCAGGAACCTCAATCTTTACATCCTGTCAGAGCATTTTAACATGGTAACTCTACAGGATGCTATTCCACTACTCCAAAAACACGATTTCATGACAGCATTAGACCTCAAAGATGCGTATTTTCACATACCCATCCATCCTGCACACAGAAAATATCTCAGGTTTGTCATTCAAGGAAAGCACTATCAGTTCAAAGTGTTGCCGTTCGAAATAACAGAAGCTCCAAGGGTACTCATAAAGTGCCTAGCGGTAGTCGTAGTCTACCTAAGAAGACAACATATACATGTCTTTCCCTATCTAGATAATTGGCTAATAAAATCAAACAGTCATACGCAATGCCAAAATCATACGCATTATGTAATTCAAACCTTGCACACACTAGGGTTCACAATAAACTACCAAAAATCACATCTACAACCGGCACAAATACAACAGTATTTGGGTGCAATTCTAAATACTCAGCAAGCGCTAGCATGTCCAAATACACAAAGGATACAAGCATTCCAAAATGGAATCACACAAATTCAAACAAATCAACCATACACTTTCAGATTTGTCATGAAGATTTTAGGGATGATGGAATCATGTATTGCAATTGTTCCACAAGCAGGACAAAACATGCAGCCCTTACAAAAGTGCCTTGCGCATCAGTGGTCACAGGCACATGGTCAACTTCAAGATCTAGTGTTGATAGACTGCCAAACATGCATGTCCTTTCAGTGGTGGAATTCCACAAATCTAAGCAAAGGGCGACCATTTCAAGACCCTGTGCCTCAGACCATAATTACAGCAGATGCATCAATGATTGGTTGGGGAGCTCACCTAATACAGCTACATATAAATAACTTGGCGTTGTTAGCTGTCTTCCTAGCACTCAAAGCTTTTCAACCTCTTCTCACACAGAAGAATGTTCTTATCAAAACAGACAACATGACATCCATGTATTACCTAAACAAACAGGGAGGGACACAGTCATCCCAACTCTCCCTTCTAGCCCAGAAAATTTGCAAATGGGCAATCCACAACCAAATTCACCTGTTAGCACAATACATTCCAGGGATAGACAATCAATCACCAACAAACACACAAATAGGAGATTCATCCTCAAGTTCTTCAAAAATACTTTCAACAATGGGAAACGCCAAAAATAGATCTGTTCGCCACAAGCGAAAGCACAAAATGCCAAGACTGTGCATCCAGACAACCACATCCCCTATCCAAGGGCAATGCTCTATGGATCAATTGGTCAGGGATATTTGCTTACCCTTTTCCCCACCCCCCACTCCTTCCGTTTCTAGTCAACAAGTTGCGACAAACTTCACTCAACATGATACTCATAGCACCAATATGGGCACGCCAACCGTGGTACACAACATTACTAGACCTGTCAGTAGTACCACACACCAAACTCCCAGCCAGACCAGATCTGTTGACACAAAACAGAGGCCAAATCAGGCACCCAAATCCCAAATCACTCAATCTAGCAATTTGGCTCCTGAGGTCATAGAGTTTGGATATTTACAACTCCTATGAGAATGTATGGAAGTTATTAAACAAGCAAGAAAATCCACTACTAGTCAGTGCTATGCAAACAAATGGAAAAGATTTGTATATTACTGTCAATCTAAAAATATTGACCTTCCTACAGCATCAATACAAGACATTATATGCTATTTACTTCATTTAAAAAAATCTAATTTAGCATTCTCTAAAATAAAAATTCATCTTACCTCAATTTCAGCCTATTTACAAAATATACAGCACAGCTCCTTATTTAGAGTTCCTGTCATTAAAGCTTTCATGGTAGGTTTACAACGCATCATTCCACCTAGGACACCACCAGTCCCTTCTTGGAATTTGAATATAGTGCTTATGCGTCTTATGGGACCACCATTTGAGCGCATGCACTCCTGCCAAATGCAATTCTTAACATGGAAGGTTGCCTACCTAGTGGCAATTACTTCTTTAAGAAGAGTAAGTGAAATCCAAGCCTTTACTCTTAAAGAACCGTTCTTCCAAGTCTACAAGCATAAACTTGCACTAGGAACAAACCCAAAACTTCTTGCAACAGTTGTATCACCATTTCATATAAATCAAACAGTGGAACTGCCAGTCTTCTTCCCACAGCCAGATTCTGTGTCAGAAAGAGCTCTACATACATTAGACATCAAAAGAGCTTTAATGTACTATAAAGACAGAACTAAGCCATTTAGAAAGACTAAACAACTCTTTGTAGCTTTCCAAGAACCTCATACAGGCAATCCCATATCAAAACAAGGTTCAGCAAGATGGATTGTGAGATGCATCCAAACGTGCTACATTAAAGCCAAAAGACAACTTTTAGTTACTCCTAAAGCACATTCTACAAGGAAAAAAGGTGCTACAATGGCTTTTTTCGGGAATATACCAATGGCTGAAATATGTAAAGCTATCACTTGGTCAACACCACATACATTCACTAAACACTACTGTGTAGACATTTTATCCAGACAACAAACCACAGTAATCCAAGCTGTACTCAGAACATTATTTCAAACAACTTCAACTCCTACAGGCTAACCACCTCTATTTTTATGGGAGGACAAACTGCTTTGTAGTCTATGCACAGCATGTGTATCTGCAGCTACACATGCCATCAAACGGAAAATGGCACTTACCCAGTGCACATCTGTTCGTGACATATTCCACTGCAGATTCACATGTGCCCTCCCACCTCCCTAAGAGCCTGTAGTTGTTTAAGTTACAAACATTTGTACTTATGTATTTCTATATTTGCATTAGCATGGACATCTGTTATCTTTTACCTATATACTCTATCACTCATTCCTTACCCTCTGCGGGAAAGCAATCTAACAATGGAGTCGATGCCCATGCGCAATGGAACCGAAGAGGAGGAGTCCCTTGATCTCGTGACTCAAAAATACTTCTTCGAAGAAAAACAACTTGTAACACTCCGCGCCCAACACTAGATGGCAGAATAATGCACAGCATGTGAATCTGCAACGTAACATGCCACGAACATATGTACACTGGGTAAGTGACATTTTCCAAATATATATATAATCTCCTCAAAGTAGCCCTATGGCACGGAGCAGTGTATTGTTAAGATAGACATATATTTTTGATATGTCTATACAGAAAAACCAAAGTGTTGGTGTTTGCTGAAGACACCTAAGTAGCCTTATAAGGTAAATGTAGAGTTAACGGTTGGCACTTCAGTGCATCTACCTTCTGACATAGGCTACGTAACTATGCCATACAAGGTATCAAATTAAAGAGGACATTAATAAGACTCATTGGTGCAGTTGGCATTTATGATGCTGGCCACTTTTGCGAAAGCTGCCACTCTTTGACCCAGCTAGTCCAATGACTATACAGAAGCACAGGGACTGAGACAGGGTTCTGCTCACCCGAGGAGATGTGTGAACGAGTCCCAGGCTGGGAACAAAGGCTGTTGCCGCACTCTAGGTGCAACCCCCCCCCCCCCCCCCCCCCCACAGGATGGATTGCAAAGGGTGTTAGTCCAAAAGGCAGGCACCAGAGAGTGATGCCACCTTTGAAGGGCCACTGGGCCAACACTCTAGCTCAGGAAGCCTTTTGTTTCCCTATTCAGAGTAGAGCGTGGGCCAAGTTTTCCATGGGTGTACAGCCCATGGTAGCCTCATCCCCCAGGAATAGGATACCAAAATCCCCATGCTCAAGGAAGACTTCAGCGATGTTGGTTGTGGTGTGCAAGATGCACTCAGGGTTAGCCGGATGCCATATTTCAGTGGAACTCTGTCACCAAATAGGAAGAGATCTGGTCGCCCATTGTCTGGTGACTGCATTGTCCCCTCGAGGCACTTCACTGCGATATAATGAGGTACCCCTCATATCAGAGATTTTATTACTCACTGGATTTGGATCACGGACAAGAAAAAGACCATTTTGCACCCATCGGAAGCGCACTGAGGCTGCGTCGCCGGAGAAGCTTCTGCTTCCGTACCTTGGACTAGCTGAGTTTGGCTCCTGTTCTGCGTGTCTGGCTCAGGGAGAAGTTGATTCCCAGCCCCAATCCGGTGCAGAGACTCCAAAGGTCAGTTCATTGGCCCCCCAGAATGGGACTGGGGACATTAAAGCTGGAAGAGCCCAAACCACATTTCGGGTAGCCATCACAACTGTTTTGCTGCTATAGGAGGCTCTTATAAGGACAATTTGGGAATAGCCAGAAGTTGCACCCAGGCCTGCTATACGCATGGGTGTTGGTTGTGACTGGATTCATCCACCCTAAGGGACACTAGCTCCACACAAGTTGTGCACCAGAACTGCTGTGTTGCAGAATCAAAGGTCTGCATCAGCAAGCATTTGACCCCTCCATAGAGGACTTCGTGGGATTACGAGATCCTTTACTGGAGTCGCCAATCACCTGTGGACCGAGGACTCGACCGGACATCACCCTTGTGGATTGTACAGCATCTGGAGCATCCATTGAGCATCCTTAAGCCTGCATCCCTCAGCAACAGGGACACTCCATAAACGTCAATAGCAGTTGTCCTTCAAAGTTGGGAACTTGCTTTAAAAACACGCTTGTGGCCAGATAACTTTTCAAAGATTCCTAGACCCCTATCCTGTCGAATTTAGTTGCCCAGCCCATATTGGAGTCCCCAAACAAAGTGTTTCAAACTTTAACAAAGTTAGCAAGTTTTGACTTGCCAGTGCTTGTTTACACTTGGTGCTGAAGTTTTTAAATGCTTTCAAAATTCATATCTACAGAACCCTCTGATGTATTTTAGTCATCAAGGACTCTGTTTATAAACCGTTGTTGTGTCTCTTTTTTCTTGGTGACTCTATTTTGTTGTTTGGTGCTGTTAAATGATTTATCCATTGTTCCTTTGCTAAGCCTTGCTGCTCTATGCCATAGCTACCCATGGGTTGAGCTAAAGGTTGAGTAAATAACTCTGACTGGATCCAAGACAAATGCGAGTGCACTGCACAATAAGCCCCCAACCCTATCATAGTACGTCCATTTTCTTACCCGAGGCATGTAGCATTTTCCTTCCTGGTCACCTGGCCATCTCAGTGTTAATGCTGTGACTCCAGCTCCTCCACAGAGCACGCTGTTGACCGCAGCCAAGGCAGGTCAGTCTCCATTCCCTCTGTTAAGCTTCACCAAAGTCTGATGCAGGTTGATAGCATCTCACTCCTGCAGTATTTGAGCCCCAGCCTTTCTGTAGTCATAAGGGGACTACCCATCTCTACCTTCAGGCTCTTAACTTACCACATCTACATCCCTCTCACCCCAGGTCCAGTAGTCACACAATTTCACCCAACAGCTAATTTCCAATAGCCTATGAAGAGCTAAAGAGCTAAACATGTAGCAATTTGTCCCCAGTGCTGTTCTGTAGGGCCAGCCAACTGACCCTTGCAGTCTCTGCTTCGGACTGGAGCTGGGAACCAACTGTTCAATGGCATGTTTGGCTGTAGACATGCATGCTTTTCATAAGTCCGCCATCTAGTGTTGGGCTCTGAGTTTTACAAGTTGTATTTTTTTTCTAAGAATCTTTTTGAGTTATGAGATCGAGTGACTCCTCCTCTCGGTGTTAGTGAGCATGAGCATCAAGCTCTTTGTAAGACTGTTTTCTCTCCGCCGTTGGGTTCTGGCATGTTTCCTCTCACTACGGTGGATCTCGATTCGGTATCTTTCAAACTTTATTTTCCATCTTTCTATCAATGTCAGTATAGTTTTCGATTGCGTATTCCATACTTTTCTGATTTGATCAGGTCTTTATAGTCTGGGTCGGTTTAACACACTTAGGGGCGTCTACGCCATTCTTGGGCCTACTTTAAAAATTGTTGTCGGAGAATTATAGGCTAATGGAATGTACTCTGTTTAGATTCTGCCCTAGAGGTCACTCCAAGTTTCTGTACTCTGGTCAACACTTGGTGTGTAATTTGTGTGTCTCACTAGAACACAAGGAGGAGACCTGCAACACCTGTAGGTCTTTTCGATCTAAAAGACCCTTTGGTACCGAAGAGCTCGTCAATTAGAAATGGCATCGAAGACAACTGACGATCCCCCGACATCTTCGGAGAAGTGCATACACAGGTAGAAGTTGGACATCAGGCAGCTTTTTCCATTCGAGACTCCGAGTCGGACCAAGATTCAGACATCGAGTCAATCCAGTCCAGCAGCGCAGTACGTGAGTATACCGCCACCATCTTACCAAGTAAAGACATTAAAAAGACTTCCAAATTGGTCATCGGTCCTCCAATGCCCTCAGGCCATGGTAGGATCAGAAAAATCGATTCGGATGCCCCACCCTCCGGTTTGTCACCGAAATTTATAAAGATCAAAATGTCTTTGGCACCCACCAAAGAGACAGCCACATCCCAGTCTGTTTCGGATCGAGTCGAGCAGTCGAATCAACCACTTTGGCGCCGAAGAAATGGACATTGTCATCTACTTCGGAGCTAACAATTTCAGCTTGAAAAAAGCATTCAGGACCCAATATTTTGGTACCAAAAAGTATAGTGGGCAAAGATTAATCTGTTTCTCCCGAGGAAACTCCCTCTCCAGAGCCTATTTTGGGAGTGATAGACGCTAGACAGCGAAAAATTCACATACAAAAGAGAACAGGAAAAATCCATCCCCTTCTATTAAAAGAAGTACAGTCCCTTCTTCTCAAAGGGGCTATAGAACCACTTCCCCTATAACAGTGGTTAGGAGTATATTCACTATACTTCCTCATACCAAAGAAAGAAAGTTCCTTAAAACCAATTCTTAATCTCAGGCCTCTAAACCTATACACATACTTTCAGAGCATTTCCATATGGTCACTCTGCAAGATGTTATTCCTCTATTACAGCAGGGAGATTAAATGACAGCATTAGATCTCAAAGATGCTTATTTCCACATCTCAAATACCTACGATTTGTCATTGTGGGAAATGATAATCAATTGAAAGTACTACCATTCCGGGTAACAACCGCCCAAGGGTATTCACAAAATGCTTAGCTGTAGTAGCTGCATTTCTAAGAAGGCAACACATCCACGTTTTCCCATACTTGGGCAATTGGCTCATAAAAGCTAATACCATCCAAAAATGCCAGCAGCATACTCAGTACACAATGAATCTTCTACACACTTTGGCATTCACAATAAACAATCTCCAATCCCATCTTCAACCTTCACAAATACAGCTTTATCTGGGAGCAGTTCTGAATACTCATTCAGCATTGGCATATCCAAACCCAGTAAGGATTCAAACTTTTCCAAATCTCCTGGTTCAATTACAGGAGAATCATACTTACACAGTACATTTTGTCTTGCAGATATTGGGGATGATGGTCTCCTGCATTGCCATTGTTCCCCATGAAAGACTACACATGTGCCCACTACAGCAGTGCCTCTCTCGTCAATGGTCTTAGTCACAGGGTCATCTTCAGAATCTAGTGTTGTTGGGCCACCAGACTCGCCGCTCTCTGCAATGGTGGAATCCCAGCAACCTTTCAAAAGGGCAGCCCTTTCATGACCCTGTGCCTCAGATTATTTTTACTACAGATTGGTTGGGGAAGCTCACACCAACAACCTTATGATACAAGGGCATGGGATCCCATTCAAGACTTATCACATCAGCTATTTGGAGTTGATCCTCTTAGCGCCCAAAGCATTCCTGACACAAATCTCTCACAAAGTGGTACTAATCCGTACAGACATGACAACTATGTATGATCTACAGAAACAGGGGGGAGGGGCACACTCATCTCAGTTATCCCTTCTAGCTCAGACAGTTTGGAAGTGGGTGATTCACAATCACATTCGATTACTTGCAGAATATCTCCCAGGAATAGATAATTAGTTTGCTGACCTATTAAGCAGGACGCAGCAACAAGTCCATGAATGGGAAATTCACCCACAAGTTCTTCACCAATACTTTCGCCTTTGGGGTACACCAGAAATAGATCTCTTCGCAACCATAGAAAACTCAAAATGCCAAAACTTTGCATCCTGTTACCCACACCCTCAGTCCAAGGACAATGTTCTATGAATAAATTGGTCAAGGATAGTTGCTTAAGGTTTTACACCTCTCCCAGTCATTTCTGGTATGCAAATTGAACAAACGTCACTCAGCATGATCCTTGTAGCTCCCACATGGGCACGCCAGCCTTAGTACACAACACTACTGGATCTGTCTGTGGTTCCCCATCACAAACATCCCAACAGACCTGACCTTTTGACTCAAAAGAGAGGACAAATCGGACATTCAGATCCCAAAGCACTCAATCTTGCGATATGGCTCCTGAAGTCGTAGAGTTTGGATATTTACAACTTCCTTCTGAATGTATGGACATTGTTAAAGAGGCACGCAGACCTACCACTAGACAGTGTTATGTTGCAAAATGAAAACGTTTTGTGCATTACAAAAGCAAATTTTGCATACTCCTCTATTAGACTTCATTTAGCAGCTATAGCTGCTTACCCCCAAAACAGACAACATATTTCTTTGTTCAGAATTCCTGTTATTAAGGCATTTATGGAAGGACTTAAGAGAGTTATTTCACCCATGTTTCCTCCAGTTCCAGTATGGAACCTTAACATTGTCCTTACAAGACTTATGGGACCTCCATTTGAACACATGCATTCTTGTTTTTTGCAATTTCTTTCATGGAAAGTTGCTTTTTTAGTAGCTATAACTTCACTGAGACGTGTAAGTGAAATACAAGCATTCACAAGGGGAACCTTTTTTCCAAATACATGAAGATAAAGTAGTTCTTAGGACAAACCCTAAATTTCTACCTAAAGTAGTTTCACCATTTCACATTAATCAATCATTTGAGTTACCTCTTTTTTCCCCAAAGCCAGACTCAGTCGCTGAAAGCGCTTTGTATACAACAGATGTTAAGCAAGCTCTTATATGTTATAGTGACAGGACAAAAAGTTTTAGAAAATCAAAACAACTATTTGTAGCTTTTTCAATGCCTCACAGAGGTAATCCAATTTGAAAGAATGGATTGGCTAGATGGACAGTCCAGTGTATTCAAACATGTTATCTTAAAGCTAAAAGACAATTACCAACAACTCCTAAAGCACACTCTACCAGGAAAAAAGGGGCGCCTATGGCCTTTTTAGGAAACATTCCAATAGCAGATATCTGCAAAGCTGCTACTTGGTCTATACCACACACATTTACTAAACATTATTGTGTAAATGTGTTAGCTCACCAACCGGCAAATGTTGGTCACGCAGTCCTCAGGACACTTTTTCAAGCTACTCCAACTCCTACAGACTGGCCTCCGCTTAGCTTATTGGGGGGAATCTGCTTTCTAGTCTATGCAAAGCATGTGTATATACAGCCACACATTCCATTGAATGGAAAATGTTACTTACCCAGTAGACATTGGTTTGTGGCATGTAGTGCCATAGATTCACGTGCACCCTCCCTCTTCCCCAGAAGCCTGTAGTCATTGTTGTACAAGATATTGTAAATATGTATATACATTGCATTGGCATCTCTTTTTTCGTTTTCTCTCTCTCTCTCTCTCTTTATATATATATATATATATATATATATATAATGTATGTCTATATACACTCATTACCTCACCCGCCTGCGGGAAAACAATCTAACAAAGGACCAGATGCCCATGCGCACTATTAGCGAGCAGAAGAGTCTCTCGTTACTCAAAAAGATTTGTTGAGGAAAAACAACTTGTAACACTCTGAGCCCAACAATAGATGGTGGACGTACACAAAGCATATGAATCTACAGCACTACATGCCACAAACAGATGTCTACTGGGAAAGTAACATTTTCCTTTCCCCAAGTCACATGCAGAACAGGGTCCAAACTCTGCCAGCCCAAAGTGCAGCATGTCGAGTCTCTCAGGAATCACAGCCTCTATGTGTGCTTCAAACGGTTGTAAAGTGGTCTTCTTCTCATCCTCCTTCCAAGTTCAGTGAGTATTGAAATCTCGGGTGCCAGGGTTGCCCATTATATCCAAACATAGTGTCAGAGGAGACAACGCGGTCACTATCCAATGGCCTAGTTGGTCCCCTCCTTTCTGTTGGCACAGTTCTGGTGGGGCGCATCTGTCTATCCCAGAGTGCAACATTCTTGCCACAACCATCATGACAGAACTCTTTCTTGACTGTAAGGACCTTGGTAACCCACCTCCAGAGGAGTGGCTACCATGGGGCTACATGTCCTTGGAAAACTGATTTGTGAACTGGTTTTCCCTCCTCTGTCACTGGCTCTACAGTTTGCATGAAATTAAAGGAATCCTGCCAGAGTGTGTTGTCACAGCAGCCCTTCAGAGGCAGCTTCACCTTTGAAGCTCGCCTTGTGGGCTAACACCCCGGGCAGGTATCAGCCTTTGTTTTTGGCTTGGGAGTTGTTTACATGTCTCTCTAGGGGGGTAGAAAGCTGTGTGTGCTTATGCTGTGGTGAAGCCACTAGAATAGCTGGGGTACAGAGTGGCAACTTTGTAAAAGTTGCTTACCTTTGAAAGTGACACAATTCAACTTGGTCATCAAGTTGCATTTAATGCCTCAATTAATTTGATTCCTTACACGAACCTCTATGATAGTCCCAGTCAAAAGTTGGGATGCCACGCTGTAACGTTGTATTAGCCAGTGGGGATACCAACTTTACCCACAGCAAAACAACTATTTGGAAGAGTTGTTTTAAGACATATCGAAAAACATATGTCTTGCTTAACAAAATACAGCTCCCTGCCAAAGGACACCATAGGTCTTCCTTAGGGGAGACTTATATATAATGTTAAGGGATGGGGTGGCTTTACCATAGGATTAAATGGGGAAGTCGAACTGGCAGTCAAAACACTGTTCTCCCAGTCTGTAGTGGGAGGCTGGGGGGCCATTTTGCATTTTGTCAAACGAAGGGTTGCACAAACACCGCTGCAGGCCTGAGCAGGCACTCTGTCTTACATGCCCTGGCCCATATACTTTTAAGTAAGGCAGTCCTTGCCAATCGGGTGTATTCAATTCGTCATACATTTTGTTTAGGGTTACAGCACTGGCACTAAGCTATGATTAGCAGCAGGTCTCTGTGGACTCTGACTTGAAATGCCAACAGCTAATAGTCCAAATGGGGGCAAAAGGTAGGGGGAACCTTCAAAAAAACTGTTTTCCTGACACTGCTGCAAGGGGGTGGGGTGAGTAAAAGAGTGAGGTCAAAGGCATGGCTAAAAAAAAAAAAATATGATGTAACTTTTTTTTGGTCTCTTACCTTCAAATAACCACATATAAATTAACACTTGGCTTAAAAATTAAATGCAAGTTACGTTAAACAGTAGGAAAAGCACAATTGTACATTATGAAATGTCTCTTAATTAATGCACTGCAACAGAGAGCCACAGAGTTGAATCCTGGTTGGTACACTGGATTACAGTGATTTGTGTATTGTTAGTGCTACAAGGCCCCAGTCTGACAGAAAGCACTGCGAAACATATAAGTCCTTTTTTGAAACTTAGATTACACACATTATAAAATAGACTGTTACAAAACGTGCAAAAAGTGTGTTTCTAAAATTATGTATTATGTTTTTATATATGTTTTAAACCCAAGATCTTTGTAATCAGGTAAGTAGATTTTTTAGCATAAATACTTTGCAGTTTCAAAAATGAACACAGTGCAATTTTTCAGTTCAGCAATGTTAACCTATGGGAGGAAAACAAGAATGCAGTTTTGCAGGTAAGTACATGACTTAGAAATCCAGGCATTGAGGTTTTAGTTCAACACCTAGTAAGGTTCAAATCAGTACCAAGAGTGCACCCACAGCTGCACATGGGAGGCCGGATGCAGAAGTCAGATTCAGAGTTGGGTGTCCAATGCTATTCAGTGGAGGCTGGGGGTGAACGAAGATGCACTGCTCACGGGTGAGTAGAGCGGTTTGAGGTGCCAATCTCCTGGGGTTGAGGTAAGTAAAAGGGGGGCCACGAGGCAGCACCAAACTTGCACCTTCAGCGGCACAAGGGCGGCCGGGTGCACAGTGCAAACACAGCGTTGAGCACCCAATGTTAATCAATGGGGAGATCAGTTTTGGAAAAAGGTTTAAGGTTCTGGGCAGGAGGCTGAATGAAGAAAACCCACAGCTGCCCATGGTTGAGACTGTAGGCTTTGAGTCCAGCAGAGTTCAGCCCATGGTGGACTGTGAATCACTGTGTAGCCTTCACAGGATCGGTGGGACACTTGGACTCGGGCCTTGGGTGTCAGGTGCAGAGGTGGATCCGGAGGTGGTTTCACGGTTTCAGGGCAGAGTTCCTTTCTTTTAAAGCTGCTTTCTTCTTAAACAGGCCCGCTGTTCTCAGGAGATCTTGATCCTTGTCGAATGCAGGCCATTCTTCCAAAGCATTGGAGGTCGCTGGGCTGCAGGACAGGTTGTCCTTTGTTGCAGGATCGTCAAGGGCTGCAGACAGGTGTGTCGAAGATGTCTTTTAGGAAGGTAGAGTTTAAACTATGTGGCACTTGTCATTGCGCCATTTCGGTTACAGAACCACTCCTCTTGTCTGTGGTGTCTCAAGTGCGACCACAACTCCAAGTCGTGCTTGGGCTGCTGGGCCATGGCACCAAAGGCTTTGAGGGAGCGGTCCCTAAAGCTGCTAGAGGCCTGGGAGGCAATGCCGTAGGAGACATCTGTCCCAATCGAGGGAAAGGTTGTGGGACTGCTCGTGGAACCCTAAGTACTCTTCTTTCTTCTTCTTCCTACATCAAGTCAGTGGGTAGTTCGGAAAAGAGTCATAAGAAGTACAAGAAGTTGAAGCGTGCTTCAACTTCTCCTAGTCTGCTGGGTGACACAACAATGAAACATCGGCAATTGAGGCACAGTTCTGTGTAGCCGTTACCAGGTTTGACTTCACGCCTCTCCACTTTTCCGGGACCCGGAGCTCAGGTAAACAAATTTTACATGGCAATGGACTGCTTTTTTGAGTGGGCAGACCCCTCCAGAGCGCCTTTGGGCCTTGTGAGATCTGTGGCTCTGGCTCTGTAGGGCCCACGTGGAGCCGATCAGGGACCTGGACCAGCATCGATCGTGCCTCTTTGACATTCCCCAACGCCAGTGCGTCAAGTGCCCACTGGTGGCACCAGCCCCATTTGGATCCCCAAATCCGACACAGAGCCAGAATGAAGTTGACTGACGGCGATTCCAGTTGCGTCACAACACGTCCTCGGTAGGCACGTGAACCCTATTCTGAAGGGTTAGGTTTTGGGGAAGCATGGGAGGGGTCACTGGCTTTTTAAGAATACCAGTTAGAACAAAGCATGGACTGGTGTGAGGAACTGGGAGATGTCAGCGGACTGGATATGTCTCCAGATGCTGGCATGCTTTCTCCCCCCACCATGGCTACAGAGGAGGAAGCAACATATTCTGTGGTGGTGAAAAGAGCAGCTGAGGTCCTGGACGTGAATTGCCCTTGGTGGGAGTCAAGACTATCATCTTGACTTAAGTGCTACAGCCAGGAACTTCCTTCTCAGAACCTCCGCTCCCTTTAAATGAAACACTGACAGAGTTCCTACTAGGAACCTGGTCCAAGCCCAGAACAAGACAATCGCCCATCGCCCCGCACCTGGGGACCCAAGTTTTGCGTTTGGTGAACACTGCATGGGCTGCTACTCCCACACTCTGTGGGACACGTTGCGCAAGTGCTGCCACAGGTTCCGGAGGAGGCTCGGGACATTCGCTCCCAACCAGTTAAGGATGGGAGAGATGCAGGGAAGTTCTCCATTATGTGTGGTTTAGACATGACTGACTCGCTGGGCAGAATGGTTTCCCCACGACAGTGGCTCTTCCAGGCCATTCCTGGCTGAGGACACTTAGGTTTTCAGGCTTTGTCCAGGCTTTCCTTATGGACGTGTCCTTTAACGGCAGTGATATCTTTGGAGACAAGGTAGACTGGAGCACTTTAAGGACTTGCGGTCTATGGACAAGTCCTTGGGCCGCTCAGCTGCCCCGTGTCACCCCTCAGTCTGCCTAAAGCTCCTTTTGTGGCTACGGAAGGGGCTTTCAACCGTGTGAACCTTATCTTACCCATCGGCCCGCGCAACCTGCCCAGCCTCTGCGCGGATGAGGGCGATGTTCAAATTTTCCAATGGGTCTGATAGCCAGAGGTCTGATATAACCACCACCCCCAGCAGCTACAGCCCCTAACCCCTTCTAATCTTACCCTACAAGATGATGGGTGTCCAGATGGTGGCAGAATTAGCCATCAGCTCTACCACTGGCAGTCCATAACATTGGACAGTAGAGTTTTGCAGATCATTCAGAGGGTCTCCTCCCTCCCCTTCTAATCCACCCCTCCCCCATACCTCCATCTCACAAACAGCTGACAGAGGATCATTTGTCCTTGGTCTGTGGGGAAGTCATGGCTGTCGTGGACAATTGAGCCATAGAGAGGGTTCCAATATCAGAAATAGGCAGTGGTTGTTATTCCTGCTACTTTCTGGTACCCAAAACCCCCCAAAGATATTCGACCTATCTTAGATAAGGAGAAGTTCAATATGCTCACATTGGCTCAGGTCTTAGCTGCTTTGGACCCAGGAGACTGGATGGTAGTGTTGGACTTGCAGGATGCTTATTTCTATATTCTCATCCTACCCGCCCACAAACGCTACCTGCGGTGTACTGTAAACCACAAGCACTTTCAGTTCACTTTGCTGCCTTTTGGCCTTAACAGCGCACCTCGGGTGTTCACCAAAGTGATGGTGGTGGTAGCAGAGATAAGGGGTGCCAGTATGTCCCTATTTCGACAACTGGCTGATAAAAGTAGGCTTTAGACCTTCAGACTACAGCGGACCTCCTGCATTTGCTGTGCTCCATTATAAACCTGCCGAAGTCACACTTAGCTTCCTCTCAGATGTTCCCTTTCATCTGACCTTTTCTGGATACAGTGCAGTTTCTGGCTTATTCTCCCGAGCAGCAAGTCCAGGATATTCAGGCTTTGATACTGATGTTGCAGCCTCTATCCTCGATTTCAGTGAGAATGACTCTGAGGCTGCTGGGCCTCATGGCATCCTAATTGTCACACATGCCAGAGTGGGACCTGACATGCTCCTTTTGAGTCTCTACACAATTGTCCCCTCCTAGTGATCAGTCCAGAGGGTGAGTGAGTTGGCAGGCTTTGTCATTCAAGCATCCCTTCTTGACTGTGTTTCCAGATAAATTGGTGCTTCGCACTAAGGCCTCTTTCCTCCTGAAAGTGGTGACTTCATTTCATGTGTGCCAATCTTTCACTTTTCCCACGTTTTACACTCTTCCACATCCCTCCATAGAAGAGGAGCGACTCCACTGCCTGGACCCAAAAAGAGCATTGTCGTTTTACTTTCACCCCACCAAAGATTTCTGGGTGGGTGACCAACTCTTTGTGAGGTATGTTGGTGCACAATAAGGTTGGTGGTGTAGAAATTAACTATCTCCTGATGGGTCGTTCTCTGCATTAAAATCTGCTATGCATTGGCCAAAAATAAACCTCCTGAGGGCTTGTGGGCTCATTTCACCAGAGCCAAAGCTGCAACCAATGCGCTAGCTCGTGGAGTCCCTGTCCTGGACATCTGCCAGACAGCAGCTTGGGCATCACTGCACACATTTACCAAACACTACTGCCTGGACAGTCAGGTCTGAAGGGATGGGCATTTCACCCGTTCAGTCCTGCAGGACGTACTGTTTAGCTAATTTCTCAGCCGCCTGCCCCAGGCGACGGTATTGCTTGGGTACCTATTTAAAGGTAAGGAATCTGCAGCTAGAAGTCTCTATCAGATGAAAAAAGTCACTTACCTTTGGTAACGCCTTCTCTGGTAGAGACAATATCTAGCTGCAGATTCCTTACCGACCCACCCAACCTCCCTGCTCTGCAGACAGATTTCTAGGGTTAAGGATAATCCCTTTCAGGGCCCTAGTTAGGACACACAAGTGTCCGTGCATTTCATGGCTCTGAGCTTCTAGTGTGGAAAGTTGTGAAAAAGTAACCGACGTGAGCATGCCAAGGTGGCGCCTATATAGGTTTTAGAGACGTCACTTCCGGCGCAGATGACGCCACGCAGAGCCGAAATTTGCCTCTTTCGGCGTGCAGGGGTAATGCTCACAAAAAAAATCTTCCAGATCCAGTCTAATACTGGGAAATTCAAAGGTAAGGAATCTGCGGCTAAATATTGTCTGTGCCAGATAAGGTGTTACCGAAGGTAAGCAACATTCTCATTAAGCTGCTTCAAAATTCAGTAAAGTGTATTTCCATAAAACATGAAGCTCCAACATTAATAAATCGCATTACACCACTACACTTAGAAGTATTTAGTAAAAGTGATATTTGCTATACATAAAGCATTAGTTGGATCCAGGTTTTCTGGTTTCACTTTGTACAGATTAGCCAGGAAATGGTTATCTTTCCTTGTGTTAGGGCTTCATAGTTACCTTTTTGTGTATTTTTTCTGCAGTTTTTATATAGCAGGAACTTGACCCGTTCGTACTGGAGCTTTTTACATAAGCATTAGTTACATTACACATGGTCACATTCATGCTGAGGCAGAGGGAGATTAAGTGATTTGTCTAGACACACAGAATGTTGAGCCACAATTGAGATTTGAACCTGGTCGGCAGTTGTGGGCATAACGCCACTTCCTGGGTAGAGGAGGGTAGGCAGAAGCCATATGAAAACTCCGCTTGTTATGGGCTCAAGTTTCCAAAAGGACCTCGAGATGAGCCTCAGCCAGGCTCCAGGGTTGAGCCCGACTCAAGCTTTCAGTGACTTGCCCGCCTCTAGTTATGGACAATTGTGCAGGGTGGGCTACAATTAAGAACTCTGCAGGTAAGGCTGAAATCAGAGACAGTTTCTCACAATGCCTTTCTTTGATTCAAAGCTGTTTTGACCACATGCTTAGCCATTCTACAGTCTCTCTGCAGGGCGCAAAAAGTCAAACATGTGGCAATTGCAATTACTATTTTATGTGAATGAGTGTAAAGGTGGTATTCAGCTGTGAATGTTGACAGCACCAGGCTAAGGAGCCGAAAACACAATTTTACAGATGAGTGTGTTTTGCTTGTGGAGCATGGCAAAGATACTAAGATGCAGAAAGACAGTGATAAGGTGGAACGAAATGACGTGTGCAGCGTGCAAATGGTGGATCACAAAAAGATTGAGAGATAAACGGTGTAGGTGGCTACCTGAGTGAAAAACTTATGTGAACGGAAGAACAGGAGTGATTAAGACACTGCAAAGACCACTACCCCTTGTACAGGTTAAGTAATGTTTAATTCACAGTCTAATTTTCTCAGAATGTAATAATTTCCAATTATAAATATTCATTGTTTTGTGCATTAAAAAGGCAAACCCCTGCAAGTAGATGTTCTAGGAGCAAAAACAAATGTAACCCGTACTTGGCAGCAAATGTTTGAAGTTCCCTGACAAGTGTTTTTTGCAGTATGACTACTGGTGTACACAATACCATGAATCTGTGTATACATATTTCAAAGGTCCTTCTCATATTTTCACTTTTCGTGAGATGACTATTGCTAAGTTCTCCAAAACCCTTAAATGCACATCTCCCGTGCTTCATGCCCACCAACACAACTCTGTACGTTCTTTGCCCTCCCAAACTTAAAGCAGAATCTCTAGTAACCAGGAATTAGTATTGCTCTCAACAGTTTGCTGTGCTAGTGCCAACACACCCCACACACTTGCCAAAGAGATTATTACTTCAGGAACATTAGGATGCCTTCATTGTGATTTTTAAAAATGGTGCCACAGAGTTGAGACTACTGCATGTCTCAAAGAAATTTGGAGCATTTACCTCTGCTTTATCTGCAAGTTGTGTACCAAGGTCTATTTGTGTTTCTGTCTAAAATATACTTGTGCATTGTGCCATCTTACACACTGCTTTATCCTAGTCAGTACCTTAATCACAATACCCACAATTCTCCATGTAAAGGAAAAGGTATGTGTCGTCCTTGTTAACCAAATATGAGTGCCATGCCATCAGACCACATATCTCCTGAATCTGACCACAGTACTGTGGGATGTGCCTGCATGGTTAAACCACATCACTTGTTGCTCCAGAATAGCAGGAAGTTTGATATATCTTTTCAGCAGGTAATTTGGGACTTTTTTTTACTCTTATGTTGGTTTTCACAAATTGGGAGGCTACTGCTCCAGCCGTAAGGGCCCCATTAAACTCCAAAAATGAGGGGGGCCAAGTAGGCTACAAACAAGGTCCAATTGAGAGCAACACACACCCCTTAAGGCAACCTGTACATGGAACTGTATGGTCGCTCATCAAAAGTACCACATAGAGGGGCATTGACACACCAGAGTCAGGGAGATTGGAAAGGGGGAAGCAGGTCACCAGGTATTAGCTGGGTTTTCTCCACCAGCTCTCAGTTCTCCTCTACCGCCTCTACTTGGAACCGAGTCAGCTCAGGCTTGGAAAATACCCTATTGGGGGCGGTAGCTGGATAAATCTTCAGGTTCTACTTGGCTGAGGTTGCAGATGGGCCCGAAGACCCAGCCCAAGGTGCATCCACGGCCCAGGATGTCATCTGGACTCAGTTCACAGAACTCGCAGTGAGGCATATGTTATACCCGTGAACTGCTCCTCAGTCTAGTACTGCAGCCAAATAGACCCCGGGGCAGTGCAGATCACACAGAGCCCTTCCTCAAGGATGTGAGGATTGCATCAGGGGCCACTGTTGCAGTGAGGCATTAGGTGGCACCCAGGGTCAGATTGGGATCACAATTAGGTCCGGGCACTTCCAAAAATCGTGGCCCACATTCCCGGATCGTTCATTTTATGGATCGGCTTTCGCTTAGTCTCATTGGACTCATTTTTAGAGACATTTCTGTTAAATTTAGCATTGTAAGTCTTCTAGAGACACTTACATTGGTGAAAACTAGAAGCACTGCAGTTTGGCCCGGTGGGAAAGGTGAAGTAAAATGCCCCAAGACTGGATGCAAGTTGGGGTACATGTGGGTGGACGGGGTCCACCCACTAATTTCACAGGGTGGATGCCGTCCCCCTGCCAAGAAGTTAGGCCCCAGAAAAATAATTGTCCCCCTGTAATTTGCGGACACAGCAGTGTCTGCAGTTGTCTGTTTTCCCTTCACAGCATCAACATCCAGGCAGGGAGGGGGGTGTTCACGTTTAAAAATCCAACTGGGCCCAATACGAAGGTGGAGTTTATTGGGCCATCAGCTCTCCTCGTGTTTCAGAGTGATCCTGACTGGGAGCTACCAAAGCCTCGCACATTAGTTTCAATGCAATTTAGAGGAAACAAAGACACAGTTTGTCTTTTCACAAGTACTTAAAAGAAGCTACAGATTTGGAGACAAGCTTCTGACTTTGTTCAGTTGCTGCACATATGCATGCACTTTAAGAATGTCGGATGCATTTTGTCTGGGCGAGTATTTACACACACAATTTTAAATACCACTATTTTTTAAAATTCATTATTTTATAGTGCTGATCATTCCAATGGTATCTGAGTGCCTTACCTCACACACAAGCACACTTTAAATTATAAATAAATCATGCAAGTGTGTAAATCAATGTGCAGGATGTAATTTTAATTATATTTATATAGTGGTTACTAACACTGACAAGGCATTAATGCTCATTTCAGCGAGGAGCACACTACTGCGGAACCCCAGAAGGATTAGTGCTGGATTAGTATAGGGAAATATGACGATGTGTGTTCTGCCTACTTGCCAGTAGTAAGTGGTCGTAAGAAGTGTGTAGTCACCCTAAAGGTGGTCAGCCCATTGGCTGCCACCTGGCGCTCCCCGGAACACCCCTAAATTGAGTGTTTAGGTGGCGCTCCTAAACCCTACACCTCAGATTCCTGACTACCTATGAGGAGCCGGACACTGCAGAGTTGCACCAGCAGAGAAGACTGACTTGGCCCCAGTCCTGCCAGCCTGTCTGCAGCCCTTGGTGATCCTGTGCCGAAAGAGGACCTGTCCTGCAGCCCAGCGACCTCCAAAGCGTTGGGAGGACTGCTTTCCTTCATCAAAGATCAATATCTCCCAAGAACAACAGACCTCTTCAAGACGAAAACAACTTTAAAAGAAAATGAATTCGACCCTGAGGAACAGCAAAACAGCCTCCGAACCCACCTCTGCAACAGACCCCCACCCCGAGTCCAAGTGGCGCACCTGTCCCTTGAAGATTCCCCAGCAATCTAAGTCAGAGTCCACTGTGGGCTGACCCTGCCAGACTCTGCCTCAAAGCCTGCAGCCTCAAACCGAAGACAGCTCCTGACAGCAACCTGCCTGGTAAGCTGTTCCCGATGCCAAGGGACACCCCTGCACCTGGCGCCCCTGGGCTGTGATGAGCTGTTTTTTTTTTGTCGCTACATCCCCTAGAATCACAACTTACCTGGGCAGCTGTGAGTTTTCTTCATTCAGCCTCCTGGCTCGAACCTGCAGCCTTTTTCCAAAACGTAATCTCCCCTATTAATTTAATTTGGGTGCCCAACGCTGTGTTAGCACTCTGCACTGGAGGCCCTTTATGCTGAGGATGTTTGGTGCGGCCTTCTGGGGCCCCTGTGCTTACCTCTACCTCAGAAGATCGACCCCTGACACCGCTTTACTCACCCTCAAATCTTCGTTCACCCCTAGTCTCCATTGGTTAACATTGGGCACCTGACTCTGAATTTGACCTCTGCACCCGGCTGCCCCGTGCCGCTGTGGGTGCTATCTTGGTAATGATTTGATCCTTGCCTGCTTGTTGACCTAAAACCCCGAAGACTGGATTTGTAAGTCGTGTATGTAACTGCAAAATTGCATTTTTGTTTTCCTACAATAGGTTAACATTGCTGGACTGAAAAATTGCACTGTGTTGATTTTTGAAACTGCACAGTATTTATGCTTGTAAATCTACTTATCTGATTATGAGGTTTTTGGGTTTGAAACATAAATTTAAAAAAATCTATTTTTCTAAATTGGTCTTGGATTTATTCTTTGATTGTGCCTCTTATTTATTGCCTCTGTGAGTACAAATAATGCTTAGCACTACCCTCTGATAAGCCTAGCTGCTTGCCCATAGTACCACAAATAGTCCTATCTACTTTTGCCGCTGCAATACCAGTTGGGGATCCTTTGGACTCTCTGCACAGTGTACTTAATTTTAGTGCACTGTATAGAGAGCCAGCTTCCTACATTGCTGAAACAGCGGCAGGGTCTACAACCTTGCATTTGCTAATACCACTTGGTCAGTAAATGACTACCCGGGTAAATCCAAAGATTGCCTTTAGATAAATTGCATTTTTAAATTTGGTATTTTTCCAGATCCTTAGAAGTAACTGTTAGGGCCCTGGTTAGGTCCCTGTACTTTAACCTTTAAAACAATGTTAAAAACATACTTTAGTTTGGTCCGTAAAAAACTGTTAGGATTTTTGTTTAGCTCAGAAAGGTCTCAACTTTAGTTAAAATAATGAGTACCTCAGAGGATAGCGTTCTGGAGTTAGACCTCAGCCCCTACCTTCAGTTGTCTCAAAGACAGTTAAGGGCCCTCTGTAAACAGTACACAATAAAAACAAGCTCAAACTCTACCAGTGCCAGGCCCAAGGAGCTACTGGCAGGGCATGAGAAGGCCCATCCTGCGGATGAGGCACTGACTCTTGTCAGCTCTGGATAATGTTCCTTCCTCTGCCCGTAGAAACGAGCACAGCCTTGCGTCTTGGGTTCTCAGGATAAACTTGAAAGTACGGCTGGGAGACTCACTTTAGTGCTGCATGCAAAGTCACCTACAAGACAGGGTCTCAAAAGATAATATGACTGCGTCCAGTATTTATACAGTTCAACAAACATTGAATACAAATAGCTGATGCATATGTTACATGGCAAGCACATCTGTTAGTCATAAGAGCGTTTTCAAAGCCTCTAGCTTTTTTGTGAGTGATGCCCTACACTCCCTGGGCTGGGGCTAGTCTGCTGCTTCTAGTTAAGATATCCTGTTCTGTTTCTTGGAACTGTTTGTGTTTTTCTCTACCTAGGCCTTGTAGCTAATCTATGTACTGAAACACAGGGTGTAGGACATACTTTATGGGTTTGTTTTCTGCAGGCTTATTTGATCAAGTGGCACAAAATGGAGTCTCCTTATAAGATGGAGTCAAGGTTATTTTTCCGATCTTCACATTTCCCCTCCCCCTCGTTCAATCCTTGTGTCCTCTTTGATGTTCTTTCCTGGAGTGTCTCTCTTTGTTGCTCCTTTCTGGCAGCATTGCAGTATTGTCTTGAAGCAACAGCTGGAAAATAAGACTATTATTATTGGTTGGTAATTACGCTTTTAAAAGGCCTGATAGCCGGGATGGTGGCCATGAGAACCAGCCAGAAAACCAACCACAGGGGCCTCCTGCTCCCCCGCGATGTTGTCCCTTAAAGTATGTAGGGCCTGAATAGCCTTGGCCAGTGTTCCATTTTATTCATCATTTTCTGGAATGAACGTACAACAGGAAGACCCACCATCCTGTGTTGCATAACGGAGATGTGCATAGCCCAAAGCTCTTCTTTGATGGGAGTGAATCCATCCTCTGTGCCGGTTAGTAAAGGCATTAACTCATATCTGGTCAGTTGTAACCAGTGGGCATTGGCTGTGAATTGTGGGGAAAACATCGATCCTCCTGAAGAGATGCTACCTAACAACATCTTAGCTTTGTTCCACAATCTGTACTCATCCGTCACTTATTGCACATCTAGGGTGAAGTATTGGCTTACATCCCTCTTCCATCTATGCACTAGCACATATTGTCGCTCCTGTGCATGCGCATATATATCTTACACTGTTATATGCTCTTCCAGCTATATGGCAACTGGACATATGCTAACGTACCACATACCAAGTAGGTATCCATCAGTTCTGCAAGTCCCTCTTGTAGGGATGTCATATCTATTATCTGTTTACAGTTGTTCTTCATTCCTACTCTATATCCCATTTCCTCTAAAACAGAGTATTCTTTGGGGGGCAAAACATGTTTTGAGGGAGGAACTGGATCCAAAATGGTGCATGAGAATTCCTCAGTATCCCGTATATGGGTACCATTCATACATATCTGATTATATGATGTATCATCATTATACCTTTCCTTTAACACCCTCGAGGGGCAGTCTGTTGTAATTTTTTCTTCACCACTGCCCTCTGACATTAACTTAGGCTGTTGAATGTTAACTGTAGCCAATGTTCACAGGTGGAGTCCCTCACGTTACTACATTTCCCAGTCTTCATCCCTGCGTCTGCCACTGCTTTAAATGCATATTTCGGTTGTCTGAGAATTCCTGGCTTCTCAAGCTGGCTAAAATCCCGAAACATTGATTGAGCTTGTTCTTATAATGTGCTTGTGGAATTCCATTGTGGTATTCAAAAGTTCCAGCCATGAAATTCCACTCTCCCTTTGATGTAACATGACATTAGTGTTATTAAACATATGGGGTATGTGTTTTCTTGAATCTTTCCTATTTCTTGACTATCAACAGCATGTGGTATGAGGGTACAAGCAAAATATCATGCTTTGAAATGTGCTGTAACTGTCATATGTTAACTTTTGTACCACCTGTTCTGGTACCACGAGGGATGCATTGAGTGCTGAGAAATTGCTGTTTTAGATATTTAATAATTTGTTACTTTTGTCTGTAAGTTCCCAAGAGGGTACTGGAGCTTGCAGTCTTTCTTCATCATACTGCCTGACAGACCCTTGTCCCTTATGGAGGAGGAGCTTAGCAACATGGAGCTAGTCGGGTGCAGAGGGCAAAGTTGTTGGACGCCCAGTGGAATCCTATGGAGACTGGGGACACTCAGAAGTGAATGGGTTGCAGGTAAGTACCAGCGGTCTTAGGGATGGGCCTTAGGGGATTTAGAGCAGCATGAGGCGGGGCACAGTTACCTTAAGCGGCACAAGGGCAGGCGGGTGCAGGTTGCAAACACAGCACTGGCCCCCAATGCTTTCCTGTGAAGAACTCTGGGTTCACAAAGAGGCTGCAGGCTTGGCCAGAGGGTCAGCTGAAGAAGACCAACAGCTGGTCAGGTAAGTTGAGGCTCCTCTGGATGTCGATGAACTGTCGGCTGGGCTCTTCACTAGCTGGAGTGCCCTGATGCAGCAGAACAAAACGCAGGAGCCCTTGAGGCCCACAGCCAAGTGTTGCTGCAGAGGGGAGGTGTGAAGCACTTCCACCCAGAAAAAGCTTTGTCTCCGAACCCGGAGAGCACAAAGGCTCACACCCCATGAGGTCAGATACTTGTCTGATAATGCCAGGCTGGCATAGAGTGGTCAGCCACACACTAGAGAGTTGGATGAATTTCAGGAGACACCTCTAATATGCCCTCTGTGTGCATTTCACAATAAATCCAACAGTAGCATCTGTGTGAATTTATGGAGCTGAGAAGTCTGATACCAAACTTCCCCGCATTCAGTGAAGCTATCATGGAGCTGTGGAGTCCGTAATGATCAACTCCAAGCCCATGTATTTATTATGGCTACACTGTACTTACCGGATCTGGGAATGGGCTTAGACTCTGTAGGGGCTTATTTCTTATGCAGCTATGCCCTCACCTGTGGTGTAGTGCACCCTGCCTTAGGGCTGTAAGGTCTGCTAAAGATGAGACTTACCTATGCCACAGGCAGTGATTTGTGGGCATGGCACCCAGGGAGGGATGCCATGTTGACTTTACCTTTTTCTGCCCACCGACACACAGAGTCTGCAATGGCAGTGTGCATGTATTTGGTGAGGGGTCCCTTAGGGTTGCACAATGCATGATGCAGCCCTTAGGAACCCTCCCTGGCCACAGGGCTCTTGGTACTACAGGTACCTTTTACAAGGGACTTAGCTGTGTGCCAGAGGTGGGTCAATTGTGGAAGCAACATTGTTTTATATATCAATCAATTAGTTTTGAAAGGTCTGGACCAAACCAGTCTGCTAATATGGTATCTAACAATGTATTTTAAGGGACACGTGTTAAGTGTAATTGTGTTAATGCTAAATGGAGCAGTGTCTGGATCATCACTAGTTTGCGCATATGTAAATGTATATAAATAAAATCAGTGGCTATCCTAAATCCTCTCTGTTCCCAAACCTCCTTTTCCTCATGAGGCACTCTTTCCTGTATGTCCCGAAGGTGGTACGCTGCCATTGCCATATAGGGGACATCAACCCCTCTGTATCACATCTACAGTGTACATATGGTATTAGACATCTTCCTAGCCTTTTTAGCTGCCTGGTCGGCTATGTTGTTGCCCTGTGACACAGCATCCAAGCTCCCCTTGTATGCTTGGCATTTTACCACTGCTTTCTTCCCCGCTATTTGCAGTTCCATTATTAATTGTTGTAGGAGGGGGGCATAAGCTACTGGTCTTCTGAAAATCTCTTCTCTGCCACCTTGTTATCTTGAATGGACAGTAGAGGATACATATGCTGAGTCTGTATATAGATTGTAACATCATCTGGATACACCAGTTGTAATGTCTGTACCAGGGCATGTTTCACTGCTTGGGCCAAGGAGTGTAAAGGCAGTGGTAAGTACTGCAGTACTGAGCACACCACATTAGGTAAGGTACCTGTGTGTTCCACCGTGGCTGCACCTGTTCCTGTCTGCTGATCTGTCATAGAGGATCCATCAGTATATAATACTCTGTTTCCCTCAATTGGCATCTCTTTTGCTAGGGCAACATGTAGTTCCTCATGTATGGCACAACCAGATCTGTGTCTTTTAAGGGTTCTACTAGAAAATGTGCGGGGTTAACAGAGTGAACACACACTATTTTATTAGCAGCATTGGAAAGTATGACTTTATATCCGGATACCCTTTGTGTTAAGAGTGCTCTTAACTTTCTGTAACACTGCAAAAGGAGCATGTTTGACAAACAATGTGGTGAGGCTACCAGCTGTTATTGCTGATGCCTTCTCTACAACAAAGGCTGCTGCTGCTAGAGACTGCACACATGGAAATGTCCTCTCTGGATGTAATGGCACACCATAAAAAGCATTTTTCAAGTCTAAAACAGAAAAATACTTTGCATCCTTCAGGAAGTTTTTAAGGATAACTGAATGATCAGGAACCACTGGAAATTCCTGTGACATAATGGCATTCAAAGGTTGGAAATCCTGGACCATCCTCCAGGAAGTCCCTTTTGCTTTGCACACAGGAAACAAATCGCTGTACTACGTGGTGGAGAAGAGGTATACAAAACCCACTGTCTAATTAAGGCTTTATAGTAACACTTATTCCTTCCTGGGCTTCACTAGAGATAGGGTACTGTCTTATTCTATGTAATTGCACATTATCTTTTAGTTTTATTTTAAATGGTTCTGCACTTAATTACAATCAAGGGTATTGAATTGATTAGAATACCTACTTGTCCATGGGACAGGTTGCTGCATAAATCTACTTTTCCTGTAAAAAGAATCTACTTGTCCCTTTGTTGCCGGGGTCGAATGTGCATTATAGTGTGTGCAAATCTATTGACCTGTATGTTTAAGGGGTTTTCACCAACTCTTTTCTAATCTTTGCCCATACTGAGAAAGGTTGGAAATTTCCTCCTCACAAGGGCAGAAATATATATTTTTCAAAAAAGTGGTTGGAGGAATAGTGAACTTGTAAACGCTCAACAGATTTTCTCATGAGTGAAATCTGCACATGCATATTTCCTTGGGCAAAAATGCAGTACACAAATATTTTCTAGGAGTACAAATTCCTGACCTAATTCTATAAATTATTGTGAATTCATAAAAGCTATGTATCTGTGCTAATGCAGGGGCATAGCCATGAGTTTACTTTTGACTTTATTTAAGAATTGGGCTCCTAATCAGGTCTTGAGTTAACTTCTCTCTAGCTATATATCTGACCATAGACTGGCTTCACTGTGAGTGACAGCATTCTGCTCTTTCACAAGGAGCATATCAACACACAAAATAGTTTTGTTCAGTGCCAGAGACTACTGTGGCAATGTGTGCTTTTTGAGACAAAACAATCTATATTGGGTTTTTGCCAATGCTTGTTATAATGATAGTGGTGAAGACCTGGCAGTTCCCACAGCTATGAAGTTTTACAAAAACAATGTTAAAACAAGGCACGCATTGACAAAATTCAAAAGGCTGACCACCAGTGTCAGGCCTTTTGGCTTTACCAACAATTGTATATTTTCATGTCTCCCATATTCTTGTCGAACATGGTTGCACTGATTTTTTTCCATTAAGAATATTTTTTGTGATTACTAACATACTTCAACACATTTTAGTAGATGATGCTTCAAAGAAATGCTGCATAAAATTTCACAGTAGTTTAGCAAAAACCTTTTTTTCACGTTGCATATTTTGTTAACATTTAATTTGAAAGCAACGACTCGTCATCCTTGCTTTCAAGCTTCTGCAAATATTTGTCGGAATTTGACAGAGAGAATTCCTTGAGCATTATACTTAGTCTCATATTGTTAAACTTTGCAAACGTGTGTACACATTTTTATACTGAGACCACAGTCAGCAGTGCAATCCGAGCTCACGAACTGCTTACATTTCCTTAGAGTGCTCACCCTAATAATAAAGGCGTTGCATCAGTGAACCATAAATAAAACAGAGGTGTGTAATTTAACAAAATATCTACTTCTCCATCGGACAGGATGCTTCTTAAATCTACTTGTCATGTAAAAAAACTCTACTTGTCCCTTTGTTGCCATGTAGCGCAGTGACAAATTATGGCAGCAATCTCATTATGTAAGAGCTTTGATAAGAGCCTCTCTGATTATGCCAGGGCTAATACTAAAGTAGGGCTTTAATACTAGCAATTTCAAGCATTACTATAGCATTTCCTTTTTTTGCCACCTTTCCACAGATCTACATGCTGGGGCTGGAGGAAGCAGTTAGCAATAGTTACAGGACTGGAACGCCTTTGAGTCTGTGCAAATCTACTAACTTGCATGTCTTAAGGATTTTCACCAGCTCTTCTCTAATCTTTTCCCAACTGAGAAAATTTGGAAATTTACTCCTGACAAGGGCAGAAATCAAAGTTCTTCCAGGGTTGGAAAGAAGGTAGTTGGAGGAAAATGTTCAATAGAGATTTGCATTTTCGAATCTGTTCATGCATATTTGCTTGTGCTAAAATACATTTCACAGATATGTTCTAGGAGTACGATTCCATGGTCTACTGCTGTAAATTCTTGTGAATTCATGATAGCCTCTAATTCAAACACATATATCATGGGTGCAATTTTGTGACTTTCTTTAAGAATTGAGCCCCTAATTAGGTCTGGGGTTAACCAAGATATTTTGCTTTTATTAAAATTCCATTTCTCTCTCTCTCTCTCTCTCTCTCTCTCTCTCTCTCTCTCTCTTTTGACTGGCTTTACTGCAAGTGATAGCTTTATGCTCTTCAACTAGGAGAATATTGGCCCACAAAGCAGTTTTGTTCAGTGCCAGGAACTACTGTAGCAATGTGTTCTTTTTGAGACCAAAACCTTTTTTTTGTGTGCTTTTTGCCAATATTTGTTACAGTGGCGAGGGCTTGACAGCTCCCACAACAATAATGTGTTACAAAAGCCATGTCAAAACAAGACACGCATCCAGAAAAGTAAAAGACTGACCAATTCTGGGTCGTTGGTTTTGCCAGTGCCTGTTTATTTTCATGGTTCCCATGACCTTGTTGAAAATGGTTACCCTGACTTTCCATTATAAATATTTTTTGGAAATACTAGCATGCATCAACACATTTTACTAAATGATGCTTCAAAGTAATGGTACCGAAAAGTTCACAGTAATTTAGCCAAACATTTTTTTTCCTACTTGCCTTTTTTCCGGAACATTTTATTTTGAAAGCAAAGAATCATCATTCCTGCTTATAAGCTTTTGAAAACATTTGCATCTAATCTGAGAGCATTCTGGGAGCATTATATTGTTAAACTTTTCAAACGTGTGTACACTTTTTTTGATTTTTTTTTTTTTACTGGAACCATTGTCAGTAGTGCGACCTTATGTTTATTTACAGCGCTTACCCTAATAATAAAGGCTTTGCGGTAATGAGCCATAAATACAAGTTCGAACAGCATTAACATATGGACACAAATATTACTTAAACTCCAGACAGTGGCCTTCCCTGTTAACTGGCAGCCAAAGGGTTTGTGCTGCAGGGCATTGGGCCTACTTGTCTCAAGGACAAAATAAACATAAAAACTTGTTGTACTTGACTGAAAACAATATGTCCTCCAAGTCAGACTGTAGGAATTTCACAACCCCTAAACATCATTCGGATCCAAGGACCATAGCTGGGATTTCACGGCATCACGTCAGGCATGTTTTTGAGTTGAAAATGTATGCATTTTCAGAACTCATTAGCTAATGTTTGGCAAAAAATTGTTAATTTTCCAAAATACATTTAAAGCTGATATTGACAGATCAATCAAGCAGAGCTGTAGAGACTTATTACTAATAATATTGCCTTGATTCCAAGGCACTGCAGCTATGGCTGTTATGTATTACCAATGTAGAGTCATTCCACATAGTCATAAGGGTTGTTTTTTTACCTTGTTGCAAGCAACCCTGCCTGATGAACTAAGGTGAAGACTCCTTGCAAGTTTCCATATGGTGGCCACGAGTATAATCATGCTCTGATGTTGTCACTGTTACATCAGTAATAACATTAGTAGCTCAGGATCATTTTTCATTGAGCATAAGTGGGTCTTATTACAGGAAAGGTTGGGGATCCATGCTTTGGGGTATTCTGTTCTGAGCAGAACTTTGGATGGTATCTCTAACCACTTGCCTGTCAATATTGGTTCAGTCATTATAAAAAGGTTATAGCCCTGCTTGAATAAAGGACGTATTTAGTGGGACCCCTCCTATTTGCGGGTTCCGTTTCTCCGGTGCTGTTCTGAGGCTCATGCATTTTAATGGTACCCTGGGAGTATAACAAAGCATTGACCCATGTTGACGAAATGTTACTGTCATGTTGCGTTTATGCATGAGTTCTTTGCCCTATAAATTTGCAGCGGCCTGAGGGGCATATAACAATGATTCAGAAATTATTGTATTCCCAATTTAGAATGGAACGTCACAGGTATATGGTCCTATCATTATTTCACCTAAGAACCCCTGTGCGGTCATAGATATATTTGAAAGCAGCAATCTTGGGTCTCTTATCTTGATTTTGTAGCCACATGGATATACATTTTCAAGTGGCCAGGTGTCACTGAACCAAATGATTTCTCCTTTGGCTATGAGTATGGACTTTTACTTGTCCCTTGATACTATTCCTCACAATGTTAGCAGTTCTATTTGAGTCCCCTATAAATACTTTTAACACATGTTGTAAAGGAGAGATCACTATTCTTCCTTCATCTGTTTACACTACTGCTAACACCCTGGTGGCACTCCGTTTCTGCCTACCCCAGTGCATGAAACGGTTTACTTTCTACTGTTAAACTTAATGCAGACACTTGGACTTGGAACACCTAAGTAACTGTACTTCTGAGAAGTTGCATCAATACCTAGTGGACGTGAGGCCAGTCTCTCCCCAAGAGCTAAGGTGGAAGGCTGATCATTAGGTTAGAACTAGGGTGTCTTAGACAAGACATGAGAGGGGGTGACCACAAGAAAGAGTTAGGGAACTCCCAGAAGTTGGTCAGGGCCCAAAAGAGGAGCTGGTCCAATGCCAGCCCTTTTCCAAGGATTCTGGAAGTGCTGCCACTGAAGTGAGTGCAGGTTAAGCCATAGAGGAAAAAGAAGAGCAAGAAATGTAGGAGAGGTTGGCAACATTTAGTTAACGTTCCAGTAAGCCAAAGAGATTCTGCTTCAGTAAGGAAGAACTCCAAAGTTGGCACTGGTGAAACCCAGCCTGACCCACAAAAAGTCCTGCTTAGTCAGGCACCTGTTACGCTGGAGTTGGTGGCTCCTCAGCTAACAGAAAAGAGAGTGGAAGAAGGGTGTGTGCTACAGGATATAGTAACCCCAACTCTAAAACAGCAGACAGGCACCCTGAACACAAAGAAGCCAGTAACTTAGCCCCTTCCCCTGTCAGTAAAGAGCTAAAGGTGTGATTCTGGGCACTGGCAGCTGTCAGTGGCCTCTGCTGGGCATTGGCTTTTATGGCTGCACTATCATTGCTTTGATGGTCCAATCCCATGTCAAAAAGCAGACTAGACCCCCCACCCTGATGGTCATGGTGGGGGTTACTCCATTTGTGGGTAACCTCTTTGGGTAAGCTGGAGGTTGCCCTGGCTAGGATAGAGTTAGCAGAGGTGGACACCTGTCATCGCAAGGAAAGGGGAGAAGCAAACGAAAAACATTCTGTCCTAACACTCTTGAGGTGGGTCAGCTTCCCAAAGGAAATTACCTGTACGGTAAGATGTGAGGCAGAGTTGGCCCTGCAACCATGCAGCCTGCTCCCTTACTTCTTCTCTCCTGACAGACAAGGAAAACTATCCCATGTTTGGCAGTCTTCTGGCCACTTCGATTGATGTTGGGGGGATGGGGGCCTTGGGGGCAGGAGAGAGGTGGGACTTGTGTAGGGAGTTGGTTTCTGGCTGTAGTACCCCCCCCCCACTTTTTGCCTGGTTTTGTAGATGCAACTTCGACTGAAGTGCACTGGACTTCTGCTAACCAGGTCCCCAGTACCAGGGTTCCTTCCAAAAAGCAAGACACCTGGTCACTTGATTCTCAAGTGACCAGGCCTTTCAGCCCCTATAATCCCTTAGTAAATGGTACCCCTGATACCTAGAGCTTGGGTACTGAAGAGGGCCCCTCAGAGCTGCATCACAACTTGTGCCACTCTGAGACCCAGCACCAACCTTATGCAGGCATTGTGACAATGTGCTTCCAAATGTGAACATGACATGGCACGCAGCCTGTGTGCCATACCCCCTAAACACTACATGCAATATATGTAAGTCACCCCTCTAGCAAGCCTTAAAGCCCTAAGTCAGGGTGCATTATGTTATATGTGAGGGCATATCTGCATGAGCAGATAAGCCCCTGCTATGTCTTTGTTGATTCTCAGACATAGTAAGTGTACAGGGAAGCCATTTTAAATGCGTTTGCTGGACACTGAAACATCTCAGTATAATAAACCCTCACTGACTCCAGTGATGGATTTATAAAACAAAATGCACACAGAGGGCACCTTAGAGGTGCCCCCTGAAACACTATCACCTACTGGTGTGCTGACTGACTAGTCCTGACCAGTTCAGTCACCATAGACATGTTTCTGGCATCTCACGGTGAGATCCAGCACTCTTGAGGGCCTGAGACAAAAGCCTGCACTGGGCAGAGGTGTTACCTCCTCTCCCAGGCAGGATGGACATTCCAGGGCGAGGAGCTTCAAAGGTCTTGCCGCCTTTATAATGCCAGCCAGGTATCTCCAGATGACGAAGATGACCAACCCACCTGCCCTGACCCCACTTTTGGTGGCCGTACAGGTGGGAAAATTAGTTAACTTAGGAGGAGTGCCTACTTCATGCCAGTCCCATCCCTAGGGTGGAGGAGCTGAAGTGGGCACTATTTTTCAAATTCCTCCATCTTGTTTGAAAGTAATTAGGCCACTAGGGTTATGCCTACTTCCTAGTGGAAGTGGTCATAAAAAAGGGTGTAGTCACCCTAAAGGTGAGTAGCCCATTGGATACTACCTAGCACTCCGTGTAACGTCCCTAAATTCCGTATTTAGATGGCACCCCTGAGTCCTGACACCCTTAGAAGAGCTGGACAGCACATTGTCTCACCAGCAGAGAAGACTGCAGACACCAAGGGCCATATGTACGAACACTTTTTCCCATAGACACAGAATGGGTAAAAACCTTTTCTACATCTGGCCCCAACTGACTTAGCCCCAGGTCTACCGACCTGTCTGCAGACCTTGAAGATCCAGCACTAAAAGAGAACTGGTCCTGCAGCCCAGCGACCTCCAAAACCTTGGGAGAGCTGCCTTACTCTGATAAAGACCAAGATCTCCTGTGGACAGCGGACCTGTCCAAAAGAAACCAAATTTACAGCGAAAGAACTCTGCCTGAGGAACTGCGAAACCACCTCTGGGCCCACCTCTGAACCAGACGCCCACGGCCCGAGTCCAAGAGGCCTAACGGTCCTGTGAAGGTTCTCTAGTGCTTCTGAACAAGAGTGCACCCTGAGCTGACACCTGCTGGAATCCACAGCGACGCTTACAGCTTCAACTCAAAGACTCCTCTGAGACCTGCCTGTTAAGATTTTTCTGACACCTAAGGACACCCCTGCACCTGGTGCCTGTCGGCCTTGCGGAGCACGACCAATGGTGGTCCCCTCATCCCCCAGCATCTCCGCTTACCTGGGCAGCTGTGGGTTGTCTTCGCCCAGCCTCCTGGCCAGAGCCTGCAGCTCGTTTCTGAAACCGATCTTCTCCATTGGATAACATTGGGCACCCAACGCTTTGTTAGCACTCTGCACCTGGCCGCCTCTGTGGGTGAAAGTTTGGCGCTGCCTTTTGCCACCCCTCCCCCCTGTGCTCACCTCACGTCCAGGAGAACAGCTTCTGATATAGCTTTTACTCACCTGTGAGGAATGCATCTTTGTTTACCCCATTCTCCATTGGTCTCCATTTTGCACCCGACTCCAAATTTGACCTCTGCACCCGGCTGCCCCTATGCGGGTGTGGGTGCACTCTTGGTACTTATTTGAACCTTGCCTTGTTTTGAGCTAAAACCCCAAAGTCTGGATTTGTAAGTTGAGTACTTACCTGCAAAACAGCATTCTTGTCTTTCTCCTCTAGGTTAACATTGAAGATTCTGAAAATTGCACTGTCGATTTTTTTGAAACTGAAAAGTACTTTTAATTTAAAAACTGCTTACCCTATAACAAAGTTCTTTGGTTCAAAGAGTACATAAAAGCAAATGTTATTTTTCTAATTTTATCTCAGGTTTATTCTTTAAGTCTGTCTCATTTATTGTCTCTGTGAGTACAACAAATTCTTAACACGAGTCCTTGATAATCCCTACTGCTCTCTCACACTACCACAAATAGAGCATTAGACCTATCTATTTCTGCCTCTGCAAACCTTTGGGAATCCACTGGACTCTATGCACGGTGTACTTCATTTTAGTATACCATATAGAGACCTAGCTTCCTACACTAATACACTGAGAGATGTGGACTACTGCGACATGCACTCCCCACACATTTTCCTCTATCATTGAGTGCACATCTCCTGCAAATTCTTCTTTCTCTATCCCGCATGAGCCAGACACAATACAAGCCCTTGATAGCATCCTTGCTTCCACCTTCCCCAAGAAAGTAATCACACGCTTATATGCCACATTGACAGACAAGGCGCCTTGGCTGGAACCCACCACTTTAGAGAGGTGGCAGGCCGACGTACCTGATGAACTAACCTAATAGAAATGGAAATATTGCTGTTTGCTGACAGCCTTGCTCTCCCCGAACTATAGACTTATGACTTTTTGTTAAGTGTCTGTATCAAGTTTATCACCCTCCCTTGAGCCTCTTCTTGATGGGATTTCTGTATCTCAAGCTGAAAGTCTGGGAAATGTACGAACACAGAGTTTCTACATCTTGCCTGGAACTTTGCCGCTGTTGTGGACTAACGGAGTGAGGTGCTGGACTGTACTGCACAGATGATTCACCAGATAGAGATAAAGTTGTCCTTTGTCGCTCTCCTCCGATATGTAAAATATATTCTGGCAGGCATTCGCCACCTAACGATGATGATGATGATGATGATGATGCTGCTGTTGGCCAAGAGAAGGGTGGTTATGCAATGGGTTCACCACATCTGCCCTCTAAGGACAGACTGGGTGGCAGATGTACGGCAGTGCCAAGAAAAACTTGAAGACTACTGGGAAAAGATGCTGGCAAAGTCTTGCGCCAAGGACATATGAAGCCCCTTTAGCTTGTACATGGCATTACAACTGGCCCAGATGCATGATTGAAAGAGGGCTCCTGCCTGACTCAGGCAGTAAACAGGAAAAAGCTGCTACTATGAACTGAATCCTCGCCCTGTTGGCTCGGCAACAGCTGATTTTTGAAGGGATACACTAGAGTGCAAGGAAGGTCCATATTGATTGTCTAACACAATTATTGTTCAACTATCCATTGTGCATGTGAAATGCGATGACTGCTGCATAATTTACTCTTCTCTTTTTTTCTGTTACTTGTCAGCTGCACCAAGAAAATAATAATAATAATTGATAGCTTTGTGTTTAGAAGTAGCAGAATGAGGGTGGAGTTGCGATAGACATATAACTGCAATTACGTTGAAGTATTTTTCTCTATTCACGCTTTAAGTGAACAGTGCTGCTGCCATTTTATTTATCTTTATAGTGGTTACAATTCATATTGGGAGCACTAAATTAGAGTTTTGATTTTAAATTAAATATTTACAATGTATTCCTCATTTTGGAATACAATTCTTGAGCACGTTGTCCATTAATGAAAGAGGGTTTGGGGTTCCACTCAATGTTCCTTTCATGTCTCCTGGGATTGACCGTTACCTGAAACACATCACACACACATCGCTCAGTGGGATGTGGAGTGCTTGCAGCCCAACTGGTTTTCTATCTCAGGTTGGCACCTTGAATCCTTGGTGCAAGAAGAGCTAGAAAACTAACCTCGGCGACTCTAGAGCAATCTAGAAAAGATAGCAATCCACCATATGTGGGTGACATGACAGACATGGTGTGTGTCAAGCATTTGCTCAATGGTTATGTCCATTATCATTTGATTGGTGATAAAAATTTTTTTTAGCACAAGTATATCTTCTTGAATTACTTCAAGTTGACAAATGTTATAAAATACTATCACAATGACTGGATGATGTTGTAAGTGATGTCATCAATGTCATTTAGCATACCATGGGTGATGTAATATGTACATGACAGACAGTAAGTTTTAGGTACTAAACTACAACTGCCTTATTTCAGTGTTTTTTCCTCCTTTTAACACCTAACTATAACGTCATTTTAACCTTGGCCTTTTTCAGTGAATATGTACATATATGGTTTACGTGCAGGTGAGCAGAGAGTGATGTGCTGTTAATTACCTTTCTTGTGTGTGGGAAGAGGCCGTGATCCTTTAAATGTGAAGACTAGAGTTTGTAGATGCCTCTTCCTTCCTTCAACAATGGCAATGAATAGAAAATTGTGCACAGCGAATCTGCATATGTAGTGTGTGGCACGGTGTGCTTTTGTTATAAACAAAGGCGTAATACAATAATCAGAACACAAGGGTTAAATCCATGTACTGAGATAAAATCACAATAACTGGGTCTTGTAAACATGACCTCAGTTGGAACTAATAACTACAAAATTCACATATTTAGTACAACAGTGCAAAGATGTTATTACCATAGTAGATGGCAATTGACTAGAGAAAACCCAGATTAATGATACACAGATTTTGTCTGGAATCGTTTCACCGATGAAACCAGGTACCATTCATATAAACCACTTTCTTAAAATCGTGATTTTCACAAATCTCGGAATTCATAACCTTATGAGTCATATATTTTAATTGATATCTTTCAAGTCAATGGCTTTCTAACGATAGAATGCATGGACAATGCATAAACTACATTTACAGGAAAAATACATTTAAATGATAGTTATGGTTCAGCGAGCAGCTACAAATTGATTCTTAATTAGGCTAATAAAATAATTCATTTGCTACCTTACGTGACGAAAGTCAATTCTTCATGTAGGATCCAGATATCTTTGCTCTGTTTGCATTATTCCTTAGGCCAGTATATGTTGTTATCATTGTCCCTTCCAAGCGTTATTTGTGGTACAGACTGTCTGACTGTTTCTGTCTCTCTGCATGTGAGCCAAAAGGGGGGCAGGGTGTTTTCTTGTAAATAAATGTGTATCACTGAAAGTAATTTTTCACATTACAGGTATGCCAGACTGAGGAAGAAACAGTCTCTCATTCAGTTGATCTTTCAGAAGAAGCAGACAAGTCCCTTAGTTATGACTTAAATGCGTCTGCAGACGAGGAAGGATATGATGCTGACAGTGAAAGTAACCTTGACGACTGTGTAACTAAGGAGGGAGGCAAGTGTTAATTACTAATGTTATTTCTGAAGATCATTTCTCAAGTGTTTGCACATGTCTGCACTGTGTAATAAGGGCAGTGTAAAAAGTACATCAATGTGGAGGTGATTCAGGATTGGGGCAACATGTTTATTTCACCCATTATATCATTAGCCATAATTTAATTTCAGACAAAAGAACTTATGAAAGGTGAAGTGTGATACATCGGACACAGAAATCTGTGGTGATTCATTTTAAACACTTTAAAGAAATATAGGTTTTGTTCTTTCTCACAACTTTAATAGATTACGCGAGACCTAAATTCTGTCTAGATCCTACAGCTGACTGGATCGATCTTTAAATTCACATGCTTTTAATTGACATGTGACAACTGCTGTTCCTGGATTTAAATATTTTGTTAACTGTATTTTTTAGGATATCCAGCATCGGTATATTTTTTAGGATAGTCACTCAGAATACATTCAGAGACAAAACAGGACTTTTATCAGGCAAGAGTAGGAACAACATAAAGAAACAAACTCCCAACATTGTGCTAAGGTTTGTTGGTAGTTGCCGTTTGAGTTCTGATGGTGAATGCTTAGGATGCTATCCTTTGTTGGCTTTCTGACTTTGATAAGTCGGTTAAACATGAAAAGTAGGTTACACTGAATTATGGATAGGGATGTTGGAAGGGAAAACGAAATCTGGGTAAATTGCATGGTTGGGTTAAGAAACTGTAGAATGTCTTGCCTGAAGGCAGCACCTACGTTTAGTGGTTAGTGTTATTTTTGTTCTTCTTAAGGATAGCTCCATTAATAATCCTAATCATTGAATAGCCGCACCCAGGTGCAAGATCCTAGAGCACTTATTCAAAGAAAATATATAGATCGCTTATTTCTTTTTTAAGAAAGACTATAACTTCTTGTCTGAACAAAAACATTTTAGCAGCCTACAGGACAGGCTATTTTGGCCAATACCATTAATTTTACATTTAAAAAACATAAACTGTTAGCAGAAAATACAGGGTTTTCACCAGAGAATTAAGTGACGAAGAAAACATTTGTTTCATAAACCTTTTTTTTTTTTTTAAACGCAATTAAGTGAAGAAGTAAGTTCACTGTAGCCACAGAGGCTGTAGCCAGGCAAATGAAAATCTGTCATTGTGCTTTAAGGGCTTCCAGCCCTCCAGTATCCCATCATGCGCTCTCTATGGTAGTTGCTCAATTTCATTTTTCCATCTTTTGATGACAGGATCTTGGAGCACTCAGCTTGCTTTTTTGTCTTTTGGAAATCTTTTCACACCTTTTTTAAACATCTTCACTTAGCGTCTCGAAATTTTGAGTGTTTTCTTATTATTTTCCAACAGGAAATATTTTTCGCTCCTCGCAAAAATGCCAATTTCTTTTTGTAAAGTGCGCTGCTTATGGCTAGAAAAAGTCAAAAACAGATCTCCATAATTAGTGTATTCTTTACCTACTAGACATCCACATTGCCGACCATTGCAGACACTGCATGGATTTTGTTTTCCAGGTGCCTGCTGAAGGACCTGTGAAGATTTGCCTTCATGTTCAACATAAGCTAAAGCATGTAAAAAGTGCTGGTTGGAATGCTTGAATTAATCTCAGACACTTTTAATAACTCTGGCCACGTCCCTATCCATCATTATTTTACACACCATGCCACCTCAGTTTGGACCCAGCTATATGCATATTAGTCTTGATCCAGTGGGAACAATCCAGCCGGAACTGCCAAGCCAAGTCCTCTCTTAACCGTGACACAAGCAACTCAGGACCGGTTTCGCCTTTGTTATGGGCTCATCAGCTGGGTAAAGCTTGGTTCCAGTGACAGTGTGCATTGGACCCTCATCTGGGTCTCCTGACTAGCTAATTTTCCTGTCTGCCCATGTGCCAATGAGCCTGGGGCGGGGTATGGCTTAGTCCTCCTCCAGGGGGCAGCCTACTTACATATCAGAGCCGTTGTACCCATTGAGGTTCACCGCCTTGATGTGCCACTTCACTCGCCTTCTTGCCTGGAAGGGAGGTGACACCTCCCTCCCAGGCAGGCCTTTGTTTCTGACTTCTGGGAGTGTTCACACTTCCTTGCAGGTGGTCCCAATCAGCTGCGGGCCGGCAGCTGGTGCAACCAAGTGGGCAACCTCTAAGGTCGCCTCCTGGGTGCATTCTACATCTTCCTCGACACAAGATTCTTGTCTGGGGCTGAGAACACACATTGTTTGAATGTTAACACAACAAATTTTGGCTGCACCATAATGGAGCTGGCGACCTCTGGGTTGCCTGTGTACAGGCCTATGTTATCTTATGGACTGCCTATCACTTATAGTTGTATTTAAATGCAAAGGCTATAGGGACATATAATCTTGCACCTCTATGTCCACACCTTTAATATAATGCATCCTGCCTTTTGGGCTCAAGAGGACTTCAATAGGGGTGACTGACGTGTATTAAAAATAGTGCATTGACTTTTACACACATGGTGTGGGTGAAGTCGAATTCAAGCAGGTTACACTGCTCCTGCACTCTTCATTGACAAGCCAGTTGACAGTAGTTTACTTGGGTCAATAAGTGTGGCACAAACAGTGCACCTGGCCCTGGTGACCCCTTTACACCCATGGCCTGAGTACCACTAGTACCATATATGAGGGACTTATGAGGGGGGGTTATAGTCCTTGCCAGTTGGGGGTGCTAATTCACATATACCAATTTAGGCAGAGACAACTGGCAATGGGGCCTGGTTAGTGTACTTTCTGAGTCATAAACCAGCAGCTAGTAGTCCAAAAGGGACAATACGTGTGTGTGTGTGTGTGTGTGTGTGTGTGTGTGTGTGTATATATATGGTGGGGGGGGGGGTTGGGGCTCCTGCAAAAAGCCTGTTTTCCTACAATCATGGTCACTCCATTGATCTTGTCTTTGAAGCATACCTCCTCCACTAAGCACTCTTGTAGATGCAGATGTGCATCTGGATCTCACTCACCTTCCTCAGGATCGTGTTCCATATTTCTTACCAGAAGGTATCCACCAACTGTTAGACCTGACAGCCTTAGGGTGGTCTCCCCCCATCATCACTCCACCCCTTTTTTCCTGCCTCCCCCATTTTTCTGACCTCCTTTCTGCTGGCTTTAGGACTCTGTGCACTTTACCACTGCTAATCACTATTAAAGTATTTGTGCTCTCTCTCCTAAACATGGTAATGTGGCTTATCCCGATTTGGCGTATTTAATTTGCTTGTAAGTTCCTAGTAAAATACACTACATGTGCCCAGGGCCTGTAATTAAATGCTACTTGTGGGCCCGCATCACTGATTGTGCCACCCACTGAAGGAGTCATTTAACCATGTCTCAGGCCTGCTATTGCAGAGCCTGTGTGCTCAGTTTTAGTCTGCTGTCTTGACCTGGCAAAGTAACTCTTTTGCCAGGCCCAAACCTTCCATTTTTATACATATTTCACCTCCAAGGTAGGTCCTGAACAACCCAGAGGACAAGGCACAATGGGCCAGATGTATGAAAGGTTTTTGCACTTGCAAACGGTGCGAATCGCAAAAATCAGCAGTTTGCGAGTGCAAAAACGTGGTCTGCGATGCATGAAAGGCATTCGCAGACCAAATATAAGAAATCGCAAATTTTGCGATTTTTTGCCTTGCGACCTGGTTTTGCGAGTCGCATATTCCCAATTTCAGTAGGAAATTGCAAGGTGCAAAATGCGAATTGCAAATTCCCAGTCGCAAATAGATGCATCAAAAAATCGCAATTAGCGATCATTCGCAGAATGGCATTTTTCACATGCAAAATACCACTAAGTGAAAACAGGTGGTAACCAGGTGCAACTTATATAAAGAGGCCCAGAATGCCTCAGACTCTGTTCCACAATGGCTGCACTCTACGTCATGGCGAGGAGGATCCTGGCAGGTTTGAGGAGAGGGAGGAGGAGACAGAAGCGCATTTTCAGAATGCGCATTACACTTTTTGACCTGACAGAGGAGGAAATATTTGAGAGGTATAGGTTGAACTCAGCCACTCAGCTGAGCTACATCCCATACTGCAGCGCAGAACACTAAGGACCCATAGCATACCCACCCATGTGCAGGTATTATGCTCCTTACACCTACTCGCCTCAGGGAGCTATCAAGGGGTCATAGCAGCGGCTGGGGGGGGGGGGGTGTCACAGAGCACCCTCTCCAGAATTTTCAATGCATTCATCAACGCCATGCTAAGCAAACTCCAACAGTCCATCAGATTCCCCCACACCCCACAGAAAATACAGCAGACAAAAATTGAGTTTTATCAGATAGCACAGTTCCCCCACATCCTAGGTGCCATAGATGGCACACATGTGGCAATATGTCCACCATCTGTCACAGAGTATGTGTACCGCAACCGTAAACACCAACATTCCATGAATATACAGGTGATATGCAAATGCCTCCTACATCATAACTGATCTTGTGGCCAGGTACCCAGGGAGCACACATGATTCATACATCTTTTGCCACAGCGGGATTCACACAAGACTGCTAGTTGGGGAGTTTGGTGAAGGATATCTACTAGGCAATGTCACTCTTTACACTGGCACTTAGATAACAAACCCTTGTCAGATGGCTGAGGTACTCATCACACCTTCTGTCCCTTCAGGAGACAGTGCCTACGCAGTGCGCACCTACATGATGACGCCCTACCTCAGTCCCACAACACCGGCAGAACGGAGATATAATGCAGCACACAGGGCAACCCGCAACGTGGTGGAACGCACATTTGGCCTCCTGAAGAGTCGCTTCTGTTGCCTCCACAAGAGTGGAGGGGCACTGCAGTACAGTCCAGAAACCACATGTAGAATAGTGGCTACTTGTGCAATCTTGCACAATATAGCTACAACCAGGGGCATACCTATAGAAATTAGTGACACTGAATCAGATGAGGATGATGATCTCATACCACCTCTACAGCCAGCAGACAGGACCAGTGCAGCAGAGGGACGGCAAAGGCGTGCGGACATCACACACAACCATTTCAGATGTGAGTATCAATAACAAAAATCCACTGACAACTGTACCTGTAGTGATAGAAATTTATTACCTTACGTCAGGTAATTAATTGTGAAAAATGAAGTAAACAGGTGAATAAGAAAACCGAAAATAAACAAAAAAACTGAGTCCCACACTATTACATCATAGTGGGAACACCAGTGTCAATGCGGCAAGAGTCACTTCCTCCTCCCTCGCACCCCACTGGGGTGCCCAGTTGACTCACTGGCACCCTGAATGTCACCCTCAGTGGCAGTGCTGCGCCTGGCACTGCGCCGTCTGGTGTCTGAAGCAGGTACTTGCACACTACTGAGGCTCGAACTGTCCTCAGTGGACCACATCCCTGCTGGTGTGTGCAGCCTCCACTTGGGCCGCCACAGCACGACGGGCGATGAGTGCGGTGGAGTTAACCATCCTATTTGACCTGCAGTAGTTCGCAAACATGGTTCTGAAGCGGTGTTCATGTCTGCGTCGACTCACCCTTTTGTGGCGCAGCTCCTCACACAGGTCACGCACTGCACTGGTAAGCTCCCTAGAGTCCTGAGAGGTCTGCACCTGTCCCTCACGCAGCTGGGTGATATTGTTGTTCAGGGTGTCAATTCGCCGATGCAGGCCAATCATATGTCTGTTGTGGACTCTCAGGTTCCTGTCCAGACTCTAAATTCTCCTGTTTTGCAGGCGCTGTTGCTGCAACATAGCAGCCTCAAGTCCACCGAACAAGGATGTACCCTCTGCTGCCTCCTGCGGTTGCTGCTGGGACACTGGCACTTCTGCGATGTGCTGAATGACCCCTGTCCTCTGGTATCTGGCTGCGCCTATCGGGTGCAGATGGTGTGCTTGGCCCCTCCTGCTGCACATCGGAGTCACCACTGAGGTCTGGAAGTGGCAATGGCCTGGGGCGCACAGTGGAGACATTGACGGACCCACTGGTGTTGGTGTCAGAGGGCTGCTGTGTGTCCGTCTCCCCTACACACGGAATTTCTGTGGCTGCTGTGCCAGGCCCACCTGCAACAACAATATGCAGCATGTCAGTTCTGTATGTTACATTATCTGTCCAGAAATGGCAATAAAGCTATAGGTACTGCTCTACATGGTGTAGTGTGTGTTGTGTTACCTTGGGTGTCACTATGCCTGCTTACATTGTCATGCTACTGTCTGTACTAGTTTGTGGACCACAACTCCCATAATGCATTGTTGTGCTGCTACTAAGATGTGGAGTGGACTACTTCACACACTACTTCACATTACATGCTATTTCCTAAGGGGCTTTTATGCATGCACATATTGGGTTCACACGACAACATTGCACTTACCTTGGCTGGTACTCGGTTGAGCGGAGGTGTCTATATCTGTGACCCCTGTCACTGCTTCCGGTAGGAGTGTCGATTCCACCAGGTCCTCCAGTGGTGTGGCAGGTGGCTCGGTTGGTGGTCCTCCTCCTGTGCCCCTGGCCTCTGCAAGTCTTCTTGCCACCCTCTTCTTTGCCCGGGACCGCAGGTCATACCAGCGTTTCTTGATCTCCTCAATGGAGCGCTGTGCCACTCCAATAGCGCAGATTTTACCTTGGATCTCAAGCCATAGTCTTCTCCTCTCACTCTCAGGCACCTGGAGTGATGATTTGCCAAACAGGCGGTCATGGCTCCTCACCACCTCTTCTGTTAATACCTCCAGCTCCTGTTCACTGAACTTGAGTTTGCGCTTCCTCTCCTGCTTCTCCTGTGCTGTACTTTGGGGCTCCATTGTGGCTCAGGTGATGCTGCTCCTTCAGAGTGCTGCTCAGTGTGGCTGGGCTGCTCTCACTCAGGATGCTGGTTTGGGTGTGGCACCTGAAACTGCCTGGGATGACTCATTTCCTGCTGGTGATGTCATCAGGCTCCTCCAGGTGTGCATTCTCGAACTTTCTCGCATTTTGCGTTTTTTTTACCGAATCGCAAAAAAATCGCAAATTGCGAGAATGCAAATTGCGATTCGGTATATGGGCCTCGTAAAACACAAATAGCGATTTTTAAGAAATCGCTAATTCCGAATCGCAATTTTGTTACATGGCCAATTGCGACTCGGAAATATCGATTTCTTAAAAAACGCATTTTGCGATTCGCAGACCCCAGTTTTCATACATCTGGCCCAATGTATTTAAAAGGCGAAAAATTTAATTTTAAGTTTTACATGTCCTGGTAGAGAAACAAACCCCAAAGTCCTCTTTCAATACATCAAGGTCTTACTTTCCCATACAATTGTATTGGGATTGCCTTATTGCATTTTACACATGTAATTCACAATGTGGAAGAGATACGTTTTTTGAGTTTGGTGTCTCTGGAATCTCATTTGAAAATCACTGCTAATGATGAAGTCAGATTTTCAATGGTAATTCTGAGAATGCCACTTTTAGAAAGTTGGCGTATTCTTACTTTAACCATTTGGTTCCTGGTGTCTGTCTTTGGTCACTTGTCCAGGATGGGTGACAGCTGGGTCTTGGATATTCCCCTTAGAAAGCCACACACAGTGAGAACTTAGGTGTAACTTGATGGGCCATCTTGGCAGATGAGAGGAAAGAGCTGGCCAAAGCCTCACTTAGACCTTAATAGGCTGTGTCCTGTCCGTGCACAAAGGTTTGTATATCCCTTTGTAGTGAGCATGGAACCAGAGGAGGGAGGGCAGGACCACTGTGCACTTCAAAGGCCTGTCTTTGAAGACTTTTCCCATTTCAAAGGCCAGATTGGGTATAAATACTGGACCTGTGACACTGCCAACTCATTACAATTCTGGACCTGTGACTGCTCTGCCAGGAAGGGCTGCTGTGCTGCGTAAGGACTACCACTCTGCCTGACTGCTGCTTTGCTGGACCCCTGCCTTGCGGTGCTGCCCTGCTACCTGCTGTTCCCCTGCCTATGTGAGAAGGACTGGCCCTGCATCACTTGAACCCTGAGTGACTTTAAGGGCCAGCTGGCTGGTCTTCTGATCTGACGTCTTGGGGCATAAGAGTTCCAACTAACCTACTTCACCTGGACTCTGCCAGCTGTGAGTCTACCCTGCCAAGTGGTGCCACCCCAGTTCTGGAACCTTGGAAGTGGGTCTAAGGTACTTTCTCCAGCAGAACCAATGCATACACTGTCAGTCCGACACATAGGCGCCGTTGCATGGGTCAGAACCGTCACATTGCTCCTGTTGCGTGGATCGGAACCAGTGCATTTCCTCTGCTGCGAAGCTTGACTTTGAAGCATTGCTGCTGTCGCAACAAATGACTCGGCATATCACCTCCGTTCCTGCTGCATTTTGGAACTGATGCATGTCCTCTACTCTGTGGGTATAGGAACTGGCACATCACTCCTGTTGACGTGGATCGTAACTGGCGCAAAGCCTGTACTATGAGGCCTGACTGTGATGCATCGCCGCTGTTTAGAAAAAACCCTGGTGCATCACTTCGGGACCCGCCACATCACAGAAGCAACGCATCCCACTGCATGGAGATAATCAGCGCATCTCCTTCGTTACAGGGATCAGCACCGACGCATCACTTCCTCAGGATGATGACTCCTCCTGATTGTATCCTTGGCAAAGAAATATTGTGCCTCTGCTCCTTCATCCGCTGTCTCTCAATATAAGGAGAGTTAAGTGGTGGATTCAATAGGAATAAATGCGTGCGGCATGCCTACTACCTTGATGAAAAAATTCAGTGCCACAGCCGTCCCAGATGGCTACGGTAGATCCCTCTAGGAGTCGTTCCAACAGTTTACTAACAATGTGTCCAGGGAATAATGAAGATTTCATGGAAACAGTAAATGAAGCCATGATGGTGTTGAAGCAGGTCATTGGTGCAGCTGCAAATGCTTCGATAATTCCTGGCCCAAGGTGTGCTTCCTGGTTTGGATTTAGGAGTTTCAAGCTTGAAGCGCTTTAACTGATTCTCACCCCATTTTCAAGGTGCACATTATTTGACACACCTGTAGATAATGAGATGGTTTGAATAAATGCTGAAATGGAGATCAGATCCTTAAGGCAGTAGGGCTGGAAAAACATGAGCAACAAAGACACTCTTACTGGCTCTATGATCAGTGCTTATATAAGCAGACTTCAGATCCCCTCAGTGGCCTCAAGGCCACAGCGACATCAGAGGAGGAAGTCTTACCATCAACAAAGGCCTCAACTCCGAGGCAGCCGTAAGTGTGCAAGACACAGTCAGAAGCCAAACAATGACTTCTTAACCCCCCCTTCCCCAGCCACCCACATTCACACTTCTGGTACCCAGTCCAGTGGTGGGAAGCATTTCAGATTTCACAAAAGACTGGAGATGTATCACAAATGACAGATGTCAAATTCTTTCTGAATATTGTTCAAAGTAGCCATTGTCTCACATGTCCTCCATCAGTAGCACCAAGGAAGTCTTTCCCAAAACATCTGGAAAACTTGATGAGAGTTCCCACTTGCAGAAACAGTCTGTAGAGGGTGTTTCCTCTATGCAAAAAGGAATTTTCTTGTGGAAAGAAAGGCTCAGTCAGTCAGTCAGTCAAATTAACTTTATTCGGCAGTTGCCATAAAAGTACAAACCAAGACACATTTACCGATCTATAAATAATAAAAATAAAACTTAATACCATTGCTGAAAACACCACATGAGCATCCAATCTAAAACCCCTTAACATACATAGATAAATATACAAGACATAATTAAAAATCACAAAGTCAAAAAAGTACAAATATTGGCTTTAAAATGATATACTATACGTGCATAAATTTTTTAAAAAGGAGTAGGCCTTTTCCTAATACTTAAGGAAGCTGTGACAAAGTCTAATACATGATGACAAATTTGAATATCAGACAATCTCTGAAAATATAGTAGGGCTTCCTTAAAATGAATGGGTCTAAGAAGACGTAGCGTAGGTAAAATAAAAGCCCCTCTAGGAGTAGCGTATAAAGGGCAAAAAAGAAAAAAGTGCAAAGTGCTCTGAGTTGATTTGGAGTCACAGGGACAAAGTGGTAAATCCTTTTTCCAGAAACATGGTTCGGGGAAAGCTACCTTAAAATGAATTAGATTAAGTCTAAAAAGTGTTAAAAGGGAAATTGTTCTAAAACTCGAAAACCAAGTCAAATAGGGTTCAAGGCATGGAACGGTCACGATCCGAGAGTAGGAATCAAAGGATTTCAATTTCAGGGAATTATAAAATCTCAGCTCTGATATATGCTTGAAGTAAGTAGACTTCAAGACAGACCTAGAGTTTATAGTTAACAAATGAGGGTCATCAAACATGTATCTAAGGCCTAGGTTCTCAAAGGAGTTTTGCAAAAACATAAGCCAAGGAATCCTATTTGAATTTTCCAAATGTAGACAGTCAGAGATACAGTCTTGAACCAAACTTGCCGTAGGGTTTGACCAGCATCTGATCCAGAGTAATAGGGGGGCCAAAAAGACCCTATCCTCCAAAAAGCACTGACCAAGTTCTTCATGGCAGATGATATTTGCGGTGCATTTTGGAACCAGCAATAATCTGCGCAGGAATTTATTTTCAACACTCTGGAGAAACGGTATTTTATTATAGCCCCAGACGCCTGCCCCGTAAAGGACTGATGCAGTGCATTTGGAATTGTAAAGAATTTTCAACTGTGCAGGGGGCCTGTGACCTAATTTATTTGAAAAGTGAAAAATTGCTTTGTTGTTCCTTATCAACTGTTGAAGCTTAAAATTAATGTGTGTCTTCCAGGACAGAGAGGAACTCATGTACATGCCTAGATAACAAAATTCTTTGACCTTAGTAAGGGTGTGCCCTCCCATAGTAAATTGTTTAGACTTTGTATTGCGTGGGCCACAAGTCATAACAAAAGTCTTGGGGTAATTTACTTTCAGATCAAGGTTCAACATAAAATCATAAAATACATCCAGTAGTCCTTGTAAACCGTTTGCTGAACGAGCAATTAAAACTGCATCGTCTGCATATAATAAAACTGGAAGTTGTCTCTGGCCCATCCTCGGTATATCCTTTGCATGTTTTAACAGTGAATCATAGAGCCCATTAATGTAAATCAGAAAAAGAAAAGGGGCTAAGGTGCATCCCTGCCTTACACCCCTAGTTGACGGGATGGGGGAGGTTCTCTGCCCGTGTGAAAGAAAGGCTCAAAAATGAATTCAATCATGTTCATGATCTAAAACTTGCAAATAAACCGATATAGAGAGAGAAATTCAGGATGTTAACCCTTTATAATATCTAGCCATAGCTCCAGTGGCAGTACTGGCTATAATCCATCGCAAAAATGTTTGTTGTTTTTCTGCAGTGGGTTCATGGCAGTCCACATTCTGAAGATTTGTAGTGGAAAGCTGTGAGGGTTTGGGTGTACTAGATGATATGGCTTAGAGGCCTATCGTGCAGTACACACGCAGATACCATCTGGGGTCCAGTCAGGTACGTTTACTTAACCTTAAGCTTAACCCTAGGTAACTGTGGCTGCGAGCAGGAAGGCTTAGCGAAGGAACAATTTGTGAATCATTTAACAGCACTGAACAACAGAATAAGAAACTCAAACAACACAAAACAGACAAGACACCAATTTATAAAAATAGATTATATTTTTATGAAGTTTTGGAGACCTTAAGCATCAAAATCCACCAGAAAGTTCCAGAGATGCAGATTTTAAGAATAATAACTTTTATATCAACTGCAAAGAAGCATAGGCCAACAAAAAGTTTTGAAACATTTGAAAAGTTGGTAAAAGTTAATTTGGAAACTCTGGCCCGAGTTGGGTGACCAAGTCAGGACAGGGGTTGGGGCAGAATGAATACTTCAGCTAGTTACCTGCCCACCAGAGCATTTTTAAGACAGAATCCAAACTTTACAGTATGACTGCCATAGACAGACATAAATGGAGTGATCCTGATGCTGAGGTTTGCAGGCCAAAAGATGCTCAAAGAATGCCATTGGTTGTGGTGCAGTCGTCAGGGGTGCCTTTGTGGTGATTCCTCTGATCCACAGGTGAAGTGGCATGAACTTGGTCACACAGTCCAGGGTCACTCAGAGCCCTCTACATTGCAATAGCCAGCCAGCCTGTGCTGGACTGCTGATCAGTCTGCACTGCGGTTGGAGCAAAATCCATAGGTGGGGGCTAGTGTTCCTTGGGGACCACAAATCCAGTTCTGGATAGCACTCCTGGGGCTAGTACACACGGGTGAAGGTTTTGGCTATCTCAAATTTGCCCTTTTGGGTTCCCTGCGACTGGTAGCAGGAAAACATCTGTGGTGGCTACCTACTTGGCAATTTGGGCAGCTTCAGCTATTGTGTCCATGGAGCTGGTTCCAGGAGATCAGGCAACTGATTTTTGGAGTCATTGCTGTGTTGGATGTTGGGAATAAACTTTTCCCCAAGCAAGGAACTGTAGGCACTGTCCAGTCTTTGCTAGCCCAAAATGGAGCAGGTCCTGTACTTCCGAGCTTGCAGCCTCTCATTGGGCAGCTGAGGAGTTCTTCTTCGGCTCTCTCTCTGATCCCAGCATGATCTGAGGATCAGGGTGCCAGGGATAGCATATTTATCTCAAGAAAGTCCCTGAGAGGACCACGGGGTCACTAGCCAATGAGCTACTGGGTTCCTTCTTACCTAGTGATGAAGTTCCTGTGATGTGTGGCATCTGGCTAACCCTGAATGCCACATTTTTGCCCCTTTCAAGATAGCCTGACCCTTCCTCGCTTGCCAGGAGCTTGCTAGCCCACCCTACATGTGTGAGGGCTACATGCCCACTGTAAATCCAGTTTAGTGGAAAGTTTCCCCCTCTCTTTGGCCCTGTCTCCATGCTGTCTACAGGAACAAAAGGCATCCCGCTCGGTTGTTGGGCTAGGCAGCCCATCAAAGGTGCATTCTTCTTTGAAGCTTGCCTTTGGACTAAGCTTCCAAGTGGCTATCCTGACAGAGAAGGCAACACCTTGCTGCTGTGGCACTGTCTTTGTTCCTGTGTCTGGGAGTCATTCACCAGTTTTCCGAGGCGGTTAGAAAATTGTCTGTGTGTCTTTGAGAGGCCACTAGACTAGCAGAGCACAGAGTGGCAACTTTCTAAAACTTTCCTACCTTTAATAGTGACTTTCGATCTGGCCATCAGGTCATATTTAATTCCAGGATTAATTTGATACCTTACATGACGCAGTTTGGTAGTGCCATTCAAAGGTTAGCCAGATTGGGTTGCCATCTGGTAGCCCTGTGTTAACCAATGCGGCTACCAAGTTTACCCATAGCAAAACAACAATTTTGAAGTGTTGCTGTTAAGACATATCGGAACACATGCCTTATTTAACAAAATACAGGTCCCTGTCTTAGGACTCCATAGGCCTTCCTTTAGGGAGACATATATATTATGTTAAGGGGTAGGATGGCTTTGCCATTGGTTTGATTGGCAGAGTCGAACTGGCAGTGAAAACAATGTCCTTTCAATCTGCAGTGGCAGGCTGTGAGACATTTTGCATCTTGTCATATGAAGGGTGGCACAAAGAGCTCTGCAGACCTGAGTGGACACACTGTCTTAGATGCCCTTGGATACCATTTACTAGGGCTTATGAGTAAGTCAGGGCTTGCCAATTGGGTATATCGAGTTCGACATGTACTTTTTATGGCGGTAAACCACTGACACTGAGGTCTGGTTTGCAAGTCTCAGTGCAGACTCAGTTAACAAACCAGCAGCATCAGTCCGAAAATGTGGGTGTGAACATGCAAAAAGAGGCATTTCCTTCCAAAAGCAATCAAAATAAGGTACTTCCATTCAAACTTCTGTCAGTACCACTCAAGTTGGATGGTTATTGTTAGAAATGTGGTCTCTATTTGGTAGAGGGATGCACCCCGTTCAAGTAGCGACCACAATCCTAGTCAGGGTAAGTGAGTTATACTCCATAGAATAACTTGTGCTCACCCTCTGGTAGGTGGTAACAGTCAGGCTTAACTTGAGAGGCAGTGTTTAAAGTATTTGTGCAACATGTATATTACAGTAACACAGTGAAAAAAAGACTCCACACTGGTTTGAAAGAATAAAGAATATTTGTATGAGTAAAACAAGACCAAAAGGACAAAAATCCAATGAGAAGAATTCAAGATATGAAGTTTTAAAGATTTTGAAAGCAGTGCTTAGAAGTCTCTAGCAGTCAAAAGGTTACTTGAGGTCAAGAGGGACCGATGAAAATCCAAAATACAGGCATACCATGAGGGAGGGTAGGCCGGTTACAAAACCCACGCAGGGTCCACTGAAACAGTACCTTTGATGGAACAAATGTGTTGATACTTTCCATACAGTTAGGTCACTGCGTCGTCGTAGTCTGGCTCTGTTGAAGTCAATGCTATGCATTGGTGAGCCGCACAGAGCGTCGTCGATCCGTGCAGGCTGTGAATCTGCTGTCATCCAACAGCCGCCACGTTGCCGCCAAAGAGTGGTGAGTCTTTGTTGTACCAGAGACTGCAAGAGAACAGGGGGGCAAGCCAACAACCCCTTGGAGAATCTTTGGTTGAAGGATGTATAGACAGGTCCAGTCCTTCTCGCTGCAGTCAAGAAGTAGTAGGCAACAAGCCAGCACTGCAAGGGAAGTAGCAGAGTGGAAGTCCCTCCTACAACTCAGCAAGTAGTAGGCCAACACAACAATGCAGTTGCAATGCAGCACTCCTTATTTCTGGCAACACAGCACTCCTTCTTCCTGGCAGAGTGCCCTTGGTTCCAGTAGAGTTCTGATTTTCTGGGGCCCAATACTTATACCTAAATGTGCCTTTGAAGTAAGGGAGCCTTCAAAGAGGTCTTTGGAGCCTGGAAAAGAAGGGCAGGGACCTTGTGATCTTCAGTCACTCTACAGTGGGAGTATGCAGTCCTTTGTGTGAAGAGAGGGCATAGCTCTATTCAGTTGTGTCAGCTTCTCCCACCAATCTAGCCCAGGAAGACCCATCAGCCTGGTGGTGGGCCATCTGGATGCAAATGACACACCCAAGCTCCCTTTGAGCCTGACTGTTAGAGGGCATACACAAAGCCCAGCTGCCATTCAACTAAGGCATGTGTTCGGAGAAAGGCAGAGACACAGAATGGTTAAAGTAAGAACAAACCATCTTTCTAAACGTGGCATTCTCAGGCTTGCTATTTAATATCCGATTTCACCATGAGTTGTGATTTTAAATTGTGAATCCAGAGACACAAAACTCCAAATTTCTATCTGTTCCCAATTGGAAATTACACTTAAAGAATGTTTCAAGGTAACCCAAATGTTCACCTAATGAGAGAGCTAGGCCTTGCAGTATTGAAAAACAGTTTAAGCAGTTTTTCACTACCTGGGCATGTTACATTTAAATGTGCATGTCCAACTATTTAAATACACTGTACCCAGCCTTTAGGACTATCTAAGACCTCACTTAGGGGTGTCTTACAAGTAATAAACAGGAAGGTTTGGGCCTGGCAAGTAGTTACACTTGCTAGGACAAAAGGGCAGTGTAAATCTGCACACACAGGCTCCAGTGGCAGTCCTGAGACATGTTTGGGGGGCTACTGTTGTGGGTTTGCTCAATAAGTTCTGCAGGCCCACTAGTAGCATTTGATTTGCAGGCCCTGGTCACATGCAGTGCTCTTTACTAGGGTCTTAAAAGTAAATTAAATCTGCCAATTGTTGATAAGCCAATGTAACCATGTTTGAAGTACGGAACACATGCACTTAAGCACTCTTCAGCAGTGGTAAAGTCCCCTGAATCCCAAAAGCCAGCACAAATAAAGTCAGAAAACAGGAGGCCAGGGAGCAAAAAATCAGGGGAAACCATGACAGGGATGCCAGGTCTAACAGTTGTCATTGCAGCCCATCTCAGGAAATAGAAGATCTTCATCTAGCCAAATGTAGACGACTGGCTGATCAAGGCCCCAACGTTGCATTATGCTCAACCACACTTCCACCAAACAGTCTCTCCTTTCTGGGTGTGCATGTCAGTCAAGAAAAATCAGTGTCAATCCCAGTACAATCCTTGCATTATCTTTAAGCAGTTCTGGTACCTTAAAGGCAAAAGAGTATTCTTCAGGTTAGGCACTATTATCTACTCTTCTGAAGTGTCACAGTCTTCTAAAAGCAATCCTTCTGACAGCAAAAAATATTTTATCACTCATGGACTCTATGGCTTAATGCATTTTTCTGATACAGAAGGTCCTCCTCCGTATGAGGCAATTACAGGCCATGACTGGAATTCCAGTGGTGCCAATTCTCAGGTGAATGGGAAGACAAACACTCTATCTCCCCAAACAGCTCAATCCCTCATTTGCTGGGGCCATCCACTGAATCTATGTGGGATGAACTTCAGACAGGTGTGACCGGTGTGTTCATTTGGATTACCTGCAAATTTAAGGTATTTGCCCTCCAAACAAAATATATCATGTCCGTCTGCATGAGCTGGGAGTAAAATATCTAGCCCTGCTAGCTTTCCTCCTGGCTTTAATACGCACTCCCTTCTTGTCTAGACCGACTACATAACAACGATACACTACATAAACAATCAGGGATTCAGAGCTTCAGCTCATTTCTCCATACTTTTTCAGTGATACCAGTGGGCATCATCAAACTAACTTATTAAGGGCCAGAATGGTTCTTATAGACTAGAATACTCCCTGTCTTAGTAGTACATTGCCTTTCTTCACCTGTCAGGGCAGCCACTTGGGAAGCTGCAGTGCATGCCATCTCTCTTTCACAATCTGGGGGAGGGCAAATTCTTCTTCTCAACCTACTTTCCTTGAATTCGGCAGTTGGCTCCTGAACTGATACCACGTGGAACCTTAAGCATGCTAGAGGGGTTCATGGACATTATAAAAATAAAAAAAATAAACGCCAAGCCAGCATCCACAAAAGCTCCGTACTCTCAAGAGAAAGAGTCTTGACCTGCCGAAGGAGCACTGTTACTGCACTATCTTCATGTAGCCAGGTCAGCTTTTAGTTCTTTTCACTGGAGCATCCATTTTGCAGCTACTACTGCCCACCAAGAATGCCATTCACAAACCTCTCTTTTCAAGATCCCAGTGGTTAGGATTAAAAAGTCTTTCTACCAATAAGAAGACCTATTCCACCTTGGAAAATCAATATTGTTCTCTCAAGATTCATAGGTTCCACATGCAAACCTGTTCATAAGACTTCCCTTCAGCATTATTTTTGGAAAGCTGCTTTCTTCATAGCAATAACAGATTCACAAAAGGCTAGCAAGATTCCGGCAGTGTGCTCCCATGACCCATACACTGCTCCATAAGGACCAAATGGTCATACAGACCCATCCAAAGTTATCTCTGTAAGGTGATTTCCAATTTCTTATAAATCAAACTATTACCTTAGAGACTTACTTTTCGAATCCTACTTACTGTTTAAAGAGGTCTCTCCATCATTTAGATGTCAGGAGTGCACTTACATTTTATCTAGCTAAAACAAATCATATAAGGAAATCTAAACTATTATTTGCTAAACTCTGGTCACTTACAGCATCGAGGTCTTCATACTTTGATTCAGATTCCAAAGCAATTCCCAGATAGTGCAGGACTCCTTGATAAATCTATTGCGTGTAGCTATAATTTTTTTCATTGTTCCCATTCCACTGCTTTTATTAGAAATGAACTTGCTATTCTGTTCAGGGCAGGCCTCCTTGGGAAATCGTTTGTGTGCAGTTATCATTTTTCCCATTCCACTACTTTTATTAGAGATGGACTTGCTATTCTGTTCAGTGCTTTTGGTTATCAGTGGAGATCAGATGGTATCTGCCCGTTATTTGCCTGTCGGAATGGAGTTGAACCAGCTTAGTACTGCTCCTCTGAGACCCATTCTAAGCTCTAGGATCTTGAGAAGGACATCATAGTCTACTGTGTCAGAGGCAACTGATAGGCCTAACAGGGCCAGAAGACTGCTCTTTCATTGAAGATGCCGTACAAGCCATCTAGTATTTTCACTGTGACAGTTTTGGTGCTGTTGCTGTAGCCTTCCCTGAAGCCAGAATAGATATTGGCAAGTAAGTCATAATTTGTATATGGATTGTATATTTCAAAGTAAGGAAGGAATGGGTGCTTATCTGAAATCCTTGTTCTCCTTCACTGGGTTTGGGATCTCCATTCAAATCATAAGCCTCCCTAGTGGAAGCAATAAAGAAAATTAATGTACCTTTGTATCTGTATTTTTTCAGTGTTTTGTTTATTGAAAAAAACTGTAAAGCTGCCACTCAGAGGTCACTTTGGGATACTGTAACGCTGATAGCTCTTATAGCAATTATGCCTGTTTTTCACTTTGTACGGTTGCTGCCGTAGGGCTGCATTTTCCTAGCATTTTCCCGTCATTTTCTTAAAATTAGGATAGGGAAGAGTTTTTTTTCCCCTTTATCTCTGAATTTTCTGGTGACAACTGGGTGTTTGTAAATAAATGGAATTGTCCGATACACATTGTTTTATAGGCTGGTAAATTGTTTTCTTATAAACAAATGTTTTGGCCTTTCTAGAGGAGGTTATTGGGTGGGGGGGAGACACACACACACACACTCTCACTCACTCTCTCTCTCTCTCTCTCTCTCTCTCTCTCTCACTCTCTCACTCTCCCCCCCCCCCCCCCCACATGCTGTGCATACTTCTGCCATCTAGTTTTAGGCCCGGATGTGTGCAAGTTTTCCTGCAATCCTTGCAATGCGCATAGTCATTGGCTCCATTGTTAGATTGTTTTCTTTGTGCTGCCTGGTCTGGTTCAGATATGGGCTCCTGTGCTTCATTGCAATGTTCTTTTCAGCCTTCGCAACTCCTCTTCCTCAGTCGGTATTGTGTTTGATCGCTAACCCTTTCTTCAGTATTGGGTCGACACCTGAAGTTTCATCTGGGATGGATCTCTGGTAGACATCAGGTTTCACCCATTGGGGCCTCTTTTCCTTCCATTGTGTCCGCTCTCACCATGCCGCAGTTGTGATGAAATGATAGCCTTTTCAATATTGCAGTCAGTCTTGTGCGAAATACCGCTGGGCCAACCTCCACCATGTTTATAATCTTTGCTTCTCACTGAAGCACGACGAGGCCTCTTGTGATGCCTGACTGCCCTTCTGGTTGAAAAAGACTCCTTGAGATCACCCGGACCGTCGACTCAAGATGTCGTGCAGAGGTGAAGACAACACCCCAGACCTCTCCAGTGGCCAAGTCCTTGAGGGGGAGCATCATCCCTATCCATTGGCTGCTGATGAAGAGGCTTTCTCGCCTGAAGAGAGTTACGACTCTGATCTTGAGGTCAGAGGCCTCCCACTGATCCAAGAGGTTATGAATCCAGCTCCTGCTCCCCTTGACACCGCTCCAAGCTTCCATACCACAAGGGACACTCAGCCACTCTCGACCCACATAGACAGGCTTCTGGACTGCCACCTATTCTGGCCATTGTCGGTACTGACCCTTGTCTTTGGAACAGCAGTTGGATCCATAACTGTCTGTGGCAAAACCCTGGTTGGCACCAAACTATTTGGTGCTGACATAAAGATCCACTGTCAAGCCCATAGAACCAGTCCTCCAGAAACTGTAGGATGAACTTGAGACTCGCCAGATTGTCATCCCTCCTCCCCCCCAGAAAGGCCAAGTTGTCACATAGCCTCAAGCACCATGCATTGACCCCTCAAAGAAACAGCTCAGCTTTGTGGAAGCTCCGGAGCCCCCACCACCACCCAAGCAGTAAAAGCACGGCAAAGCCACCAGTCCTCCTCCTGAGTCTGTCTTGCATCCTCCCTCTACCATACCATTCAGGCCTCCAGCATTACCATCCCCACCTTCTTCTCTTTTTGACCCACATTAATACACGCCACAGGGGCCACCACATTCTGTCCTTGGTGAACTTATGATGTGAATCCACCAGGGCATACGGAACTTGACCTTTATCGTGCTCGTCCCTCCCCTCCAGAAGACACCACCTCCTACTACAAGGTCTTGGGTAAGGCTGCAACACATCATGGAGTGGAAATGCACGAGGAGCCTTCTGAAGAGGATTTCCTCGTCAAAACGTTTTCCCCTGCCCAATCTTACACTGAGTACTTGCCCATGCTGAAAGGAATGCTCACTCCTGATCATGATATTTTCAAAGAGCGGGTTAAGGTTTGAGTTATCGCACCCACAAGTTAAATTAATACAAGGCTTTCCCTTCAGACCGCATTTACTTTAGGGGCCAACGCTCGCCCGATTCCCTGGTGGTACACATCACCTATAAATGGGCAAAGGCAAAAGGCACTGAAGATGCCCCTCCTCCGGACAAAGAAAGTAGATGCATTGATGCTGCTGGCAAACATATTGCAGCACAGTCTGCCAGTTATCAACATATCGTCAACTCTATTGGCCCAGTTTCCAGGTACGACTGTTCCCACTCAGACAAGATGGAGGCATGCTGATTTTCAACACTACCATGAGGTGTGCCTTAGATACTGTTGACATGGCTGCTTTTGGCATCAACTCCAGCGTACCTCTTTGCAGACGCGCCTGACTCCATGTCTCAGAGTTCAAGCTCAGTGTTAAACAGGAACTCCTCAACCTACCTTTTAATGAGGAACTTCTCTTCGGGCTTCGGTTGATGAGATTTTGGAGAAAATTGAAAAAAGAAATGCAGACGGCAAAACCCGTTAGTGCACTCCAAACGCCCACCCCTCATGGGTCCTTTTGCTGCTCAACTTACGATGGGGACTCCAAGACCACCTCCCCTGAAGCCTCCAAGTCCTTCTAACATCAGCCAGCCTAACAAACCTCCACAAGGCGCTACTTCAGGGGTGCCTCCTTTGGGAATAGCGCCAAAGTTAGAGGCGAAGGTAGCTACCTCTAAGGAGCGGCCCTAGCCAAGCTATGACTTGCCACTCACAACCCACACAACACCTGTTGTGGTGCGACTTCAGATGTTATTCCCAACCTCGTAACAGGCCACCTCAGACCAGTAGATGCCAGACATCCTCCAACGCAGATATTGCCTGGAGCTCATTTCCATACCACCCAACCTACCACCCGGGAGACGTCCTTTTCCCAGAACATCAATAGCTACCTTGGGGAGGTTCATGCACTCCTTCTCAAAGGGCTATAGAAGCTGTGCCAGCAACATCTAGAGGGCCGGTGGGGGGGTATACTGCCTCTACTTCCTCATTCCCAAGGAAAACCGGTCCATTCTGGCCCTCAAGTCCCTGAATGAGTATATCTGACAGAACATTTCCACATGGTCACTCTTCAGAATGTTATTCCACTGCGACAATAAGGCAATTTCATGGCTGCACTCAACCTCAAAGACTCCTGCTTCCACATCCGGATTCATCCAGCGCATTGGTGCTACCTCTGGATAGTGGTAAGTGGCAAACCACTACCATTTAAAAATGCTACACTTCAGGGTCACTTCTGCACCTCAATTTAGGGAATGCCTTGCATTAGTAGCCATGTACCTGCAAAGACAGGGCATCCAAGTATTTCCATACCTGTACGGTTGGCTGACAGAGTGCAACATAACAGGAGTGTTTTGTATACACTCAAGCCAATATAAATCTGCTTCATGAACTGGGCTTTATCATCAACGTGTTAAGTCACATCTCCCTCGCCTTCAAATCCACCCCCATCTGGGAGCCATCCTCATTGCAGAGGTAGGCAACACATATTCCAGTCAAGCAAGAGTCCAGTCCTTTCATTGCATTGCTCCCTCTTTTTCACCCAGATCAACAGGTCACAGTCCTGACAGTCCTGCACCTCCTCTGTGTGATGGCTTCCTGCACTGACATAGTTCACCACTCAGAGTTACACAAGCACCCACTGCAGAAATTCTTAATGCATCAGTGGTCTCAGGTGGAGAGTCATTGGGAAGATCTAGTGTTGATCAACTGCCACACTCCTTGCTCTCTGCAATGGTGGAACACCACAGTTTTTTGCAGGGATGGTCGTTTTTCAACCAGATTCCACAGATTACGATTATAATAAATACATCTCTCACTGGGTGGGCAGCACATCTGCAAAACTTGACTGTCCAGGATTAATGGGATCCCAATCACAGGGGCCTCAACATCAATTACCTGAAACTGTTAGCTATCCATCTAGCACGCAAGGTCTTCCTTCCCCAATTAGTAGGCAAGGTAGTCCTCATCCGGGCGGACAACAGGAGAGCCATTTATTACATACACAAGCAGTGAGGCACTCTCTGTCCCGAGTTTTCTCTGCTACCTCGGTCCACCTGGCAATGGGATTTCCACCTGCTGGTGAAGTACCTCCTGTGGGTGGACAACAATTTTGGCGATTTTGTTCCTCAGCAGAATGCGTCAAACAGGGTTGGCTTTTTTTACTGACCTCAGCACGGGCGCTGTGTTAGAACAGTAACTTTCGATTTTAAAACACCTGCTGCAGATTTCCTTGTGCTCCAGCTTTCAGACAGCAATAAAAATGTTCCTGCTAGATAGAGAAATCAGAGTTTTGTCTAGTGTCAGTTTTGACTTTCCATAGTAGCACAGGGGGTTAATATGTCTGCTGCAAAGAACAGATCTGTATTCTATGTAGACAACTGAGTGGATTAGTAAAGCCAGCCTTTACCTGTGCTTCAAAACAAATGAAATGTTTGTGAGGGAGGGGCTATGGGGAGATGAGAGATTTTGCCAGGTAGTAGTGAGGGAATCAAAGGAGGTGGTCTTGGGGGAGTGCCAAAAAAGATTGTCGCACTGGTTGCCACCAGTACTAAAGCGAACTCAAGTGGTAACAAGTCCACAAGTTGGAACTCCACCCAAGAGTCCTCCTTCACTACTTCCAGCGCTGAGTGATTACATATGTGGACTTCTTTGCCACTGCAGAAAACAGATTGCCCAAACTTTGCCTCCAGATTTGCCACCCACAGTCCATGGTTAGTGCACTGTAGATGAACTGGTCAGGGATATTTGCCTACGCTTTTCCACCTCTCTCCTTACTTCCGTTAATGGTTCGGAGGTGGCAGCAAACAACCCTCACGTTTATCCTGATGGCTCCCACATGGGCCAGACAACCCTGATTCACCATTCTCATCTAGCTTCTGTTGCTTCCGCACAAGAGGCTCCCCAGCAGGCCTGACCTTCTCACAAAGAACCATGGAAAATTATGCACCTCAATCCCAGGAGTCTTAGCCTTGCAATTTGGCTCCTCAAGGCATGAATATTCTTAAAGAAGCATGCACACCCATTACTCATGCTTATTGTGCTGCCAAATGGAAAATGTTTGCCTGGAATTGCCCTTCAAACACATTAGCAGCCAGCTTTCAGAACATTGTTTGTTACCTTCTACACCTCCAAACCTCAGTTCACCTACACGTAGCCGTTGTGGCTGCTGACCTGCAAAATCGGCAACACATGCCTTGAACAGAAAATATTACTTACCATGTAAGCATCTGTTCATAGCATGGACTGCTGTAGATTCATATGTCCCCACCCTCCTCCCTGGATGTCTCTAGCTATTGCAGTTATCATTCCTTCTTCTTTTGCATGGGCAACTTTCTCTTTCGCTCTCTCCTGAATTGCCTTGCCCCAGCTCCGTCCTCACTAACTGTATGGAAGCAAACTAACAATGGAGCTGATGAACATGCACCTTACAAGCAGAAGCACCTTACAAGCAGGAAGTAGAGTCATAATAACTTGTGAACTGAGAAGAATTCTTTGAAGAAAAACAACTTGGACTCATCTGGCCCGAACACTAGACGTTAGGAGTATGCACAGTATAATAATCTACATCACGACATGCCTTGAACAGATAATTCACATTACATGTGAGGTCTAAAGGAACACCCTTCCTCAAACACTTTCCTTCCGAGAGAATAAACAAGCCCACCATCCTGTAGTCTGACAGATAGATAAATTATTGTGCGATTATTCAAAATCATTACAATAAAACCATAAATGGATGTTTTTTGTTTGTCACTGATATTACAGTGCTTGCAAAGGCCTAAGCGGCCTAGAACCTGGGCAAATTGGAGATCGCTAACATTTGAAAAATTGTAACTACATGATGATAAAAAAGTGTCCCTTTAAAAAGTGCATACATTTAGGAAACGGATATTAAAATACACAAATAATCTAAAATGCAATTGTTGCCCCTAAACGGGGTGCAAGACTGGCCACATGGATATATGCAGCACTTCTAAGGTGGCAAAAACATTTAATTTAAGCAGGTATCCACAATTACGTGTTTTGACCCTGTCAGGGTCTTGATCGCATTATACATAAAACAGTCAGTTGCATCTGCTTTTTAAAACCTACACATGACAAAAGGAATTCTGGTCAATGTAGTTACTATATGGAAGTGATGTTAAACTTTTGTACTTCGAAATAATTTGACCAGTGATTTGCGCATATTATTCATTATGAAATCTATTCAGGACATTGAAGTTAACCAATGAAAGTCTTCCTGGTCTTCTTTAAGAACTATATTATTAAGTACTAAGATCACCACTACGGTTTTACATGAGTAAGATAACAGTCCTTTCTCACTGTTTATGTATTTTTCACATTTTAAAAGCAGAAGCAATTGACTTTGTTTTATGTACCATGTGATAAAGACCCTGACTGGGTCACAACAAGTAATGGCGAATTTCTGATGAAATTAAATGTTTTTGCCAGCGTATCAGATGGTGGGCTCGTTTATTTTTTTTGTCTTTGAATAGATTTTGCAGTGAGGTCCAGCAACACAAGCCCTGGCCGCGACGAAAGGTGTTCCTTTAGACATCACATGTAATGTGAAGCGTTAGGTATGAGAGTGCCCGCCGACTGCATCTCTGTCTGAAAGGATTACATGTATTCAAAGTTACTGGAGACAGGTTACAGCGTCCAGGATTTATTGGATTTCGGAGGATGGTATGCAGCCAGGGTTTGCAGGGGAAGAAAACCCCAGCACGTTGCCGAGTTTGTTGACTGAAGTGTGAAATGCTCAGCAGAAGTCTGTTTGACGAAGACAATGTTGCGGACATTTCTTATAGGTTGCAAAGAACACGGGTATCTCCAAACCTGAAATGAAAATTATTTCTAGAGGCTGGGCAGCGATTCTCTGCTTTAAACAAATCTGATGAGATATTTAAGATCGAGTGAAATGATAATATTGTGAGTGATGGACCTACACATGACAGAAGCAACTCTGGTCATTGTAGTTAATGTATGGAAGTGGTGTTGAAAACTTTTGTACTTGGAAGTAATTTGACCAGTGGTTTGTGCATATTCTTCATTACTATTCCGGCCACTGATGTCAAGCATTGAACGTCTTCCTGTTCTTCTTTAAGAACTATATTATTAAGTATTATGATAATCGCTTGGTTTTACATGAGTAAGGTAATGAAGTCCTTTCTCTAGTTTTATGTATTTTTTCACGTTTTAAAAGCAGAAGCAACACACTTTGTTTATTGTGCCATGTGATCAAGACCCTGACAGGGTCAAAACGCATAATGGTGGAAGCCTGCTGAAATTAAATGTTGAAGGCAAACCTATGTCTGACCATGGTGATTGAGCAATACCCCCTTCTGAGAAGGGGCAAAATATATTTCTGCCTCCACCCCCCTGGGAGGGCAGATGGGTTTATCACAATTGGCGAGAGTGTCAAATCACCATGCCACAAGTCAACACAACCCACCAGCACCCACCCTCCCCAGACAGAGCAGAAACAAAGTATCAGAGGCTAAGTGGAGGATAATGTTCTCGAAACAGTCCAACCGTACATGACTAACAACCTAGACAAGGACATCACCATCTTCAATGAATGGATCAAGAACTGTGCAGACTCACTTGCACCCATCAAAAACAACAAAGAAGAGCAAACAAATAATTCTGCTGGTACACAGACGACCTCCAGAATCTAAACGCTGCTGCAAACAGCTAAAAAGAAAATGGTGATCCAGCCGCAATGCAGACATAAGAACCACCTACAAGGCTGCACTCAGGCACTACCTCCTATTCCTGAGATAAGCCAAAAGAATGAAATTAATCAAACCTAGAGGTGAGCTCCAACATCTGCAAGGAGATCTTTTCAATGGTATAAGATTTTACCACCCCGAGGTCGCAGCCAACACTGTCACAGGAGCTCTGTGACAAAGGTCTTCCACAGCAAAATAGAAAAAATGAATAGCAACTTCGAACAACAGTCTGACCCCAAAGACCTCATCGCCAACCTGACCACCACCAACCAAGACAAACACCTGACCGTATTGAAAACACTTACCGAAGAAGACACCACAGCAATCATGGAAATGTTTCCCTCAGAGACCCCTACCGACCTATGCCCCCACCACATCCACAACAAAGGAGGGCCACTGATCAGCAACATCCTCACCCACATAAATGCCTCCATCAAAACCTACCTTCCCAGAAGACTAGGAAAAATTCTTCAGTCAACGCTCCCCTCAAAAAACCTTTGGTCATCCCCTGCGGACTGAGCAACTTCCATCTCATCTTACTGCTTCCTTTCACGGCCAAAGTGACAGAAAAGGTCCTCAACAAACAACACACCAACCACCGCGAGATCCAGGACATACTTGACCAACCTCGGGTCATGCTTGTGGAGCAACCACAGCACCAAAACAGCACACATTGCTGCCACTGAAACATCTGCACAATATTGGACCATGGAGAAACCGCAGCCCTCATCGTACTAGACCTCTCTGGTGCCTTTGGTACATACTCCCACCACACCCTCGTCAGAAGATTGCACAACAAAGGCATCCAAGGACTGGCCCTAAACTGGGTTTGCTCCTTCCTCACAGGAAGAACACAGCGAGTCAGTCTACCACCCTGCACACTGGAACCCATGAATCCTATCTTCTGAGTCTCCCAGAATTCTTTGCTCAGCCCAACGCTGTTCAACATCTACATGACACTGCATGCCAACATCGTCAAATCACATGGCATCTTGATCATATTCTATGCTGATGACACCCAACTCATCCTATCTCTTACTGTCAGGTCCACCAGAACCAACTTCTCTGACTGCATAATCGGCATAGCAGACTGGGTGAGAGCCTTCTGCCTGAAATTCAACTCTAACAAGATGGAAGTGTTGCTCTTCAGGAAGAAGAATTCTTCTTGGGACTCGACCCAGTAGCATCAGAGCTTAGACCAACACCCATACCAACCAACCACGCAAAAAAACTAGGAATCATTCTTGACGACAAGCTCAACATGACAGTGCTGGTCAACACAGTCAGCTCCTCCTGCTTCCATATATTGCACATGCTGTGCAGAATTTTCAAGTGGCTACCCCGGAACACCAGATACGTCGCCGCCCAAGCCTTCTTCACAAGCAGATTAGACTACGATAATGCACTGCATGCCATGATCTCCAAATATTTCTTCTACTGACACCAGATCATCCTGAATGTTGCAGCAAGATTAATCCTTGACGTCCTAAGATGCGCTCACATCACACCTTAGCTGAGAGCTACATTAGCCCCCTATATATAAACGCTACTAATTCAAACTCCTCATGCATGCATACAAGGCCCTGCACAACATCGGACCAACATACTTTAACAATTGTCTTTGTTTCCACCAACCCACCAGACACCTTCACTCAGCCTTACTCTCACTCACGTGCAACCCTCATCCACAGAAGCAGAATGGGTGGGCTAGCATTCTCCTACATAGCACCCAAGACCTAAAATGGCCTCCCATATCCTCACTTCTTGAATTCCCCGAGAAGCTGAAGACATGGCTCTTTGACTAATGCCTCACCTTTAGTCCTACGCTTACACACCCGCTACAAAGCCTGGCTACCCTATTAAGTGAATAGCCGTACTGTACAAATCAACTTAACATAACATAACTGAGCACAAGAAATGGAAAATTCAGGCCACCAACAAGATCGAGGAGGAACAATCTTAGGTATCTGGTGTTGCTACAGCTACGGTGAGCAATGCAAGGATTTTTGTAGAAATGGATCCTAGACATTGTAAAGCTAAAAGGACTGGCACTGTTCTTTCGAGTCCCACAGGGTGGTGCTTAGATTACCCTCATAACAGCAAGGCCATTCAGTTAACGGGGTAAAATTCAATTGTACAAGAAGTGAGAAAAAAGAAGGAACCCTCATTTGAAAACCAAATGTTCAGAATTGTCTCAAAATGTTAATAGAAAGCACAATAAAATGCAAAAAGTTCCTAAAATCCTGAAAACGGAAAATAAGGGCAGCTGACCCAAAGTACATGTTACCCTATCCACTCAAACTCTGAGGTGTAAATTACAGGAAATCTTACTTCTTTACAGTCCCAGAGGAGGTATGAAAGTGGCTGGAATTTGGAGCAGGACTAGACAAATATCATGGTTGAAGGAGATACAGGGTTCTGCAGGGCTCATCCGAATAAAGAGAACACAACGAGAGCAGGTTCAAGAGTGGTACAAACGGAACAGCAGCATAGCACCCTCAAAATAATAACTGATGATGTATGGTCCAGATTTGCAACACCAGCAAAGCAGGAAGAGGATCATAAAAACTGCATACTCACCAGCGACTTGGTACGAGAATCGCCTGGAGACAGACCGTAACAGTGACAATACCAATGGGTGTAAAGTAACTGGTAATTGATAAAATGCGATACCCCCCTCTCGAAGTCTACAAAAGGCTACATTAGAAAAGCTGGGTATGCTGTTCTTCGAAGACCTGGCAGATGCTCACATAGTAAGGCTGACTTCAACAATGCATTGCTAAGGGCATAGACTTGTCCTCTGGTTTTGTACTGATAGCACTGAAATACCAACAGAGCTCATTCAGCTCACTACAGCTATAGTACTCGTTGACATAAGAGGAGCCAGACACACTGTAAATATACAGTACTCTTTCTGGCCACGAATGCACAAGACCTTCTCCAGCCCAAACTAATAGATTTGCCTATTAATCAGATACCATCTGCATAAACAAGGTCATATGACTTGTCAGAGGCATATCAGATCATGACCCTCTCCTACTAAAGGTAGTGCTGCAGGACAGAACCAACGCAGGTATCTGTAGACTGACCAAAGGGTTTGCGGTGGACAATAAGACAGTGTTATCATTGGGGAAGTACATGAAACAGTATTTCCTTAAGAAAGAGGGATCATTGTAGTTGGGACGATGATGTGAGAGACCTAAGAGGTAGTGCAGAAGAAAGGACCCTCAAACAGTTATAGGAAGCATAAAACAGGTGAGACTCAAAGAGATCCTAACACTAGAGGAAGAAGATAAGAAAAAGGAGAGGAACTTCGGAGGCTATTTGATAGCAGGCATAACATTTTTTTTTAAAAATATCTTTTATTAATTTTCACGACGATTCAGCAGCCATGATTGGTTTGGGTAACCAGAGTGACCTGCAATTATTGAGGGAAAACATTTAGCCACACACTATCCTATATGGCCCACACCATACCCATACACCAACATATACTGGGTGGGAACCAGGGTTCACCCATAAGCCACACCCTGTGCCTCTGTAGTTGGGCCATCACATTTGGGATGCTGCTATTCCTCAGGACAAAGGCTTCATGTACCGACTCAGGATACTTAGCATTGACATGGGAGATGTACTGGTCCGCCAAGCACACCATCTGCACATTCATGGAGTGGAAACTCTTACGATTCCTGAACACCTGTTCATTCTGGCGGGGGGACAAATGCAATATGCGTTCCATCAATCACCCCAATTATATTGGGGATATGTCCCAGTGCATAAAACTCGGCTTTCGCAGTGGCCAAATCCTCATCCTGGGAGAATACACTGTAGCTGCACATGTGTTTTATCAGGGCAGACAACACTCTTGTCAGCACTATTGAGAACATTGGCTGTGACATTCCTGCTGCCAAGCCCACTGTCACTTGGAAAGAACCAGTTTCCAGGAAATGGAGTACTGATAGCACTTGCACAAGAGGGGGGATCTCAGTGGGGTGACGGATAGCAGATATCAGGTCAGGCTCCAATTGGGCACACAGCTCTGGGATTGTGGTCCTGTCTAGTCTATAGGTGAGTATTATGTGCCTGTCCTCCAGTGTAGCCAAGACCACCAGGGGTCTGTACATGGGGGTATGTCTCCATCTCCTGTTCATCCGCAGCGGTAGGAATCTATGGGACGAAAGAGTGAGAAGCCTGTCACAAACTGAACAATGGAGCCACAGCAGTAGTTTGCATTCTGTGAACAGGTAATGGATCAGTGGGATTTGTCCAGTATGTGCCTATTTCTCCTGTGACGCAGCATAACGTTGTGCGCCGTGGGGGGAGGCGGTCGGGAACCGCCTTGCAACTCCTCATTGGTTAATATTGGGCCCCTATGGGTTACAGTAGTCAATGGTGATCTACCCAGCGGTGACGGTATGGACCGCAGCGGACGTGACCGCCATTTTCTATCGTATTCCTCACTTGTTTCCTGACCTTCCATAGGAGAGGACCTACACTGCATGTGCTACTGTGACCTGTGTCTGGAACCTGGGGAAAGGGCCCCTGCCTTCACTTCGGAGGAGTTGGAGCGACTGGTGGAAGTGGTCCTACCCCAGGACGGACAGATGTATGGGCCTCCAGACCAACATGGCAGTACACTGTGGGCACGATTCATGTGGCATGGATGCATGGAGGTGTGTGTGTGAAGGCATTGTGTAAGGGAGGATTATCTGTTGGCGATGTACATGTTGTGAGCTGGGCTATGTATGTGCAAAGGGTGATGGAAAGGGGTATGGTGGGCCATGTGTGTGACAGGCTGTACTTTTTGTCTAATGGTGTTCTCCTGTCGGTATTGCCTCTGCTGGTCAGCGCCCATCAAAAGAAGGGTATATGGTGTGCCATCGCCAAGAAGGTGCGGACCTTGGGGGTCTGTGGAAGGCAGAGCACCCACTGTCGCAAACGGTGGGAGGACCTGAGACGCTGGGCATGGAAGACCGCGGAGGCCCGGCTGGGAAAGGACTCCCAACGATGAAGGGGTGCCCGTCAAACCCTGACCCCCCTGATCGCCTGCATACTGCTTGAGGGAAACACAGCAGCTACAAGGGGGTGAGTACAGTGGCTATCATTACAGCTTACGCCTGGTAGGGTGGTACCTGGGTTGTGGGTGTGTGTCCTTGGGTGCCCCTAGGCCAGGCCAGACATAGCAGCGTAGGTCCTCCGGTGGCTAAGGGTTTATGTGGAAAATAATGGCTACCTAGCTTGTTAGCATCGACTACTGAGCAGGGCTGCATGTGTCCCTTGTGTGCTGCAGTTGGCGTTGTGTGCTCCTCCTCATGCCTTGGTGGCAATGCATTGTGCGTAGGCCTGTTCCCTGTGTGTGAGGGTGCTGTGTATACCAACGGTGGTGTTGGTGCAGTCATTGACCCAGTGTATACTTTGTGTCTCCACCCCCCCCACTTCTTTTTTTGTCACCCTGTCCTTATGTGCATTAGCATTATCTGGCGGAGGTGCAGAGGCACCTGCGATGGAGGGCGCTGCATCCCACAGGACCGAGGCGGCAGAGTCCGCCGATGCTGAGGGCACCAGAGGGACGGAGGGCGAGGGGAGCACCATGGCAGAGACTGGAGGGGACAACACAGACTCTGATACCTCCTCCGATGGGAGCTCCCTGGTAGTGGCGGACACCTCTGTGACCACCCCAACTACAGCTACAGCCGCCACCCCCGTACTAACACCACCCTCCCAGCAGCCCCTCAGCGAGGTGCCCGTGCCCGCTCACCCAGGAGGGTCGGCATCTCTTTTGCCCCAGTCACCTCAGGCCCTGCCCCAGTAAGCCCTGCTTCCCTGAGTGAGGAGGCTATTGACCTCCTGAGATCCATCTCTGTTGGGCAGTCAACCATTGTGAATGCCATCCAGGGGCTGGCAGCCCAGATGCAGCAATTTAATGCATTCCTGGAGGGCATTCACACTGGATTGGCGGCCCAACAGAGATCGATTCAGGCTCTGGCCTCCTCTCTGATGGCAGCCATTGTCCCTGTGTCTACCGTCTCCCCTCCAACTTCCACTTCCCAGTCCCATTCTCCTCAACCCCAACCCATCCCAAGCACACAGCCAGATGAACATGGACACTTGACAACACCCAAAAATGTCACAGGCAAACACAAGCACCACATTTCATCTCACAGGCACTCACACGAACACCATCCAGTTGCAGACACAACAACATCCACTATTTACACGGTCTCCCCCTCTTTGTCCTCCTCCACCTCCCACCAAGTTACGTCCACACTCACACCTGCATGCACTACATCATCATCCACTACCTGCATCACCACCACACCAAGCAGAACACACAACTCACTGGCAGGCACCTCCACATCAGCCATGTACATGTCCCCTGTGTCTTCTCCCACCGTTTCTGTCCCCACCTCCTAAGGTACACAAACGCAAGCACTCAGACATCCAACAGCCATCCACTTCACAATTGGATACAGCCCATGCACCTGCACCCAAATCTAGCAGACAAACACCTCCAACAACCACTCCCTCATCCTCTACTCCCATTACTTCTCCCTCTTCCCAACCCAATGTCCCTAAAAAGCTTTTCCTTTCCACCATTGACCTCATTCCTACCCCCCTCCCCTCCTATTCTACACGTATGGCCAGGGTATCAAGAACCCATCCAAGCACCTCGGCCACACAGTGCATGGGCCCACTTCCATCTGAACCTACTTGTGGTGCAAAGTATTCCAAGCCACAAATCCTGAAGGGGAAGGAGCCTGTACCAGCCATCGGAAAGGGGAAGGAGCCTGTACCAGCCAGCTGAAAGGGGAAGGAGCCTGCAACAGCCAGCAGAAAGGGGCAGGAGCCTGCACCAGCAAGCAAGAAGGAGGGGCAGGAGCCTGCACCAGCAAGCAAGAAGGAGGGGCAGGAGCTTGCACCAGCAAGCAAGAAGGGGCAGGAGCCTGCACCAGCAAGCAAGAAGGGGAAGGAGCCTGCACCAGCAAGCAAGAAGGTGGAAGGGGCTGGCACCATCAAGCAAGAAGGGGAAGGAGCCTACACCACCAACTGTGGTTGTGCAACCATCAGTGAGTGCAGGGGCTGAGCAGGAGCCTCCCGCTACCCCCACCACCACCACAGTGCAGGCATCACAGGGTGCAGGGGCTGAGCAGGAGCCTCTCACTACCTCCTCCACCACCACAGTGGCCGGCATTGCAGGGGCAGAGCAGGAGCCTGCCAATACCTCCACTACCACCACAGTGCAGGCATCGCATGGTGCAGGGGCTGAGCAGGAGCCTCCCACTACCTCCACCACTACCACAGTGCAGGCATCGCAGGGTGCAGGGGCCGAGCAGAAGCCTCCCACTACCACCACCACAGTGCAGCCTTCACTGCCGGCAGACGCAATGTGATCCAGCCTCCATGGGCTGCTGTGCGGCCTGTCCCCTCCAGAACCAGTGGGGAAGACACCCACCCGAGAGACTGGCCTTGCACTCCCCAGGAGCAAGCACAGGGCATGTTGCCCCCTCCAGAACCAGTGGGCAAGTCACCCACTAGAGAGACTCTGGCATTGCACTCCCCAGGACCATGCACAGGGCTTGTTGCACCCTCCAGAACCAGTGGGGAAGACACCCACTTGAGAGACTGGCCTTGCACTCCCCAGGACCAAGCACAGGGCATGTTGCCCCCTCCAGAACCAGTGGTATTGTTTCTGCATACGGCTGAGGTGAACCCCCCCCCCCATCTCCTTGAGGTGCCTGCCTATTTGCCAGCTTGTGCACGTGCAGTGTTCTCTTCGTATTGATGCAGGTAACAAGTGGGGCCTTGGACTTTGCCCTGTGGCCATGTGGCCCACGCAAACTGAGGACTGGGCAGTGTCCCTTTTTTGTACATTTGTACACATCTGTTGCAGTGGCATAATTAATATTTATACTGTGTTGATCTTATTACAATCACTTTAGTCAATTCCTGTTGTCCTTGCATTATTCAACCGATTTACGGGAATTAACTTGTTTTCTTGGGCAGCTGGTTGTGTGTTTCTGGGGTGTGTATGGTGTGTGCGTGTCACTCTTGTTCCCCCCCGCCCCCCCCTTGTGTGCTAGGTGGGTGTACTCACTGTGTCGTCATCTTCGCTGTGGTTGGTGTTCATGGTGGAGCAGGACATAGAATATCATCGGGGACACTTGCAGTTCTGGTTCCATGGCAGCGTGGTTCTTCCCTTTGTCACCAATGGTGAGTACTTTCACTTCTGTGTAGTGTTTCCGCCAGGCTTTTGATGTCGTTGGTACCGCCCCGGAAAAGGTGGCAGGTTGTGTTGTCATAATATGATGGGCGGAACTTTGACTTCCGACTGGCTGTAGGTGGCTACCGCCGTGGGGCCTGTTTTTTCCGCCCAGGCGGTCGGTGTGGTACATTGGCTGTCTTTCGGAGATCTTTCTGCTATGGTCGTAATTTGGCGGAAGTTACCGTCAGCCTGTTGGCGGTATTACTGCCACTTTATCACCGACCGCCAGGGTCGTAATGAGGGCCTATGTGTTTTCCAGTAGGAAGCTGCTACAGGAAAAAGTTCAAGAACTTTTCTGAACGGTTTTTAAAAATCCAGTTCATTGCAAGAAATAGAACTTTTATAAAATTCATATTTACTTGCCTGAACCGCTATGGGCTAATTTGCTTTAGTCTGCTGCTTCTGCTATGCCTGTAATGAGGTGTGGAATTCCTTTCAGGAACCTCACAGTAGACCACTTTGATTGGCAGGTTGACCTGATTGGGTAGAGATGACCCACCTAAACTCAGCAGAATATTGAGGGTGATAGCTGCTGCCCCTCCTGTTGGCACAACAGTGTGAAATCCTGCATGACAGGCCTATCTGAGGCCCATGTAAATCTTTTGCGCCCTTGAAAGTGATAAAACAGGCAGAAAGCACAATTCTTGTGTATCCTGTTTAGTTACTGAAAGTCCCTACTTTGTTTAATTCGATGTCTCTCATTTTACGTTGTGGGTCCAGGGCCTGTTTCAAACTGGATGCTGGTAAATGTGTGAGAACACTAATAATTTCCATAAAACACTCTCCTACATACCCCCGCTCATAGATCACAAGTTTATTGTGACTGAAGAATTTGCCAATCTTGTATTTACCTTGACACATTGCAGTTTCTGCTGTTTGCGATAAGGTAAACAGAAACTACTGAAAATGGTGGTAGGTCAGGGCCTGGGAACATTTACTACATAGGTCAGACTAGGGACTAGGAGTGTTTTATGGTGATTCTGCTACCTTCTACATCACAACCCCAACTTGGTGAACCATACAAAGCTGGCTGACTTGTGTGGCTGGACTTGTGAAAGTTTACCAGGTTGACTAAACCGTCTGCATTTTGCATTTGTGACCTGTGAGAAGGGCCTGAGAGGGATGGATCTCCTTTCCCATGAAATCCAAGGATAGAAAGATCTCTATGGTTCATAATGCTGATCCCCCAGGTTGCTTCAGGAACAAATATAGGACATCCTTCTCACGTTTGAAACAATGAGTAAGTCTCATTCTGAGTTAGAATTTGTAAAAAAAAAAAAAAAATAACAGTTTTCTTCAGGAAAGTGACAAATACTTTTGAAGTAGGACTTAAAAGTTTTCAGCTGGACCAGTCCAGTTGGTGTATTTGTCCCAGGCTCCATCGCAGTCCGCCTGAAATTGCACCTTGGACCTGTCCTACTGCAACCATTGAATTACATTTGGCGCTTTCTTATCTTGGTGCTTTCTCATTTTAATTCTTTATAAAGTCATATCTCCTGTTCTCTTAATTGGATTTTTGTTGTTTTGGTCTTATTTTACTCCAACAATTATTCTCTTTGTATTAAAATTGGTTTTGGGGTTTTATTTTGTTTTGTGTGAATCTTTCTACTGTTCATGCAATGCTTAAACATTTTACAAATTGCTGTTGATTTAAGCCTGGCTGCTTTGTGACACGTTATCAGGGGCTTAGCACAGGTTTATTATCATAAATGTGTGTGGCATCTAGCAGGTGGTGGTGGTATCACTTGAGATGGACACTTTACCAAACTAAATATTAATCCAAATTCCTTCACTCACTGTGTATTATTGATGCTAAATACTGGCAAGAGTTTTAGCTACCAGGTTGCTTACAGTAATTACCACCATTCGATCAACGGGCTTTAGGTCCAGTAGTTGATGAAACTAAACATTCACAGGCTCTGCAACTGGCTTCTCTAGGTAAATGAGACAGAGGATCCACTGGGAATTCTGTCCCTGGGTGCTGACAAGGTGTTTACATGCTTGAATTGCAAATTCTGCTCCAGATGCTTAATAGTTTGGGGATAGGCCTGAATGCTGCTTATGGGTATGGCTGCTCTACTCAGAATGCACATAATCAGTAAGGGTCGTCTTGGTGTGATCCAAACGGTTTGATTTGTGAAATGGCACAAGACATGTGTGTCCCCTTTTGCAGATTTAGTTTTCGATGGAGATTGGGCCATTGGTCTTTTGGGAGAGTGCAGCATTTTTGGCGTACATACCTTCAGAGCAGGGGAAGGAAAGAGAATATTTTATTATGCAGAGGATGTCTTCCAGTAGGCAGAAGACGCAAAACTGTAGACTATGCAGGCTGACTGGGAGAAATCCACAGTACTGATTACAGGGAGGAACATTGTTTTTATCACACAAGTGGGTTAGCACTAGGTAGTAGGATTTTTGTGGATTGCTGCACATTACGGAAGCTTCTATCACAGGAGTGTAAGGAAAATGTGTGATTTCAGGCACAGTTTGAGGTTTGTCTAGGTTGCAAAAATTTCTTTGGTGTGTAGGTTTGCACTGATGGTACCACAGCATGGCCCTAATTGCTACAGCTACCCTGATTGCTTATCTCTCAGTGTAGTGCTTTAGGGCTTTTGTGTCATAGTCTTGTGACCTACCCATTCAAGTGGGGTACCGTTCTTATCAGGGGACAAGGGAGAACTCAGAGTGATAGGAAATATGTGGCTCCTTGCAAATTGCAGAACTGAAATGTGAGGAAACTTGCAATAAGTAAGTCTACTTTTCCACCATGAATCAAGTGGGTTCTCATTTCTAGTATTTACAGACTCTTGCTTCCCTAGGGGATTACTGGTCCATACCCCTACCTGAGTTCCCAACCACAAATGTTTACCCTTTTTATGGGCATTCTTACAGGAAGGAAATTTGGACCTTCTCTATTTATGGTTAAATTGTTATCAAACAGCTGCTTGCAAACTGCATGGCACAAATTTGAAAGTTATGTTTTTTTCCCAGTCTTTCATTATCCTTATGCTGCTAAAAAAAAGGTTTGCTTGAGTAGAAATACATTTTTATTAATAAAGTCGAATCAAACCTCTGTGTTATCCTCTGAATCCTGAGTTTGTGCTTCTCCAGACCAAGCACTCCTAAAAAAAATGCCTAACAATATGGATGACGTGAATCCTACACCTTGTAATCCCTGTAAAGTGCCCCAAAACCCTACACCAGTATGAGAGGTGGTATAAAACGAATTAATTACATTTGGAGATATGAGAGGCCCTTATGGTATTACTTCCTTTCTCCACCACCTATTTATGTGAAAAAACTTCCTCGGATCTTATGTACCTAAAAGAAATTTAAAAAAAATTGCTTGGGGAAATGTAGAATCTGATCTGAGGATTCAGTTTTCCTAAATAAAACCAAACATTGAAACGTTAGTCGCCGAGATACAGCGCCAACCTTCCCATTAACATTTTTAGATTTTTGCATATTTTTTCAATATAAAATTATATCATTAGTAATTTCAGTGTTTGTTTTGTGTGTACTTGTTTGTGTATTTTTGTATGAATTACTGTTTTAATGTTTGAAATTTAAATCAGACAAATTGCTTGGGGGCCCCTAACTTCCAGTAGTGATTTAGTGGGGGTGCTCAAGAGTCAAGAATTTGGGAACCACTGCTCTAAACCTTGGTAGTCTGACTCTTCCCCCACCATGGACCAGCTGGCGGCAGGATTCACCATCTTCTGCTCCGCTGGCATTCCATCATATCAGACAGGTGGGTTTTGGAGGTACTCCCAGGGTGCTACCCCTCCATCCATGCCACAGTCCTGTGATTGAATGACAGAGGATAATTTGCTCCTTCTCTACAAGGAAGCAATTGCTCTCGTGACCAAGGGAGCCATAGAGAGGGTTACTGTGCTAGAAGTAGGCTGTGGTTGCTATTCTCGCTACTTTTTGGTCCCCAAAAGGGACAAGGATCTTTTCCCTATCTTTTGACCTTTGATCCCTCACTCTCTTCCTCAAGAAGAAGTTTAAGATCTTCACTCTGTCTCACATTCCATCTGCTCTGGACCCAGGAAACTGGATGGTAGCGTTGGACTTGCAGGACGCTTATTTTCAAATCCCCATCCTGCCTACCCGCAGATGTTACTTGCGGTTCATGGTAGGCCACAAGCACTTTCAGTTTAACGTGCTCCCCTTTGGCTTTACCGGCTTCCCTTGGGTGTTCACCAAGGTGATGGTGGTGGCTGCATCTCATCTGCCCATGTCTTGACGACAGGCTGTTAAGGGCGTGCTCGCCCCAGGTTGTCGCCTCTGACCTCCAGATTACAGCGGACCTCTTGCATTCGCTGGGGTTCACTATAAATGTGCCAAAGTCACACCACTCCCTGCCAGATGCTTCCTTTCTTCAGAGCTGTTCTGGACACAGTGCAGTTTCTGGCTTATCCTCCTGAGTGAAAAATCCAGGATATTCAGGCTATGATACCGATGTTTCAGCCACTATCCTGAATTTCATTGAGAATGACTGTGAGGCTGCTGAACCTCATGGCTCCCTGCTGGAAACTGGAATCCAGGTTAATCTTCTGGCGCTCCATGTGATCCGGCTAGCATTAAACCCATTTTTTCCCTCTGTCAAGGGAAAGATGGGGCAGGTGTTCAGACAACACCAGCTCCATGTGGTACTGCAACAAGCAAGACAGGGTAGGGGGTCATGGACCTTTGTCAATAGAGACTGCGTCTCTGGATGTGGCTGGAATAGTAGGAGATATCCCTGATGGTCCAACATCTGGTGGGCTCTCTGAAGGCGGTAGTGGACAAACTCAGCCAAAAATACCTAGCAGATCACAAATGGTGTCTCATCCAGAGGTGGTGCAAGGTCTCTGTCAGCAGTGGCAACAGCCTTGGTAAGATCTGTTTGCCTTCACTGAGAATGTGCAATGTCAGCAGTTTTGCAAGTTGGAGTTTCTCAGAGACGCTTTTAGTCTTGGTGGAACTTAGGCCTTCTGTATGCCTTTCCACACATCACTCCTGCCTAGAATTATCAAGAAGATCAAGAATGACCGGGCCCAAGTAATCCTTGTGGCACCGGACTGGGCACGCATAGTCTGGTATCCTGAGCTCCTGAGCATGTCCATCGATCCTCTGATCAAAAAGCCCCTTCGGTAGGATCTTCTGTTGCAGCAGCAGGAAAAGGATCTGCACCAGAACCTGTCTGCTCTCCACCTTCTTGCATGGAGATTGAGTGGTGAACATTGATAGCCTTTGACCTTCCTCATGAAGTCTGTAACGTATTATTAGCCAGGCATCCCTCCACCAAAATGATATATGTCTGTCGTTGGAAGAAAGTTGTAGCATAGTGCACAGACAAGTCTGTTGACTCCCTTTCTACCCCTCTCTCTGAGGTCCTGTTGTTCATCCTTTCTCTGGTCCAGCACAGCTCTGCTGTGAGCACTCTTAAAGGTTGTCTGCTATTTCTACTTCCTTAAGGTTGCCTGATCAACCTTCTTTGTATATGTACCCTATTGTACATAGGTTTCTTATAGGCCTTACCCTTCTTTTTCCTCTATACCCATTCATTATGCACCAGTGGGATCTGAATTTGGTTTTGACCTTTCTGATGTGCGCTCCTTTCGAGCCTTTCCGCATTTGTCCTCTCAGGCTTCTCACTTTAAAGACAGCCTTCCTTGTGGCCATTACATTTGCCAGCAGGACGAGTGAGCTGCAGGCATTGTCATATAAGCCACCCTACTTTTCTATCTAACCTGACAAAGTGGTGCTTCGCACTAGGACCAAAAGTGGTTGTGCTCTTTTTCATGTAGACCAATCCATCACCTTGCCTATTTTTTTTTTTACCCACCCCCACACCTTTTTAAGGAAGAGGAGAGACTCCACTGCCTGGACGCAAAGTGAACATTGGCTTTATACCTTGACCATACAAAAGAGTTGCGGGTGGATTACCAACTCTTTGTAGGTTATGTAGGTGTGAAGAAAGGTCAGTAAGTGCAGAAGCGGACCATCTCCATATGGGTCGTACTCTGCATTAAAATCTTCTACGCACCAGCCAAAAAGCAAGACCCTGGGGGTTTGAGTGCTCATTCTACCCAGCTAAAGCTGCAACCACTGTGTTGGCATGCAGAGTTGCAGTCCTTGATGTCTTTCAGGCTCCAGTGTGGGCATCTCTGCACATGTTTACCAAACACTTCTGGCTGGACAGTCAGGTCAGTAGGGATGGGTACTTTGCCCGCTCGTTCCTGCAGATTTTCTAGCATGAACTTGGTTCTCAGACCCACCTCTGGGAATGGTATTGCTTGGGTACCTATTCAAAGGTGTAAGGGATCTGCAGCTCTGTCTCTTATCAGAGGAACAACTTACTTACTGTCAGTAACGCCTTATCTGTTACAGATAATATCTAGCGGCAGATTCCTTACCGACCCACCCATCCTCCCCGCTCTGCAAACTGATTTCTAGGGGAAGGGACTCCCCTTTCAGGGCCTTAGTTTTGACGCTTCAGTTGTCAGTTTCTTTATGGCTCTATGTTTCTGGTGTGGAAAGTCATGAAAAGAAACTGACAGCAGTGCATCGGGTGCCCTCCATAGTAAAGTGGAAAAGCTGCTACGGAAGTTGTGGACACTCCTTTGGACAGTAGCTTTAAATGGTATAGGATGTGGCGTTACAGCCATAATTGCTCTCTTTGGAAATGAGGAGCCAGGTTCAAGTCTTGACGTTGGCTCAACATCCTATTTTAACAGACAAATTACTTAGGGTCAGATGTACGACCTCTTGTTTTGCGACTCGCAGCTTGTGATCCATTTGTGAATCTCAAAGCAAAATGTACAACAGTGTTAACCACACTGTTTGCGATTCCCAAATAAATCTCAAAGGACCTCCCTCATGAATATTCATGAGGCAGAACTCAATTTGCAACCCATTTGGAAGTGGCCGCACTCAAGGGATGGTGGCTTGCTGGGGGTCAGCAGACTACCATGTCTTTGACTGGTTTTCAATAAAGCAGTTTTTTTTTTTTTTTTTTTTTAAATGCAGCCCGTTTTCCTTAAAGGAAAACGGGATGCATTTCAAAAATGAAAAGTTTTCTTTTCATCTTTTCAGAGTAGGCAGTGGTTGGTGGGAAAATTGCCTGCGCTGATGGGGGGGCCCCTCCCATTTGCGAATGGGTAACCACCAGTTTGAAATTGGTATTAACTGCAATTGTTTTGGGACCGCAGTCACGGTCACAAAGCACTCATACATCCCCCTGCGAGTTGCATTTAAGAAGGGATGCCCCTTCCTTATTCGTCACAATCCCTATTTTGAGAGTCAGTAACTGGTTACCGACTCGCAAAATAGGGATGGTACACTGTAAAAGGCCATTTTGCAGTTGCAAACGGCGATTTTCGCTTTTTGCAACCACAAAATCGTATCGTCCATCTGGCCCTTAATCACCCTGTGACTTAAAAAAAAAAAAAAAAAAAATGTCCTTGTACAATGTAACTGGTGATCATATAAAACTGTTCAATACCTCCAGGTCAAATGCACGCTACATTAAACTGCAAAAATTAAATCTGAATAGTTGTATCCTGTCCTAGGTCAGCTGCTAATCAAGATCAACCTTTGTGTGGGTCTACATCTGTGTGGACTGTTGTGTCTATTGTGTAATCAGACAAGAGTGTACGTGCCTGCCCGTGCTTGTGTGTCACGCGTGTTTGTTTCTCTGCGCTTAAGTGTGTTCGTAGTGTATGTTTTATGTGTGCCGGGCTTCCCCCCTTCTTTCTAGTAGCCCCCCTTTCATTGCTATTACATTTCCTGTTCCTTTCCGCTTCGAGTGACATGATCTTGGCTTCCCTTGCTTTGGGTTACAGGCAGGGGAAAGATTGCCGCTTTTTTATGAGCGTGAATCCTGCTGGAGAGTCAGTTAATTGTTTTGTTTGGAGAATTTTGGTGGGTCAGCAATACATTTGTCTTGTTTCAAGGACAAGTTCATTTTCTCTATGGCCCTTTTTTGTTCCTCAGAAGATGGATGAAATGATTTTAAACTCATCTGCTGCCCAGTATGTAATCTCATTTTTTGATTATAACGTTTATTATCAAATATTATTAAAAAGGGAACTGTTTTATGACATCTATATAGCGTTTCATGGAGCACATGACGACTTCTTGGCGCCTTAATTATGAAAACGAAAAAATTACCACATTTCTTGTTGACCCAATTCATGTTAAGCCTAACTAGTTGAAAATCAAGGGGATTTGAAAGGTATTGAAAGTCTTCACTTCTTGAACTCCTCTGCGCACACAACGCGCCCACTTCACTCACCTGTGAGCACTGCATTTTCTTTTCCTTTCTTGCATACATATTTCGACAGTTGCTTGACCAAGTATTGTATATGAATGTAGTGTAAACACATCTCTGACACATTGATAGGTCCTGTTCTCCAGAGTTCAGTACTGCACCGTCATAAACACCCCAAAAACTGAGCTCACCCAAATAGAAGTTGGGGTTGAACATATTTAGGGGCACTAAGAGATATGGTGCATTCTTTATTTCTTTAATGTTTTAAATAATTCAGGGCTACACGTTCTGAATGGCTTGATAAACCTTGCTTTTCACAAAATTCTTTATTAACATTAGGTTCCCCCCTCCACGTTACACTTCCATACACCACCAGAAGAAAATGAAAATATCAGATCAGGAAACGGTAGTATTGTACCTCTAGAACAATAATACTCAAAGTACGGCACATTCAGAAAAACGTTAAACGGAAAGCTGTTATTTACACTAACTGAACTAAAAGAGAAGCAGCAAATAAGGTGTCCTGCACCACTCAGCTTTAGGAGCATGTTCATTTTTTAACACATTTTGCAACAAATGTAAAGCTATGAGTGTCTGCTCAAAATTTTACAAATGTGTACTTCATTAACATGAATAAATGTTCAACCTTAGTACATCAGAATATATCAGTGCTTTCAGAAGCTGTTAGTTAAAAAAAAAAAAAATGTAGAAATATTCATCCCTCTTCCGATCCTGACAATAATGCCAATAGTAAACTAAAAGGCAAGTCAGTGGTCACAAGAATCGTCTGGGTTGTGTAGTTTGTTATTATACGTGAACATTAAAATGTATTCAATCAAACACAAGGGCAGGTTTTGTAATGTATGTATCGTCAACTCATCTATTTCAGGGTGCTCTTATATATCATATTGAAGAAAAAGTTGGCAAAGTGAAATTAGACAATTGTCTAGGATCACACAGTTTGGTCAAGTGGGGAAGCCAGGATTGATCCCAGGTTTTCTGGTTTCACATTGTGCAATTTTATTTCATTTCAATTCAATAATCAAGATACTTCCTTTTATACTTGAATCTCCCAAGGCAGCAATAGCATGCTTACCCTGAACTGCGATGGAGTGATAGTGTTTCAGATACTGCATAACACAGTACTATGTCAAATCTATGGCTGTTCTATTGGCTTAATTTAGAAGGCCGGATGGAATGAAACCCTCAAAACATTTCCATGATTCACTGACCATGTCACATATATGATTTGTTTCCCATATGCCCACCTTAATCTCTCCCCTCATAAGCCCCCACTCCCACCATGCTGGCATCAATGCAGCCCTCGGCCACACCACAGACCACACTTTGTGGCCCCTGGCCAAATGTTTGCGAGTACCCATGCCCTAAAATCATCGTCTGCGCAATATTTGCTTGATGGGATCCTAGAGATCGCTGAAATCAATCGCTCCCTGAAGAGAGTAAATGGTTATATTTTGCCAAAAACAGATATAACGCAATTTCATAAGGAGGCACGTTTTGCATATTTTCAGGGTAAATGACAGAACTGCACACTGCATTTCATTTATACACATTAATCTTCTGAGGAATGAATAATAAGATTGTCATAAACCTTTTGTGCTTGGGACAGTATTCCCAGATCTTTGTAAGTGAACAGTACCCAGGTCAGTAAGATGTGTTAAATGAAGGAGGGCCTAAAATTGCCTTCTCTTACGAAGAAGCAAGATCTGATGGCTTGTTCTCATCCTAAACCTCCGAAATGTTAACATGGAGTTATGCTCAGCATGGTTTCAACGCATTAGTTCTACTGTATTTTATCTTTTTAAATCTTTATCTTCTATTTTCTGTTTTTTGGTATCTGTGACACAGCAGCTCCTAGCCTTTTGATGGCCCTTTTCCTGCACAACAGGATACTCATTATGAGAGGGGATGTTTCCACAGGAGAGTGTTAACTCCGAAGGGGGCAAATACCTCTCCATACCATTCCAATAGCCTGTTTTCTTTGGATCTGATAACTGGGCCTTTTCACAGAGGAGCTCGTAATGAAACCTGAACCAGTCAAAACCTTGCCCCAGTTGCGGCCATGAAGGTATTTGCAATTCCAGGGACGAATCTCTTTATTTCAGGATTTAGCTGTGGGCATAGTGGCTAGAATCTGAGTCCGGCCTCTTGTTTACCTCCCCCAAAATTCAGTAAGCTCATGAGGTCCTCGATCTGTTCCTTTTTCTGGCCTCTCACCTTTACAGCTGCCTGTGAGGGAGGTACGAAATGGCATTTGCACGCAATAAAAAGGGATGTTTCTCAGTGAGAGGGGCAAGGGCGAGTGTGTGTGGTTTATTGCAACAGAGCTCGTCAAAACGTTAAAAAAAAAAGGGATGGGGCTTACATTGGATCCACATGGACAGTGTTTACCTTTTACTTTAAGGGGCTCTGTACACCTGTGAAGAGGAGGCAGCTACCTTTAGGCACACTGTTTTTTTTCAGGTGTATATCATATTCTTATAAGTGAAGAAAAGATATTAGTGAGATCTAGTTTCACACTTTAGAGCTTCCACCAGTTTGGCATGTATCGCTTGTAAGTATTTTAAAAGTTGAGTATGGTGTAGTTGGTATTTTTCTTGTAATTTTTGGAAGGGCTCCATCCCTTCCTCGTTAAATAAATTCCCATGGTTGATATCCTTTTCAGGTCCCAGGTTTGAATCCCAGAGAGTTTTCACATCTGTCATATCTGTGTTCCCTATCGTTCCACATAGGTCGTGGCCATGTCCCAAGCCTCCAGAAAGGCCTTCTTTGGGTCTAGCAAGGGGGTTCTGAATGGTTTGCCATAGGTATCTGGGTATGTGCAAGTTCCTCTCCATCAAAGACCTTATGTATGCAAATCAGTTTTGATTCTACTCCAATAAGAACAGTCCAGCCCGAGCTGTCAACGCAGGTCCTCTCTGAACTGAAAACAAGCAACTCAAGACCAGTTTTGCCCTGATTGGGCTCTTCAGTTAGGTGTAGCTTGGTTTCAGTGGCACAGTGTGCAAGGGGCTCATTTTGGGCATACCCTTGGCCTATTAGGGTGGCAAATCAACACAGACGGTATTGGAAGGATGCTTGCAATAAAGCTGACCACTGGAAATCTCTCAGGGTAGCATTCCAACCCATTGTTCTTTCGCCCGCCATGCTACTTCAGATTAGACCCAGCTATATCCACACCACTCTTGATCCTGCTCCAGAGGGAACTGCCCAGCCTGGCCCAAACTTCCAAGCCACGTCCTCTATGAACCGGAACACAAGCAGCTCAAGACCAGTGCTGCCTTGATTGGAGCTCTCTGTAGTCAGGTGTAGCTTGGTTCTAGTGGCACAATGAACAAGGGATACAGGTCTCAACATACCCTTGGCCACTTAAGGTGGCACAGCAAACACACAAAAGCTGATAAGAGGATGCTTGCAATTAATCTAACCACTGGCAATCTGGTTATGGGTCCCTTGCTGACTGTCCCACTGGAAGCAAGCTACACCTATCTGAGGAGCGCCAGTCAGGACGAAACTGGTCTTGGGTTGCTTGTGTTTCGGCATAGCGCGGACCTTGCTTGCCATATTGAGCTGGACTGTTCCTACTGGAGCAGGGTCAAGACAGATTTGCATATGGCTGGGTCTAATCTGAGGTGGTATGGTGGCCAAAAAAGAACAAGGGTTTGGAATGCTATCCCAAGCGATTGCTAGTAGTTCGAGTTATTGCAAGCATCCTCCCATCACCTTTTGGCCAGAACACCTACACTGGGCACTGGATAGCAGTATCCCGGTTTTAGAGTTCCAGATAACCAGCACGTTAGTCCTGAAAAGCTGGTGGTAACCACCCTAAAAGGAGTCACTTAGCAATAACTAGTATGTGTGGTCTGGGCCATTTGGGATAGCTCTTGTTTTAAGTAAGATTTTGGTGCTAATGTAAATATTATCTAAGACTAGAGAAGAAGATATTCTAACATATATTTCACTCAACGTTTGCCCTGACATTTATAAAGTAAATATGTTGCCAGTGTGTTTAGTTTTACATGTATTGTCTTTAGTTTTACTGACCATAATGTTTACATCAGCAGTTACATATATTTATTTGTTCTGCACTAAAGCAAGTCGTTATTATATTATTAAAGCCTTTTAAAACTACTGTAGAATTTGTGTGTGTACACCTTTTGGGGACACGTTTTCTAGTAACCGAAAAATAAATAAAATGTATTCCTTCTGTGTCTGGCAAGTTGATTGCTACTAGACTCGCAATATTTTCAGGTTACGGCCGAGGAAAAGCTACCGGCCATATTTACACGTGGTTCTGTAAAACCCATGGCACGTGCAATTGTGTTTAGTGGACCGTAGGCAAATTTCAGATTGATAATTTTGAGGGAATTCTTTTTTTATATTTGACTGTATTTGAATGCTTATTCCTTTTATATTACAGGGTCCGTGAGAATCACTCAAACTGGATGCAGTGTTCATTCCGATTACCCCACAGGTGCTGAAGACCATAAATCACATTGTATCTTAATATTTCCCGAAGTCTGTATCCTGGTGTTAAACCTTTTGTCTGCAAATGAACCAGATTTGGATGTACTTGAACAAGTATTTTACAGCCTCTTTGAAATAATAAGATACAAGGAAAGGAACGCCGTGCTACTTATCCATCAGGTAGATGCGTATTTAACTAAATTAATTATAATTATAACAGTGTGCTCTGTGTTCGTAATTTAGTTTTACATTATACTTCCTACATGTCTTACTGATGTGGTTAACAAAGGAAAATGACTTTTCACTTGCAGTGAATTCTCATAAGTTGGAGAATGAGTTTGCTCACAAAAAACGCTATGTGGTGTACATGCATATAAATTATAATAATATATGAGTGAATGTCTTATTTATTACCAGTGTTGAGGATAGACCGGGGCCTGTCTCAACACAATATTTGGAGCAAATGTACTAATAAACATAGATTCAGACATTTATTAAGTCAGTAAAAATGTAAAAACCAGCGGTTTTACTGTAGGAGAGGTGCTTCTTATGAATCAACACAAAAGGATGATGGACGGAGTGCTGAACAATGCAAACACTCACCCCACAGTCACAGATCTGGGTTTAATCCATCGTTCTTTTGCTCACCATTCTACCCCAGTTTGGACCCAGCCACATGCAAATCAGTCTTGACCCTTTTCCTCATGGGAACAGTCCAGCCCAAACTACCAGGCCAGGTCCTCCCTGGACCAGAAACAAGCATCCTGGGACCGGTTTCAGGGTATTACCCTTCATCAGCCAGGCTAGCTTGAATCCAGTGGCACAGTGAGCACGGGACCCACGTCTGGGCATATCCTTCCCACTTAGGGCAAATTTAGCAAAACAAAAGGATGATGGACGGAGTGCTGAACAATGCAAACACATACACCCCAGTCACAGATCTGGGTTTAATCCATCGTTTAATCCATCGTTCTTTTGCTCACCATGTCACCCCTGTCCAGGGAGGACCTGGCCTAGCAGTTCGGGCTGGACTGTTCCCATGGGGAACAGGATCAAGACTGATTTGCATATGGTTGGGTCCAAACTGGGGTGACGTGATGAGCAAAATAACGATGGATTAAACCCAGATCTGTGACTGGGGCTGAGCGTTTGAAAAGTTCCAACACTCTGTCCATCATTTTATTTTGTTTTGTGATGTTTTGCTTTGTGCGCCCTAAGTGGCAGGGGTATGCCCAGACGTGGATCCCTTGCTCGCTGCGCCATTGGATTCAAGCTAGCCTGGCTGATGAAGGGTGATACCCTGAAACCGGTCCCCAGATGCTTGTTTCCTGTCCAGGGAGGACCTGGCCTATCAGTTCGGGCTGGACTTTTCCCATGGGGAACAGGGTCAAGGCTGATTTGAATATGATTATCATCCTCTGAATATTTAACACTCGCCCTTCTGACCTAAACAAAGAGAAAACTCTGGGTCTACTTTAACACCAATCTTTATAGCTAATGTGTTTTAAAGAACAGCATTCCATGAACAATATGTGCAGAAAGTATGATGCTATTTAATACAGTTGATGAGGGAGGGACTAGTGGCTTCTCTCGATGGCCCTCCCCCTGATTTAAGCCATAACCATGTGTACTAATATGACATTATAGTGTACATGACAGTATAGGCAAATCAATTTGACATTGCTGTACATCCAGCCATTCGCTTTGTATTTCTTCATCAAAACATGAACAAGAAGGAAAAAAGGAACTCCCTCCCTACCTAATCGTAGGCTACAAAATCATAGGTGAGTCTAATAGCAGTGGAGTTGTGTATAGTGTGAACGGCCAGTTGTGCCAGTAGTTCCTGTGGTTCTTTGTTGTGACTCAGAGACATTTGTATTAGTGTTGTGTGGCACCAACTCACCAGCTGTAGGCTTTTTTAAAGTAATGCTCTAGCTACAAAGACGTATTACACACAGTTAGTTCACATAAAATGATCGCAAGAGGCGTCATGGGAATGAGTCATTATTTATTTTTATTACGGGGCTTAAGTGCTTGGAGCATAGTGTCCCAGCTTTGGCTATTAAGTCCCACCCTCTCTTCTCTGTGAAGGTGTAAACTTTCACTATTTAGCCATTTGGACTATTCAGCTCACCATTTGAGGAGTACCCTCCCACTTCATATTGATAGATCAGCAACCTATTATTAAAGGTAAGTTCACAAACTGTGTTATGGCCTTGTGTATTTTGGGGTGTTGGTATAGTCCCAGTATTCCAGTCTTCATTGTGTTATGAATTGTGTGCTCAGTGAAAAGGGTTAAATCAACAGTGACAAATCCTCCAAAAAAACCTGGAGGGGTGTAAAAGCCCACCACATATGGGGAAGGTCAGCGTCTGGGTGATTACATTTCAGACAGGCCGAGTGTCTCTGAGAAACGTCCTCTGTATTGTCAGAGGCATGAGGTACGCTCTGATAAGGATGTGAAATCAATCAGTTCAGCACCCCCCAAATTTCTAAAATGGTTACCAGACCGTCTAGCCCAGTGACGTGAATAATCTAGTTGCCCTAACTGTATTTTTACCCAAAACTGGTCCCAAATCATGTGTGGCCCTGGGTGAATATTTTATTTCAAAGTCACCTGTTTCTTCACTATCATATATCAGAGCATCTTCAAATATGTGAGCTCAGCATGTTTGCTTACAGAAAACTTTATTAGATTTAACAAGCTAAACGTTTTCTCCATGTATAGTACGAATCGAGCCCACATGTAGGGTACACATGACCCATGACTTGCCTCCTAGTTCACTAAAAGCATTGTCATCAGGGAAGGACCAGGAATATTTGTTTGCTCATATTTAAAAACTCACTTCTTAGGTTTAGCCTTCACAGCAGTTGCACTGTAGTTGTGAAATCTATTGTATTTAATATAAATCTTAAAATTGGCTTACATCCCGCCCTCGCTTTTCATTGGTTCGTGTGCTTGCCACTTCCCTTTCCTCCATTTCTATTGGCTGTAGCATACTATTTCCTGTTGTTCCTCTGTGTGCTCCTTTTATCCGTCGGCCATCGGCCAAGTACTGTGTTCATCTGCTTTGGGGTGGGACTTCTTTTTTATGAGGAAGACTGTCAATCCTGCTCTGGCGCACTGCAACAGCATCACGACGTTCACCACCACCTCCGGCTCCATGGCGTGACAACTCTTCCTATTGAAATATAAACAGTACCGAAAAAGACTAAGAGTGTTGCTCAGCTGCCATGCTAGGACCAGACAAGTTATGATGACGCATTGTGACATGGACTGTCGTCATAATACTCAACTGGTTGGCTTTCACGGCTCCGCCTCCACGCAGGACCACAGTGCCGATCTAGGAATGCTTAGGTTAAGTGGGTTGTGAAAATGCTTATGCATCCCCAGTGTTTTTGGGAGTGCTGCACTTGTATACATACAGAATGCATGTTTTACAATTCACACAACACTAAACATTTTCCACTTAGTTTAATTGATATTTGATTGTGGTTACTGTCTATCAATGGTATTAATTAGCAAGACAGACCCAACATGAGGACTTTCGAAACACCGTGTTTTTTTTCTTCCAGTTTATAACCTCTTTAGCAAGCAAGAAGGTGCACTATTCCAAGATGGCAGTTGTTGTCCAGTTTATTAGATTACTGTTTTTTTTTTTTGTTTTTTTTTAAATAAACAAATTTGATTGTTTTCAGAAAATTTTGGTAACAACCTTTTACTACAGGTACAACCAGACAGTTCAATGTTATACATTTGTCATATACATGCGCATCCCTTTCCTCTCAGGGGAGAGCATGTGTGTTACCCTGGTTTCGCTCGGTGGGGAGCAGGATAGTCCAGTCTAATCTATGACAGTTTTCCAAGCCACGGGCCACATATCTTTTAATATTTCCGGGGGCATCCTCTCGATTCATATATTTGTTTCTCTTGGATTGCACACCAGTCTACTCCTTTTCTCCATTTCTGCAGGGATGGGCCGGTAGACAAGGTCCACGCTGCGGCTATGTCTCTTTTGGCCACCAGCAAGGCCGTCCCAATGAAAGCTCGGTTAGTCTGTGACCTCATCGCCCCCTCCATAATCCCCAGTAGTACCATACTGGCAGAGAGTCGGAGCTCCGTCCCTATTATCTTATTTAAGTCACTTAGAACCTTTCCCCAGTAGATCTGTAGGATCGGTATGACCAGACCATATGGAAAAAATCTTGGTGTTCCCTGTCACATCCGGGGCAGCGGCTATTTGGCCATAGTCCAGCCCGTGAAAGCCTATTAGGTGCCAAATATGCTTTATGTAGGTAGTAAAATTGTACAGTGCGTAGTTTTGCCGATATGGCTAAGGTTTTGGGGGCCTCTAGTGCTTCCGCCCATTCCGAGTCTTCCAAAGCCCTGGTCCAAGTCTCCCACACATTCCTCATCGAGTTCACGTCTCCTGGTGTATTGTTGATCAGCATTTTATATAGTTGTGAAACCCCTTTCCCTCCTATGTTTCCCATTAGTAGTTTGGCCTCAAGGGGACTAAATTCCGGTAGTGGGCTCTTGGGGAGTTGTGTTCCTATGGCATGTCTGAGTTGGAGATATCTAAAAAACTGTGTTCGGGATAGTTGGAACTCTGTCTGTAGTTCCTGAAAGGATTTTAGTGTTTCTCCCTTCCATACGTTGCCCACTAGTGAGATCCCCAATAGGTCCCATTCTGCAAATCCCTCCAGTGCAGGCAGTGGCGCTTAACCACTTCCCTCTCCACAACGGAGTCTGCAGGGTGATTATAGCATTCCATTGGGTGTGTCTCAGTGCATTCAGCCCGCCATGCCAGGAGGACAGCTCTAGTTGTCTCGCCCATGCAATGGGGAGAGGTGCACCGTACAGCGCATCTAGGATGCGTGGGAAGCCTAGAGTGCCACTTGGTACGCTGGGTCTGACCACCCTCCATTAAACCAGTCATGTACTATTAGGATCTGTGTCGCCAAGTAGTATAGGTATGGGTCAGACATCCCCAGGCCTCCCTCATGTGTTCCCCTCCTACAGTACTTTACGGCTACCCGATGCCTAGTTCCTCCCCAAAGGAATTGTGTTGTGGCTGTTTCTAGGGTCCGAAACCACGAATGCGGGATGGGGAGGGGGAAGTTCTGAAAGGCATATAATAGTCTGGGTAGGATCATCATTTTATACACGACCGCCCGCACCATTATGTTCAGTGGTAGTGTCTGCCATCTTTGTAGGTCTGTCTTGACTCGTGTTAGCAGCGAGTCTACATTCTTTGCCCAGGTCAGTTACGGCAGGAGGGTCACCCAGACGTCCAGATATTTAAAGCTCAGTCTGCGGAGGGGTATTGTGTCCTGCCAGTCAAAACAGTCTTGGGTCTTCACCAAGGGGACCAGAACTGACTTGGCGGGGTTCATTTTCAGGCCTGAAGCCGTTCAAAACTCTTAAGGAGTTAGAGGCTGCGTGGGCCAGACATGCTTGGGGTGCCCATATAAAGTAGCACGTAGTCTGCATATAGGGCTATTCTATCTCCTGTAACGTGTCTCCATTTTCAGCCACAGTATTCAGGATCTGTACGGAACATCTGGGCCAGAGGTTCTATAGTTAGGGCGAAGAGGAGGGGGGACAGCGGACATCCCTGTCTCGTTCCCCTTCTGACTTCAAAGAGTGATGACAGGGTTCCGTTAATTTGCACCCAGGCCGAGGGGTCTGCGTATAGCATTCGGGTCAGTTGGCAGAACCTTGGTCCCAGTCCCGCCCTCTGCAGCACCGTGAATAGGAAGTTCCAGTCTACAGAGTCAAAAGCCTTCTCAAAGTCAATAAAGAGCAGCGCTAAGTCTCGGGGTAGTTTATGTCTCTCGTCAAGGGCTACGTGAAGGCGGTGGATACAATGACGGGTGCTGCGGGCTTACTGGGGTTTTTAAGTTTGACATGATAGTCTGCTCTTTATTGTTATGGCGCTTGGCATGAAATTCCAGCCTGCTGTCTGGTTGATTTGTACCTAAACTTGCTAGTGTACAGGTAGTAAAGTATGTCCTCGCTTCTGGAGTACAGCTGGTGTTATATTGGAGACTAGGTTTGTTTGTACCTCCCAGTAGCTAGCATTGCAGAAAGGATGCAGTGAACTTGGTACAGCAAAATTGCCCTCAAGCACCCGCTGCAAAGTTCAGGATGAACAAGTATTCCAGTCGGGTCAGTCGAAGGCGTTGCTATTCCTGCGCTGGGCTGCCTAGCTGTGTGACCGCAAGCTGCACACCTTGCATTATGGGTAAGTGCCTAGAAATGAAAGCTACCACATTGTAATTACGCAAATTTCAACACTTACTGAATTGCAGATTCTCTTAGTCATTGGTGAAGGAAAGTCGTGGCTCAATTAAAGTCTGTTTTATTCAGCACTTGTGCTGTACTTGTTAACAAACACTCATCCATATGCAAATGCTCACAGCTGTTTTGCACATGATCCCACCTTGTACAGGGTATCATCGCTCACCCTGTACGCTTTCACAATTCTCATTCTGCACTGAACACACATCAGTCATCATGTATTGAGGCACTTTTATCCTGCACTCAAACACTTATCTTTCATTCATGCTCCACTCACCCTGCATAGAGAGTACTCACACAATTTTTCTCCCTGCAATAAAACAGTGTTCCTACACCTCTTAACTTAATATTAATCCCAGGCGAAACCTAATGCATTTACCAATGCTTGTTTTTATATAGTTTCCCTAAATACTTCACAGCATTGGCATGTAATAGCACATTCAGCATCTTGTATTCCCCGCCCAACCAACCATTATATATCAAACCTCGTTGTATCCTGAAAATTTGGAACAATAATCATAGAGACTTGTCGCTTTATGTGGCACTCGTGATGATGAGCTGTGATAGCCCCAGTTTATTAAACTAATCTTGCAGAATCTAGACCTGTGAATTTGCATTCCTGTGGATCTAAAGTGTATAAACTTCACATCCTATCATATGGATCAATGCTGAACTTCTTCCTTCTTTCCTTCCATCATCCCCATATGTTCTCATATTTCTTCAGGCACCCCTGTTTTTAGGTTGAGCATAGCAGTGCGCAAGCGCTGCTTTTCAGACGTGTTGGTATTTATCTGGGCTTTTAACCACTCCCACCCCACGTCCATCACTATCACTCGTTCGTGAGCTTGCCTTTCAAAAATCCTTTCTTTTCCTTGGTAACACTTTATGTTTGTCCCTCCTTAGGGCGGTTTTGTTACCGGGTTTGCCATCGACCCTGCTACATGGATAATTGCACTTTTGCCAATAACTTTGACTGCGAGCGAACTTCTTTGTCCTTTTGTGTGTCTGTCACGCTTTCGGCGGCGATTTGAATCCGCTTGCTTTTACTTTTTATTTTCAGTTTGTGTGGCTAGAAAAGCCCAGTTAGTAATTTACAACGCCAATAGCTCTAACTCAAGCAAGCGTGAGACTCATTGCATTACAAACGCTTGTTTTATATATTTCCTTTTCCATCATTGTACAGGCAACTATCCCAGCCTCCCAGTCTTTAACTCTTGGTACATCCGGACATCCCAGTTTCTTCCACCATAAATCCAGTATTAACTAGGGTTTGTTTGTTTTGTTTCAGTGTTGTCATTCAATATCCCCAGAAGAATCATCTTGGCGTCTGCCTCAATGCGTCCATTTGTCCCCTTCTTCCCCCTTACCTTTTTAGACCGTGCCCCAGAATATTTGCAGCTTCAGACATTCCCATAATATTTGTATGAATGTGCCAGTCGCTTCACAGTTCCGAAGACATTGGTCACGACCTACCATTTTATATAGTAATGTTCTATTATAATAGATTCAATGTTATATTTTTAATTGGACTGGTCTAAAGCTGGTTTTAATCGCAACATCAACACAAAATATCATTGCAGATTGCCAATCATCTTCAGCTGTATACCCAACGTCAGTGACTCAATGGTCTTTTAGTTTCTCCAGCTCAATTTGTGATTTCCTCATCAATGTTCTATATATTTGTGATACAGCTTTCTTTTTCCATGTACCTGTTGAGTAGTCTAATTTCTAAAGATGACTCCTCCTGTTTCCTCTTCCTTTGACATGCACGCTTGCAGAGCATGCCTTAGTTGTATGCATCTAAATATTTGTGTTGTTGACATATCATACTAATTCTGCAGATGCTGAAACAATACCACTCTATTGACATCACACACATCTTCGAGTTGACAGTCCGATATATTGCCCCTTTTATGAAAACCTGTGTATAAGGTGGGCAGTCTTTAATGAGTGATAATGCTTGTTTAAGGCATGTTAACACAGTGTGCAATAGAACAGGTTTTTGCCTCTTCATATGTTGACCTGGAAATACTTGCCGTTTTAGTGCACCGTAAGTTGCAGAAGGGCCTTGGAAGCCAGCTTCCAACAGGAAGCGTCCTACCAACCACTCAACCAATAGAAAATACCAATAGAAAGTGTTTTCCATACAAGGAAGGTCCATACAACCAACCACCACAGGCAGCTGCAGTGTCATCAGTGCTGCACGGCATAGTCCTCCAGCCCGAATCACCTCAGTGATCATGTGGTCAGGGTCTTTAAAAATAGTATGCAGCAGCTGCATTTGGAGGTTGACAAAATAATATAAAGGGCATGGTAGCATTGTCCTTTTTAACAGGACTACACGCAGCCCCGTCCCTCACTGATAAGGGCATTGTGGTCCAAAATGCAACCTGAGATCTAAAGCTGTGCAGTGCTTTGCGTAGGATATCATGCATATGTTATCGGTCGAGTGGTAGATATTTATGCCCAAGTAATGGATGGTTGTAAGTTCCCACAACAGTCGAGTGCCTAGAAGAGAGATTTCTGTAGGGATGTAATTCTTATTCCTGGGAAATATACAGGATTTGTCCAGTTTACCCAGACAATTTTTCAAAGTGCATGAATGCATAAGGGATAGTAGCTAGTTTGTTTATGATGTGTTCTGTGTGCAAAAGATGTCATCCGCATGTAGCGAAACCGCACAGCAGTCGCCTTGGAGTGATATCCCCCGTAGTGCTCCTGTTGACTTGTGAGAAGCCAGCATCTCATTCACCAAAGGTAATAGCTTAGGTGATGAAAGGCATCCTTCTCAGATGCCCCTTTGTATCTGAATAGTATCAGAGATTGATTTACCTGTTTTTATTCTGGCAGTAGGATTGGCATAGAGGATCTAAATCCATATCCATATACAAATGCTGATCTGGAACCGCTCCAGAATTCTGTGCATGTATTGCCAGTTGACCAATACTAATGCATCGAAGGAAATGCAAATCAGGTATCTTTACTGCTGGGTATTATATACCACAGTTTCCTGATACTGAATAAGGTATTATGGCCTGGTATAAAAACCAGTCTGATCTGAGTGAATCAAGCCTGTCAATTCCGGAAGTAGTCGTCAGGATAGTACTTTGGCCAATATTTTATAATCAGCATTTAATACTGATAGCGGTCTATGCAAGGTTGCGTCTTTCAGATCGTTACTTGGTTTTCGGATAGCTGTAATAAGTGTTTCAAATATTGTAGGATTAATGAGCCTTCTAATAAAGCTGTTTCTTAGTGTGAAAAGATGCGGTCTCTGACCTGCTGAGAATGTTGTTTAATACACTCTCTCAAAACAGTCAGTTCCAGGGATTTTCTGTTAGATAGGTCTCGCAGGACCCCTCGCATTTCTTCAAGCGTGATTGGTTGATTTAATCCCTTATTAGTCTCTGTGGAAATTCTAGGGATTTGTAGGTCCTGCAAGAATGTGCAAATATTTGTAGGAAAAGGATCTATAGAGTTTTAATAGAATTGTGTACAGTAGTGAAAAAAGGAATTATTGATGCGAGCCTGTGAATAATTCCATATTACCTTCTCCCTGTACCCTCATCGCAAGCCAAAGGAATATAAGTACTGCTGTACATTTTCCATCAAGACCCTCAAAGACCGAGAGACCAGACTGCTTCTCTGGCTACAGAGAAAGAAAAAAAATGCCAGTTCGGACTCTGATTCTGACAGCAATGAATGAGGACACACTTAACCTAAAAAATAGGTAAAGCGGCGAAGAGAGCAAAATCCCATTCCAGGGAAACCAGTTCTGAGAGGATGAGTGAAAAGGATCACCATGGACAAACTCTCTCTCACAGAAGATCTTCCTTTTCACCTGCTTCGGTCCCAGTGACACCTTCTAAAGATCCAACTCTTCAGAAAACTCATCCGTCTATGGATCAGTCAACAAAAATTACTCCAGCAGCAACTTCGTCATCAAGAGCATCGACAATGCAAGTAACATCAACAGTGCCTGTCACTACTTTGGCATTGACGACGCCTGCTGTGAGGACGATAATTGGTTCATCGTCGTCAACAAAAGCGACAGCTACACCATTGTTGATGACTAGGGTTTCAGCGACAACTCCATCTTCACAGTCTCACAGTAACCTGTTGACGAAGATTCCACCAATGTCGATGACACTGTCATTATTTCCACAAAAAACATTCTAGTGTCCCTTCAAGCTGCCATCCCCAAAGTCTCACCTTTGCCTCTGGTTCGCTATTGGAGTTGCAGGACTCTGGGGATGAAGGTCTGTTTGGCCCTGCATACAGTCCATCCCAATAAAATGCCAAGTGTCAAGACACGGAAGATGAGGATATCGACCAGGATTATTCCATCTATCTTCAGGGCGATTACTCTGTTCGAGAAAGGAATTTCAATCAGGTTTAATAACCTTTCAAGAACACTGTTCCTATGAGGAACCTGAGGACGAACATCACACTCCAGGGCCCACTGTTGCTGTACCTGTTTCTCTGCTTACTGATCTGCGTCTCATGATCAATGACTACTACAAGTGCTTATCGGATGCAATCCTTCAGCTCCACAGTCTCCTAGGCGCGTGGATGTCTCTGACCCACCTCCTCTACAGAAAAGCTCTATAGAGTCACTCCAAAAAACAGAGACCAGTTCCTCTTCCCATCACTATTAGAGATACCTTGGCAGACAGTGATGGTGACCAGCAGCTTGAAGGAGAGATACTTTTTGATTCAGCGGGACAATCTTGAATGGGATGACTATGTTGCTCCCTTACTGGCTTAACCTACTCCGGCTCCAGCTGATTCGCCACCAGCAGATATAGGCAGCTTCCATGACCTCTTGGAACATGCATCCAAGCATTTTGATGTGCTGTTCCTGACTAAGCATGCAGAGTGCTTCCTGTATGATTTCAAAGACAGCTCAGGGCCAAATCAGACCTATACTAATTGTAGAATACATTTGGGAAGAGGGGCTGAAACTGATGAAGGCACCAGCATCAGTGGCTGCGGTGGTGCAGAAATTGGACAAACAAAATATAGAACCCCTGAAAATGCACCATTGTGCCTTATCCTCCATTCTGGACCTGATTCAGTTATAATGCAGGCGGCACAATGAAGAGCTTAACATTCCTCCCCTTCCTGCTTGGCTTCACATGATAAAGAAGGTCTCAGACTCGATAATATTGGTGAGAGGCCCGCAGCCATGGCTGCAATGTCTATAGGAGCCTCAAACGCACTGGCAATGTTGGGAAGGTATGACCGCCAAATGTGGTCTGACATGTCAGCGTTTTTAGAACATCTTCAAGAGGTCAAGTGACAAGAGAGATACAGATGGAGGGAGAAAAGGCCTCTTCAGAAATCATTAATGCATCAATGGACATCTCCGCAATGGCTTTCCTTAAGGTGATTGGGGCAGCAGTCTTGAGACATCGAGGCTGCTTGAAGGTAACATCATTCAGAGAAGTTCAGGTTTAGATTTTGGATATGCAATTCAATGGTGAACATCTATATTGACAGCATGTGAATGACACCCTGCACTCCATTAAATCTGTTACTGAGACCGCTGGCTCATTGAGTATGCTCCAGCAAAGATGTTTACCTTCTTTTTGGGGGCGGGGGGAAGGTAAGAGGCAGATGTCAGTTTAAGACATGACCACCCAACCAACAGACCAAATACCAGCTGTATACCCTACAAGGATTTCGATCATCTTATCCTTCCCAAAGAACGTACAAGGTGGCTGCAGGTTCCACCTTCCTTGGACAGTCTGGAGACACACTCCAGTCAGAGAAAACCAACAGAACTCCTCCAGAAGACAATATGGTCCTGGTACCGACCATCTCAGTCCCACATCATCAGTTTGGCAATTCACTTTCCAAATTATATAGTCATTGGAAAAACATCTCTTGCGTCAAATGGATGTAATCTAGCACGGTCACACTCTGAAATTTGTTCAAAAGCCTCTGTATTTTCCTCCGCTCAAAACATTGCATTGGTATCTGTCTCTGCTGCAGCAGAAGATTAGTTTGCTTCTCTCCGAAGATGCAAAAGAGAAAGTCCCTGTCCACCAGTGCAACAAGGGATTCTATTCCAACTTTTTCCTCATCAGAATGAAATTAAGCAAGTGGAGACAGGTAATGGACTTAAGTCTTTTAAACTAATTCATCAAGAAACAGTCCTTCAGGATACTATCTCTACAGGACATTGTTCAGCAAATGGAACAAGGGGATTACATGACACTCTTTGATTTGTTTGATGCATATTTCCAGTTTCCCATCCACATCAAGCATTGAAAATTCCTGCTGTTCAAGGTGGCAGGGTGTCATTATTACTTCAAGGTGCTTATTTTTGGCCTTCAATCCACCCAGGGGTCTTCATGAAATGCATGGCTCCGGTGACTGTGTTTCTGAGAAGTTCAGGGCACCAGTTTTTCCTTACATGGGTGATTGGCTGATAAAATGAACCACATTTCTTTCAGCCAGAAACTCAACTCTTTCCTGTCTGAAGCTGTTCAAGCTCAAACTAAACAAGGACAAATCCTCACTAATTCGATTGAGGTCAGCAGTTGGGGGTACCCCCCAATCTGTACCGCTTCGCTACCCTACACAACAAGAAATGCTGGTTATTTGCAAGCAGGTACCTGCAACCAGGCTCTTGAGGAAATGCATTCCATCTAGCATGGTCGGCAATGTTCGCATGTGTCTTTCTGCTGTTTATGCTCATCCTCAAGGTCATCAGGAAAATGAAACAAGAACCTTGCTGTCTGATACTAAAACTTTGGGCTTGCCCAAGACAGGACTGGTTCATGGAGCCTTCTTCACCTATCAGAGTGCTCTCATCTGCCCTTCCATCCAGTGGAATACTAGTCAATACTTCAATTTTTGTTCAAGTCATAAAAGTGCAATTACAGAGAAAACATCATAAACACAAATACATATTCCTAGATAGAAATAAATCCCGTAGGACCAAAGGATCAAGTGATAAGTTGAATCAGAGCATAACATATTATATGCATGACAAGCAGTAAACAGAATGTAATAAGACACCATCTCCACACACCATTTTAATTAACTCATCAGATGACCAAAACTTTTATGAGTCACTATTTTGAAACCGTACAGCTTTGTGTGGATAAGAAACCACCTGTAAGTACATACAGGGCGGGTCACAGAAGCAACAGTAAAAGAAAGAAAATGCTACAGTCCAATCCAGGTGATTCTTGAAATATTCATGATCTAATCGGCATAAATCTATGAACAAAGTACTATAAAAAGAGTTAAAACATAAGTAATCACTTATTAAAAACCATTATCATATAAAATCATATAAGGAACACTATATGTGTGAATCAAAAATCAGAACTAGCATCCAACTTAAGTGCAGTTTCATAAAACAAGAGCAGGTCTTAGGTGTATATATCGTTGTATAAAGACTGCAATTGAATAATTTAAATTCATAGTCATCGGCTTCTGCACAATTTCCTGGCAGCCCTGCACTGCCTTAAGCCAGATTGCTCAGTAGTGGTAAAATAAAAGGGACCGTAATGAAGAATAACATTTGCACAAGAGGTTAAAGTGAATAGGGCTTTGTGCAGGACGTCCATCATCGTTTTTCGCCCCGGATGTGCAACAAGAAAGTGTACAGTGCTCAGGCATAATCTTACTAGAAAATATCTGTCATTTAAGTTACTGATCCATATATGTAAGGTTCAATGACCCCACAGGTACTAATTTGGGCATAGGCAACAGTTGTGGGCATTCTCAAATTTTTGGCCAGGCTTCCTAATGCGCATTTGGCAGAGAATGATTTAAACACTGATCTACGGAAACTGAGCCTAAAGGTGCTCGGCTTCAGAAACTGTGGCTCTAGCTCCAACCACTTAATTATCTAATATATAAATCCAATCCAATGAATTTTATGGCTTTTCCCAAGTTCAATCAGCCACAATTGCACAATTGAGTGTGGTTTCCTCCTTAGTATATAATTTCAACCACAATAGAAGCTGCTGGACCTTCACAAAATCACTTATATACCCTAGTCCCAGTTCCATTTGACATATGCAGTTACTGGTAGACTTGAGTACAGTGATCAGTCTTTTTATAAACCCATTTTTGGCCTTGCTCAGCCCCAGCTGATCGCTAATGCCCCAAACCCAAGCCCCGTATGTTGCACCAGGAAGGCACTTTGCCTTATAAATTTCTAATAGCTTTTTGATTGGTGTGCTACTTATTCAGGCTGCAAACCTTAAGATCGCTTCAGTACTCCTAGGTAAGGCAGCCGCCCTACCAATTTTTAAGGACTTCCAAGTCAGCTTCTCATCAAATAAGATTCCTAGATAAGGGTAGGAAGAGACTTTGCTGAACTTTTTACCATTAACAAAGAAGGCCCTGCTTTCCTTGTCCCGACACCCAAGGGCCATGATGTGGGTCTTTTCCTGATTTACCGTCCGGTCTAAATTGGCCATAAAAGGACAGAATAAATTCTAGCAAACTTATTGCTGTTCTAGCTATCAAGACAGTGTTGTCAACATAGACCAAGGCCGGTACTCTGCAGGTGCCAACTGTAGGGCAATCGATTCTAGAATTCAAAACAGCTGCATCCCCAAGCCATTAACACAGAGGTGACTCACGTCATTCCTTCTTTGTGCCCGTCATTTCCCTGGTGGGACTCCCGGTCCTAGGGAACATCGCGATCCAAGGTACCACAGTTGCAGCAGGAGCCAACCAAAGTGCTTATAGCACTGTCGCTCTTAACGTGGTGCAGGACTCTTGTCATTCCTTGTGTGTGTCTGGCAAGGCCAAGGGCAGTCCCATCCTGTGCCTGTTGGAGCCGGGAAGAGGCTGGGCTGTGCCACCCCCTCTTGGCATTACCATCGGACCTTTGTCAAAAAAATCTGGTAAGCTGGTCGAACTGATTTGGGAATGGTTTGCGCTTGCCCTGACTTCTATCTGTTTTCTGGGAAGCTGATCCCCTCTCATTTTCTGCCTGAAGTTAGAACCAAGAGGGAGCCACAAAGGAATATGGGGAAAAGAAAAGCGCAGAGTAGCCACCAAGGAATTACAGAGAGCAAAAGAGTAGTGCAACAAGCGATGGGAAACTATGTCATTGACAACATTGATAGTCTCATAGAGGAAGTCAAAACCATTCTAAATAAGGGGAAGAACCCAGACTGTGTAGCGGATAATCCAAGAATAGCTGGCATACTTAAAAAGGGGTAAATCTTTAACCATAAAGCACAATACCCGGGAAAAAGACGACCTAGCAATGCAAATGTGGTTTCCACTGGCCCTAGTCAGTCCATTGTGGAAGACAACGCAGAGAGCCAGGCGTTACCCAATGTAGATGGACCCAATGACAAATATGTCTGTGAAGTCCCCTGAGAAAATCTAAACAGGATGGAGCAACGGCCAAGGAACTGGTTACATCTGATGCCACTGACTCAATAACTGAACTGAGAAAGCTCATTGATCAAATGAGGGATGAAATTGGTAGCCTATAAACACAAGTTATGCAGTTGCACTGTGACTGAAAATGCAGGCTTAGTCCCCTTGCTAGTTAATGATGTCATGAATAGTATTACCTAAAGTGCCCAAACAGGTTGGATGGGGTTGCAAGGGAGAATGGACCAAGGGGAAAAAGATACAAATAGGCAGGATAAACTATTAGAATACTCTGAAAAAGGGGGAGGAAATAAGGAAAATAGGACTTTTTGGCTCTCTCATAGCTCATTCCACAATTAGCAAAGTTACCCCCGCGGTCTAAGTTCACACAGTTAAATGGCGATACCTGGTGTAGGAAAACAATGCAGCTACTGTGCTCCCATGACCAAAAATAGACCTGGTGAAATGGGCCAGTAAGCAGGAAGGAGTATTTGACCAAAACAAGAAAGATCTCTCTGAAAAGGGTATATATGGTTAGTGTTCCCAAATTAGAAAATGGCTCAAGAGAAGACACTGAATCCCTCAAAAATAGGAGTAGTTTTGGACACTGCTATTCGTTGATGAGACATGAGATAGTGGAAGTGAAACTGTGTCCTATGCAGAATGTGCATTTTAGATACATAGTTGCAGCTCTGAGTAGAGATTAATTTGCAGTTGGTCTTGTGAATTTAGACTTATGCTCTTGTCCCCCTCACCCGCCCAGCACTGCCCAAAAGGGCTCTGTAATCTCTTTTAAATGTAATCTGCCATCACTGATCCCTATAATATAAAAACTAATGATCAGTTTTGTCATGAATATGTTAGCAGGCCCCTAAGTTTTCTTAATGAGAATGATTGCCTCAGGAATGATAGTGATACAGTAACAAGAGGGTCTTTTTCACAGCTCTTTCGCATTCCCCCTATAACATTTAAGATCCAGATAAATAGCAGCTTAACTCAAAGCAGGAATAGTGGAGGGCTGGGCTGAGAATTTAGAATAACTTCAGTCTGATCACCCACAACAGGTCAAAGACATTACTAAACATAGAATTCATGGAACTTAACAGGGATAAGATCTAAACTAATAGATCCGGAATGTGGAGCATATATAGAGAAGTTACATATTTGCGTGTTTCTAGAGACTTGAGCCCTGACTCATTTTTTGTAGAGTGAGCTATGTAAACTGTAGCATAGAAGTTAGGCTGTCAGCCGCAGGTCGCCCAGCAGGTAGTCTTCTAATATGGGTCAAGATCTCCATTCTTTGTAGGACCAAAAATCTAATAATAAACTCTCCTGATATCTTGGGATTGGATATTGTAGGAAAGTGCCCTTGTTGCCATGGTTACCCCCCACTTTTTGCCTGATGATGCCAATTTGACTGAGTGTGCTAGGATCCTGCTAACCAGGCCGCAGCACCAGTGTTCTTTCCTAAAAAACGGTATTGTTCCCACAATTGGCACACTCCTGGCCCACAGATAAGTCCCCTGTAAAAAGTACCCATGGTACCAAGGACCCTGTGACCAGGGAAGGTCCCCAAGTGCTGCAGCATGTATTAAGCCACCCTGGGGGACCCCTCACCAAGCCAATGCACACTGCCAAGGCAGCTTGTATGTGTTGGTGGGGAGAGAAAGACAAAGTTGACATTGAACCACTCCCAGGGCTCCATGCCCACCAACCACTGCCTGTGGCATAGGTAAGTAACCCCTCTAGCAGGCCTTACAGCCCTAAGGCAGGTGTACTATACCACAGGTGAGGGCATAGTTGCATGAGCATAGTTGCATGAGTAATATGCTTCTACAGTGTCTAAGTCCATTCTTAGACATTGTAAGTGCTGTGTGGCCATATCGAGTGTATGGGCTGGGAGTTTGTCATTACGAACTCCACAGCTCCATAATGGCTTCACTGAATACTGGGAAGTTTGGTATCAAACCTCTCAGCACATTAAACACACAGTGATGCCAGTGTTGTATTTATTGAGAAAAGCACACAGAGGGCATCTTAGAGATGCCCCCTGTATGTTAGCCAAACTGCTAGTGCAGGACTGACCAGTCTGTGCCAGCCTGCCACTTTCAGATGAGTTTCTGACCACATGGGGTGAAAGCTTTTGTGCTCTCTGTGGCCAGAAACAAAGCCTTCCCTGGGTGGAGGTGCTTCGACCCTCCCCCCCCCTTGCAGGAACTGTAACACCTGGTGGTGAGCCTCAAAGGCTCAGGCCTCTTGTTACAGTGCCCATGGCACTCCCACTAGTGGAGATGCCCGCCCCCCTGGACAAAGCCAAAAGGGAATGGACACAGGAAGGGTGTAGCCAACCTCCGGGATATAAGCAATTGGCTACTGCCCTCTGACCCATGTAACACCCCTAAATCCAGGATTTAAGGGTTCCCCTGAACCTAGCTCATCAGATTCCTGGCGACCTCATAAGAAGAAAGAAGGACTGCTAAGCCACCCCCCCAGCAAAGAAGACTGAAGAAGCAAACTGACTTGGCCCCACCCTTACTGGCTTTCTCCAGCTTCTAAAGTCCTGCTAATAGAAAGCAACGCATCCTGCACGGCCTCTGAAAAGCCTCCAGAGGGCTGCCTGCACCCTAGAGGACCAAGAACTCCCATGGACAGTGGCCCTGTCTAAGAAGAAGCTCCGTCCAAGGACTCCAGAACTGCCCTGGATCCACGAGTCCTAACCACTCTGCACCCGACACCCACATCTCTTGTCAAGGTGGCCCAACCGACTAGAGCTGGTACCCAGGAGATTCTGAGCAGGTACCCACCCTGGGGTGACCCCTCCTGTCCACCGCGAAGACACCTGCAGCCTGAATCTGGAGGACCCCCCTGACCGCAACAGAACCGGACGAAGTTTCCCAGTGCCAAAAGGTACCCCTGTATCCGCAGCCCCTTGGCCTTGGGGAATCTGACCTTCGGTCTAGCAATGTCCAGCAGGCGGCCCCCCTCCTTGTCCAGCCTTTGGTTTCCCAGAACCGACCCCCTGGACTTCACCTGCAGCATCTTTGTGGCCCACGGGGTCCCTCTAAAGGAACGCATTGGGAGCCCGAACCTGTGTTTGCACTGCTGAGGGTGTAGTTTTGGTGCTGACCTGTGCCCCCCGATGTTCCTCTAAACACCCCCAGATCTGCCCTCTGAAGACACAGGGACTTACCTGCAAAGGCCTGATTCCAGGTGCCCCTGTCTCCATAGGAGCCCATGTTAATTCGACCTCAACCTTGACCTCTGCACCAGGCCGGCCTCATGTTGCTGGTGGTGGGTGTTTGGGGTTAACTTGAACGCCAACCTGTAGACATCCTAACCCCCGGAGGTTGGAGCTGTAAGGCTTGTACTTACCCCAATACTGTACTAACTTTTCTTTTCCTCTAGAACTGTTTCTGAAAATTGCAGTGTCAACTTTTAAAACAAATTATGGCTATTTATTCAAATACTATATAACATGCCAAATTGAAACAAAGTGGTATTGATATATATGTTAGGTACTTACTTGCAAATGTACTTAACCTGCAACTTGAATCTTGTGGTTCTAGAAATAAAGTAACAAAATGCATTTTTGCTATATAAAAACAATTGGCCTGGAGTTAGTTATTGAGTGCGTGCTTCATTTATTGCCTTTGTGTGTACAACAAATGCTTTGGGGAACCCCTGGACTCTGTGCACACTATATCATATATATATATATATATATATATATTTCACAAAAAGAACTCGAATTACTGAGGCTCAAAAAGTGGCGGTCTGACCATGGCTTCGAGAAATGCCATAAAAATGCAAGGAAATCTTGTAATAACAAGAAGGGTCAGGACACTTCCAGTGCAATTAAAGCTTTTTACTCTTTACAACGAAATTCCTCCCAACGCGTTTCAGCCGTAGCCTTGTTCACAGATGAACATTAATTGCACTGGAAGTGTCCTGACCCTTCTTGTTATTACAAGATTTCCTTGCATATGTTTGATGGCATGTGTAGCTGCAGATACACATGCTGTGCACATCCCGCCATCTAGTGTTGGGTTCGGAGTGTTACAAGTTGTTTTTCTTCGAAGAAGTCTTTTTCGAGTCACGAGATCGAGGGACTCCTCCCCTTTCGGCTCCATTGCGCATGGGCGTCGACTCCATCTTAGATTGTTTTCTTTCTGCCATCGGGTTCGGACGTGTTCCTTTTCACTCCGCGTTTCGGTTCAGAAAGTTAGTTAGAATCTCGGAAAATTCGACGGTATTGTTTGCGCTCGGTATCGGGTTAGTTACAACAGATCGACACCGAATTTTGAAGAGCTCCGGTGGCCCTTTGGGGTTTTCGATTCCCCGGCGGGGCCTGGTCGGCCCGACCACGTGCGTCTTCAAGGCTAATGGAACGGACCCCATTCCGCTTCTGCCCCGAATGTCACAACAAGTATCCTTATACAGATCAGCATCTGGTCTGTAATTTGTGTTTGTCTCCAGAACACAAAGAGGATACCTGTGAGCGTTTCGGTCCAGGAAGACGTTGAGAGACCGAAGAGCAAGAACACTACAAATGGCGTCGGCGCCGACAGGACAAAAACACTTGGAAGAAGAAGAAGAAACCTTCTCCATCGAGGATTCGGACTCGGAAGAGGTCGATCCCGAACAGACGCCGAAAACCGTGAGTAAGACGTCAATACACAAAACTCACGGAAAGACCACTAAAGCCCAGGGGACGCCACTGCCAGCAGGCCATGGCTTAACCCGGAAAATAGGTGACCGACCATCGGCACCGAAAAAGGGCATGCATGTGTCGAAGTCATCCGACTCCGGTCGAGATACCGGCACAGAGCAGACTCGACACCGGGTCAGAGCAATCTCGACACCGAGAGGGCGGCACCGAAATGAGTCGGCACCGAGAGATCAGTACGCCGAAGAGCAAAAAAGTGTTGTCGGAACCGAAAAAACATGCCGAAAAAGTTTCCATACCGAAACATCCGGCCTCGGAACCGAAAACAAGTTCCTACACAGAGGAACAGGGCCTGTCCTCACAAATGCAAGGACACAGATTCGGACAGGAACTAGAGACAATGGAGCCAGATTACACTCAAAGAAGGCTTCACATTCAAAAAGACACAGGGAAGATCAGTACTCTCCCTCCAATCAGAATGAAAAGAAAACTTGCCTTCCAAGAGAAAGACAAGCAGCCACAGGCAAAGGTGGCAAGACAAGTAACCCTGCCACCATCTCCACAACGCTCACCACAATCATCACCGGTAGCCACTCCACCAATGATGCAGTCCCCAACTCATACAGGGATGAGTCAGGATGATCCCGACGCATGGGATCTTTATGATGCGCCTGTATCAGATAACAGTCCCGACTGTTATCCAGCGAGACCATCACCACCTGAGGACAGTACTGCCTACACACAGGTGGTGTCAAGAGCAGCAGCGTTTCATAATGTCACCCTGCATGCAGAACCTATAGAGGATGACTTTTTATTTAACACACTGTCGTCCACACATAGCCAGTACCAGAGTCTCCCTATGCTACCGGGAATGCTGAAACACTCCAAACAAGTGTTTCAGGAGCCTGTGAAGGGCAGGGCCATTACTCCAAGGGTGGAGAAGAAGTACAAACCGCCACCAACAGACCCTGTGTACATCATGCAGCAATTAACACCAGACTCAGTGGTAGTAGGGGCAGCTCGCAAGAGGGCGAACTCACACACCTCAGGAGACCCACCACCTCCACACAAGGAGAGTCGCAAGTTCGCTGCGGGGAAAAGGGTTGCGGCACAGGCAGCCAACCAATGGCGCATTGCCAACTCACAGGCCGTGCTGGCTAGATATGATAGGGCTCATTGGGACGAAAAGCAACATTTCATTGAACACCTGCCCAAAGAGTTCCAAATGAGAGCACAAGTGGTGGAGGAAGGACAGAGTATCTCGCACAATCCGATACGGTCAGCAATGGATGCAGCAGACACAGCTGCTAGGACTGTAAATACAGCAGTGACCATACGGAGACACGCATGGCTGTGTACATCAGGATTCAAGCCGGAAATACAACAATCCGTGCTGAATATGCCATTTAACGGACAGCAGTTGTTTGGGCCGGAGGTGGACACTGCTATCGAAAAACTTAAAAAAGACACAGATACGGCCAAAGCCATGGGCGCACTCTACTCCCCACAGAGCAGAGGCACTTTTCGGAAAACACAGTTTAGAGGCGGGTTTCGGGGACAGAGCACAGAACCCTCATCTTCACAAACAAGGCCAACTTATCAAGGCAAATATCAGTGAGGAAGTTTTCGGGGACAATATAGAGGGGGACAATTCCCAAAGAGTAGAGGGAAGTTCCAGAGTCCCAAAACTCCACAAAATAAACAGTGACTTCAACGTCACAAATCCCCAACACATAACACCAGTGGGGGGGAGACTAACCAAGTTCTACAAACAATGGGAAGACATAACAACAGACACATGGGTCCTAGCCATTATCCAGCATGGTTATTGCATAGAATTTCTACAATTCCCTCCAAATGTCCCACCGAAAACACACAACATGTCCAAACAACACATGGATCTTTTACTACTGGAGGTCCAAGCGTTGTTGCAAAAAGATGCAATAGAGATAGTACCAATTCATCAGAGAGGAATAGGAGTTTACTCCCTGTACTTTCTCATACCCAAAAAAGACAAAACTCTAAGACCTATATTAGATCTCAGAACATTAAACATCTACATCAAATCAGACCACTTTCACATGATGACACTGCAAGACGTGATCCCATTGCTTAAACAACAAGACTACATGACAACACTAGACCTAAAGGATGCATATTTCCATATACCTATACATCCTTCACACAGAAAGTGCTTAAGGTTTGTATTCCAAGGGGTACATTACCAGTTCAAAGTGTTGCCATTCGGGATGATAACAGCGCCAAGAGTTTTTACAAAATGCCTGGCAGTAGTGGCTGCTCATATCAGAAGGCAGCAAATACACGTGTTCCCGTACCTAGACGATTGGTTAATCAAAACCAAGACGCAAGAACGGTGTTCACAACACACAAAGTATGTCATAGAAACCCTTCACAAACTGGGTTTCTCACTCAACTACAAGTCACACCTAGAGTCGTGTCAAATACAACAAATACTTAGGAGCAACAATCAACACAACAAAGGGGATTGCCATTCTTGTCAAAACAGACAACATGACAACAATGTATTATCTGAACAAACAAGGAGGGACACACTGAACGCAGTTGTGTCTCTTGGCACAGAAACTATGGCATTGGGCGATTTACAACCACATTCGCCTAATAGCGCAGTTCATACCAGGAATTCAGAACCAGTTAGCAGACAATCTCTCTCGGGATCATCAACAGATCCACTAATGGGAAATTCACCCTCAAATACTAAACACTTACTTCCAAAGATGGGGAACACCGCAAATAGACCTATTTGCAACAAAAAAAAACGCAAAATGCCAAAACTTTGCATCCAGGCTCAGTCTCAGGGCAATGCGTTATGGATGAGTTGGTCCGGGATATTTGCATACGCTTTTCCCCCTCTCCCACTCCTTCCATATCTAGTAAACAAATTGAGTCAAAACAAACTCAAACTCATATTAATAGCACCAACTTGGGCACGACAACCTTGGTACACAACACTACTAGACCTCTCAGTAGTGCCTCATATCAAGCTGCCAAACAGACCAGATCTGTTAACTCAACACAAACAACAGATCAGACACCCAAATCCAGCATCACTGAATCTAGCAATTTGGCTCCTGAAGTCCTAGAATTCGGACATCTAGACCTTACACAGGAATGTATGGAGGTCATAAAACAAGCTAGAAAACCAACCACAAGAGATTGCTATGCAAATAAGTGGAAAAGATTTGTTTATTATTGCCATAATAATCAAATTCAATCATTACACGCATCTGCTAGAGACATCGTAAGCTACCTACTACATTTCGTTAGTAGTGTAGTTAGCGTTTTCATCCAGTAAAATACATCTCACTGCAATTTCAGCTTATCTGCAAATTACGCACTCAACTTCATTATTCAGGATCCCAGTCATAAAAGCATTTCTGGAGGATCTGAAAAGAATTATCCCACCAAGAACACCACCAGTTCCTTCGTGGAACCTCAACATTGTCTTAACATGACTCATGGGTCCACCTTTTGAACCCATGCACTCATGTGAGATACAATACTTAACATGGAAGGTAGCATTTCTGATTGCCATCACATCTCTAAGAAGAGTAAGTGAAATACAAGCCTTTACCATACAAGAACTTTTCATTCAGATACACAAGCATAAAGTAGTTTTGCAACAAATCCTAAATTCTTACCAAAAGTCATATTACCGTTCCACTTAAATCAAACAGTGGAACTCCCAGTGTTCTTTCCAGAACCAGACTCTGTAGCTGAGAGAGCATTGCATACATTAGACATCAAAAGGGCACTAATGTACTACATTGATAGAACAAAACAAATTCGCAAAACAAAACAATTGTTCGTTGCTTTCCAAAAACCTCATACAGGGAATCCAATATCCAAACAAGGCATTGCCAGATGGATAGTTAAATGCATTCAAACCTGTTCTATCAAAGCAAAAAGAGAACTGCCTATAACACCAAGGGCACACTCAACTAGAAAGAAGGGTGCTACCATGGCCTTTCTAGGAAACATACTAATGACTGAAATATGTAAGGCAGCCACATGGTCTACGCCTCATACGTTTACCAAGCATTACTGTGTGGATGTGTTAACAACACAGCAAGCCACAGTAGGACAAGCAGTACTACGAACTTTATTTCAAACAACTTCAACTCCTACAGGCTGAGCCACCGCTTTTGGGGAGATAACTGCTTACTAGTCTATGCACAGCATGTGTATCTGCAGCTACACATGCCATCGAACGGAAAATGTCACTTACCCAGTGTACATCTGTTCGTGGCATGAGACGCTGCAGATTCACATGCGCCCTACCGCCTCCCCGGGAGCCTGTCACCGTTTTAAGTTGATCTTGAACATTTGTAATTTTGTAAATATATTACTTTTAACCACATTATGTACATACATATTTACTCCATTGCATGGGCACTATTACTATATACACAACTCCTACCTCACCCTCTGCGGGAAAACAATCTAAGATGGAGTCGACGCCCATGCGCAATGGAGCCGAAAGGGGAGGAGTCCCTCGATCTTGTGACTCGAAAAAGACTTCTTTGAAGAAAAACAACTTGTAACACTCCGAGCCCAACACTAGATGGCGGGATGTACACAGCATGTGAATCTGCAGCGTATCATGCCACGAACAGATGTACACTGGGTAAGTGACATTTTCCATATATATATATATATATATATGTGTTCGATGGCATGTGTAGCTGCAGATACACATGCTGTGCACTGTTCCTGCCATCTAGTGTTGGGCTCGGAGTGTTACAAGTTGTTTTTCTTCTAAGAAGTCTTTTCGAGTCACGGGACCGAGTGACTCCTCCCTTTAGGCTCCATTGCGCATGGGCATCGACTCCATCTTAGATTGTTTTCTTTCCGCCATCAGGTTCGGACGTGTTCCTCTTCGCTCCGTATTTCGAATCGGGAAAGTTAGCTAAAGTATCGAAAATTTGACGGTATTGTTATCGCTCGGTACCGGTTTAGTATTAGTGTATCGGCACCGACATCAAAACCGCTTTGGCGGCCCTTCGAGGCTTCTACTCTTCACTGAGGCCTGGTCGGCCCCACCACACCCATCGTCCCAGACTAATGAACCGGACCCCCTTCTGTTTCTGTCCTAAGTGTCATGCAAAGTATCCTTATACAGACCAGCACAGGGTCTGTAATCTGTGTTTGTCACCCGAACACAGAGAGGATACTTGAGAAGCTTGCCGAGCGTTTCGATCAAGGAAAACCTTGAGAGATCGATGCGCAAGAAGACTGCAAATGGCGCCGAAACTGAAAGAACAGCTCGACGTCGAGGAGGAGGAAAGAATCTCCATCCAAGAGACGGACTCGGATGAATGTGACAGTGAACGACCCTCCAAGGTGCAACAAACCGTGAGTAAACCTGCCCCGTCCCAAACACAGGGTCACACCGAAAAACTTAAGACCATGGGGACGCCACCGCCAGCAGGCCATGGCTCAACCCACCGAAAGGAAGGTGACCAGACATCGGCACCGAAAAAGGCCAAAGAGTTGCCTAAGACTTCCGACTCCGGTCGAGATTCTGGCACCGAAAGATTTCGACACCGAGTGATCGAATTGAGCAAACCCCGTAAAAGCTCCTCAGAACCGAAAAAGACTATGACATCAGAAACTTCGGTACAGAAAAAAGCAGCCTCAGAGCCGAAAAGAACCTCATACACTGAGGAGCAAGGGCTTTCCATGCAACTCAAGGAAAACATAGATTTGAGCAAGAGTTGGATATAACAGAGGTTACAAATCCAAAAGGATACTGGCAAGATTCAGACTTTACCTTCACTCAAATCTAAAAGAAAACTTGCATTTCAAGAAACAGAAATGCAACCAAAGGCCAAAGTGGTTAGAGACAAGTCACCAACACCACAGGTCTCACCACAACCATCCCCACTGCACTCACCACAATTGTCACCAGTGGGAACACCAATAATGCAGTCACCCACACATACTGGGATGACCCAAGATGATGCTGATGGGATTTATATGATCCACCAATATCGGATAACAGCCCAGAGTGTTATCCAACCAAGCCGTCACCACCAGAAGACAGTACAGCATATACGCAGGTACTAGCCAGGGAAGCTAAGTTCCACAACGTAGCGATGCACACTGAACCAGTGGAGGATTACTTCCTTTTTAACACTCTGGCATCCACCCACGCATCCTATCAAAGCCTGCCAATGCTACCGGTCATGCTCAAGCACACACAACAGGTCTTCCAAGAGCCTGTAAAGGGAAGAGCTATCACACCTGGGGTCGAAAAGAAATACAAACCACCTTCAACAGAACCAGTGTTTATAACGCAGCAGCTCACACCGGACTCAGTGGTTGTAGGGGCAGCAAGGAAAAGAGCGAACTCTCAATCGTCAGGGGATGCTCCACCATCTGACAAAGAAAGTCGAAAATTTGACGCAGCAGGCAAGCGAGTGGCATCACAAGCAGCCAATCAATGGTGAATTGCAAATTCGCAAGCCCTACTTGCACGCTACGACAGGGCACACTGGGACGAGATCCAAGACATCATACAGCACTTGCCCAAGGAACACCAAAAACGTGCCCAGCAAGTAGTTGAAGAGGGACAGGCCATATCGAACAATCAGATAAGGTCTGCATTAGACTCTGCAGATACAGCAGCACGGACTGTCAACACGGCTGTAACCATTCGCAGGCATGCATGGCTGCGAAGTTCTGGATTCAAATCAGAAGTTCAACAAGCGGTATTAAATATGCCGTTTAACCAACAACAGTTGTTTGGGTCGGAAGTCGATACTGCCATCGAAAAAATGAAAAAAGACACAGACACGGCCAAAGCCATGGGGGTACTCTATTCCCCACAATTCAGAGGCACTTTTAGGAAACCACAATTAAGAGGGGGGTTTCGGCAACAAACATCTGAACCTTCCACCTCCCAAACAAAACCCACCTATCAATCACAATACCAGAGGGGGGGAATTTTGTGGTTCCTATAGAAGACAATTCCCAAGAGGAAAGGGAAAATTCCAGCCCGCCAAACCAAGCCCTAGCAAGCAGTGACTTCAATGTCACAACCCCCCAACACTTCTCACCAGTGGGGGGCTAACCAAATACTACCTCAATTGGACACATATTACCACAGACTCATGGGTCCTATCAATTATCCAACATGGTTATTGCATAGAATTCACAACATTCCCTCCAGATGTGCCACCAAAAACGCACAGACTGTCTCAACAACACTTAGACCTATTACATATAGAGGTCCAAGCACTGTTACAAAAACAAGCAATAGAGCTCATACCCAATCACCAAAAAGGAACAGGCGTTTACTCACTATATTTCTTCATTCCAAAAAAGGACAAAACGTTAAGGCCAATCTTAGATCTCAGAACACTGAATCTCTTCATCAAATAAGATAATTTCCACATGGTAACGCTTCAAGACGTAGTTCCCTTACTAAAGAAGGGGGAATACATGACAACACTGGATCTCAAGGATGCGTATTTCCACATACCCGTCCATCCTTCTCACAGAAAATACCTAAGGTTTGTAATTCAAGGCAAACATTATCAATTCAAAGTGCTACCGTTCGGGATAACAACAGCCCCCAGAGTATTTACAAAATGCCTAGCAGTAGTAGCAGCTCACAAAAGGAGACAGCACATGCACGTATTCCCATATTTGGACGACTGGCTAATAAAAGCCAACACTCAACAACAATGTCAATTTCACATGCAATACGTCATAGAAACTCTACACAAACTAGAGTTTTCTATAAATTACCGAAAATCACATCTGCAACCATCCCAAATACAACAATACTTGGGAGCAACACTCAACATACAAAGAGCAATTGCCACTCCAAGTCCACAAAGAGTCCAATCGTTCCAAAATGTAAGATTAAGCATACAACCAAACCAACACTACACGGTAAGGTTTGTAATTAAACTACTAGGCATGATGTCCTCATGCATAGCCATTGTCCCAAACGCAAGACTACACATGCGGCCCTTACAACAGTGCCTAGCAAAACAATGGAAGCAAGCACAGGGTCAACTACAAGATCTAGTGTTGATAGACCGCCAAACACATTGTCCGCTTCAATGGTGGAACCCGATAAATTTAAACAAAGGGCGGCCATTCCAAGACCCAGTGCCTCACGCTATTATCACAACAGATGTTTCCATGGTTGGGTGGGGAGCACACCTCAACAATCACAGCATACAAGGTCAATGGGACAATCAACAAAAACTACTTCACATAAATCACTTGGAACTGCTAGCGGTATATCTAGCATTAAAAGCGGTTCAACCACTAATAGCCCACAAACACATTCTTGTCAAGACAGACAATATGACAACAATGTATTATCTCAACAAACAGGGGGAGACACACTCGTCACAACTGTGTCTTTTAGCATAAAGGATTTGGCATTGGGCAATTCACAACAACATTCGCCTAATAGCACAATACATACCAGGCATTCAGAATCAGTTAGCCGACAATCTCAGTCGAGATCAACAGCAAACTCGCGAATGGGAAATACATCCCCAGATCCTACAGGATCACTTCCACCGCTGGGGAACACCAAACATAGACCTATTTGCAACAAAAGAAAACACAAAATGCCAAAACTTCGCATCCAGGTACCCACACCCTCTGTCCAACTGCAATGCTCTGTGGATCAGCTGGTCAGGGATATTTGCTTACGCTTTTCCCCCTCTTCAGCTCATTCCTTATCTGGTCAACAAACTGAGTCAAAAGAAACTCAAACTAATACTCATAGCACCAACCTGGGTTCGCCAACCGTGGTACACAACACTGTTGGACTTATCAGTAGCACCTCACATCAAACTACCAAACAGACCAGATCTCTTAACACAAAACAAACAACAGATCAGACACCTGAATCCAGCATCACTCAATCTAGCAATCTGGCTCCTAAAGTCTTAGAATTCGGACATTTAAACCTTTCACAAGAGTGTATGGAGGTCATTAAACAAGCGAGGAAACCTACAAGACATTGTTATGCAAACAAACGGAAAAGATTTGTTTGCTACTGTCACACTAATCAAATTATGCCACTAAATGCCTCCACACAAGACATTGTAAGTTATTTATTACACTTACATAAATCTAATCTAGCTTTCTCTTCCATTAAAATCCATCTCACTGCAATATCTGCCTATCTGCAGATTACACATACAGCATCCCTTTTTAGAATCCCAGTTATTAAAGCATTTATGGAAGGACTAAAAAGAATCATACCCCCAAGGACACCATCAGTACCTTTGTGGAACCTTAATATTGTATTAACATGATTCACGGGCCCACCATTCAAACCCATGCATTCTTGTCAAATCCAATTTCTGACTTGGAAAGTAGCCTTTCTAATAGCCATCACATCACTTAGAAGAGTGAGTGAAATACAAGCATTTACTATTCAAGAACCCTTTATACAAATACATAAACATAAAGTGGTTCCCCGTATCAATCCAAAATTCTTACCAAAGGTCATATCACCATCCCATCTAAACCAGACTGTGGAACTCCCAGTCTTCATTCCACAACCCTACTCAGTAGCTGAAAGGGCCTTGCATACATTAGACATAAAAGGAGCACTAATGTATTACATTGACAGAACGAAACAATTTCGTAAAACAAAACAATTGTTTGTAGCTTTCCAGAAACCACGCAGGTAACCCTATATCCAAACAAGGCATTGCCAGATGGATAGTTAAATGCATTCAAAACTCTTACCTTAAAGCAAAAAGAGAATTACCCATTACACCAAGGGCACATTCCACTAGAAAGAAAGGCGCCACAATGGCTTTTCTTGGAAATATACCAATGACAGAAATCTGTAAGGCAGCCACATGGACTACGCTTCATACATTCACAAAACATTACTGTGTGAATGTGTTAACACAACAAGTCACACTAGGACAGGCAGTATTACGAACATTATTTCAAACAACTTCAACTCCCACAGACTAAACCACCGCTTTTGGGGAGATAACTGCTTACTAGTCTATGCACAGCATGTGTATTTGCAGCTACACATGCAATCGAACGGAAAATGTCACTTACCCAGTGTACATCTGTTCGTGGCATGAGACACTGCAGATTCACATGCGCCCTCCCGCCTCCCCATAGCCTGTAGCCGTTATAAGTTGATAAACTATATATTAGATGTTAATAAAACTTGTACATTTGTAAATTTGTAAATATATATCGCTTTTAGACACATTATGTACATACATACTTACTCCATTGCATGGGCACTATTACTATATACACAACTCCTACCTCACCCTCTGCGGGAAAAATAATCTAAGATGGAGTTGACGCCCATGCGCAATGGAGCCGAAATGGGAGGAGTCCCTGGGTCTCGTGACTCGAAAAGACTTCTTTGAAGAAAAACAACTTGTAACACTCCAAGCCCAACACTAGATGGCAGGATAATGCACAGCATGTGAATCTGCAGCGTCTCATACCACGAACAGATGTGCACTGGGTAAGTGACATTTTCCATATATATACATACATGGTCAGCTTCCTACAGATAAAAACTTATTAAAATGGCACTTTGAAATAAGATTTATAAATCTGTATAATCGCCCAATCAGCTCGCAACCATGACTGAGAAACACTGATAAACTTGGTTCATTTTTTTGAGAGGAAGAACACAAAGAACCACCTTGTTGTAGCTGGTGACATGAACACAACATTTGAACCTGTAGAGTTCATATACAACTTAATGCTAGATGAGGAGAAAGGCATTCCCAAGTGGATGACCGTGCCACTGGGGAAAAAAAACACAATGCCTGCTTTCAGTTAGCATCCTTTACTCTCACAAATGGGCTGTGAGCTTGTAATGGACACACTCAACCTGATAGCGAGGCAAGAAACACTTACAAAAGAGCATATGCCAGACGTAGAATAAATTATATACTAATTGACCTAGATTTATGGCCCAATCTGCATGATATGTTGGCCATTGAAAGAAGCAATAGCGACCATAACTCCTTGGCTCATGAATTAAAAAATACCCCCTATCTGTTCAGAAATCAAAACCAGCATACTCTGGACTTAGCAACCACAACATCCAATGACAGGAAGAGGGAAATAGGCCCCAAGTTCAATTAAATAGGGAAACTCAATTGCTGCTGTATTTTTTACTCATACATGCCCTTAACTTGGTTGGGAATCTAACACAAAATAAGAAAGTTGTTTTGTGAATACTCATTGATTTGATTATTTCAATCAGGGACTTTTTTTTGATCAATCTCCCAAAATTAAGCTAACAAGATATTAAGAAGCAGAATAGTTCAACAAATTTTGTAAGCTCGCTAAAATAAATTAAGTGTGGGATGTGAAAGCTGGTGCTAAAGTAGCTATAGCTGAAGGAAGACGTTTCTACAACAAGGCCCAGTCATCTGCAAGGAAAAGCTGGGAGGAGGAAACATGGAGTGATTTGGCCAGGGCGGCCCTCTCAAAGGACAATAGGTCCTTTTGGCACCTTCTTGCCAAAGGAGTACCATACATTATAGGTGAGGACACCTTTCGCATACAGCCACATATGTGAGACCAACATTATTCTAAACTGTTTTCTGTACATGTAGGGGATGCACCACAAGATAGTAAAACCGATTACAAGATGTTACTCTAAGTCCAGGACATTATTCTGCCTGTCTTATTTACAATGGAAGAAACTCTTGCAGCTATTACAAGTGTTCAAAAGGGGAAAGCACCAGGTTTGTATAAAATCCCAGATGATCTTTATAGATCATAACCAATCATCTGTGGATATATCTTAAACAGAATTTCAAATGCAATAGCAAGAGGGGGTAGAAATCCTGGACACATGGAGGGGGCAGAAATTATCCTCGTATATAAAAAAAGGAGGTAAAGGAGACAACAGTGGTCATTATGACATTGGCGGTGACTTTCAAAGTGGCTGTAATACTGCCAACAGCCTGGCGGTAATTACTGCCAAATAATGACCATGTCGGTAATACCTCCCATGGACAGCCAATGTACCACACCAACTGCCAGGGCGTTAACACCACTGACCATGGTGGTAGCCATCTACAGCTAGGCGGAAGTCAAAGTACCGCCCACCATATTATAACATAGCAAACCGCCACGATTTCTGGGGCAGTACCAACGCCATCAAAAGCCTGGCAGAAACACAGTACAGAAAACGAAAGACTCACCATCAGGGATACAGAGGACTCCGTGGCCGCCATGGAGCCGGAACTCCAAGTATTCCCGATGCTCTACCACACCATGGCCGTCCTGGAGCACTGACGAAGACGATGACAGTGAGTACAGCCGCCTAGCACACAGGGGAGGAAGGGAGGAAAAGGAGGGTGACACACACGTGCAACACACACCATTCACACACCCACCACATACCACACATACAACCAGCTGCAGAGTAAAACAACTGTCATATGACCCACTAGCAAATAATGCAAGGACAATTCTGAAGTACGAACACTGTAATTTGCTGCCAACAGCCACCATAATGAATCTTGACATGAAAATGCAGGTGTCAATGTCCAGATTGGGCCAATGGCCAGTCCAAAGTAACAAAGGGCCACATGGCCACAGGGCATAGTCCAAGGCCCAGCTTGACTCCTGACAACTTCCGGACTCCACTGTTCAGGGGAATCATGTTGCAAATGGGCAGGCACCTCAGGTGGAAAGGGTGGGTGGGAGGGCACCTCAGCTTGAGTGGGTAACATGCCCACTGGTTTTGGAGGGGGCTCCTTGCCCAACAGTCTCTGGAGGGGAGTAAAAGGCCACAGTCTTTGAAGTGGGTAACATGCCCACCTGTTCTGGAGGGGGCTCCTTGCCCAGCAGTCTCCAGAGGGTGGACTGCGTGCCCTCAGCTGGTGCAGGGGGTTCTTTGGATTCCATAGCTGGTGGAGGGGTCTCTTTGGGTTCCACTGATGGTGGAGGGGGCTCTTTGGGTTCCACTGCTGGTTGTGGGGGCTCTTTGGGTTCCACTTCTGGTTGTTGGAGCTCCTTGGGTTCCTCTGCTGGTGGAGGGGGCTCCTTGGGTTCCTCTGCTGGTGGAGGGGGCTCCTTGCCCTCTGCTTGTGGATGGGGCTCCTTGCCCTCTGCTTGTGGATGGGGCTCCTTGCCCTCTGCTGGTGGGGGGCGCACTTTGGGTTCCACTGCTGGTTGTGGGGGCTCCTTGGGTTCCTCTGCTGGTGGAGGGGGGTTCTTGCCCTCTGCTAGTGGAGGGGGCTTCTTGCCCTCTGCTGGTGGAGGGGGCTCTTTGGGTTCCACTGCTGGTTGTGGGGGCTCTTTGGGTTCCACTGCTGGTTGTGGGGGCTCCTTGGGTTCCTCTGCTGGTGGAGGGGGCTCCTTGGGTTCTTCTGCTGGCGGAGGGGGCTCCTGGCCCTCTGCTTGTGGATGGGGCTTCTTGGCTTTCTTTGGTGGTGGAGGGGTAGCCTTGGCTTTCTTTGGTGGTGGAAGGGTATCCCTGGCTATGTTTGGTGGTGGAAGGGTATCCTTGGCTTTGTTTGGTGGTGGAGGGGATCCTTGGCTTTCTTTGGTGGTGGAGGGGGATCCTTGGCTTTCTTTGGTGGTGGAGGGGGATCCTTGTGTTAACTCTTGTGACGGGCCCCCTTGGCCTTTGTCATGTGACTTATGTCCTTGCCTCCAGGTCTAGGAGGTGCCTCCACTGACCACGACCTCTGTCCCTTAAGTTTTGCCACCCTAGTCCTCCCTTTCTGAGACAGAGATGTGGACTTACTAGGAGTGGCTGTGTCAGACTCAGGGGACCCTTTGTGCCAGCAGCTGATTTTTTGGTGGGAGTAGTAGCAGAGTGTTTTGCTGAGGTGCTGCACAGGGTCGTTGGGACCCTGCTCTTATAGGCAGGACGGCGGGTGGAGGGGGATGGAAGAGGTCAAGATGGGCAAGGAAAAGCTCCTTAGGGACGTTGGTGTGGGATGTGGGAGGAGGGATGGAAGTGGAAGTGGAGGTGGAGGGAGTGACTGTAGGAGGTGTACGTCTGCTGGACTTGAGTGCAGGTGGCTGGACAGTGTTCGTGTGTGAGGTGGATGGCTGTTGGGTGTCTGAGTGTGAGCATTTGTGTCTCTTAGGAGGGGGCAGACAGGGTGGGAGAGGACAAACATGACGTGTGGATGTATGTTGTGGAGGTGTCTGCAAGTGAGGTGGGTGTGCTTCATGATGTGGTGGTAGTGGCTGTTGATGCAGTGCATGCAAGTGTGTGTGCGGATGTGACTGTGAGGAGGGGGAGACAGTGGAGGCAGTGGATGTTGTTGTGTATGCAACTGTCTGTTGTTTGTGTGAGTGCTTGTGGCTTGAAGTTTGGTGCCACTGTTTGTATGTGCCACTCTTGTGTGATGTTTTATATGCATGCTTGTCTGTATATGTGCATGGAATGGATTGGGGTTGAGGAGACTGGGACTGGGTAGTGGTAGTTGGAGAGAGGATGGTAGGACCAGGGACACTGGCTGCCATCAGAGAGGAAGCCAGATCCTGAAACGATCTCTGAAGGGCCGCCAACCGATCGTGAATGCCCTCCAGGTAGGCATTGCATTGCTGCATCTGGGATTCCAGCCCCTGGATGACATTCCCTATGGCTGACTTACCTACAGAGATGGATTTCAGGATGTCTATAGACTCCTCATTGAGGCCACCAGGGCTCACTAGGGCAGGGCCTGAGGTGCCTGAGGCGAAGGAGATGCCCACTGCAAGAAAATGCCACTGTTAGCATGGTTACCCCCTAATGTTTTGCCTTTTGTTGATGCCAGCTTTGATTGAAAGTGTGCTGGGACCCTGCTAACTAGGCCCCAGCACTAGTGTTCTTTCCGTAAAACTGTATATTTGTCTCCACAATTAGCACACCCTTGGCACACAGATAAGTCCCTTGTAAAAGGTACCCCTGGTACCAAGGGCCCTGTGGCCGGGGGAAGGTCTCTAAGGGCTGCAGCATGTATTATGCCACCCTGGGGACCCCTCACTCAGCACATGCACACTGCCTCACAGCTTGCGTGTGCTGGTGGGGAGAAAAAGACTAAGTCGACATGGGACTCCCTTCAGAGTGCCATGCCCACAACCCACTGCCTGCGGCATAGGTAAGTCACCCCTCTAGCAGGCCTTACAGCCCTAAGGCAGGGTGCACTAAACCACAGGTAAGGGCATAGCTGCATGAGCACTATGCCCCTACAGCGGCAAGTCAATTCTTAGACATTGTAAGTGCAGGGTAACCATAAAGAGTAAATGGTCTGGAAGTTTGTCACACACGAACTCCACAGTTCCATAATGGCCACACTGAATACTGGAAGTTTGGTATCAAACTTCTCAGCACAATAAATCCACACTGATGCCAGTGTGGCATTCATTGAAAAATGCACACAGAGAGCATCTTAGAGATGCCCCCTGCATGTCAGCCCAACTGCTAGTGCTAGGCTGACTGGTCTCTGCCAGCCTGCCACTTCCAAACTAGTTCCTGGCCACATGGGGTGACTGTCTTTGTGCACTGTAGTACCAGGAACAAAGCCTGTCCTGGGTGGAGGTGCTTCACACCTCCCCCCTGCAGGAACTATAACACATGGCAGTGAGCCTCAAAGGCTCAAGCCTGGTGTTACAACACCCCAGGGAACTCCAGCTAGTTGAGATGCCCGCCCTCTTCCCCCCCACCCCAGACACAGCCCCAACTTTTGGCCGGGGAGATAATGAGGAAAACAAGGAGGAGTCACCCCCTCAGCCAGGTCCACCCCTAAGGTGATCAGAGCTGATGTGACCCCCTCATTAGAAAATTCTCCATCTTCCTTTGGAGGATTTAGCCCAATAGGATTAGGGATGTGCCCCCCTCCCCAAAGGGAAAAGCACAAGGATTGTGTAGCCACCCTCAGGGACAGTAGCCATTGGCTACTGCCGTCCAGCCCTAAACACACCCCTAAATTTATTATTTAGGGGTGACCCTGAACCCAGGAAAGCAGATTCCTGACGACCTACAAAGAAAGACTGCTGACCTGAAAACCCGGCAGAGAAGAAGGAAGGCAACAACTGCTCTGGCCCTAGCCCTACCGGCCTGTCTCCTGATTCAAAGATCCTGCACCAGCGACACATCCTGGGTCCAGCGACCTCTGCCGACTCAGAGGACTGCCCTGCAACTACAAAGGACCAAGAAACTCCTGTGGACAGCAGCCCTGTCTAAAGCAACAAGAAGGACTCTCCAGAAGCATGAGTCCCCACCACTCTGCACCCGACGCCCCTAGCCCATGTCCAGAGAAAACCTCGCCGCAGAGAGGACTACAAGGCGACTCAAACGGCGTGTCCACCCTGAGCCAACCTCTCTGCACCCCTAAGCCGACGCTTGGAGAGGGAATCCCGAGGACCCCCGACCACGACTGCCCAGTGAAAAGAAACCCTACGTCTGGAAGAATCACTACACCCACAGCCCCCAGAAGAACCAACCACTGGTGCACCTGTGACCAGCAGGCAGCCATCCCCCTTGCCCAGTGGGTGGCTGGCCAGAGAAGCCCCCCTGTGCCCTGCCTGCATCGTCTGAGTGACCCCTGGGTCCCTCCATTGATTTCTACTACAAACCTGACGCCTTGTTTGCCCACTGCACCCGGCCACCCCTGTGCTGCTGAGGGTGTATTTTGTGTGCCTACTTGGGACCCCCACAGTGCTGTACAAAACCCCCCTGGTCTGCTCCCAGAGGACGCAGGTACTTAACTGCTAGCAGACTGGAACTGGAGCACAACCTGTCTCCATAGGCACCTATGTTATTTGGGCCTCGCTTTGACCTCTGCACCTGACTGGCCTGGTGTTGCTGGTGCTGGGTGTTTGGGGTTGACTTGAACCCCCACGGTGGGCTGCCTATACCCCGGAAACTGAACTTGTAAGTGCTTTACTTACCGAAAAACTAATCTGTAGTTACCTCCCCCAGGAACTGTTGAATTTTGCAGTGTCCACTTTTAAAATAGTTTATTGCCATTTCATGCCAAACTGTGTACATTACTGTTTTGATATAAACTTCTATCTATACCTATGCAAAGTACCTTACATTTAATGTACTTACCTGCAATTTGACTCTCGTGGTTCTAAAATAAATTAAGAAAATAATATTTTTCTATATAAAAACCTATTGGCCTGGAGTTAAGTCACTGGCCAACTCGGTGGGGGGCTACTGGGAGGGCGGTGCTGGTACAGGGGGTGTCAGCTGTACCTGTTTCTGGGGTGGTTCTAGAGGTGTCCGACACTACCAGGGAGCTCCCATCAGAGGAGGAATCAGAGTCAGTGTTGTCACCTTCTGTCCCCTTCCATTAGCTAGGTACCACAGCAAGATGAGAGCCAATGAGAGCACCCCTCCTGGGACCTACTAAGCCCTTTCTGACATGGAATGCCACCTAGCTAGCTAACAAGATTTTGCAATTCACCCATTTACCCTGAGGTTGATTACGCAGCAATATACGAGCTGGCATCAAGGGGGCACCCACTTAGTCAAACCCACCACCAGCATCCCATGCCAGGCAGCAAAGATGGGTGTTACACACACTGTACTCACCCCCTTGTGGCTGCTGTGCTGCTCTCAACCGCTCATCCAGCTCTGGGTAGGCACCCCTCCCTCATTGGGAGGCCATTCCCAGCTGGGCCTCAACGGTCTTCCGGGCCCAGCGTCTCAGGTCCTCTCACAGTTTCCTGCAATGGGTGCTCCGCCTGCTATAGACCCCTAGGGTCTGCACGTCTTTGGCGATGGCACGCCACAATCCCTTCTTCTGATGGGCGTTGGCCTGCAGAGGAAACAGACAGGAGGACACCATTAACCATTCAATCCAGCCTGCCACACATATGGACCACAAATACCATTTCCCCTCAAATGACACACACATCACCCAGAGCCCTGCATGCACACTACCACCAGCCATACCCCCAGCCCAAATGACACACTGCCAGCACACACACATCTCCATGCAACCTTGTCACATGCATTGTCCCCATGGTGTACTCACCTGTTGGTCTGGAGGCCCATACAGCTGTCCATACAGGGGTAGGACACCATCCACCAGGCGCTCCAACTCCTCTGAAGTGAAGGCAGGGGTCTTTTCCCCTGTCAGGTGGGCCATGGCTGGTTCCAGAATCAGGACACAGTAGCACGCAGTGGATCAGTTGTCCTGTGGCAAGTCAGGAATCAAGTGAGGTTATAGTCAGAAAATGTCAGTCACCCCCGTGGTGGTGTACACTGTCACCGCGCCGGTGATCCTCATGGACACTGTACTCCATAGAGCCCCAGGTAAGCCAATGAGGAATAGCACTGCAGTGTAAGACCGCCTTCCTCCATGACACCCAACGCCGGCTGAGTTACATCAGTTCCACTTGTCCCTACATACAGGACAGGCGGTTGCCCTTTTATGGTGCAGGTCATCATTCTGAAATTTAAAAGTGCGTCATTGCTGTCAACTGTACATAGATTGCCATTTACATAGTTCACTTACATACAAGCTCAATGTTCACTGCAGTGGTGGTTCCATTGTTCAGTTTGTCACTCCCTTCTCATTCTTGTGGTACCCTTAGGTACCTACCATTGCGGAGGAATAGGAGGCGGTGGCAAGCCCCCATCTATAGACCCCTTGTGGACTTGGCTACATTGGGGAACAGGCACATTTTACTCTCCTATAGACTGTACAGGGCCACAATTGCAGAGCTGTGTGCACAATTGGAACCTGATCTGATATCTGATATCCGTCAACCCACTGGGAGTCCCCCTCTTGTTCAGGTCCTATCAGTGCTCCATTTCCTGGCAACCGGCTCTTTCCAAGTGACAGTGGGCTTGGCTGCAAGAATGTCACAGCCAATGTTCTCAATAGTGCTAGCAAGGGTTTTGGCTACCCTGCTGAAACACATGTGCAGCTACATTGCTTTCTGATGATTTGGCCGGTGTGAAGGCTGGTTTCTATGCAGGAGGACATATTCCAAATGTAATAGAGCCATTGATGCAACACATATAGTATTTGACGTCCAACCTCCACCCCGTCCCCTGGGCCAATGGGCAAGTGTTAAGGAATTGAAAGAGTTTCCACTCAGTGTGCAAATGATGTGCCTGGCTGACCAGTACATCTTCCAAGTCACTGCCAAGTATCCTGGGTCGGTGCATGACGCCTTTGTTTTGAGGAATAGCAGCATCCCACATGTGATGGCACAACTACAGAGGCACAGGTTGTGGCTAATAGGTGAGCCTGAGTCCATACCCAATGCATGTCAGTGTATGGCTTCAGGAGTCATCCCCCATACTATTGTGCAAGGCTAATGTTTGTCTCTCACTTCGTGCAGGTGACTCTGGCTACCTAAACCTGTTGTGGCTTTTGACCCCTGTAAGGAATGCCAGGACAGGGGCTGAGAATCTGTATAATGGTGCTCATGGGCGAACCAGGGGAATAATTGAGAGCACCTTCGACATCCTGAAGGCCAGGTTCAGATACCTCCATATTTCAGGTGGATCCGTCTGCTACTCCCCTGAGAAGGTCTGCCATACAGTTGTTGTATGCTGCGTGTTGCACAACCTGGCCATCAGACGACATGTGCCCTATCTGCAGGAGGAGGAGGATGGAAATGCTCCTGTGGCAGCAGTTGACCCTGAGGACAGTGATGAGGAGGCAGAGGAGGAGGATGTGGACAACAGGACATCAGTCATACGGCAGTACTTCCAATAACACACAGGTAAAGCAGTGAACCGACCATTCTTCTGTTTATTTATTATTTCTTTATGGCTGTAGCATAATGGCGGTCACTTCCTTACCATCCCAACTGACAGTCACCTATGCTTTCCCATTTTGCAGATTTTGGTGTGGTTACAACTGTGTACTGCTGTGATGACTACAGACAGTTACAGTCCATTTGTGTGTGGAATCACAAAGTTCAGGACAGTTGCACAAGATGAAACTGTTAAACTTATTGCACATTTTTGTCACATAAAGCACTATCACTCAAGTTGTATTCAAGGGTGTTTATTGAAGTGAAAAATATAGAAGGAAGGAATAGTGCAATGGAATGGGATGATGGTAGAGGAAAGTCCAGGGTTTTGGTCCTGTCTGTTTGTAGCACATGTCCAGTGTCCAAGGGGCCATAGGAAGGGGAGCAATGGCAGTTCAAAGTGGACAAGGTGACACAGTGGGACACAAGAGGGACATTCAGGAGGGTCTCATTTCCTGACGGTGGTCTTGGTCTTGGCAAGTATCTCTGGCGTCTATCTGGGTTGCAGTGAACGTTTGCGGGGTGGTTCACCTTCTGCAGGGGGAGAGGTGCTGTTGGCCTGTGGGTCGTGTGACAGGGCCACCTGTCCACTAGCTGCAGCAGATATGGGGGGCTGTTCAGTTGAATGGCTAATGGAAGGGGCCCGCAGGATTGATGTGTACTCCCTCATTATGTTGGCCATATCCCCCAGGTCCCCTGCTATGGAGACCATTGTGGTGTTGAAGGCCTGCAATTATTTCCTGATCTCCTGTTGGCCTTCCTTCTGCAGCCACTGGTTTTCCTGCATGATGTCTATCACCTGACCCATCTTGTCCCGGTATTGTTGGGATGCCCTGTTTTGCTTCACTGTGGACCTAGATGAAACACTCGTGCACTGACAAAAAATCTCTGGAATGCAACTCTTAGTCTGAGAAATATATTTATTAAACCATTTTGCAAGATTCGTAGAGGAGGATTAGTATTCTGAAAGCACACATTTAAAAAATGGTCACTACAATGAAATATAAACATGTACAAATGATTCTCCACTGCAATATACAGAGCTAATGTATGTATATATGTCACAATGCAAAGCAGATAACAAGAATTCAAAATGCATCACCATGAGGCACGGGTAAATCTGTGTCATCTCCCTCCTTATCAGCATCAGACCGCCAGATCCCAGAAACAGTAGTGGAGAGAGATCAGTTATCCTCACGGGAAGGATGACACACCTCAGTGTCCTGAGCATGTCTGAGATCTGAGTCACTCCCCGGTCTATCTGGTCTTGGCCTCTTATATACTTTAACCAAACCAAAGAGGAGAATTCTAGAAACCCCCTCCCACTCTGTAAGTTTATTATTGAAAAATGCTGGCTACTTCAGGTCAGTTTTGAAAAGAACACGTTGGAACAGGCCAAGATCCTAAGATGCCCTCTCTCAAAACAAAACCGTTCCCTGCCGTACCATAAACATCATCCCAGTACATTCTTATCAGCCTAAGCCCTTGGTGAGAAAGAACACACAGAATAAAAACATGAACAAACAGTACATTGTATAACATGGGCACGGAAAAATACTTGCAGCTTCTGCACCTCTAACGTGGCAGTGGCTAATACTAAAATAAAGTCAATAGGCAAAAATAAAACTGGTGGTCACTGATGTGACGGTATGCTGCTAGGTTAAATGCAGCGTGGAGTCAGTTGTCAAAACACAAATATCATTACACTCCACCCTTTTGACCAATGACTCATATACCCTATATAGTCCTAAAATCAACTTCATTTTTTTGTTGTTTTACTTTTAAAAACCTTACAAGCACATTAGGTATGCATTGTACACAGCAACATAATGAAATCACAAGAGCAATAGAAGTGTGATTAACTTATTGATCATTCGGGTATTATGAACAGCTAAACCAGGAACACCTACAATAGAAAGACTTAAGCTTTTATATTCTGATTGGGATAGTGATTGAATCACAGTCTTCAATTAATTCAATAGTGTCTCTAAGATACTGAGGGGGTCATTCCGACCCCGGCGGTCCTTGACCGCCGGGGCCGGGGTCGGCGGGAGCACCGCCAACAGGCTGGCGGTGCTCCTGAGGGCATTCTGACCGCGGCGGTATGGCCGCGGTCAGAACCGGAAAACCGGCGGTGTCCCGCCGGTTTTCCGCTGCCCTGAGGAATCCCCCATGGCGGCGCAGCTTGCTGCGCCGCCATGGGGGATTCCGACCCCCTCACCGCCATCCTGTTCCTGGCGGTTTCGACCGCCAGGAACAGGATGGCGGTGAGGGGTGTCGTGGGGCCCCTGGGGGCCCCTGCAGTGCCCATGCCAATGGCATGGGCACTGCAGGGGCCCCCGTAAGAGGGCCCCACTTTGAATTTCAGTGTCTGCTTAGCAGACACTGAAATTCGCGACGGGTGCTACTGCACCCGTCGCACACCTTCCACTCCGCCGGCTCCATTCGGAGCCGGCTTCCTCGTGGTAGGGTGTTTCCCACTGGGCTGGCGGGCGGTCTTTTGGCGGTCGCCCGCCAGCCCAATGGGAAACCCAGAATGACCGCCGCAGCCTTTTGACCGCGGGACGGTCTTCTGGCGGTCCCAGCCAGGCCGGCGGCTACCGCCGCCGGCCGGAGTCAGAATGACCCCCTGAGTCTGTATAGAGTTAGATGAAAACATCCTGAGCCCTAATCATGTAAAGGTACACGGTCCCCCTGTAATGTTTGCTGGAATGTAGGTAAAAGTGAGGTTCCCACACAAGAATAGTCCGCTAACTGGCAACTTAAACATGTTTAATGTGACTGGCAGGAGTCACCAGGTTATAACAAGCCATGTGGTTGGTTCCATTAAAATTGCAATCAAACACGTTGATAAGACATCCATGGTACTCTAAATCATTCCAATGCAGGACTTTGATCTGTGAAGCACAACTTGCACCAAATGGATCCATATGTGTTGCCCTTCAAAAGCAGCAGGGGTGTTGCACAACGTGATCGATCAATCAGGTTGAAGTTGGGGGTGTTGGGTTCCTCCCGACCCGACCCCACATGCACATGCTCGAACGGAGACCACACAGCACACTCATGGTCAGAGGCAAGCTGTAGTATGATCTGTAAAAGAAACAAGTATGATTTTTCTTGCAAATAACATTTGTCAGCTGGGATGTGCTCCCATTTTTCCTTTCTTCGTTTCATGGTCAGCAGGTCATTATTAGGGCCCTTAGCTATAATTTTGCAGGTTCTGGATGGCCATTTGGGGATTCCACCCACACCTTAGCACCAGGGTTTTTGTCAGTTGAACCAAAACCTCCCTCCATATACTGTCAGAAGGGCTTGGGCAGTCCCATTCATCACCAATCCTCAATACCCTGAAATTATAATAAGCTGGGCAATTTTGTAAGCATGTAGGTCAAGACTTGCAGATTCTGGTGTGGCTCTGTAAGGAGCTGAAGCTCCAGTTTTTTTTTTCTCCCCAGTATATGACGGTGTTGGTGGCCACATGTGGCTGTATCAGGGGTGTTTCAGCATTTTGTAATGGTCTTTTATTCAGAATCTGGAGGACTTCATTTAAATGCTCTCTCCAGTTTTTCAGAGTTGCATCAGATAATTCTTGTTCTTGTCTGCTTTTGCTACTTGCTCCAATCTACATATTGTCCTTGGATAGTTACATGCAACACAATGTCTCCTTTCTGCACTGTCCACAAGTCTAAAGCCTGTTGAATTGCTTCTTTTGTCAAATCAAAAGCACACTGCTGCTCTTCACCCTATTCAAACTCATGCTTTTCTCTGGTCACTTTGTACCAAAGGGTTAAGGTTTTACCCACATGAGGTTTATGCTGTCTCCAAAAATCAATCAATCAATCACATGAGTCGCTGTGTCCTTAACAGCATCAGACTGCCAAATCCCAGAATCGATCGTGGAGAGAGAGCTCAATTATCCTCACAGGAAGGATGACACACCTCAGCATCCTGAGCATGTCCGAGATCTGAGTCTCTCCCTGGTCTATCTGGTCTCGTCCTCTTATATACTTTAAACAAACCAGTGAGGCAAATTTGAGAAACCCCCTCCCACTCTGTAAGTTTATTATTCAAAAAAGCTGGCTACTTCAGGACAGTTTTGAAAAGAATGCAGTGAAACTGGCCAAGATGCCCTCTCTCAAAACAAAACCGTTCCCTGCCGTACCGTAAACATCATCCTAATACATTCTTATCAGCCTAAGCCCTTGGTGAGAAAGAACACACAGAATAAAAACATGAGCAAACAGTACATTATATAACATAGGCACAGAAAAATACTTGTAGCATATGCACCACTAACGTGGCAGTGGCTAATGTTAAAATAAAGTCAGTAGGCAAAAATGAAACTGGTGATCACTGATGTGAAGGTGTGCTGCTAAGCTAAGTGCAACGTGGAGTCAGTGGTCAAAACACAAATATCATTACATGCCCCCAGGACATTAGTGAGTGCCTCCTGGACAGTCGGTTCCATGGGCCTATCCTCCCCCTGGCGCACAGCTGTCCTCTGAGTGTCCCTGACCCCCTGAATGGTGTCCCCTGAACTGTGTGCCTCACTGCCACTGACCCAAGGACACTGATTGTCTTGGCTTTGAGGTGTGGACTGGGGTCCCTGTACAGTTGGGCACACTTCTGATTGATGTGTCCTGGTGATGTTGGGTGGCTGCTGTGGTGTTGGATACTGAGGGGGGAGGCTCTGTGATTGACTGAGTGTGGGGTGGGGTATCTGACTGACCAGTGGGGCCCTGATGGGCCAGGGAGATCACCCAGATCCAGAAGTCCAGAGTTGCTGTCATCACTGGGGGCATCTTCAGGTGGGGGACTGGGTAGCCATGGCACCTCCTTGCCGCTGGAGTTGGCTGGGGCACCTGTGGGGATGAAAGTGGTGTATTATGCTACATTTCTGTGACATTTTCTACATCCCTAGCTTCCCCTAGATCGTTGCTGTTGCCCTGCCACCTTTGTTTGTGTATGGTGATGTATTGTGGGATTGTAAGTTCTCCATGCTGTGCATGCATTGGTCGGGGTGTACATGCAGGGCTGGAAGGTATGTTCATGCAGTGTGTATGGCATGCAGGGCTTGGCATTCAGGTTTGTATATTGTGGTGGTGCTCTGTGGGGAGGAATGGAGTAGAGTGATGGGTGGTGGTGGCGGCATGCATGTATTTGGGGGTAGAGGTAGTAAATATTGACTCACCAGTGTCTAGTCCTCCGGCAACTCCATTGAGTCCCTCAGGATGCAGTATTGCCAAGATTTGCTCCTCCCATGCTGTCAGCTGTGGGGGAGGAGGTGGGGGTCCACCACCAGTCCTCTGGATGGCGAGCTGGTACCTTGCTGCTATGGATTGCACCTTCCCCCGTAGGTCGTTCAAAGTTCAACCTCTTCCTGATGCTGTCCCTTGTTCTTGGATGCTGACCCACGGCGTTTACCCGGTCCATGATTCTCCGCCGTAGCTCCATCTTCCTTGTAATTGAGATTTGCTGTACCTGTGCTCCAAACAGCTGTGGCTCTAACCTGACTATTTCCTCCACCATGACCCGCAACTCCTCATCAGTGAAATGGGGGTGCCTTTGTGGGGACATGCGTGTTGTGTGGTGTGTGTTGTGCACTGGGTGTTGAGTAATGTGGTGGGCTTTTGGGTGCGTGACGGATGAATGGGTGTTTTTTTCGTGCTTGTAAAGGGTTGTGGGTAATGTGCGTGTGTGTTTTATAGTGCTGTTGTGGTGTGTGTATCAGTGTCAGGTGTATGTTTTTAGTTTTTGCCAATGTTGTGTTGTCTTATATTTGGGTGGCCATTCTGACCGCGCAGGTGTGTACCGCCATTGGTTTACCGCTGTTGAATGTCCGCTGTGGTGATTCGTGGGTCATAATGTGGAGGGCGTCGTTTTGTTGGCTTAACGGTATGGTGTTCGTACCGACAGTTTAACACTGACCTTTGGTCTGGCGATATGTGTTTGTGGCAGTATTCTGTCGGTTTTGTGTGTGTCATAATATGGCGAAAGGATGTTCGCCTCTGCGATGGCATTTTGGCGGCTGTCACCGCAGTGGTAAATGGGATTTACTGCCAATGTCCTAATGAGTGCCCCAATCAATCACAGGCCTATCAGTCTAATTGATACTGCACAAACATTTTCTGTAAGCAGCTCCTGACTAAAATATAGGCATAGATGGAGATAGAACAGATATCTTATCTGCCGGCTGGTTTCATGGCTCACACAAGTACCATAGATCAAGCTTTTCGATTTGGATGAATTTTATGGAAATGGGTTCTAATTGGTAAAGGATACTTGTATGCAGTGTTTGTTGGGCTTAAATCAGCGTTCAACTTAATACCTAGGGGGAAATTGTGCGCTGCTCTGAAGGGAATGGGAATGCAGCTGAATTTGTTAAATCTAGTAATGCTTTTGCATGAGGTAAATTTTGCACAAGTTAGGTGGAGCAGTGATGGTAAGCTGTCAGAACGAATCAATGTATCCTGTGGCATCCGTCAGGGATGCGTTTTAGTTCCTACATTATTTTACACTGTACATGAATGGGATTATTAAAATGCTATACAAGTGCAAAGGCAAGCCACCAAAATTGGCAGAATAGCATATACAAGCTCTTTTTTATGCTGATGATATGCTGTAATCTCAAACGCTCAATGGCATACAGAATATGTTGCATCAGTTTTCAGAGGCTTGTAAGCTAAATGTTTTGGAAATAAACGGTTCCAAAACGAAACTTATAACTTTTCATCCTTACAAATCATTTAAAGGGAAAATTAAGGTTGGCTCAGGAATTTTAGTACAGGTTAAGGAATTTGATTACCTTCGAGTAAGGTTGGCAAGTAATCTATCTTGGTCTGTCCAGATCACTAAGAGCCAAATGACTCTACAACAACTAGTGACGGCAATCACAATGAAAATAAATAGATTAAACTATGGACCAACTACCTCCATGATAGATATTTGGTGCTGACCTTAATAGAGCAGAATTATGGGATTCAGTTCAAATTAAAGGGAAGGAACGCATAGAAAAAAAGTTTATTCGAACCATATTAGCTGTGCCAAAGATTGCTGCACTTGTACCAATGCGTCTTGATTTAGGCTTGAAGAACATTACACATATTGCAGCTCTAAAGCTGTTAGTTAATTGGGTTAAAATTTGGATGGGGAAATCACAGATCCCCATCCGTTCTTGAAGTTAAAACAATGGACAAGAGGGAATTGAGCCCCTGACTCAATTATGTTAAGTTTTGGTGTTTAAACTGGGCCTAGCTGAATTGTGGGACAAACCAGGAACCCTGGATAGAGGTATGCTGACCACACTGAAGGCAAGATATTGGGCTAATTCCCATGAAAAATGGTTGTTTACAGTGACGCATGGCACTTTAACCTATCACCTTATGGATATATCGTGTAGAATCCCCTTTTTGCAAGGACATTGTTTCTAAAATGTAGATATGGGATTTTATCTGTTAATGCAGTAAAAGCAAAATAGTACCAAAGTCCCACTACCTCAGCATGCATGGTATGTAACCATACCCTAGAGACTGTTGAGCATTTTATGCTTTTTTGCCCTGCCTACATGAAAACCTGGAGGAGGTGTGCATAGTGCCAAATCTGTTGGCTTTTATCTATAAATAGCTTAACAGAGGCTATCTGTATTTTTAGTTCAGAGATCACAGAATAGCTTGCATACACAGTATCTAGGTATTTAATGTACTCATGGCGGATCTGCTGTAATGCAGTATCATCAACTTGACAAAGGGTACCCATTACTCGGTTGGATGCGCAATTTTATTGCTTTAGGTTTGGGTATCAAATGACTGTATGATGCTATTTTGGCTGTTGGGGGCTGCCTGGGGGTCTGAAACATAGTCTCCTGGCAAGTGCCAAGAACAGGAGGAGGCAGCCCTGCCCATTTGCACATTACACCAGGAGGCGCATTTAAGCAACGCTCCGGCCTTGCTGTGCGGGACGCTATTTTAGCTGTTGGGGCTGCTTGGGGTTCCGAAACGTAATCTCCCGGCAAGCGCAATGGAGAGGAAGAGGCCGCTGCTCAAACTGGGCCAGCAGGAGTCTTGGGAGCAACTAAGGAACAAGGTTGCCCATTGCTTATTTTTGCACAAACGCCTTAGTGCGTGGGGGCCCAATGAAATGATTCTAGTGAGGCAAGTTGGCTGGTTAGGTCATTCTGTAAAAAAACATTAGCGGGGATTGTGTTGAAAATTTCCATAGGACTGCCTGTGTATGAGAGATATTACGTAAAAAAGAATCATGCAGCACTGTTGAGACTTGAGGTTGTTATCCTCCCACTGGGTTATTTTTATAAACCGCCATCTGTCTCTTTGTGCCCCTATCTTTCAGTATCATCTGGTAGTATTGCTTGGTCTAACATGTTCTCTGCACTTGGTGAGTTAGATCAGGTAGACTGACTGAGCCGGTGCGCCCCTATCACCACCCAGGTGTCCTTTAGGGAGCAGGCGCCCATGGGAGTTTTTTTTTATTTTAATTTTATTTTTATTGAATTTTTATCAGGTTCCACCAAGATAACAAAAAAAATTACAATTCCATACTTTATCTTAAATAACTTTCCCAGTGATTTCCAGAAAAATAGCTCTAAATGAATAGACACAGGATAAGTAGCCATGCAAATTCATTTAGTGATTTAACCTAAAACAGATTACCCATGATTGTCTGAAAAGAATTCACCCCAAATCAGAGAAAACCTTTTACCACCACCACTCTCCTAGCATATCTCATTTCCTGATTTCTGACTTGTACCATTTTACTCGGCCATTCTTGAGGGGAGGGAGTTAAATCAGATCACCAGTTTCTGAACAGGAGAGATCTGGCAATCGCAGTGGCAATAAAAACAAGTTTTTCCCACTAGGTGGGAGCCTTGCCTTGAGGTCGAAGCCCAAACAATTCAACCAAATACTGGGAGTTATAATGACCTGAGCAATAGTTGTTAGTATCTTGAATATGCCATCCCAGTATTCCTGTATAAATTGGCATGTCCCAACCACATGTATTTAACCGTCCACCCCTACTGCCTTACAGGGAAAGCAGAGATCAGGACAGCTAGGCACCACACGCGATAAGGCTTGAGGGGTTCGATATAATAGCCATTTACTAAAAAATATCATTCAATGCCAATTCGCACCTCTAAGTACTGTGAAGTTTAAATGATTGATCCTCTCCCAGCACTCCCTTGACAGGTCGAGGCCCTCCTGGCGGGCCCATTTTCTCGCTGCCTTTGCCCCGAGATTGTCTTTAGCCTGCTCTATGAGTAACCTTCTCCCCGCACGCCTTATCCCAGGAGGGTTGACTAATTCGGCAACTAACGCCTGTGTATTAATAATTAAATCGATATCCAGATCCCTTAAACTATAAAGCATAGTACTATAGGATCCCACCAAGAGAAAATCATTTGGGACGACCATCTGAATGTTTAAGAGAGTTTCCCAGTTGTCATTGATGCGGAAATCCCCAATTTGACTAAATCCTGCATGATCCCATCTCCTTACTAAGTCTGAATTGAGCTGAGAGCCAGAGCGTAGCGTAAACTGTGTGAGAGGAGTCAGAAAATGCAGATATGGGATTGAATATCTTCTTTAAAAAAAATCAGATTTTCTTTTAAAGAGCCATTTAAGAATCTTATCGCAAACTTTTTTGGGAGATTTCACCAGTTGTGCTGGATTAAGAATATCGTGCTCCCTGCATATTAATTCACAAAAGTCTTTAGTAAGTAAGCAGCCTATAGGTTGATTTGCTTTAAAATTTGTGAAATAATGTGCAAAAAAAGCAAAGTAATTATCTTTAAAATTGGGTAGTGCTAAACTCCCGTTTCCCTATCGGCGTATAATATACTTAATGCAGCCTGTGCGTTCTGATTTTGCCAAATAAATGGGCAAAACATAGACTCCAGTTTCTTGAAAAAAATGGTTGTTAATACACAAGGGATGGCTGAGAACAGTAAGTTAAATAATGGTAATATTGACATTTTGATCAATGTAATTTGGCCCAGTATAGAGAGGGGGAGGGGCCCCCAGCGTGCAAACAGGGCCCGAGTTTTCAAAAGCAAAGGAACGTAATTAAGATCATACAGGTCTCCTATGTCGGCTGAAAAGTTAATCCCAAGGTATCTCTTTGGTCTAGTATTCACACAATGCTTTAATTCGGGGAGCAGTCTAATAGAAGAAGAATCACACAGAATAATATCGGTTATCGGTCTTACTCATATTAATCTTGTAGCCACCAATTTCCTGGGAGGATCGCTCTTCATCTAAAAACATAATAATATCATCAGCATAAAGTTTGATCTTCCCCATTGAATTCAACAGGGAATGAATCGGATTATTTTGTCTGATTTTAATTGCTAAAGGCTCAATGAAGAGAGGAAAGAGAATAGGGGATGGGGGCACCCTTGCCGAGTCCTACGTCGAACTTGAAGCTGACCAAGCAGAATTAATTATGATATTGGCTTCAGAGTTTAGATACAGCCTTTGAATTAATGCGGAGACCTGAGAGGGCACCCCATGGGAGTTATTAATAATTATGACCCATCTATTGTGGTGGTACCTGCGGTGAGACAATGGTGCATTCCTTATCTAATTCGTCCAACGTGGCCTCTGTGCTTAGTATAGCTGGAGTTAATCCAGGGGCCCGAGCACACTAGTAGCGATCTCAAAGGCAGAGATATTGACTCCCTGAAAATAGCGATTTGGAATATGACTGGTCTTAGATTTAATGTTGCCCTGCCCGATTGGTGGTTATTCATCAGGGGGTATGATATTATTTTGTTCCAAGAAACTTGAGATACTACTGCCATTACAGTTGATTGCTTCCAGTGTTTGTGTCCCTGCAACTCCCTCATGCAGTGGGCGTGCATCAGTGGGTTTGGCAATTTGGGTTAGTACTGCTTTTAGTGGGACATTTTTTATAGTTGAGCATAGTGGTAACAGCTTTCAGGCTATAGTTTTGAAATTAGCTCTTACTTTGTATGTTGTGAATTTTTATAATGACGTTTTTACTGGTATTCCCAACTTCAGCTTTTCCCCCTTTATAAAAAAAAAAATTCAGAGTTAGTAGATGATTTGGCTTGTCCTGGGCATGTTTTGTATCTCTGCTTTGCCGGTGAATTCAGTGTGCGGACACCTGTGAACTACAAGGATTTACAGTCTGAATATTATGCCTTCACTGATCCTCGAAGTGCTGAATTAGAATATTCACTTGCTCCTTATGACATGGTTAATGTGATGGCCACTTCAGGTCCCCCGATTAGTTATGTTCCTACTTAATAGAATGTGTTTTTTACTTGTAATTTGGAGGACCTAATAATGCAAGGCAGGATGTTTCCTTCATGTTATAGTGACCATAACCCTATAGAGGCAATGCTATATCTGCATTTTATGAGGAAGTACCGGCAGGATGTGGGTGCCCGTTACTTGAAACCCAGTACTGATAATCTAAGACTGGCTTTGAGATTGCATGATCCTGTTCAAACCCTGAATAAAGTAGTCAAAGCTAAAATTGTTCAGATTAATCTCTGTTTAGCAGAGGAGCCTCAAGGCTTTCAAGTAGTGGAAGCTTTTTCAAAAATTTTCTCTGGGATTCAGGAGGGTCCTTTTAAAGGCAATCAAACCAATTCCTGACACTTCTCGGTGGTTTAATTTAGACTGCTCTGTAGCAAACCAGGCTCTTTAGTCTGCACTTGGTGTTAAACCGAGGGAATTCGTTTTAGTGGTACATCTCCATAAACAATACAAAACAGTCACAGGCAAGTGCTCGCAAGAGTTTGTGTCCATGCAATGGGAAGCTTTAGTCCTGGCCTCTAGTCAGGGAAATAGTGAGCTATTCTGGGCATCCGTGTTAGCTGTTAAGCGCACTATAACATCGCCTAGCACAGTTTCTTATAATATTGTTGCCAGTAACTGTGAGGATCATCTCTGCAACATATATGCGACTCCCCCTCCCCCTGCTTTTTTCTGCATAGACCAAGCCCTTGAATCTTGTTTTCGGACAACCCTTGAAGAAGTAGAGGATGCTATAATTCAGACACGGGTGGAAAGGCCCCAGGTCCAGATGGGTTCCCTATCGACCTTGTTGAATACAATATTGCTTTGTGGGCCCCCTTATTAACCAATGTTTTTAATAACCTACCTCATCCTCCCCTACCCAAGACCTGGGGAACATCTATCATTGTCCCTATATTTAAAAAAGGGAATCGTTCATCTCTGGCATGTTATCGGCCAATATCACTTATTGATACCACTGCGAAGATTCTTGGCTGAATTATTTATAACTTGGTTATGGTTTGGGTCTCTGAGGAGTCTGTTTTGCACCATTGTCAATATGGGCTTGGGGTCAAAGTCGAAACTAATGAGCAGTGCCTGAACCTTAATTTGGTACTAGGCAAGTATATTGTGGTAAAAAAGGTTCTGCTCTATTTAGCATTCATAAACCTTTCATCAGCATTTGAATGTGTAAATCAGGATAAATTATGGCACTCACTTGCTGCACGTGGTCTGGATTTAGCCTTAGTTAATTTTCTTACTTATCTGCATAAGGGCACAGGTGCGCATCAGTATGCAGGGTGTCTTTTTTTTATCTGCTATATTAATGATTTGTATTCACATTTGATTCAGATCACTCCGGATGTTCCAGTAATCCAGGATGAACCACTCCCCGCACTCCTCTAAGCGGATGATGCGATACATTTAGCTCGTATCTGCCAGGGCTTTACGTCAGTTAATTCATGCTTTTGTTGATTGTGTGTCATCTCTGCATCTTCAAACCAATTTTAATAAATCCCGTATTATGGCCTGTGGCCCTCAGTGCAACTCTTTCTCAAATTTCATTTGGCAATCAGTACCTGAGTTGTATTAATAATTTGTATTATTAATTATGTAGTATTTTTTCTTCCTCAGGGTTCTTGGACCCCTAATATTGCTCAGCATTCCACTAAATTATCGTCAGCCATTGAGTCTTTATGTAGCCTTCCTCCGCGTAAGGTTTTTTTTTTTTTTTTATACCTATGCTAAAAATATATAGCACTCAGCATGTACCCATTGCCATGTACGGGGCTTAGGTGTGGGGAATTGCCAAGTGTACAGCCATTCAATGGGAGAAGAACAGGTTCTGTAGAAGGCTACTGTCAGTCCCCATCGCAGCCTTGCATTTTATTTGTCACAATGAATTAGGGCTTCCTTATATTGGGGACATGATTAGGGTGCCGCCAATTATGTTATGGCTCGCCGTCTGGCAAAATGCGGAGGCTGTACTGACCAAGGAGATAAAAAGGGACTGCTTGACACTTGATTATGGGCTCTCCATCCCCTGGATTGCATATGTAAAAAGCGAATTTACCAAAGTAGTAATGCCAGGTTTTTTTACAGATCCATCTTTATGTACTGGGGTAAATAAGAAAGCTTTAGCTGAAGCACTTTATAACTATGTGGAGCTAAGGCGTCTTAGGGATATGGAGGGGAAGCTCAGTTTCGATAAATATCTTTGCTTGAGGGAACTGAATTGTTCCACTGATTATATGTGGCTTGCCCGTACTCGCTGGGAGCAATCTTTGCTCTTGTGTTGTAGGGCTGGCACCATACAATACCTTCTTTATTTTCCCTTGGGATTTGTACAAAACCTTGATGCCAAGTTGTGCCCATGTGATGTTTCATCCGGTCAAACTCTGCTCCATTTTATGTTTTTTTTGCATATTCTATGTCAGATACACTAAGCTCTTTCTAATCCTGCTTTCAAAGAAATATTATGGTGTAGGACAGTGTAGACCCGCCTTCAGATTTTTGCTGCTTCCCGCGTATGAATAAGTTGTTTTTTATGCTGTGTCCTTTTTAATGTCGTCTGTAGGTGCCCACTGATATGTACAGTTTTAGTAATTTAATTTTAATTCTCTTATTGTGCTTATTTTATATTTTGAATCTTTGCTGCTATGATTGTTATTGTATGTTTTTATATGGATGCTAAATACATCTGAATAAAGTTATTTATTGATTGACTGTATGTGCTTCTGTTTATGCATTTTATATTGTAGCATTGAACTGAAAGTCATTTTTAAGATATGATTAATTTCCACTTCAGGCATGGGTACTAAATGCCACCTCTGATATATGTATAGAACTTGAATGTTTATGTCAATTATAGATGATTGCTCTTTAGTTTATTTCCATTTTCTGAAAATGTAGCAACATTCTTTCTCAGTTATCGTGGAATTCCTATATGTGGTGCTGTTAATTTTATGCGTATTCATACTTTTTTTTAGATATGATATGTTTGCAGAATGGGAATGTAAATATTTTCTAGAACTCTGTCCCCACATTTTGTTTTGATATTTTACCATTTATTTTATAATAATGTGTTTGAATCAATGAGGATGATGCACTACATCTAGATGTATATAATGTCTATTGTTGTGTTTGTATTTATATTATCATATATTGATCAATTAAATCTACTACTATTACAGGGAGAATTGGAAAGGAGCCAATACGCACCCTTGCCTTACGCCACTTTCCAGCATAAAGCTTTTTGTAGTTTCTCCTGCTGGGCTGTATCTAACGCCAGCAGTTACCGCTGTATGGAACTCCCTCAAGACATTTATTACACAGGACTCGACCGCCATCTCAGTCATAATTGCCCAAATCCTTGAGCTGTTGGCCGAGTTGAAGGCCGAGTTCAGATCCATATAAGCTACATACATTTTGCCTTCCTTTGCTACTCTATATTGCTTTATTAGCAGATATGGGTTAGGGCGTTGTTCAACAGTCCCAAGTGCGGCACAAAACCCTAACTGAAAGTCAAGAGAGAATGTTATTTTATCTTGTCCATGCTTGTAGCCATTCCAGTAGAATCCTGCTCATTAGCTTAGCAGTAGAATTTATTAGTGATATAGGGTGGAAATACTTTGGATCACCCTTGAATCCTTTCTTGTAGTTTGGAAGAATTGTCGCATGCAACCAGGTTTTACGAGGGCCTTTGATCAAGGTGGCCTCAAAAACATTTGTCGAGGGGTAACCAAAGATCTATAGTTGCCTTAAAAAGATCCGCCAGGATCCCATCGGGGCCTGGGGCGTTTGGAGGAGGGCATCCCTTGATGGCCCTGATTATATCGGTAACATCAATTTCTAGATCCGAAAGTGGTTGCGTGTAAGCCATCAAAGCCAATGATGTTATATTGCAAGTCACATCAGGAGCATGTCCCTCTGAGATGCCAGGATCCGAGTATAACTCGGAAAAATGCCTTGCCCACACCTCGGGGAGAATCACTGTATCTAACCCAGTCTCCTGAACTTCCTCTAGGTAGCTTCTGTTTACTGTTTGCCAAAAGAGCTTGCTATCTGTGAGGTCACTGGCCTTTATTGCTTCACTAAATGCTCCTTCTCTCAATTACCTTTTTCAGGCTTGCAGTGAATCCTTGTAGCCCTTTCTGCAGGCACGAACCCTTTCCGGATCTCTTCGCACACCTTTCAGGGATATCAGAAAATAGACTGTGGGCTTGAGTGCAGGTGGCTTTGAACCATCTTGCATGCTTTTTGCAACATGAATTCATTTTGACAGAAAGCATATCATGCGCCATTCCATATATTTTATTGTAACTATTAATCTGCTCCAACCCCACATCCTTGATCTCCTCCAAGCTAATCATAAAGTTGCTAAAAGATGTAAAGATTAGTTTTGAAAGAAAAAAGTCTTTACACACCTTTGCCCAACTCATAGTGACCCCTTTATTTACAGACAATTACAGGGGAAGTGGTGAATTTTAAACTGACACCTTCTGTTTCTCAAAGAAGACATCTATTGAGGCAGCTGTAAGCCTATCGTCACTCAGGGAAGTGTCTAGAACTACATATGTTCACAGCCAAGCTTTCAGGTTATGTGACAGTAAGATGAAATAAATAAGGCTAAAGTGACCATATCCCACAAATGAGGATGTGGTAAGTAATCCACTGTTTGATGAGTCAAATGCAGACAGTAAGTTATACCTAATTAACAATTGTTTGAGTTCATTTCGAGGTGGACTGTGTGATTAATGGGATCCCCCGCAGTCCTCAATAGCACCCATGATATATGAGGTACTACACAGTATCTAGTGTTGAAATACCCCCATCCTCTTGATCACATAATTTCTGTGAATCTTACTCAAGGTAAGCTCTTAAACCTCATGCAGTAGTTTTCACTATACCTGTGTTAGTCATCAAAACATCATTGTAAAAATTCACCAATAAAATACGTGCTCTGTTAGAATTCACAAATATAATCTGGTAATAAGGCAAATACAGTTTTATCCACACAACCCAGCCTGGGCAACTAAGAGCCACCAGTGTCATTAGACCTTCCTTGGCTTTACCAGTCTTTCCTGGCAAAGCAGACGTGAAATAAGTCACAAACCCATCATTATATACAGGCTCCAGCAGCCAGGTGTCCTAGAGTGTAAGTACTGCATGACGTTTAATAAAAGATCACCAATCCAGATTGCCCGATTTTGCAGCCAGTACTGCTACATTCCACATTGCAAAACGTATGCCTCCACCACCCATATTACCTGGATACAAAGTAGGTGCATTTACATTTGTTGTGAAAGCGGAGTCGGTCACACTTGATTGGGTACTAGGGGAGGCCCGGCTATTTTCAGCAACCATGGGAAGCCGAGAGTCAGCTGTTTTGCTCATAAGTCAATCCGTTTGATATAATCCTGTCAAAGATAAGAACCTATTCCTAATAGTGACAGTGGTCATAGGTCTTAAAGATAAGCAATCAAATGTGTTTGCTGGCCTTTAGAAATAACCCAGTGGAAGAACTTCAGTGATTGAGTGTACAAGCCATGAAAAACAAAGGCTATCAAAGATGTACTTAACAGTAGCACTATTCCGGAAATTTATGACAATACAGTTGTTTGTATCTGGTTTTGGCAAGTTTCCCACCCACGAAACCCTCCATACATGGTTAATCTTGCTTTCTAAATAACCCAGACCATCCACCACTGTGCTTATGCAGTGCACTACTTTGCTCAGAAGCTGATCATGATTTTCACCAGCAACTGTCTTTAATGGGGGTGCATTTTTTAAGAATCCGCACAAACGGAGTGGCCTTGGGTTGCCATTGAAGGGACTGTTTGCCTTTTGAGAAAGAAGTTGTTCCCTGGGTATCTCTTTGGGTGTGAATTCGCTCCATTGTATCATCAGAGTACAACGTACGGGAACGTTCCAGACTACCGCTCTCTCGGGCTAGGCTAGGACCCTCTGCTATCACCTGTACTTGCTTATTAGGTCTGGAGGAACTGAGAGCGTCTTCTCTTCTTTTACATATCCTCCTTCAGTTCCAGTGTCCAGGCCAGTATCCATGCATACATCTTTAGCTATAAGTCTAGACAAGGGGACAGCAGTTTTGGAGTTCAGCAGTCAAGCCTCCAAAGAGCCCAAACAGTTCATCACCACAGAAGTAAAATGTGTCAAATTTTCCTCCGGAAGAACAAATCCAGTGGCTAGGTCTTTGATCATTATGCCAGGGCCTGTCTTATTCTGTACGTCCTTTTCTGCTGACTGATAATCAACTTGAGCAACTTACCCCTTTCTGCTCTGAGGGCGTTTTTCTCTTAGCTGGTGATCAAGGTGAATCAGATCGATTCTGCCCAATGGGTAGATCGGATGTATGAGGTGTAGGATGAATGGTGATTGTCCTCCAGGGAGTTCACTACACATGATTTACTGGCTCTGGCACCAGGAGCCTGCAAGAAAGCACATAAATTGTTACTAGTGTTTATTGAGGCATTGGGGGCAGACCCATTTCCCTTCTAAGTCGCAGTCTTCATGGCAGAACACAGTCGGCCCTCAACTGAGCCAATTTCCTTTTCAAGCAGCCCCATTACGTTTGTAAGGTATGTGACAATGGTACCTGTCCATAGGTTCTCCCTCAAGATAGATTTTCTTTTCCCCATGTTGATTTAGCAGACAGCTCCCACTTTATCTCTGATGAAGTAAGAAAGATTGCGGAAAGAAAAAACAAAAACACAAACTAAAACAATGGACTTACGCCATGTTGCTCATAAGACTCAGTCCTTAGGAGGGTGGCCTAGCCTGCCCTCTTTCAGTCGCTCACGGGCACAGGGTGGGCCTGCCCTGGCCTGGACTTTGCCTAGACGCGGCCCGCATGTGTCCCACACATCGGGGTTGCTGCACTTGCCTTACAATACAGTCAGGGCAGATGAAAACAGTTTGTGCCGCCCTTCTCCTTGCCCAGTTGATTCCTGGAATGCGGAGTCCTGTATGGCAGTGCTGGTTCCCCCTCGCAGCAGGGTTGCTGTACATGCCTCATAGCGCTAAGTCAGAGCAGTCAGGACATGTGAAAACAGTTTACGCCACCCTCCTCCTTCTCCAGTTGATTCCAGGGACATGGAGTTCCATATGACAGCGCTGGTTCCCTCAGTGGATGATTTTCTTCCATTGAATGAGGGATAAGTTCTTCATCTGCAGATTGGATCACTAAACTTGTCTGCTTGGCTCCTCACAACTCTGAGTTCGAAACAGTGAGTCCTCTAGAGGACTGCAAGTAATTCTCGGTCAAGCTTGAGCAAAGTCCACAATTAAATGCTGTTCCTCAAAGTGGAAGAGGTTTTGTGTCTGGTGCAGCTGTCAGTCGCTGCATTCCATTTCTTCCTCTCCAGAACAGATTCTTCCTTACCGGTTACAGCTTGCCAAGTCAGGTCTGACACATTCATATGTTAAGGTACACCTGGCGATGATATCCAGATTCAGGAGATATAAAGGAGAACTCTCTTTGTGGTCCAACAGGCTGCTTAAGGAGTTTATAAGGGGCCTGTTTCTGCCCTATCCGCAGGTAAAACAGGAATGATGAGAGCTCCTTTTGAACCAATTCATAAACCTGATTTAAAGTTTCTGTCCTGGAAAGTTGCGTTTTTCTTAGCTGCCACCTCTGCAAAGAGAATGAGTGAAATTCAGGCTTTAACAATCCGTGAACAATATTTGCAGTTTTGAGAGGACAAAGTAATTTTGAGAACCAATCCCAAGTTCATCCCAAAAGTACCAACAACTTTGCGCCTCCATGAGACTGTGGTTTTACCATCTTTCTTCCCTAACCCATCTTCACCAGAGTAAAAAGCCCTACCTTGACTGGACATTAAACACTGTCTTAAGTTTTACCTAAACAGTACTCAATAGTTCAGAAAATCTGATGAACTCTTGGTCTTCTTTGCTTCACTGAGGAAAGGACAAGTTCTGTTAAGGATGAGTATCGCTTGCCAAGTAGCTGGGGTTATTATGTTCTGCCACAAGGCAGGGAGACCTCTAATGGCAAAAATGGAGGCATTGATTTATATGCTGTGAGCTATATGTTTACTTTTAACAGAGCTTTTCTTTGTATGCAAAAGGCTTGCATAAATAATTATTATTACGAGCACATTTTACAGTTAATGTTGTAATTGTTTTCATGATGGGACAGTTCACCTAACTCACCTCTAAAGGTATCTTAATACTGCTTGCTACTCTGATTCAAGCATGTGAATCTATGAAAGATATAATACTGGAGAAAAAGCAAGTTCCTTACCTGTACGCTGTGGTTCTCCAGTATTAATATCTTTCATAGATTGACATGCGACCCGCCTTTCTACCCGTTTAGGCTCACCATTGTTATACCTCTTATCCTTCATCTATTAAACTTGTGGTTGAAGTCTGAGGTATTGTAGCTCTGCAGGGGAAGAGTGCTTCATGGTCTCCGCTCTGATTGGCTGAAGTTTGGATGCATTAAAACAATGTCAATAGGTTAACACTGTCTATTTTTGTCAATGGGTTTTCTAAGGCCTATATCTAATAGCACTGCATTTTCATTGCTGTTACCGTGGGACTCCCACCATGATGGCTGGAAATATTCAAGCATGTGAATCTATGAAAGATAGTAATACTGGGGAACCACAGTGTAAGGGTAAGTAATTCGTTTTTTACCATTTGCTTACCATCTAATTTACCCAGTAAGAGAACATACCAACTCTTTGTGTCAGTGTACAAATGTTCCAGTTGAAATGGCATACTTTACAGGGAGTGCAGAATTATTAGGCAAGTTGTATTTTTGAGGATTAATTTTATTATTGAACAACAACCATGTTCTCAATGAACCCAAAAAACTCATTAATATCAAAACTGAATATTTTTGGAAGTAGTTTTTAGTTTGTTTTTAGTTTTAGCTATGTTAGGGGGATATCTGTGTGTGCAGGTGACTATCACTGTGCATAATTATTAGGCAACTTAACAAAAAAAAATATATATACCCATTTCAATTATTTATCATTACCAGTGAAACCAATATAACATCTCAACATTCACAAATATACATTTCTGACATTCAAAAACAAAACAAAAACAAATCAGTGACCAATATAGCCACCTTTCTTTGCAAGGACACTCAAAAGCCTGCCATCCATGGATTCTGTCAGTGTTTTGATCTGTTCACCATCAACATTGCGTGCAGCAGCAACCACAGCCTCCCAGACACTGTTCAGAGAGGTGTACTGTTTTCCCTCCTTGTAAATCTCACATTTGATGATGGACCACAGGTTCTCAATGGGCTTCAGATCAGGTGAACAAGGAGGCCATGTCATTAGATTTCCTTCTTTTATACCCTTTCTTGCCAGCCACGCTGTGGAGTACTTGGACGCGTGTGATGGAGCATTGTCCTGCATGAAAATCATGTTTTTCTTGAAGGATGCAGACTTCTTCCTGTACCACTGCTTGAAAAAGGTGTCTTCCAGGAACTGGCAGTAGGACTGGGAGTTGAGCTTGACTCCGTCCTCAACCCGAAAAGGCCCCACAAGCTCATCTTTGATGATACCAGCCCAAACCAGTACTCCACCTCCACCTTGCTGGCGTCTGAGTCGGAGTGGAGCTCTCTGCCCTTTACCAATCCAGCCACGGGCCCATCCATCTGGCCCATCAAGACTCACTCTCATTTCATCAGTCCATAAAACCTTAGAAAAATCAGTCTTGAGATATTTCTTGGCCCAGTCTTGACGTTTCAGCTTGTGTGTCTTGTTCAGTGGTGGTCGTCTTTCAGCCTTTCTTACCTTGGCCATGTCTCTGAGTATTGCACACCTTGTGCTTTTGGGCGCTCCAGTGATGTTGCAGCTCTGAAATATGGCCAAACTGGTGGCAAGTGGCATCGTGGCAGCTGCACGCTTGACTTTTCTCAGTTCATGGGCAGTTATTTTGCGCCTTGGTTTTTCCACACGCTTCTTGCGACCCTGTTGACTATTTTGAATGAAACGCTTGATTGTTCGATGATCACGCTTCAGAAGCTTTGCAATTTTAAGAGTGCTGCATCCCTCTGCAAGATATCTCACTATTTTTGACTTTTCTGAGCCTGTCAAGTCCTTCTTTTGACCCATTTTGCCAAAGGAAAGGAAGTTGCCTAATAATTATGCACACCTGATATAGGGTGTTGATGTCATTAGACCACACCCCTTCTCATTACAGAGATGCACATCACCTAATATGCTTAATTGGTAGTAGGCTTTCGAGCCTATACAGCTTGGAGTAAGACAACATGCATAAAGAGGATGATGTGGTCAAAATACTCATTTGCCTAATAATTCTGCACTCCCTATAAACTAAATGAGGGCTTTCCTAGCATAGGAGGAGAAAGTGGTACCATTGGGTTGACTGTGCCATCTATGTTACAGACATGGGATGTCTGAGTAATGTGTGTTTCTTGAAAGAAAACAAAGTGTATGTTCCAAAACATTAAAGCAGAATGTATTTTATACAGTTTCTGAACAGAGTTCATGCCTCTGATGATCCATGTAAATATGCAACGTTACACCTTTGCCAGACATTTGATCATTTTTAATAGGGAAGTGTTGCACAATTGTATTGTTGTTAATGAGTAAGATGATCTCATCTTTGGTTGTTGCATATGAATGATTGTTCCTGCATGTAACACTTGCCAAGGATAGTTCATCCATAGTTTGGTACTGTTCTGACTAGCTGTGGCCACGGAGGTGATTGTGCCTGCATGTAACACTCCGTAAGCATAGTACATCCAGAGCTTGGTACTATTCTGACAGGCTGTGGCCCCGGAGGTGCAGTGTTACCAGCTAAGTCCGCCTTTATCCAATCCAAGGCAACCTGGGTCTGGGAAAAAAAAGGATACACTGGTGAGCTACTAAATGTAACTTTGCAGGGAACATCACTGTATATTTCAGGCCTAGTTCATGTAGTTTATTTTGCAATGGACTGCCATCATGTGGTCCAGGAAAATCATATGTGCATTCTCGAGGCAAATTGGGCCACATTGCCTGGCAGCTTTTAGGATGGCATTTCTGCCACAAATGTTCATGATATATGCCAGGACAGGGCGTGGGAGAGAGCCAGGAGATGATCGCAGTGTTGGTACTCTATGGGCACATTTCACCACAAAGTACGGATATAGTTTCTGGAGCAACATATGTCCTTAGCTAGTTCTCAGTGTAAAGAGTTTACCTTCTGGGATACCCACAATGCTGACATTGTTGCAAGAGGAACGCCCTTCAGCTTCTTCCAGACAGTTTTCCAGGTACTGTAGTTTTTCTGAGAGAGGAGACCTGCTTCGGAAGGGCTGCAGCATTGGGGCAGTATTCAGCTATTAATTGCTCATTGATAGTAACCCTAGAAGTCAACTTATTAGGATTCTCTTGCAGTGATGAGAGGTTGATTGTTAATGTATCAACCTTACTTTCAAATGCAGTATATATATACATATCAGCGATTGCTGCAATTATCAAATCAATTTTATCCAAGAATTATCAAGCAGCCTTCGAGGTCCCCAAGTGAATGTTAGGGTACGGCATGAAGGCACAATTAGTTGGAGGAGGATGCAAAGTGTAATCATTATGTTCAGTAATTGAAGTTGCTCTGCAGCACTCTGCTGTGGTTGGGGATCGCTTTTGAGGAACTGTCTGTCAGCTCAGAGCACCGAAGAGCTTTGTGTTTAAAAAGCAAATAGAGCTGCAGATAAGGTGCTTTAGCAGGGCCGCAAAGGAGCTTGCACGTTGCGACGTTGCAGTGCTGTGTGGTAGCAAGAGCGTTGGTGCACATGTAGTCCCATCTATGTTGGGTTATCCTCACTCAGAAGGCTATGCGATTGCAGAGACCTTCTGCCCACCTGGGGCCATGCGTAGCACAGCAGATTCTTTGAGTTAGCAGGTTCCGTCTTGGTAGATGTGAACTGTTTCTGAACTTAAGAGGTAAGGCAAAAATCATACTAAATGGGAGGGGTCTTTAATACGGCCCAGGCATAGTAGGTGTGGGGTTTGCGGTCACAGAGTTGTGTCCATTAGAGGCCTCAGGTGAGAATTCAGTGTGTCTCAGGTTGTTAAAGTTGCTTATTTCCCAGTGTGCAATTTTTTGTGACTCAGCCTTTCAAGGGCTAGTATAGCCTGGGAGAATTAATATCATGCTAGGCGCTATATTTGTGAGCTGTGAGCAATTGACGGTGGTTTAAGGTGAGGTCTTATCAAGGGCCTGGAACCTACAGGCGATGGTGTATCATTGCTCTGCTCCTACTAGGTCTTCAACTGCAGTAGTCTTCAAGCCAGTATCCCTGGCTCTGGTGTCGGAGTAGGAGCACCTGGCCTCTATATGTAACCAACCCTTGTGTATTGGAAGCCAGTGGGGGGACTTACTGGGCTGGACAGTGCCGTCACCAGGGCTGACGCTGCCCATTTTAACATTTGCAGCAGAGGGACAATCCCTTGGCCTCAAGGGAAGGGGCTGTCCCACAGTCCAGCGCTGAATTTGAACGCCTGTGGCAGAGTAGTGGGTGCGATGGCTATTGGCACCTGATGGCATCATGGATTGCCTCCCTTTAAAATTGACCCCCCTGGGGATCCCGTTAAGGTCAGTCATCAGCACTAACAACTTTAGTTAGTCATAACGCCCACCTTCGTCTCAGAAAAGCTGCTGCAGCGCGCAGCTCAGATTGCATGCTAAAGTATCGCACCAGGCTCTAGAGCAAAAATCAGGCTACACGGGGCAATAGGTTGTGGCTCATAATTGCTGCTGAATTCTTGTCATCTCCTCCTCATTGGGGCTTCGTTAGTGGCAGCGTACCACGCTGTATTTGGTAGGATCCCATTGCATTATTAGTAAGTTCTTTCAAATGGCAAGCATGGTCCATTGCTAGCTGAGCATTACAAGAGTAGCTTCAGAAATCTTTTTGTCTGGTAAAGCAAATTTGTGGACAGTTAAAAGCATACAGTAAACTTAATTATCTGTGTCCAGACTCCTTTTCTCTGAATCAAAACCACATGTGATGGACTCAAGTGCATTAATGTATATGAAATGGACAAAACATTTGTTTCTGTATTGTAAAGTGTGATTTATAAATTCATTTAAAGAAAGAAAGAAAACAACACTATTATGTATACCAGCCCCTTCACAGTTTATGGTATCAGAGTTGAAGGCTGTAGTGTGTGTAGAATTTACAAATGTATCATGCGAATAGGAGCCCCTTTAGGGAGTAGAAATATTATTAATATCAAAATGTTTTTCAAAGACATCCTTTAACACTCGCCATGGCTTCTTGTAAGTGTGGAACAGGTCTTCCTTATTAAGATAGTCCACAATCTGTGTTTTAACTACTTTCTCTGGACTTAAACAGGACTGGGGTATAAGATTTTCTGAAGTTGAGGTGACATTATTTTTAAGTATAGGAACGCCATAGCTAAGACACTAAGTTGGCCTTAAATGTGTGAATTGCGGATGTTTTATTTAGAAGAGGAAATGTATTTTAGAAAATGTGGTGTGCTGAACACATCCATTTACGAGAAGCACAGTTTAAAACGTATTCAAAGAGGTTGCCACGTACGTGCCTTACTTGTGTGTAGTAACATAGAAGGTTGCTGGGCTGCTCTAACACTAGCTTAATAAGTTCCAGATACATAGACAACCAAACAATCTACACAAAGTTCAGCAGTTTGTAAGCAAACCCAAACCTTTATTTTTCTTATTTCTGCTAGTTTTAAGTCTAGAGTACAGCAGAGGGGTTTCCCTTCAAACCTCAGCTGGAATTCTGTGTCAATCCTGTTTAGTTATGGAGTGCCCATTTGTTTTCATCCATTTAAGACTTAAAAATGATCATTCTACATTTTAATTGGTGATAATGAGCATACAAATTCAGTCAACCTTTCAGTGATTGTTGGTGCGAAACATGAAGTGAAAAGGAGAGAGTCTCAAAAGAGAATGTACAGTAAGGTGGATTAGGCTGTGAGTGGAGGGAGTAAGTGTATGAGTGGTTCAAGTAACAGGTTTGTAACCTAAAGGATTTGAGTTTTTATGTCTTATGTGTATGCTGGGAGATTTTTCATCAGAGAAAGGCGTGAATGTGCATGTGACTGTGAGAGAGGGTTAGTAAGAGCAAAGAAAGGGACAGGGGAGGATATTAGAGAAAGCGATGCGAGAAGGCAAGACTAGAAGATAGTTGAAAAAAGGAAAGCAATGTATATCTCAAGCAGCAAGTCACATACACTGTTATATATGTGACAATACTTGGATGGAGCAGAATTAGAAAAAAATCAATGGGGCTGTTGCTGGAAATATTACATGACATAAGCTGTTTGAAGAGCATCAAAGACAAAAATAGGCATTTTGATCTTTTACAGATGAAGGAATACTCTAAGTCAGTGTTAAAGGGCTGCTGCCATTAGTATAGAATAGATTACGCATACTGACAAAGATGACATATTTACACTGTAAGATATCATCCTGTTGAAGGTTATCCATCATATCCTTCTTGTTTCAAGAGGACAGATTGTAATTTTGATTTAAAATCCTGTAGTGTTGAGCTGGCCATGGTGTGCTATGGAATACCATTCCAGTGAGAGGGTCAGAAAAGCTGGAATGGCATCAGTCTGATGGAGGAACAGGCCAGTTTTGATGTAATTACAAGGTATAAATTGGCTGATCTTAAGTTGCAGATAGAGAATCAGAATGGTAACAGTAATGCTATCATTGGTTATTTGCACTGAGCCCTGTTCTTGTCATAAAGCAATCCCATAAATGATGATACAAAGAGGTAGTGGTGTTTCTGGGGATATTGCTGCATACCCTAGTGGCAATGTTTAAACTTTGTTGAGGGGGTGAAGACATGAGTGATGCTCACTAAAAGACTGTTTCAGTAGTCTAGTTTGTTAATAATCAGTGAGTTCATAGAGTATTGGGCATGCAAGAGAGGATAAAAGGACTGATTCAGCATATGTTTAGTACTGGATATCTTGCTCCGATGACTGTGGTTGTGATTAAATATTCCAGCTGCGTGGAGAAGTGGAAGAGAATAACCAGGTTTGGCAAAAGCGAGAGTGTTAGGTTGAAAATAGATGAGGCTAATATTTTGGGACATTCTGGAGCAGGAGTGAAAGGACAACATCTGAGTGCATAAGGCCATCCACTGGTAAGTGGCTGCAAGTCAGGCTTTCTGATCGGAGAGGTCAGAAGCAGTCTAGTTGTGTCTGGAGCATGTGATACCAAGGTTTTTTTTTTTTTTGTGTTGAGTAGGTTTGGGCGGTCAGAGGTGTCAAAAGCAGCAGCCTGATCTGGCAGTAGAAAAATGTCTGGGAGCAGATTGTTGTGGACTGGGGGGATGTAGGATGAGGTTGTTTCAATAGAGCGAAGTGCGTGGAAGCTTGACTAGAATGGGTTCAGGAGTGTGTTAAAGTTGTGATACAGAGAGAGGCGGTTAAAGACAAGACATACACAAATTTTGTACAGGAGTTGGCTGGTCCTTCTCCATCTCAAGCAAAACATTACCTCCATTTCCTCTGCTTCTTCTACTCCTTTCAAAGTACAGTTGTCAGAGAAAACTCAACTGCTGATGGCCCCATCGACGAAAGTTGCTCCCTCAAAGACTGCAACAACAATCACCACCTCTGCGTCGCCAACAAAGACTGTGACAACAGCATTATCGTAGTTGACGTGACAGTCTCCGACGATGCGGGTATAACCGTCAACGACATCAGCAATCACGTTACTTGGAGACCTTCTGCCGTCGACGATTGTCTCCGGGGCTACGGCAACGGCATCATCAACGATCCCATCAACTGCCCAAAAAGGAACATTGTTCATCTCTATAAAGGACATTTCTTCATCTTTGCCTCAGGGCCTATCCCATATATTTCCTTTGCCACCGGTACGCCTGCTGGAAATGCAGGAGTTCGGGGATGTCTCTTTGGCTCTGCTTACAGCCCCTCACAACCGAAGAGCTGTAGGAGGCTGGCCTAGTTTGTAGTGGGTACCAATGGTACTTACAGCTTATGCCAGGTCCAGTTATCCCTTATTAGTGAAATGTGTTCAGTGTCTAGAAGCCAGGCTGTCTAGAGGTAGCTGTAGGAAGAGCAGCCAAGGCTGAACTAGGAGGCATGCAAAGCTCTTGCGATATCACTGTAGTCACACAGTACTTACACACATGAAAGACAATACTAAGTGTTACAAAAAATAAAGGTACTTTATTTTAGTCACACAATGCCAAAAATACTTTGGAGACTGTCCTCCCTTAGGAGGTAGTAAATTACACAATATATACACTAGTAACCAGAAACAGGTAAGTACACAGTAGGAAAACAGTGCAAATAGTGAAAATCACAATAGGTTACAATGGGCCTAGGGGGAACACAAACCATATACTAAAATATTGGAATACAAAAGTCGGTTTCCCACCTATGCAAGTGTAGTGTGTAGAGGGGCGCTGGGACCAACACCAAAGGTAGGTAAAGTACCCCACCCCAGAGCCCAGGAAAGCAGGAGTAAAACACAGAAAGTTTCCTAAAACACACTAAAAGTCATGATAGAAGATAATGCAAGAGCCAGAAAAGACTGCAAGACACCAATGATGGATTCCTGGACCTGAAGACCTGTGGAAGAACGGGACCAAGTCCAAGAAGCACTGAGGAGTCCAGGGAGAACAGGAGCCCCTGCTAGCCTGGATGAAGGTGCAAAAGTGGACCCTCCGGTTGTAAGACAAAGTCAACAGTTCACCACAGAAGACAGCTAAGGGAGCCTGGTTGGTGGAGGAGTTGTCCCACGTCGAATGGATGAATGCAGGCTGGTTTGCGTCACTAGATTCTGCCAACAAGCCTTGGCTCACGCAAGATACGTGTTTGGCGGGAAATGGCGCTGCATGCGACCAGGAGGGACCTTGTGGCTTGTACCCAGGAGAGGGGCACAGAGGGGGCTCTCAGCAACTCAGAGAGCCTTCAGAAGACCAGGCAACGTGTACAGGAGTCCCACAGATTGGGGACAAAGGAGGTGCAAATGGAGGCTCACGTAGCACAACACAAAGGATTCCCACGCCGCTGGAGAAACACTCCGGAAGCTGTGCGTCGCAGGATGGAGTGCTGGGGGCCTAAGCTGTGTTGTGCACAAAGAACTTCTTGGAAGGTCGCACACAATCCTTGGCAACTGCAAATCACACTGTGCACGGGGGTACTGTCTTGCGTGGAGAGGCAAGCTCTTACCTCCACCAAAGTTGGACAGCTGGACGTTGGAACCGTCAGAGTCACTTTAGTCCACCACTCGTGTTGCTGGATCCACGCCTGTCGTCTGGAGAGGAGACCCAAGCCACCAGTCGTCGCTGCAGAAAGGTGCCTGCTGAAGCAGGGAAATGACTCTGTCACTCCACGGGAGATTCTGTCGGTTCTTCTGGTGCAGGCTGAAGACAGGCAATACTCGAAGGATGCACGACCTGGAAACTTTTGCAGTTACAGGCAGGAACTGAAGATACAGTGTTGCAGAAGTTTTCATTAATTATTTGTTGCAGCTTTGCAGAGTTCCTGGCGCAGTCAGCAGTTCATCCATCTGTAGAAGATGAAGTAAAGGATGCAGACGATTCCTGCTGGAGTCTTGCAATCCGAATCTGAAGAAACACCCAGAGGAGAGACCCTAAATATCCCTGAGAGGGGGATTGGCCACGTTACCAGGTAAGCACCTACCAGGAGGGGTCTCTGACATCACCTGCTGGCACTGGAACACTCAAATGCTCCCAGAGTTCCCTGACCATCTTGAAAACAAGATGGCACAACCCAGGGACACTCTTGTGGAGCTCTGGGCACCACCTCTGGGGTGGTGATGGACAGGGGAGTAGTCACTCCCCTTTCCTTTGTCCAGTTTCATGCCAGAGCGGGAACTGGGGGTCCCTGACCCTGTGTAGACTTCATTATGCCAGGAGGGCACCATCTGTGCCATTCAAAGCATTTCCAGAGGCTCTGAGAGGATACCCCTTCCATGCCTGTAAAACCTATTTCCAAAGGGAGAGGGTGTAACACCCCTCTCCTAATGGAAACACATTGTTCAGCCTTCCTGGGATTGAGCTGCTCATGCCCCATGAGGGCAGAAGCCTGTCTGTTAGGTGGCAGCAGCTGGGGCTGCAGTGAAAACCTCAGAAGACTGGTATGGCAGTACTGGGGGTCCACTGTGGAGCCCCCAGAGTGCATGGGATTGTGTAACCAATACTGGAATCAGTATTGGGGAACAATTCCTAGTTGTTGGACACATTACTTGGCCATATTCGGATTTACCATTGTGAAGCTATGCATCTGTAATGACCTATGTACAGTGCACATTTAAAATGGCGTTCCCGTACTCACGAAGTCTGGGGGAAATGGGCCTGGACGACGTGGGAGCACCTCTGCTAGTGCATGGGTGCCCTCACACACAGGTACTTTGCACCCAGCCTTCAAGGTTAGAAGACCTGATATAGGTGACTTATAAGTGACCTGGTGCAGTGAAAATGGCTGTGAAATAGTGCATGCACTATTTCACACAGGCTGCAATGGCAGTCCTGAAGAAGTCTTTGTATGGTCTCCTTATGGGTGGCTAAAGAAATGCTGCAGCCCTTAAGGATACCCTGGAACCCCAATGCCCTGGGTACCTATGTACTTGGGACTTATATGGGGGTCCATTGTGTGAATTTGGAGTGAAATACAAAGTCAATAGTTTGTAGTGACAAATTTAGAAACAGATAGAGTATGAGTACTGGAGTTCTGATTAGCAAGACTCCAGTGACAATTGAGCAAACAGTAAAATACACTGACAAGCAGGCCATAAACCATAAGCACTGGGGTCCTGTCCCGCAGGGTCCCATTGACATAGTCAAAAACACACTGATATCAGGCAGAAATTGGGGGTGACATGCCAAAAAGAGGGTACTTTCCTACAAGAGCCAGGAGTCAGAGGAAGAGGGACCAGAGCAGAAACAGTCTTCCTATCTGGAGGGTGTCTTCTCTTTCAAGGACAGAACCCGTCATCTACCTCAGGAATTTGATTCTTTCCAGGAACATTAGCCGTACGAGGACTCAGAGGATGACTTTCAACAGATTCAGGATCCTTCTGTTACAAACTCAGTATCCTTGGTCACTGACCTCCGCATAATAATTAATTACTATTCCAAACGATTTCCAAACGCCAATGCCCTGTATCTGCAAACACTGATCAGACAATCTATGCAGGTGGCAGCCTCGACTCCTAAGAGTTTTTCTCCCTTGCACCCAGGAGAAAGACCTTTGTTGCCACCTCTCTCTATCACGGACACCCTTTCTGACAGCGAGCAACAGACTGAAGAAAGCAAAATTCAGTTTGAGGCTAGAGATCAGCCTGAAGGGTACAATTATCTGGCCCCACTACCAGCCTTGCCTACTTCTCTTCTAGCAGGTTTCCCGCTAACAGACACTAGGGGGTTCCATGACATCTTGGAGAGAGCGTGCAAAAGCTTTGACCTTGTGCTCCCATTGAAGCTAATGGATTGCTTCTTCTATGACTTTAAACCAGATGCCCAACACACCACTTGAGCCATTCTGCTTGTGGCTTGTGGCAGGCGGGGTTGAAATTAATGATGACGTGTGTCTATTTCTTCAGTGGTTCCAAGGCTAGGTAAAAATATAAGGCTCCAGATTCCAGCCCCTATGTGCCTTATTGGATCAGCTAAGTCCAGACTCTTTTATAATGCTGGCTGCGCAATGGGGTGAAAAGAACCCATCTTTACCTTGCTCTGCTCCTCTGGATAAGGAGGGCTTCAGGCCCAATGACATTGGCAAAAGGTTTACCTCCATGGCTGCAATATCCATCAGGGCCTCCAACGCTCTACAATCCTAGGGAGATATGAATGTCCAATGTGGCCTGATTTATTCATCACTCTTGCAATATCTCCCTGAGGACCAGAAAAAAGCAGTTCAGGACATACTAATAGAAGATGACAAGGCCTTGTCAGAGATTATTGACCTGGCCATGGACATTTCAAAGATGGCTTTCAGACAGATGGCAGGTGCAGCAGTAGTGCACTGCCAGGGATGGCTGAAAGTGACATCATTCCACCTAGAAGTTCAGTTTTAGATCCTTGATATGCCTTTTGATGGAGGAAATGTTTTTGACCAACAGAATGACGAGGTTTTACAGTCTATCAAGGCAGATACAGAGACGGCCCGTTCTTTGGGCAAAATCCAACAATGAAGGTTTCAGTCATTTTGGGGCAGCGGTAGAGGCCAGTTTGTGTCCAGACCAACTGCGTAGCAAATGAGGTACCAGCCTTATCCGCAGCAAGGGTTTTGTGCCCCTTATTCAGCACAGCAGTCTTACAAACCATCAACAGTGGCATGAGGATCGCATAGCACTCTATGTGGATGATGTCCTCCTTTATCTGGCCAAACCTGAATACAGTGGCCCAGGTAACCTTCACCTCCTCCGATGGTTCAAAGAGGCCTCTATACTCCGAATAAACCCCCTGAAGTCAGTATTAGTGCCACTGTCTTTATCTCTAGCCTGTTTTAACTGACAAGACACAATACCTATTAGAAGATGAAGCTTCAGATACCTATGTATTTGGATGGTGCGGCTACCTGACCTGTCCTGGTCCCTCAATTTGAGACCGCTTACACGAGTGACCACAGACATCATGAAGGTGTGCTTCCTTCCCTTAAACGTAGTAGGCCGCACAACCCTCTTTAAAATGATGGTCCTTCTGAGGTTTTTGTATATCTTTCAGAACTTAGCATATCCACTGACGCGCCCCTGGTTCCTCACTTTGGATAAGACCATCACAGAGTTTCTCTGGCAGGGTAATAGACATCGAACAGCACTGCAGCATTGGCCGAGAGGTCCATATGACAGAGGCTTGGGCATGACGAATCTTTATCTATATTATCTGGCAACCCAGTTGCTACCCATACATGACTGGCTCACAGGGGGGTGGTCGGACCCAGCATATAAATTAGAGTTGAACATGATGATCTTCTCTCAGATACTTAACATAATTTATGGTTCGCAAATTATGGTTCAACGATTCCCAGGATTTGGCCTCAGGGACCAAAATGGTGTTTTTGGCCTGGCGAGCAGCCTTAAAACACACTCGATGGATGGCTACCCTGACCCAACAAACCCCCCTGTGGAGAGATACCTGGCTGCGAGAAACAGCAGCCCTCCAAGGCTTCACAAATTGGGATCAGCTGGGTATATCACACCTGGGTGATGCTTGGCAGGGCACACATATGGTCTCCTTTCAAGACCTTTAGACCAGTTACCACCTGGCACATATGCAATTTTATAAGTATCTCCAGCTTCGCCACACGGTTCAAATGCATATTACGAGGCAACTCCTCTACTAGAAAATAGCCTTTTTGGAGGCTACACTATTAATGGGAGCGTTAGAGAAAGGGGGGTTATCCTAGATATATAAAATGTTGATTAACAATGCACCAGGAAACTTGAACCACGTTAGAACAAGGTGGGAGAAATGGCTGGACCCATTTGAAGATTGGCGAGATGCACTGATGGCGCCGAAGACTATCACTATGTCTTCCCGCCTAAGATGGGAAGACCTATTACTGGAGCATACTGAGGTTTTCGGATGGGAGGTCCTGTTGGCTCCATTGGTGGGGATCTTGGGTGTCATGGAAGGTGTAGGGGGCACGAGAATGGAGCGTACCTTTCTGGGAATTGCCCTTATTGTAGCCAAGAGAGACATTGCAGCAGACTGGAAATTGGGTAGGCCCCCATCCCTTTCGCAATGTAGGAGGAGGGTGAACTGGTGCGCGAGACAGGAGAAGCCAGTCTATGAAGCAAGGAGCTATCCTTAGAAACATGTCAAGGTGTGGGAGGAAATGGCTGGGCAACATATTGTAAATCCCAGAGGGGTGAACCCATCCGCTGCCATTGTCATATCCATGAGTCCTCTGAATATGATTGATGGAGTTCTCCTATGGTAATCTTAATTGTCAATTCTCAATGACTGTCTTGAGTTTGGTGTGCTATTGACATCCTTATGTGTATTTTACTCTAAAATCAATAAAAATTATTTATCAAAAAAATAAAGGGAAGAACACAGGTAGTTTGTGTGAAAGGTATTGTCTTAAAAAAAGGTGAGTGAAACGGGCAACATATTTAGGGATAAATTTTACTGCAGAAACGGACTGGGTTAGCAACATTAACTATGCACCAATTTTCACCAAAATCAGGCAGGATTTAGCTAGAATAAGAAAGAAATCTACACCTGACCTCAGTGGGTAGGTGTAATTTTGTAAAAATGATTATATTACTGAAAATTCTCTACTTATTTAGGTCAGTACCTGTTGCGGTAGAATTGCACTGGCTTAGAAAAGCAATCTGTTCTAACTTTCTGTGGGGTTATAAAAGAGTGAGGCCCTCCTGAAGGTTCTTGGTGCTCCCCAGAAGTAGAGGTGGATGGGCCATGCCGGATGTTAGATATTATTACTGTGCATTGCTTTTATACCGTATGGGGATTCTAGTTACAGATAGTGGTGACCTGGCAGTAGGTATCATCAATCTACAAATTGAATAGGACTGCTCAATTTGACAGCACAGTTGCTCCTGGTAATAGTATATTTTTAGAGTGGTCAGTGGGAGGATTAAGGGGCATATGTATTAAACACAGCATTTGTGAATACCAAATAGCGATTTTTACCAAATTGTTATTTAGAAATCTCAGAATGTGAAGTAATAGCGCAATCACAAAATATTTAGAGATTGCTAAAAGTTTGCATTCGCAAATAGCGATTCGGTAAAATAGCGAATTGGTATTTCTTAATCAGAAATTGTGAGTTTTGCATCCTGGAGCAGAATGATGACATCACAACCAGGAAGTGAGTCAGTGCATGCTGTTTCCAGAAGCCTGAGTCACAGAAGTGACAGGACACATAGTGAGCACAACACCAGGGAGGCACTCAGGAGTGTCAACCAGGACCCTAAGAAACAATAGTCACTCAGGCGAATGCCAAGGAGAACGGAGGAAGAGCAGGATGATCAAGTTCAGTGAGCAGGAACTGGAGGTGCTCACAGAAGAGGTGGTGAAGAGCCATGATAAGCTCTTTGGTAAAAACTCACTCCATGTTCCGGAGAGTGAGAAGAGAAAATTGTGGAGTGAGATCCAGGCAAAAATAAGCAAGGAGGGTGTTGGGCAGCCTGATGAGATTTGCAAGCGCTGGTACCATTTACAGTCACGTGCTAAGGAGAGGGTAGCAACCAGACAGAAGGAGGACCATCCACCAAGACACCATCAATCCCCTTGGAGGACATGGTGGAGTCAACTCTGCAGCCTGAAGCAACATAGACACATCAACCACACCAGGCACCTGCAAAAGTAAGGACAGTAATTAATTAAATCACCATATGTGCATTAAAAATTGTCCCATTGAGAAATGCCATGTTATCACGCACTTCCATGCCACACTTTCCATGCAGCCCAACAATGCCTTATGGAAGTGGAAGTCCATACTCCAATAGTGAATCTAGAGCAAAGATTGCAGCGTTGTGTATAACCATACAGACAATCAATACAAATGGCAATTAGACACACTATGCCAGGGAAACTGTTTACTACAAAATGTAATTGTGAACTGAGACATAAAAGAAATTACTTTATAACTGACATACTGTGCATTGATGTTGCAGAAGTTCCTGCACCAGATGCAGCAGAAACGGGGAATGAGCAGTCACGGTCTGAGACCAACAACGTTGTATCCATTACGCCAGCACAGCCCAGACACAGGGCAACAGTGGAACCACTCCCGGTGTTTACTCAAGAGTCCGACGACTTGCTAGATGTGCATACACCACCTTCTGATGGTAGACGCACCCACAGACGTCAGTCTGTTTTCCAGTGCCAGTACACTCCCCTCAGGAGATGTAGATCAGATGTCAGACAGAACTCAGAGGAAGGAGAGAGCCCATCTCTGTTTGGTGGTCTGAAGGCATCAATGTTAAAGGTGTTGTGCCTACAATGTAACCATATGAAACCAGTACACAGGCAATTGGTATCTCTTAATCACTTGTGCCAGCTGAATTCAACAGTGCAGGAAGGACAGAAAGCTGCAGCAGACAATGACAAATGCAATTAGGAACTCTGCACAGTAATGCAGCAGGGCATGTCACCCACCATAGGCGCCATCACCAGCAGATGGGTAGATTGAATGGGTTCATCAGATCTGTCAATCGTCTCACTAATGCAACTACTTTGTTGACACTGTGCTGTGGGCATGCAATTGGAAATGGCACCTTGAAGTGGGGACATTGCACAGGGATTAGTGCAGGTTACTAATGCATTAGAGAACATGCAGACAGCCCCGATTGCTGCAAACAGTGACCTGGGTGGTGGGGATAGTGAGAAGCTCTCTAGCCTCAGTAGTGTTACTGCCAGACACAGTACTGTCTCAGAACCCTCAACAAGACATGCCACTGAGCCCACTGACCGTTCCAGTGGAGTGCGTGGATGAAAAAAGTAATGTGGACATGTGTTGGTCCCTGCATATTTTGTGACATTGCGCTACTTATATGATGTTAATAGTGTATCATTTGATTTAAATACAGATAGTGCTTTTGTACTACCTGTGTTCTGTACCCACATATTTGACCTGACGTTAAGGCAATAAATGTGATAACTGTAGCAAAAAAGGAACAATACGTGGTGTTTTTATTACTTACATCAAAAATAGTTGTGCGTAATTTCTGCACAGCTTTGCCTGCCGTCTGCTGCCCTGAATCGGTCTGCTGGGTGAGGGGGTGGCAATGGGTCGCCATCCTCATCAGACTCTGTATCTGTGGATTTCAGGGGTATGCCTTTTGATGTTGAGATGTTTGTGCAACGTAGAAGTGCCCAACACTTTCGTGCAGGCATCGAAGCGACTCTTCAGCATGCCAAAGGTCCTCTCAGTGACACTTTGCGTCGTCCTACGTGCCGCATTGTAACGCCCTTCACATGGTGTGGCTGGATTGAGGTATGGTGTGAGGATGAAGGACTGCACTACATATGCACTATCTCCTACAATGACCGAAGTGAAAATTGAGTCATTGTCATCTCTGACCTCACCTGAGCAATATGCTACATTGTTCTGTGTTAAATTACCAAGTAGGTATCCTTCTCCAAACTCTCCAGCAAGTAGCTGTGTGTATATTCCTCTATCTCTGAAGATGTACAAGTCGTGTGCTACCAGGGAATCTGGCCACTAAATCAGTGGACATGTGAGGCTTTGCAGATGACCTGCATGTTCAAAGAATGGCTATTTTTTCTATTCTTGTAGATGTACTTCATGTCAGATGGTTGACAGATTGCGGCATGTGTCCCATCAGTGCAGCCAGTGACGTGGGAATTGAGCTACCTGATAAAAATTTAATTTTGTGAGTTGCAAGTCCTGTGTGGTGTTAGGCAATTTTTGTGCTCATTGATTTTACTTAACATTGCATTCAGGAATGCATGGAAGAAGTGTGAGAGCGCACTTTGGTACAACCCTCTGTCATGACCACACAAACTTGCCAAGTCAAATCAAAGAAGTGCATGAGAAAAGCAAAGAGATATCCTCATTGGAGACAGCAAAGCCCAAACTGGAAGAAGGTTTGCAGAGTAATCTTGCGCTTATTTCAAAGGAAGAATCAAGACGAGAAGATCCAAGATGGCCGCTGTGAGTCCTGAAGGCTAGTTACAGTTCTAGTCTTGCAATCGGTTGGTTGTTAGGTTACGAGCTCTCCAGCTGGAAGCCTTGCACTTCAACTGAGGTCTGACAGGAATCAGCTGTGTGGAGAGAGAGCGCGCTTCAGAACAGAAACTCCTGTGAGGTAAAATTAAATTTGAAGATTATATTACAGAAAACTGATAAATATTGTCAAGGTTTATTCGAAGAGTTTGATAGTAGACCGTTCCCGTGGAAGTCGGCAAGGCTACAGAGTTAATGTATGAATTAACCTTATGTTTACAAGGTTCTTGTTTAAGATATTAAAGTCAAAGAAAAAACAAACTTTAACCTGTTCTGTGCCTTGGACGAGATGATCTCGTCCAAGGCTACAGTTCCCCTGTGCCTTGGACGAGATCATCTCGTCCATGGCACAGGGGAACTTGGGGGCGCGCTAGCGCGCCCCCGTGCACCCCCCTCCCCCCCAAGGCGGGGATGGAAGAGGTAGACCTTCCCCTTACCTCCCCCCCCCCCCGCCCTGTGACGTCAGCGCGCAAGCGCGCGCTGATTAGTCACAGGGGCCTCCCCCATCGCGCTGGAAGCTCTGCTAAGCATTTCTCTTTCAATCACGTGGGGGAGCCCCGGAGGGGCTTCAAAGGGAAGGAAATGTATTTCCTTCCCTTTGAAACCCCACTAGACACCAGGGATTTTTTGTTTGTTTACTGATACTGACAAAAGGGAGCGACCCCTTGGGCAAGGGTCGCTCCCAGGGGGGGCATTTTTTCGGAAAGGCCTTTTCTGCCCCCCCTGGGGGCAGAAACCTCTAGGCACCAGGGATAAAAAAAAATATTATTTTTTTTTTACGTTTTTTTTTTTTTTTTTTGGTGGGGAGCGACCCCTTAGGCAAGGGTCGCTCCCCATTGGGGAAAATTATATTTAGGCCATTTCTGCCCCCCTTGGGGGCAGATTGGCCTATTTTGATGAGGCCAATCTGCCCCCAAGGGGGGCAGAAACCTCTAGGCGCCAGAGGAATTTTATTTTTCGTGTTTTTTTTTTTGTATTTTTTTTTTTGCTTGTTTTTTTTTAGAGATGAGGAGTGACCCATCAGGCAAGGGTCGCTCCCCTGGGGGGCAAATTGTATTTAGGCCATTTCTGCCCCCCTTGGGGGCAGATTGGCCGATTTTAGGTCAATCTGCCCCCAAGGGGGCAGAAACCACTAGGAACCTGGGATTTGTTTTTTGGCGCCAATGTCACGCAGGGGGAGCGACCCCGTAGACAAGGGTCGCTCCGGGGGGGGGGTTGGGGGGGCATATTTATTTTAGGCCATTTCTGCCTATTATTAGGCAAGGGTCGTTCCCGGGCGGGGGGGGGGGGGTTCAAATTAATTTTAGGGCATTTCTGCCCCCCCTCCCGGGGCCGACTGAGCTACAGGCCAAACTCCACAGGTAGGCACTTTGCAAAAAACACCTCTGTTTTCTGTGAAAAATTTTGGATGCGCCCTACCCACACAAGTGAGGTATCATTTTTTTCGGGAGACTTGGGGGAATGCTGGGTGGAAGGACATTTGTGACTCCTCTCAGATTCCAGAACTTTCTGCCACAGAAATGTGAGGAACATGTGTTTTTTTAACCAAATTTTGAGGTTTGCAAAGGATTCTGGGTAACAGAACCTGGTCCGAGCCCCGCAAGTCACCCCTCCTTGGATTCCCCTAGGTCTCTAGTTTTCAGAAATGCACAGGTTTGGTAGGTTTCCCTAGGTGCCGGCTGAGCTAGAGGCCAAAATCTACAGGTAGGCACTTCGCAAAAAACACCTCTGTTTTCTTCCAAAAATTTGGATGTGTCCACGTTGCGCTTTGGGGCGTTTCCTGTCGCGGGCGCTAGGCCTACCCACACAAGTGAGGTATCATTTTTATCAGGAGACTTGGGGGAACATAGATTAGCAAAACAAGTGTTATTGCCCCTTGTCTTTCTCTACATTTTTTCCTTCCAAATATAGGAGAGTGTGTAAAAAAGACATCTATTTGAGAAATGCCCTGTAATTCACATGCTAGTATGGTCACCCCGGAATTCAGAGATGTGCAAATAACCACTGCTCCTCAACACCTTATCTTGTGCCCTTTTTGGAAATACAAAGGTTTTCTTGATAGCAATTTTTTACTCTTTATATTTCAGCAAATGAATTGCTGTATACCCGGTATAGAATGAAAACGCACTGCAGGGTGCAGCTCATTTATTGGCTCTGGGTTCCTTGGGTTCTTGATGAACCTACAAGCTCTATATATCCCCACAACCACAGTAGTCCAGCAGACGTAACGGTATATTGCTTTAGATAATCTGACATTGCAGGGAAAAGTTACAGAGTAAAACGTAGAGAAACATTTATGTTTTTTTCACCTCAATTTCAATATTTTTCTTTTTCAGTTGTTATTTTCTGTAGGAAACCCTTGTAGGATCTACACAAATGACCCCTTGCTGTATTCAGAATTTTGTCTACTTTTCAGAAATGTTTAGGTTTCTGGGATCCAGCATTGGTTTCATGCCCATTTATGTCACTGACTGGAAGGAGGCTGAAAGCACAAAAAATTGCAAAAATGGGGTATGTCCCAGTAAAATGCCAAAATTGTGTTGAAAAAGTGGGTTTTCTGATTCAAGTCTGCCTGTTCCTGAAAGCTGGGAAAAAGCTGAGTTTAGCACTGCAAACCCTTTGTTGATGCCATTTTCAGGGGAAAAACCACAAGCCTTCTTCTGCAGCCACTTTTTCCACTTTTTTTGAAAAAAAAAAAACGAAATTTCCCCTGTATTTTGGCCAATTTCTTGGCTTCCTTCAGGGTAACCCACACAGTCTGGGTACCTCTAGAATCCCTAGGATGTTGGAAAAAAAGGACGCAAATTTGGCTTGGTTAGCTTATGTGGACAAAAAGTTATGAGGGCCTAAGCGCGAACTGCCCCAAATAGGCAAAAAAAGGCCTGGCACAGGAGGGGGAAAAGGCCTGGCAGCGAAGGGGTTAAAAGAGCAAGTATCTACAAATGTCAAGGTTATAAACAAAGGCCAAGTTTAAAGGAGAAACGAACTGTTAACAAATAAGCATTTACAAATTCAATGGTAATAAACCAAAATAGAGTTTAAAAGAGAAACAAACTTAAATAAACAAGCATTTACAACTACAAGTTATCGACAGATGTCGAAGTAAGGAAGGAGAAACTAACTGTAATAAACAAGCATTTACAAAAACAAGTTGTCAACAAATGTCGAAGTAAGAAAGGAGAAACAAACTTTAATAAACAAGCATTTACAAATACAAGTATTGACAGAAGTCACAATAAGACAGGAGAAATTAAATAACATCAGCTGATTTGAAGAACGCATTATCACCAACTATATATATATATATATAGCAACATAAAACCAATCTCTAACAAAGGTTGAGAAGTTCTTCCAGAATCAGTAATAAGCTTTTTTTAAAGAAGAGCTATCATTTATAGAGAGAAGCAAGGCTACAGAGAACTCAGGGTGAGTGAAGAAATAATAGAATTAAAGAGAATTAAGTGTTGAGAGTAGAAAGTGAAAAACTGATGTTGTAGGTCCCTAGTAATTGCGACTGTGACTCTTGCAGGTGCTGTATCCAATCTTAGATGTGAAGAGGCAGACTGAGTACTGGCGTTCATCATCTCTGTGGCAGTCTCTCTACCATCCCATTCCCCTTTTCCCCTCCGGGGTACTCAGCACGAAGGATTAATATTTGTTGTGAGTAGCTCGGGTCGGGACTGAGGAGTTTACTTATGCTTCTGAGGAAATCGAATTGAAGTATCCTGACACCCTCCAGATGCTGCTATAACCCCCAGATAGATTCCTGATTTAAAGAGGTGCAGGGAGTGCAACACCTGAGTGGGTATGGCATTGGTTCTGTGTGTGTCACTGCAGTTGTGATGTAAATCTTTTTGGTCTAATATCATGCCAGAATTCAACCTATATTTCTCATAAATCTCCTCCTCTGTTTGGTCAAACAAAGAAATGCACTCTCTGAAAATGCACTACTGTCTCCTCTGTCCTCTCCTCAAACCTGTCAGGATCCTCATCCTCCTTGCCATGACGTAGAATGCAGCTATTTCTGAAAAGGGCTGATGCACTCTAGGCCTCTTTCTATAGGTTGCACTTGTTTACCACTTGATTTGAGTTGGTGGTAAATTGCACATGCAAACTCCCCATTTTGCAATCATTCACAATTTGCGAATGGCTCATACATTTATGTTGCGATTACCTATTTGCGAATTGCAATTTACAATTTACAATTCACAAAATAGTTGCAATTTTAAGGAATCACTATTTTGCGATTCCTTAAAATTGCACTGCGAATGCCTTTCAGACATTCTGTATGACTTTCGCATTCGCAAACGGTGGAATTTTGCGAATCACGCCGTTTGATAATGCAAAATCCTTTTCTTCCTCTGGCCCTAAGTACATTTAGAGCACATGCACTCTCTAAAGACTTTTGGTGTCCCTTGGTCAACCTGGAGCAACCTGGCACTGTCTGCTTAGCTGCGCTTTATTGGAAGCCCATAAATGTCTGCTCATTTGGGCTTCATGTCTGTGTTGGGGGATTGCAGTGATGGAAAAAGTTTAGAACTGTCCTAGCCCTTATACTTTGTCTATTGGGTCTAGCACTGGATTTATTAGGATAGCATACTTTGAAATCTTAGTATTCTCAGGTTTTACAGAGGTAGGTTTAGTCGTAGATTTTTCTAAACATTGGTGAGCCATTTCTCTGAATAATCTTCACAGAGGGATAGTATGGAATAACGTTATAATGTGTTTTTGTGTTTAGGTGTTGATATTGTGTTTGTACTTGCACCACGCAGATTTATATACAAATATGTAAAAAAGAAAAGGATTCTTTGAGGATCACCCCATCACAGATGCTCATGAAGCGCCTGCCTTCGCATTTGTGTAGCCACTGTGTCTCTACCCTAATTCATGTGTGTAACATTCTGTGCTCGCACTCATGCGTAGACTAAGGACGACAGAGCTTTCAGGGTACTTTAATGACAGGGTGGTGTTACTGCCTTTGTGTCTCATTACCTTTGTGCGCCAGGATGTCTGCATGTATTCCTGCCCCTGTGCTGTTCTGCCTGTTTACTTGGATGCCTGTCGGACTCATCACTCTGGAACGTGCGCTATCCCGACATTGATTTACGGTGTACGCTACCAGAAACGACAACCTAGACACAGAAAGGGCAGTGGGTTGATCCTAGACCAGCAGACGCGAATGAGGAATAAGCCTTGAACTATGCCAGGCGTCAGTTTAGGTTATTGGTAGTATGGTTTCCTGGGTCACAGATAGGAAAGAGTTAATAGTTGTGCTGATGATTTTGGAAGGCAACACAGGGCAACATTACTTCACTGTAATTACAGCAGGAATCATTACAGTTTGGGGCCTGCATCAGGAGTCACTATACTTAACTTTGCAGGTAACTTTAATTCATTTTTTATTATCTCTGTCCTTTTTAGGGTCGAGCCTGCGTTGCATGCGCTCGTGCATGCATTTCGCAGGGAGACTCTTTTGTATTTATAAAAGGGCTCGGAGCCCTGTCAACTTCACGTCAGTGTTTTTTATTGGTTGGTGGGCTTCCCTAATAAAATCTGCTTGCTTTCATTAGTCGAAGGCACGCATACGTCATGCCTTTTCCGGTGGCTAGCCCTCCTCCAGCGCAGCGACCAAGTACAGAAAACATGCGAGGCTCGCTGTTTTCCATCGGGCTGGTGGACTTTTTTTTTCTCTAATTTACGAGCCCGATCTCGCTTGGCAGAAGTCGAGCGCTTTATGTACTTGATTTCACTTTTTCGGGTTATGTACATAAATGCACTTTCGCCCGATAGGTGAAAAGTCGGGTTAGGAGTTTACAACGCGATCAGCTCTAACATGAGCAAACGCGAGACCTGATGCATTGTAAATGCTTGTTTACTTTTGGGATTAAAAAAACCTCTTAAACTCCTCCTTTCTTTTTTTTCATCACTTTTTGTATTTGGGGTATAAACACATCCACCTCAATTTTTCCTTTTTTTTTTGAGGGATTCCTATCCATTTTTAGGTCGAGCGCACATGCGCTTTGACCTGTTGTAAGTATTGTGGGCTTTTAACCACACCCATATCACTTTCACTCATTTGTGGGCTTGCCTTTCAAAAATCCCTTGTCGTCATTGGTAATTGATTTACGTTTGTGCCGCCTAGGGGCAGTTTTGTTACCTCCTTGCAGGCTGCCCTTTTTACATGGCATGATTGCCTATATACTTCAGCGTGGTTGAACTTTATTTTTTCTTTTGTCTCTCCCTGTCGTGCTGCATGGCACTCACAGCGCGAACAGGCACAATCATGTGAACTTGATCAGCGGAATTGGAATGCTGGTCACATTGTTTACAGTTACATAATCAGTCTCATTTCTTGTGGCTCTCCCCTTAAAAACTTGAAATTGGTAAATGCTTTACTTAAAACAGAAACCCTCAAAGCGAAAGCGGCTCTCCCGGCACAGAGGGTGAGCGGATTCTAAAGTATTCACTGCACTTGGGTAATTCGCCCCATAATGCTTTTCAGGGCATTACTTTTACAAAATAGCTTTGCTCGTAACTCAGCTTGTGGATCACCACCACCAAAACGTTCCAACAACATGCTCTTTCTGTCTACATCAACTCTGGGTCCCCACACTAGGTAAGTGAGGACCCCAAAATAATAACCTTTCTCACCATTCAATGTCTTTTTAAGTGTTCTCATGGCTAGAACTTTTGTTTTATTGCTGAAAATAGCTTGTGTTTTAGGGGTCTTGTTTTTAATATCGTTGCTCTAGGCCTGTTAGTTCTGAAACTGTGTAATGCACTATGTTCTCTACGTGGTCACGCTGCATTATTTACAGCCAATTTTTGTGTGATCATTCCCTCTAGTGGCCAACTATATAGTTAAATGACTGTTTATTACAAATACTAGTTTCATTGTGGTGTCTTCTAGGGGTTGTTTTAAGCATTACAATCAGATCAGCATACTAAAATATTTGTAGCATGGAAACTTGCCCCATATTGCTTTGCAGGGCATTACTTTTACAAAACATTTTTGCTCATAAGTCATCCTGTGGTGGTCCTGGGACAATGGGACCACCACCAAAACATTTGCAACAATGTACTCTTTCGTTCTATATCATCTCTGGGTCCCCACACTAGGTTAGTTGGGACCCCAAAATAATACCCCCTCCCACCATTCAGTTTTTTTGTAGCGTTCTCATGGCTAGAAATTGTTTTATAGCTGTGAGAAGTTTTCTTTTAAAGACCATGTTGGTAATATGGGATAAAGGTTTATATGATAATTGTATATGTTTTGATAATATCTCCTTATTCAGGCCAACTTAACATCCTTATTATACTATGACTGTTGGAACTCTTGATATGTTTAGGTGCCCCTTCTAGTTTATTTCTCCACTGTGGCTTTCTTGTGTCTTCTTTGAGGAATTGTGTTTACCAGCCAGCAACTCTGATGGTGGGGTGGTGATAGTGGTATTCTATTGGAATTAGCATGGCAGATTTAAATTGGGATGTTAAATGGCAACATTTTTATTTTTTGCTGCAGATGAAGGAAGAAGGTAAATAGAAGTGCTTTAGTTATATGCAAGCCCACTGGAATTATATGGCAGGAAAAGACAACATTATGAGGCAGGGTTGACCAGTTACTGGGGCAAGAAAAGTCCAGTTATGAATTTACAATGCCAATAGCTCTAACTCGCACAAATGCAAGAACTAATGCATTGCAAATGCTTGTTTCTATGTTACTGTACACCCAATGCCGTAAATCCCTATGTAGGTTCCTTAAACATGCACACTTATATGTATGTGCACATACATGAACAAGTGACTTACATATGCAAATATGCATGCATATATCACATTTTTATGCCTTAAATGTGTGTGTTTGTGTGGGTGTGTATGTATATATATATATATATATATATATATATATATATATATATATATATATATTAGGTTTTTTTTTCCTCTAAAAAAAAAAAAAGTTACAGGGATGTTATAGCTAGTATCCAAATTTACACGCAGAAAACCAAAGAGATACAGCTGTTACGGTTAGTTATTTCACGTAAGTATATCTCGTGCCTAAAACTATAAGTAGCAGCCTCGCTATGCACTGCTAATTACCCCCACATATTACATCAGTAAGTGCATCTTCTGTGACATTCTTAATAATATCATTGCAACATTTGCAACAAAATTATTGATCTGAAAACTGACAGATGAATTTCACTGGTTTCATGTGTGTAAATTCTGATCCTAACTATAATGCCCGTGTAACCTTTTTTGTGAATTTCTAAGGTTTTTTCAATTCTAATTCCTATTTGTAGTGTCCCTGTAAACGTTAGTTATTTTCAATGAATGTCTGTTTTTTTATGCTATTTCATAACTATAACATCACTCTAACTTGATGTGTGTGTGGTTGTGTGGATGTGTAAGTGGATGTGTGTGTTGGGTGTGTGTGTGTGTGACTGGTAGTTTGGGTCTGTGAGTGGGTGTGGGAGTGGCTGTGTGAATAGGTGTGTGAGTGGCTGTGAGAGTGGTTTTGTGTGTCTGTGAGTGAGTGTGTGAGTGGTAGTGTGGGTCTGTGAGTGAGGGGTTGTGAGTGGTTTTGTTGGTGTGTGAGTGGGTCTATAGGTGTGTAAGTGGTTGTATGAGTGTGTGGATCTGTGAGTGAGTGTGAGTGGTCTGAGTATTTGTGTGAGTGACTGTATGAATGTGTGAGTGGGTGTGTGAATGGGTGGGTGAATGGTTAAGTGAGTATGTGAGTAGGCGTTTTGGTCTCTGAGTGTATGTTCTTTCTTTTAATTGGGGTCTGAATCCACAGGGGGGAATCTGCGGATCCTCATGCGCCTAAAAACATGTTTTTGGACAATTTCTTGGCAATGAGGGGTCCCTCACAGACCACCACCAATTAGTCCCATAGAGTCAGTGTACCTCTACCCTGACCCCTTCTTTCACTTTCTAATTTCCCAACTAGGAGCCAGATCCTGATGAAGAAAAGGCAACTGCAACTTTACTCTCTGGTTGTGGCCAGCCAATCACAGCATTGCTGTTGGCACATGGATACGTGAATGCACCAGAATCCTCAGTGGATCTGCATCCCTAGATATCTATATTTCTTTTTCCTTTAATAACTCCAAAACTGCTGAATTGATTTGCACCAAATTACAAAAGGGGCTGGTTATGGACCAAGAGCTAGCTTTCTGCCACATTTGGTGTAATTTCAGGAGGTTCAGACTGTAGTCGTCTCTAAAATCCCTGGGGGAAATTGCATGGGAAAACATGTTTTGGGACCCCCCTTTTGCTCGGCCCCGCTTGGCGGACCATCCTGAATCTTTCCACACAGCATCTGAAGTGAGTTGCATATTAGTTTTGAAAATTTCGTGAAGATTCGTCAAACTGCGCCTAAGTTATTAGCAAAACAAAAAACGCTTTTCATATGGAAACTAGGTCCCAACTATAACTACCTACTGGCGACCGCCAGGAGGGAGGGAGGGAGAGAGAGCGAGAATGAGAATATATATAACACTTTCTCTTCTTGCTCCCAGAGAAGACAGGCACTGTGTGTGAGCAGTAGGCGATACATTTATTCCAGTGAACACATGCAATGTTTGTTTGGGAACATTGCAAATGTTCACTGGTTGGAGGGACTGAGAGGAGAGTGTGTTGTATATTGGATGTTGTGGCACAGCATCTCATGGGCACCATCGCCGATTTGGTGGTGATCAGATATATATACACACACACACACACACACACACAGTTTCACACGGGTGCTCCACGCATGAGATTCAAAACACCTCCAAAAAGAAAGCTAAACAGCTGTGGGGTCCCATATTCAGATTTTTTTTGCAAGCAACGTGTTTCAGCAACATGCTGTTCTTAAATGCTCACTTCGGTGAAGCAGACACCGTTGTGACAGTTCCATTTAAATTCATCATAACATGCTTCTATTGGAGAATTACGCATAGACCTAGAAAAAGGGCTGTTGCCATCTGGGTTGAACACTCCCTTTACGGCCACCATACTTGCATGCCATATATTTAGTTAGTTCCAAATGGCTGTATATGTGTTTTAATACAGGCATTTTCAGAAAAACATCAGGATACATGATGATATTTAAACCACATTCAATGGTTAGTGTATCTGATTCCTTCCTCCGGAATTTTGCCCTGCATGGGCTGCCACTTATCCCCAAGGGAGCAGTTCTTCCCTGTAAGTAAGGCGCAACATTCAGTTCTATGCATTCATAACAGCCTTGTGTGTCTCCTCACAAGAATAGAACTCAAATAGAAAAAATACCGCTCATCGCAACCGCAGATATTATGCGGAAATTCTTCAGCACATACCTACAGGAGTTGGCCCAATGACGGTACCTTCTCTGAGAGGTGTTTTGCATTTAGACATGAAAGGAAGGACAGTTGTTGGGCTAACTCCTCCGGCTATGTGGTGACCGCCATCTCAGGAATCCTAAAAAAGAAAAGAAAAAAAGACATAAGGAGACAAAGTAGGAATACCCTGACCCCATAGGCCTGGTGGTGGGGTCCCCGGCTGGGGCCAAATACTTTTTATTTGTTTTTTGCTGTGATTTCTCAGATGATCAGCGATAAAAACATTTTTTTTAAAAGAGCACAGACTCCTATGCTTTTTTTCTGTAAAAAATCCCTAGGATGGGTCAGGGCCTGGGGCGGAAGAAGAGGGGTTTATTTTGTGGGAGAGGAGGGTGTGCATGCAACCCCTCCCCAGGCCAATTTCAGTGCTGGGGACCCCTTCCCCAGGACCCGGCATATCTTTAAAGGGAAAGGGGCTGAATGGCTCCCCTCCCTGAGCCCCTAAAGGCTACTGGGACCCCATTGCCTTGGGTCACAAAACTTAAGTAAAAGGGAGGGGGCCCCCCGCAGTGCTCATCCCTTGGCCATTAATGGCCCTGGGACTTCATCCCCAGGACCGGCTCACTAACATAAAAGTTTCTGTTCCCACAAGGGCAGAGTACGCTGGGTTTACTCCTGCTTGATGGGAGCCCTTTCAATCCTTTTGCCAATCGGGAACAAACACAAAGTCTGCTTCCAGTTGATGGGAGCTTTGAAAACGCTCCTGCTGGCTGTGAGAAGACCTTTGTTCTGTTTCTGTGCCCTCACAAGCGTGGGCAGGGAAACAGATTAAAATTTTGCTCCCACTGGGAGGAAGCAGCATTAGGTAATCCCTCTGGGCAGAAGCAATGACGGCTCCTGCTGCATGCGGGTAGCCCCTAAGAAGAATATGGTGGATGCCCGGGATGGGCACTTGGGCACCATCTTTAAGAAATGTGGGTCCTAGGGGATGAGTTCCTCAGGGCTGATAGCGGCTCAGGGAAGCTGGGTGGTCGCCCGCCTATTTTTTTAAGAAATGGCCCTTGTAGATGAGGTCCTAAAGGCCTAAAAATGCTTCCGGGGGGGGGAGGGGCATGTGGCATCCATCCCCTAATGGGGAAAAAAAAATGCCCTGGGGGGGATGGGGTCCCCAAATCCTAATGAGGTTCAGGGAGGGGGACGAGGCAACCTCCCTCCCCTTTAAATATAAGTGAACCTGGGGGGGCGTTGCCAAGTGAGATGGCCGGCAGGACGAGTCTCTCATGAGCTCTGCCTTTCCGGTGTGATCCTTAAGGAAACCTGGGGTGCCTGAGTGGTGAGGTACCCCCCCCCCCCCAAACAGCTAGGGGTAGTGCTCTGACCTACATGGTAGGCCCATACCCTGATTTGGGACTCCGGTGGAACCCATTTTGGATGGCGTGTGGAGGCTGGGCCTGAACCTCGTGGAGAGCGGCCGGGTGCCAAGTTGGAGGGCCTTGTCTTGGCCATCCTGGACGGACTCTCTTCCCTGTCTGGCTGGACTCTGTGCTGGTGCCTGGTTCCCCGGCAGAGGGGGCGAGGGACGACTCGTGGGCCCGTTTCCCACGGCATGCATGGGCTGTGGAGTTCCGGCGCACCCCGCTGTGTGATTTTGGAAGGGGCCCGATCTGTCGCCTCCTGCATTGATGATCGGTGTGAGATTGGGGCTTGGGGGCAATATCGGCAGATGGTGAGGAGCGGAGGCCCCGGGTGCACAACAGTGAATAGCTTATTCTGGGCTGCAGAGGAGTGGCTGGGGGTAGCCCAGCAAACTGTGGCGCTTTCTAGAGGTGAGACTACAGAGGTCGCCATTTGGGGAATTGGTCTGTATCTGCTCTGAACCAGTGGAGTGTCTACTGTGGCCCTGGTGCAGCGCCGTTGTGTAGAGGTGTTTGGGACCTACGACGTTGCATGCATTTAACACACCTGAATTGTATGAGGTCTGGGCTGGCAGCATGGCTACGTGGACATTAAAGCAGCCCTTTGTTGTGGATATTCGGGGCAAGATGATTTATCTGCATTATTTGAAGGGTGTCGCAACTCAACGGAGCTTCATCTCTGTCCCTATGAGTCAGGTACAGTGGTGCTACATCTTATTATTTCTAAGGTGATGGTGATATGGGGCGGCATCGGCAAACCACTTAGTTGCAGGGAACACTAAGGAACAATATACTACGCCTACCCCGTTACCGCAGCGCCAGCCACTGCAGAGGAACCCTCGCGTGCTGAACTTTTAGCTGCTATAAAGTGTGCTAGGGTGGCCCTAGAGGGGAAGATAGAAACTGTGGCTGTGGAGGTGTACCTTCTTCAAACAGAAGGCATTGTTGAAATCTAAATTGCCTGGTGAGAATGGATTCCCGATTGAGTTGTACCAAACATTTTCTCTTCATTTGAGAGAGAGAGGCTGTTGGCGGTGTATGAGGAAGCCCTGGAGCGGGGGTATTCTCCCAGAGACCATGCGTCAAGGCGTTGTCTGCTTAATGCTTAAGCCTGGTGGGGGTTCTGGTGACTCCTCTTATCGCCCGCTCACTATGCTCAATAGTGATGTCAAGATTCTGTGTAAAATTTTGGCTGCTCAGCTACGTGGAGTGATTCAGGGCTTGGTGCATGATGATCAATGTGGTTTTACTCCTGGTCGTAGTACGACTTACAACTTACGTCATTTGGCACATGTTTTGCATGAAACCATGAGGGCAGAGGACGAATCGGTGTTGGTGTCATTGGACCTAGCGAAGGCTTTTGATACAGTGGAGTGGGGCTACTTACTGTTGGTGCTGCAGGGAATGGGATTTTGCCCCCTGTTTTGTGCTTGGGTTCATTTGCTGTACACTGATCCCACTGCACGCGTTCGGGGGGGGGGGGTGGAGATCTCCTGAAATCCTGGGCTATTGGCAGAGAATACAGGCAGGGATACCCAATGCACTGCTTCTTTTCCCTTTAGCGGTGGAACCACTGGTGGTCTGGCTTCGTGAGGAATTGGTGTCCTGGGGCGTTGAGGTGGGTCAGGTTACTCATGCTCATGATGCATTGATATCTGAGAGCTACGTGTTTCGGTGCCTTTATTGTTACGGTTGCTGAAGGAATTTGGGGCTATATCTGGTCTTCAGGTGAATAGGAAGAAGTCGCTTCTGTTTCCTTTAGGGTCATTATGTGGTGCACTGTTGGAGGGTTTGTCGGTGGTGGGGCTCAGGTGGGAGCTCGAAAGTTTTAGATACCTGGGTATATAGGTCCCTCATATGGTGGCGGCGCATGTGACACACAATGTAGAGTGGGTGGTGACTGGTCTGGAGCGCCCTGTTTTGTTCTGGAATAAGCTGCCTCTCATAGTGATGGTGTTCTTGCCGCAGTGTCTTTATCTTGGGCAGAATTCTTTGTTTCCGTTAGCACCTCGGCTTTTCAGTCATCTGGGCAGTTTGTTGATTTTATTGGGCTGGGCTTCGTAGCAGGGTGGCGTTATCCATGCTGCAGAGGGACATGGAAGACGGAGGGTTGGCTATCCCAAATATTAGACACTATTATTATGCAGGACACTTAGAACATGCTGCAAAGTTGATGTAGTAAGTTGGCTCTGTATATACTATCTCAAAGTGAAAGATAGTGTGCACAGAGTCCAAGAGTTCCCCTTAGAGGTTGATAATGGCAAAATTAGATAATACTAATGCTCTATTTTCTGGTAGTGTGGTCGAGCAGTAGGCTTATCAGAGGGTAGCGTTAAGCATTTGTTGTACACACACACAGGCAATAAATGAGCACACACACTCAAAGACTTAGCTCCTGGACAATAGGTTTTTATATAGAAAAATATTATTTTCTTAATTTATTTTAGAACCAAAAGATTCAGAATGTAGGTAAGGGCAAAATTGTGAGGTACCTCACACAGGTAAGTATGGAACTTTGAATTAAAACAGTAATGTACACAGTTTTGGCAAAAATGGCAATAAGCTATTTTAAAAGTGAACACTGCAAAAATCAACAGTTCCTGGGGAGGTAAGTATTGGTTAGTCTCTCAGGTAAGTGAAGCACTTACAAGTTCAGTCTCCTGGGCATAGGCAGCCCACTGTTGGGGGTTCAAGACAACCCCAAGCACCGAGCACCAGCAACACAGGGCCGGTGAGGTGCAGAGGTCAAAGTATGGCCCAAATAACATAGGTGCCTATGGAGAATAGGGGTGCTCCGGTTCCAGTCTGCTAGCAGGTAAATACCTGCGTCCTCGGGGAGCAGACGGAGGGGTTTTGTAGAGCAAGGGGGAGTCCCAAACAGGCACACAGAATACACTCAGCGGCATCCGGGTACAGTGTGTGAACAAGGCGTTGTGTTTTGTATTGAAGTCAATGTAGGGACCCGGGGGTCACTCTGGCAATACCGGCAGGGACCAGGGGGGCTTCTCTGGCCAGCTACCAACTGGGCTAGGATGAGGGATGCCTGCTGGTCACTCTTGCACTGGTGGTTGGTTCCTCTTGGTCCTGGGGGTGCAGTGCTTTTTCCAGGCGTCCGGTTACTTTGTTACCGGGCAGTCACGGTCAGGGGGAGCCTCAGCATCCTCTCTGCAGGCATCGCTGTGGGGGTACAGGGAGATCGACTCAGGGTGTCCACGTCGTTGGAGCCACCTGGGGGTCTTCTCTGCTGTGTTGGTTTCTCTTGACACAAGCCGGGGATGTTGGGTACAGAGTGTGAAGACTCATGCCTCCGGAGTAAGTCTGGAGTCTTCTTTAAAGTTGGTTTCTTTGTTGCAGATTTGGACAGAGACACTGTCCTCAGGAGTTTCTTGGTCCTTTAGGTGCGGGTCAGTCCTCAGAAACTCGTCTCAGTGGCAAGATGGCACAGACCAGTCAGTCCTGCACTGTAGGATTGGGGTAAAATACATGGGGTATCTCTAAGATGCCCTCTGTTTGCATTTTGTTTTTTTAATAAATCCAGCACTGGCATCAGTGTGGGTTTATTATTCTGAGAAGTTTGATACCAAATTTCCCAGTATTCAATGTAGCCGTTATGGAACTGTGGAGTTCGTTTTGACAAACTCCCAGACCTTATACTTAATATGGCCACACTGCACTTACAATGTCTGAGGTTTGGCTTAGACACTGTAGGGGCATATTGCTCATGCAGCTATGCCCTCACCTGTGGTATAGTGCACCCTGCCTTAGGGCTTTAAGGCCTGCTAGAGGGGTGACTTACCTATGCCACTGGCAATATTTTGTGTGCATGGCATTCCTGAGGGGGATGCCATGTCGACTTCCCCTTTTTCTCCCCACCAACACACACAATCTGCAATGGCAGTGTGCATGTGTTAGGTGAAGGGTCCCTAAGGGCGGCACAACACAAGAGGCAGCCCTTAGGGACCTTTCCTGGTCACAGTGCCCTTGGTGCCACAGGTACCTTTTACAAGGGACTTATCTGTGTTGCAGAGGTGTGCCAATTGTGGACACAATGGTACATTTTTAGTGAAAGAACACTGGTGCTGGGGCCTTGTTAGCAGGATTCCAGCACACTCTCAAGTCAAGTCAGCATCAATACCAGGCAAAAAGTGGGGGATAACTGCAACATGGAGCCATTTTTCTACAGTGGATAACTCAGTCGGATCTGAGAGAAGCGACTATTTGCGGGCATGTTGGGAGGAGAGTCGTTGGTGCACTTATTGATGACGGGTGGTCGGTCGGAGACTGCTGTCCCCTATCTGGTCAAAACTACTGCATGGATTTGGGAGCAAGCCGTTAAAGTAATTTGCCACGCCCCATTTGATAATGATCTGAAGGTTTGAAACTTAGCCCCTTTTAGGAATATAGATACTCTAATGTCAATGGATGCTTGGACAGTGGAAGGCTGTCTAGTGGCAGGTGACTTATACCCCAGTGGGAAGTTTATCCCCTTTCAGGAGGCGCAAAATACGTTTGGATTGAGCACTGGTCAGTTCTTGCAGTGGTCCAAGATGGAGAGCATGGCTTGAGAAGTCTGGTCTGGATTCCTGGTGGCTCCCCAACATCAAAGGTGTTGAATGGGCTGATAATTTGGGGTGAGGAGTTCCACATGATTGCCCTGTTTTATAAAACACTTTGGGGGGATCAACCAGGTGTGGAGTGTGTAGCACGCTGGGCATGGGATTGAGATCTAGAGGATCCCCTAGAGGACGTGGACTGGGATATGGTGCTGTCGCTGCTGCGCAGTTTCTTGTAACAACAGATTTAAGCTATTGCATTTTAATTTTGTTCATTGTGTAAATCTTACACCTGCTCGTCTTAACAAAGTTGACCCGACAAGAGAGATCGGGTGTCCTAGATGTGGGGCGATAAGTGCCTCCTTTCTCCACTTGGCTTTGTCCTGTAGGGAGGTGCAGCGATTTTGGTAGGTGGTGGTTCGAAAGATAGACGGGGTCACAGGTTTGGGGCTCGAAGCAATACCTCTGACCTGTCTTTTAGGTGTACTGCGAAGACCACGGGGAAGGCGCGTCCCATATAGTCTTGCATAGCTCCCTCTGGTGCTGGCTAAGCGTAGGGTGGCTATAGGCTGGATGAGTACTCGAAGCCCATCTGTTCCTTATTGGGTCCGTGATGTACTGGAATAGGGTACTTCTGAAGAGCAGTACATGAGAATGACACGCAGGGAGGATTGGGCACTGACGGACATAATGGCCTGGCTAATCTAATGTTATGCTGTTCAAAAAAAGGTGACAACCAACTGTGGTGATGTTGTAACGCTGGTAATCATCGTATATAAACAAATTGGTTACATAGGAAGTCCTTGGGCAGGGAGGCTGGGGGTATCTGCTGCTGCACTGATTGGGTTTGCTCCATATGTCATCTTCCTCCAGTCAGGGGATAAACAGATATTGTGATATCTCGGAATGATATGCACTGCACTGTTTTTATCTTTTTGTTGTTATTGGGTTTGCTCCATATGTCATCTTCCTCCAGTCAGGGGATAAACAGATATTGTGATATCTCGGAATGATATGCACTGCACTGTTTTTATCTTTTTGTTGTTAACAAACTCAATAAAATAGTTATTAAAAAAAAATATATATATATGTGAACCTGGGGAGTGGGGTCCCCAGACCCATATTAAGATCGGAGGGCCTGCACCCCCACCCCTGAAAGAAATAGCAAAAAGGCCCAGGGGGATGGGGCTCCCAGGGCCATGCCCTGTGGCCAACCCCCTCCCCCTGCCATGCACAACTGAAGCCCGTGTGGAAGTGTGGGATTGGCTGCCTTTCTAGGGGCTGGCCACAGGCCAGGCCCTGTGGCCAACCCCCGCAATGCACCACCGTGGCCTGGACTTCTGGTCAACTCCCCACCTTTGTAACAATATTACTCGCTCTCTAAGATAATTACTCACACCATCGCCATGCACTGCTATTTACCCCACATATTACATCACTCATTACATCTACTATGACATCATTGATAATATCACTGCAATATTTGCAGCGAAATTATTGATGAAAAAACTGTGCATGGCGGTTGAGTGAGTTATAGTTATCTTAGAACATGAGTTATGGAGTTATAGTTACTTAAGATAACTATAACCGGTAAATTTCTGTTTTTTAGAGTTTAAAGCGTTAACGTTGTTACTGATCATTTCACCTAGCTATAATGTTACTTTACCATCCGTTTTTTTTCTGTGAAAACAAAAATATATTCACTGAAAAAAAAAGAGTTTACAGGGACTTTATAATTAGATTCTGGATTTACTCGTACAAAAACGTAGAAATTGAGCAGTTATAGTTAGATTTATTTCAAGTAACTATAACTTGCACCCTAAGGTAACTATAATTCGCGGCCCGCCATGCACAGTTTTTTTCATTCATTTGTCTGTGAATGCTTCATTTATATTTTTAATAACGTTATAGAAATTGTCATGAGTGCTGTAATATCTGGGCTAAATAGGAGTGCATGGAGAGGGCGCAAGTTATAGTTACCTTAGGGTGCGGGTTTTAGTTACTTGAAATAACTCTTTTAACTATAACTGCTGAATTTCTAAGATTTTTTACAATTAAATTCAGAACTAACTGAATGTCCCTGTAACCTTTTTTTTCATTGAATTTCATATTTTCTTTTAATTCTATTTCCTAACTATAACTTCCCTGCAACCTTTTGGGGTTTTTTCAGTGAATTTCTATGTTTTTTTTTTATGTAAAGTCATTTTAATTACTATACGTTAAACTAACCACTCGACGGTGAGGGGGGCCATCTCCCTATAACCACCCAGCCCCATGCCACGTATTGCCTTCGACCATGCACAGCGGGTGTTGGTCGCAGGGCCTGTGCTTCTTGGTGTGAGAATGGGTGTGTGAGGGTCTGCCTGAGGTTGAGAGTGGACGTGAGAGGGTGTATGTAGTGTGAGAGTGGGTGTGTGTGTGCCTGAGTGTGAGAGAATCTTTGGGTGGGTGAATGTTTATGTGGGTCTTTCAGTGGGTGTGTGAGTCTAAGCGGGTCTGTGAGTGGGTAAGTGAATGTCTGAGTGGGTCTGTGAGTGGGTGCATGAGTGTGTAAGTTGATCAGGTGAGTGAGTGTGTGAGTCTCTTAGTAGGTCTGTGAGTGCATGAATCGCTGAGTGGGTCTGTGAGTCGATGCGTAAGTCTCTGAGTAGGTCTGTGAGTGGGTAAATTAGTTTTTGAGTGTGTCTGTGAGTGAGTGCATGAGTTTGAGTGGGTCTGTGGGTGGGTGCTTGAGCCTGCGTGGGTCTGTGAGTGTCTGTGTGACTGTCAGTAACTGCATGAGTGACTCTGCCACAAAGAAACCACACCTGCTTGTTCATTCAACAAGAGTCCACAGTTTTTCACAAAAACCTCTATGTTGTATTCTACACTGCAGCTGCGTAATGGAACATGAGGAAGTGTCCTAGGCGACCTTGTGTGTGTTAAGCAATGTGATTGTTCCTCGTGTATCTTTCTCCAGGATTCTTAGATAACATGAATCCATGGTTTGGAGGGGCCAACAATACTACAAAGACATAGATCTTCACCAAACCGGGGTCCTTCCTCTTATCTTATCTCCAGGGCCATTATTGGCTCCACAAGATGGGGCTCCCCTTCCAAACTTTAATTTAGCCCTGGGGAGGTGGTGGTCCCAGGGGAGAAGAGGCTGCAACAGATTCCCTTCAGCAAGTTATTTCAACCCTGGGGAGATGGAGGTCCATGGAGCTGCGGTGGTGCCGCCCCTTAATTAAAATCAGTTGCCTAGGGGAGGAGGCAGCTCGCGGGATTCCCTGCATATTTTTCATATTTAACCCCGGAGAGGTGGCAGTCCCTGGGGATGTGGCGGAGGCCATGCGGGCCTCCCCCCATTACAAATGAACATTTTTCTTGGGGAAGTGATGGTCTCCAGGCATAATATAAGTCCTAGGATGGGGGTCCTGTGCGGTCCCCTCCTTTTTGAGCCCCTCCTTCTAATGCCCCTGGGACATGGTCCACTCGGGGCGAGATTAAAAAAAAAAAAAAGGTGAGACCACTATTTTTTTTAAATCTCTGAAAAATCTGCAGATCTGCAGATTTTTTCTGAGATTTAAAAAAAAGCTTTTTTTTTGTCCTGCCGAGGTCCATGAGGTGCCCCTAGACCAAGGCTAGGGGCTTAGGGTGACCCTACCCTGGCACCTTTTCTTTTTTTACATTTTTATTTTTTTAAATAATTTATTTTTTTAAAAACTTTTTTGTGGGACTTAACTGAAGCCGAATCCCAAGATGGCTGCCTACACTTGTTGATCAGATCAGCCAATCAGATATCAGCACGGGGACAGTTGGATTGTGGAGAATCCACGTCCATAGATATATAGGTTTTTTACTGTTTAAAATCTTCAAAACTACTAAACGGATTTACACCAAATTCCAAAAAGCACTGTCTGTACAACATGATCTAGCTTACTGCCAAATTTGGTGCAAATCAATTCAGTGGTTTGAACTGCAGTCATGTCAAAAGAAACTATGGAAAAATGAATGGGGACCCCCACCCCCGCCCCCCCCCCTTTTTTTCTCGCCCTCACTTGACAGATCACCCCAAAACTCTCAAGACAGCAGCTGAACCCGCTGAAGTATAAGTTTTGAAAATTTCAGAAAGATTTGTCAAGCGGGCCTAAGTTATTCACAAAACTAAAAAAAACTCTTCCTATGAAAACTATGTCTTAGCTATAACTACCTGCGGTGGAGCCACAGGCAACTGCCCCGCATATATAAAAATTAAAGCCCCAGAGAGGTGGTGGTCCCCAGGGCACGGAGGGGGGCTCTGGGCCTCCAGCATACGTAAAAATGGAAGCCTTGGGTAGGTGGCGGTCCGCATGGCAGCAGGGGGACGCGGGCCACACAAAATATTTTTTAAAAAACTGATTAGGTAGTGGTCCTCGGAGCTGTGGGGGGTCCAAGAGGCCCCCCCCCAAACACAAAATGAATAATGCCCCCGGGACCTGGCCCACCTGGGTGCCTATAGAAAAACAAGCACCGGAGCCCGCACTGTTTTTTTTGTTTTTGGCTGTGAATCTGGCAGACGTCTGGCAAAAATATAATTTTAAAACATGTTTTTTTGCTCTGGGGGGTGGGGGAGATTCCCTCTGGGACCCTCCCACCAGTGTTAAGGGGTCAGGGTATCTCTACCTTGGCCCTTTTTTAAATGTATTATTTATATCTGTGACTCTGCTCAAGCCGAGTCCCAAGATGGCTTCCAACACTCTGGTTTGAAGTGTTGGCAACCAATCAGAGCTGTGACTTTCCCTGCACAAGCTTGTCTTAGTTTGTGAATACTGTATGGCCAGAGATATATACATTTGAATTTCCCTAAGTTTCTAAAAAACTACTGAACGGATTTACAGCAATTAACAAAAAGCGTACCGACAGCTAGCTTTCTGCCACATTTGGTGTAATTCCCTCCAGCGCTTCAGGCTCTAGAAGTGTTTACAGATCCTATGGGAATTAACATGGGAAACGTAATGTTTTATGAGCCCCTGCTTTTCACACAAAAACTTTCCATGCGCACTAAGAATCACTTTAGCGAAGATTCGTCAAATGGGGACAAAGATATAGGCAAATCAAAAAACACTTTTTCCATGGAAACATTGTCCTAACTATAACTACCTAGAGGCGACTGCCACTAGTTAATATGTATGCTGGTCTGTAGCTGTGCATTCTTGCACACAGATCTTGCTCCTGAGGCAATGCCAGAAGCGTTCCAGGATATACATTTGAAGACCTCAGTGCTTTGTGTGCTCAATTTCATTGCAAAACAATTCAGTATATCTGATAGTGGAAACAAATCCCTTTCCCTGTAAGTTAAGGAAAGTAAAAGTGAATTATTTCTGAAGAAGCACTGAGGGTTACCCCCGACACTAATGTAGTGCGGACGACAACTGCCATAAATCTTAGTTGTTAAAAAGGTGTTCTCATTAATGATGAATATGTAATTTCCCAGAAATATCCCTGATATTGCTTGTAGCATGTCTAGTCACAAGCACTTCATTGTGGGGAAGAGTGAATGTTGTATAGTCTTCCAAAATGTTTAATTTCAATGGTTTTAGGTTTTAGATCAAAGTCCTTCCATATGCGTAGATGAAGATTTTTAGGGAAATTTGCATGTTCAGTTTATACAGGCTTTCTCCTTCAGTTGACCATGATTTTGGACTTTCAGGATTGTTTTTGTATTTTGCTTGAAGGCTTTTGTCAGCTGATCCAGCATGTTGTGAACATACAGCTTGGTCAATGTGATAGAATTGTGTTACTGGTCTTCATGACATTTTAACTTCTCTATTTCAATGTGTGTATAGCTGAACTATTTTAGTGACAAAAATATATTATTGGAAACAGACACATTTTTAAATGAAGAATTATTAGGTGAGCCGCTTTATGTGTACCCTGTTTCTGTACAGCAAGAGAAGAGTTTTCTCTGTTTGAGCCTCCATTACATGGGATCTGACCTGTTGTGTTTTTTCTTCTCTTTCTCCAACAGGGAGCAGTGAAAATCTTGCTAACTGGATTCTGTTATATATTTTCCAAGACTGACCCATCTTTCAAAGGTTACGTATGTTTCATTAAACACAAATATTATAATATTTGTTAAAAGCAAAACGTCTATGTAGTGTGTTTTAAACATTCATCATCAAAAACAGTACATAGTATATTTTAAATATTAAGTTGCAAAGAAAGTATATTTGCAGTCTGTGTAGCTGTAGATACACCCACTCCGCATACTTCTGTTTGGTTTGGCTTTGTGCACTTTTTTTTTTCTTCAACCAAGTCTTAGGAGACACAAGGTATCGTGACTCCTCCTATGACTATGCATGGGCATCAGCCCCATTGTTGAGGATTAAGAGCAGCCAGTACTTCAGCGTCTCCAGGAGGAGCTCAGCACTCTGCAAAAGAGACTCTTCATCCATCCACAGCTTTAGAAGATATCAACAAAGCTTCCACCTAAGCTGTTTAACACACTTCTAAGGAAGAGGAAACTCATTTTTGAAGAGCAGCTTCCTCTGGAGACCTACACCTCCTCCCAAGCACAGCAAATATCAGAACAGAGGCCACATCCAGCTCATTTTCCTATACCTCCTTCACCATATATGCCACCACCATATATGCCACCTCCTCCACCTTGTCTAAGGGGGTCACCACATTCCTCTTATGGTGCTGAAAGCCCTTCTTAGCCTGGGAGACAAGGAACAGGACTGATGTTTCAGTCTCTGTCCTGGGTTTGTAGTTCAACACATGGCGGGCTGGCTGACCCAAGATGCCTAGTTGATTACAAATGGTGTCTCCATCAGGAGGTGGTGCAAGGTCTCTTTCAGCAGTGAGGAGAGCCTTGGTTAGATCTATTCACACCTATATACAATAGGACCAGTGGTGTGCTGTTTGGGAACGTGAATAGCTGCCTGAAAAAAACCTGTTCTTAGAGTGAGATAGGATGCTACAGTCTCCACTCCGTATAGAGCTACGCCCAGAGCCTTGATATTATAAATCTCTATTGCCCGATCAGTTTTCTTGGAACAGGTTTTCTTGTATATCTTTAGCAGTTTGGACGACTAATGCATTAGCGGGCAATCAGCTTTGCAGAACGGTATGGACCAATCTAGGCTGGGTGTTCCTTAGCCCTAGGTAATAACTGTTAGATACTTGCTCTGTTGGGACTGTGTCAACAGAGAGTTTGCAGTTTTAGCAGGGTTAAAGACCATAAATGTGTTTTTCACACCATTGAGTTTCAATCCCCCTCCAGCCAAAAAATGTTAAAATCTTCCAATGGCTGCTGCACCCCACGTAACGGTTTAGAAATCAGGAGAGTGTCTTCCGCAAAAAGTAGAGGTGGCACTTTCCAGGTCCCCGTCCTGGGAGCAACAACATATCCATCCCTGGCCAGCTTCCTTACAACATCATTTATATAAAGGGAGAACAGGGTGGGAGCCAGTACACATCCCTGCCTAACTCCTTTTTGGATACTTATGGTTGGGGTAAGCTGACGCTTATTCCCCCATCTCACACAGGCATCTTAGTGCTCCTCATGCAGCCTTAAAAGAATAGCAAATATATTGGACGGGATACCCATCCTATCCAATATTATCCAAAGCATGACCATAGGTACTAAGTCAAAGGCTGCATGTAGGTCGCCGAAGGTGGCAAAAAATAGTCCCCTGGTTACTGTTACAATCTTCCAAAAGAGACAGTTGAAGCAGAAAAATCTGATCTACTATACTGATACCGCTCTTGAATCCGACCTGCAACTCAGATAGAACAATGTCCTCCCCTGTCCACTCTAAAATGTGATTCCAAATTTATTTACAGAATCTTCTGGGAGAAGTTGATAAGACTGATATATTTACTAGGGCTATTGTGTTGACCATTTTTGTTAATTTGAATGATTTCAGCCAGGAGGTCCGGCATGCCCTTTAAAATTGCATTCAAGACATGATTCATATAAGAACCCCAGACACCCAGATTAAGTTTGTAAAGCTCATTTGGGATCTGGTTGTGACCAGGTGCTTTCCCTACGCAACATAGAGCTAATAGTCTCCTTTGGCTCTCCAAGGGTTACCTCTGAGCTGTCTTGGTCCTTGAGTTTTTCTGCCAACCGGGGATTCATGTCAGCCCACCCCTGGACATCCAGACAGGAGTTTAAATCACTAAGATGGGAAACCAATTCCTTAGATTGTACAAAGTATTCCACAGATCTCTTGCCACATTTAGTTTTCAAAACCAGATTGGCCAAACATTTTACATTATCCTTGGTAGACAGAGCTTGGGAGCGCTCCTCCCAGGGAGTCTTCCCTGTCCCTCTTGGCCCTTTCCAATTCTTTTTTAAAACTTGCCCTGCAAGCCACAAGCTGTGGCCTATCCCTGGTCTTGATCTCTTGCAGTAATTGAGTTTTGGCTGCCCTACATGCCTTAGTGGACCAGGGGAATTATTTCTGCCTTATGTGTGGGCCGTTGATGTTTTGGGCCAACAACTCCTATGTTATTGCCCAAAGCAACCCTCTCTTCTCTGGGGCAAGATTATTCAATAGTTCTACATGCTTTGTTGCCATAGAGTTCACACCCTCCACAAGTTCAGAATGCTTCTCAGCCCATCCCCATTTGATGGCATCGCCATTATTAGAAAGTTTAACGTTCCCTGTTTGGGGTAGGCCCTGGGCTATTGGCGTGTTAGCAAGGGATCTAAACAAGACGAAGCTAAGTGCATTATGGTCACTGTCCACCATTTCAAGGACCACCATATCCTGAACATACAACTGACTATTCAAGGGGATTAAAAAATAGTTGATACAGCTAGTGTTACCAGGCCTTTTGAAGGTATGCTTGCCATCAGTATCAGATAGAGTCCGTCCATTTGTGGCTCTTAGATCGAAAGTTAGGGTAAGAGCAAGAATCTGAGCCTCTCTCTGGCACCACTTAACAGGGGGAGGTCTAGTGAAGGAATTCTCCATTCTTTGTCATATTCTGCCAGTAGGTCCAGGTCATATTAAATGAGTGGTTCAAAAGTAACAATCAGATCACCTGCTATAATGAGCTCCCACACCGCCCCTATGTTCAGTCAGGAAATCCTCCATAGTATTCATCACCTGGGTTCCTTCTTTCCTCCCTATGGCCAGATTGTAAACGTTAATCAACAGCATGGAATTGCCACTAATGAAATCCACTCTTACACCAAGCATATTTATTTATTTGTATCCAGAGAACTGGTGGACAAGTTCCTAACTGAACATTGTAGGTCTATACGAATCCATGTTGCCAAGCCCCTTGAGGGCCTATATCTGGATGATCGAGCTGCATGAGTGTAAAAAGAAGTATACCCATTCCTGGTGACGTGTACAACACTCCATTTCTCCTGAAAGAGGCAGATATTACATTTTCCTATGAACTGCCTCCAGTCAGCATTCCCCAGTTTAGTGCCAATCCCAGCTACATTTCAGGACCCGATTTGCATTTCATTAGCCTGCTCAATTTTCAGGTTTTTCGTGATGGACCCCTGCTCCCCCTACAGACTCTCTCCTTCTTAGCAGGAGGCATTGCATGCCCAGCTCCCTCATAGATGGTCTCACTAATGGATGCCAGTAGGTTCGCAGGACTGTGGCCCACTCGCTTTGTCTCTGGGTTTATGCTTCCCAGGGGCTCTTCCTCAATAGCTTCATACCTATTCGCAGGGCTACCTCCGTGGCTAGCCTCTGAGGAGGTGGTACTCAGTTATTTCATGTCTCCCATACCATTGTACTCGGCATGAACCTGTAGACCATGTCTAGAGACGTCCTGCATGTTAGAATTGCCTCTTTATTGAATCTGGATCCAGGTGGGGGTATGACAAATCCTGCGGGCATCCATGTACAATAACCCATCAACCAGACCACAGTTCCTTAGAGACACCCTCATTGCATCTTTGAAATATGTACCCACCTTTGGAACGCGTACCAGGAAGAACTGGGCCTCTTTGGAATTTTACTGCTGTTGTCTTGTATTCTCTAGACTCCTAACTTGATTATGCGGGCAACATGGACTGTGTGGAATAAATTTGGTGGGTATGGGGTGAAGGCCCTTTTTGCTGTAATCATGTGTGTCCCATCCTGGCCCACCCCGAGTTTTGTGCGGAGGCCCATCCCTTACCAATAATATCTTCTTTCCTATACCCTCACCTACATCCCCTGAACATTTGGAGTTCATTAGTTCCGGAGGACCACTGCCAGAAGGGTGAAAAACTTGTTGTACTGCATGACCCTGGCAACCAGGGACTGATTGGTATGGGGGTTTAGCCGTGCCCGGAACAGAGAGGTAACCTGGGAATTAGCAGAGGAGACAGACTTGCCTTACACAGAGTAGTTTGGTTGCTTGGGCTTCAATTCCCCTACTGGTTGAAACAGGCATGACAGATTTGGAATCCCCCTTAGTTGCTTGATCTCATCAATTTTTACTTCTAGGGCTGTTATAAAATCTTTCAAAACCATAACCTTGTCCCTGAGCCTCCCAATTGCCTCCAGTAGTTTTGCTAAATCTACAGGTGCCCTAGATTGGTCATCAGCAGAAGCCAACATCTCTTGTGCTTCTGTCCTGTGTACCTAAAACAGCTAACCTATTTTCACAAATTACATTTGGGTATACTGTAAACACCACATTGCCTGCTACTCGATGGACCATGTTGTTAAGGGACTGGTGTGAATCCATAGAAAGATCGACTGATGGTGGAAAAGGTCCCATTTTTCTTGTAAACATCTCTGGGACTTTCTTCTTGGTCCTTCTTTTCTTTGCAGGATAAGCCTGGGATTTGGACGAAGCAGCAGTGTTCGAGTCAACTGGGGTGTTTAGTATCTCTTCCCCTTCTTCTGGGATATTGTCTATCCTGTCCATGACCCAGTTTTCACCCTCTGAACTAAGACCATTTTTGGCAGTGGAGGGGACCTTTTGCTACCTTCATAGCCTTCTGCTTCCCCATACTGAGTCTGGGATATGCACAGGGTATGTACGACCTCGATAGCACAAAAACCACGGACTCACCTTCAGTACAGACTCTAAGGCTTGAAGGGCGTGATAGAGGCCCATACAAATAAGGATGATTAAATGCAATGAGCATACAGTACCTTGCACTAAATGTTTGAGGGCTGGTGCAGCGTCTGATGGGCCCACCCTTGGCCCGGGCGCGGGCCATACTGTGGGGGGTCCTGAGTGTGCTCTGTAGCACCAGGGGAAGCCCTGCCTCCTTGCAGCGAGGGCTCCTGGCACTTGGGCTGCTGATTGCTGGAGTCCACTGTGGTCTTTGGGATCTCTGGGGGGCAAAAATCCCCTTGCTGCTGACTCTGGTGTCCCATGCCGCAGGGGTGCCGAGTGCACTTTGTAGTGTGACACAGGAAACTCTACCCCATTGCAGTGACTCTGTAACAAAGGCTTCTGGTGCTGGGTCTGCTGGTTGCTAAAGTCCCCTGTGCTCTTTGGTGTCTCTGGGGACCAAAACCTGCCTTGCTGCTGACTCTGGTGTCACGTGCTGCCAGGGCGCTGAGTACGCTTTGTGGTGTGTCACAGGAATTCCCGCCCCCTTGCAGAGACCCTGCAGTTAGGGTTCCTGGCACTTGGGCTGCTGGTTACTTAAGTCCCCTGTGGTCTTTGGTGCATCTGGTGGCAAAAAACCCTCTTGCTGCCGACTTTGGTGTATCATGCTTTCTTAGTAATGATTTCAATTTACAACAAAAAAGTAAATGTTTAAGTGAGCGTTATTGAAAGATGGTACCATCTATTTTGATTTAAAGTATGTGAATTGGGTGATTATAACATATTTTTACTTTCATTGGTGTGGTGATGCTATACCAAAGCCAGTAGGTCTGACTTTTTATAATAGCATTGTACTTCCAACCACTTCCACCACAAAATCCTGGACATCCACAACAGATTCATACCACACACACCCCTCACTCACCCAACTCAACCCCCACTCATGACCCCCACACCACACTTACCACTTGGGCCCCACCACACACGAAGAAACCAAAAAAAACATGAACTCCATCCACTCCGGACCCCCCTCTGACCCCTGTCCACATTGCATCTACAACAAAGCCAGCCCAAACATCGCCCCCATACTCCGCGACATAATCAACTCCTCTTTCGACTCCGCCACCTACCCAGACCCCTGGAAGCACGCGGAAATCACAGCTCTCCTAAAAAACAAAACAAAGATCCTCTCCAACTATCGCCCCATCTCCCTCCTCCCTTTCCCCGCCAAGGTTGCCAAGAAACTAGTCAACGCCCGCCTATCCCACTTCCTCGAAGAAAACAACACTCTTGACCCCTCACAATCCGGGTTCCGCAAGAACCACAGCACAGACACCGCCCTCATCGCATGCACTGACGACATCAGGACCAAAGGCGACAAAGGCAAGACCGTCGCCCTCGTCCTCCTAGACCTCTCCGCAGCCTTTGACACTGTCTGCCACCACACACTCCGCACACGCCTCCACAACATAGGAATTTGCCACAAAGCCTTAGCCTGGCTTACCTCCTTCCTCACCGACCGGACCCAGAGAGTCTGCCTTCCATCTTTCCACTCCACCGCTACCAAGATCATCTGCGGAGTCCCCCAAGGGTCCTCCCTCAGCCCCACACTCTTCAACCTTTACTTGATCCCCCTAGCCAACATCCTCCAATCACACGGAATCACTATCCTCTCCTACGCAGATGACACCCAACTCATACTCTCCCTCATCCGCAACCCCACCGCCGCCAAAACCAACCTACACGCTGCTCTCCTCGACTCCGCCAACTGGATGACAACTAACCACCTCAAGCTTAACTCCAACAAAACCGAGATCATCATCTTCGGCCCCAACAAAACCACATGGGACGACTCCTGGTGGCCCACACTTCCCAAGCGCCTTGAGACCCTCACGGGTGAGTAGCGCGCTCTATAACTTTTTTGATTGATTGATTGATGTGTAGGAGTACTGTGATTTATGGTTATGACTTGCTGTCATTGTCATACAGGGGACTGCAGTTTCATGCTGTTAGCACAGTCATTGCCCTTCATCACTGGCTATCTTGCATATTTTATAATCATTAGGGGTGCTTGTCCATAAGTGCATGCTTTTTTTAAGGTACTCTTTTTATTAAGTTTAAACGTGGCAGAAAATGCACTGCTTTCATATCATCAAATGACACTATTACAGCAGTAAACATGTATTGGTACAACAGTTGAATATATTTGGGACTTACCTATCAAATGTATGGTAGGTTTAGGCATTAGAAACAAAAATATGGAAGTGTTCCCACCATGGCTTCCAAATCTTCTCATGCTAACAGTGTGATCCATAGGCACAGTATTTTGGTTCCTTGATTTGTGAATATTTATCCATAGCACCACCCTCTCTCCGAGTGGTGGGGTTCCTTCTGATTGCTAATACTTAGTGATGTTCCTTTAATCAAAGGGAGTACCTGTGCTCCTAAAGCCGTCTTCCCTCCGCCCCCGCACCACAGGTCCTGTATTATACTCATGAACACCATCTTATGTGAGGATCAGTGGGTCAGCTTATTGCTTTAGTTATTGTTGGAAGAAAATATTTGTGGATCAGTTAGCAGCTCTGGGCCACATGAAGGAAACCTTCTGTGTTTGAGTGACCACTTAGAATCTCAGGAGAGGCTTCTCTACCCTTCTTTCTGAGCATCCCTACGGTGTAGTAGGCTTTATGTAAGTAATTGTAATGAATTGAACATAGCCTAACTGATATAGCCACCTCCTGGGTGGCCATGCTAGCTTCCATCCTGTCTTTTCCTCCAGTGGAACGAGATCACCCAAATCTTATTGTTGTAAAGAAGTCAGGCAAACACAAGGTGACGAAAGGAGTGTTTGAATTCATTAGTCAGTAATTTTATTTGTTAATCATGAAAGTAAATATCAAAACAATAAATTTCCTAAAACTTTAAAATCACAACCCATAAGACAAGACATAAATCAATCAGACGTGGAAATCAGTTTTGTAATCAACCAAGCACAGACCTTAAACACTTCGAATAGATAAAAAATTTAAGACTTACAGTGGCTAGGAGACCATTTTAAAAAAATGAGACACTCTGAGGCATAATTCCACTGAGGAAAACAATTGTAGAAAAATTAGGACCAGTCTAAATCTTTAAATTCCTAATTTTCACGAATTTGGAAATAGGAACTTGTTTGAAAAGACACCATAGAATTTGCAAATCAATTTAAAACGCAATAAAGTCCAAATAGAACTTTCATTGCACGGGCAGTTACAGATTGACCCAGAGTCGTATTTGTTCAGGGAGAAGCTTAACAACCATCTGATCCAAATCTAAATCTGGTAAGGAGCTGTTTTTTGCAAGAATTTGGTAGCAGATCCAGAGATGGCTCCAAATCTCAATTAATTTGAGTCAATACGCAATCTCTATTACTTGGCTTATTAAGCTGTACAGCAGCGCTCTCCCTAATCCATGCTTCTAGAAAATTTGTATTTTACTGATTTAATTAGTATTTTGTTTGGATTTGTGCAATGGCATGGTCTGCTCAGATATCTAGTTCTTGTCACTATTAACAAAATCCACAGGATTCTCAAACCATGCTCAAGAGATAAACAGTCCTGTATAATGTCTTTGTTCAGGGAAATGTTGATTTACTGAAAAAGAGCACCACCATAAAAGAGGAGCCAATTTAATATGATCCTCTACCAAACCTGCCGAGGTCTTTATGGGTAACATAGTTAGAACTTCCAGGGGAACACGCAAAAGACATCATGAAACACTATTGTCTTCCACCTGGAGGCTGCTCACCTTCCTCTATCCCCAAAACTGGCACTTATTTCAGCACTGGGGTACATTTCCTATTTTAAATTTCCATCAGGGACATAATCGGTTTATTGCCTATATTGACTTTCAATTTAAAAAAGAAGACTGAGAATTGTGCAAAGATTGTTGTCTATTTAATGTACAGGGGTTCCACGTCCATACAGAATTAAAGGTCACTTCCAGAGAAGAGAAATTATAGACTTTCTCTATGGAGTGACCCGTGGTAGAAAAAATAAGCATCTTCAAGGTTTTACTTCCACACGCCATTTAAAAGGTATTACTGAGGATAGCATCAAGATTTAGTTCTTCCGTGAATCAAACAAAAGCACCAATTGATTTTTTTTACAGGCCATTGTGCCACTGGAACCACGTCATCTCGAAATAGGAGGACGGAAATGGTTTTGTTCCTTACCGTTAGCATGTCCTACCCTTTCTCAATAAACCTTCCCTCGAGGTCGCTATTGTATAGCTTTAACAAGAACAAGATTGCGGCCCTTATGCGCCCTTCCTGTGCCCTGGACTAGATCAAAGAGACTGGTGCATTCTCCCTTATCCCTGAATCTAACTGAAGCTGATAAATCTTGATGCAGGGCCCAGAGTAAATCCACCGTTTCTTTGTCTAGATCTTTAGCAAGTAACGGTGACCACAGGGTTGATGTTATTAACGCTGTTGAAGGCACATGACAGGCCCTTAAAGGCCAGGTGTAGGGGGCATGATTTAGCAACAGTATACTTACAGACTAAAAGATGTAAATTTAAATATTGCTCTTTAGTCCCTGCCCCTGACTGTAACCCATGCTGCATCTCAGAAAGTCCACAGCAATAGTCTATCCAGCACAGGTCTTTCTATTATTTTAACTATTTAATCCAACAATTAAATTGGATGATAGCAATGACGATAGTCTCAATTACCCTTTTTTAAAATAGGCACTTTGACTGAACGCTCGGACTGCAGAAGCCCAAATTTACAAGCAGAATTATTACTATTTGTGATTAAAGGAGCCCAAAACAGAGATGTCTCCTTATATAAGTACATACCCGGGGTGTTGTTGGATGGACATTTACATACGGCAAACATTAGTTCACTTCATTTAAGTTCAGTAGATGGGAGAATATTGGAGTGACATCCTTAGTTTTCATTGTGGCTGCCCTTAAACTAAAGATCTTTTCTAAATGGTCAATCCATCCTTCATGTTAGATGTTCAATTCCAGGCTTGGCAGAGTGTTTCTAGTGTGCCAAGTAGGATTGGCTGCCTGCCAAAATCCTCACACTTGCAGGTGGAGACCAAGCTTTCCTAGGCCTCTGCCTGCAGCTTCGTTTTCCTTTTAGTTAGGGATTTTTTTTTTATAAACAAATTCTCTACAATGCCATCACTGCTCTATCTCTTCGCTCTCTTGTCAAGGACTTAAGTAGTCTTTTTTTTAGTCCAATTACAACTATTGTCAAAACAACTATTAGAATTTCAACTATCACATCCTGTTGGATTCACCAGCAATACCCTAGCGTTACAGCCCAAACTAATGAAAGTTCTAATTACCCCACAAGGCATATCATCCAATGAGAGGCAGTGAAACACAAGTTTAAGCTTGGACCTATTCAATGTGTGCATCAGAATGCTGAGATCTGTGCGTTACTACACTAACCTTGTTTTCATGTTCTTTAGCTCTAGGCATCGTTCAACCCCCAGAGAATGTAAAGATTGTTCTTTTTGGGGTGCTAGGGTTCTAATTTGGGCATTATGGTCACAAAAAATTCACTGGAGAACATATGCAGCTAAAATACGGTGATTCAAATTTGATTAAATTGTTATAATTGATAGAAATACATAGTCCGTAGTTGAGTTAGATGCATTTCCAGCATAGTTTGAGGTTGACAATGTTGAGGCCCTTATAGCTCTAGGGTATTGCACAAATAATTTCCGACTAAGTAATATCTAAAATGCTCCCCCTCTGGAATTGTATGAAGGCCTCCTCCATTGAGTCAGTCCTTAAAAAAAAGTGTTTCTAATCAGACAAATGCCTACCTCCCAATCTTGCATTAAAATTGTCACCCACCAGGAGATTCCGTCTCTCGTCCATAAATTTGCAGTTAAAGTGGAGTGCAAAAATGTGTAATATCTTCATCTGAAAGACCATTATTTGGAAAATGAATCATGACCAAATTAAAATCACCTGGCCATTTAAAATGGAAAGCCTGTATTACTGTGCTGTTGATCGTGACAGGTGGTATTCAAACATTGTAAAGGGACCTTGACCCATGTAGAATATCACCGAGGACCCATATTTTTGGCATCATCACAATATATATATATTTTTTTACTTCTAACCAGTTCTCAACTTTTAGCTTGGATGCAACACCCGAAATACTCTATTGTATAATTGATATTTTAGTTAGGAAAGTATTCCAAATGTATGTTCCCATCTTTGTAGCTGTGTTACGCCTGTTAGACTCATCAAGTTAATCATTAGCTGTCAGGTTAGAAAGTACTGAGTACCGTAGGAGAGAGAGAGACTCATATGGTCTGGGAACTGCTCTTGAAGGCATCTTTACACAATTCAAGTCCCTATAAAAAAAGCCCAGAGGCAGGACCCTGAATAGATAGGAAAAATGCAAGGTACCATGCAATATCCCTCTTGTTAACCAGGGTGGGGGGAGGAGGGGGTAAAATTAACAATGACACAATCACTCTCTTAGAATTTAGCCAAGGACCCTATCCATGAGACCCTTCTCTCCATCAACATATCAGAAGAATTAGTTAGGCTAAAATTTGAGTTTTTCACTAACCAATGCATAGCTTTGTTTTTAAACTGAGCAGTTGCTTCCTCAAAACTAGGTTTCAAACAAGGAATGTTTCCCAAAACAATTACAAAAAGACAGGCAGGCAGTGCTAAGTTTATAGCAAGGGGAGCCTCTGCAGCAGCGTTCTATTCTCAGAAGCACAACCTCTTGTTTCAACACTTTACAACTTGCCTCCCTTTATCAACATTAATTCATCATCAGGGTTATGACAATTATAGTTTGTTTGCCTCTGAGGCTAGAGCCGCAGTTGAAACCACCCAGAGCTGAACAATTAATGGCATGAGCCCTGACCTCTAAAACCTTAGTTTGACGAGCAGACCTCCAACAGCTTCTAAGCGGTTATACAAGGATCAGACACTTTCATCTAAAAGCAATTTTAAATTTCATATAAATGAATTCAGTATGTTGACAGAAGTCCTCTCATTGTACAAGTCAAATTGGTGCTTGCTTCCAGTCTGTTAATGGCAAGTGGTTCATAGTATCTATGATCTTTTAGAGATTTAATTCATCCCAGCCCCTGGTAATCACTCTGAGCCACATTCCATGCCATCTATTTCCATCCACTGTGTTGTTGTAAACAGAGACCTGCCTTATGCTAATGATTCTTTTTCCTGTTTCCATAGGAACAGTCCAGCCTGAACTCCCAGGGCAAGTCCTTTCCATATGGGTACACAACGAACCTCAGAATGGGTTTGACCTACTTAGGTGTCAGTGAGGTGTAACTCGGTCCTGTGGCACATTGAGCATATGACTTACACCTGGGCATACCCATCGCACTTAAGGCATCTACTGCAAAAATAAGGTGATGAAAGAAATGTTTGAATTCATCTCAGTCAAAGATGAGCACTCTGGCCAGCCTACCAGACCATTTCCTTAGGGCCAACTCTGCCGTTCTAAACAGAGATCCAATTTTAGCAATTCGGTATTGAACCTGCTGCAATAGAACAGTCCAGCAGGAAGTGCCAGGCCTGGTTCTGTTGTAGGACTCTTGTCATGGAGACAAGACTGCTGGATTCAGGCGGCGGCACCACCACGTGTGGGGACTGAGCCTTATCTCACCTCGTCTGATAGCTGTCAGCCAAACCCTTTCGGCTAGCTAGCAGCACCTCACCAAAACCCAAAAGTCAAGGTGACTTGTGGAAGCCTGATGCATGACACTTCGACTTCTCAGGGAAGTCGTGGTGGAATCAATCTTACCCCTTTCTGTCGGTTACACAAGTTACATACATGCCAAAGACAAAAGAGAAGCAGGGTTAAGTTCAATATATTTTATTGAAGCAACTGCATTCCATGTAAAAAGGCATGAATTGCAATTATTAGGACAATGAAACACAACACTATTATTACAGTACCAGAAAAGTGAAACAGATGAAAAGTCCTAACATTCTGTCACACTAGTGAATCTAAAATCCCTATGTGCACTATTAAAAATCTACATGAAAGCGATAGCAGTATTAGCCCTAATCTGCCAGTACTGATTTCTGCAAGGAAGCCTCATACCTGAATAGTAAGCAGGGGGTGCCTGTTGGTCTGCTGGCAGTCCTTCCAAGTAGATGGAACAAACGGGCCAAAAATGCACTTCTCCCCTATAGATTCTTGAAATCCTTTGGGCAAAGCCATTAGCTTTTGTGGGAAAACAGGCAGAATTTTTTGGACCTCGCTAAAATGTCTTGGTGAGGTAACCATGGGATATGGATTGGAGTAAAAATACTAGCTCCAAAGAGAATTGTAGGGGTCCCCCCTCTGTGACCAAAATTGAGGGGTTCATTAGGACAATGAGGAATTCCGGAGCAATGGGTCCTGATGGCTTTAATTAAACTTGAACCTGTGCTCTGGGCAAAAATCCTTCATCCAGTTTTCTGTACCTGCTACTTAAAAAGTGGAGTTCCAGATTCCTGGACAGGATGTGTCATTGTTCCAATATATAAAAAGGGTGATAAATCTTTGCCTGTAAATTATTGCCAAATCACACTATTGGATGCATCTAGCAAGATATTTGCAAAAAGTATTTTAGCACATTTAACTTCCTGGGTTGAGGATAATGAGATACTTCCTCTGGAACAAGCAGGTTTTAGAAAAGAACATAGCACTTTGGATAATATTTTATTGTTGCATACAATAAATAAAAAATATGTTCAGATAAGGGGCGAAACAGTATATGCAGTGTTTATATATTTTTCTACAGCCTTTGATAGAGTGGATAGGAAAACACTGTGGAAAAAACTATACGAGCTGGGTGCTCTCCCCCCCCCCCCCCCCAAACCTACTACACTTGATTATAGCTTTGTACCCCTCTACCTGGTGTAAAATTTTGCTAGGAGGAGCACATGGCTTGTCAGATAAATTTCCTACAAAACAATACATTGAAGCAAGCCTGTTTGTTGGCACCATTGTTATTTTCCTTATATCTATGATCTGCCCAGTTTTCTACAAAATGCGGATGGTAGTTCACCTAAAATTGGAGGATATCCACTCTCTTGTCTTCTATATGCAGATGAAATAGTTGTGATTGACCTTACTTCAAAAGGTTTAAATCATTGATTGGCGGCGTTACACCTATATTCTACACATCATCATCTGCAGATTAATCAATCTAAATCTCAAGTTATATGTTTCCTTGGGAAAAACCGGGTAAGAAAATTAACTTCTCCTGGTCTTTGGGCCAACACAAGCTAGAGCGGATAAAATCCTACTGTTTTTTTGGGGGGAATATTTTTTCCCCTTCACTCAGTGACAAAGATCACATGCACAATAATGCCTCTAAGGCTCTATCACAAGCACAAGGTTTAGTTGCATTTTTTACAGCAGTTGGCCGACACCATTTCACCATTTATTAATGGTTTATCAAACAAAGATCCCGGCCACTCTCTTGTATGCTCTAGAGGGCACAGAGATTGTATTGGTGATAAATATGATGATTGAAAATGTATTCCTCAGGGCAGATTGGAGAATTATGATAAGATCTCTTGGTGTTCGCTTTTTTACTGCTTAGGGTCTGTCAGTGGTCCTGGACTGTACTGATTGCTTTTTCATTATTTCGGCTTGGAAGTTCACGTTACACAACTGTTTTACTGTAGAAAATGTTATGGTACACAAAGGTTCTTTAGGAGACGTCTCCCTAGGGTTCCAAATTCCACTGTTTGAGGCACTTTACGGCTCTTGTTTCCTCTGAATATTGATGTTTTATACTCAAGAGGCTAATTTGAATAATTTGATCAATGTTAGATTCACTTCTGCAATATATTATGTGAACATTGTATGTGTATAATTTTTATATCCTTTGATTTTTCTGCTGAATTTTTAAATGAATGTTCTTAGGTTGTTTTTTTGTCATTTTAGGAATTGGTTTAACATGTGGACCTCTTAGGAGTTCTAATTCATGAAATAAAATAAACGTATAACTTAAACTTACGGGGGACCAACGGGGCCAAGTTCAGCAGAGTTGCAACAACATGGTAGAGCATAAGATTGTTAGCTGGAATGTCCCCTCTGACTAGGTTAGGGCAGCATGTTTTTTTTAATAAAACATGTTCTTTTGAGAACTGCCCCAACGTGATAATGTGTTTTTCTGTGTAATGTAGACATTTTACTCTTGGGCAGGCAATGCTCGGTAAATAATCATGTATAGCCTCGTACAGCCTTGGGCTGAGCACAAGATGAAATGTCATGCAAAAGAACTAATAACAAATTCTGTGTGGAAGGGCAGCTAATAAAAATAACAAAACATCTCTACTAAAATGAATCCTTGCTAAAAATTAAAAAAAAAGGGAATAAGTAAAATGAATTAGGTAAAAGGGCACAGACCACAGGCCCAGAGCTAAAATAAATGTGCCCATGTAAGTGCTAAAATAACCTCACGAACTTTGCCTCCAGATGGGAACATGAGCAACCCCAGACAGGTTTTGACCTTCTTGGGTCCCATCTGTGAGGTATAGCTTGATTCTTATGGCACTGTGAGCACTGGACCCACATCTAAGCATACAGACCACAGTTAGGAAGTCTACTGGTAAAACAACTAGGTGGCCTGGCTTGGCAGTTCAGTCTAGCTGGTCCTATGGGAGCAGGACCAAGGTTGATTTTCATATGACTGGGTCTAACCTGAGGTGACACTGTGGCCAAATAAACGATGGCCACTGATGCAGCCTTGAGTACTTACCAATGACTTATATTCATTTAAGCATTCTATCCTCACTGCCTTCCTTCCACTGGAATCAATACATTATGGTATCACAGCAGTGGACACTATTGCCAGATCAAAAAAATTGAGAGAGAGAGAAAGAACATCCCTCATTGGGTTCTCATCTGATAGGTGATCATTAATATAGGACTCTATGTACTTAAACGCCTGTGCTGTTGTAAAAGATCCTGATGTAGGCTAGGCAGCAGGAGGGCCTAAAATTAATTTTATGTAACACTTGATAAAGAAATCTCCAGGTGAGACAATCGTAAGCTTTTTCAGAGTCCATCAGTATCAGTGTGCAGGGATCAGAGAATTTGTGTTCATGATCCTAGGTCATCTGAAAATATCCAGTGCACTGATAAGTATTTTGACCTCACACCAGCCATTTTGCTGCTGATGTAGTAGGAAGGGGATTGTCTTAAAATGTATTTGCCAGTAATTAAGGAAGGATTTTAGTCTCTTCATTAATCACAGGAGGCCTGTAAGAGGCCCGTTGCTCGGGGCAGCCCTGGTTTCATTATGAACAAAATTATCGCCATCTCTAAGTCCTTCAACATTTCACTCATCTTCTGGGCCTTTTTAAACCTGTTAATGTGGCAGGGTAGTCAAAGTCGAGGCAAAATAGTTGAATAGCTCAAGGTTAAGCTTAGTGGGGGCAGGTGCTTTTGGAGAGTGCATATTTGCTATATCCTCTGTAAATTCCACCACCATCAATGGGAGCCCTAGCAGTCACTAGGGATCTGCATTGCGATGTGTAAAGACTGGTAGAATGACGCCAAGGTTGCAGCTTAATTGTAGGACTCGGCAACTAATTCCATAGGAGCAACCAGAATCAATGGTACTGTGTAAGCAAGCATTGGCAAAGCCAATAGGCCACCCCTGTGCAAGAGCTATTGGCTTTGCCAATGTCTTTTAGCCATGTTGTACACCAGTGTGGCTGCTGTACAGCATGGATAAAAGTTAGTGGCGAAGAGGAGAGTAGTGTGGAGTGTCATAGAGTGGAATGACGAATAGTGGAATAGAGTGCTATAGAGTGAAGTTGCAGAGAGTATCTTGTATTGGAGTGGCATAGAGTTGAGTGGACTGGGGTACAGGGCATTTGAATAGAGTGTTGTAGAGTATAGTGGTATAGCGTGCAGTGGCATTGAATTCAGTGGCATACAATGAAGCGTCATAGAATGCAGTGGTGTAGATCAGAGTGATACATGCCGAGTGGAGTTGAGTAGCGCAGAGTGCAGTGGTGTAGAATGCTACAGGTTAGAGTAGCATATAGTGGTGCAGTGTAGAGTGCAGTTGCGTAGAGTGTAATAGTGCAGTGTAGAGTGGCGTAGACTTGAGTGCCGGGGAGTGCAGTGTTGCAGAGTAGAGTGACTAGGTGCAGTGGTGTAGGGTAGAGTGGTGTAGAGTGATGCATAGCAGAGTGCAGTAAAGGAGAGGGCTGTTGTACAGAGTGCAGTGGGTTGGAGTGGAGTGGCGTAGAGTGCAGTGACGTAGGGTTCAGAGTGGCGTAGAGTAGAGTTGTGCAGAGTAGATTGGTGAGGCCTAGACTGGAGTAGAATAGAGTGCAGTGACGTAAAATGCAGTGTTGTAGCTTGCAGTGGCGAAGAGTGCATTTGCATAGGGTAGTATGGTACAGGGTAGAGTAGAGAGGCATAGTGTGAAATGTCATTGAGTGGAGTGGTGCAGAGTACAGTGGCATGGAGTGGTGCACAGTAGAGTGCAAAGGTGTGGAGTGGTGGTGTGGCTTAGAGTGGAGTATGCATTGTGTGGTAGCACAGTGCCATTACAATTAGTGAATTTTCAATTAAAAAGACTAATACATTTGCACAGCCATGGGTTTTTACTTATAAAATTATGCAATGCACAGACGAAAATGTGTCGAAATTGCATCACCTAGTGTAATCGTTTGTTTTAATCATATTAAAGGATTTGTTTCCAACATACTTCAGAAAAAATAATAAAATGTGCTTAATTTGTGTTCCTAATTCTGCTATATTCTGAATTACTTACACAGTTAATTTAAATGTTGTTGTGTTGTAGGAAAATAAAACGTCTTTTCTAACCCCAGTATCCATCAAGGTTGTCACATAAATCCTCTCAGTTTGAAGTCAGAGAAAGAAAAGAAAACAAGTGCCCTTAGAAGACAGCGTCTGACATTTGACCTCGATCTTTGAACGCACAGCAAATGTGCAGAGATAAGAACAAGATTTAGAGGTCTGTTTATTTAAAGGGGGCACTCAGAAGGATCTGTAAATAATGTTTGGGCAAGGGAAATTAGAAAATCAAGATGGACAGCCTAGAACAAATAAAGGCAGAAAATGAAGCAAGAAAATGTGAGTTACGAAGCCAATGACAAGCAGTGGGCAGAATGCATTCCCAAGACAGCTTTATGAATGTCCCCAAGATGTCTTTGGCAACCCTGACAGCTGGGCTGTCTGGTAGGGTGAAACATAAAAATAGTCCCCCTGTTTTTAAACCAGCATAAGAGTTAACTGGCTTTATCGTCCTTCTTACAAACATGTCACTTGGACGCCATCCAGGTTATCTTGGCAGTGTCCAGCGTCATTTTCTGTAGAGCAGTTAGTGCACCAGTGGCAATTGACCACTGATTCAGCATCAGGGTTCAGGTCTTTGTACTGGTAATGGCTGGCTCTTTCACTTTGATCCAGAAATATGCCATTACTCTCCACTGAATTAAGGCTTCACAAATTGTGAGATCCAAGAAAACAGATCTTAAATTGAATTTTAAATAAAATGCAAACTCTACCTACAAATAGATTGAAATCTCTTCATCCAAGAGACACCAGTTATTTATGTGTCATGTGCCATGCTGTCCATCCCTCGCTCGCCCCAGGTATAGTTCAACTGGGGATTTATACGGTTGTTCTCTTGGATAAATGTGGGGCCCATGGCAAGTCTGTGGTTTGCAGGAAAAAATAGTTGAGCTTGAAGAAGGATCTATGTAATGCAGAATAAAACATACATGGCGTTTTACCAACTGCCAAATACATAATTTGTTGCACAGCTGCATGAAGGCTGCTCAATCAGAGATTGTGGTGCTTTTATGTTCCTTGCTGTCCATGACCCACAGGAATGAAGCGCTTTGGCTATTGCTACATAAAAGTTGCCACTGATTACTTCTACCCTGTCAGGCCTGTCAGCCTTAGGGAGGTCTTCCACCAATTGTTTGTCTGATTGCCTCCATCTTTTCTGGAAGTTTGCTCTGTTGGCCTTAAGACTCTGTCCATCTTACAACTGCTGACCAGAGCTAACGTGCTTGTGCTCACTCCCTTGAATATGGTTAGATTGGCATACACCTAATTGGCATATTTAACTTACTTGTAAGCCCTTTGTAGAGTGATATTCAATATGCCCAGGGCCTGTAAATTAAATGCTACCAGTGGGCCTGTAGCACTTACTGTGCCACCCACTGAGATAGCCCTTTAAACATGTCTCAGGCCTGTCATCACAGCCTAAAGACAGTGTCCCACTGTCACATCGACCTGCCATTTAAAACCCCTTGCCAAACCTTATACTCCCCCTTCATTACATTTGTCACCCTTAAGATAGGCCCTAGGAAGCCCATAGCGCAGGATGCTGTGTAATTAAAATGTAGGCCATGTACTTTTAATTTTTACATGTCCTATTAGTCGAACAACTCCCAAATTTGAATTTCTCTACTGTGAGGCCTACCCCTCCCATCGAATAACATTGGGGGTTTCTTATTACATTTGATAAGTTGCAATTCCTACAGGAAAGGAGGTAGATATTTATGTTTGGTATCTGCAAACTGATAGTGATAAACCCTTGTTAATGGTAAAGTCGAATTATTCATTACATGTTTGAAAATGCATTTTTAGAAAGTTGATATTTTCCTGCTCCTAGCCCTATTTGCCCACAGCCTGCCTTAGGTCACCTATATATAACTGTCATTTGACTTTGTGAATTGACCCCAGACAGTCACGCAATAGTGGGATTAGCAGAGCCTGAATGGCCTTTCCACTGGCAGGATGGGAGCAGAGCTGAGCACAGCCCAACTTACACCTGAATAGGCTGTAGACTACCACCACACAATAGGCTTAACTACGGTGTTTTTTTCAGTGCAGCCAGCTAGAAGCCAAGTCAGAGGAAAATGGAACTTCAAAGAACTTTTTTGGAAACCTCTCCCACCTTCTAGGAACAGGGCACCAGGCTATAAAATAGGGCTCTCAGATCTACTCTTCAGTTCACTACTGGATCTGTAGAAGGGCATTTAGTGGACTGCCTGCTGCTGTGACCTGCTGTGCACTCTGCCAGACTGCTGCTGTACCTGGAAGGACTGCTTTACTACCTCAAACTTGCCTTGAACCCTCAGAGGCCAACCCTGCTGTTGAGCCCTGCATCTTCACCTACATCCAGGACTTCTAGAAGTGACTCCTAGGGCTAGTTTGCTGGCCTCCTGTTCAGAACCACAGGGACAGAAGAAGCTCCCACCATCTTGATACTGCACCTGGACCCAGCCTGAGTATGTCCTGACTATCCCCAAGAGGTCTTCATCCTTTCCTGGACCCTTGGTTGTGCTGTAAAGGTGCCCAGAAGGCCAATTTTTAAACCTCTGCACAGATAAAATATAACCAAAGAGTGCTTTGAGAACCAGGAGGAGACCGGGACTAACCTGCATGCCTGTCCAATAAAGGAGCATTGCAGTGGTATTGACTTTGCATCTTCTCCTGCTACTTTCTTCTCCACAGCAGCAAATCCATTTCAGCAGTCCTTTTGCAAAAGGGGTATTTGACCTCGTGGAACTGTCTTTGTCTACAGCCTTCTGCTTCGTCCGCTGAAGATGTTCGACCTTCATCTTGACTAAGTCTGAAGGTAAAAATCTTCACCATGGCTTCGCTGCACAGCTGACCAACGATGACGATCTTTTCTCGGACGCTCCTGCAGCTTTGCCCCAATAAACGTCTACCTTCTCAGAGACTTTTTCTTCATAAATCCATCACGCTCAACCTCAATGTTTGAGTTTGCCCCGTGTAGCTTGGCCAGATGTTCTTGGCTGGCGCTTTTTACTTTTAAGCGCTATTTTGAACCTTAAGCTATAAAAATTCATAAGTCTGATTCAACTCATTGAATTTCGATGGTTTTGTGGTCAAATAGTTTGACATTTTCTCAGTTTGTGTGAAATTGCTTGAGATTTTTTTTTGTGTTGTGTTTCCACTTTATTACCGTTTGTGTGATGCATACATACTTTATGCATAGCCTCTAAGTTTAGCCTGACTGCTTTTTGTATTCAACTTCCCAGGGTTAACAGCATGTTAATTTAGTGACTTTATGTGGTTCACCCTGCAAAGGATTGTGGCTGTTGCCTGGCGAGGGCTCACACCCCAGTCAACCAACAACCCAATTTCTCATATACCCTTTTTGGGAGCCCAATCAGCAAGGAGGTAAGATGTCTCAGGACGTGCCTGTTAAGGGGTTTTAACACACACACACACACACACACACGCACACACAGTCTCTCTCTCTCTTTACCCTTCCCCTCTGGGGACTAACCTTTCCCAATGTTTTCATAATATGCAAATAATATACAAACATTAAGGAAAAAAAACAGGATACAGGATCCTGCTTCAAATTCTCAAATATAGCTTTATTTAATGGGTTGCACAGAACCACCCTTACGGGGACCATAACTCGCGTTACTAGCCTTGTGAGGACTTACTCCAAAACTGTAATAATTTGTGATTGAATACATTCACAATAAAATGTTTATTTTTCAGTGCTGTACCTAGATTAAATGATAGTTTATTCATATATGTTTTTTCCCAAGTAGCACAAACAAAATGTACTTTGATGAAACTACCTTTATAACTAGAAAAATATAGGCTTGCAATTCCACCTAAAGGGACTCACGGACCCCTTGGGGCATATTTAAGTAAAGTGCAGCGCCACTTTCCTAGCGCCCCCTACTTCCACCATGTGTGTGCCGTATCTAAGATATGGCGCACTGTGGTGCAGGGTAGGGGGCAATAGCGCCATTTTTATTGGCACTATTGATGTGCTCTGCAAGAGTAGCTCCAAAATATTGGTGCTACTCCTGCAGAGTACATAGGGACCCATTATAAATAATGGAAGACCCTTTTAACGCCTGTTCTGAGTAGGCGTTAAAAGTGCCGTAAAAAATGACGCAAGGAAATCTGTTAGGTTTCCTTGTTCATTTTTTCAGGCCCCCCTAACGGAGAAACGCCCCCTTTTCATACATTATGCCTTGCGCAGGCATAATGTAGCGCAAAGGGTTACAAAATGGCGCAATGCTGCATTGCACCACTTAGTAAATATGGCGCGAGGATTTTGCCTCGTTGGTCCACATTAGCGTAAACAAAATGACGCTAATGTTGTGCAAAATGGCACTAGGGGCTTATAAATATGGGCCCTAGTCTATTGCTAAGTGCTCACAAATGTTATGAGATAAGGAAAGTACATGTAGATAAAATAATTGACTGACTATAGAACATATAACGGGTTTAGGTTAGAAAGGCAGGGCTAGCTTTCCTGGTTTAATTTTTATCAATTTCCTACTGTGTTTTGTCTGCACCAAATGACCATGCAGTGATAGTTCCCTTAGAGGTGGCACATGATTATACCAATGTTCAAGAACTGGGAGAGTTTGTGATGATAGTCATGTTCAAGTCCCCGCAGAGATAGTGTGTAATTATGCTGAGGCCTAGGTCCCCACAAAGATGATGTTTTATTTTTGATGCCCAGGTCCCCACAAAGATAGTGTGTGATTATGGTGATGTCAAGGTCCCCAAAATGATAGTTTGTGGTTATGGTGATGCCCAGGTCCTCACAAAGATAGTGTGAGATCTTAGATATGTTCAAGTCTCTGCAGAGATAGTGTATGATTATACTGATGCCTAGGATCCCACAAAGATAGTGTGTGATTATGGTGGTGCCCAGGTCCATGGAGAGATAGTGTGTGATTAGTCATGCTCAAGTCCTGCAGATAATTTGTGTGATTATAGCAAATCCCAGAGCCCAAAAGGAATAGTGTGTGATAACAGGGATGCCCACATCTCTGCAGAGTTAGTGATTACAGACATGTAGAACAAGTGTGTGATGACTGTCAAGTTCAAGTCTCCCTGATCATAGTATTTTATGATGAACATGTTAAAGCCCTTGTAAAGACGGTGTTTGATGATAGTTATGTTCAAGTCCCCACCAAGATAATGGTGAAGTCGCCAAAGATAGTGGGTGATTATAGGCATGTCTAGAACTCTCCCCCCGTCCCACAGAGATAGTGGGTGATGAAAGGGATACCTAGGTGACCACAGAGATGGTGTGTGATCAAAGGGATGCCCAATTTCTCACAAAAATAGTATGTGATTATTGACATGCCAAGGTCCCCCAGAAATAGTGTGTGATTATAGGGAAGCCCAGGTCCCTAAAGGGATAGCGTGTGATTACAGAGATGACCAAGTAACCACAGAAATGGGGTGTGATTATAGGGATGCCCAGGTACTGTAGAGAGAGAGTGTGTTTATAGTCACGTCCATGTCCCCACAGAGGTAGTATGAGATTACAATGATGTTCAAGTCCCCACATTGATAGTGTGCGATGATAGTCATGTGTACGTCCCCACAGAGATAGTGTATGATTACAGTGATTTTCAAGTCACCACAGTAATTGTGTGTGACTATAGCCATGTTCAAGTCCACTCAAACAGTGTGTGATTACAGTGATGTTCAAGTCCCCACAGTGATAATAGTGATATTCAAGTCCCCACATTGATAGTGTGTGATTGCAAAAAATGTTCAAGCCCCCACCGAGATAGGAACGTCCCTTCCTAATACCAAATCGCAGCATATGCAGGAATGTTTTGTGACCGAAATACAGTAAAAAAACATATGCATTTTACCACCTACTTCAAGTAGGTGGTAACCCATTCACAAACTGGAAGGGGTTCCAAGGGACCCCTTCCACTTTGTGAATGCAAGCGAAACGTTTTTTAAGAGCAGGAGGTGGTACCGCAGACCACTGCCTACACGTAAAAAATTAAAAGAAAACTTCATTTTTCTTTTTTTAACACATCCCATTTTCCTTTAAGTAAAATGGGCTGCATTTAAAAAGAAATTGCTTTATTTAAAAGCAATCACAGAGATGTTGGTCTGCTGAGCCCAGCAGGCCACCTTCCCTGTGATTTTAGCTTTTCCTAATGCGTTGCAAAAACTTACCTTATTAATATTAATGAGGTAGGTCAATTTGCGAACCATTAGGAAATGCTGAATGAAGCTCCTGGAATGTCATACATTCAAATAGAAATTATCTGATTGTGATTTGCAGAAATTCATAATTAGGTAATCACAATCCAAAATAATGATGCATCTGGCCCATAGTTAGGAATTTGGGGAATTTTGTCTGTCCCTTAAAAACTTTGCACTTGTTTTTTGACGAATGTCCACAAAACCTTGCAGGCCTGGTGTAACAGTTTCATTGTAGGATGACTTACCGTTTTGGCGCTTTTGGCCGAAGGGTGCAAAGAAAAAGAGGGCTCCAATGTACACTACTCTTCTCTACGCTATTGCACTCTGCTATACCTTAGGGTATACTACTGTAGTCTACGCTATTCAACTGTATGCCACTCCTATGTACTCTTTTCCATTCTACTGAAATCCAGGATACGCCAGTCCACTCTACCACAATCTACTGTATGCTATTGCACTTTACAGCAATAAATGATATGCTATTCCACTATATGCCACTCGACTGTACTTCAGTAGACTTAACACCACTAAACTGATCTTTAATCCACTCAACAGTACCGTGGTATAAACTACACCACTGTATGCCACTTCATTGTATGCCACTTCACTGTACGCTACTGCACTCCGTGCTATTACATTGGACCCCACTTCAGTGTACGCTATTCTACTGTATGCCACTCCATGGTACATGCCACTGTATTTCAACACACTACACTGTACCTTACTCAACTCTAAGCAAGTCAATCAATCAACCAATCAAAACAATTTATAGAGCACGCTACTCACCCGCGAGGGTCTCAAGGCAATTGTGGGGGGGGGGTTACTGTTCGAACAACCATGTCTTGAGGTTTTTTCTGAAGAGTAGGAGGTCTTTGGTTTTGCGAAGATTGGTGGGGAGGGAGTTCCAGGTCTTGGGGGTGAGGTAGGAGAAGGATTTACCTCCAGAGGCGGTGCGTTGGATGTGGGGGACTGTAGCTAGTGCGAGGTCGGCTGATCAGAGGTTGCGGGTGGGAGTGTGGAAGTTCACTCTTTCATTGAGGTAGGTCGGGCCGGTGTTGTGGAGAAATTTGTGTGTGTGGATGAGGATCTTGTCTATGGGGAGCCAGTGAAGGGATTTGAGGTGTGGTGAGATTTGTTTGTGGCGGGGGAGGCCAAGGACGAGGCGTGCGGCTGTGTTCTGGATTCTCTGGGTTTGCGTTTGAGTTTGAGTGTGGTGCCAGCGTAGAGGGCGTTACCGTAGTCTAGTCTGCTGCTGATGAGTGCATGGGTGACTGTCTTCCTGGACTCTGGGGGAATCAATTTGATTTTTTTTGTTTGTTTAAGAGTGCGGAGTGTGAGGAAGCAGGAGGAGGTTAGTGCATTGATTTGCTGTGTCATGGAGGGGGAGGGGTCTAGGATGATGCTGAGGTTGCGTGCGTGGTTTGCAGGGGTGGGGGCAGGGCCTAGGGCGGTGGGCCACCAGGAGTAGTCCCATATGGTTTTGTTGGGGCCAAAGATGATGATCTCGGTTTTGTTGGAGTTAAGCTTGAAGTGGTTAGTTGTCATCCAGTTGGCGGTGTCGAGGAGAGCAGCGTGTAGGTTGGTTTTGGCAGTGGTGGGGTTGCAGGTGAGGGAGAGGATGAGTTGGGTGTTGTCTGCGTAGGAGAGGATAGTGATTCCGTGTGGTCGGAGGATGTTGGCTAGGGGGATCATGTAAATGTTGAAGAGTGTGGGGATGAGGGAGGACCCTTGGGGGGCTCCGCAGATGATCTTGTTAGCGGTGGAGTGGAAAGGTGGAATGCGGACTCTTTGGGTCCGGTCGGTGAGGAAGGAGGTGAGCCAGTGTAAGGCTTTGTGGCGAATTCCTGTGTTGTGGAGGCGTGTGCAGAGTGTGTGGTGGCAGACAGTGTCAAAGGCTGCGGAGAGGTCTAGGAGGATGAGTGCGACGGTCTCGCCTTTGTCGACTTTGGTCCTGATGTCGTCAGTGCATACGATGAGGGCGGTTTCCGTGCTGTGGTTCTTGCGGGAACCTGGATTGTGACGGGTCAAGAGTGTTGTTTTCTTCGAGAAAGTGGGATAGGTGGGCGTTGACTATTTTCTTGGCAACCTTGGCGGGGAAAGAGAGGAGGGACACGGGGCGATAGTTGGAGAGGACCTCTGGGTCGGCTTTGTTTTTTTTTAGGAGAGCAGTGATTTTTGCATGCTTCCAGGGGTCTGGGTAGGTGGCAGAGTCGAAAGAGGAGTTGATGTCACAGAGTATGGGGGCGATGGTTGGGCTGGCTTTGTTGTAGATGCGATGAGGAATGAGGTCGGAGGGGGATCCGGAGTGGATGGAGTTAAAAATTTTTTCGGTTTCTTCGTGTGTGGTGGGGGGGTCATGAGTGGGGGGTGAGTTAGGGGTGTGTGTGGTGGGTGTGTGTGGTATGAAGCTGTTGTGGATGTCCAGGATTTTGTGGTGGAAGTGGTTGAAGAGGGCGTCACATAGGGGCTGGGGCTGTGTGTGTGGGGTCTATGTCGCTGGCTTTGGGTTTGGCTAGCTCATTAATGATGGTGAAGAGTTCTTTGCTGTTTTGAGAGTTGTTGTCAAGACGTGTCTTGTAGTGATCTCTTTTGGCGGTGCGTATGAGTTGGTGATGGGTGCGAATGGTGGTTTTGAGGGTGAAGAAGTTGGTTGTAGAGGGTTCTTGTCGCTATATTTTCTCCGCTTGGTGGCATTTGCGCTTGGAGTCATGGACTTCAGGGGTGAATCATGGGGCGTTCTTGATGTTGCGGGGGGCTAGTGTGTCTGCGCAGGTAGTGATCCATTTAGAGAGGTTGTGTGCTCCTGTGTTGGGGTCGTTGGTGTGGGGGGGGAGGTTGTGAGCCAGTTGGGAGTTCAGGCGTTCTGTGGGGATCTTGTCCCACATGAGGTAGGGTGTGGTGTGTTGATGGTGGTGTGTGGACGCAGTGGTGGTCAGTCCAGTGGAGTTCGGTGGTGTGGGTGTAGGCTATGTGTTGGCTTGAGGTGAAAATTGGGTCGATTGTGTGTCCTGCTGAGTGGGTGGGTGCAGTCCACTTAATACCAATTGACTGTAAGCCACTCCACTGTATACCTCACCACTCTACTCTCCAGTCTATGCTATGTTACTTTATGCCACTCCAGTGTACCACACTCCACTGGATGAAACTGCACTGTACGCTATTCCAGTATACAGTATTAAAGTTTATGCCACTTCAACATATGCCACTACACTGTACGCCAATCTACTTGACAATATTACACTTTATGTAACGCCACTCTGTCATCCCACTGTACTCCACTACACTCTATGGTCCTCCATTCAGTGCACTCCACCGCAAACCACTGTTAAGTATTACAGTTTACAACACTACTTTGTACCGCACTCCACTAAACTGCACTGTACTGTACGTTACTCCACTCTACTGTGCACTCTACACTTGTACAGTTAACCCTATTCCACTGTAGAATACTCTACTCTTTGTAATTCCACTATATCCCACTCCACTGTACGTCTTAAGACGTAACAGCAGTACATTAAACGTTATTCAACTCAACACTACGCTACTATACTCCACTGCACTAAATGCCAGTCCCCTCTATGCTATTCTACTCTATGGTACTTCACTGTACCCTATTAAACTCTACCCCACTTCAGTGTATGCTATTCTGCTCTGTGGAACTCCACTCTACGCTACTCCAAACTCTGCCACTCCGTTGTACGCTATTTGACTTTCTGCCAGTACACTGCACCACACTCCACTCTATGAAAGTCCACTATACATCACTCAACTGGATGCCACTCCACTCAGTGGTATTCTACTATGTGCCTCTCCACTCAACCTCACGCCTCTGCACTGTATGCTATTTTACTATACAATAATCTAAAATATGACTGAACAGGATGGCAGTTTATGCCACTCCACTGCACGCCAATACAGTCAATAATATTGAGAGGACAAAACTCCACTGTACCACACTGCACTGTATGATATCCCACTCTATAGCACTCCAGTGTACCCTACTCCAGTTTATACCCGTTTATTATACACTCCCTTTCAATGCCACTAAACTATACAATATGCCGCTCCACTCTATGCCTTCTTAAAGGCCAAAAATGAATATTTGGAAATGTTAAAATTGAAGCTGGAAATGCCCATTGCATAATTTGAGCTGGTGTTTTCTTTTGGGGGTAACTAGCGCTCATTTATGTGGACCAGCATTTATTTTTCCTCACAAGTCCTAAGAGCGAGAGAAAAACACACAAACAGGAAAGATGAAGGAAGCGAAAGAAGGAAAACCCATCACCAAGGGATAAAGCAGGAACTTGTGAGGGTGATATAAAGGGCAGGCAGTGCCTAATAATGGATTAAAGAGTCCTGAGGTGGATTTAGGACTATACAGTCATGGTATTCGGCACACTGACATTTAATAGTGCCAGCTGTGGGCAGCGCTTTTCCCACCAGTCATTATTTTACAAATTAGGCACTGGAAATGCCCTGTGATAGGACATTAACTGAGCATCTCTTACATTGAACATTAGAACCTAGTTGAAATTTAGCTCACACTGTATTCCCAAATAGCTGTGAGATCATATACTTTTGTAATGTATTGGAGAATAAAAAACAACTTACTTTAGGAGAGCAATGGCCAAAGCTCAGGATCGTTATGTTCTCCAAGCTGATCTTAGTGTAATTTACCTCAGAAAGTTCAGGCCCCTTTGCAGACCCACTGAAGTCCTTTCAAGAAGTCCCAAATTGACAGCTTCAATCAGGGATGAGAAATGCTTGCTGCTCAACTTTGGAAGACCTCTTGAACAACCAACCTCCTTAACGAGTTTATTCATGTATATATTGAAGAAAAGGTGGCAAGCACACAGTCCTGGCACAAGTTGGCATGACTATGATTAAATCTACAGTAATCTCTTATCTGAATTCAAGGGTTGCCCACACTGTACCATAGAGTAAGATTAACTGTGGTCATCTGAGAAGGTTAGTCTGATGGCTGTGGCATAATTTTACATTGTATCCTGAACTGTTTGAAATACAATCCGATTATTTATATGCCGAATGCCAGTAGCTCATTTAAAGGCAGATAATTCTTTAGATTTCAGAAAATATAACACAATTTATTGTATGTGCCCTGTTTGATACACCTCACTTATGTTCTTATCATGCCCTTTTGAATTACAACAAATGATTCGAAATCCTAATGAAAACCTATTAAAAATATTTTTCTCCAGGTTCCAATATTAATATTTCTAAACAATATCTCCAGTTACATGTGCAACAAGCATACAGGCGCACTGTGACCTAAAATCGAATAGGAATAAAGCAGTCTATGTTGTAACTTGTAAGTTGTCCATAGATAGCAGAGCACACATTCTTTTCAGGACGTTATAGGCAGGGCCACAGGAATTGTGCGGCAGGGGAGGACCGAATTATGCAGCAAGGTTGACTAAATTATTTAGCAAGACAGGGCAAATTTTGAGGCATTAATGCACCACATTTTGGGATAATATAACTTCATTATTTTCTCATTTGTACACGTTATTACTGACAAATATTTCATCTTATGAGAACAAGTTTAGCACAAATACAACCATAAAAAAACAGAAAATTGACAATTGCGAAGGGCATTCCACTCTGTGGCAAAATGTGTAGTTGAGTTTTTAGCAGCTTTTTATCCGTTTCAGCTAGGAACAAATGTTTGTTGTTAAAATCTGCAAATTATTCAGCAAATAATGGATTATGTGGCAAACGCTGCAAATCCATAAATCAATGCAGAAAACGCTGCAGCCCTAAAATCACATAATTGCCATGACCATGATTATAGGTGATTGACTTTGTGAAAGAACATCATTAGAATTGGAAACACCAGTTCACTAGATGTATTTTTACTAAAAGAAATGCTACACATTGTGTGCTCTTGTAAAGGGATCTTTTATGAAAAATTTGAACATTTAGTTGGAGAGATCGAGCTGAAAAAACAAACATTTCCATGCATTAGGCATTTGTGTAGGAACACACATTTAAAGCAGAGTTACTAATATTGCCGCTGCTTCAGAAAAAAATTCTTCACTTCGAAATGCAATATAATTCCTTTTGTAGGACATTTGCTTCCGATTAAATGGCACTTTTTACATAAGTCAAAGGAACGTAAATGGATAAATCTCTGAAAATGTTCATTTTTCATTACAAAACATACCTTGTGTTCTGTGCTTTTGTCTCGGTGACTGTAGTTTATTGAAATGTAACTGCAGTTCAACTACAGACACTTGGGCAAGGGGTAAGATCCGACTCGGCTGGAGCAGGCCGTGTTAAGGTCTAGACCCTTTCTCATGCACGGCTGCCTGAGCTTTGCCTTTCACACCTGTTCCTGAGCCTCATGCATAACTAAAGAGTCACTGGCCGCATATATCTGCAGGAGGGTTGACGGGCACCACAGAGGATGGGGCACCTACTGAAAGATTTGCATGTTTGCAGCATTGGGGAGAGGGGCCTACTATTCATAGGTCTGTGCGAAGGAGAATTTAAGCACACTAACATGCTTACTTGAAAATCCATTTTAAAAATCCACATTTTTAGAAAAATAGTCCCAAGTACATATATATACAAATGCAAAATGTCTAATTTGAAATATTTGTCTATTTTTTAAAATTAAAAAATACAATCTCTACTCCTGCATCAGTGTTGCGTTGTTTCTGAAAAACGCACAGGGCTTTTGATGCGCCTGTGATTTTTCCATGATTTGAATTTTATCTGCAAAATATCTGACTATAAATATTTCTATTACATACTTCAGACAAGGTTTCTGGACAGTTGTTTCTGGCAGGCCTCTGCTTTTTAACTAGGAACATTAGGCCTTACAACCTGGAATCTCAAACATTCCTGACTTTATGCCTTATATTATGTAGTTTGTAGTTTGGTTTTTCCGATTGCAAACCTATGACTAAAAGCATTAGCCTGCAAAAAATAAAAAAACGCAAGTTGAACTCTGCAGTTGGGTGACTTGATCTCTCATAATCAACATGACTCTCAGCTTAGAATTCCAATAGGAGGCTACATTTGGTGAAATGAACCCCTTGTAACTTGGAATGATTTCCACCATTAAGGTTTGCATTTCTTAAATAGCGAATTTTAAGAAATCGCTATTTGAGAAATGCAAAATGGAATGTAAGAAAATAGCAAAACACTAATAGCGATTTTTTTTAAATGTGCAATCGCTACTAGGGAATCGCTATTAGGGAATGGGATTCCATTCATCCCTATGGGCCAGAAGGCCCATAGGTGTGAATGGTTTTGCATTTCTCAATTTGCGAATTCCTGCTAGGAATTCACAAGTTAGGTAATGCAAATATAAGAGTGCAGGGGGCCTAAGGTCCCCTTTGATGCACCCCCTGTCCCCCTCCCCCCAAATAAATTGTGCACGTGTAAAGCACAAATATGCCCTAGAGGCATGTGTGCGCTAAATTCTTAATTTATCCCATGAAAGTACTGGTAGCCAGTTCAGTGTTGGCTTTTTCTTTGTAGTGTGCACCTGCAGATGTGACTAGTCTTCAGAACCCACAGATCCATGAATTCATTACATATTTTATGAATGGGTTTAACTTTTGATTTCTGAGTGCACAGATACGAACTTACCACAGAACTGCAGTCTGTGCCTTACAGTATGTCTAGCTGAAAATGCAACAGTGCCCACATGAGACTGCAGCCTTTTGCCAAGCTCAGTCTTAAGGCATGTGCCAAGCTCTGACTACAGGTGCCTGTCGCCAAATGCAGGATTCTGCCTACCTGAGACTGCACCCCTATGCTCAGATCTCAATGCAGTCCTGTCCAAACTTGGACTGCAGTACTGTGCCTACATCAGACAGCAACCATGTGTCTTAGGCTTCAGGCCTGTTGCTGCAAGGTGGGCACCGCACTGCAGTCTCATTTGGGCACAGATCTGTATTTGGATCTGGACACAGGCATGAAATCTGAGCTGGGCACACACCATATAGTCTTAGGCTGCCTCAGTTCTCAGGCGTGCAGACTTGGTGTTTCAGTTGGGCCTGCGGTTATAATCTGCACTGCGCTAGGCCTGAAGAAACTTAGCTGGGCTGCAGCTGAAGCTGGTCACTAGACTGAAATCTGGCAACTGCTGTGAGAAAATTACATTTTCCCATTGGATGCCCAGTCTTCTTTTTTTGAGAAAGCAGCAAATGAGCAGTATAACACTTTCCACTCCAAGGCATCAACATATCCCTGAAAAGGCTATGTATCCAGAGTCCAGTTTGGGCGGCAACACATTTTCAGGGTGGACTTTGTCACTATTTCTCAATTCACTATTGGTTTTACATTTTTCACAGTCTGCCTGGTGTACTGTTACATATGTGAGAAACTAATGCCCATCAAAGGCAAAACTGAATATCTGTAACAAAGTACATTTTACATACAGTGCACTGGGGATACAAAAAAAATCAGATACCAAAACATATATTTTAATTTTGGATATCCATGCCATACATATGTTTATGAAAAAAAATATCATTACATTTTTTGCTGGGCACTGAACCCTCACACATTAAAAATCACACTCAAATTTAGATACACCAGCCCCCACTGATTTTGGCTTTCTCCTATCTAAATTGCATTACTCCTCTCTTCCATCTGAAACTTTATACTTGTGAAAAATACTCCCTTCACATGAACGTAAAACTATTCCAAATTGCACATTTGCCTCACCAGGTAAGTTTTCGAACAGTAGCATAATTAGCTTTCTCAACTTCTCCCTACTAGATAAAACCCAAGAATAAAATGGGATTGATGCATAAAACCAAGCCAGAAAACCTCACAGGACTATTACATGACCTTTTAAACATGAGCAATCACCTAATGCCCTGCCTCACTGTACCCCAGTCACCTCTTAGCTCACCCAGTTGTTGCAAACCTATCACCAATAGAACTTATGCTCTGTCACTTTCAGCTGCAGGTGCTCTCTCTACATATGGTCTCCATTGAAGGCTTAACTCTCTTCTTTCTCATCACTAACTTTCTGGCTGTGACAGCGTTAAGGGTTTGCCTATCCCATTCAGCAGATCTTCTGTGCCTGAATTCAGGCGTCCGTGCTGCCTCTATCAGGGTTCTAAAGCAGGGGTCTTCAAACTGGGGGGCCTCAAGTGATCCTAGGGGGGCGCCAGGCTCTAGCCAAAATAACACATACAGCAGTGTTTTATTTTGAGCAGAAACATGTTATTGCATTTTTAAAAAGGTAACAGTACTTAACTACAATGTTTAAATACATGTAGACATATTTAAACATTGCCATCTTTATAAAATATTTGTGAAAAATTCAGAGGGGAGGTCCAATGATTTTCTTTTCCAACTTTGGGGGGGGCATGAAAAAGTTTGGAGACCACTGTTCTAAAGAGAGAAGCAACCCAAACCCTCTCATATGGGACTTGTGCAGCATGCCAGTGTTGAGCTGCACTACTCCTACCAAGACCCCTCCACACCGCAAACCATGAACTGCCACTATATTTGGACAGAGTGCACCCTTACCAGGAGTAGCTTCTGTTGGTGCTACAGGTGCAGAGGGGCCAACTCAACCTTAGTTATTGCTGGCTTTCACTGTAAAAACAGCAGCCAAGGGTCAATTTCCTTCCTTGCAGTAGGACCCATGGCACATTGGCTAGGCTGCTGCTCTCTACACTGGACCTCCACAGCGGTGCAACATCTTACAGCCAGTGGGGAACAACCATGGAGGTTCTGCTCTGTTGGATCGCACAATCAAGCTGGAGGCCCAACTCCTCTTCAGTGCAGCTATCTGGTGACCTTCAGTTACTGGTCACGATATTGCTCTGTCAGTCTCTACCTAGTCCGAAGGTCCCTTAGCCCAGAGTTAACAACTCTGGGGTTATTCCTTACTGCAAGGCAGGTCACCACCATCACCATCTACTTCCATATAAAACCAGTGGAAGAAGGGGGTTGAAATTTAGCCAAGTATGGCCTGGTGCTAAAAGCCAATGTAGAGTTGACACACTGTAAGTCTAACTCCATGCTGGTCCACGTCCATAGTAAGGCAGTTTTCAAACAAAACAGAATCAATGGAGGGCATGCGCAGGAGGCCCTGAAAATGGGGATGCTATCAAAAGAAGCGTTGTCATTATTGAGTATATGGTATATTTGTGGGCTGTATGGGAATTTCCAGTGCTACCCTGCTGAATGTGTGCCACTGGTTGTTTTTAGTAATATGTTGCATATAATATATAGAGCTTCTGCCCACCAACATGCATTTTAAGAGGGGTAGCACCCTACGTCATGTGAGTGTGTTTGTCTCATGGCATTGTTGACTAAACTTTCAGTGTCATCAATGAGGACCACAGTTCTGTTTTATCATGTTTGTTTTGCTGTGCCTTGGCATATACTGAAGCAAAAGCCTAGAAAGGATACTAAGGCCCTCATTACGAGTATTCTTGTTAATTCTGATGGGACCTGTTATCAAAATTACAGACCCGTATCAGAAAAATAGGTTCCGCAGACCGGAAATGTCTAAGGAATTCCTGGGGAGTTGGATGAGGTGTTCTTGATTCCCCTGGTAGTTCGGTTTATATAGAAGGCCCTATATGTAATGCAGTTAAGTCTTAAATGCAGAGCGTCTAGCAATTTTAAGTCACTGAGCACTTGGAGGATAGGTGACATATCATCATGTAGCCGGATTCTTTTCAGTCTTTGGAGCAGAAAAGGCAAGGTCTTGAGTAGAGTGCTTTGCATCATCAAGAGAAGAGAGAATGAGTGACATAACAGCCAGTAGCTTTGTGAGAGAAATGTGGACTGCAGGAAACTTAACAACATAGTTCAAATAGTGCATAAAGCATCTTTTGTGACTTGTTTCATTTAGGGAAATCCATGGTCACTCCCAGGTTTCTAACTTCTTTTAACATTAGAGGCTTGGAACCCCATTCCTGACTGCAGATGCTTGAAGGACTGTAGTTCTTCTAATCGCTGTATGTTAGGATGTCTGTTTTGGATTAATTAAGTTTAAGGTAAATTCTCAGCATCCCTTTGTCAGTGACTTGGAGGCAGTGGTTTGGACCTGAGGTATCTAGCTCCCTCTGATTTTCCAACTTTAGGATGCCAATCATGTATAATCAATCATAATCACAATCTATTCAAGAAGCACTTGCACTTTAGCACTGGGCAGAATTGGTAAAGACCCAGAGTACCAAAACCAGCAAAAACAAAATACAGCCCACAATCAAAAATACAGGAGGCAGAGGAAAAAAGATAAGGGAAACCACACCAACGATGCCAGGTCTAACAGTACCCTTTGCTAAATGGTACTAGTCCACCTACAATGTGGGGCTTGGCTGGGCAGATGTTAAGCTTTATCACTGGGCATCCCAGTTTTCCCAATGAATGAGTGACTGTTAAGGAATAAGAAAGATCAGGCTTGAACTTGAGAGTATAAATACATTTGGTCTGCTCACTCTTTTATATGGCAAGGCTGTACCGCATGCATTTTGGCATGTTGTTAAACTGTCATTATTCTGTTGGCATGACAGTCTATAAAATGGCTCAGCGTTCCCACCATAGCCACCCCACTTTGGTATGCCTTCCCCGGTTGACCTGGTTTATCCATCACATTACATTTTATGATGAGCTCACAGAACACTCTTCTTTTCATAAATACCAGTTGTTTTGCTATTTTCAAGTAAGACGTACTCTAACTCACCAGATGCCACAACTCAGGAGAGTGCAGGAGTATAATCCTACCAAGGCTAAACTGACCTCAATGGCACTGAGGCATTCCAGGCCATATCCATGCTTTTGTTGCAACCGGCCTCCTGGTCATCAAGAGAGATGTAGCCTGTCGTTGTCAAATCGATGAAGCCTGTGAACTGAGTGAATGGGCCAGAGGTAGGGATTGTTGTGCAAAATCAGAGGAATTGGTCTACAAAGCTGAGGTTCACCATGGAAACATATGAAAACCTAGCGCCAATGGTGGGCTGTAACATCCTATTTGCCATAATTATGTCTTGCATCCCATTGCACCATAGTCTTTAGATTGGTTTACTTTCATAATAACTTGCACTGCATTCGTCACAAACAATTCATTATTGTACTTCTTAGAGTACATAGCTCTGCTTGCTTCTATAAATTGTTAATGTACTAAAATCTTAATAAAAAGATTTATTTAAAAAAAATTCAAATACTTACATCACATTATATCTGTTGGTGTAGATGGGTTCCCTAGCATTTCCCTCACTCACCTCATTGCCTTCACCCAATCAGGAAACATTTCCAGGACGAGAAAGGTTCAATATTGTTTGTCCTGGCCTCACTGACTTTGATTTGCCTAGACTTCAGATGGAGAGACAAGCTGAATCTTGAATGAAAATCAGAACTTAAAACCTATTTAGCCCATTAGTTCACCTACTGGAGTTCCATGTTTAAATTTAGTTTTGCTCACTAGGTGCTAAAAATGAAGTATCATAGCCAGATGTTGTATGTCAGATCGGTGCCCTCTTCGTGAATGTTTCTGTTGTCTGAGCCTAGTGTAATATTTACACTGGTCAATGACACATGAACTATCCAAAGGATACTAAATTCAGATGCATTACAGCAGAGCTATTCCTTCAGATACAAATCTTGTATAAAAGCGTTTTAACATCTAAACAGTGCAAGGACTTGTTGGTGACTACATCCCTTTGATTGAATACACACATGTGAGACCTCTGTCTGTTATCTTTGTTCACTTTACAGGATGGGAACTCTGAGGGTGTTCACTGCTCCTTAAAGCCTTCTGTGTGGAGAGAAATACGGAGACTGTTCTGGGGGGTGGGTCATCTGCCCGCCTTCTACAGATATGCTAATGTAGTCCTTTATTGAGGTGTGTGTGCCATTGAAGGAGAAACGCCACTGCCAGGTTACGAGCAGTTACTTTGGCTTTGTTATGGATCAGTGCTTCCTCCTGTGATGGAAGCACGGCTACACCTCGGCTACCTGCTTTTAAACTCACTAACATAGAGACACAGAGGATTGCAGAGCCCCTGCGCACCTATGCTATACCTAAAAAGCGCACTTTAGTAGCCAGCTGAAGAATGACAACATGATATATTTATTTTGCACTATATACTGTATGTAAAAAACGAATTTAAACACTTAACAAAAATATCTAAAAATGTGTAGTTTAAATTATTGTCTTTTTTAAATATAGGACTTTCATAGTCTAGCATCATGTCTGCCTTAATGAATTGTGTTTAAACTGGGTTATGGGCTATTGTCTGCACTTTTTCATCAGTATCAGCAGTTCCTCAGGTGTGTTCAAGATAGTTTCAACGGGATTTAGTTATCAAATTAAGAATTTTTAAAGCATGTACCTTTTACATTTAATAATCATTTAATGTTGCAAAACGGATTTTTGTCAAAATAGGAAACCTTATTAGTAAAACAAAACAAAAAAAGTGCTTTGTATTCTATTCCGACTGGAGTAAACTGGGAAAGTCCAGACAAGGCAAAAGTGGTTATTCTTTCACAAATTAATCTTTAAAAAAGAATATCTGGAGGCCGATTTAAAGTTCAGTCAGCCATCCAAAATATGGGATATCTTGAAATCATAATGCGTTTGGCTATTGGACGAGATAAACTACAAATGTGTATTTTGACATCTGCAGCTCTATGTTGATCGTAGAGTAGTGTGACTACCCTGAGGAGCTCTGAAAAACTTTCACGGGTTCTTAATCATGAACTGCTAGAAATGCGAGAAAAACACAGGGAACACAGCAACTAAATTAGGCATCAATCTTGGCTAGATGCCTAAGACATTATTAGCCGAAGTAGTAATGAAAAGCCTTCACCCCTCTAGACATCCAACTCTGCACATGTCATTACGTTGTAGATTAGAGCAATGATCTGGTTAAACAGATTTACAAAATTTGATTCATATCAACTGTAGGAAATATCAAATATGTTAATAAGCAACTTCTTGGAACCATCTTTACTAAAGGTTTGTGCAGGGACTTGCACACTGCAAAGAAGTGCAAAGAGCAGCAACAACCAAGCGCAGCAAGCTATTTTGCACCAGAAGTTGTACCTCCCACATTGTCATACCCCTTTACGTCAACACCCAGGTAATGTATTCCACATGGACAAGACTGGGACAGAATAGTGCACAAAGCATAGGTTCTGACACAAAGCCTGATCAACAAACTAGCATGATCTGGCTTTGCATCAAGAGACTGGAGGCAAACGCAAGGGGTCAAGCAGTATATCACTGGAGATACTTACATGTAACGTGTGCTATACACTAAAGCACAAATCTTCCATATCTGACACCTGCGCAGTTGTCTACATATAGGAATTTCCCTTGAAGGCTTCCCTTTGCACATTGCACAAGGCTATGTGCCACCCAGAATGCTCGTTTTCAGCAGTCAACTTTCCAGACTTATTGCTTTTTCTGCATTGGCGCATAAGCAAGGTTTCTTGGAGGTTTATCAAGGGGGCGAAAAGAAAAAAGAGGGAGGGGTCCTAAAACATGTTTTAACCCCAATGCATTTTCCATAGACGTTGAACTCCAATGTAGCAGCCAAATGCCGTCTCGGATTTGCATGAAATTTGGCAGGATTGCAAATTATGGTGTGCATATGATCATTTTTGGTGTCACAGTTAAGTTGGGTAAGTATTAACATTATAAGAGCAATTAAACTTAGTAATATCTGTGTTTTCTGTATTTTCACAAAATTTCGCAGAAATTTGAAAAAGTACTGCTGTACATGGCGAAGAAAAGTCATTATGTGATTGGCAACTGACTCCCTTTACAAAAGTTAACGTAAATCATGTTGTTTTAAGGTCAACTACCCTGTGTTTTGGGCTAGGCACTTAGATATAGGTAAGTATTAGGTTTTATCATGTTTCCTTACCTATTACCACTTAATTAAAATGGCACTAGGGAGGGAAAAATTATTATATATATAGTTTCTATACATTTTAAAAAAAAATCACTGTGGGGCTGCCTAGTAATTACAGCAGTACTTAAAAAAATTTTTTAAAAAGAAAATAAGTTTAAAAAAAATGTAAGAGCTACACAATATTTCACAAATTTAATTATTTTATTTGTTATAGAAAAAACTGAGCGGGGTACCACAGAAATACAGAAAAGATGCTGCACAACTTAAAAAATGCTGAAATAGGTACCTTTGTTAAAAATATAGTACTTCCTAAGAACGAGCGCACACTCCGTAAACTTTTTTAAAAAATCAAGAAAAATATAAATACATTTCCCTACCTATTAACACTTGAATAAAGTGGTACCAGGTAGGGACAAACAATATAACTTACTACCTTTCTACATTTAGGGCCCTAACCCGTAAAACAGTTAAAGCGTAATAAAATAAATATGCCAGTCTATTATATTATGACGGCAGCCATTAGTCAAGTATATACTTGCTTTTAACCGGCATGTACGGCGGTGTACACAAAGTTACAGCAGTATACCGTGGCAAAATATATCACAAAGGAAAATATTTATCATTCCATTACCCTTGCATCACACAAATGTACCAAGTAAAGTAAGGCCTCCGTGCGTCACCCTGTGTTGCTTGGTAAGGAGAAACAGAAGGCAGTGCAAGTCGCTGCCTTGTGTTAGTCTGCACACCATATTATACATTCCCAAAAAAAAATGTAGTCCATTCAGCCATATATGCATGACATTTCTTTTCACTAGACTCTAAAAGATGCCACACCACTCCATTCCACTGTACAAAACTGTACGAAACAAAAGTCCACTGTATGGCGCCACTCCACTCTGTTATTCCCCTGTATGCCACTCCACTCTTCTTTTAATTCACTTTAATCTACTTCACTGTACGCCACTCAGCTCCATGCTGTTTTACTCTATGCTGTAGTATTGTATGCCACCCCACTCAACTGTATGCCACTCCACTGTACACTATTCCAGTGTACACCGCTCCACTCTATGGCACTTACCTTTATGCCAGTTCACTATACACTATGCCACAGTGTGTCACTTTACTCTATGATGTCCACTCTATGGCACTCCACTCTACTCTACAGCATACTACTAGACTCTACACCACTCCACTCTACTGTACTCCACTCTTCTCTACACTGCGCCATTCCACTTCATGCCACTCCACCCTACCTTGACATGTGACTCTTCTGTACCAGACTCCAGTCTATGCCACTCCATTGTGAGCCACTCCACTCTATTCTACGACACATCACTCTACTTCATGCTATTTCACTCTACTTTAAGACATACCACTTCTGTCTACCACACTCCAGTCTGTGCCACTCCAATAAACGTTATTCAACAGTGTGCCACTCCAGCATAAGCCACTCCACTCTACAGTATTCCACTGTACGCCATCCCACTCCATTGTATTCCTCTGAATGCCACTGCACTCTCTGACCACTCCACTCTGCATTATTCCACTGTACGCAGATCCAGTCTACACCACTCTTCTGTCCTCTATTTCACTTTAAGTATCTCCACTCTACCGTCCACTATACATTAGTCCATTGTATGCTATTCCACTGTACACCAGGACACTGTACACCACTCCACTCTAATGCACTCTAACCTACGCTATCCCTGTTTATGCCACTTCACTCTACACCAATACACTGTATGCCACAACACTCTACACCACTCCACTGGATGTCACAACGCTCTATGACATGACACTGTACACCATGATGCTTTGTGCCACAATACTATATGATACAACACTTTATGACACAACACTGTATGACACTGCACTTTACACTATTCATGTCACTGGCACTGCTGTCTACTCTTCTCTACATTAGTGTACTCAAATCTATGACACTCTTCACCTCTCCAGTCTAACAAACTCTACTACACTCTATGCCACTCCACTGTATACCACTGTATTTCAATCTGTTTCACTGTACAATGCTATGGTAAAGTCTATACCACTACAATATACTCTACTCTACTCAACAACAATCTATGCTACTCCTTCAATGGCACTCCACCTCAATTAACTCTATGGCACACTACTCCACTCTACACCACTCTATTCACCACCCCTCAATCCCACTCCACTCTACCACACTCTAGTGCATTCTGTCACTTCACTCTACAGCACTGAATTCCTCTATTCCACTCTACTATAATTTCTGACACTCTATGACATGCCACACTACTCCATTGTATGACACAGCATTCAATTCTATGACACTTTACTACATTCTATGCTATGACACTCCACTCTACTCCACTTCATGACACTCTGCTGTATGACATGGCACTTCACTCTATGCCATTGTACTGCACTCTACTCTATGCCACTTTACTCAACTCCACTGTACAACACTTTACCCTACTCTACGCCACCTCGCTCCATGCCTCTCTACATGTTACTCTACTCTATACAACTCCACTCTACAACACTCTTCTACAATATATGCCTCTGTACAACTCTACTACAATCTATGCCCCTACACTTGACAATACGACATTCAACTCTACTCTGTTCCACTACAAACCACTTTACTACTCTACACTCTGTGACACACTACTTCAATCTACACCGCTATACTCTACTACTCTACTGTTCGCCACTCTATGGCACTTAACTTTATGACACTATATACCTCTCTGCTCTATAGCACTCTAATCCACTCTGACACTTTTGAGCACTCTATCACATGCCTCTCTACAGCACTCCACTCTACGGTATTCCACTCTACGCCACTAAACTGTGTCATTCTAGTCTATGCTATTCCACTCTATTCTGAAACACTTTTGCTCAACCCTACTCCACTACTCCAGTCCATACCACTCCACTCTAAGCTACTCTATGCCACTCAGCAAGATTCCATGCCACTCTACCACACTATACCACTGACAACCCTACTGTATGCACTGTGTTCTCAGAAATTGTCATTTCAGATGTCATAAGTGGGGTTATGAATGCTATGATTTCACATGCTGGGAGTCATGTAATATGCAAGGATATAACCAGTGCATGGAGAAGGTGCAAATTATAGTTTATGTAGTGTGGTGACTGAGGCGACAAGACCGTGTATGGAGGTGCGCTACTTACAGTAAACTGAAGGTGGTGCACTAATTATAATTTGAAGTTGTGACTATAAATGTAGGAGGCTGGACTGGCTTGTAGTGAGTACCAAGGGGTACTTGCACCTTGCACCAGGCCCAGTTATCCCTTATTAGTGTATAGGGTGTCTAGCAGCATAGGCTGATAGATAATGGTAGCTTAGCAGAGCAGCTTAGGCTGAACTAGGAGACGAGTGAAGCTTCTACAGTACCACTAGGGTCATATGCACAATATCATAAGAAAACACAATACACAGATATACTAAAAATAAAGGTACTTTATTTTTATGACAATATGCCAAAGTATCTCAGAGTGTACCCTCAGTATGAGGATAGCAAATATACACAAGATATATGTACACAATACCAAAATATGCAGTAATAGTATTAGAAAACAGTGCAAACAATGTATAGTTACAATAGGATGCAATGAGGACACTTAGGGATAGGGGCAACACAAACCATATATTCCAAAAGTGGAATGCGAACCACAAATGGACCCCAAACCTATGTGACCTTGTAGAGGGTCGCTGGGACTATTAGAAATTAGTAAGGGTTAGAAAAATAGCCCACCCCAAGACCCTGAAAAGTGAGTGCAAAGTGCACTAAAGTTCCCCAAAGGACATAGAAGTAGTGATAGGGGAATTCTGCAGGAAAGACACAAACCAGCAATGCAGCAACGATGGATTTCCAGTCGAGGGTACCTGTGGAACAAGGGGACCAAGTCCAAAAGTCACAAGCAAGTCGGAGATGGGCAGATGCCCAGGAAATGCCAGCTGTGGATGCAAAGAAGCTGCTACTGGACAGTAGAAGCTGAAGGTTCTGCAGGAACGACGAGGGCTAGAGACTTCCCATTTGGAGGATGGATCCCCCACGCCGTGGAGAGTCGTGCAGAAGTGTTTTCCTGAAGAAAGACCGCCAACAAGCCTTGCTAGCTGCAAATCGTGCGGTTAGGGTTTTTGGATGCTGCTGTGGCCCAGGAGGGACCAGGATGTCGCCAATTGCGTCTGGGGACAAAGGGGGCATCGAGCAAGACAAGGAGCCCTCTCAGAAGCAGGCAGCACCCGCAGAAGTGCCGGAACAGGCACTACGAAGTGGAGTGAAACAGTGCTCACCCGAAGTTGCACAAAGGAGTCCCACGCCGCCGGAGGACAACTTAGGAGGTCGTGCAATGCAGGTTAGAGTGCCGTGGACCCAGGCTGGACTGTGCACAAAGGATTTCCCCCGGAAGTGCACGGAGGCCGGAGTAGCTGCAAAAGTCGCGGTTCCCAGCAATGCAGTCTGGCGTGGGGAGGCAAGGATTTACCTCCACCAAACTTGGACTGAAGAGTCACTGGACTGTGGGAGTCACTTGGACAGAGTTGCTGGATTCAAGGGACCTCGCTCGTCGTGCTGAGAGGAGACCCAGGGTACCAGTGATGCAGTTCTTTGGTGCCTGCGGTTGCAGGGGGACGATTCCGTCGACCCACGGGAGATTTCTTCGGAGCTTCTAGTGCAGAGAGGAGGCAGACTACCCCTACAGCATGCACCACCAGGAAAACAGTCGAGAAGGCGGCAGGATCAGCGTTACAGAGTTGCAGTAGTCGTCTTCGCTACTTTGTTGCAGTTTTGCAGGCTTCCAGCGCGGTCAGCAGTCGATTCCTTGGCAGAAGGTGAAGAGAGAGATGCAGAGGAACTCGGATGAGCTCTTGCATTCGTTATCTAAGGAATCCCCAGAGACAGAGACCCTAAATAGCCAGAAAAGAGGGTTTGGCTACCCAGGAGAGAGGATAGGCTAGCAACACCTGAAGGAGCCTATCAGAAGGAGTCTCTGACGTCACCTGGTGGCACTGGCCACTCAGAGCAGTCCAGTGTGCCAGCAGCACCTCTGTTTCCAAGATGGCAGAGGTCTGGAGCACACTGGAGGAGCTCTGGGCACCTCCCAGGGGAGGTGCAGGTCAGGGGAGTGGTCACTCCCCTTTCCTTTGTCCAGTTTCGCGCCAGAGCAGGGCTAAGGGGTCCCTGAACCGGTGTAGACTGGCTTATGCAGAAATGGGCACCGTGTGTGCGCATGAAAGCATTTCCAGAGGCTGGGGGAGGCTACTCCTCCCCTGCCTTCACACCATTTTCCAAAGGGAGAGGGTGTAACACCCTCTCTCAGAGGAAGACCTTTGTTCTGCCATCCTCGGCCAAGCCTGGCTGGACCCCAGGAGGGCAGAAACCTGTCTGAGGGGTTGGCAGCAGCTGCAGTGAAACCCCGGGAAAGGCAGTTTGGCAGTACCAGGGTCTGTGCTACAGACCACTGGGATCATGGGATTGTGCCAACTATGCCAGGATGGTATAGAGGGGGCAATTCCATGATCATAGACATGTTACATGGCCATATTCGGAGTTACCATTGTGAAGCTACATATAGGTAGTGACCTATATGTAGTGCACGCGTGTAATGGTGTTCCCGCACTCACAAAGTCCGGGGAATTTGCCCTGAACTATGTGGGGAGGCAAGGACTTACCTCCACCAAACTTGGACTGAAGAGTCACTGGACTGTGGGAGTCACTTGGACAGAGTTGCTGGATTCAAGGGACCTCGCTCGTCGTGCTGAGAGGAGACCCAGGGTACCGGTGATGCAGTTCTTTGGTGCCTGCGGTTGCAGGGGGATGATTCCGTCGACCCACGGGAGATTTCTTCGGAGCTTCTAGTGCAGAGAGGAGGCAGACTACCCCTACAGCATGCACCACCAGGAAAACAGTCGAGAAGGCGGCAGGATCAGCGTTACAGAGTTGCAGTAGTCGTCTTCGCTACTTTGTTGCAGTTTTGCAGGCTTCCAGCGCGGTCAGCAGTTGATTCCTTGGCAGAAGGTGAAGAGAGAGATGCAGAGGAACTCGGATGAGCTCTTGCATTCGTTATCTAAGGAATCCCCAGAGACAGAGACCCTAAATAGCCAGAAAAGAGGGTTTGGCTACCTAGGAGAGAGGATAGGCTAGCAACACCTGAAGGAGCCTATCAGAAGGAGTCTCTGACGTCACCTGGTGGCACTGGCCACTCAGAGCAGTCCAGTGTGCCAGCAGCACCTCTGTTTCCAAGATGGCAGAGGTCTGGAGCACACTGGAGGAGCTCTGGGCACCTCCCAGGGGAGGTGCAGGTCAGGGGAGTGGTCACTCCCCTTTCCTTTGTCCAGTTTCGCGCCAGAGCAGGGCTAAGGGGTCCCTGAACCGGTGTAGACTGGCTTATGCAGAAATGGGCACCATGTGTGCCCATGAAAGCATTTCCAGAGGCTGGGGGAGGCTACTCCTCCCCTGCCTTCACACCATTTTCCAAAGGGAGAGGGTGTAACACCCTCTCTCAGAGGAAGACCTTTGTTCTGCCATCCTGGGCCAAGCCTGGCTGGACCCCAGGAGGGCAGAAACCTGTCTGAGGGGTTGGCAGTAGCAGCAGCTGCAGTGAAACCCCGGGAAAGGCAGTTTGGCAGTACCAGGGTCTGTGCTACAGACCACTGGGATCATGGGATTGTGCCAACTATGCCAGGATGGTATAGAGGGGGCAATTCCATGATCATAGACATGTTACATGGCCATATTCGGAGTTACCATTGTGAAGCTACATATAGGTAGTGACCTATATGTAGTGCACGCGTGTAATGGTGTCCCCGCACTCACCAAGTCCGGGGAATTTGCCCTGAACTATGTGGGAGCACCTTGGCTAGTGCCAGGGTGCCCACACACTAAGTAACTTTGCACCTAACCTTTACCAGGTAAAGGTTAGACATATAGGTGACTTATAAGTTACTTAAGTGCAGTGAAAAATGGCTGTGAAATAATGTGTGCATTATTTCACTCAGGCTGCAGTGGCAGGCCTGTGTAGTATTTGTCAGAGCTCCCTATGGGTGGCAAAAGAAATGCTGCAGCCCATAGGGATCTCCTGGAACCCCAATACCCTGGGTACCTTAGTACCATATACTAGGGAATTATAAGGGTGTTCCAGTATGCCAATGTAAATAGGTAAAATTGGTCACTAGCCTGTTAGTGACAATTTGTAAAGAGAGGGCATAACCACTGAGGTTCTGGTTAGCAGAGCCTCAGTGAGACAGTTAGGCATCACACAGGGAACACATACCTATAGGTCACAAACTTATGAGCACTGGGGTCCTGACTAGCAGGGTCCCAGTGACACATAACAAACATACTGAAAACATAGGGTTTTCACTATGAGCACTGGGCCCTGGCTGGCAGGATCCCAGTGAGACAGTGAAAACACCCTGACATACACTCACAAACAGGCCTAAAGTGGGGGTAACAAGGCTAGAAAGAGGCTACTTTCTCACACTATACATTTCAAATTTCTAATGTTTGTATAGTTTAAGTTGGGTTTGTATAGAAAGGAAAACTATACCTTATCCCTAACCTTTGGTTTTATCATTGTACATATCTTTTTATATAAATACACAGACATAAATATATATATATTCCGACATCTAGTGTTGGGCTTGGAGTGTTACAAGTTGTTTTTCTTTGAAGAATTCTTTTAGAGTCACAGGATCGAGTGACTCCTCCTCTCGGTTCCATTGCGCATGGACATCGACACCATTGTTAGGTTGTTTTCTTTCCGCTGTAGGGTTCAGGTTTCCTCTCGCTCCGAGATTTCAATTTGGAAAACTTTAAAAAACCTTCCCTTTCGTCAGTATTGTCTCGATCACGTTCTCCATCTAGCATCGAACCAGTAGTACCGTTGGAAACCAGTTTGTTTGCCCTTCGGGGTGCGTGCGCCCAACTCAGGCCTATTCGGGCTGACCACGTAGAGAACCTGATGGATCATACTCCATTCCGATTCTGCCCTCTGTGCCACGCCAAGTACCCATTCACAGACCAGCATTTGGTTTGCAACCTGTCTCTTTCTCCAGACCATCAGGAGGAAAACTGTGAGGCCTGTTGATCGTTTTGATAAAAAAAAGACTCTTAGAGACCGAAGAGCAAGAAGGCTGGAAATGGCGGCAAAAAGCAGTGAACATCTCAACGTCACCGAAGAGGAGCAGGCGCAAACAGCAGTCTCTATCCATGACACAGAGTCTGAGCAGGAGTCCAAAGATGACAGACCCATCACAGCCAGCCAGCTTGTGAATACGTCTGCCCCTGCACCGCCACATAAGAAACATCATAAGGCCTTCGGTATACCACGGCCAGAAGGCTATGGTTCGGCCTGAAAAAAGACTGTCGGTGACTGAACTTTGGGTTCGGCACCGAACAAGGCCACACCTCCGACTAATTCGGAGTCAACAAAGACTATCAAGGGATCCATTTCTGACTCCAGCAAAAACAATTATTTTTTTAGTCGAAAATTAGAAAGACAGTTTCGGAGCCGAGACTTTCCACAACATTTTCAAGACCGAAAAAGCATCAAACTTCGGAACCGAAAAAGACATGTTATACAGAGGAGCAAGGACTTTCCCAAAAAAAATCAGAGAAAGCTATAAAGCCTCTGAGGAAGAGTCAGACACTGAGCCCATTCTACAAGTTGTAGATGAGAGGCAATCTAGGATACACATCCATAAAGAGACGGGGAGAATTATTACATCACCTCCTCTAAAGACAAAGAGAAAGCTGGCATTCCAAGAAGAACTGGACACTGCACAGCCCCCAGCTAAAGTGCCAAAGCAAAAAGAGAAGCCAGTACCTCCTCAGTCTTCTCCTCATTCTCCACACCTATCTACCTCTCCTCACACCAGCCCTCCTCCAATGCCTTCTCCAACACATTCTTTTGATTCACAAGAAGACATTGTAGATCCATGGGACCTTTATGATCCTGATCCCATCTCAGATAATGACCCTGATACCTACCCATCTAAACCATATCCACCTGAAGATACCACAGTATACCATCAGGTCATAGCCAGGGCTGCAGCTTACCACGGGGTAACAATGCACACAGAACCATTAGAGGAAGATTTTTTGTTTAACACGTTATCCTGTGGAGATGGACAATGATCACACAGGAAAGCGATGACAATGAAATGATAAGTTTAATAATGCAATGCCCCAGCCACCTCACATCACAGTCCTAGCCACCCTCAGATCTCCTCCAACAGTCCCAGCTCTCCTCCTGGAATCCTGGTGGGAGAGCCCATTATGATAAGGGTCAGAGGGGACACCTGGGCCAGGGATGAACCAACACAGGAAATACAAGATACCACATATCCTCAACACATTCTAGGTCCCAATGCCTCCCAATGTTACCAGGCATGAGAAAACAGGCAGACCAAATGTTTAATGAGCCTGTGAAATCAAGAATAATCACACCTAGAATAGAAAAGAAATATAAGCCTGCACCCTCTGACCCTGATTATATTAGCCATCAGGTGCCTCCGGATTCATTGGTGGATAGTGCTGCACGAAAGAGGGCAAATAGCCAGTCTTCAGGAGATGCACCCCCTCCTGATAAAGAGAGCAGGAAATTTGACGCTGCAGGGAAAAGAGTTGCGTCCCAAGCAGCAAATCAATGGAGGATAGCTAATTCTCAGGCACTACTAGCCCATTATGATAGAGCTCATTGGGATGAGATGCAGGATATCATACAGCATCTCCCAAAAGAACACCAAAAGCGGGTACAACAAGTAGTAGAGGAAGGGCAAGCTATCAGTAACAAACAGATAAGGTGTGCTCTTGATATGGCTGATACAGCTGCAAGGAGCGCCAACACAGCAATTACCATTCGAAGACATGCATGGCTTCAGTCCTCTGGTTTTAAACCAGAAATCCAACAGGCTGTGTTAAACATGCCATTTGATAAGAAACACCTCTTTGGCCCAGAAGTGGACACTACAATATAAAAAATTGAGAAAAGACTCTGATACAGCAAAAGTAATAGGTGCTCTGTATTCTACACCATATAGGGGGTCATTTCATAAGCCTCAGTTTTGAGGAGGTTTTAGACCACAATCCTCTGAGGCATCAACTTCACAAACAAAACCAACATATCAAACCCAGTACCAGCGAGGTGGGTTTAGAGGAACATACAGAGGACAATACTCTAGAAATAGAGGTAGATTCCAAGCCTCTAAACAACCAGCAACACAACCGAAAAAGTGAATTTGTTCACTCCCATCCACTCCACACACCTCCTTTGGGAGGAAGACTACAGCAGTCCCACGCAAATTGGCAAAATATCACCACAGACAACTGGGTGTTATCATTTATCCACAAAGGCTATTGCCTAGAATTGATAAACACTCCTCCAAATATTCCACCAAGATATCACAAGTTATCCCCAGAACATACAGTTCTGTTACAACAAGAGGTTCAATCTCTTCTACTCAAACAAGAAATAGAATTAGTTCCACAGTCTCAACTGGGAACAGGAGGATACTCACTATACTTTTTAATTCCCCAAAAAGATGGCACCCTCAGACCAATATTAGATCTCAGGACCCTCAATCTTTACATCCTGACAGAACATTTTCACATGGTAACTCTACAAGATGTTATCCAACTACTCCAAAAACACAATTTCATGGCAACATTAGACCTCAAAGATGCGGACTTTCATATGCCCATCCATCCTGCGCACAGAAAATATCTCAGGTTTGTCATTCAAGGAAAGCACTATCAGTTCAAAGTGTTACCCTTTAGAATTACAACAGCTCCAAGGGTATTCACAAAGTGCGTAGCAGTAGTCGCAGCCTACCTAAGAAGACACCATATACATGTCTTTCCATATCTAGACGATTGGCTAATAAAATCAAACAGTCATACGCAGTGCCAAAACAATACGGATTACGTAATACAAACCTTGCACACACTAGGTTTCTCGATAAATTACCAAAAGTCACATCTACAACCGGCACAAATACAACAGTATTTGGGTGCAATACTAAATACTCAAACGGCGATAGCATGTCCAAATATGCAAAGAATACAAGTATTCCAAAACATAGTCACACAAATACAGACAAATCAACAATACACTGTCAGATTTGTCATGACGATTTTAGGAATGATGGCATCATGTATTGCAATTGTTCCACACATAAGACTAAACATGCGCCCTTACAACAATGCCTTGAACAACAATGGTCCCAGGCACACGGTCAACTTCAAGATCTAGCGTTGATAGACCGCCAAACATGCATGTCCCTTAAGTAGTGGAATTCCACAAATCTAAGCAAAGGGCGGCCATTTCAAGACCCTGTGCCTCAGACCATAATTACAACAGACGCATCAATGATTGGTTGGGGAGCTCACCTAAACAATCACAACATTCAAGGACAATGGGACGCCAAACACAAACAGCACATAAATCACTTAGAGTTGTTAGCTGTCTTCCTAGCACTCAAAGCTTTTCAGCCTCTTCAAACACAGAAGAATGTCCTTATCAAAACAGACAACATGACAACCATGTATTACCTAAACAAACAAGGAGGGACACATTCGTCCCAACTCTCCCTTCTAGCCCCAAAAATTTGGAAATGGGCAATCCACAACCAAATTCACCTGTTAGCACAATACATTCCAGGGATACACAACCAATTGGCAGATATCCTCAGCAGAAATCACCAACAAACACACAAGTGGGAGATTCACCCTCATGTACTTCAAAAATACTTTCAGCAATGGGGAACACCAAACATAGATCTGTTCGCCACAAGCGAAAATGCAAAATGCCAAAACTTTGCATCCAGACACCCACATCCCCTATCCAAGGGCAATGCTCTATGGATAATTGGTCAGGGATATTTGCTTACGCTTTTCCCCCTCTCCCACTCATTCAGTTTCTAGTCAACAAGTTGCATCAAACCTCACTCAACATGATACAGCACCAACATGGGCCCGTCAACCGTGGTACACAACATTGTTAGACCTGTCAGTAGTACCACACTCCAAACTCCCAGACCGACCAGATCTGTTGACACAAAACAAAGGCCAAATCAGGCACCCGAATCCCAAAACACTCAATCTAGCGATTTGGCTCCTGAGGTCGTAGAGTTTGGATATTTAATAACCTCCATACATTCTGATGAGAGTTGTAAACAAGCTTGAAAACCCACTACTAGACAGTGCTACGCAAACAAGTGAAAACAATGTGTCTACTATTGTCATTCTAAGACCATAGATCCACTTACAGCATCTATACAAGGTATTGTATGCTATTTACTTCATTTGCAGAAATCTAATTTGGCTTTCTCATCCATCAAAATACACCTTACTGCAATATGTGCATGCCTACCGACTATTCAGCATACTTCTCTATTTAGAGTTACTGTTATCAAAGCCTTCATGGGAGGATTAAAACACATTATTCAACCCAGTACACCACCTGTTCCATCATGGAATTTAAATATTGTACTTACCAGACTCATTGGACCATCTTTTGAACCCATGCACTCTTGCCATATTCAATTTCTGACATGGAAGGTTGCCTTCCTTGTAGCTATTACTTCTTTAAGAAGAGTTAATGCAATACAAGCATTCACTCTTGAAAAACCTTTTTTCCAAGTGCACAAACATAAGGTTGTACTAAGAACAAATCAAAAATTTCTACCAAAAGTAGGATCTCCATTTCACATCAATCAAACAGTGGAAATGCCAGTCTTCTTTCCACAGCCAGATTCTGTGGCAGAAAGAGCTCTTCATACCTTAAATCTCAAAAGAGCTCTTATATACTACATAGACAGAACTAAAGCTTTTAGGGAAACAAAACAATGTTTTGTTGCTTTCCAACAACCACATACAGGCAATCCTATATCAAAGCAAGGTTTAGCAAGATGGATTGTTAGATGTATACAAACATGTTATATCAAAGCAAAGGGACGACTTTTGATCACTCCTAAGGCACATTTTACAAGAAAGAAAGGTGCATCAAATCAATGGCTTTTTTAGGAAACATACCAATGGTTGATATATATAATTCAGCTACATGGTAAACCCCTCATACATTTACAAAACACTTCTGTGTTGATGTGTTCTCACAGCAACAAGCAACTGTAGGCTAAGCGGTCTTAAAAATGTTATTTCAAACAACTTTAACTCCTATAGGCTAGCCACCACTTTTTGGGAGGACAGACTGCTTTGTAGTCTATGCGTAGCATGTGTATCTGCAGCTACACATGCCATCGAACAGAAAATGTCACTTACCCAGTGTACATCTGTTCGTAGCATGTAGTGCTGCAGATTTACATGCACCCTCCCTCCTTTCCGGAAGCCTGTAGTCGTTTAAGTTTTTAACATTTGTACATACTGTATGTATATACATTTATCTGTGCATGGACATCTCTTTGTATTTCTATACTCTTATCACTCCTTCCTTCACCCTCTGCGGGAAAACAATCTAACAATGGAGTCGATGCCCATGCGCAATGGAACCGAGAGGAGGAGTCACTGGATCCTGTGACTCCGAAAATACTTCTTCGAAGAAAAACAACTTGTAACACTCCGAGCCCAACACTAGATGTCGGAAGAGCTATGCATTGCATTTGAATCTACAGCACTACATGCCACAAACAGATATACACTGGGTAAGTGACATTTTCCATATATATCGATATCATATAGATATAAACAAATACTTAGTACTAACCTTCCTTTACCACTACCTACACCTAAACCCTAAGCTAACACTAAACACCATTAATCACTGCCTACCCCATAACCCTAAAATTACCCTTACCACCCTTAACCCACTGTCCATACCGTATCCTAAAATTACCCTTACCACCCATTACAACAATACACACACATATGTATATATTTATATATACACCCCTAACTAAAAATGTATATCTTTAACAATATTTCTAAATTACTAACAATTTTCAGACAGCAAAAGTCTAATTTCAGTAGCTTCTTATAAATAAAGTTTTATTTTATTAAATAGAGAAAAACACCAGGTTGTGTAGCTTATCCTTTGAAATGTCTCTCTTTTTTGCTGCTAGCATGCGTTTCTGGGGAGCAAAGTGTGTTTAAATACAGTGTGTTTTAAGGCTGCAATACCGCCTCCTGTCTACAGGGGTAGAGCTGAGCAAAAATATAAACACACTTGAGGAAACACAGGTCCCCACAGTTCAGTTTTTTTTATAAAAGTTGTAAAAATTGACACAGATGTTCCTGAAGCCATTTTATATCAATTAATCAATTAGAAGACATTGCCTTGTGGGGACCCGAGTTCGGTTCCCCACAGTGCACTTAAGTCCCCACAGCGTGAGTGTGTTATCACACACACACACTCCCCCCCCCCCACCCCTTCCCCAACTCGCATAAATTTAAGAGCCTTGCCATCCTCCATAATCTTGGTGACAGCCACAGAAGAAAGCTTGCAGAGGAGAACAGCCACTCCTTTGGACTCTACAGTAAACCACGATTAGTGAATTCTGTTGTAGCCATACCTCACCAAGAAGTTGTAGTTAGTGCCCAACGTGTGTGTCCACCAGTACAAGGCTTCATGTATTGTATTTCTATGTTTCTATTTGTTTGGTTCTTTAAATAGAACAGTGGTCTTTTCAGTAAATTTGGGCTCAGTAAATAAATGCCACAGAGTGTTATTATGAAACGCTAGTCCGTAGGTAGGAGGTTGGAGTGTTGAAGTGGGTGGAAAGGGAGAGAAAGTGAAGAAGAAAAGAGAAAAAGCAGAGCAGGATGGAAAGCGATAGGAAGCAACAGTTAGGTAAGGAGGATGGGGATGTGAGGGGGAAGTGGCACGTTGGTAAAAGAGCAAGAAAATACATGCACAAACAAAAGAGGAGTATAGGCCTTTCAGTAAGAAGCAAGCAAATTAGATTGACAAGAAAACCAACCAATTATAAGCAGTGGTTTGACCCAAAGCTTATTGTAAGTATTGGTTTTGTATACAATAGATTTTTCAAGTACAGCTATCTGTAGGCAAATCCAAACAAATGGTGGCCCTACCGCAGTGTGTATTCATCCTTCAGGAGCCATTGCAACTGTACCTTTGGACTACTTTTTAAAGAATTGGTCTTTAGATTGAGTTCTTCGGGCAGGAAGCATAGTATAGATTAAATCTGGGCACTGACACTTCATGGGGAGCAATTATGTCTGAAGGTGCCTAAAATAGAGAGCTATTACCTGGCAGACTAGCTACAGTGACATTTGTTTGCCAAGATCCCTACCATAATGGAAGCTGATTATGGAATTGGTCTGTACAGCCCACAGGATACTCATTTTTTCACAGTACTTTCACATTTCCCCCTTCTTACCCAGACTGATTGGCCTGCCTCCTATGGAAACAGTTATCTGGACTGACTGGCATTGACGATGTGTGCACCTTGAGCTCCACTCAGTACTTGACAGGCAGTGGCAGATGTTCATATTCTGGTATAAAGGTGGATGAAGTTGATGAGTGACTGCTAAGGCGATAATAAATTCAGGTGCAGCTCATATTAAACATCTCTGAAAATGCTTTGTTTGCAGTATTGTATCATACCTAAAGTATCTAAAGATGTGTTGTTGACGTACCTGGCTCACCTGAAAAGCTCTGATCAACTAATACTAACTGGTGAGTCCAATGAGAGAAAACAAAAAATAGACTCAACTATACACCCTTTACATTTGAAGAAGCTGCAATGAAATAATTAATTTAACATAGAACTCGTCATTTAAAACCATGTGCTGTAAGACTGTTCCAAGGAACTGGCTTTTTCCTGTCAGTATCAGAGCTCTGCTTTAGGACAAAAGCATGGCAGACAGCTTTAGGTAGAAAAGGTTTTTTTGTCTGTTAGCTTTAGGGGAAAAGCAACCTGTGCTTTCTATTTCCAGCTAATATGTGATATAATTACACAAATCATTTGCAGCTATAATTTCTTTAGTGTGCTGCTGCCCTCCTTCAAATGCACTCTGGAGGAGAGGATGCAGTGCGCCTGCATCTTGGAATCCACTCACTTGCTGAGAGATACTGGGAATTATGGGTTGCATCCTGTTCCATCTCCAGACGTGACAACACTGTCACATAACAGCTTCACTCATGCACGCTGATGTAAGTTCCTCTTTTCCACTTCCCAAGACACTGATCAGGAATTCTTCTATTGAATTTGTGTTTTCATTGAAGTTTTGAATTCTTAACTTTGCCAGTGTGCACGGATGTCACTCTTGAAGAAGGCAGCTTCCAAGCTGTGCTGCGCATTTTGGAAGCAGATGTCTGTGACAGACGGGCATGCCATCTTTTGGTGGTCTGAGACCAGCCATAGCTATCAAGTAGTGCAACAGGTGTTTTTTAAGCGTGTGAAAACCAGAAGGGAAAGAGGCCAAGTTCTGAGTTGCGAAGCACAAGAAGCGAGGTTGATCTCAGTTGAGCTCACCATCCTCAGGTTTTTCTAAGGCAAACGTGAAAGACAAGTCCGAGAAGAAGCACCAGAAGAACAGCCTAGACTCCTTGTCATTGAGACACCCCTGATCCAAATGGAGGTCTCACAGTTAAGTCACACAACTCTGTCTTTCTGTCTGACTGATCTTCGAGTCTATGATCCCTGGTTTCGAGTGGGCCAGAGTTTATTCTGGAGCTGGTTGTGGCCTCTGAGGAGGTCATCCACAGATTTTAAAAGTTCATTCTAGTTTCTTCTGGAAAACCGTATGACCCCATGCACCCTTTGGGGCATCAAGGCAAACTTCCTCTGGCTGGCCTTTAGCCAGTGCCAACTGCCCCAGGCAAAATCATCCCATTTTGAAAATGGTGCTGGACCATATCTACACCTCTATACTGCAATCACTGCGTCCTGGCCCTCCAATACCAACTACGACTCCAGCTTTGGATCTGTGGCCACCGCCACTGCCACTGCCGAGGTGCAAGATTACCAAAGCAAATACTGAGGGTGATGAGGGCTCCACCTTCCTCTGCAGCAGTACTTGTGGAGGTTGGAGTACATCTTTGGGTTGGATTCCCACATACTAATATGAGGAAATAGTTTGCTTCCTCTTCATCATATGGCTGCTGGCCTTTAGTTCTCTTTGCAAAACGCTAGTGACTTGGATTCCATCTCTGAAGTCAGCCCTTAGTTAATTTTTAGTGCCTCCATTGCAAATGTTGTTCTTAGGGTGGCAGAAATACTGGAATTACCGCTCCCCACAGAAGAGACGACTTCTGACCTACAGAAATTTTGCATCCTGGGCCATCAAACTCTGAAACATTTTTGCCTTTCATCAACAACCTGACTTACTCGGTCTTGGCTGTTTGGTTAAACCCATTTTCATCTCTGAGTCACCTCATAGCGCAGTACCTGACGCCAGCACCAGGTTGTATGATATTTTTGCTGTAACACCTGAAAGCCTTTTTGTACTGGCCTCCACAAGTAAGGTGAACACAAATTATTTTTTACCTCTCTACAGGATAGCTTCCCAGAAAGAATCAGCTCTACAGACAAAAAAGTAGTTTATTCTGTCAGTCTTTTCTTCTCTTATTGCAGACTATCGTTAGGGCCGTTAAACACAGAAACCCTTTCCGAAATGCCAGAGGACTTACTTAATTACTTCATTCGGACAGTACATGTCAAAATTCTACAAAATACTTTACACATTCTGGACTGGGCTCTACAGATTCTTTCATCAGATTCATTATTGGTCAACATCCCTGGATGCATTACACTGCGTTCTACTGGATTCTCAGTGAATATCCAGTATTTCCTTATGAACATAGTATTGATGGATTTAGGCTTTTTAACAAGAAGACATATAAAGACCAGAAAGCTATGGCGTCTCACTGAGGCTACTTTTCCCTGCTTGGAGGTTTAATCAGCAAAACATAAAGGTCAGCAGATACCTAAGATGTCCTTCAAATCACCTACAACACCACCCTGAGCTTATACAGCAACCCTTTGTCAGGCACCATTACCAAAACTTTTTAGTTCACCCTGTATTTTCATGTTGAGACTGGTAGGTGGCAGAATGCAACATTGCCTGCCTTTCTCTGTCAATCACTTCAGACCAATGGGTCGTTCAGTTTATCTAAGTGGGTTATGCCTTTATCTTTCTGGGAGCTCCTGCCTATATCCCTTGTTTAGTCTCCGTTTTTTACAGAGGATGCCACGATTATGTCAAAGGAATTGATGGTGTTGATCACCAAAGGAGCAATTGAACTGGTACCGAAGGCGGAGAGATGGCTGGGGTGTTTGTCCAGGTTCTTTTGGGCCCACAGGGACAAATGGGCATGTTCTCCTTTCCCGAAAAGGAGATGTTTAAAATGGCAGTTCCTTGGGTTCTACAGGCCTTAGGTCCTTAGCAGGGAATGGTGTCCCTGGACCAGCAGAATGTGTGTTTTTAAATGCTAGTCCAGACGTCCCACAGGAAATAGTTCTGAGTTGTCCTGGTGTCAGAACTTTGTAATTTACTCTACTGTCCTTTGATTTAGATCAACAGCTCTGGGTTTTACGAAGATCTTGTTGATGTTTGCGGAATATCTTCGCAGGTCAGGGGTGCGTGCACATGTTCTTGGACCTTGATGGCTGTCTACTGAAGGTGGGCTTGCTACAGCTAGTCTCAGATCACCTACAGATAGTGGTGTTATCACTGTTCAACCTGGGGTTTTCCATCAATGAACCCTCATCCTATATCTAGTCAGAGCATGAAATTCTGTTTATCTGTGTCCATTCTAGACAGATACACTGAAGGCCCAGGTTATATTCACCTATTGAACACACACTGGGTACAACTATTCCCTTCATTAGAATAATTTCATTGTCCAGCATTTAGTGCCCTTTAGCTCCCTCCTTAAAGGTCTATAGGAGATGCATTTGGGGGATTCTGGCCTCCTATATGCTTTTCTGTCTCTTCCCTTGAGCCTGAGGTCCCTGATGAGGCAGAACGAAGTACAGTTGATTCTGATGGGTTCGGATTGGGCTTTGAGGACCTGGTACTCCTCACTATTGACATGAGCATATGCTGTTTACTTCATCCTTGCCATTGGAAGGGCCAGTGCTGCTCTCGAACCTCCATAGTCTACACCTTCATGCATGGTGATTCACTGGAATCAAACGAAGGACACTGATCTAACTTCTGAGTTGGTTGATGTCATTTTGGCTGCTCGCTGCCCTTCCACTATATTGGTTTATTCAGGCTGCTGGTCCAAGTTGCCCTGGGCAGGTAGAAACAGGTAGACCCTTTACAAGCCAGATTGTCGGATATACATTTGTTTGTATTATGTTTACCCAAGCAAGGCTTATCTGTGAACACTGCTAAGGAATACTTATTGACCAGCTGTCCTTCAAATGTCTGATGAGCCCCTTTATTGAAATCATCGGTTGTTATGCATTTTCTTAAAGAGTTTTCACGTATGTTCCACCATCCCTTTCAATATGCTGTAGTGGGGTCTCAGTTTGGTTCTAATGCTCTTGATGTGTGCTCCTTTCTCCGTTTTATGAAGTTGTATTTTGAGACTGTTAAATCTAAAGACGCTGTTTCTCATTGCCATGATTTGTGCATGTCACTTCAGCAAGCTGTAGGCCTTGTCAGTACTCTCTCCTGATACAAACATTTTCCTGATAAGCTTGTGTTTAAGATATATTCATCTTTCCCCTCCCAAAGTGTTATCATCTTTCCACATGGGGCAATCCATGACTTTTCTCAAACCTTCTCTCCCAAATCTCTCGAAAGAGAAGCTATACTGATTTGATCCATGGGGTGCTCTTAGTTTCTACATTGATAGTACTAACTAGCACATTGCTAAGTCTACTAAGTACCAACAAGAATCTTCATGCTGTTAAACACAGCCTATAGAGCAAGCCTCATAGGCCATTTTCAGTACCCTGATCCAGTTAAGGTTTCCTGTAGGAATACCCAAAGATGAATGAGCCTTTCTAAAAAACATAGCAACTCTTGGACAATTTAAATGCATATGTATCAAAGAATTTTGTGCAACATGTTGATTACAAGTTTACACTCTGGTTGGACACTGGAAAGGCAGACCGAGACTTATAATGTTTTTTCTAATACAAATATCTGTTATGCAAGTCTGCATCAACTGTTTATAATCGAGGTAACGAAATAAAAGCACTTACACAACAACGACCAGGGCAGTCATGGTCACAGTGTTGCACAAGCCCATACGTGAAATATTGTCCTATTAGTTACATTTTTGGTGCTCGCGTATTATAGAAAATGGTTGCCAAGATGTCATCAAGCAGGGAACACCCACAAAGTGGTACCCCCTGTTATGAACCATCCATTAGATATTGGAGCACTCTCATACATATACAGACATATTGGCCCTCGTTACAACCCTGGCGATCGGTGATAAAGTGGCGGTAATACCGCCAACAGGCCAGAGGTAAAACAATTGAATTATGACCACAACGGAAACCGCCAACACAGACAGCCACTTTAACACACTGACCGCCCCTGCGGTAGCAACAAGCACCGCAGCAGTAACAACCAACAGCCAGGCGGAAGACAGTGTACCGCCCACTGTATTATGAGACACCAAACCGCCACCTTTTCCGAGGCGGTACCAACGCCATCAAAAGCACTGCGGAAACAGTATACAGAAGGCAAACGACTCACCTCTGGAGACTCAAGGAAGAACCACAAAACCATGGAGCCCGAACCGCAGGTGTTTCCCATGCTGGTCTACCTCCTCCTACACTAGGAATACCAACGCCGGCGATGACGACCATGGTGAGTACTGCCACCTAGCACACAAGGAAGGGGGGGAGGAAAAAGAGAGTGACACACGTGCAACACCCCCTTCCCAAACACAACGACATGCAACAGCATTACATATTCACCCCCCCACCCCTCAGGAATAATGCAAGGACAAAATGATTTTAAGAAAGTGAGTGTAATAATATAAAATACTAGAAATACGGGGGGCTACATGCCCTCTGCTTGGTCCTGGGGAGTGCAAGGCCACAGTCTCTCAAGTGGGTGGTTTGCCTACTGCTCGGTCCTGGAGAGTGCAAGGCCACAGTCTCTCAAGTGGGTGACTTCTTCCACTGTTTCTGGAGAGGGCTTTGTGCCCAGTGTGCTTCATCCTGGCAAGGATGCGGTGAGTGGATGCCTTCTTCCAATGTTTCTGGAGGGGGCCTTGTGCCCAGTGTGCTTCATCCTGGCAAGGCTGTACAAGCAATTAGGACTGCGTCATCTGCATATAAAATTGCTGGAAGCAGTCTTCCACCGCTCTTGGGACGTCCAAACCATGTGCAGAAAGCACCCCCCTCCAAATGATTAATATACAAAATAGAAAGAAAGGGTGCCAGGATGCACCCCTGGCAGACACGTCATGTTAAAGTGCAGAGTGCATTCCCCATCACTCCCAAATCTTACCGAACCTGCCAACCCATAACACAGGTCTTTCAAAAAGGCAGCAAGAGCAGGTTCAACCCCCAAGGGCCCGATCCCTAATCAGAGCTTATAATCTGTTAACCTTATCAAAGGCAGAGTTGAGGTCCATGAAGGCAAGATGCACCGAGTCTCTTTAGCCGTAATGTATTTAGTTATTAGGAGATATTAATTAAGGTTCTGCTCCACCATGCCCCTGCCAGGTCTGAACCCATACTGTGAAGGTCTGACAGTTTTATGCTCATCGGCCCATTGGGTTAGTCTGTCTAGAATGACCCGACCTAAGGCTTTTACTTCAGCATCAACTAATGAGATTGGTCTGTATCTTTCTGAATCTTTTCTGTCCCCTTTCTTCAAGACTGGAACTATCACTGAATGACACCAAGCCTTTAGTAAAAAGCTGCAAGTGGCAGCATTCATGTGAAGAGTAAGGATGGGTGCCCACAAGTCCACTGAGGACTTCAACAAATCCCCTTGTACCAAATTTGTGCCAGGTGCCTTGCCTGAGGAAAGCAACTGTAGGAAGCTGGACTGGTGTGTGGTGGACACCTAGGGTGTTGGCACCTTATACCAGGTCCAGGCAATCCCTATTAATGAATGTAGGCAGTGTCTAGGAAGCCAGGGCTCTCTAAAGGTAGCTGTCAATGAGCAGCCAAGACTTATCTAGGAGACATGCAAAGCTTTTGCAGTACCACAACAGTCACACAGCAACTTAACATACATGAATGGAAATCTCAAAGTGTTACAAAAATAGAGATACTTTATTATAGTAACACCACACTAGATTACGTATAGGCGAGTCCCCCAACTGTAGGTAGGGACACACTATATATATATGCACACACACAGTAATAATTAGGAATTTGACAAGAAACAACAAGCATTGGCAAGAGTGAAAAATAGCTGGGGCCCTAGGAAGGACCAAACCATATACTAAAATAGTGGAATGCGAAGTGAAGTCCCCCACTAGAGGATATGGAGTTGGTAAAAGGAAGCTGGAAGAACTAGGGACCACAAGAGATGAGTACCTAGATGACCCACATCGACCAGGAGAGCAGAGGTAAGTACCTGGTCTTCTCAAGGACTAACAAGAGGACTTAGAAAAGGGATTGTGCAAGAACAGGACTGGCCTAGAAGAAACCAAAGGTGGATTCTAGAAGAAGAGGACCTGCAAAAGAAAGAGATAGAGTCCAGTTGACGATGGAGTGTCCAGTCAGGGCAAGAGCCACTACCCACCCTTCTGTGGATGAAGATCCTGGCAGACTTGGGAAGAAGACCAGCTGTGGAGTCCGGGAGCTGCAGAGCAGTCTTTGGAGCAGTGCAGATGGTGTCCCACACCGGTCATCTGGTCGGAGATGGTCAGTGGTGTAGGAGAACCACAAACAAGCCTTGGCAAATGCAAGAAGAGGAAAAGAGGAGTTGCAAGGCTGAAGAGGACTAGCAAGGTCCAGGATACTCAACCGTCAGAGGGGAGTCGGGGCTAAGCCTTAGCAGTCGGAACAGCTAGCAGAAGCAGTCGCAGCTCCCACAGGCAACTCACTGGCAGCAGGCACAGTAAGTTGCAGTGAGGCCCGAGCAGCACACCGGGACAAAAGTCCCACATCGCTGGAGCACAGAGAGAAGACTATCCTTGGAAGGATGAAGGTCTGGGCTTTTCAGAGCCTGAAGATCCCCTGCAGCAGGAGCCAACAAGCCTTGGTTGCTGCAAGAGTCACAGTGCACAAGGGTACTGTACTGCAAGGAGAGGCAAGGGCTTACTGTCTCCCAAGTTGAACAGTGGGCAGAGAGGACCAAGGGGACCACTCCAGAACACCACCGGTGATGCAGGATCCACATAGTGACCTGTGTCCAGAACACAGGTAAAATAGCTTCCCCACACTTACGAAGTCCAGTGCACTGGAACTGTAGTGCGTAGGGGCACCTCTGCTCATGCAGGGATGCCCTCATACACAAGGACCTGCACTCTGCCCTTTGGTCTGGAGGGGCCTTCCATAAGGGTGACTTAGAGTGACCTGGTGTAGTGACCTGTGGTGAAAGGGTGCATGCACATTTTCACACAGGCTGCAATGGCAGACCTGCAGACACATGCTGCAGTCCCTAGGGGACGCCTGGTGTCCAAATGGCCTGGGTACCTAAGTACCATATACTAGGGACTTATTAGGGGACACCAGTATGCCAATTGTGGAGTGCACAGAGGTCAAAGGCAACCAAATTTAGAGGGAGAAAGCACAATCACTGGGGTCCTGGTTAACAGGATCCCAGTGAGACAGTCTAAGAACACGGATAGCAGGCAAAAACCATGGCAAAAAGATGGTACTTTCCTACATAACCCCCCGTCCCCTCCCCCCACCCCAAAAAAAGGACAATAAGACTAACCCTGCCCAGTTGAGTCTTTATTGTCAAAGTGGAAATATCTGGAGAGTCAATCTGCATTGGAGTGGTTCCTCCCAGGTCTGTTTTCCATTACCTGTAGGGAGATGGACCACCCTGATAGTTTGGGGTTTTCTCCTGCCATGTGTTTAAAACACAGGCCCTCTGATTCCTGAGCTGCAGTTTGCTGCCTCAAGTTTTCTAGAGTAGGACAGGATTGCTGTGCTAAACTAGATTCCTCCCAGCTGGATTCTCCTGCACCTAGGAGCTCAGATGTGGTAGTCTTTGGCTCCTCTGGTGTAGGTTCCATTGAAGGAGTGGGTTCCTCCCCCCTCAGGGGTGAGTTCCTCACTGGGAGTTTTGGACAGGGGGCAATTTTGTATTCTGCCTGTCTCTGTTTTTAGGAGCTGCTCATTAGCCTGTGTTATGTTTAAAGCAAGGGTGTGCCCAGGAATGCCCAGCATGGCTGCATGGGCTTCCAAATCCACTTCAGCCCAAGCTGAGGTCTCCAAATCATGACTTAAGAGACACTCTACAGATAGATCAGGGGACACTACAACTTATTTTGGGACAGTAACCCCCCCTCCCCCCCAGCTAAATTCAACTATAGCTATGGGGTGGCACTGAGAGATGTTATGCACATCAGTGACTTGGTACTTGTGACCAAGTAGGTGTTGTTCAGGTGAAACCAGTTTTTCAGGCAGCATTGTGACACTGGCACCTGTAGGCATCAGCCTCAACACCATTTATTAAGGGATATTGCTTGTACTTATCCATATTGAGGGGACTAACAGCTAGGGTGGCAAGGCCACTGCCACCCTCAGAAACCAAAGCTGTCTTGGTGGTCTCCATCGCAAACCCAGGGCCCACTACAGTGGGTAGTAGTGGTAGCAGGCTTTGTGCTATTTTTAGGACAGATGCTGTCACCTGCCCTATGGTCTTTTTGTTTACAATTGTAGCGCCAAGGTTTCTTGTGGGCAGAGGAAGAGTACTGAGACCCACCCCCAGAAGAGGTTTGTGAGCCTGATGAAGACTTTTTTTTTTTCTGTTTTTGGCCGCACCCTTGTCCTGACTCTGCAGAATCCTTCTTCTTATGGTCACCCCCCAGTGGGAGCTTTCCTACCCACACTGGTGCGGACCCTTTTGTCTACCTTCTTTCCAAATTCTTGGGGAGAGGTCAGATCAGAGTTCACCAGGTACTGATGCAGCTGATCAGAAATGCAATTGTTAAGAATGTGCTCTCTTAAAATTAAGTTGTACAAGCACTGATAATCACTTACTTTGCTTCCATGTAACCAGTCTTCCAGGGCTTTACCAGAGCAATCCACAAAATCTACCCTATCCTGAGAGGACTCCTTTTTAACCTCTCTGAACTTTATCCTGTATTGTTCTGTGGTTAGCCCAAACCCATCTGACTGTTTTCCGTAGTGTTGGTAATCATCTGCATCTGCCTCTCTGACAGTGAGGAGCTTGTCTCTGCCTTTGTCAGAGAAGGAGAGCCACTAGATTGCTGCCCACTGTATTTGAGGGACCCTCTGTACTTTACAGGCCCTCTATAAGGCAGTGAACCATTTCCGGATGTCATCTCTCACCTTATAAGGTGGGACTATCTTACTCAGATTCCTGGAGTCATAGAAATCCTCCCTGACTCTGGGGTCCCTAAAGTTATTGTTGCTGCCACTATCAAGAGCTAGCCCCAAACTCTGTCTCTTTCTAGGGCTAACTGCTGCAGCCTCAGTTTGGCCCGGTCTAATTTCAGTCTGTGGAATTCCCTATCTAGGGACTCCCATCCCCCGAATTAAAGTGGTGGGTCCCATCATACACTGATGAGACATGGGTGTTGACAGATGAGGAGGACCTATCCCTCTTCCTGGAGATGCTTTGTACCAACCCTGTAGGAGTAAAAGTGGGCACACTTGAGTGACCCCCTTTTTCACTACCTGCAGTGCTCCTAAAAGGGCTGTGGTGTTTCCCACTTTCTTCCTGACCCCCCTCAGTGTAGCGTATGTCTACCCCAAGATAGGAGGGTCAGTCTCTACTTCCTCCTCCCCCTGGCTGCCTGAGTTTTCCTGGTCAGCTTGGAGTAGTAATCCCAGAAGTAGGTTCTTGTTGGGATTGTTCCCTTCAGCTCCCTGAAAGAACACATCTTCCTCAACTCCTGAAAAATGCAGCTCTCATATTGAGAGTCTGGGACCTGAGTTGTGTTTTCCACAGAAGACATTCTTCCTAGAGTAGTGTGAGTGCACTTATCTACTCTGAGTGACTAGACTTCCTTAGCGTTTGGAGAAAGGTCTATACCAGACCACCAACTTTCCTAAACTAAGAGACTAGTGAACCTAATCACTAATTGCAGTGTGTCCTAAAGACTAGTAGGGGACCTTCCTGTGGAAAGTAACCAGTGATAGAGTGGTAAGGCAATTGTAAGAGTCATATCCCACCACTAATGTAAGAAGCTGACCTGGAGTGTGGTGGACACCCATGGTGTTTGCACCTTATACCAGGTCGTGGCAACCCCTATTAGTGAATGTAGGCAGTGTCTAGGAAGCAAGGGCTTTCTAGAGATAGCTGCGGATGAGCAGCCATGACTTAACTAGGAGGAATGCAAAGCTTAAGCAGTATCTTAGAAGTCACACAGCAACTTATCATACATGAAAGAAACCACACAGTGTTACAAAAGTAAAGGTAATCTATTATAGTAACACCACACTAGGTTACTTATAGGCAGTCCCCCAACTGTAGGTAAGTACACACTATCTATATACACATAGTAATAATTAGGAATTGGCACAAGAAACAAAAAGCTTTGGATTTGTGAAAAATAGGGCCCTAGGAGAGAACCAAACCATATACTAAAATAGTGGAATGTGAAGTGAAGTCCCCCACCCAAGGATATGGAGTCGTAAGAGGGAAGCTGAAAGAACTAGGGACCCCAAGAGCTGAGTACCTAAGTGACCCCCACCGACCAGGAGAGCAGAGGTAAGCACCTGGTCTTCTCATGGACTAACACAAGGACTTAGAAAAGGGATTGTGCAAGAACAGGACTGGACTAGAAGAAACCAAAGGTGGATTCTGTTAGAAGAGGACCTTCAAAAGAAGGGAACAGAGTCCAGTCTACTATGGAGTGCCAGTCGGAGCAGGAGCCACTACCCCCCTTTCTGTGGATAAAGATCTGGGTCAACGGGGGAAGAAACCAGCTGTGGAGTCCGGGAACTGCAGAGGAGTCCATGGAGCGGTGCAGATGGTGCCCCCACATTACTAGTCGGGTTGCAGATGGTCAGTAGTGTAGGAGAACCACCAACAATCCTTGGCAAGTGCAAGAGGGGCAAAGGAAGAGTTGCAAGGCTGAAGAGGACCAGCAAGGTCCAGGAGACTCGACCCTCGGAAAGGAGTCTGGGTGACCCTCAGCTGTTGGAGGAGCAGCAGAAGCAGTCGCAGCCCCCACAGGCAACCCACTGGCACAGTAAGTTGCAGTGAGGCCTATCCAGCACACCTGGAGAGTAGTCCCACGTTGCTGGAGCAGCAGAGAGGAGACTGTCCTTGGAAGGATTGAGTGCCGGAGGCCGAGGTTACTTGAAGCCTAAAGATTTCTTGGAGCAGGACCCAACAAACCTTGGTTGCTGCATGAGTTGCCTCCCTCTCACAGAGGAGAGGCAAGTGCTTACCATCCCCCAAGTTTGACAGCTGGTAGAGAGGACAAGGGGACCACTCCAGATCACCACCTGTGATGCAGGATTCACATTGCTCCGAATGAGGGAAGATACATGCAGCTGGTCGTCATTGCAGTTGGTGCCTGCGGATGCAGGGGAGTGACTCCTTCACTCCAAAGAAGATTCCTTCTTGCTTCTTGTGCAGGCTAAAGACTCTTCGCCCTCAGAGTATGCACAGGCATGGAAATGTTGCTGTTGCTGGAAGGAGCCGGAGAAACAACGTTGCAGAGCGGAGTCCTTGCTGGAGTTGCACATTGTCGGTTCCTGGCGGGTCAAGCTGCAGTCCTGGGGGCCAGAAGATAAAGTAAATGATGCAGAAGAGTCCTGCTGGAGACTTACACATCAAATCTGAAAACCTACCCAGGAGGGAGACCATAAATAGCCCAGGAAGGGGGTTTGGTCACCAAGCAGGGTGACCACCTATCAGGAGGGGATGTGACGTCACCTGCCTAACCTGGCCACTCAGATGCCACTAGATTCCTAGAGCCAGCAAATACTAAATTTAGCAGAGGATCAAAAGCAGGCGGTCAGAAGCAAAATGAAAGGGGAAATCCTGCAGAAAGGGCCATTTCGAACTATATACCCCTATTGATGGTCGCAAGTAGGTAGATATAGTTAGGACTTAATTCCATAGACAAAGTGCTTTTTGTTTTGCTAATAACTTTGGGTCCGTTTGATTAATCTTCACAAAATTTTCAAAACTAGTTTGCTACTCACTTCAGCTTCTGTCTTGAAAGTTTTGAGGGGATTTGTCAAGTGGGGCTGAGAACAAAAGAGGATGTCCCAAAACACGTTTTCCTCGTGGATTTCTGAACACAACTACAGCCCAAGCCGCAGAATGGATTTACACCAAATTTGGCAGAAAGATAAATCTTGGTCCAGAAAGATCTCTTTTTGTTATTTGGTGTAAATCCGTTCAGTAGTTTTTGAGATACTTAAAGAAAATAATATATAGATATCTAGGGACGCGAATCCGATAGTCCCATGCTGATATCTGATTGGCTGCCTTCAGTTCAACCAGGAAGTGTTGGCAGCCGTTTTGGGACTTGGACTCAACTGATTCCTGAAACAAAAGTTAAAGAAAAGTGGGCAGCGTAGTAATACCCTGACCTCCTAGGCCTGTTGGTGGGGTCCACCAGGGACCCTGCTGGGGCCAAAAAGTATATTCTTTTAAATTTGTGTTGCAGTAAGCGTGGAGGATCCTCAGTTCCCAGCAAAAATCTAAAAAAAAACAAAATTTAAATAAAAAAAATAAAAAAACGAGCCCGGTCTCCTGCGCTTGTTTACAACTTGGCCATGGGTGGGCTAGGTCCTGGGTGCAAACAGTAGTAATTATGTAGGGGAGTGGGTGCACATGTGCCCCCTCCCAGTGGCCGTTCTCAATCCCAGGGACGCCACCTCCCTGGTAGAGACCAAATGAATTTGCAGTGGGGAGGGGTGGCATGCCCCTCTCCCAAGGCTGTTCATAGCTCCGTGGACCGCCACCTCCTTGAGGCTTGTTCAGTACATAAGAGCAGGGCCATGCAAATCCCCCTTTTGAGGCTATTAGGGCCCCAGGGAACACTACTTCCCAGTGCCAATACTAAAGGAGTGAAGGCTGCACCACTTCCCCAAGACAGGCCCCACAATAAGAAATGAGGGTGGCCAGGCAGCACCCCTCCTGGAGCCATTAATGGCCTTAGGGACTGCCACCCCCCAGGGCCAGCTCCCTATGTCCCAAGGGGCCCACCCTCCAGACATATTCATTTGCTGTCACTTGGCAGGAGCTATGACAACTCCAACCAAGCTAGAGAAAACTGTATGCCCGCTCCCAGCGGGCAGGAGCAGGAAAACTTCTTCCGCTTGCAGGGAGTAGACTTTTCATCTGCTTGACATCGAACAGGAAAACAGATGAAAGAATTGCTCTTGCCTGCAAGGAGCAGCATTTATTGCTGCTCCCTGCGTGCGGGAGCAATGCCAGCTTCTGTTGGATGCGAAGAGCCATCAGGGACTGCAGGAGTCAAAATGGTCCCAGGGAGGGGGGGTCACGCAGGCCCCACACCCCCCTCACCTTTCATGAATTGGCCGGGCCTTGGGGGATGAGGTCCCCAGGGCCAAAATCGGCTCAGATAGGGAGGCCATGCGGCCCCCTCCCCTTCCACTAATTTTCCAGGCCCCGGGGATGGGTACCCTTGTGCCAAAATCACATCCACATCAGATCATGCATCCACACCAGATGGTGGTTGAGAGTTTTGCAGAGGTGGCTCTAGTACTTGGGAAGCCTTTCAACTCAAGATCAGATGAGTCCATTCAGTTCTTCACTGGTAAAAGTGTCCCTCCAACCTGTTGGTTGCCGTCCTTGTAGCACTCCACAGTGGCGGACTGCCATGGTCACAGAGTCCCATCTCAGTGGGCTTGAGCTCCCATATGATTGAGAGGACTGCATGGAGCTTTTGTCCACATCAGCATCACCTACATATAAATGTGTTGTAGCTGTGGACAGTCCACCTTTCCATGACTGCCTTCCTCTCATCCATTTTGGGGAGCGCCAATCATGTTCTGTGCAACAAAATAATCACAAAAGTCTATTTTGTCAGCAGGCATGGCAATGTGGGTGTCTTATTGTGGTGCTAGTCTGGGCTGTTGTGTCAGTAAACTTGGCAACTGGGAATTTTGCTGGTGGCGGCACACCGTTCAGGCTGCCAACATTAGAACAGATGCCTTCAGACCCAGTTCGTCAAAGGATCACAAATGACAATTTAATTCTGAAGTAACTGACATGATCTTCTCTAGATTGAGATGTCCATGCATTGTTTCCATTTTTATGGACCACAACTAAAGTGTCCTTAGTTTTGTGTTTTATACTGCCTTCTGAAAATGGTTCCCTAGGGATGCCTTCAGATTCATTTGATGATGGTACTTATATGTGCTTCTGCCCGTTCTGATTATCTTGAGAGTCCTGCAAAATGTATGGGAAGATCAAGCACATCTGATTCTGATTGCTCAACCTGGGCAAGGAGTTTTTAGTAAGCCGATCAGTTGGTAATCCAAATTGAACTTTCCCTTCATTCCCCAAATAGGGTAGATTTGTTCTCAACTGGTCATCCACTCTATTCCCCAAACACTGCCTACATGGAGATTGAACTATTGGAAGTTAGAACCCTTTTGCTTTTCTTCTAAAGTTGTGAATGTACCCTTGGCTGTGAGGAAGCAGCCAGAAATCAGTTTATGCAGGTCACACGAATACATTCAGTGGAGTCAGAAGGTCTGCACCTACATTATTCACACCTTTCTGATGTTCTGCATTTCAGACTGTCACTTGTCCAGCACAGTTGCCGCTAATAAAAATTAACTTGGCTTCCCTCTCTGTCTTCATGTGTTTTCCTGACCAGTCTTGTCTGTGTAAGTCTGCACTAATGATACATTTTCGAATATGTTTACTGGATTTATTGGGGTTTGAATCTTATGTTGACTTTTCTCCTGGTATACCTATTTTAACTAATCCACAGTTGCCTAGTTTGTCATTTCACTCTCAAGACGATCTTCTTAGTGGCAGCTACTTCAGCCCATAGGGTTGGAGAAGTTGAGGTCCCTCCAGTTCATCTACTGTTCATGGTATTCTACCCAGACTAGTTGGTTCTTTGCAGCCACCTATCTTTACTACTAAAAGTGGCTTCTGCTATTCATCTGGGCTAGTCCATGGCTGTTCCATGTTTCTTCCCGTTTCTTATCCTATCAAGGAAAAGGAAGAGACGCCTAGGCTTAACCCCATGCAAGCAGTGTCATACTGTATCAAGTGCACTCAACAGGAAAGAGTAAAAAATCAGCTTTTTGTGGCTTTCACGGGTGCCAACAGGAGAAGGGCAGTGATCAAACACACCATTTCACAATGCATTATCCTCTTTAGCAAGATCCCCGGCGCCTTGACCAAGAAAGACCCACAGATAATGTTTAAACCCATTCTTCTGTGGCCATGGCTGTTTCCGCAGCACTCGCTAAAGTAATTTTAGTATCTGAAATATGTCTGGGATCCGCGTAGTGTTGTGTGCATACGTCTGCTAAACATTGACTCAGTGATGGATACTTTGCAAAGAGTGGGCTGCATGATTTTATTGGTTAAGCAGCACTACACAGTCCTGCTTCTGGAGAATTGTGATTTGGAACTTATTTATACAGTAAGGAATCTGAGGGGGTGAACATGTATTCATTAAAAGAAAATGTTACTTACCTTTGGGGATTGGAACTCTTGTGGCTATAGGATCTTGCAGGTTCCTCACGTCCCTCCAACATCTCAGGAGAGTTAGTGCTGTCATGCCATGGTTTGCAAGTATATTGTGTGCAGTATTTGTTGCTGTTATTGATGCCGGTATGCCTCGAAAAAATACTAGGAACTGGCACTCAGGTACTGGTTGGTGCCTTATACACACTGATGTTTTCGTATCTGGGGTGGGAGCCACCCTAACTGAGAACAGCTCACTCGTACTGTTCTCTGTACTATCAGTTCTTGTAAATAGTTTGATTGATTTTTTATTATTGCTAGATAATAAAGAGACAAAACCTTGATTACCATTCATTTTTAGATCTAAAATAAGCCAACACATTCATCATCAAGGAGATTTCAGCCATAGACTTAAAGGATGCTTATGAACACATCACTGTCCACACAGATCACTTGTGGTTTCTTCATTTACCAGTACCAGGTCCTACATTTAGGCCTCAAGTGAACCCAGTATTTGTTCTCAAAGTGCATAGCCTTGGTAGTAGAGGTTCTGAGTCTGAAAGGTATCTTCATATAATTGAACAGCTGGCTGTTGAAGGTCAACTCAATGTCAAACTGTGACTTTCAGGCAACCTTGGACTTTATTCTGGATTTAGGACTCTTCTGTGTCAACCCAACAACTTATGCAAAGCATTTAGTATCTGTGAAACACACTGGACACACGTCTGGAAAAAATGCCTCCTACAAAGGATGGCCTGCCGTCTATGTGGATGATTGTTCAGAGTCTGCAGACTCCAACTCCATGTGTCAAGTATGTTTCTTTACTTCTAGGCTGCCTCTATGTTTTTTGTTACCCAACGGCTGACTGCAAATATGTCTTCTTCAGTGGTGTTTAGAGCACCAGTAGTCTCAGAAGACTTGGAGATGGGTAGGAAAAGATAAAAATGTTCCACAGCCTCCATCCACTTCTTCTCACGGTGGACCAGGAAATAAAATCTGTTTCAGAGAGTTCAGCTCCAAAGCATCCTTTGATTCAAACAAATGTAAGACATGATTGCATCTATACAAGAATGGGGCCACACTTCGAGACACTCTGTGTTAAAAGGAAATGGTATGCTGCAGAAATGTTGTACTACATCTGTATGTTGCAGTCAATAGCAGTTCACCTATTCCTAAAATTATTCTTCCTGTTGATATTGTCAACATGTATACCCCTCAAGATGGAAAATATAAAAAACAATATTACCTCAAAAAGTAATGGGTTATGCGATCAATAGCTCTGTCACGAGAAACTCAAGACAATCTGGCAGTGGTCTTTGGCAATCACATATCTCTGGTGTATCTTAATTTGATGAAATGCTGCGACATATCCACTGAAGTAAAAGTCTCAGCTCCCTTAAGAGTGGATAGCTTTTCAGTAATATTTGGAAGTGGCTGGTGATCCACCCAAATATTATGATTTAAATACCTAAGGTTGACACAACACATAACTTCAGCAATTTGTCTGCCTTTCTTGCCAAACCACTAGAGCTCTGTCAGTTCTATTATCTCCAAATCACAAAGAATTTGTAATTCACATGCAAGCTCTTTTCTCAGACTCAAGAGCATCACTCTACTTGGGGAAAGCTTCTTTAATAGACTGGGAGAGAAAAAGTGCCTGCCCATTTTCTCTAACCCCCTTCTCCATAGGGTGTTTGCCATATTCAAGCAAACCGAGATGAGGATGATTATTATTGTTTAGGACTTGCTGAGGAATTGGTCATTCTTGGACCTGCTTCCTTCGTCTCTACAGTTGCAAAGAAGGCCTCAGTGGAGGCTGGACTTTCTCCCCAGATAGTTGGGTAGGATCCTCCAGCAGGGCCTTCCATCTGTGAGTTTAACAGCTTCCTGAATACTTGCATTATGACCACAGAACCTTCCAGATGACTGCATGAACATCCTGAGAAAGCCCAAATGTCTTTACACATTTAAAAGGTTAAGGATCTACATTTGGGGCCAGATGTAGGAAGCCAATTTGCATTTCTTAATGGTCTGAATCACTATTTCGGGCCGTTAAGAAATTCAAAATGTACTTTTCTTATGTCTAAAGCCCTTCATGGAATCGCAAATTGCTATTTCTACCCTGTAGAAACCACAATTCTTTATTCCTAGAATAGGAAATCACAAATGGGGATTTCCTATTTGCAATTCCTATTCTGATGTACCATGCATTTCCTAAATGAGACTTGGGCATTTAGGAGCTGCAATTATCATCGACTTGAAGTGTATGGTAACCAGGTGCAACATAAAAAAACAAAAAAACACACCAAAGTGTTTTTTTTTTATTGCACTTAGGGCCTATGTGTGCTCTACAGGTGCAGCCCTATTTTTGGGGTGCACTAAGGGGAGCCTTTTGTCCATTGCCATCCTTGGTTTTCCATTTCCGAAATAGCGATTTCCTAATAAGAAATCACTATTTGGGAAATTCAAAACCTGCCCATTGACTCAAATGCAATGGGATTTCTTAATAGCGATTTCCCTAATGGCGATTCCTACTTTGTGGGAATCGCTATTTGGAGATCGGTATATTTGTATATTGCATTTTGCATTTCTAATATAGTGATTTCTATGAAGTTACTATTTAAGAAATGCAAAATAGCATTTTCGTACATCTGGCTCTAAGTGTCTCTTTATTTGCCAACACTTCTATCCTGCATTTTTCATCTATAAGTATGCATTTCCTGCCATCACTGCTAATTTTAAAAATCCATCTGGGGCATCTTTTTCGCCATTCCCTATGATTTAAGATTTCCTAGACTAAATATCTATGCCCTGTAATCTTACCCTGGTTGCATACCTGGTATTGATGTGCACTGTCAACCGATTTGTACTACTTTCAGGGGTGTGAGGACCCTGATTATATTGATGTGTTTTAGCTGTTCCGGTTTCTCTTTTGACTTTTTTATGTGTTTTTTTTTATTTATTTTTTATTTTATTTTTCATTTTTCGGGCGGAGTTAGCACACTTTTTACATTTTTCTCATTTGCGCAGGGTACCAGACCAGTGGTCAGTTAAGCCACAATGCAGTTGCCACTTTCCCTGTCGCAACAATCTTTTGGCTTCTGCCATCTTGTGTGTGGGCAGAGGGGAGAGGATTCTGTTCGGTCAGCTGTATAGTCTTAGACCCTGACCATGATTTTAACCCCTTCTGTGCCACATTTGTAATGGTTACGTCCCGCAGCACAGAGCTCGTGTGCCGAGGACGTAACCATTACGTCCTGGGCACAGAGATCAGAGGGAGCGCTAGCGCTCCCTCTGTGGTCTTCCCTCCCACCCCCCAAAGGCAGGGATGGAAGGGGAAGCCCTTCCACCTCCCCCTGTGACGTCAGTGCGCGATCACGCGCTGACCTCACAGAGGCCTCCTCCTGAGCTTCCAACACGATAGGATGAGAAATGCAAAGCATTTCTCTTCTGATCATGTGATGGGGGCCTGAGAGGCTTCAAAGGGAAGGAAATGAATTTCCTTCCCTTTGAAGTCTCTCAGAGCATTTCAAAAGCCGGATCGTAAAGTGATCCGGCTTTTGAAATGCCCACTAGACACCAGGGATTATTTTGTAAAAGGAAATTGGCATGAGGGGAGCGACCCCTTGGGCAAGAAACCTCTAAGCTCCAGGGATACATTTTTTTTTTTTTTTTTTTTAGAGATGGAGAGCGACCCGTTAGGCAAGGGTTGCTCCCCTGGGGGGCAAATTGTATTTAGACCATTTCTGCCCCCCTTGGGGGCTGATTGGCCGAAACCTCTCGGCGCCAGGGCTAATTTTTGTTTTTTGTTTTTATTTAGAGATGGGGAGCAACCCCTTTGTCAAATTTATTTTAGGCCATTTCTGCCACCGGGGGGGGGGGGGGTGGGGGGGGGGTCAGAAACATCTTGGCACCAGGGATTTTTTTTTTTTTATGCCAATACCCCCACCCCAAATAAATGGTGTCAAAGTTGTTCTGCCATCAGTGGGCAGATGGGGCAATTACCCCGATCCACACCGGGGGGGGGGGGCAGAAAGTCTACTAGATGCCGTGGAATTAAATAAAAAACAAAACGTTTTGGTGTGGGGGCTACCAACCAGTATTGGCCTGGTTATGCCCCCACCCCAACTGAAGGGAGTAACAGTCTTTCAGCTCTTTCCACACTCTAAAACATCTTATCCCACAGCAAGCAAGAAGACATTTGATTATTTTGGGTTTTGGTTTTACATTTGGCCCATGAGAGCTTGGCCAACTCTCAAAATCGTCCCACTTGGAATGGTGAGGGCTACACTTTATGGAGTTTGGGACGCTGCCATGTAGAAAAATCCACAAGACCTAGACACATCTGAAAACTAAACATCTGGGTGATTCCAGGGTGGTGTGTTTCACATGCACCCCGCACTATTTTTGTACCCACAATGCCCTGCAAACCTCCAACTTGGCTGTAAATCACACATTTTCCCCACGTTTTTGTGATGGAACCTTCCGGAATCTGCAGGAATCCACAAAATTCCTACCACCCAGCATTGTCTCATCTATACCGATAAAAATTCGGCTGCACTTGTTTTTTGCAAACTTCCCTTTTTTCCCCTCAATATCAACATGTTTTTGGCTCTACACTTTCACAAGCACTTGGCCCACCTACACAAATGAGGTATCATTTTTACCGGGAGACTGAGGGGAACATTTGAGTGGTATGAAATTTGTCCCAGTGCGGTAATCTCACACAGAAATGTTGGGAAAATTTGATTTTTGTTTTAGCTAAATTTGAGGCTTGCTGAGGATTCTGGGTAAGAAAACATTGGGGGATCCACACAAGTCACACCTCCCTGGACTCCCTCGGAGTTTTCAGAAATGTCTGGGTTTGGTAGGTTTCCCTAGATGGCTGCTGAGCCCAGGACCAAAAACGCAGGTGCCCCCCGCAAAAACAGGTAGTTTTGTTTTTGATAATTTTGATGTGTCCATGTTGAGTTTTGTGGCATTTCCTCTCGCGGGCGCTAGGCCTACCTACACAAGTGAGGTACCATTTTTATCGCGAGACTTGATGGAACGCTGGGTGGAAGGAAACTTGCGGCTCCTCTCAGATTCCAGAACTTTCGGTCACCGAAATGAGTGGAAAAAGTGTTTTTGTTTTGCTGAATTTTGAGCTTTGCAAAGGATTCTGGGTAACAGAACCTGGTCAGAGCCCCACAAGTCACCCCATATTGGATTCCCCAACGTGTCTTAGGCACTTTGTAAAAAACAGCTCTGTTTTCTTTGTGAAAATGTGAAGTGTCCACATTGTGTTTTGGGGCATTTCCTTTCCTAGGCGCTAGGCCTACCCACGCAAGTGAGGTACCATTTTTATTGAGAGACATAGGGGAACACAGAATACCAAAACAAGTGTTATTGCCCCTTGTCTTTCTCCACATTTGTTCCTTCCAAATGTAAGACGGTATGTAAAAAAGACGTCTATTTGAGAAATGCCCTGTAATTCACATGCTAGTATGGGCACCCTGAAATTGAGAGATTTGCAAGTAACCCCTGCTTCTCAACACCTTATCTTGTGGCCATTTTGGAAATACAGAGGTTTTCTTGATACCAAGTTTTCACTTTTTATATTTCAGCAAATTAATTGCTGTATACCCGGTATAGAATGAAAGCCCATTGCAAGGTGCAGCTCATTTATTGGCTCTGGGTACCTAGGGTTTTTGATGAACCTACAAGCCCTATATATCCCTGCAACCAGAAGAGTCCAGGAGACGTAACAGTATATTGCTTTCAAAAACCTGACATCACAGGAAAAGGTTACAGAGTAAAACATTGAGAAAAATGACTGTTTTGTTTACCCCAATTTCAATATTTTTTTATTTCAGCTGTTATTTTCTGTAGGAAACACTTACAGGATCTACACAAATGACCCCTGGCTGAATTCAGAATTTTGTCTACCCTTCAGAAATGTTTAGCTTTTTGGGATCCAGCATTGGTTTCTCACCCATTTCGGCCACTAACTGGAAGGAGGCTGAAAGCACAAAAAAATAGTAAAAATGGGGTAGGTCCCACTAAAATGTCAAAATTGTGTTGAAAAATTGAGTTTTCTAATTCAAGTCTGCCTGTTCCTGAAAGCTGGGAAGATGGTGATCTTACCACCGCAAACCCTTTGTTGATGCCGTTTTCAGGGAAAAAAACACGAGCCGCCTTCTGCAGCCCTTTTTTCCCATTTTTTTGAAAAAAACAAAATTTTCCCTGTGTTTTGGCTAATTTCTTGGTCTCCTTCAGGGGAACCCACAAAGTCTGGGTACCTCTAGAACCCCTAGGATGTTGGAAAAAAAGGACGCAAATGTGGCATGGGTAGGTTATGTGAACAAAAAGTCATGAGGGCCTAAGCGAGAACTGCCCCAAATAACCAAAAAAAGGCTCGGCACAAGAGAGGAAAAAGCCTGGCAGCGAAGGGGTTAAATGAGGGCGTGCCCAGTAAGGACTCAATACCTATGCTTTGTAATGTTGCCCTAGTTGCGTACCTGATGATATGATATTGATTTGCAGTGTCATCCTATTTGCACTGCTTTTCAGACAGTGTGGGGACCCTGATCATATTGTCTCTATTTCAGCTGTTGTGGTTTCTCTTTTAACTTTTTTATATAATGTTTTCCTGTCATTATAATATTTTTGACTTTTTGAGCAGTTACCGCTTTCTTCAAATTGTTCCTGTTTGCACAGAGTAGTGGACCAGTGGTCAGTTAAGCCACAGTGCTAGTGCTGCTTCCCCTGTTGTGACAATCTTTTGACTTTCGCCATCTTGGTGTGGGTGGAGGGGAGAGGATTGTATTCAGTCAGCAGTCTAGTGTTAGACCATGACCATGAATTAAAACATAGGCGTGTGCAGTTAGCGAGCCAATAGATTGCCGAAGGCACCCCAAAGTCAAGTCTATCTGCGCCCGTCTAAGCCTGGCCATCTCGAAGACACCTGGCCATTTTTCCAAAGGTAAGAAACCTTTCACTACTTTTTTCCAGGATATGGTGCTTCCTCTGAAACCAGAGAGATCACACTCGTATAGCTGTTGCAAAGGGGCGCCTGTATCATGTTTTGGCCCATTTTCCTGTGTCAACTGCAAGTGGGGCTGCATGTGCTATCAGGAGACACCATCCTCATGTCATGGGAATGGTGCTGATGCACGCCCCCATCACATATTTAAGGGTTGTGAAGGAGGAGGGAGAATCTGGGGTTGCAAGAGACAACCCTTACATCAGCTGCATTTATATTAATGCTAGGTCTTTGCGTAAGAACTGCCTGGAAATCTGAGATCATCCACAGCTCCAATCATTATCTAATCTTTATTACGGAAACTTGGCCTAACGATCCTTCTGTGTTTGAGCTGGCTCTGATAGTAGCTAATGGTTACAAGATTCTCACATGTAATCAGATAATCGGGCAGGGGGACGGTGTGGCAGTTATATTTAGAGACTGTTATAAGTGTTTGGAAATAAAGCTATCCCCTATTGGAGATTTTGAGATGCTGCCATTTCAGCTTGCCAGCAAAAAATTTATTATTTTGCGGGAAGCAGTAATTTATAGACCTCCGGGCCATAACACCCAAATGGCCGCCACTCTGTCTGCAGTGCTGTCCCCATTAGTCTTAAAGTAGGGACACCTTTTACTGATAGGTGATTTTAATTTTCAGAAGGAGGACGATCTGCATAGCAGGAATCTGGACAATGAAGTGCTAATGTTACAATTGACTCAAAACATAAAGGGTGCTACACATAGAACAGGTCACACTCTGGATTTACAGTTCTCCAATCTTCGCCCTACTTCCATTCAATCTGTTGGCACCGTCCGTTGATTTGACCACGTTTTAATCAACGTCAGGTCATAGTGTGAAATAAGCTTCCTGCCAACCATGTTACACCTCCAGTGATGTTGAGGTCATGGATGCATGATAACCCGGAGTCATTAGTTGTTAATTTTTGCACGCCTGTATTAAAATTCAGATTTATCCATTGAATTAAATGTAGAGGCCCTTGAGACTGCATCAGTCGAGGCACTGGATAGATGTGCCCCTTTTAAATTGAGTAGGTCACTGAAGCCCTCTCGGTCCGAGAAATGGTACAACAGTGATCTTAAAACTGTGAAGAGGGAGAGCAAAGTTCTATAGCACCGTTAGTGAATCTCTAAGTCCCTGAAGGATCTCACAGCTTTCAGAGCCACATTTAAACAGTGTCCTAAAAAGCTCAAACTAGCCAAAAAAGTCAATTTCATGAGGGGATTAGAGGAGAATAGTGGTTCCTCTAAGGAACTATTTAAGATAGTTAAATACCTATCTCATCCCACACCCTTGAGCCATAGTATCCCAGTCTCGGCACAGCAGTGCAAAGAACTGGCGGAATGTTTTCATGAGAAGATGGGCAAGATGTACTCCCCGTTTGAGACCCAACCCTCCTTGGCAGAGTCTTTTCTGGAAAATGCCAATCCACACTTTGGAATGTCCGCCCACTTGGGGAGTGAGTTTCAGGAACTCGCACAACAAATGGTGGAAACAACCATGAAGGAGGTGAAAGCGGGCTCTCCATTGGACCCTTGTCCCCATTTTATTTTCTCCAGTCTAGTCTCAATTTTAAGCCCTTCTATCACCTGGCTGCTCAAGTCATTACTGAAAGATTCTGATTTCCCATTAAGCATTTGATGCTGTTTCACACTCCCAGTTAGTCCATAGGCTACATGAAGCAGGCTTGCACTCTACAGTGGTTTGTAACTTTTCTATCTAACAGATCTCATTATTTTTATTTTGCTCGTTTAAATCGACTCCCCTTCAGGCTGACTGCAGGGTACCACAAGGATCATCCCTTAGCCTGTCATTGTTCAATATCTATGCCTATCATTGTTCAATATCTATGTTGCCTCCTTGGTGAGCATTGTTAAATCCTGGAGCTTGGAGACATTTTCCTAATTGAGCGATGGCCAGCTTATCTGATGAGTCCACCTAGAACGTGCAAAAATCTACTGGACTGTCTGACGTTGATAGCTTGATGCAGTGACATTGTCTGAAGCTGAATGCAGAGAAATTTGAAGTTCTGCTTTTTGGAAGGGCTTACAAAGTATGGAATGACACTTGTTGGCCCTCCTCTATTGGTGTGGTTCCCGTGTCCAAAAGACATCGTATTAGATGACTCAATCTCGATGCAAGGCCATGTAGTCTCGGTGTGCGGGAGGTGTTTTGGTCTCTTATGCATGTTGAGAAAGCTATTCAGATGGATCCCTATTGTGTGCCGTAGGACAATTACCCAGGTTCTTATTATGAGCAGATTGGATTACAGCAATGCCCTATATTGAGGGATGACTGATTAGCTGTTTAGACATCCACAGCTCATAAAGAATGAGGCAGTCACACAGATCTGTAATTGCCCCAAAAGGATCTCAGCATCAGCCTGACTCAGTCTGCTGCACTGGCTCCCAGTGCGAAAAAAAGCAAGGTTCAAATGATTCTGTTATGCTCATAAGTCACTCCACTAGTCAGGGCCAGCGATATGGGTGGCAAAGTGGCTTTTTTCACACCCAGTAAAGCGCTGTGTTCCTCCCATCAAGTCATGATCCGCAATACACAAATGAGGAAAGCAAGCTTGGGTGGCCGTTCGTTTAGCCATCTGGTGGCACTGCACTGGAACGCCCTTCCTTTGGAAATGCGCCTTACGGAGAATCTTCTTGTGTTTCATAATCACTTGAAAACCGGCCTGTACCCTTTTTAGTGGCATTAAATTTGTAGAGTCCGTATGTGTACAGCTAAAATTTGGGTTTTAGGGAAACATGGGAAAAAAGTGCTGCAGAAGAAAGCATCTGATTTTTTCCCCTGAAAATGGCATCAACAAAGAGGTTGCTGTGGTAAAATCACCATCTTCCCAGCTACCGGGAACAGGCAGACTAGAATCAGAAAAACAAATTTTTCAACACAGTTTTGGCATTTTACTGGAACGTAACCCATGCTTTCCATTTTGGTGCTTTCAACCTCCTTCCAGTTAGTGACAGAAATGGGTGTGAAACCAATGGTTGATCCCGGAAAGCTATACATTTCTGAAAAGTAGACACAATTTTGAATTCAGCACGGGGTCACTTGTGTATATCCTTCAAGGTTTTCCTATAGAAAGTAACCGTTGAAATAAAACAAATATTGAAATTGAGTTGAACAAAATAGCCATTTCTGTCTACATTCTCATCTATAACTTTTTCCATCTATGGCAGATTTTCAAAAGCAATATACTGCCATGTCTGTTGGACCCTTCTGGCTCTGGGGATGTATAGGGCTTGTAGGTTCACCAAGATACCCAGAGCCAATAAATGAGCTGCACCTTGCAATGGGTTTTCATTGTGCACCAAGTATACAGCAATTCATTTGGTAAAATATTTAGTGTGAAAAAATAGGTATCAAGGAAACCTATGTATTTCCAAAATGGGCACAAGATATGACATTTAGAAGCAGTGGGTATGCACATCTTGGAATGTGGGGGTGCCTATATTGCCATGTGAATTAGAGGGCATTTCTCAAAACGACTTTTCTTGCACACAGTCTTACATTTGGAAGGTGCAATTGCAGAGAAAGACAATTGGTAATAAAACTTGTTCTGCTATTCTATGTTCCCCCGAGTCTCCAGATAAAAAAGGTACCTAACTTGTGTAGATAGGCCTAGTGCCCGTGACAGGAAACACACCAAAACACAATGTGGACACATCAAATTTTTATTCTGAAATAGACACGTTTTTTTTTCAAAGTGCACAGCTGTGAATTTTGGGCTCCAACTAAACCGGCACTTAGGGAAAACTAGCAAACGGGTAAATTTTTTAAAACTGCATCGCTAGGGGAATCCAGGATGGGGTAACTAGCGAGGCTCTCACCAGGTTCTGTCACCCAGAATCCTTTGCAAACCCTCAAAATGTGTCTAAGAAAATACATTTTCCTCACATTTCTGGTTTACAAAGTTTTGAAATCTGAGGGGAGCCACAAACTTCCTTCCACCCTGCATTCCCCCAAGTCTCCCGATAAAAATGGTACCTCACTTGAGTGGGTAGGCCTAGTGCCCTCTACAGGAAACGCCCTAAAATGCAAAAAGGACACATCACATCTTCCACTGAAAACAGATACTTTTTTTGCAGTGTGCCTAGCTGTGGATTTTGGGCTCTAGCTCAGCTTGCACCTATGGAAACCTAGCAAACTGGAAAATATTTTTCAACTAGATACCAAGGGGAATGCAGAATGGGGTGACTTGTGTGGCTCGCACCACATTTTTCTACCCAGAATCCCTTGCAAATTTCACAACTGGTCCTAAAAACATATTTTCCACACATTTGTGTGATGGAAAGTTCTGGAATCTGAGGGGGACCTCAAATCTGCTACCATTGGGCGTTCCCCTCAGTCTCCCAGTAAAAATGATAACTCACTTGTGTGGGTGGGCCAAGGGCCTACGACAGGGAAGGGCCAAAAACTTGTAGAAGTTGAGGGGGGATCAAAGCGTGTTCATTAGCATAACATTTTTAATGTGTTTTTTGGCAGACTCTGCTTTGGGCATCCACACAAGTGAGGTATCATTTTTATCGGGAGACCGAGGGGAACGCTGGATGGTAGGAAATTTGTGGTTTATTTCTGTTTATGGAAGAATATGTCACAGAAATTAAAGGAACATGTGCAATTTTAGTCACATTCTGAAGTTTGCAGGGCATTGTGGGTAAGAACATTTGTTGGAATCCACAAGAGGCACACCACCCTGTACTCCCCTGGGTGTCTAGCCATTAATGGCTTTTTTTCAATTCCCACCCTAAGCCAAGTAGTGATGCTGAGGCAGTGAAAGTGGGAATAGGGATTCCATCGACGTCTGCTTCGGCGAATCACGGATTAGAGGTGCGAGAGTTGGAAATGAGTAGTGAAGAGCCCCCTCCACCTTGTGATGATTCTAATCTTTCCGGTATGCAAATGGTATTACCGATCTCCGCCGCCTTTTCTGAACTAGGTTCTCAAAAAGAATCTCTGTGTTCGCAGAAGATTCTGATTACTTTAACAAATGAGATCGGAGAGAGGTTTCAGGTCTCCGAAAGTAACCAAGACAAAAAAGTGTGTGAAGCAATGGAAGGCAAAATAAATAAGTTGACAGAGAGAATTTTCAGTCTGGAAAAAGCCATAGAGGAACAAGAGAAGCAAGTATGTGCTAACAGTTATGAGATCTCCCGGCTGAAAGCAGGAGAAAAAGCTATTCAAGATAAGCTAGAAGTGCTGGAAAATCATTTGAGGAGAAATAATATTAGGCTGCTGAATGTTCCGGAAGGGTTGGAAGGGACCAATATTAAAGGTTTTGTTATCCCTTTACTTAGAGACTATGGGGGTTATTACAACTTTGGAGGAGATGTTAATCCGTCCCAAAAGTGACGGTAAAGTGACGGATATACCACCAGCCGTATTACGAGTCCATTATATCCTATGGAACTCGTAATACGGCTGGTGGTATATCCATCACATTTGGGATGGATTAACACCTCCTCCAAAGTTGTAATAACCCCCTATATTCCTAAAATCGGGCACCTAAACTTGGAGGAGGACATCCATATAGTACATCGTGACCCTTTTAAGAAAAGTGCTGCCAGGAAAGCCCTGAGGAGAATCCTTGTTAACTTTGCAACATAGTCTATCAAAGAAATTCTTTCTGAAGCACTGAAAGTTGGCAGCTTCTTAAAACGGGACTGGTGTTTCCGTGTACGCTCTGATGCCTCTAGGGCCACATTAGATAGGCAGTGGGAGCTAGGAAAGCACATGCAGGAGCTTCAGGCTTTGGGGGCAACGGTTCAGAGGAGGTTTCCTGCTGCTCTAAGGATAATGTGGAAGAATAAGACATATAATATTAGGGAGCAAGGTGATGTTGGCGCTTTGATAGAGCGGATTAAGGCATCACCCTAAGAAATCTGGATTGTTATGCAGGTTGTCTCTCAGAGAGCTCAAACGGGGGGCCATTCGCCTTTTCCCAAATAAAGAAGGGTGGGATGGTAAGGAGCCAGGTTTTTTGGGTTTGTCACTTTTTCTTTTTTTGCTGAGTGAGGGAGCAAATGGGGGGGGGGGGGAGAAGTGGGGGAAAAAAATGTCAGTTTTACATTTTGATGTCCTTAAGATACTTAGGAAACTTTGGGTTCTACTATATGCTTGTTTTTGCCTTTTCTTGGTTCTCTGGGCTGTTGATCCATGACAGGTAATAAATATAATCAGCTGAAGGTTCTTTCTTGGAATGTAAATGGGCTTAGGGTTAAGACAAGGAGGAGGATCTTAGAGTTTTTGCACAGATTAGAGAAGGAAGTGATCATCTTACAAAAAACACACTTGTTACAGGAGGAGTGGGAAGAAATTTTGAAGCACACGAAGTGGGTTGGTTAAAGTGTGACTTCCAATCAATCTTGTGTGGTGAAGGGTGTGGTGATTCTTTTTAAGAGAACTCTGAAGGTTAGGGTGCGTAAGGTGGCTGTTGACCCCAAGGGAAGATGGTTGTGTGCTGAAGTTGAAATATTTGGGTCAAGGTTAGTAATAGCAGGATATTATGGTCCCAACACTGATGACCCGGTTCCTTTTCAAGAATTCTATAACCATTTTTTGATGTCTGAATAACCAATTATATAAGGGGGTAATTTTATTGTACTTTTAGACCCTAAACTAGATAAATCCACAGCTAGGAGCACAGTTAATTCCACAAAATCTAGATTTTGGGTGAAGCAGGCTATTAAGGACCTGGATCTGATTGATATTTGGAGATCAAAAGGGGGGGGGGAGGCCCCAGATTTGCCTTTTATAATAAAAAGTATGGTCATCAAACTAGGATCTATTTTTTTTTTCTTTTTTCCTTGTGCATAAGAATTTTTGTGACAGGGTAAAAGTTGTGTGTTATGCTTCAGAACATGTCTCTGACCACTCAGCTGTAATATTGCATTTTACTTTTGGAGCTGAATCAAGTAGCCCTAGATGGACCGTGAATCGGGCTTTATTTTTGGATGACTTAGTAGTGGAGACTTTAAAGTGGGATTCTAGAGAATGGATCCGCCTCCTTGCAGGTGGCTTGGGATACATATAAAGCATATGTAAGGGGCAGGTTGATTAGCTTGGCCGCATGCAAGCATAAAGCGGAGAAATATTATTTGGAAAGGCTTGAATCTGCAATAGGTCTGCTACAAAATTCCACCTCGACATCGGCAGATACTCAATCACGGATAACAATGGGTTCTCAACTGAAGACTGCTAGAGCAAAGTTAGAGCAATTTTTGGAAACTAAAAATAGGAGAAGATGAGAGAGTAGGCAATTTTCGCACTGTGAGTATGGAGAAGGCTGTAGAAAATTGTTAGCACAGAAAATAACAACAGATTGGTCAAAGAACAAAATAGTCTCTATTAGAAACTCGATCACTGGATTGAACAGCACACAGGACTCTGAAATAAGGGGTATCTTCGCGTCTTTCTTCCAAAAACTCTACACAGAAGATCTGGAGGTTTTGGAGGAGCAGGTTGAAAGCTTTCTAAAGGGTATCCATCTCCCAAGTTTAGATGCAGCACAGCAACAGGAGTTGGAGGCAAGGATAGGGATGGAAGAGTGGAAGAGGCGATTATGAGTCTAAAGAAATGGAAAGCTCCATGTCCCAATAGCCTGCCAAACGAGTTATATATTTATCTTTAGGAAGAGTTGGCACCTTACATGATGGAATTATTCAATCAAATTTGTGGGAGGTAGGTGTGCCCCCCAGGAAGTCCTGTTGTACTAGGCAATGGTTCAACCGCAGGTTGTTGACTCTGTGTTGAATGATCAGGTTAAGGGGGTAAACTCTGACCTGAGGGGTGGGTAGGTGTGCTCCCAGGGAAGTCCTGGTGCGCCAGGCAGTGGTTCAACTGCAGGGTGGTGACTCTGTGTTGGATGACCAGGTTCAGAGCGTAAACTCTAACCTGTTGGGGAGTAGGCGTGCCCCCCAGGAAGTCCTGGGTTCCCAGCAGTGGTCCAGTCTGAGGGTACAGGTGCAGGGGGTAAACCATGTCCTGAAGGGGGGGGGTTTGGCCAATCACCCACCCAGTGTGATTTCTAGGGGTACTCTCCCTGAGGGGGGGGGGCGCAGAACCCTGAGGGTAGGGGCAGGGGAGAGAGAGAGACTCACCCCTGACCCCAGTGCAAACTAAGGGTACAGACCGTGGATTGGAAGGCCAGGTTCAGGTTGTCCCCCCGACCTGGAGGAAGGGGCTACTGCTTACAGTGCCCCTACCATGTTATCCTCTGTGGGGGGTGGGGGGGGGCACTCCTGTTTGGGTTGTGCAGGACCCCAGAAGGGAGGTCAGGGGGAAGGAAGCCTCACACCTGACCCTGGTCCAACCTGAAGGTACAGACCCCAGGTTGGAAGACCAGTTGCAGGTTAACCTCCCTGCACTGGTGGAAGAATTGTGCAGGACTGCTTCTACAAGCATCCTGACAATTGTGGACTCTGGGGTGCCGCTCCTAGAGGGAGAGGTACAGAGCCTCAGAAGGGAGGACCAGTGTCAGGTTGTCACCCTGACCTGGTGGAAGGGAGAGTGGTCAAAGGGTGCCAGACACCTGGGGCTACAGCCCCCCCCCATTCTCCACAGTCACAGTGGTTGGAGAGGCCTGAGGTCGGGCTCTCATACCTGACAGTTGTCAGGGGTCACTGTGGCTTGCTGTCCTGGTGGACAGAGTTGCCCCTGGGGAGAGGGTGCAGGGGGCAAGAGTCACTGTGTTGGCCCTAGTGGCACTATCTGCCCACTGGGATACATCTGTGAGCAAAGTAAAGTTAGGCGCTGCACAGATGGTATCTGCAGATGTGGAAAAGGGTTCCCCATGGGTTAGCTTAGTGGGCCCTGAGAGTATGGACAGAGGGATCCAACTGGAGTCAGGAAGGCGTTGAACTGGAGCATGCCCCTGCTCTTCTCGGCCTGGGTCCCTGTTCTATCGCCCCAATCAGGGAAGTTCACCAAGATATTGATTGCTCTCCCCTGGCTTTAGGTTGGTAGGGGGTCATGTTGGACTTTTTTGCTTATGCAGGGTCATCCCCAATCTTTTTGCTTCCTGCCCCCTATTTTTTCGGACCTGTTGTTGTTGGCTTTTGAACTCTGAGCACTGCTAACCAGTGCTAAAGTGCATATGCTCCTTGTGTTTTAACTGTAAATTCGACTTGGCAAGTGTACCCATTTGCCAGGCCTAAACCTTCCCTTTTCTTACATGTAAGACACCCCTAAGGAATGCCCTAGGTAGCCCCAAGTGCGGGTGCAGTGTATGGTTAAGATAGGACATATAGTAATGCGTTTTATATGTCCTGACAGTGAAATATTGCTAAATTTGTTTTTTCACTGTTGCAAGGCCTGTCCCTCCCATAGGTTAACATGGGGGATACCTTTAAATATGATTAAAGTGTAGAATCCCTTTGGGAGCGGATAGACATGTGGAGTTTGGGGTCTCTGAGCTCACAATTTAAAAATACATCTTTTAGTAAAGTTGATTTTGAGATTGTGTGTTTGAAAATGCCACTTTTAGAAAGTGAGCATTTTCTTGCTTAAACCATTTCTGTGACTCTGCCTGTTTGTGAATTCTCTGTCTGGGTCAGTTTGACAGGGCTGGTTGCACCTCTCACTAGACAGTGACACAAAGGGAGCTGTAGTGTAGTCTGCATTTCCTAATGAGCCATCTATGCTTGGAGGGAGGGGAGGAGTGGTCACTCACACCTGAAAGGGCTATACCTGCCCTCACACAATGCAGTCTTCAGCACCCTGGTGTGTGTTTGGGGCCTGGCCTGGGCAAGGCAGGATTTCACAATCAAGAGAGACTTTCCCTTGAAGTAAGCCTACTTCAAAGGGCATTAGAAGGGCACTCAAAACCACATACTTTAGAACACTTCTGGAAACCAAGAGGAACCTCTGTCTGGAGAAGGGCTGAAGAGCTGAGGAAGAAGAGCTGCCCTGCCTGTGACTGTGCTTTTTGGAGCTATCCTGCAGTTGCTGCTTCTGCCCTTGCTTAGAAGACAAAGACTGGACTTTGTGTGCCTTCCATCCTGAGAAGAACTCTCCAAGGGTTTGATTTAGAGCTTGCCTTCTGGTGTTTGAAATCTCAGGGACAGCAAATACTTTTCTCTGCCAGCCCCTCCTGAGAGACTCCTACTCTGCCAATTGGTGCCCATCCAGTTCCTGGGACCCTGAAAGGAGAAGCTGGCAGCTCAAGAGTGAGAAATCCACGCACTGACCGCATATGCGAAAAAGATCGACGCAACTCCGATCTGCGGCAGAAAAATTGACACGCCACCAGCTTTGCGGCTGAAAATCGAGGCTCGTCTGCAACACGACCGGATGATCGATGGACGTGGCTGGAGAAACGACCCCCAACATCGCTGACGGAGGCTGGTGAGATCGCAACCCACGCTGCGTGGTTTTCGGATCATTGGGCTGCTGGATTTCTGACACAAACACCGCTGGGCGTGTAAAAACGACGCAATGCCTGCCAGGACCTGAGAGTGCTGACCGGATCGACGCATCATTCTCCTGCGGAGAGAAGAAACGACGCACGCCAACCTGACTAAAGGAGAAACAATGCAAGGTCTCGCTTGTGAGTGATCGACGTATCACAAGCCCTTTTCGGGGCCCTTTTCAAACTCGCCCGTGCATGGTTATTTTTGACGCACCCAAGGTACATTTTCACACTATCAGTGTTAGTGTGTGTTTAAAATTAGATGAAGACTCTTTGCATTTTTACTGATGACTTGTGTATTGTGGATTTTTGTAGTTTTGGTCTTGTTTTGTTTAGATAAATATTTTCTATTTTTCTAAACCTGTGTTGTCATTTTGTAGTGTTTTAATTAGGTTACTGTGTGTGTTGCTACAAACACTTTACACCTAGCACTAGAGTGAGGGTCCTTGCTTGGACAAGGGGTACCTGACTGCCAACCAAAGACCCCATTTCTAACAACTGTTAATAACTGAAAGGTAAAATAAAAATGAACCAGTTACTCCCAGCTTGTGAGCTGTAAAGCCACATCAAGGGACCAACTTCTTTACAGGCCATTTACACTCCTCTCATATGTGACACATACAAGACCATTCACACTGCCAGCTGCGGGCCCAGCACGTTACAACACTCACATCAACAGACAGCCCTATTCAAGGGCCCATCACATTTATACGCCCACATGCCTGACACAGCAATCACACAGGGTTGACAGTGTGGACATACGTTTGGCTAGCAGTGTGTGTAGTGACCATCAGCAAGTCACTACTTACACACCACTAGCCAAGTGCCACCTCACACACACTGCCAGTCAAGTGCCAGTTCACACACTGCCAGCCTACCGCCAGTTCACACACATCGACTCACATTTATTTTTACCAAAAAAGAAAAAACAAACCATTTGTAAGTAAAAACAAAATTACAAACGCAACAGCTCTAATTAAATACATCACACTATTGCCATCCGTGAAACTGAACAAAAATTATCAAACAATACAGACCAGGCAATGCTCAAGGTGCTCCTATAAATGCTTTTGTTTGTGATACATTCGAAAACAAGTGGGCACACCCAGCCCAGGTTTAGAAGGACAATCAGGGCAGTGTATATGACTCTCCTCCTGCATGCCTCTTTGCATACAGACTCTATATTTCTTAGAGGGATTGTTTTCTTTGGGCGTGGTAGGGATGTGATCAGGAAAGTGGCAATCTTTCAATCTAGCCACATCTTCCACCACTCCAACTCTAGGAACACTTGCCTGTTCCACTACAACAAGGCTGCCTGTGACAGACTCCTGAAACTGAACAAAAGTCATTTTTGACTCCGAAGAACAATCTTTGAACACAACAAAAGCCTTATTGGTTGCTAAATGGAAGAGATGGAGAGCCAACTTTTTATACCAAATGTAAGCCTTACGAACAGCAGTGTAAGGTTCCAACCTCTGATCTTCTCTGTTTACACCACAGGTGTGCTTATTGTAGTCTAAAATGCACACAGGTTTGTGCAATACAGCAACCTGACCCCACACATTCACAGGTGAAGTACGTTCATCATGGATGGTAGGCAGCTTGTAGTCATCCATCCTGTCTGCAAATTTCACAGCTAGCAGTTCAGCATTATGCAAGGCACTGCACTGTTCCTCCCAAGTTTTTTATTTTTTAAATTTTTTTATACACGCATGCTCCTTTGGATAACCTTTACTGTTGAATCAGACTGTGCCACAAGCAATAGTGTCCACTTTAAGCAATTCCATCAACAGTTGCAAACTAGTGTAGAAAATATCTAGGTACAAATGGTGGCCTTTGTTAAAAAGTCCTCTAGACATATCCTGTACTACTTTCAGATAGCATAAACATCTTAATGCCATGCCGTGACGTCTTTCTAGGAATGTACTGCCTAAAAATCAAACTGCGCTTGAAGAGGACCAGAGACTCATCCACAGTGTTTTCTTTCTCTGCAACATAGTTCTCTGAAAATTGATCTAAAAAGTGATCAAGGACAGGCTGAATCTTAAAAATACAGTCACAGTCAGGGTGATCTTGTGGCAAAGCTAAAGCATTATCAACAAAATGCAGCATCCGAAAGCAGAACTAAATACTGATCACAACTCATGATTGCAGGAAATGTGGCTGTTACTATTTAGGGACTGGTAGACCAATCTGAAGACAGCAAAGGCTTCAATATCGAGCCCATCAAAAAAGTTAAACCCAAGAGCTTCTTTAACTCTCCCAGATTTGTGGGAGTCCATCGGGCTTAAGTCTGGCACTGTTGTCCCTCAAATACTGGTCCGCATACAAATTAGTATGCTCAACAATCTCATCCAAAAATACATCGTCCATAAAGAACTGAAAGAAATTTATAGGCAAAAAGTTTTCAATATTCACTCTACTCCCTGTGTGGTAGTTGGACTCTTGCTTCTATGCGAGACGCTGGTTTAGGGATGACTGCACTTCTGTTTGTAGGTGACTAAGTCACTCCTACAGCAAGTCGCAACTGTTGCCCCAAACCTCCCACCTCACAAGCAGTACCTTATCAAAACTCAAAAAGCAAAGGTGATTTCTAGCAGCCTTACGCATGGGCTCTAGATAAGAACTCTGAAGGAAGTTGTGGTTGGACAGAAGTTAACCTTTTCTCTTGTTAGCAACAAGTCTCATGCACACAAAGGCAATGAAGGAGAAGCAGGAGAGTTTTCAATATATTTATTGACAAGACTGCAATCTACGATAAAATGCATGTGCTGCAATAATTAGGATAATGAATAGTAATAAAAGCAGAATTGTGAAGATGAGAGGTGTGAATATGAAAACCCGCTCCATCTTACAATAAACATAAGAGATGTAATTCCGAACCAAGAAAGCATAATCTCTACCCTAGTGAGAGCTAGGTATGATATTTCTAATCTGCCAATACCAGGTCCATGAGAAGCACCTCCCAACCCTTGTTACCTTGGAATGAGGTCTCTAGGTCAGACTCTGTGGCAACACAAAGGCTGAGTTCTGCAGCAAGGGGACGTGCAGCGAAGATAGCATCTGGAAGGAATACCTCTAATGACCTTGTCTGTGTGAGGTGTATTCATACAGTTAATATAGGATCCCTGACGTAGATATGTCCTAAACAACTGATAATGTGGAAGACTTGTGTCGGCAATTGCATAAACAATTTCTAACAGGTGTGCTTCATGTTCCTAACACACTTAAGTGAGAAAGGGACATGATGACAGTACCTATGTGTATCACTGATAGTGACGCCAATAATGACGCCTTCTCAGAATGGCACCGATAATGAAAATCAAAGCATTTCTTATAAAATGTAAGCAATGGCAAACGCTAAAATAAATAGTAAAATAAATGGAATAAAACAGAGCATGCTAAGTGGGTAAAAATTCACTAGGTGACAGAGGGCAACAGGTCTGAAAGCCAAAGGCTAAGCTAACTCCTGTGCCCAATGACAATCTAAAATGGATTCACCACACCTGAAACACCGGTAAAGGGAGGCAAAGCTGGCTGTACCATGTATGAGGTAACAGAGTTCAGCTCTTCCAATGGGAAGCCTTGCAGCCACAGGCTGCAATCCATATGACTCTTGCTGCACATCAGTGTCCTCCGCAAATTTATGTCTATTTATAATGCTCCCAGGTTGCTCTCAATTTTATATGGGTAGATGTAGAAGAATGGAAACAAGATGGTGATTGTATGATGAAATCAAACAATGTACCCAATTAATATTTGCATTGTAAAAGGTGAACAAAAGTTGCAGTTTTGCTAAACTATTTATCAGTGTGTGTTCCTTCATAATAAAAGGTATGCAACCGTATTTGCAACTTGAAAAACACTGGAAGATTACAGATCATATTGAAAAACTACTATGTTACATTAAAACAATTTATCTTGGGCATCATTTAATAGACCATGATTGGATCAACTTAACATCATTATGTGCAAATTAGGGGCCATAAGTGCACCCTGAAGACTCAGACCTTACAGGAATGCAGAGTTACCTATTTGAGGAAATCACAAGATTCAGTCAAAATACATCATTTGGCTCTATTGAGCCATAAAAGTCACATCACAAAAAAATATGCAATAACTAATACATAATTAAAAATCATAAAGTAAACTTTTGTTAAAATCAATGAATTATAAGAACCTTTACTAAAATAACTAAAGTCCAATAATAGTGTTAAAGCAGTAATATGCAATTGAAAAATTTCAATATTTGGAGTGTGTTCTTAAAGTACTTAGAATATAGTTCAAAACAGCATAAATTACAGTTCTACTTCCCAGACACTGCAAATAGGTAAAGGCAGCTGTATACGATCTAGAGCCCAATACTGGCCACAAGACCTGCCTTCTTTGCGGGTGTAAAATGTGCAAAATAAGGTCAAATACAGAGTAATTTTTTCGGCTGGGATACAGTGACAGGGGGCAGAGTTGAAAAGCAGGTGCCTGTATTAGGGAAGGCTAACAGAAAATGTATACTTTTGAACCGGAATCTTGTCAGTTAAAACTTCTATCTCTTATTTGTAATTAACTGCAAATAAAGTGCTGGGCGTGCTGCTAGGGCCGGGAAAACGGCTCCATTCTCCTCGCAACTGTCACATTATCATGCCCTTTGCATCTGTTGGAAAAAAAGGTCTTTTATTTGGGATGAAGAGATGTTGGATAAAATAGCTGGGTTATGATAACATACTGGGGTGCCCAGACTTTCAAAGCTCTTTTTAATGTAGTTGAGCCATGGGATATCTAAGCAATTATCCAAGTTCATGCAATCTAGCAAAATTGATCCGTACAATGGGCTTCTTTATTTTTTCATTATTCGCTGCCACAATAAAAGTGGTTGTAATTTGATGTACTTTTCTAAATAATTTAGCCCCACCTCATCGTGGGAGAATGATGTTGAAGTGGAGTGTGGGATTGCCAGTAGCCTTTTTATAAACGCATTTTGTACGATCTGTAGGGCTGTGCAGTTTACATGTCCCCAGATACTCATGATACATGTTGCAATAGATACACATTTACTTTTAAAGATACAGAGTAATTCACTTATTGGTTTATGTCATAGCCTTTTCGCAAATCGAAAAACTGCGTTGATTGCCCTTTGAAATTGCAAAACTGTTACGTTCAGTAAGAACTTCCAATTAAAATCAATATTGATCTGAACACCCAAATATGTAAAATGAAGGTTTTATTTATTTTTTTACTTCTTCACCACCAATTAAGAACCTCCTGGTCTTGGACGGTTTGGGACACATTTCATTACAAATGACTTGGGAAGGTTAGTTTTTAAACCAAGGTTTTCCATAAAATTATTAATGGCATCTAGCAGGGACTCAAGGCCATTAGCTGTTCGAGCTATAAGAACAGCATTATCTGCGTAAAGTAACACAGGAATTTCTTGTGAGTTAATCTTAGGGATATATTTACCAGCCCCTATCAAGGGATCGCCTGATGCGTTAATATAGATTAAGAAAATAAATGGTGCCAGGACACAACCCTGTCTAATCCCTGTAACTGATGGAAAACCTTAGGTGAGTTTCCCTATTCATGCTGTAACAAACTCTGGTTGTGGTGTGTGCATGCAGCCTATGAAGAAGGGAAATAATTGCACTAGCTGTATCAGTTCTGACATTATTGCCATAATTGGACACAGTCGACTGTATAAAAGGTGCATCTTAAGCCCATGAAGGCAAGAGGGACACAGACTTTGTTTGCCTTTGTATATGTTTGAACTATAAGGGACAGATTTAGGACCTCATTACAACTTTGGCAGTCTTTTTGGTAGACCGCTGTGATTGTGGCTGCCAAAAGGATGCTGTGTTGGCTGTAATCCGACCGCCGTATTAAGGGTCAGACTGTGAAGAACGCCCAAAAACTGGCAACATTCCCAAACTGCCAGGACACTGCAGGGCGGGAAAGAGGCGGTCCCACCACCAGCTCCACAAAATTACACCCACCAGATTACGAACCACAAATCGCCACAGAGGTTCTTTCCCAGCAAAAAACCATTGGCGGTACGAACTGCTGCGGTCAAAACTCAACACTGCCAGAACACAACACCACATTGGAGAGTTTGAATACCCCACACCTGTCACACATCCGACACCCACAATCCTTTGCAACTAAAACGCCATTCACATTCTCCGAGAGCAGGAAATATTTGCAAGAAAGCACCTTTACATAATAGGCACACATACACATCTCTCTCATCACATACCACACAACTGCACAACCAACACAATACACACATCACTATCACACACAACCCACGGCAACCGTCTCACCCTCACAACGCAGCACCCACACCTCACCAAGTACACAACACTTCACCCTAACACTCACAAAACCCCACATACCATCTAACAACCACTTCCATGTCCCCTCAAAAACACCCACGATTCACTGACAACGAGTTAAGGGTCATGGTAGATGAACTTGCGAAGGTAGAGCCACAACTCTTTGGAGCACAGATCCAATAAACATCCATTGCCAGGAAAATTTAGTTGTGGCAAAGGATAGTCGATGGGGTCAATTCAGTGGGAAGCCATCCATGCACAAGGGAGGACATCCGGTGTTCCATGGCATCACACCACCGAATTGCTGTGCAGACACTGCCAGTGGGCCCCCCACCTCCTCCCTATAGTTAACATCTTGGGGGGAGAAGGGCTTGGACATACTGCATCCGGAGGGCCTAACTAGAATACGTGGAGGACTGGAGTCTGGTAAGTACTTGCTACAGTTATGTTACACATTTGTCTTGTCCTGCATGCCTCATGATGACCCAAATACTCCCCAGTTAACTAAATGCCCTACTATTCCTCCCACCTGTTCCCCTAATGCACCTCTCCTGCATGCCACACCTCCACTCAGCCCAACTGCCTTCACAGTCCTTGCCAATGGCATTTAAACTACCAGCCAATCATATCACCACAATTCCCAGAATGCACTAACTCATCAATGTGAAAACCTGGAATGTGCACACCAAATCACATGTAATACATGTACAACTAAAGGACTAGCAACACCAACTAGATTGTACTAGCGAGGACCAGTTCATGGCAATGACAGCAATGCAATGGCACACTCACAATACCAACCAAAGCAAAATACAGCTACAGCTCAGTGACCATTCCGAATGGCCACAGATGCAATATCCAAACCCAGAAATAGACTCACCTGGGTTATAGAAAATAATATGGTAGAGTCGGTGCACATGCACAACATCCACATACTGGACTATTATCTTTGTGTACTCACATACTGTGTTCCCACTAGGACACTGTTGTGCATTGTGCAGCTATCATGTGTGACATCTAGAAAGCCTGGCCATTCACATGGTAACAGAGCTGAACAGTCATGTCAAATATTAGACCCCATCTGTAGTGCAAACTATGCCAAACTTGTATGACAGCACCCAACAAGGTCAATGGAAACCAAGTCACTTAGTATATGTACATGGCTTCCATTGCAGGGGTGCTGAGGGGCATCAACACCACCCTCATTGGTCTCTCCAGACAGCATTAGGCCCCTACCACTAGCACCATAATATCTGGACCATCTACATCTGTGGCAGCTAGTGGAATGGAAGCCCTGCCAGGGGAGCCACAGGCCTCAGTGCCACCCCCCTCCCCCTCCCCCTCCCACACCCCAGACATCCGGCTGGAGCAGATGCCAAGGCCAAACCCACTGCCAGAATGTGAACCTCTCCTGATTTGTCTACCTTCTGTGCCACTGAGACAGAGCTCCATTTTCCCATGGGCACTGTACCTGTGCAACCAACTGCTGTAGCAGCTACCCTGATAAATTCACCTACCATGACCTCACTCATCACTTTTATGTTAATCCATGCACCTTTATTTTGACCATCACTATGATTATTTCCGCAATAAATCACCATTGAACACAGATACTGTATATTTGTCTGTAATACAACATCAGCAATTGTCATGCTTGGCAACTGTGGTCTGGGCATGCCCCCCTGTATCGAACAGCCAGTGTAATGGACATCAGAGGGAGGCACCCTCAGCAGGAGACACAGTACTACAGAAATGTCAGAGGCTAGATGTAAGTGAGTTTTGAATCCAGAGTAACACCAGGATATAGTCAGTATTTCAATCTACAAATAGAGCATGACAGAGCTCAGAATGACTATCAGGATGGAAGGCATGGTGGCATACTAAGCACACTTACAGGTAATAATAGTCATGGCCATGGTAGACTACCTACCAAGCAGGGTCACCCTGAAAGGAACTATGCATCACCAGGTACAGGATCTTCTCATTACCATACAATAGCTACAAATTAACTTATACCATGAAACAGACAAAGAACATCACTGAGGAACACAATACTTAAACCATACACTAAATTAGGCCCCATAACTGTAGGGTCTTCACTCACCTTTTTTGGTATACAGTGACCTGCAGCTTGGACAGCAATGTCAGTATACAAACACAGCTAGGTCCCAAATGCATCACTGGGTACCCCATCCATCGTGAAGCCGTAGGGCTTGATGATAATAGCACAAATGGGCCATGTACTACAACTGACACATAATACACCCCCCCCCCCCAAACACACACACACACACACACACACACTTGTACAAGGAAGGGATGAAACAGTCACAACCTCACTTGTGTGACGGAAGTACTAACAAGGTACAACACACTGTACCTGCATGCATGTTATCAGCTACCTGGCTGGTTCTACTCTCGTGTCAGTCAGCAAATACCAGAGCCTATTGACAATAAATACCCCAAACATAGGTTGCAGAGTCAAACAGCACTTGTCTACATCAGTGAGTGGATGGCAAACAGGATAGCAGAAAGCAAGAATCATACCTCAGTACTGATTGGACCACGGATTGGACTACTGTACATTTTACTGACTGTCAGTCTGCATCTACAACTCACACATAGGCATTGGAGCACAACACCACCACTGATGAAGCTAGAAGGGAGTTGTAAAGGCAGCCATCTACTACAAGTTGCGCTCATTCAACATATCATATACTCCACTTCACATACACTTCACATACCTGTATGTCAATTGAAGTACTGATTGATGAGATTTGCCCTAGAGTCAACGGCTCCTTCTTCCACAGCCTCTTCATCACTTGCCATGTCTCCATCTCCAGCCACAGGTCCAGCTGCCTCCCCCTCATCCGCTATCAGTGGTATCTGACGTCTCAGGGCTAGATTGTGGAGCATGCAGCAAGCAACAATTATTTGGCATACCATTTGGGGTGAGTAGAGGAGGGCTCCTCCAAATAGGTCCGGGTACCTGAATCTTACCTTCAGGAGTCACAATGTGTGCTCAATTATACACCTTGTCTTCCCATGGGCCTCATTATAACGGAGTTCCCCTGGCATGGCTGGGTACCTCACTGGTGTCAACAGCCAAGGATGGTTTGGATAGCCGGAGTCACCTGTGTACACAAAGTGACAACAACTCCAATGTTGTATGTGTGATTGGGTAGATTATGATGACAGGAGACATAACCCACAGACACACACAACATTACTGACTTACCAAGCAGCCAGGCCTTCTCTGTTTGCAGTTATGCCATCAGATGTGGGACATTGATGTTCCGCATGATGCAGGAATCATGCACATATCGAGGAAACTTGGCTGTGACGTTTGAGATGTACTGGTCTGCCAGACAACCACTTGTACATTGACTGAGTAGTAGTGCTTCCTGTTCCTCTACACCTGTTCATTGGCACTGGAAGGGACCAGGGCTACATGGGTGCCATCAATGGCTCCAGCCAGATGAGGAATGTGTCCCAAGTCATAAAACTCTGCCTTCACATAGGCCAAATCATCTCTGTGGCGAAACCTGATGTAGCTGTCCAGGTTTTTCAACAATGCAGACAGTACAATCTTGAACATAAGACTGAACATGGGCTGAGCCATCCCAACTGTTAGAGCCACTGTATACTGAAAGGACCCTGTGGCCAGCAAGTGGAGCACTGACAAGACTTGAACTATGGGAGGTATGCCATAGGGATTGCGCATTGCAGGCATCAAGTCTGGCTCCAACTGAGTTCAAAGTTTCACAATGGTCAGACGATTCAAACGATAGGTTTGTATGACATGCCTGTCCTCCATGGTTTCCAGGTCTGCTAGTGGATGGTACACTGGTGGGTGTCTCACTCTCCTCATGGCGGCATGACTATGTTGAGAGAAGGGAGTATACTATAAGTTATGCTGTATTCACACATTTATTACACATTGCACATTACCTGACACCTAACACATGTAGAGGATGCATAGAGCTTCTGACATGTGCAGTACAGCCCATAGATATTCACCAATTCTGCCTCATTGCTGCACATTGGCTTACATGCAAATTGGAAGGTATTAATGCGACTAATGTAAGTGTACAATTGTGTAACACTTAGCTGTCCTGCACTATTCACACATAACTATTGTAAACTATATCAACCTGGGGCCTATGTACCTCAAAGTAGCTGTGCATAGTTGTCACCATTTATACTCCCTAATCATGTCATTAAGTGAACATGACCAATATGTTGCACATACATGATGGCACTACACACATGAATACTGCTTTTGGGGTGGAATAGGTGTATGACGCAGATAAATAAACACATCCCTTAAAGAAATGTGCACAAAATGGTAGGCACCTAACCTACTCTAATGGATAGATGGAAGTGACCTGAGTCCGCCGGCGGAAGTTGTAATGGTGGTAGGCGGTCGCAACTGCCATGCAGCTTGCCATTGGACAACATTGCTGTCTTTGGCGGACTTGGGTCAATGTCAATGACCGCCGGCAGTGACAGTTCTGTACATGGCAGTTGTGACCGCCATTTTCTGCTGTATTGCTCACTTAACTCCTGACACTGTTGCCAGCAAGTCCTCCACAATGTGAGCTGCTGTGTACTGCCTCTGGGAGCCATCATGCCACATCCTGCAGGTGATAGGGCCCCTGCCTTCACACCGGAAGAACTAGAGAGACTGGTGGTGGAGGTCCTACCCCTGTATGGACAGCTATATGGGGCACCAGAGGAGCAGGTGAGTCCTAGGACATAGTCAAGTGTGATAGGTGTTGTGTGTGATGTTGCATACTGCATGTGCATTAGTGTGGGTGCCGATGCATGCAGATGGCATGATGTGTAGGCGTGTGTGTTGAGAGGATGGGAATGAGCAGCAACTTGCTCGGTGTGTTGTGCACAGTCACATTGGTATGGTGCCAGTGTACATGACATTCTCTTTTTGCCTGTGTCACCCATATAGATAAATGTCCATCAGAAGAAGGGGATCTGGTGTGCCATCGCCACTCAAGTGTGTACCCGGGGGTCCATAGCTGGCAGACCACCCATTATCACTAGCGGTGTGAGGACCTGAGACGCTGGGCCCGATAGACCACGGAGGCCGAGCTGGGAATGTCCTCCAAACGAGGGAGGGATGCCTGTCAGACCCTGACCTCCCTAATGGCCTGCATTTTGACGGTGGCCTGCCCTGAGGTGGATGGGCATTTCAGGGCAGCACAGTAGCCACAAGGGGGAAAGCGCTGACTCAACCCATTTAATTTGCTCTGATTGGTGCTTGCTGTCACACTTTAGCAGTTAAGACACTGTAGTAGGTGCTCCATGTATGTAGACAGCTGGGAATACATTGAACTCTATTTGCGTTAAAAAGAGATTGAGATCTGGTCCTAGGCTAGAGCATGTGTACGTTTAGGTCAGGTGTGTTTAGGTACATCTATGTCTGCATGTGGAGATGTACACTGGCCAGTGCCACATGTGTCACTCCACCCAGGTGTATATAGGTATGTAGGCTGCTGTTTAATCCTACCTGTCTAGTACATGCTGGTCCGTATATCCTAATATACAAGTATGTAGCTCTGTGGTGTCAGCCCACTACCATATAAGTATGTAATGTGCGTTTGCTACAGTGTGGCAGACGTGTGGGACAGAGCCTAGTTAGGTTTTGTGCTGGTACAAGTGGGGACTCCATGTGAGTCTGGCATCTCATTCAGTCAACAGGTATGGGCAGATGTGAACACCACATATAGGTTAGCGGTGCTGCCCCATTGTCCCTTCATGTGCATATTATGGAGTATGTGAAAGTTGTAACTGAAGGACTTCCAATATGGATGTTTAATCATGTGTATGTGGCCTACCCATGCTTTTCCAGGCCATTAAAATGTAAAGTTATCACTTGTATCCCAATGGCTTTGTTTCAGTGTAAATAAGTGATTAGGCAAGCCTACCCTTACACAATGTGCAATGTCCATGCAATATTTGCCAATGCCCTACCAATACTAGTGCATTATGTGGTAATATCTGCCTACATCATGGGACAATCCTTGTTGGCCTTTGCCTAGCTGATGTGGACAGAACATGCTATGGGGTCACTTCTTACTAAGAAATGGCATTGTTCGGCTGTAGTACTGTTTGTCATACAGGTGTTGTAGTTGTGGCATATGTTGTAAGTGCAGTGGCAGTAGTGTGGGTTCATGTGTGTGCATCATGTGTACATGTTCTCAGTGGGATATGTGTGTTGTGTTGACCTGTGGTTGTAGTATTCACATTTGGGATTGGTATAAGTTATGTGGGTTTACTCTTGTTGACATGTGGTGGCTTTGTATATGCATGTCAGGTGGAATATGAGTTGGCGTCATAGGTATTAGTTGCCTGTCCCATGTTTCAATGTGGTTACAGTGCTCTCTGTGATTCAGTGGTTGAATCATGTGTGCTAGGTTAGCCACTGTTGCGTATGCATGTATGGTGTGATGTGGTATATCTGTGTATGGAGTCTGCAACTAGGCGTCTAGGATTAGATACATGTAGTGATATAGCTGATCTCCAAACATGTATTGCCAGATTCAGATGGCACCAGACTGGGACTGCCACATGTCTTCATCATTGGTTGTATCCATAGTGTAAGATGTGTATAGAGGGTTCAGCTAGGCATGTGATAGCAATGGCAGGCACTGTGTAGTTAGTCAGTTGAGTTGTCTTGACCAGCATGGTACATTCCTTAGGGACATAGATATGTTGGGGTGTTGTATTTGGACATGCATGATATGGTGTTATCTGTCAATTGCTGTTCCTTATGGTGAAAAGCGATATGACATGGATGAGGACGGTCATTCAGCTTTAGCTAGGGTATGATGTGCATGCTGACATAGGCTGACCTACAGTTGTGCATGTTCTGTGTGTCTGTGAAGAATGTGATTACCCCCTCTCTCCCTCCCTCTCTTTATGTGTGTCAGCACCAGCCTGTAAAGGAGACGGGGTGTAGGCGAGTGGGGAAGATGCCCACCATGGGACGAGGGACCCAGTGGCCCAGAGGGTGAGGGGAGTGCCATGGGGGGAGACAGGAACATCATAATCATCTTCGGGACCCTCCTCACTTGGACACTCCCTGGCGGACCCTTCTGGGACCACCCCAGCACCATCTTTGTCCGCCACCCCCTTTCTACTACCACCCTGTAGCTCCCCACGCAGTTTTCCGTGCCTGCTCACCCAAAAGGGTGGACGTCACCTTCGTCACAGACACCTCTGCCCCTGTCCCAGTCAGCCCTGCTGTCCTCAGTGAGGAGGCTATTGACCTCCTAAGGTTGATCTCTGTGGGTCAGTCGACCATTGCGAATGCCATCCAGGGACTGGCAACTCAAGTCCAGCAGAGTAATGCGTTCATGGAGGGCATTGAAAGTGCACTGGCAGCCCTCCAGAGATCCTTTCAGGCACTGGCCTCCACACTGATTGCAGACAGTCAACCTTTCTTCCGTCCCTCCCCACTCCACCTTCTTCTTCCCAAACCCAGCCAAAGCACACAGACAGACCAGCATGCATCCACCTCAATATCCAAAGGTAGCTCAGAAAAACACAAGCTCCTCAAGACCCATTACCGGCATGCTCACAAACAACACCGACCTGCACAGACAGAAGCAGTCACTTCCTGCACTGGCACCCCCACCACCTCTGACACTACAGCTGACATAACTGCAGTCACCACACCCACATTCACCAATCCATCCACAACTCCTATCCTACCCACAGTAACCACAATTCCAGACCCTCGGGCATCCACCCCAGTCATAACATCCGCTGCCACCACAACTACCGACACACCTACATGCAGCACATCCACCATGCCTGCAGTAACCATCCAACAGACAGTCACCCATCCACCAAAGCATCTCCCAGCAACTCCACCCCCTCTCCTCTCAGGACATACAAAGGCCCACACTCACCCACCCAACAGACACCCACCACCCACAAGCATACCTCGTTCACACATGCACCCAAAACATCCACCAAAACACCTCTTACAAGCACTACCTCTCCCTCCACTCCCAAATCCTTTTGCCATGACCATCCCCACATAAGTAAGAAGCATTTCCTCTTGGAGATTTCCCTTTTTACCTACTCCTCTCCCACCCTGTGATACCCCTAAACGATCAGTGTCCCTCCCCAAGTCCAGCCCTTTCACTTCCAAGTCCTCCCCTGCAAGTTCACATGCCCCTCCCCGCCAAGACTTTGACCCCTCCTAACAGTTCCCAACCCTCCTCTAAGCCTCGTCTAAAGCCCCTTCTCCCAGGCCCAAACCCAAGGATCCCCCTCCCAAACCAAATCCCCCCTCCTGCCCCCATCCCCCAAATCTCCGAGGTACCAGCCTGCCCCTTGATGCTTCAACCAGTGGCGGTTACATGGCAGTCAGGAGTCAAGTTGGGGCACATACGTGTGCATTTAGTACTTGGAGTGTTTGGACTGGCCTATGGCCTTTCTACATATTTTTATATATTTATTTCTATATTTTAATAATTATCAGGGCCAACCTGTTGTTGGTTCAAAGGTAACATCTTTTTCCTGCATTTCTTTTCTTAAGGCAGTTTTGCTATTGGCTGATATTGTTTGTGTGTGAGCATTTGTGTGTGAGTGGTGGCTGTGCTACCAGTTGTGTCTGGCCTGCATGTATGGCTGTGTGCATGACATTTGTCTCCCAGTGATGGGTGTGTTGTGTGATGGGTATGTTGTGTGATGGGTATGTGTATGTTGGGGACGTGTAATTGTGTTGGCATTGTGTGGTTTGTGTTGACATTTGTAATTTGCGGTTTTGTGTGGTGGTACTGTGTGTGTGGATTGGTATGTGTGAACTGTTATGATATGTGTTTGTGGGGTGTGTGTTATGGCTCGTTTGGATGTCTGTGTGTAGTGGTCTCTGGAGTTGTAACGTTGCGTTGTGTGATTAAATTGTGACATGCTGGTGTGCATTGTGTGTTCTTAAGGGTGCCTTCGTGTTATAACGGTAGTGGTGTTGTTGTGTAATTTGTTGGTGGTGTGTGTGTGTGTGTGTGCCACTGCTGTGTATCTGGGTGTTGTGTGTTTTTTTCTTGTGTGTGATAGGCGTAGTGTGTGGATTTGTATATGCGTGTGTGTATGTGGCAGTGTGCGAGTGTGCATCGCCCTCACCATATGTGTGCGTCGCCCTCACCAGCCGTCCCGAGTGTGTATGTTGTGTGTGTGTAGATACTTTGACATTTCACAACAGTGTCAGGTAAGTGTGTGTAATCACGGTTGGTGTCATCGTCGCTAGTTCTGAAGTCGTTGGGCAAGCAGGAGCAGCGAAAAGACGTGTAGTTCTGGTTCCATGGCGGCTCCAGATGAGTATGTGTTTCTGGAGTTGAGTTTCTCCCTTTATAGAGTTAGTTTGCGCCACGGTTTCACTGGTGATGTGACCGCAGCGGAAAGCTTGATGGTGTGCAGCCTCGTAATCTGTCCAAAAGTCTGAAAGTGCCTACTGTTGTCCGTGATGGCTTGACTGCTCTGGCGGTGCTTTGGCTATATTCTGTTGGGAAGACCACCATGGTCATGATATAGCGTTACAATTGCCACCGGGCTATCCTGAAACCGTCAAACTTGTAATTACCTCCTTAGTGTATGTTCGAGTGTTCCCAGGCCTGGATGGAACCCAAACTGTAAGTCTGATAACCTCTATGACCCAGCTTTCTAGTTTGGCCAGTATAACCCTTGCTACGAAAAGTGGGTCACCCATGAATCTCTTGAGACAGCACACTCGACCTTTGGGAGGATCTCACCCAGGAGAGTTTGGGAGTTTACAACTTGCCAGAAGGCTTGAGAGTCTTTCGTTCCACTAGCAGTTCTTAGGTATTCACAGGCCTTTTCCCTTATTTCTGCCTTCCTTCTTACAATGGCTTCTTTATAGGCTTTTCTAGCCATCGCTACTCCCAGTCTGTCTTGTGGGCATTTGTTAAAAGCAAGTTTTAAGGGTTAATGGGCTTAGAACAGGCACTATCAAACCACCTTGGACTGATGCAGATTTTTCGGGGTCTTTTGGACAGTTTGTCTGCCATATACTTTGTAAGAGAGGTAAAAGCCTGGATTACATCAAGTGGATTTGAGACCACTTGCAGGACCTGACTGATCTCTCTTTGATTATATGTAAATAAGTCTCTATGGAAGGCATTCTTATTGATCTTCTCCCATCGGTTACTTAGACCTTTATTTTTGTTATATTCAGTTTGGTGTTGGGGGGAGGTTCTAAGCATCCCTGGATACAAATAGAGATAGCTTCAGTGTTAATGGATTGTGATTACTTTTGCATGAGGCCACCGTTTTACAAGCTATTAGAGCAGGGTCATAATGAGGCCCTTAGTTTCTAATGGATTAAATATATTGTAATCATAGTTAACTAACAATAGGTGAGAGGATTTCTGAAGGGTAATCAGGAGTATATGGTAGAACGGGGTGATTGGCAATTCAGAGACCTTATAGTCCCCCATAGTCATGGAAATAAACATTGCCAGGTCCCCTTTAACTCGACCTGACTGACGGGGTAGATGTAACATGAAAGGTGACAAAACCATTCAAATATGGGTGGTCCAGTAGCCAGGTCTCTTGGCAACAAATTAGTTGGTTGTGGCCCACCTAGTTCAACCATTCCTGGGTCTCCGGTTTGGTGTGAGGGCCTGCCACATTCCGTGAGATTAGTTCAAAGACCCCTTCTTGCAGCAGTACACAATTAGATGGCCGTTGTTTAGGTATGAGAGAGATGGGCTGGCTATTGGTTCATTCTGGTTGTGACTCCATATGGGGTAGTCACTCCTGGTTGCTCTAGAGAAGCCAAAGTAATGAATCTATTGGAAAGAGGGAGGGGGCAATTCAGATGATGATTAACAGTTGTGTCGTTTGCTATTCCCATATGAGAGTCTTTGCTATCATTGTAGGATTATCTGGCGGTCGTTAGAGGGTAGAAAACGCCCAGTGGCAGGGCTCTGGCGAAATTGAAGTGTCTGAGTGAGTGTAATAAAGTCCGGACTAAGCATGGTCTTCTAAAATTGATGATTATGCAATCACCCTGTGAGCTCTTAGGTGGTTGTCCAATCCAAGAGACCCTCCTTGTGGAGATAATGGACCTCATTATGAGTCTAGCGGTCTTCAGACTGCCAGACTCACAGTGGTGGTCGGACTGCCGCGGTCATGGTAGTCCGACCCCCAAATTATGACTGTGGCAAAACCGTCACGGTCCCACCGCCAGCCTGCAGCCTGACGGTCCCAGCGGTTGTAATCCGTCAGGGCAGCGCTGGCCTGGGGATTATGGTGGTTTACACCGCCATGGAAAGGATGGCGGAATGGGGGCGTCTGGGGGTGCCTGCACTGCCCATGCACTTGGTGTGGGCAGTGCAGGGGCCCCCATGCACAGCCCCATCGTGCATTCCGGGCAGTGAATGCGCAACGGGTGCTACTGCACCCGCCGCTCCGCCACATTGGCGCCGGCTCCGTTAGGAGCCAGCATTAATATTAAGGCCCTGTACACCACAGAAAGCACTGTTTTGCCGGTCCTGCAGTGAACTCCTAACAGGGCTGGTGGAAAGAGTTTACCGGGCGGCCTGCGCCACCTGCCAAACTCGTAATGAGGCCCAATATTTTTGGAGAGGTCGTTGGACTATCCGGAGTGCTTTTGCAGCCAAAATTGATATCTTATTCAGAAGGGACCTGTGTGATTCCGTGTGAGGGTGAACCAGTGCTGGGACATTTTCCAACACAATAATGTAGGGGGTGCCCTCTGTGGAAATATTGGGCTGAAGGTCACTTGGCTCAATCCAGAGATCCTTGTTCAGTGTGCTTGTCCCCTTATCGAGTGGTTCTCTCAGAGGTGACAGTGGATAACCTGTCCTGTTTAGGAATAAGGCATCATTTATTATAAAATTTGTTGTGTTTTGAGCAACAAGACCCCATATGGTCTTTGTTGTTAACCTCAGTCTCCCCTCCCATAGGGTGAAACGGTGTGTGGTTATATGAGGCCTCTGTACGGAAGCCGGGGAGGGTTGGGCATGAACTGGTAATCCTTCTCCCCTCTAAGGCCCCTGTTGGTAAGGTTTCTAGAGATCTAGCTCAATAATTCCAAAATGCTCCAGGATGGGTTTAGCCTTGTCTCCAGGGCAGCAATTATAGTGTCTTTGAGGGTGTCCTGAGAGGTATCCAACACAATATTTTCTCCTTTCGGGGAGTATTGCTTCTTGGGTGACTGACTGGTATTGACCCATGGGCGTTTAGATTTCCTAACAGGCTCCTGTCTCTTTCTCTTCCTGGCCATGCCTTGATCTATGAGTGTAGGTGTAACCCCCAGATCTTCTGGCTCCAAGGGAATGGAACGATGCTGGGCCTAGGGAGATGCAGAGATCTCAGTAATAGACTGTGTCTCAACTTGCCCTTCTTGGTGTGCATCCAGTGCGAATGACACTCATGAGCTCACGCCTATATTTGAGGGGCTTAGCACCCCACCTTATCGGAAGCCCGGAGTAGCGGATAATTGGGAGGAGAAAGAAAGGCAGCATTCTGCCAGCTCAATTTTGTTATTGAAGATGCCAACTGCAAGCGTCAAGAAACATCCATGGTCGTATTTGAGAGCGCTGTTGAGGCACCAACTTTGGGCCTGCGTTGCCCCACTTGGGACTTAGGCCACTACTTGGCACCTTGGTCCCGGTTAGTTTGGGATGAATTGGAGGCTCGCTTAAGATTTATCTGGAGTTTGTTCCCAAGGCCAAGAGGGGTGGCCCAGCCAAGCCTCTTCTGGGCTTTGACGGGCGCAGACGGACTGGGCACACCCACTCACTGCGGGAGTGCTACTGGTAATCTGAGGGCCCACTGGACCAATCAGGGAGGGCCTGGTCGCCTCCTACTGGCGGGACCTTGCCGCCCTGAATCCTGGAACAAGTAGTTTTCCCATCACACATAAACTATGTCTCTGGGTCACGTGCAGCTTGAGTGCTGCCAGTAATCCGAGGGCCTGCTGGACCAATCAGGGAGGGCCTGACCCCTTCCTACTGGCGGGAGCTTGCCGCCCTGAATCCTGGAGCAAGTAGTTTCCCCAGTACACAATTACAAACAATGTCTCCCAGTCCCACATTGCAGGAGTACTGCTGTTAATTTGAGGGCCTACTGACCCGCAAGAGTCTAGGCCTGGAAAACTGCAACAGTTCTAGATTGTCATGTGCCATATTAACACATTTAGGTGAATTACATTTTAGCTAAATGTGAGAAAGTGGGTTATTGGTTGAGTGGATGTGAACCTTTCTCAAGCAACAGCCACAGTCTCTGTCACGGTGAACCACTAAAGTCACTACATTAACCAGTGCTTAACCCTGTGGTAGCTTGGCACAAAAGCAGTTCAGCATAACTTAAAGGCAACGTGTAAAGTATTTGTTCAGCACACAAACAATAATAAAGTGAAAACACAACACAAGAAAAATCCCACACACATTTAGAAAAATAGAGTACATTTTAATAAATGATTTGTCACCAAAACAACAATAATCCAATCAGTAAAACCAGAATTATATATATTTTTTTTACTTTAAGGTAAAAACTAGCACCTAAAATACCAAAGGCCCAACTGTGGGTCGAATAAAAGAAGTGGATTTGTCAGCGCGTACTTTCTGAATTTAAAGAAATGTTCACAAAAAATATGCGAAGGCAAAGTTCAGCATGGCAACATTGCAGGCGATGTCTGAGGAGTCGCCGCCACCATTGGGGAGTGTCTGGACAAAGACACGGTGAAGGTTTCCTCATTCGGACGTAGCCTCTTATTTTTGGTACTCGAAAATCTCCTGTGTGACAAGGCTGGAGGATTTAGCTAACAGGGTCTCAACGAGGCCCAGCTGTTCTGCAAAGGTTTGCAGAACAGGATTTGCTGCTGCGAAGAAGAAAGTAGCAGGAGCTGCCACTAAGTCAGGCCAACCAGCCATGAACTTTGGGCGATCAGACAAGCAGGTCTGCCCCCTTCTCCTCTCAGTACTATGAGCAGTTTTTAGCCAAACATTTTCTAAATCACAAGTTTTGATTTTCGGCTATCTGGGGACCTTTAGCACCACTCCCAAGAATCCAGGACTGCTTAGGCACCACTGGAACTCACTCAGATTGGGTCCAGGTATAGGTTCAAGATGGGTATGGCATTTGCTGTCCCTGAGGCTAGGATCAGGTGCCAGCCAATTAACCCTTGGAGTCACTCTGGTAGTTGTGGGTTCAAGAAGCAGAAAAGGGCAAGCAGCAGGACAGGCCTCTGAGGGGTCAAGGCAGGATTCAGGCAGCAGAGCAGTCCTTCCAGGTGCAGCAAACTAGTCTTCAGAAGCACGCAGCAGACCACAGCAGCAGGCAGTCCTCTGAGTGTCCTTCCGTAGGTCAAGAAGGTGAACTGAAGAATAGGTCTGAGGGCCCTATTTTCATACCTGGTGCCTTCTTTGAAGTAGGAGATGTTTCTAGAGAATTCCCTTTAAAGTGCTTGGAGTTTCCTACCTCCCCTGCCCTGAGTCCAGCCTGGCTACAGGCTACTTGCAGGCACAGTGCACTGGTGTCAAGAACTTTGTGTAAAGGCAGGGCACAACCTATTGAACTGAAAGTGGGTGCACCCTTCCCCCCCCTTAATGCCACCAGTGATTGCCCATTCAGGTGCCCCTAATCCCTCTAGTGTGTGGCTGTCTGGGAGGAATAAACAAAGTCCAACTGCCAGTCTTGTGACCCAGGAACAGGCTGTAGGCATTAAATAGTTATGGTAGAAAAATGCCAACTTTCTATAAGAGACATTTTAAAATTGGGACAAACTCTGACTATACTATTAAAGAGGATGTTAAATGACAATTTCTCAGACACCAAAATATGGAGTTTTTCACTACCAGGATACGTAAAACTTAAAAACACATGCCTAAACTTTTAATTACAATGCACACTGCCCTATAGGCTGCTTAGGGCCTGCCTTAGGGGCGGGGTACGCGTAATGAAAGGTGTGTTTAAGGCTTGGCAAAGGGGTTACTTTATCAAGCCAAATTGGCAACTTAAAACTGCATTCAGGCTGCAGTGACAGACCTGGGACATGTTTTAAGGGGGCTACTTAGTGGGTGGTACAGTATGTGCTGCAGGCCCACTAGTAGCAATTAATTTACAAACCCTTAGTATATGGTATGCTAAATTACTAGATTCTTAAAAGTAAATAAAATATCCCAGTTGGATGTAAGGCAATTTTACTGTGTTTTAGGGAGTAAGCACAAGCACCTTAGCAATGGTTAGCAGTGGTTAACTGCAAGGAGCCATAAGGCCAGCAGAACAAATTGAGCAAAATAGGAGGGTGAAGGCAAGATATTTGGGTGGAAGACCACCCTAAGGCTCACAGGTTTAACACTAGAGCAAATATACAAGCATATATTTGGTCAAACAAAAATCAGCTGTGCATCTTTGTACTTATTTCTTTTTTTTTTCGCTGAGGGAAAATCATTTTAGTCCTGCATCTGTCGGGAGTATGTTTCCAACTTTTTCCTGAATGGAAAAGTGTTGACAACCAGGGGTGTGGAATTTAATAAAATATCTACTTGTCCATGGGACAGGTTGCTCCTTCAATCTACTTGTCCTATAAAAACATCTACTTGTCCCTTTAGTGCCATGTAGTGCGGCGACAAATTAGGCAGCAATCATTATGTAAGACTCTGGTAGTAACCTCTCTGATTATGCCAGGTCTAATAGTACAGTAGGGCTTGAATACTAGAAATTTCAAGCCCTACTATAGGGATTTCCTTATTTTGCCACCTTCCCCCAGATGTACATACTGGAGATGGAGGAAGCAGTAAGCAATAGTTCAAGGGCTGGAATGCCTACGAGTGTGTGCGAACCTACTAACTTGCATGTTTTAGGGATTTTCACCAGCTCTTCTGTAATCTTTTCCCATACCGAGAAAGGATGGAAATGTACTGTTGACAAGAGGAGAATTAGAAGCTCTTGCAGGGTTGGGAAAAAAGTGGTTGGAGGAGAAAGTTAACTTGTAAGTGCTCAATAGATTTTTGCATGAACAAATCTACACATGCATATTTGCTGGTGCTAAAGTACAGTTCACATGTATTTTCTAGGAGTACAATTTCCTGGTCTACATCTGTAAATTCCTGTTTCATGAAAGCCACTAATTCAAAGATCTATACCATGGGTGCACTTTTGTGACTTAATTTAAAGAATTGAGCCCCTAATGAGGTCTGGCATTAGCCAAGACATTTTGTTTTTATTAAAATTCTATTTCCCTCTCTATTGGCTGGCTTAGTTGTAAATGATCGCATTCTGCTCTTCCACAAAGAGCACATTGGCACACAAAGTAGTTTTGTTTAGTGCCAGGAACTACTGTTGCAATGTGTGTTTTTTGAAACAAGCATTTGTTTTTGCTTTTTACCAATGTTTGTTACAGTGGTGATGGCCTGGCAGCTCCCACAGCAATAGTGTTAAAAAAACAATGTCAAAACAAGACATGCATTGACAAAACCAAAAGACTGATGACCAATGTCGGATTGGTTGGCTTTGCCAGTGCATGTTTGTTTTCATGTTTCCCATAATCTTGTTGAAAATGGTTACACTGATTTTCCATTCTGAATATGTTTTGGAAATACTGGCAGGCATCAACACATTTTATTAAAAGTGCTTCAACAAAATAGTACCTCAAATTTCACAGTGATTTAGCAAAAAAATGTTTGCGTTTTTTTCTGAACATTTTATTTTGAAAGCAAAGAATTCTCAATCTTGCTTACGCTCTTCTGCAAACATTTGCATATAATCAGAGAGCATTCTGGAAGCATTATAAGTAGCCTCATATTGTTAAACTTTTCAAACATGCTTGCACACTTCTTTTTTTTTTTTACTGGATCCACGGGCAGTAGTGCAGTGTGACCTTACAACGTTTATTTAGAGTGCTCACCCTAATAATAAAGGCTTTGCATTAATGATCCATAAATAGTTTGAGCAGCATTAATATATTGACAAAAATATTACCTCAACTGCAGAGAGTTCCCTTCCGTGTAAACTGTCAGCTAAAGGGTTGGTGCTGCAGGGGATTAGGCCAATTTTACCAAGGACAAAATAAGCATGAAACTTGTTGTAGGGCTATAGGAATTCCAGACCCCCGGGTTCAACAGAGGTTTGTGAACATCATTAAACATGTAAGTTTGTTCGTGTACAAATACACAAGACATCCTGGCCCCACAGGAACAACCACTTTTGCCAAAATTCCAACTCCTGTGAGTATGTTTACTGATATAAAATTCTTCATGTAAGCCCTTTTATGATTGCAAAGCCACCTTTTGTACATGCAAGCCAAACCTGTTTGTGTAGATAAGCCATAACATTTTGACTGACAGTTTACCTGGTTGTAAAATATAAATGGCCAGTCATTGACAAAGCTCTTGGTATATACTCCCAATCATGGCAAACAATGCAACTGTGACACAGTGAGATGAAGTGCTCTTTTCAAGAAGTACACAGTGTGATCAAGTGGAGAATGGTAGAGTCGGAGTAATCTATATGACTGTTACTTGTTGGTGGTTGGCTACTTAGGCAAGTTGAATCTGAGTTGGTTTACAGTAAAATGTTGTAAATACGAATGAATGTCTAAAAGTAAATCTGCCAATGTTGCACAATTAGAGCAGTGTTGACTCATGAAGTCTGCTGTAATAAAAACTCATGCATAAGATACCGGTTAGCATATTTAGAGCCCTTCTGTGATGAGAAAACCTAAACTAAACAGAGTCCATTTATAATCCCAACTCCTGCATATGCTGTGCCTGTGATTAGTCACATTTCTGATAGATACTTCTACCTGCAGATTTCTCATCTTTGAATATCGCCAGACACCAGACTGGTCTGAAAACCTTTACAATAGCGCTCCGGCACTGGTAGAGGACCCATGCTCCAATCTGACATCAGTCATGGGGTCATGATGATGTCTTCAGAGCCATATAGCGCCAGGACTAGCAGCCTGATGTCAGTTCTGTTTTTGCCATGCCTTTCAATGCATCTGAAGCTTTGTTATCTCACGGACCGTGGATAATTTTTTCCTCTCAAATTGTTTTCAGCTGGTGTAGATTGGCACGGGCACCTCAGAAGAGGTCTGTTTCTAAGACTTTTCTTCAGTATGACAGTTAACTGTCTATCACAGATCTGTACAAAGGCTGCCTCTTGTGCCTTGGGTCGAGGCACGACATGTCGTCTTTTGATCGCTGCCAGCAGATGCACCCAAAGGCCATGAAGAAGCAAAGGGCCACGCTGTTTATGGCTTGCTTTGAAGAGGGTCATAAGTGGTGCCTATGGATGAGGTCACAGTCAAGGGCCAGGTCCAGGGCACTATCAAGGGTGTACCCATACACCAGGGCTTAAAACAAGACAGAGTAGATGAACAAGCACTCTTCTCTGGAGAGGTAAAAATCAGGTAATCCCCCTCCGATTCTGTCTCCAGAGCCAGAGTTATTTGAGATTTCCCCAGTGACTTGACCCGTGCCACTGAGCTGGCACCACCATCTCCACTCCCAACTCCTCCCTTTCCTTAATGGGCATCTGTGCCCACTTTCCCAGAGTACCCTGCGCCCAGGACAGATCGTTGGGCTTCATGCAGGTCGTGGACATCTTTAGGAGGGCTGTTGTCCCTTCTGGAGGTCCATAGGGCCACACAGGACCCATTGCGGTACCCTATGACTTCATCCCCATGATGCCCTTGGTACCATACAGATTGTATTCCGCACCATCCCCATCACTCGAGCCACTCCATGCCCACCAGCTTCGAGAGTGGCATCAGTGGAAACTTCAACTCCAGTCAGGGTTAGCCCTGTGCCACATCCACATTGGCCACAGCCCAGCTCTACTTACAGCGCCATCTTTGGCAAAAATGGTGGTGCTGCAACCTTCACCTGAATCACTATGGCCATTCAAAATCCATCACTCAAGGAGAGAGGCTTTACACCTTCTGGAGGAACGCCAGTACACCCCATACTACACTGAGAGTTGATTTGGGTCGGCAGTCCCAGGGTGGTAATTCCGGGGGTGTCTTCAGATATGTTAGTCCTCCAAAAGGCCAGTGAGTTGGACAAGTCTCTTGTCATTGATATTGACCCTATTCTGGAACCATATCCTTCAGGAATGTCAGCTTTTCATTCAATCATGAGTCAAGCAGCAGAGGTCATTGACCTATCACTGTCTGCACTGGTATCCTACATGCTTGAGTCCCAGCAATTGGAAGTCATAGAGAAAAAGTTTTTTTTTTTTTATGGCAGCTTAGCCCTTTGCTCACTTACTGCCACCTGTCTCTTGGGTAGCTATACCCATGCTCTCTCAAACATGGCAGCCATGGTGGTTAAGCATCTTCGAGACCTTCTGAAGAATCACTTTTTGAAAGTAGTAAAAGATGGCCAGGATGCCTCTAGGTACATAAAGCGAGTTGGTCTGACACTGCACGCAGTGTGGGAAGATCAATTGGTACTTGGGCCATTTTAAAGTGACATGCATACCTACGGTTCACCTGGTTCTCCTCTAATGTACAAAACTACTGGACATGTCCTTTGACAGAGAAGCCTGTTTGAACAAAAAGTAAATGTGATGCTGGAGCATGTCAAAGAAGGTAGAGCAACAGCATATTCATTGGACTTCAGTCCACTCCAGGAACCTTTCCTCCATTTGAGAAGCTAGACTCGTTCTCTAGAGGTTTCTAAAGAAAATCAAACCCCTTTATTCGCCTTGTAACCAATACAGAGGGAAGACCGAATGGCATACCAGACAGTTCCCTTCCACCTCTTCCTTCTCATCATCCCTGCATCACAAGAGAATAAGCTGTACTTTGCTTTGGAAGGAGAACAACTTGCCAGTGCAAAGAAGGCTACCTTTTTTCTACAGTCCTGGAGGGCTATCACTTCAAACCTTTGGGTCTTACAATTATAACAAACGGGTACACCATATCCTTCTGGCAGTATCCCCCAGCTGCCCTCCCCATCCCGCTTCAGTTCAGGAAGAACACCTGCAGATCCTGCAGTAGGAAGTAGTGATCCAGCTGCAGTAAGGAGCAGTAGAATTGGTGCCAGAGCAAAAACAAGGACAGGAGCGCTACTCTCTGTTCTTCCTAGCTCCTAAAAAGAACGGCGATCTGCTGTTGAGCTTGTTAAAGGATAAGTTTTTTTTTATCAGTGCTGGAACCAGAAGACTGGATTGTCTTTAGACTGGCAGGATACATCCTTTTACGTTTTGATCCTACAGTCCCACAAGAAGGACTTCCGGTTTGTGGTGAGTACAGCCCATTACCAATTCAAAGTGCTACCTTTTGAATTAAAATGAGCACTTCTTCACAGAGATGATGGCAGTGGTGGCATCACACCTCAGAAGGTTGGGAATCACAGTACTTGGACGGCTGGCTGATCAAATCCAAGCTGCCTGGGCTGATGTTCCTTCATTTCCAGTCAACAGCTTCCCTGTTATTTGATTTGAGGTTTTTGATCATTCATCCCAAAATCGCACCTTGGGCCACTTTTAGCTCCTCCTGTTCATTGAGGGTGGTACTGCATATCATCTCGCTCAAAGCTTTCCCTCATCCATAGAAGATAAAGGATATTCTGGATATGATTCTTATGTTTTGTATGGGACTCCAATTCCCATTCCTGAAGGTTCTTTGATTGTTTGGTCTGTTGGCTGCCTGTATCCTCCTGGTCACTCTTTCATGCTGGCATATGAGGGCTCTGCACAACAAGGCTGTGTGGTGGCCTCATCTGAATGATACCTTTCGGCCTGGTCATACATTTTTATGTTTACTATATAAGATTTCCATTTTCAAATCTGTGATGGTGATGAGATTTCTAGATAGGTTTGACAAACATGTATCCACCAACCTCTTTTATGATGCCTCACAAGACCTTAATTGTTTGTGGGTTTTGAGCCCATGCACAGTTGTGGCTTTTGATGTGAAAAAAGTTTTTCATAGTTGCCATCACCTTGGCTCTCAGTGAGCGAGTTGCTAGCCTTGTCTGTCTGGCCCCTGTTAACAAGTTGATGTTGTGAACTAAAGCTGCCTTCTTTCCAAAGGTTGTATCTCTATTTCATCTGAGTCAGTCCATCACTCTACTATCTTTTTTCCCTCCTCCACACCCCACCAAGGTGGAAGAGAGACTTTACAAGGTCTACACGAAGTATGCACTGAGTTTCTACATCAGCAGTATAAATGAATTTCACTCAGACTACCAGCTCTTTGTTGGGTACATAGGCTGTAAAAAAGGAAGCCAGTAGAAAAGCAAACTCTGTTCTTGCTGGATCTTTTCATACATCAAAGTTTGATATACTCTAGCCAAGAAAGTCCTACCTGAGGGAACTGGGGCTGATTCCACCAGGGTTAAATCCTCCACTTCAGCCCTTTATAGAGTGATCTCAGTGGCGGATAGCTGCACAGCAGCTTCGTTGTTCACTACTCATACTTTTGCCAAGATCTTCTGCTAGGCACCAGAAAGGAGAAGATACAACCACATTGACTTGTTCCGTCTTTCATGACTTTCTGGTTTAGTTCTCCAGCCCTAACACTCAAGGGGAGTGTTGCTTTGAGATCCACTCAAAGATGAGAAATCAGTAGGTAGAATTATCCATCAGAAGAAAATCTTACTTACTTTTAGTAATAAACTTTCTAGTGTATTATTTAAGTTCATTCGGTCTAGAGATCTAGGCCATTTTGAGTAACAAAGATAACAATCATACATGATAAAATAGTATTTGTTAAAAAAAAACAAGATAACAGTATAAAAACAGTAATAATCAGGACAGTATAACAATAAGATCAACAAGACTAACTTTCTAGTGTATACTTCACCTGCAGATTCCTCACCAACCCTCCATTCTTCCCGTTCTGGATAATCCGTATTACCTTAGTTTTTGAAATGCCAAGTTAGTATTTTATTGCACCACTGCTTGATTGTCAGTCATCTGAATACTGAACCAAAAATTGTGACAAAATCAGAACTGAACTGATGTCAGGGTGCTAGACCTGATGCTATATTAGTCCCATCACACAATCCCATGCTGATGTCATAACAGAGCGTGGGAACTCTGCTGGCGCCAGAGAGCTATTGCAAAAGTTACCTGACCAATCTAGCACCTGAGGGACGTGGTGGGGACTGGAGGGGGAATTAGTGGATATTCAAATGTGAGGAATCTGCTGGTAGACATTTCCATCAGAAAGATAGGTACCGAAGGTTAGTTTCATTTGACATAAAAAGAGCTCTGTGTGTCCAATATGTTCAGAAATTTGGCATAATCCGAGCCGTGCTAGAATTCAAACCTTGACCTAATTAGTGCTTGGGTCTTATCAAATGCTAGTATCAGCTCTGATGTAAGGAGAGCGCTTCCTTTATTTGTCATTTCATTGTATTGCAACACATGAAAGTAATGAATGTTTGTATGTTTAAGGAGATTTCTGAAGCATTTCGTCCTTTGAACAATTAGATAGATTATAAAATTCCAACCCCTGATTTAGCCAGTGGCGAAACCAGTGCTCTTCTCAGTCAAACACACAGTTATGGGTCTGACTAATAGGATTAAAAAAAAAATTGAAGTAAAAAAGTTTACAAAATGTTGCCTTTTATAGACATCTAATGCTTTTTTTCATTTGATGTCTTAACAAACTATATTAAACACATGGGGACTGTTAGGATATGTGTTGTTCAGAATTGGTGCATCTTATGGGTTTATTTTTTATTTAAAGTTACTTTTTACATGAAAACATGTTCTTGGGATCCAAGAATTGTGCACTGTTCATGGATTCAAAAAGAATACTTATGACCAAGCATTAATATTACAGATTCTCTTAACTTTGAGCTTTTTATTTGGTCATAAAATACATAAAAGCGCTTCCTGCCTCTTTCGCAACTGGAGTATTAAAATGGTGATTGAGCTCTAGTTGGGACTGAGATGCCCCTTTCATGGTAAATGGGTGTGTACACCTGCCTTGAGTGCCTGAACAATGTGAAACTAGCATCCTGGCTTTTATTGTGGTCATGGCTCCATGCTGAACTAGGTGTGAACTGAAGCCTAGGCCTTTCCCTGACAGTGGGAGGTTTACAGCTTTGCCTGCCATCTGCAGGGGAGCGCCACGTGTGCCCTTATTGTTTGCAGTGCACTGCTGCCAATGCCTTTGGTGTGTCCTATAAAGTGGTGGTGGCAAGGTATCTTGTTTTTGAATGTATATAGTGACCAGACCTTTTTCCTGTGTTCAGGTGAGTGTAGTCTTCTGAACCCACTTATGCAAAGTTTCACTGTGAAGCGAAACACGAAACCTAGCAATGACATCTTGTGTGCATGTCCAGGATGTGTGTGTACAATGTGTGTGTGTGTCACATGTAGGGTAGTCGGATTCTGTATGTTGTATGAATCTGAGTACTAAAAACTGTGGTATGCATTTTGGAACCCCTGGTAAGCATGGCACACGATGAAGGGTGAAGAGAGATACCCCAGATAGTGGAAGTGTATTGCCTACATTCTTGTGGCTGAAAGGTAGAGACTCGAACATTGAAGTAAAAAGGATGAGCCAGTGCTGCCCTTTAAAATGTAATTAGTTCTTCCTGAGCACTGCAATATGGTAGATGGTATGGGTGAATGGTGGGACAGCAGTAACTATTGTTCAAGGTGAGAACGTTTTTTGGCAGGGCATGCCCTTTTGTCTGTCTCTGCTTACTTCTTCAGGAAGGCTGATGACAGTTAAGTGCAGAAAATTCACACTTTGTTGCCCACTCCCCCCTTTTAAAAAAAATTATACTTTTGGGGCCCACTCTGGTTCTCCACCTTAGCTTAGTTTTTTATTTTATGTGTTTTATTCTGACATCACCATTTAGCATTGACATTTTACACTAGCCATGTTGCCCCATCATTGCTGAGGTAACCCAGTGTAGTATTATGTAATGCACGTGTAGGGTGCCTTAGAACCATTTTTGATGTTCACAGTATGTTAATGCTATTTCTAAATCATTATAGGCTGTATTGGCCTGGTAAGGCAGCTTCAGTGCGTGTGTGAAATGTTTGTGCATCAGTGTCAACTGCAGGAAAAGTGACCCCTGAGAAGAATACTTCAGTTTTATACCCTTCATGAGTCTCAACCACAAAGGTAACGTCTCCATCCCCATTAGGTAGCCCATGTAATGTTAAGTGTGCTGTAACAGTAAGTCTGCAATTAGCAGGAATATAAATAACATTCACCATTTTAATGAATGGAATTCAGAGAGGAAACATACTATAGTGAAGTATCCTTTTAAATATTCAAGCTTGAACAACCTACAGATAAATATAGGTGCTTCCTATAATGCTGAGGAGGATTAATCCCTAACACCATGGATGAATCCATTTTAAGGTGAATAGGGAACCTTGGGCACACATAAGAACTACTCGGAGATCACTTAAATAAGTACCTGTCATATAAACATTGGTGGTGCCATGTTATATGTTTCCCACTAAAAAGTAGGACTGCATATTAGGGCGACGTAACTTCAGGATGAGGGGACTGAGTTCATCTACTCCTTCTGGAACTGCCATCATCCCATACTGCCTCACCTGAACCCCCAACCTTCCCAGGGTAACAAATGATTTCCACAACCTCGAAAATGATACTCAGACTCCCAAGGGAAGTCATAGAAACAGATCTTACCCTTTTGTTGTTTTGTTCATACATATCCTGCGTAAACACAATAAAGATATCGATAAAACTTTTCAAACATTTGTTGAAACAATTGTATTGTTAAATAGAGAGAATGAGCTGTGATTACTAGGCAGATGAAACAAAGCATTGTAACCAGCGCTACTAACATGGTGAAAAGAATAGTCTGACCATGATTATCTTAGATCTATATCTTCTTACCTATTACTACCTACACTCTGACAGCACTGCGGGTGTACCCTCTGCCCGATCTAGGAGGATAGCCTGAGACCACCATCTCTGGAGAATTAAGCCAGGGAGCGGGTCTACAGTGAAGTTGGCATTCCTTCCCTGCAAGATGGAAGGTCAGCAGAGCTGCATGTTGAACACATGCTTTATTTCAGGACAGTAGTGGCCGGAGTGCTCCTCCCACCCCTGTAGGGCAGTTCAACGTTTATGTAATCAGAATCACAGTTTGTTAAAGGTACAACTCTGGTGCAGTGATCTGTCTAGATGTTAGAAGCTGTCTCTGAACTGGCAACCCTAGCACTAAGATATGTTGTTCTATGCTCTTAGCCTTCAACAGAGTGTATAGATTACATAGCAAGAAAGGCTTTCTGAAAACAAGCAACATGTACAGCATCTTCTCAAAATAATATTGTGCAAGCATTAAATGTGTAAAACAGCAATGCGAAAAGGTGATGTTAGCCTAAAATATGTAAAATACCAAGTATAAAACTAAGTTAAGATGGAGGGAGCCCATGTAGGCTTCACAACACTGCTTGGAGCCAGCCCTGTTGCTAACTGCTGTGAAGGCTGGCTTTGTCAGACAAGGAGCCTGAAAATAACATTTGAAAGAGAATTAACCCAACTTGTTCTGAGGCCTTACAGAGTGAATCCAAACTAGCCTGTCTGGAAAGTGTGTATAAAGGTGGGTTCCATACCACCCCACTTCATTCCAGTCCAAAGTTAGTCTTGTCCAAGGAATGCAGTGCTCCACAGAGTACCGGAAGAGCTGCTTTGCAACCAGGTCTAGTGTTTGCCTTACAGCCAGTGCCTCAGAGGTTAGGTACATGATCTAAAGTCGGTACTTTCAGCTGGAGGAACTAAGGGTCTTCTCAAAGAGCCTTGTACCCTCCCCGCTTACTGAGAAAGGAAGGAGTATGTCTTGGCCCAGCAGGAGATGTCCTCCAGGAGGAGGAGAAAGCCCAGAGCGCTCCCTGCATAAGTAGCCCCAGAGAAAGCTGAATACCTATTAGAGATAACTAGGATGACATATGCTGCAAATGGATTCCCCAGTCTCTCTGCACAGTCCCAGAGTGAGCAGTACCAAGATCGTAACAGATAGTGTAATCCCTTATCACCTGGCAGCTTACCTTGTTTTTTGAAAGAATGGTGTTTACGCTGGTGAAGTGTCCTGTCACCACCAAAGTGAAGAGCCCAGACCAGCCCAGAGATCTCACCGCCTTGACAACACTTCTGAGATGGTTTTGATCTGAAGGTACCACAGCTGCTGGGCGCTTGACTGCAGCTAAATAAATCTGCCAACACTGCCAAAGTAAGGTGCTGCTGTTAAGCGCACCTAATCCCCCTTCAACCCACCCCTTCTCCCCAGTGATGCTGCTGTTGCAGAAGAAGAGTTGTTTTCATGAGTGCAGTGTGCAATCTGCATTATTCAGACTGCCTGGACTGAGACAAAAATCTGGTAGACCATGGGGATTAGACCGCACTGGGGGACAGAACACTAAGGTATGCAATTAAGTCTGCCACGGCTTCCTAAAATCGGAATCTTGTACTGAGTTGTCCTTGAAACAGTGAGAACATTTGAGCAATCTGCACGTGAATCCGTAGAAGGTTGGGCGATGGTCATAGCAGAATCTTGACCATAGCAAGTGGGACAACGATTGCCAAAAAGGAGGGTGTAAAGCCTCTCTATTGGGGCACAGTGTATTACAACCTTATATTTAGTACCCTTTAGATTGTACAGGATTTAATTCTGTTGTGAGATTAAAGTACTTTATTTTTCCATAAAAGCTGAGAAGCAGTCTTGAAATTGTTGTATTGTGTCTGTATGATGATTGCTTTCTTATGCCTGTGACTGCTTGGCTTGGAACTCTGATATTCCAGGGCAGAAGGAGTTGTACTCAGCTCAAGTTGCAGAGGTAGAGTAGGATTTATCCCAGGACATTACCAGCAGACATCAATAACCATCATATGGCCTCCCTGAACGGGGTCTGATAACTCTTTTGTATTCCTCAACATCCAGTAGCTCTCTCTGGAGTCCTATGCTCGGTTATATGAATGACCGTTAATTGGGATTTAAGTTGAGCATTGGATGGAAGCATACTATCTGTTACTGAACAATACCTGTGTGTTAACCATCTCTAAGATGGAGTGAATGATCTGTGTTTGGACAACCTTAACAATTTGGCTGGGTAGACCGAATCAATATCCTGCCATATGGAGGACAAGAATAGAGAAGTGTGGCCTAAAGGACCTGATAAGTAATTCAGCATATTTTACATCCCTTCAAATGGCAACTTGCAGAAAGCTAATCATGAGTGCATGTACAAATCAAGAAATATTATTTTGATTGATTTTTTCTCCCCCTACATTCCTGCTCACTCTCCTCCTTTTCCTTTATTTTTCCTCTGTTCAGTTCAAATTCAATCTTGTAATTGCCTTGAACGGTGGGATTCTGCTTCAGCATTATCTTTTAAATTGATTCGTAAACATTTTAGTGAGGTGTCTTCCTATTTATGTGTGTTAACTACTTTTTCCAACTTGACGAATGATAGAAGTAAAATGTTTTTTTACTCTAAGTAGCTTTTCATCTTTTACAAATCTGTATAGACTTAGTTAAATTAAAAAAGACAGGGACAATAAATGTTGTAGGCAATGAATAATATTTAAAAAATATATATGTTTCTCCTTGATTAAGTGTTTCCTTGATCGAGCTCATGGCTCGAAATATTCTGTAAATAATAATTTAATAACAGTGCTTGCGTAAGAGTTATAGGATTATATATAAGTCTCTTCCTTTTTAAGTATTTAATCGTAATTCTATTTCTTGTGTAACATAAAAATAAGATGCAGTGTTTATCTTTTTAGAGTGCCAGCACCTATTAACTAATCTTCTGGTATTGTTAATGAGTTCAAGAACATGCTCGGAAGAACTTGCCCTCCTGATGAGGTTATTTTTGGAGAAAGACCCAGATATAGTGAGTATAAAGGAAAGTTATCTAGCTTAACCTATTTACTCCTTCATGTTACAACTCGTTTTTGTTTATTCATTTGCCATGATAATGCCATTGGTGCATGGTTGCTTTTGTAAAATGGCCATGCACTTCTGAAAGTAATGTGTATGTGAGTGTAACAGGTATCTAAACTCCTAAAAAGGTTTCTCTCAATACTTAGTGTGTGAACACATGTAAACAGCTGATATCTTGCCATTTCCCAACAATGTGGAGTTTGTTCACAACTTGATGTGCGTGCTTTATGTGGGGTCTTTTAATTCCATTAGTTGAGTGTCCAGTGAAAATGTAGATTGCAGTGTCTCTGTCCTGTTTCATTTCATTTGCTAAAGGAAAATGAGTCAAATCAGTATGATCACCCCACAATATAATGTGTTATACTATTACTATACATGTATGTGAGAACCATTAGCTTGTCAGGCAACATTGGTAAATGCAGTCCGGTATGCTTGGTTTGGTACTGGGCTGTAGTGATTTAAGTTGGTAGGTAAATAGCACAGCAACATGGGAACACCTTGTAGTTTAACTGGGGGCTTTATTTAATAGGCAGGCAGAGGTACAATTACGTACAGCAGACCACAACTGGAGCAGATGTTAGAGATAGCATAGCCCAGGTCTAACTGCCAGAGCCTATTAATATAGAACCTCCAACAAATAACGCTCTATCATTTCAATTGAGAGAAGAGAGGCAAGTTACCATGTATGTCCCCCAAACAGCATCACAATAACCAGTAATGAAAAACAAATAGAATGAGACACATAAATCAAACAAACCAAATTCCAAAGACCACACATATATAATAGGTCACTCTAAAACTATACATGACCACACCACCCAAGAGAAAACAGTTCAACACTCAACACACACCAGATCATTTGACCAGACCAACCTGATGAAGGACTGAGTGTGAAAGTGCCTTCAAAGAGAACCAAGAGTACAAATATCAAATATGTAAACCAACATATTTAAACAAACTAAGCACATAGAAATGAGGGATACGACCCCTCCCCCGAGCAAACACAGCCCTCACTTTTCTCAGCCATTGAGAGAAAATCACACAGAACCAAAATTCAATACAACCCAAGCATTTCTCAACGACTGAGAGAAAGTTATACGGAAGAGGGTTCAACACATCCCAAGCACTTCTCAACCACTGAAGGAGAAAAATACAAAATAAGGTTCACCATTACCCAAGCGCTTACCAAACAATGAGGGAGAATCACATGGAACAGGATTCAGTACAACCCATGGAACAGGATTCAACACAACAAAAGTAACTTATTAACACTAAAGGAGATTCACACAGTAGAGGGTTCAGCACAATCAACTGGACAGTATTAAACACAACCAAAGCAAAATCTCAGCCAGTGAGGGTGTATGAAATTAAACTTGTTGCAACATATACTAAAATCCATTAAATAGGTTGCTAATGACCCTAGTACTGGCACTTGTCATTGTTTTTTGTTTTTTTAAACTGAATTTTTATAATTTTGCTAAAAAGTTACAGTGGTTATAACAGTGACCACATGTAGTTATGCCTCAATGTACACACAATGGGAAACATATTTCAACAGTATCATCCTTGTAGGTATAAACATTTCCCCCATCAACCAGTTTCAGATTACTGCAATTACATGTCACTCTAATTATTATGGTGTAGGGGTGGTCACAGTCAATGGGGAATGTGTCCAACTATACATATAATAATAATCACAGCTGCTGATATACACTATGCCTGAACAAGAAGAACAAAACATAATTGACAAAGAAAGGAAAATAATCAGGAACTGAGGGTTGTATGGTAGGGTGTCATGTATTGTAGGGAATATATTCTCAGTAAAGTAAATGGCATCTGTGGGGACACTGCTTGGGTAGCAAATGTAGCCTTTGACGAGGTGGATAAGGTCCCTAGGTGGGAGGAGCAGGGATTAATTTCAGTCCAGGGAGGGATCCCATTTTGTTTTCCCTATCCCTCTCACTCCCCTGAGGGGAGACATTTCTCCCCACATAGTCAGTTGTGTATCAACCACGCAGTATTTAGCTCCATGCCTGTGCCTGTTCTGTGGGTTTCAAGCCAACTTCCTGCATGCCGTCCACTTCAAAATCTCAGGGCTCCATTGCCAAAGGCCCAGACTTCAGGTATCTTTCCAGGTGATAGCAACTATGTGACAAGCAAGTATTAATGACAGTGCAATAAATTTAGAAGTTATTGCTTTCGCTTGAGGCCTAGGAAAAAGGATAAGTGAACAATAGGCTGGCGACTTAAGGATGTGGCAACCTGTTGCCATTGCAATCTATCTAACAATCTTCTCCCAGTATTGGAAGAGGGCAGGGCACTACCAAATAATTTGATAGAAATTCACATCTTCTAGTTTACAACTCAGGCACTCTGCTTGCGCCTCGGAGAACATGATATTTATTTGTTAAAGTATAAGGTGCGCTCTGTGTAAGAAATAGTATTGGATGAGCTTGAACCTCGTATTCCTTGACGTGTAGGGGATGCGTCACAATATAGTGGTCCAAACCCTGTCCAAAGTGGGGAGCTGCATATCCGTTGCCCACTGGTCTCACAAGTTCCCCTTGGCTTGTTGACTAAGCGCTTTATACAGCAACGTTGTGTCTTTAATTGTAGCGGACATGGTGTATATGACTTGTAGGGCATCCTGAATTGGTGGTTCGTGCACCCCCATATGCCAACAGTTCCGGACTACAACCCTTAAAAACCAGTGGTTGGGGAGCAAAAAATGCATCGAGTGGAGTCTTAAAGGGTCTATGTGTGTGGCTCTTGAAGAGGTTTTCAAGAGTTCAGACACCAGCCCGTCCCAATCCTGCTGTCGCCTCTAGTCACACTTATGGTTTACAACAGATACTTCTGCTAACGGGAGGCCCTTAGAGTAGAGGTATTTATCATGTGTTCTCTGTGGTGCCCTAGACTAGGAGCGCTTAAGCCTGTCAATCTGAATATGAGGCATAGCACCCTGTGTTTTACATGACGGGTTGAGGATTACCCGCAACCATGTGGTGAGTGTGGGGACGCCTGCATTGTCCTTGCGAGGGGGTCCAAAAACTTGCTACTCTACATTTCGTCCCCCCTATCAAATAATATAGCACAAAGTGGGGAACACCAGGCCTCCCTCTATAGCAGGGAGCCGATGTTTGGCCAAGGAATTTCTATAGTGCTGCGTGCCCCAAAGCAGGGACAATAGTAACTTGTCTATTTCCTGAAATATGTGACAGGGCACTTGGATCGGGAGCATAGAGACAAAATACAGTAATCTGGGCAACATCACCTTCTTGGCCACTGCAGCCTGACTCAGTATCCTATAGTAGAAGTGAATGCCAAAAGGCTACATTATGATGAAGAGAAGCATGTGTATGTTGTCTTCTAACAATTGAATTTAAAAACAATGGATGTGAAATCCTAAATAGAGAAGGTTTGGGGAACCCAATGTACATTTTCTGTTATGTCTAGTGGGCGTATTTCACGTTATTGGCTTGCAAATGGGGTATAGGTGTGATGTAGTCCAGTTTACCTCCAGCCCTAACACAGTGCTTCTGTTGCACCCGCTACATCCAAAGGCTCCCCATGAAGATAAAGCAGCAGGTCATCTGCATACAATGAAATATAAAGTGCTCTATTATCTATCTGGAGACTGCCGATATGAATGGGCTGGCTGGAGAGTGAGGGCAAGCAGTTCACCTGCCATGGCAAAAAGCGCCAGGGATAAGGGGCCTCCCTGTCTGTTACCTGTTTTAGAATGGGAGGTGTTTGAGATAAAGCTTCCAGTCTTCACCCAGGCAGTGCGGTCAGTGTTGAGAAGTTTGGTTCAGGTGAGGTAAACACTGCCCAGCCCCTTGCAATGCATGACAGTATATAAATGTTTCCAAATCAGGGCATCAAAGGCGTCCTCTATGTCCACAGCCGTTACCAAAGCTCTAGAGCTCGTTAAGGGGGGAGAGTGCAGTATATTTGTTAATTGCCTGATACTCAGTATGGTACTGTGGGTTGGGACTGATTTGGGTGCACAGTATCCTTCCAGGTAGAGTTGGAGTCTAGTGACTAATCATTTTGCTAAGAATTTTATAATCCACATTCAGGATTGAGAGTGGCCTATAGGGGGAATGCCAGGTCTCCATCTTTCCCGGCTTTTAAGAGTGATATTACTAGGGCCTCTCGTATTGCTGGAGGTTTACATACCATAGTCAACCTGCAAGCCAGGATATCACTGAACTTAGAATAAAACTCAATAGGCAATCCATCTGTTCCGGGGGTCTTACACCGAGGCAGGGATTTGATAGCACGACACACCTATTGCACCCGAATATCCCCCCACAGGGCTGATGCTATCTTACACCCCACTCTGGCAGTCCATGCATTCATAACATATGTATTCAATGCCTGGAAACCAGGGCCTGGAATGGCTCTATAGAGTTGGGCATAGTAGTCCTGAATTTCTGCATTGATGTCTGCCTGGGTGTATACCTGAGTCCCGTCGGCTCTAACAAAAGGTAATATTTGTTGGTGGACGCAGGAGGGGTCAGCAACCCAAGCTAACAATTAGCCCCACTTATCCTGTTCACTGTGGGCTTTTGTGATATATTGATGGTCGTCAACCCCTCTCAGGCTTTCTAGGAGCTCCAAAGGTTTCTGCTTCCCTCCAGTACCCGCTAAGGGGCAGGGGTGTCACGGGGTCCCTCCCTCTTCAGTTGATCAAGGAGGTATTACTGACTGGTGATTTCGGTCAGTAATTGTACCCAAATTCCCTTCATTGCCACCAGGCAATGGTCTGTGACCATCACCTTAAATCCCTCCCATTTCACTAGGGGCGAGGAGGCATTCCCCTCATTCTCCCAAAAAAAAAAAAAGTTTTCAATAACAGATTCCATTGACTCTCGGAACCTAGGGTCTTCAAAAACGTCCGTACAAAGCCACCAGTTGGGGATGGGTGGCCTAGGGATATCCCATCGGAGAGCGAGCAGAAATAGGTTTTGGTCTGAGTGACTTTTTTGCAAGGTATTCTGCGTGTAGAACCCTATGACTCAGTGAACCCCTGCAAACATGTACATCCAGCCGCATAGAGTTTGGACGTCCCTGAGTAATAGGAATATTCTCTGCATTGGGGATTATGCTAATTAGAGATATCTTCCAGGTCGCACTCGCTCCTCCAGTCCTGAAAGGCCCTTGCCACCATGTACGTTGGTGAGGGGGAAGGGAAATGATGGGATGTGTCTAGAGATGGGTCAGCCGTGCAGTTAAACTCTCCTCAAACCACCAAAGGATAATGAAGAAAGATAGAGATTTCTTCAATTTATTGAAGAAAGGGCACCCCTTGTAGGATCCAAATATGCACTCTGCAAGCAAAGAGTAATAAGCTAGTTTAGTGCACCCTCCCCCACCACTTATTCTGTAATGTCAATCTCTCCAACTTATTAAGGTGTGTTTCCTGTAGAACAGCAACCTGTACCTTGCATTGCTTAATGTAGGCCTGCACTTTATATCGCTTACTAGGGGAATGAAAGCCCTGCTCCTTCTAGGTGAGTATTGTTACTGGGGCAAGTGTCAGCTATCGTACTCAGTTTTGGTCCTTCGCATCAGGGGGTCAGCCCTGCCCCCCCCCCCCCACTGGTTAGTCCCCCAAATACATTCATACCCAAAGCAGGCACCAGCAATAATTAAAGGTAACAGTCCCAAACCCATACAAACATTCCACCAACTGTACCCCCCAGGAGGATTATGTCACATTACGTTGTCCAAACTGTTGAACTCCTAGGTGACAGCAGAAGCCAGCTCGGTGCCAGACCCCTGTGACACCAATGGTAGGTAGGCGATAACCCATAGATGCTCAAATACAGAGATCCCAGGCCATGGTCTGTAAAGCGAGATATCCACCCTTCTCGGCGTTTGAATTTTGACATATGCAAAAATTTACCTGAACTTGTAATAATAAAGGATTAATAAACATAACAAAGAACATTTAATTGACTTTCATATAATTTCCTCTGCAGTGCAAGGTGTGATTTGAGTCAGTAGAAGACTATCTGTCCCAGAGGTGCTGCTGGCAGCCAAATTTGTCATCATCACTTGAACTCACATGTTCCCTGGAGCTGAAGCTGTCTTGCACCTTTATTGCCACTGTGCCTCTCCTCCCTTATAGAGCTGCTGCTGTGTGGGCCATTTTCTGCCTCCCTTTGCACAGCACAAGTCCCTATACATTGAACCCTCACAGTCAGTGGGTCTGGGTGATAGCAGCTCTCAGAGTTGTATGTGTCCAACTACTGCAAAGCCTCCTCCGGCGTATTGAAAAAGTCTGTATTCCTTTCTAGTTGGATGTGCAGCTTGGAAGGAAACAAATGGGCATACTGGATTCCCAGTTCTCTGAGCCTCCTCTTCACATGTAATAAAAGAAGCCCTGTGTTTCTACACAGCCATTGTGAAATTGGGGAAATTGGAAACCTTGACATCGTCCACAGGATAAGGTACAGCATTGCGTGACTGTCGAAGAATGAAATCTCGGTCTCAATAGTATTACAGCCAGACAAGAACAGGGCCTTGAGACAGGGGGTTTTGCAGACACCCTGTGAACCCTGTCAAGCGCAAAATGCTTAGACAGTCCCTTCGGAGCAATGACCTCGTCCTTCGTCTGGATAAGTAAGCATTGACAAGCCCTCCCCACACTGTCACAAGCCAATCACCCTTAGGTTATACCTCCTAGCCCTGTCCTCATGGTTCATAATGAATTTTTCTAGAACTTTGGTCTTCCCTGTCAAGGTGTCCAGGTCAGTTGCATCCCCCCTGGACATAGAGCCTAGTGTCTCCAGTTCCGCCTCGACCTGTTTTAGGCAGTCCACCATTTTGTGGTGAACATTCCGTAAAAAGCCCATGTCCACTACTAACATATCAATTTTGGACTCTAAAGCATATTGTGGGAACACAGTGGTGGCCCTTATGGTGTCGAGTTTGGAGGGCATGCTGTCTTTGGGAGCAGCACAGCTCATGTCACTTTCTCTGTGGTGTTGTGTTCTCCCCATTGCTGGGCCTGTGATAGGTGAGTTAGGCTCAGAGGTGCAGTTCCTCAAGAAATACGAAGGTAGATCGTTGCTGGGGAGAAAATGCACAGTAGTCTCTGCCGCGTGTGAGGGGAGGGTGAGTAGTGTCCCATGGAAGCGCCTAGCACTCACCTCTGGCTGCAGGCAAGTCCCAGCCCATTGCTTCTCTCCCATTCTACCCCCAGGGCACCTCAGGCGAAATTGGATATACACCAGTAAGGGCGCAGGCCTTCTTAAGTTAAGGCAAGATGTGGGGTGTAACAGCGACAAAAGGTGGGCACAACATTCACCTCTGTCCCCAGACCCCTCCAGGAGCAGTGGCAACCTCAAGGGCATCCGCCAAGTCATGGGCCATTCCAAACGTCCTCTGCTCGCTGGTGAAAAGGGGAGAGGAGGCTTGGCACCGAAAGGAAGGAATGTCAGCGAGGGCCTGACATCTGCCTCCTCACCTAGCAAGTTCGGTCGGGCATGTTGCAGAGCACCAACAGTCCAGACTTCCCAGCCAGCAGATCCAGTCTCCTTAGGCCACCAGCCACAAGGATTCCCGGCTCATAGCAGTCAGCGTAGTCCAAAGGTCACCTGCCTCGTGTTCCGAGTCTCCCATCCATGATGGAGGCAAGGTGCACTTCATACCCTGGGCAGGTCCACTATCAAGTGTGTTGCAGCTGCAGGAAGCAGCAAAGCCAGGCCCCTGCCTCAGCGTCTCATAAGCGTCGCATTTTGGGAAACAGGTCTTGCGTTGAACCCTGGACGGGTGCACCACCAAGTGAGCCATAGTGGCAAGCAGCTGCAAAAACCTGCATGAGGAGTAACTCAGAAGAGAATTTAGTAGAAAACAGTACTGGGGACAAAAGCTGCAGCATTCGCCAACCAAATGCACAACATTTAAAGCAGTGTGTATTATAAATTCTAGATCATACTAAACTCCTGCCACATGAACAATTATGAAATGCTTGAATTTCAATTAGAGGAAAAAGACAATGAAATTTGCTTTAACATCACAGTATGTTTTATAAAAAATTATTTTAAACAAAAGTCCATCTGGAAGAAAGCATTGGCCATTAAATCATTTAATAGTACTAAGAGCACATGCTAAAACTCATACTTTTGAATCACCGTACAAACTTAAATCATTAGTAAAACAGAAATACAAATGTGTTACAGGCAGCTTCTTCCTAACAATGGCGATGCACTTTCATAATTGGATCAACTTGTCATTAAACCATACACAGAAAAATCTTTCATTAGGAGCTTCTTAGTTTGTGACAAACTGACTGCATGAGGTAATGCTCTATCGTAGTCACAACACACACATCTAAGGCAGTGTCTGTGTAGACCACGAGTAAGACATTACACTTTCTGTGTGAGGAGGATGCGATGACATTGAGCACACTTCATTCTTGAATCTGTTCGGAGACACAATCCGACAGCTAGCAGTTGGAGACGAAAGAATCGAGATCACACACTGTCTAAAGGGTAAGCATGAGCTTTGTAAATGCAGAGCATCTAGAAAAGAATCAGTTCGACCTATAGTATATTTGAAATGATTCACTGCCAACTATCCACAGCCTGAAGGTGTTCTAAGAGTGCACTGTCCATGAGATATTTTACTGCCAGTAGTGTAGCATCTGTAGCACAAATTATTCACTGTTACAATAAACCATCTTTAAATATTTCTTGTAAATCCTATCAAACATTGTTTTGAAATGATGCTCAGCACTGTCATCGATTTCTCATGGGTTTTCTCACACAGCATTGTGTTTAAAAGCAGTTGTGTTGGGTTAAAGACTCATTGATAATACACCACTGTGAACTGCCACACAGCAGTGTTATCTTGGGCAGAGTTCTTCAGGTGAATATCCCTCAGTGAAATCACTAACCACTGGGGACGTGAAGACAACGTTGATGTACCCTTAGACACCCCTGTGGTCTTGGGCACCTTTCCCACTGGGGGTCTCTTGTAGGAAGAATTGTCAATCCTCATCTTAGCAATAAAATACCCTTTTGTGGTAATGGGGTGACAGTATTCTAACCTCCTGGCATCCAAAGTCCTTAATGGAAATGTCACTCTCAATAGTAGTTTTTCTTTTTTTGCAAGGCTGCTTATTTGTCATAGGGCACTGGTGTCATCAGTACTAAAGCTGCACCCACGTTTTTCTAAGTTGTGAAGAGCAGCTTCTTTTCTCCTACACTCAAAGTCCTTGTAGAACAGATCAGCTTTAGGCATCACTGGGTTCTTTAAATCTCATTGTCAATGTAGTGGTTTAAGTTGGCAGGTAAATAGCGCAGGAACTTTTGGACACCTAGAAGTTTATCTGAAGGCTTTATTCAGTAGACGTGCAAAGGTTCAAGTACAGACAGCAGATTCCACCAGAAGCAGATGTTATAGGTAGCTCATCCCCAGTCTAACTGCCTGAGACTGTAAACATGGAACCTCCAACACATTGGCCCTCATTATGAACACAGCAGTTTTCACCGCCGTGTTCAGGCCGGCAGTCATTCTACTGACCACCAGCCCACCTGGGATCCTGCCGGCCGCCTAATAAACATTCTGCTGGGCCGGCGGGCGGAAACATTGTTTCCGCCTGCCGGCCCAGCAGAATGCCTGGGCGGGACATTGCTGGCGGCTCCTCATGGAGCCGCCGTCAATGTCTAGGGCAGTGGGTGCAGCTGCACCCGTCACGTAGATCACTGCCTGTAAATCGGGCAGTGACCTGCGCGATAAGGCACTGCACAGGGGCCCTTGCACTGCCCATGCCAAGTGCATGGGCAGTGCAGGGGCCCCCAGGGGGGCCCTGGAGCACCCCTTCTGCCACCATTTATTTGGCAGGGGAACCCGCCAGGGAAGGCTGGGGGCAGTAGGGATCATCTTCCAAAGGGCAGCAGTGCTGCCCTGTCGGATAAGGATGCCTTCCACCGTCAGGCAGCCTGGCGGTGGAGGAGGGCCACCTATGGCGACCCTCAAGCTGTTTATTATGTGGCTGAACCACCAGGGTTCGTTATGACCCCCATAATGTCCTTGATGTCATCGGTGTGAAGAAAGGCAAGTTACCACCCAGGTGCTGCCTGATTTTGAATACTACTAAAACGAAAGTCCTGGGTTAAATCTTAATCAGTCACACATGAAATTCCTTGTGCCTGTCAACAGTTTTGCCAAGGGGAGGTAATAGTCATTTTTGCCTCTCATAATAATCTTCGTGGTTGTGAAGAGCTCATTACATAATAAGTTAGAGTAATGTTCCCAGAAGAACATCATAAGTACTGAAGCTGCGGCAAAGACACTTCCTTCAGGACCTGCTTGTAAATTTTAGTCCTAGGCTAAACCATGCGCACGATAAGAAGTTACCAGTAAGAAATATTAAAGTTGCTTCAAATACTGGTCTTTCTCTACTTTGGTCGAAGATTAAGTTGACCAACCTTTTGAGCAAATTGGTTACGAAACATAGGGAAGACTTTGATAATTGCCTGCATTGAGAAACTAATCCTAAAGCTGTTTTGAGTGCGTTTGTTAATTTCTCTAGGGGGATCAAAGAACTTTTGCTGGATGGGAACCCCCTGGTAAAACATTCTAAGCTGGGGTGGTTTGCTTCCCGCTGTTCCAAGGAGTATAAGAACTTTAAAGCTGCTCATCATAAATTTCCGTGGTCTGCCAGTGAAGTGCAAATGTGTGGACAAGAATACAGATTGGAATTAAAGGATTATAAAAATTCTAAAAAGGCTGAAACTTGGGAGACACTAATTGAAACCAGCTCAGTTAGAGATAGAACAGCCTTTTTTGTCCCTTATAACCCCCTTTCTGAGAAATGAAGGGGCACCACGCCTGGAGATTGCTATCATTAAATCGGAGTGGGTGACACATTTTGCAAAACTGTATTCTAATCCCTGTTCACAGTTGTCTGGGCAGTTGGTTTGCCTATTACCTTACTTGGGAGAATCTGCACCAATTTGAGGTTCTCCCTTGAGGTAAATAGGGCTCTTATGCTTAGTAAGGGTGGCAAGGCCCCTGGCCCAGATGGAATTTTAGTCGACTTTAATAAAGAGAATATTCCTTTATGGGCTCTATTTTAACCGGGGTGCTAGAAGCATGTAATAGTGAAGGGCCTTTGAGTACTTGGTTGGCATCTTTAATCGCTTTGATCAATAAAAAAGGGGATCACGAGAATCCATCTTGTTACTGTCCGATATCTACTGGATTCCCTGGTAAAGGTTGTGAGTAGAATTATTTTGGACAGGTTAGCGGAGTGGGTGGAAAGCAAAGAGATAATTTTGGACATTCAGTACAGCTGCTAAAAAAAGGCTGAGGGACGATTGAGCAGTGTTTAAATTTGAACCTACTAATTGGCAGATATACACTGGATAGGAAAGGCCATTTGTTTCTGGCCTTTGTGGACCTATTGAGCACATTTGTTTGCGTTAATCATGTTAAATTGTGGTCCTTTTTTAGAAGATTTAGGGAGTAGATCCCTCTATAATCTTGTTTCTTCAGGACCTGTATTCAGGAAGCAGAGCCAGAGTGTATGTTGCCTGAGGGGAGAATGTACATTATTGTTAGCTGTGGAGAGGGGGGAGGGGGTGAGACACGGATGCGTCCTTGTCCCCTTTTTGTTTACCTTATACATTAAGAACTTGGGACCCGTGCTGGTTAAAGGGTGCAAGAACCTACCCCAAATTGGCCATCTGCCAGTTCCAGCCCTTCTCTATGAGAACGATGCCATGCTTAAGGCCTGCACAACTATTGGTCTAAAACGTTTAATGATCTCTTTTTCTGAGTTTATGCAGGAGCTGGGCTTGATAACTAACTTCGGCAAGACATTCGTAATGAAGGGTACTGTGAGGTGCCAAGATGTATTTGTTAATAATACAAAGTTAAGTTTTACTCCCTCATTCTCATACCTGGGGGTTATGTTCTCACAGAGTGGGTCAAGGAAGATTGCAATTGATGCTAGGAAATTATTTTTTAATAATCAATTGCTGCCTAGTCCAATTTTGCTCCCAAACTCGGTAATAAACCGATCAACAAAATGTTAACACTGTACAAGACTAAGTGTGTATCTACAGCATTGTATGGGGCGGAGCTATGGTTTTTTTTGCGATACTTATCCTCTCCAAATTGTGGAGAATTCTTCTTTTTTTTTTTTTTAGAACTTTGTCCGTGTCCCAGGGCTGTTCCTTCAAAGCTTGCTACTCAGATTTGCGGATGCCATTTTGTGGAGTAGTGATGACATTCGTAAATCCTAAAGTGATCGAGGACTACCTTAATTCGACTGCATTTCTCAGAATACCTTGGTTCAAAAATGTCAAGCAGATTTGTTATGATCTGGGGTCCCCTGAATTTTGTGAGCGCCCCGAGCCATGGCAGTCTTTCAGGGAAAGATCTAAACAAGATGTGATCTTAGGAAACAATTGACTGATTACTTTCTCCCTGCAACCATATTTAAAGTAAGTTCATAATATTCAACACAAGTTTATTCTGACCTGCTTTAGATTGGATATTTTTTTACCATTTAGTGACATTTCCGACTCCAAATGACTGGTTTAAAAATCTTTCTAAATGCCCATGTGATAATACTTCTACTCAGCACTTTGCTTAGCCTGTTCTTTCGAAGTTTTCTTACAGATTTGAGGAAACGTTATATTGAACTGATTTTATGCAATCTGAACTTTAAACAACGGCACCCTGTTATTTTGTATCTGCAAATGTTACCTTCCCTGTCTATCTACTATTCTGTTGCAAACTATTTGTATGAAGTCTTGCAGTGCTGCAAAAATGTTTTTATTGAATTATTTTGTGATGGTTAGAATGGTCTACTGTTTTTATGAAAAATGTATGCTTTTATGATTTCTGATGAAATCGAATGAAGTTGATTTTGATTTTATTTGCTTGTGTATGTGCCTGAGACAGTGACCGGCGATTAAATCTAGTCAGGTAACAGCTAACACAGATCTGGCATCCATACAACTCACCCTTGTGATTAGGGCCTAGTTGGACTGCTAGGGCCTCTGGATGGTAATAAACTACCTCAAGCTTTCCTGTTAAAAGCAAATTCTGAACCCGTCACACTTCAAGTCTGGGTAAAACTTTAAGCCCTCATCTGTAGTGTCCATTATTCACATGAAGATGCTTTTGTTACGAAGAGTCTACATCAATTTGAGAGATTTCATGTGGAGCATGAATATAATTCCATTTAAAAAGGGAGGAGAGCTCCCTTATGGTTCATGTTAGCGCAATTTCCGAGGGATATAATATTCCTGTTGTAATTTTGGTCCAGGAAGAGGGGGTGTGTTATATTAATATTCATTAGGGCCTCAATTGTAATCATGTTAAAACTTGGGAGGGCATGTACTCAAAGATGCTGGTTTGCAATCTTTCAGTATTGCTCATATCTTCCTGCACATTGATTGTGGTATATTGGCCTCCTGGAGTTCACCCAGAAGTCATTAGCAATTTAAATGATGGGATTACTGAAGTCACAGTTTTTTGTCAATAGCTAATAGTGGTGAGGGAGAACACTCACCTCATAAATGGTCCAAAAAATAAATGTTACAGAATAGGATTTTCTTCATGTTCTGGACTCCCTGGACCTTGCAAATATTGTTCATGGAGCTAACCTGTATACTCATCCATTTCCCATACTAAATGTCGAGAGGGTTACAGATAGTGTGCCCCTGAAATGGACAGTTAATTTTCTGACACGTTTCCATCACCATACAGAATTCAAGGAGAATAGTTTTTAGGCGAATTGCCACCCCATCCAGCTTTGACATAGGGTGAGTATAGACAAGGATCTTCCGTTGCTGTTGCAGGGGACATATATTGATTCATATTGACAACATCAGTGCAGCAGCTGTTTTATTTAATGAAATATTGAGGAACTATTTTGTTAACTCATGTTCCCACCATGCCTCAACACAGCTGTCTCGTCAACCTGCTAGTGTATTGTTTGGAGAATTTTTGAGGACAGTGAAGTTTCAAACCAGGCACTCATGCCATTCAGCATATGAGGAGGATGATCTCATTTACAAAGCTCAATTAAAGGTCTACAAGGGGCAGTTGAAAATGCCAAATTAGATTACCGGCCCTTTACATATTGGAAGCCCAAAACACACCCAAAAAGATTTCATTTGTAGAATATTTTCTGAATCTAGTCTGAAGACCTGTCCCTGATGACAACCACTGGTATGCACAGCCCTTGGCCATTTGCGACTGGTCTGCCTAACATGAGAAATTGGCCTAGTGCTGCAGTCAGCTCCTATCTGATAGGGACATCTGACTGCAGAATCCTCACCTTAGCATAATCCCCAGGCGCCAGACGGGATCCGGAGCTTTTTTTGAGCAGTACTCCTGCGCACCGGTAGGTGGTGTAGTTTGGCTCTGCGTGGTGTCGTCTGTGGTGGAAATTAATTGTGTGGTGCCTATAAAATGGACCACCCCTGAGCACTGACATCAGTGATTCTATTTCTATGCCAGTCAGCGTAGATGTGGAAAGAGCTACCCCAGACTTTTATGACTGACCTTCTTTTTACTTTTTGTCAGCACTTTTTCGAGACTTGTCTCCTGGTATGTCAAGGATGTCAGTTAGGAAAACTGGTTTCAAGCAATGTGGTTCCTGTCTCCATTAGATGTTGATGATGGACCCTCATTTGATGTGCCTGGTGTCGGAGCGCAGACAAAATGACAAGACCTGCATTGATTGATTGCTGCGCCATGCAACCCAAGGCCTTGACTAAACGGTTCCTTAAGCTCCGAGATGCTCACAATCTTGGTCGAGAGGATAGGTCCTGGGATCAGTCGCGGAGCCACTCCAAGTGCTCATTGTTGCAGTTGAGGTCAGAGTTGTCGGGTAAGCACCACAGACACAACATGAGCAAGACATTGAAGAGATCTTCGACTTCACTGTCAGAGGAGGCCTCTTTTTGCATGGTTAGCCCCCACCTTTTGCCTAATGTTGATGTGTTCTAGAAGTTGGTAGTGCCCAGGGCCCCTGCTAAACAGGTTTCCTAGGCTAGAGCTCTTTTCCTAAAACTGTTGTGATGCTTGGCACAATTGGTTATACTCTTAAGTACCCCTGTAAGTCCCTAGTTAATGGGTCCCCCAGTTCCCAGGGCTAGAGATATTAAGAGTATGCCCCTGGGGGCGCCAACACTGATTGTGCCACCCCTAAGGGCCCTGCACCCAGATGCACCCAGCATTACCATTGCAGCCTGAGTGTACTGGGGCAACCCTCAAAGGATAAACTCGACATGGCACACTGTCTGTGTGCCCTGTCCACCATACACTGCTTATGTTATGGATAAGTCACCCCTCTAGCAGGCCTCTCAGCCCTAAGGCAGGGTGCACCATACTATGTGTGAGAGCATAGCTGCATTAGCAATATGCCCCCACTGTGTCCTTGCTAAACCTAGGACATGGTGAGTGAACAGAGCAGCCATTTTCATGTGTGTACTGGGCAGTGGTCAAACACGAGTTCCCCAGCTACACAAAGGCCACTCTGCACCCTGGGTTGTTTAGTATCAAACAACTCAGAATATTAAATCCAAACTGATACCAGTATTGGATTTAACCTTAAATGTACCCAGGGGCCACTTTAGAGGTGGCCCCTGCAAAAGCTATCTAACTCAACCTTCTATTCCCTCAGTGCTTGTGGGGAACGGACTTGTTCCTCCCAGGGCATGGGCTTCAGTTATGATGCAGGGCCTCTTCCTGTAGCAAGTCTCTCCTCTCTGTGTTTGGAAAGTAAACCTGTAACACAATGTCCTGAAAGCACTTCTTCCAGCCTTCTATTGGCCTTCACCTTTTCAGTGATCTGTTTTCATATATTTGATCTGTTGTTTGTGCTGGTTTTATGGAGCAAATATCCAACTAGCCAAACCTCTTTTTTTTCACAACCGCCTCTGCCAGTACCCGCAGATCTGATAGAGACATCTAGTTGCAGATTCCTTACCTCAGAATTTCCTCCAGGTGTCAGTCAGGATCTGGAGATTGTTCTCAATCTGTATTTCTGCACGCTGTTAGATGTCACAGGTCCTATATAGGCGCCACCCCAGTGCGCTGACATTAGTTCTTTCTTTACACGCCAGCCAGCGCTGTTCCAAAGAAATCGCTACCCCTCGCTCACTTATTTACTGGACTTTTTGTTTATTTTTTTGTCGAAGATTTTTGAGTGTCTACAGTCCTTGTGTGTCGAGGATGTCTTCTTGTAAGCCTAGGTTCAAGCTCTACGGATCCTGCCATCGGGCCATGTCCTTGATGGATCAGCACCGTTTGTGCCTTTGGTGTCTGAAGTGCAACCACGACCCGAAGTTGCGCTCAGAATACCAGGCCATGAATCTGAAAGCTATGAGGCAGCAGTTCCTAAACTTCGTGACGGCCCAGCACTCGGCTTCGCGTAAGTCTTGGTCTCAGTCGAGAGTAAGGTTCCGGATCGATCGCTGAGAAACACCCCCCCTTCCCCACCCTTCCGCTGCTCATTTTTCCACCTCAAGTCCTTGGGACAATCGGGTAAGTCATAGCACAAGAAGAAGTCGAAAAAGAAGAAATATTCTTTGACTTCACCCCGGCAGTCAGCCGACGAGACGAGGAAAAGAGATTGTTGTTGCTCTAGGCATCCTCCTTTGGAGCCTGGTCTGGGTCAGCTCTGTACCTTCCTGAGTTTTCGGGAGCCGGTGCGACCCTCTTCCCAACTCAGAGAGTTTTATAAGGCCATATGCCTCATTTTTGGGTCATCCAACTCTGATGGAGCGCTTTTGGGTCCCGTAGGATGGAAGGGCCCCCCCCCCTGGTTTCTGCCCCTGTGGCTCTGGGGGGCACCCATGGTCTTTTCTTGGATCTGATCCACCTTGATCTTCCCTGACGCCAGTGCCAATGCTCACACCGCGCTGACCCCATCCTCATTGCGGACTCTGACACATCGGTGTCAGACAATGCTACTTCTGACATCAACAGGGGCTTTGCCCCGCTTTGCGAGATCATGACCCTTATTCTTATGGGTTTGGGTACAGTGAGGAATGGGAGGGGTCGTTGAACCCTTTAGGATACCAGCTCCAGGATCCTATGGACTGGCGTACAGACCTGGGTGAAGCCAGTGATCTGGATACTTCTCCAGACACTGGCGTGCTTTCTCCTCCTACCGTGGCTACTGAGAAGGGGGTGACCCAGTCAATGGTGATTCGGAGAACGTACGAGGTCCTGGGCCTTCAGGCTCACTACGTTTATATTTCCTTACACGCGCAGAAGCCATACTGTTGAAAATGAAGATCTGTAGAAACTAAGGCACTTTGTTCTGCTGGAAAGAAGTACATTCAAAATCAAAACGAGCATTGGCAAAGCCAATAGGTCTCGGCAATCCGAGAGCTACAGGCATTGTCAATGTTAATGTCTTCAAACATTAGCAATGCGTTATTAGTGTTAATGGCACATCAGCACAGCCATGCACACTTGGTGCCAGGTGAGGCCTACCCTGCTTCCCAACCCCACTGTCCTTACTTTTATTAAGAACATTTGAGTTAATTAACAAAATTGGCTCTACTTAGTGATTATCCTTAATGTAAGAGAGAGTCGGAGAGAAAGACCGGTGTGGAAAGTAATACAGAGATACTTGGAAGATGCGCAGAAAGAGATTACCACATTAAAAAAATAGTCATATTAAACAGGGCTCTAATAATTGTCGTCATTACTTTGTAACGTTACATCATTACCACACGGACCCGTATAAATTAGGGACTAGAACATTCTCTGTTTTGTTTTGGTATACACTAATCCATACTTGAAAGTGCTGATCGTTATTTACGTTGTTTTTTTATGTCTTGTGTGATTGTGTGTGCACGGTCTACCCTTTCGATATTACATCTGCGTAAAAGTGGTTCCAGCAATGATTAAACACAGCATTGGCAATGTTGCTCAAGTTTGCCCCTTGTGTAGTGAAAGTGCAATACTAAAAGTCACAGGACACTCCCTTATATGCCAAACAGCTCTTACACTCCAGAAATGACATAAGGAGAAAATCTTTAACTGCATCAAGATATACACTGGAGTACAGTTACGTCTCAATGTCACCAAAGACACGGAGCTCCAGCCCTGGGCTTATTTATTTATTATTTAGCAGTTTACTATAGCACGAAGTCATAGGAGTGCTTTACATAAGCACTGGTTACATTACACAAGGTAACCTTTATTGATTTTAGGCACAGGTAGAATAAGTGATTTGCTTAGAATGACAGAATGGTAAGTAGACACCATGGCTGAAACTTGGTTTGCTAGTTCAAAAATCGTAAACTCCAGCAGTAAGACCACATTCTCTCCCCGTTTCTTTCTCGAGCATGAAATCTATTTGATTAACTGAAATTAGCCAAAACTGCAACTCCCAGGAAACATTATATTGTTAAACAATGCAAGACACAAGCATTGTGTCCTTATTGAAGTGAAATAACATTGTAGCGTTTCACAGATTGGTCCCATCTACATGTAACTTTCTAGAACAACAATTTTCTGATGCGTCCCTCCAGTGACAAATTCCAGTGGAAATTGACACATGACCCACACTTGCTACCATGACCACAGCTTAGAATACTCGCTATAACCAAATGTTACATGAACAAAGAGACCACGTGACAGATTAGACCAATACCTTTGTGCCTACAAGATGCTTGGCAAATCAAACATCTGAGCATGGTACGCTTCCCAATCCCTGGTGAGGGAAAATAACCTGAAGCAGATCTAAGACTTAGACATCATACAGCTCCAATTGCACACAAGATACCACTCCCACAGTACTGTTGTAATGAGTAGGAGGGCTAGAAAATATCAGATGCAAACTTCAGTGTAAAACGTTTTGGCCATTTTGAAATAGAAATATGTATGTTGGTTGACATTTGTGGAGAACGAAGGCAATTTAGGCACTATATGCACACTAACCCCATGCGATTTAAAAAGGAATGAGAAAGATTTTATGCATCTACAATTAACAAACGTGTTATCTTGTAAAAACTAATGCTGTATACCCATTTTGTAAAGCTGAGAATCTACAGTGCAACCCATTTAAGCGGCATTCACTAAGCTAACGTTCTATTTATTTTGGCCAGTAAACTATTAAAAAAAATATTTTACCTTTCCTTAAACTGTTCTCCTACATGGTCATTTGTTATTCTCACTACCTCAGCGGATATAGCACAGCGTTCCTGAATCCTGAAAAACAAGAGGCACACAGCGTGAGTTTACTGAGTCAGGCGAACAGAGAGTTGCTGGAAGGTGACATTGCTTCTCACATGGGGCAGTCTGCCTACACTTTCATACCTGAACGTCCAGTGGGCAAAGCAACACTGCAAAACAAGCACATACATGACGTATGATATCAGTGTACTCCAGACTAGATGGAAGCACCGCTGTATTGTTTTTTTCTGGGGTCTATGAGCGGCCTAAACAGTGGACAAATAGCAGTTGGGGGGTGCTCACATCGTTAATAGAGGCAGCGTCAGTTAGACCAGCTGGCTACTTAGTCAGTTTGCTTATGTTAAACCGCGTGAGGCAAAGCAGACACAGTCTCAAAGGAATGTATTATAACAAAATAGCCAATGGCCGTTGCACAGCGTGGCCTGTGACTGGGTCTGAGTTTAGGCACAAGTGGTAGGCTGAACGCCATACCTTGATTTACATTTTGGGAGCCCTGAGCTATTATCAGGTTTGATGGTGAAACCCAGCAATTTTACAATTGCTCGTGTGCGATGTATCCGATTTGCATCTTTAGTACATTGCTGCTGAATTGTAAAAATAATCAAATTAATTAATTATATAATCCACAGCAGTTAGCAAGTACCTGAAATCGAGAAAAATATAAAGAAGTGGAGGTTGATAGTTTGTAGAGTGGAGGAAGCTCATCACAGAGTGAGTCTATCACTGGGGGGGTGAGCTGGTAGAAGCACACGCGCTGCTGTAGAGTGCTGAAAATCTCAGAAAAACGTGGTCCTAAAACAGGTCTTAAAATGGTAGTGGTGGAAGGATATTAGTACTTGGTTGAAGTTCTTGAGGAGGGATAAACACAAGATGAGGCATGCATGCCAGGGACAAATGATAAGAAAGAATAGGAGAGCAACTCTGGAGTCAGCAAATGGGAAGCCTGTGGATGGGCTGAAGCCCAAAAAGTAGACACAGCATGTCTCTTCGAGATAGTGCATGTGCTGTCTACACCCAAGACCTAAAAATGTCTGCTGGTAAGTTCTAGAATTGAGGCTGGTGTTCAACACTCAAGTTTCATATGAGAGCAGATTCTCAAAGATATGTTGTTCAAGCAACCAGTGTGCTTTCCTATGTTCTTCAAGTAGTTTTCTCACTTTTAAATGACACAATTTCCTGTTTGCTAATTTAGTTTCCTGTTGATGCAGTGTTTCCGTGCATGCCTTTATCCATTCGGAAATTACATGCACCAGTATCGGGTGTAGTACAGTTGCACCCAGTTAACTTAATTCAGCAGGCGTGTAGAATACTTTTAATCAAACCATTTTACCTATTTTATAACCCTGTAATGGTAAATCCTGTAATAATTTTACTGCATCCGATTTACCACTCTGTTCCTAATCAGGCCTTTAGTAGTGAACCCAGGTTAAAAAAGTGTATGGGGTTAATTACCCCAAAGCAAGCCTGGGGACCTGTTATTGAAAGCGTCACTTCGAAACCTCATCAGCAGTGATGAGATTTGGGGTTCTGGGTCTGTGGACTTTTTTTTTAAATTATATATTTACACGTTTTGAAAGTACAACAAGAATAACAATCCCCGTTTCTATAACAGCATTATCACCAAGGACCCCGACTCTAGTGTAACAAAATTCGGCAATATTATAAACTAATAAACCGCAATGGGCAAATTGTAGGGGCCATGAACAACAGCTGTCTGCATTCGGGGAGTAAAAACAAGTACAACCAACATGAATATAGCAAGGCAGCGGTAACGGGCAGGAAGACACTGGCAAACATCCACAGCTCGCATCTTCTTACAGTCATGGTGACACAACCATGCCCAAGATGCGTATCAATTAACTCTAGCACGTGTCACTCAATAAGCAATCTCCAGATAGTCACGCAAAGGCAGCAACCCCCAACAAATCGCGACTCCGCGCTTCGCCAAAAGCAGCAACATGCCGACCAGTTTCCGCTGAGCCGGCAGGACTGTGGCCACACTACCCAGCAGTGCCAGCACAGGTGAGGGAGCCAGCTCAAGCCCAGTCATCTCACCAATCACATGCGCAACCTCCAGCCAGGAATCATGCACTTCTCCACATTGCCAAGCCAGGTGGAAAAATTCAGCATCTGGAGCATGGCATCGCTGACAGGAAGCATCTGCCCGCAACCCCATAGCACACAGGCCTCGGGGAGTGTAATAAAGACGCTGCAGAAACTTAAAGTGGATTAATCGCAGACAATAGTTTGGCGAGAGCGCCCTCATATACGCACAGCACTTCTTCCATGTCTCATCAGAGATTGCTGTTCCAACATCCGCCTCCCATTTAACCTTAGCAGACATTGCAAGCCCATCCCCCTGATCCTGCATGCACCCATATAGCTTGGTGACTAGTTTCCCCGGTGTTTGTGCTCTCCATACTACCTCCAATGCTCGACACGGCTCCGGAGACGCGGGAAGACCAGAATATCGCGCTCGGAGCATCACGCACACATGCAGCACATATAGCGGATGCAGGGCACCATCAGAACCATCTCTCAGCGCCATCCACAAACCAGTCCCCCAAAAGGGACAAGTCCGAGTTGCGAAGATAGGTCAGCAGCCGTGAGTCACGAAACAGCCGCTCATCAGCTACAGCAGCCACCTCCATTGACGGCGCAAAAGGCTCACACAAACCAGATTGCTTCAAAAGTGCCCGCCATGCCCCAACAGTGCACGCCACAGTGTCCACCCCTCGAGGTCAAGGCCGAGACAGGCCTCCAAACACTCGCAGCAGGTCATCAGGCCAAACCGCATCATTCTCAGGGGCGAGATGCGGCATGTAGCGAACAGGGCGGATCCAATAATACGCAAAATAGGCCTGTGCACAGTAGTAATAAAGCTCCTTATCCGGAGAAGCAAGTCCGCCCAGTTCAAACTGAAGCGTTAACTTCTCCCATGCAATTCTAGGTTGGCAACCCGCCCAGACCAGATGAATCATGGCAGAGCGAAAACCACTCAAAAAGCACGTTGTAAGGACCAGGGGGAGATATACAAACAAGTAAAAAAATTTGGGTAGCACTATCATTGGGTCTGTGAACGTTTAGTTAAGCCTGCTTACTTCACTCATAAAAAAAAGAGATGCAACCCTTTCTCAGGTGGTGTGTCGGTGCACCTCTGTGCCAGAGTGTTTTTTCCCAAAGAATCAGCATCTGGTTGTTTAAATATATGTACCTTTCTGGTCTCTCGGTGTACCCACACAAAGTTTTTTGTCACACATTAGGTCTGTGAACTGATGCACAACCCACATCAATAGCTCATTGCAGCCTAAACATACAGAAGACAAAATATGTTAATTTCTGGTTTTTCGCACTTTGGAGTTGGGTTTTTTCTTAGACCAAGAAAACAACATTTGTCATGTTGAGGGGGCACAGTGTGTATTTTTTCTTACACTACAAAAAAAAGTAATGCACGTTTCTGAGGGAAAAAGATTCTGCGTTTGCGCTTTAAGATTATTTTGTCTCCAAGTGTGGAAACTACAACAGTCTTCTATATATTTCCAGAATACCATGGCTTCCATTGCTAGAAAAGAGCAATTTGTACCAGGACAGGGGACAGTAAGCACATCCACAAACATCTTCAGGTGTCTTAGGTATAGAAGACACATTTGAAGGGGATACCAGCCGGTAGTTTACTATATGGGAGTTTACATTTATGCCACCTGAAAAAAACTAAAGGTGACTTCAGAACTTTGCAACCAAGTACACAGTCTGAGACCTTCAGGGCTCTACTTGCTGAGACATCTAGAATCTCCAAGCACTTGAATGCCAAGTACAGAATATTTCTATGTAAAAGAGAGCAGAAACAAAGAAAACGAAGGCCTTCACCAGATAAGAACCTTTGTGGGTGAAGGTGCAGTAACCTTTCCCTACGAAATCCTAGGTGAACAGCATTAACTTGATCCTGGTTTGAAAGGAATGCCCTCCACTGCGGAGAATGCAATACAAATATCTGGTGTATGGAGCGGGATACCACATTTGGGAAGACGTTGGTGGCTGATAACAGCAAGTAAAATGTGTTCCTAATTTGTCTTTCCTTTTGTTCAAACATGATTCTTCCCTAGAGCTTTTGTGGTTCTAGTTATAAAGTGAATTATATACATATGACCACAGCACACGGAGCATGTAGAGTTAGTGAAGTACAGAAGTAGAATTAGGTAATACACATATGATAATGAATAGTATAGTCCTCTTCTTAGTGTTCCAGAGAGATGTTTAATTGGTTCAAGAGTTGTGTACCAGTGTGTACAGCCAAACAAGCACAGCCAGCATGTGTTTCTTCACACAGTGACTTTTTCAAGGTGATTCTGTCACAGTAGAGCAGGTACAGGGTTCCGGTGTCCCGAGATAAGAGTGTCGGATACAACAAGCGTAGCGAAGTCTTATGTTAGCGAAGAATCCAGGTGAACCTTGGTAAGTTCTATACGAAGAGTAGATGTGTGTGTGTGTCCCGTTGTCAAGTCGCAAACTTACTTCGTTTGATCTGGGTGACACACTGGTACACAACTCTTGATCCAATTAGGCATCTCTCTGGAACACTAAGAAGAGGACTATACTATTCATTATCATATATGTATTACCTAATTCTACTTCTGTACTTCACTAACTCTACATGTGCTGTGGTCATATGTATATAATTGTCTACTGTGTTTACCAATATGCACTTTATTTGTGTCTACAGGTAGTAGGGCACTAGACCACTTGCACCATTGTTCGACCAATTTACTTACTTAATTTGGACACCCTGTGGAGGTGCATTAACGCTTACCATTACTACCGTTATCATTTGTTTCACAAGTTATAAAGTGGTTGATCCCCACATCTTCGCAACCAAGACACATTTAAAAAAAAGCTTGACATATTTGTTTTAAATGGTAGAGAAAAAATAGAATTATTAGCTGTTTTCCCTTTAATTCCTCAATTGCATATTATTGATAGTCCTAAACATATTGATTTATTTAAGGACCTGAATAAATATGGTAAATAATAGGTGAAGAATCAGGAATACTGGTTGAATTCCACTGCCACATTCAAGGCCCTATGACTAGGGGCTATGGTCAGAGGGGACTGATCGTCTGCTGAGTTGTTCGCAGGAACTGGCCGCAGGTCAGACCAATTGACTAGTGTTTGCGGACTGTGCTCAGTAGAAGTTAGCTGCCGGCCCTACCACTATCGCCACTGTGACAGACCAAAAGCCATGGATAGTGGGGGTTGGTTACAAGAGAGGTGAATGCATTATATCATCTAAAATAACCACCCAAATATCTTTCAAGGTAAATTATGGTTTCTTGTGCTCCTGGCACACTATTGTATGCTTACAAAAAACTCAAAAATGCCCTTAAAAGAGCTAAGTTAAAGTGAAGTTATGGTTGTTAAATAAAACTAAACACCTCCATAATTTGATCAGTTATGGTGAGCAGTGTAAACTACATGTAACAGTCCCAATGCAATTGTACTTATTCATTGCATCTCAAATTACATTGTTGATGACCTTACCGAGATCACAAATGCCTTCGCCCATTGCATCAATTTTTAGGACACTTGAGATTTTATTAAATGAGTCCAAAGTGACATCAAATATACATGTCAAACAATTTTTCTAACAGTTTAAGATATGATAGCTTTTTTCCTCTCACATCAGCCACTAGGGCAGACTGTGGTTTTGGCAAACACAGAATATGACATACATTATTTCTGCTGAAGCCCGCATCTATTCTTCCACGTGTTTGTCTAGTTTAGGCATTAGCCTTCACAAAAATATACCACATATTTAAAGACTGAACACCAGGAAATAATTAACAAAAGCTACAACTGTTGATCTTCTCAATATTCCCCTTTCGAGCAGCATTAGTTGTAAGTAGACTCCTCGAGCTCTCACGGATGCTATGCTCTGTATTTAATTTCCATTCAAAGTTGATACTTAATTTTCCTATACTCTAAAACACTGCCCACGGATCAACAAGTGAGACTTTTGAGAAAGATTAGTGACTAAACCATGCACAGAAAACATATTATCTCTAGGAAAATGCCTTCAACACTAGCTTTACATGCCATATAGTAAATGTCAACTACATCCTGATAAATATGACTATCTCCATGCATCTTGGACACATTGTCCATGTGCTCATGGTGCATACTTGGCAAATAGTATATTTCAAATCACACTGTAAGGTTTCACAGTTTCCTGAATGTTAAGCTCTCAAAACATTATTCTAATTTGGCCATCTATGTACCCGGTATACAAATAACATTTGTACTTACATCTTTAAGAAGTACCTCAATTATAGTCTAAAATCTCAACTCTCCATTCCTGTTGGGTCGCTTTGCCTTAGTGTATTCTCATAATTTCTTGTGCTTGCTTGTTCTACATATATTCTGCATCACATATTGCTCTTGGGCATACTTCAATTTCATTGATGTTACTGGCAGTGTCAGAAGTGATATTCTCAGTGTTTTCATTTGAAATGCCATCACTGATGTAATTTTAGATATCAGAGCATGATGGTGATGTCATTTGTGAGCTAATGAGCAGTGTAGGACCAGGGCTTGAGTTACGGTTTGGGTACTAACAATAATTAGCCAGGTTTCTTTTTTTAGTTTCATAAACATAACTTCATTTTAACTTTGTTTTTCTGAGGGAATAGTGTGAGTTTTTTTTAATACTGTATTATGAGCAGTTATATTATTATTAGTTACATGACTTATACATTCACTTAAAAAAACAAAGGTTACAGGAACGTTATAGTTGGGTTCCGAATTTCCTCACACAAAACCATAGAAATTTAGCAGTGGCAGTTATTTTGAGTGACTATAACTTGAGCCCTACGGTAACTATATCTCGTGCCCCTGCCATGCACAGTTTTTTCTTCAATAGTTTGACTGTGAATATTTCATTTATTATTTTTAATGAAATTAAAAAAGTTGTCATAAGTGCTGTAATATCTGGGGTAATGAGCAGTACATGGCGAGGGTGCAAGTTATAGTTATGTTAGGGCAAGAGTTATAGTTACTTGAAATACATCTATCTATGACTGGTGAATTTCTATGGTTTTGTGCCAGTAAATTTAGAACCTAACTATAAAGTTCCTGTAGCCTTTGTTTTTTTTAAATGAATTTCCATGGTTTTTCAGTTCTATTTGCTAACTATAACATCCTAGTTTTTTTTTACAGTGAATTTATGTTTTTTTTTTAAAGTAAATTAATTTTAGTTACTATACATTAATCCAGCCACCGCTGTGCATGGTCAAAGCGCATGTGCGGCAGTGGTTGTCCACAAGGCTTGGCCTGTGGCTAGGCCCAGCAGCCAACCCCCTATAACAACCTAACTCTGCGCTGTGCACAGCCTTTGGCTGTGCGCAGTGGGGGTTGGCCTGTCCCCAAACCCTGGAGCCAACCACCCATACCCACACGCCTTCGCCTGTGCGTGGTGGGAGTTGGTCAAAGGGCCTGTGTTTCTGGCTGTGAGAGTGTCTCTTTAGGTGTGTGACAGTGTCTTTAGTGGGTGTGAGAGTGTCTATGTGGTGTGTGTGTGTCCTGGTTGACAATAGGTATGAGAGGGTGTGAGAGTGGGTGTGACAGTGTCTCTGTGAGTGAGTGTCTCTGTGGCTCTGTGAGCGGGTGTGTGAATCTCTTTATGGGTCTGTGAGTAGATTCATGAGTTTGTAAGTGGGTCTGTGAGTAGGTGCATGAGTGAGTGGGTGTGTGAGTGTGTGGGTGGGTGTGTGAGTAGCTGTGAGAGTGACTCAGCCACAAAGACCCTCACCTTCTCTTGTATCCAACAGGAATCTACAGTTTTGCACAAAATATCTTCCCATGCGGAGTTCTCTCTGCCTCCTTTGGTAAATGTCCAGTATGTATTCTGCAGTACAGGTTCGTTGTGGACCACAAGGAAATGTCTTCATTGACATTGTGTGCATTTGGCATTGTGATGCTGACTTGTGCATCTTACTCCAAAATTGTGTGACAGCATGAATCCTTCTATAGAGAGTCCAATGATACTACAAAGACGTAAACTCCACCAAACTAGGGTCCTTCTTCCTAGCCATATGACGGAATTGCTTCTGTGTTCTGTGGAAATGTCCTCAGATTATTTCTTATTGGGGGAAAGGGCCGGAACACCCCCCGGCGACTTTTGGCATGGCAGGGGTGAGAGTTTAAAAGTTACCTTAGGGCATGAGTTATAGTTACTTGAAATAACTCTAACAGCTGAATTTGTATGGTTTTGTGCTGGTAAGTATAAATGTATACACACACACACACACTGTGATGTGATGTGATCGGCATCTTGAATGCTTATGAAGACACCCTTCTCTTCAGATGACAGAGGGTCAGGCTCAACTAGTATCAGGAGTCTCCCAAGGCAGCGGGTTGACAGCCCTTGATCCTATGATACCTTTCCAAAAATATGTTGCTGGTAAAGATCCAATTGTGTTCTCTTTCAACTTTGAATGCGTTGCTAGGGCCAGTGGGAAGTAGCCTTTTTATTTTGCTTCCCTGCTGACTAGTGATGCACAGAACATTTATTAAATAGCTAACACAGATGGGATCTCTACATATGCGGACATAAAAGAAAGTTGTGCTGAATCGTCTTAGCGTGGATGATTAGACCTACTGGATGCAGTCGATAGGTGACTCAAACCAATAGAGGCAACAAAAGAGGGAATAATTAACAAGCTATACCTCAAACAGTATTTTGAAGCTCTGCTTATCGGACCAAAAAATGGCTAGGACAAAATGCAAGCCTTTCGATAGAACAGGCTGTGGAGATGGCCGCTACGTTTTCCAGAGCTCTTGTAGTATGCCCCTGGATTGGGAAAAGATTAGTAGACCAACCCCAAATGTGTTACTGAAGAATGTAAAGAAAACTCCTCTCAATGGTCCCAGAGTTTGTTAAAACTAAAGCCCCACAACCAGATGTCACTACGAACACAAGACCCCAATGTTTTGAGAGTGGGGACATATTTCCCCCTTTTTCAAAAAGATAATGGAGAAACAGGAAGAAGAACCTGTGGATATGGGTGCTGCACCTTGCCTCATTATATATGCCCAGGAAATGGGACGTCTTCAATGTGAATCTATATGTAAATCACATATGGGTGAATGCTCTCATAGACTCAGGATGCAGATTTAATGTGATTAAGGAACAGTTAGTCCCTCCCTCTCAGATATTACCTGTTAAGTTAGTAGCCATTTGTTGTATGCATGGAGACACAAAAACTTACCCTATAGGTCATCTCGCTCTCACACATCAAACCCTAATCCGTGGGTCAGACAATCTCTAATTCTTGGATCTATCAGAAGATAATCTGAGGACTGTGAGAACAAAGTCTGTTACTCCTGAATCAAATGAAGCAGCATTTATAAAACCTGAGTCCTGGACCCTGGATAGACTGTTGCGGTTTGCTCAATTAAATGATAATTCTTTACAGAATGCATAGCAGGCTGCCTAAGACATCCAAGGGAACACAACTCTAATGTTCACTAATTTTGCTATAAAGAATGGATTGTTGTACCGAGTGGCAAGCTCAGGTGAGGAACCACAGCTTCTGGTGTCATTAAGATTCAGGGCCCAGGTATTGTTCTTTGATCACTCCCATTTACTTGCTGGTCATAGTGGACTAGCCAAACCAGTCGCTCTGTTCCTAAACACTTCTGTTGGCCTGGCATCTATGCCCAAATAAAACAATACTGCTAGGAATGTGACGTGTGTCAATGGAGAAATATGTATTAACCTCTCCCTCCACCCCCTGGTACCCTTACAGACCTTGCCAATCATAGGGAAACGTTCGAAAGGGTTGGTATGAAGCTTATTGGACCTCATTCTCACACATCCAGAGGGTATAATCACATGCTAGTCATCATAGATTACTCAACGCGTTACCTGGAGGGAATACCCTTAAGGACTACTACCACTAGAGCCATCACACAACATTTGGTCAAGGTATTTTCTCGCATGGGGGTTCCTCATGAAATCCTCACTAATTAAGGCACTCTCTTTGTTTATAACTTGATGAAACAAGTTTGTTGTCAGTTAGGAATCAGACACCTAAGAACATCTGTATATCATCCCGAAACAGATGGTTTGGTGGAACGGTACAGCGACAGCTTCAAACTGACCTTAAAAAAAAATGCTGTCAGGAGATGGTAAAGATTGGGACCAACTACTTTTCTTGCCTCTTTTTGTCTCTATAGTCAAGTACAAAGCAGCCTGGGAATCTTGCCCTTTGAACTGCTTTTTGACAGGCAGCCACATAGTCTTTTGGAGATTACTAAAGAAGTTTGGGAAAATGACGCAGGCAATGACTCAGGTTCCCTTTTAGTCTATCCCAGGCAGTTGAAATCCCGCTTGGGGAAGCTGTGAGCGTTGCCCCATGAAAACCTGGAAAAGAGCAAAGACAAACTTTTTTTATGACAAAAGACAAAACTGGAGGGAATACACTGTGGGAGATTGGGTATTAGTTCTCTTACCCTCTTCTAGCATGAAAACGAAAACCAAGTGGCAAAACCCCTTCAAGACAACAAAAAGAGTAGGACGAGTGTAGGAAGCTGGCCTGGTGTGTTGTGGGTACCTATTATACTTACACCTTATACCAGGTCCAAATTTCCCCTCTCAGTGAAGTGTATGCATTGTCTAGAATCCAAGCTGTCTAGCAGAAGCGGTGGGTGAGCAGCCAAGGCTTATCTAGGAGACATTCAAAGCTCATGCAATACCACTGTAGTCAAACAACACTTAAACACATGAAAGGAAACACTCAGTTGTACAAAAAACCACAAAATACTAAACAGGTAGCCCACCCATAGGAGGTAAGTAATACACTAAATATATACACTAGTAATCAGAAACAGGCATATAAAAGGTTAGAAAACAGTTGCAAATAGCAATAACCAATAGTGACCCTAGGGGGAGCACGAACCATATACTAAATAAAAATGGAATACGAATAAGCTACCGCCCCCTAGGTAAGAAAAATGTGCAGAGGGGAGCTGGGAGTACTAGAAAACCACAGAGGTAAGTAACACAGTATCCCCCAGCGACCAGGAATGCAGGAGTAAAACACTGGATTTTCCCCAAACCACCCAAAAGCAGCAAAAGAAGAAAAGAAAGACACTCAGACAAGGCTGTGAGAAAACCAGTGATGGATTCCTGAAGAAAGAAGACCTGTGGAGAGAGGAGACCAAGTCCAAGAGTCACAGTGGAGTCCAGGAGGAGTAGAGGCTACTTACCTACCCAGCTGTGGATGCAGGAGTTGGTTGACGGTGATGAAGAACAGGTCAACACTGCAGCCTGGAGCCAGAGAAGAGTTCCTGATGGATGCAGATGAAGCCCCACGCTGGAAGGAAGATTGCAGACGGGTGTCGGGCAGAAATTCCACCAACAAGCCTTGGCAAAGGCAAACTCGTGGGTAGTGGAAAAGAGGTGCTGCCTGGGACCACCAAGGCCCAGGAGGAATCAACCCAGGAGGGGACGTCACTAGGGACCCTCAGCATTGCAGAGTGTACACAGGGGCCGAGGCAGCACCCACAGAAGTCCCACAGGACGGGGACACAGGAGATGCAGAAGAAGCCAATCCAGCACTGCAAAAGAGGATCCCACGCCGCAGGAGAACCACGCAGGAGGCTGTGCTTTGCAGGATGGAGTGTTGGGGGAGGAGCTACGCATCACCTGAAGATCCTTTGGAGGAGATGCAAGCAAGCCTTGGCAGCTGCATGAGATGTGGTGCACTGGGGTACTGTCCTGCGTGGGAAGGCAAAGGTTTACCTCCACCAAAATTGGACATCTGGCAGAGAGGACCAGGAGGACTACTCTGGACCACCACCTGTGAGGCAGGATCCACACAGTTCAAGATAAGAGGAGATCTGTGCAGCTGGTTGTCACTTGTTGTAGGTGCCTGCGGTTGCAGGAAAGTTACTCCTTCACTCCAAGGGAGATTCATTCTTCTTCTTGTGCAGGCTGAAGAGTTGCAGTCTTCTGAGGATGCACGGCCAGGGAAATGCTGCAAAGCTGGCAGGAGATGTGGAAACAAAGTTGCAGAAGAGTCTTCTTCTTCCACAATCTGGAAGTGGCAGGCTGGCACAGACCGGTCAGTCCTACACTACCAGGCTGGCTGACATACAGGGGGCATCTCTAAGATGCCCTCTGTGTGCAGTTTTCAATAAATCCCACACTGGCATCATTGTGGGTTTATTGTGCTATCAAACTTCCCAGTATTCAGTGAAGCCATTATGGTGCTGTGGAGTTCATAATGGAAAACTCACAGACCATATACTCAGTATGGCTACCCTGCACTTACAATGTCTAAGAATTGACTTAGACAACACTGTAGGGGCATAGTGCTCATGCAGCTATGCCCTCCCCTTGGTATATTGCACTGTGCCTTAGGGCTGTAAGGCCTGCTAGAGAGGTGACTTAACTATGCCACAGGCAATGGCTGGTGAGCATGGCACTCTTAGGAGAATGTCATGCCGACTTTGTCTTTTCTCCCCACAAGCACACACAAGCTGCAAGACAGTGTGCATGTACTGAGTGAGGTGTCCCTTAGGGTGGCATAATACATGCTGCAACCCTTAGGGACGCTCCCTGGCCACAGGGCCCTTGGTACCAAAGGTACCTTTTACAAGAGACTTAACTGTGTGCCAGGGCTGTGCCAATTGTGGAAACAGAGGTACAGTTTTAGGGAAAGAAGACTGGTGCTGGGGCCTGGTTAGCAGGGCCCCAGTACACTTCCAACCAAAGCTGACATGAACACTAGGCAAAAAGTGTGGGGTGACCATGTCAACAGTGGCATTTTCCTACACTTACCAGTTGTCGGTGTCTCCAACAAAACCCAAATCTACCATAGTAATCTCCACAAGAAGTGGTTATGTCCACCCCCTAAAGACATACACATCTTACCAAAGGCCCATACTCTGGTAGTAAAACACTTACCAGCAAAGAGGAAAGGGCTTTGCTTGAGGCCCTCACCCCTTTTTTACATCTTTTCAGATCTACTGAGTAGAAAGAGGTTAGCCAAATACTGCATCTAAACCCCTGACGGAGTTTTAGTCAAACAATTACCCTTTTGGGTCACCAGCAGTCTGCCTTTCGCCCCTTTCGAGGCCACGGAAGGGGTGTGGTACCACTCCACCCACAGGTCAGCCACAGTCCTCCATCAGCTGAGCATCCATTTTGAGGACGAAGTCGTGGTACCTAGCCAGAGGTCGGCCACCACCGAGCCCCCCTCTTCCACAGAGCCTAAGTACTCCTAATATGATTCTGCAAGACCATGCTTGTCCAGTTGGAGGGAGGATTCAATTTTGTCTCCTTCGCTGGCGGTCGATAATATCAGACAAATGGGTCTTGCAGATCATACAGAAGGGCTATTTCCTCCCCTTCCAGTCTTTCCCTCCTTCTGTCCCTCCAATGAAAGAATGGCTAATGGAGGATGATTTGATCTTGCTCCGCAAAGACGTTACGGCTCTCTTGGCCAAGGGAGTCATAGAATGGGTCCCAGTTTCAGAAGTAGGCAGTGGTTGTTATTCCCGATACTTTATGATTCTAAAAAAGAACAAGGGTCTTCGACCAATCTTGGATTTAAGGGATGTCAATGTCTTCCTCAAAAAGGAGAAATTCAGGTTGCTCACTCTTACTCAGGTCTTCTCTGCCCTAGACCAAGAAGACTGGATGGTAGCTTTGGTCTTGCAGGATGTATATTTTCACATCCCCATCCTGCCCGCCCATAGGATTTACTTGCGATTCAAGGTGGGCCACGAGCATTTTCACTTTACTGTGCTCCCCTTCGGTCTCACTAGTGCCCCTCGAGTGTTCACTAAGGTGATGGCAATGGTAGCAGCTCATCTGCACAGGTTAGGGATTTCAGTCTTCCCCCTACCTCAACGACTAGCTGTTGAAGGCTCAGAGAGCAGAGGATCTCGTCAGCCACCTTGAGACAACGGCAAACCTCTTGCATTTGCTGGGGTTCACTATAAACGAGCCAAAGTCACACCGGACTCCCTCTCAGAAGCTCCCTTTCATCAAGCCTTTCTGGACACAGCGCAGTTTTGGGCTTTTCCTCACAAGCAGCGAGTCCAGGAGATTCAGGTTATGATACCGATGTTTTGGCCTCTAGCCTGGATTTCGATGAGACAGACTCTGAGGCCGTTGGGACTCCTGGCTTTCTGCATCCTGTTAGTCAAACATGCCAGATGGCATATGAGGGCTTTGCAGTGGGACCTGAAGTTCCAGTGGGTGCAGCATCAGGAAAAACTTACCGATGTGGTTCAGATCTGGGAGGGAACGGCAAAAGACCTGCAGTAGTGGTTAGTGAACTGCGATTGGGTCAGAGGCAGACTCCTCTTCCTTCCCCAACCAGATCTCACAGTATTGAGAGATGTGTCACTTTTGGGATGGGGCAGCCATCTGGGAGAGGCAGAGATCAGAGGCCTCTGGTGGAATCCGGACTCCATATCAACTTACTGGAGCTCCGGGCGATCCGACTGGCATGGAAAGCATTCCCTTCTGGTGTAAAAGGGAAGTTAGTGCAGGTGTTCAGGGACAACACCACTGCAATGTGGTACTGCAACAAGCAGGGTGGTGTGGTGGTCGTGGACCTTTGTCAAGATGTTCTGTGTCCTTGGACATGGCTGGAACAGCAGGGCATAACCTTGGTGGTTCAGCACCTGGCAGGTTCTCCGAACACCAGGGCGGATGAACCCAGCCGTTCATGCCTAACGGAACAAGAAGGGTATCTCCACCCAGAGCCCAGAGGTGGAACAAGGACTTATTCAGCAGTAGGGAGAGCCTTGGTTAGATCTGTTCGCCTCCGCAGAGAATGTGCAATTTCAGCAGTATTTACGTTGAAGTTTCCAAGGCGGCAATCACTCGGCGACACTTTTCGGCACAAGTGGAGTTTAGGCCTCCTGTACCCCTTTCCCCCCATACCTCTTCTGCCCAGAGTTCTCAAGAAGGTCTAGAACAACCGGGCCCAAGTAATCCTAGTGGCTCCGGATTGGGCATGGAGAGTGTGGTATCCCAAGCTTCTCAAAATGAGCATCAATCCTCCAATCAGGCTGCCCCTTCGGGGGGATCTTCGGTTGCAGCAGCAGGGGAAGGTTCTCCACCCAAACCTGTCAACTCTGCGTCTGCATGCATGGAGATTGAGCGGCAACAGTTGATGGCTTTTTACCTTCCTTCTGAAGTCTGTAAAGTTATTTTGGCAGCCAGGCGTCCCTCCACTAAAACGGTATATGCCTGCCATTGGAAATCCTTTGTATATTATTGTACAGAAAGGTCTATTGACCCTCTTTCTCATATCCTTCTCTTTATCCTATCTCTTGCCCAGCAGAGTTCTGCCTTGGGTACTCTCAAGGGCTACCTTTCCACCTTATCGGCATTCCTTTGGCTGCTTGATCGCCTTCACTTTTCAAATCACCCATTGTACTATTCCTCAAAGGGCTAGCACATATGTTTCCCCCTATGCCCTTTGTATGCCCCAATAGGACTTAAATCTGGTCCTTACATTTCTTGTGTGCTCCATTTGAGCCTCTGCACAACTGTCCCCTCTGGCTGCTCACCATCAAGACAGCCTTCTTAGTAGCAATAACATCTGTCAGGAGGGTGAGTGAGATGCAAGCTGTCATCAAAGCCACTGTACCTCACTATCCAGACAAGGTGGTACTCAGAACTTATGCCTCTTTTCTCCCCAAGGTGGTGACCCCATTTCATCTGGATGAGAACATCACCCTGCCCACTTTCTTTGCTCCACTGCATCCCTCTGAAGAAGAGGAAAGACTACAGCTGCTGGACCCACAAAGAGCAATGTCGTTCTACCTTGACCGCACAAAAGAGTTCCGGGTAGATGACCAACTCTTTGTGGGGGACGTAGGAGCAAAAAAGGGTCGGGTAGTACAGAAGCAAACCATCTTGCGCTGGGTCATTCCCTGCATCAAAATCTGCTATGCATTGGCCAGGAAGCAGCCTCCTGCTGGCCTGAGGGCTCATTCTACCAGGGGCATAGCTGCTACCACTGCTCTAGCTCGGGAGTTCCAGTTATGGATATTTGTCAGGTGGCAACATGGGCATCTTTGCACACATTTGCAAAACATTACTGCCACAACAATCAGGTATGTAGAGACGCACACTTTTCCCGTTCAGTCCTACAGGACTTTTTAGTGTAGTAGAGGTATCCGCAGCCCACCATCGAGATTATGGCTTGGTTATCTATTCAAAGGTAATTAATCTGCAGCTAGAAGTCTCTATCAGATGAACAAGTTACTTACCTGCTGGTACCTTACCTTCTGTTAGAGACTCTATCTAGCTGCATATTCCTTACACTCACCCATGCCTCCCCGCTCTGCGGATATGTCTAGTAGGGTTAGGGTTTATCCCTTTTAGGGCACTAGTTTTGCACAGACAAACTTTTGGGTCTATCCATGAATGTGCTCTTCTGGCGTGGACGTTTGTGGGTAAAAGAACTGACGTGTGTGTGCCGGGATGGTGCCTTTTCTAGGCAACCGTGATGTCACAGACAGCTCCAACGATGCTACGCATAGCTGAATGACGCACGTGGATCAAAATGACAACACCCAATCGCAGGGTATTGCTCAGCAAAGGATTCCAAATTCGAAGCCGACGCCAGGGAATTTAAAGGTAAGACATCTGCAGCTAGATAGTCTCTACTAGATAATGCGTTACTAAAGGGAAGAAACTTGTTCATTAAGCTTAAAAAAAATAAAAAAAATCACCAGTTACAGTTACCTGAAAAAAACTATAACTCAGGCCACCACCATGCACGGTAATGTCATCAGTGAATGGATTTCAGATGTCATCAGTGATGTTATTGATGATGTGATAGAGCATTTCATGATGTAGTATGCTAGGTCATAATCAGCGCGTGGCTAGAGTGGGAGTTATAATTTCTTCAGTTAACTATAGGTGGATTTCAGTGTTTTTCTTTTAGCTTAAAAGAACGAGTTACTTACCTTCGGTAACGACTTTTCTGGTGGATACATTAGCTACCTGTGGATTCCTCACCTAATGAATACTCCCATGGCGCCAGCATTCAACGGAAATCTTCTTCCTAGTCTCTGCACGTCGACGAGGACGTCATTCCAGCCACGCGACGCCGTCTGACGTCATACAGGCAATAAGAGGTCCTCGACGACGTGCCGACGTCAGTACCAACATTTTTTTACGTGCATGAGAACAACAATCCAATGCAATGAAAGAGCAAGGTAACATCCCATAACATTGTAAAACACACAACATTGCAATGAATAGCTGTAAATTTAATATAACTTTCTCTTTTTTTTTTTTTTTTTTCAAAAACCAACAAATATATGCAAATCATGTATATACACAAAGATATATACATATATATATACATACAGATAAATATACACAAATATCCATATATACAACATCTATTGCAACCTTGAAGACCAAGAGGAGCGCACTCAAGGATTACTTGGTAAGACCAGAAAGGCAACGGGGAGGCGGGTGGGACCGTGAGGAATCCACAGGTAGCTAATGTATCCACCAGAAAAGTCGTTACCGAAGGTAAGTAACTCGTTCTTCTGATGGATACAACTACCTGTGGATTCCTCACCTAATGAATAGAGTCCCAAAGCAGTACCACGCCCGGTGGCGGGTGCCTAAATGGTCAAACCAAGAAATCCTGCAGCACTGACCGTGCAAAATGGCCGTCCCTTCTAACCTCAGAATCCAAACAGTAATGTTTCGCAAAAGTGTGAAGGGACGACCAAGTTGCGGCCTTGCAGATGTCGACCACAGGAACACCTCTGGCCAAGGCCGAAGTGGCCGACTTAGCTCTGGTGGAATGAGCTCTAATGCCCTCAGGAGGATCCTTCTTTGCCAAAGAGTAACAGATTTTAATGCAAAGAACAACCCACCTGGATAGTGTTCTCTTGTGGACTGCCTTTCCTCTCCTCTTGCCCACGTATCCAATGAACAGCTGATCCTCCAGCCTGAAATCCTTTGTTCTATCAATAAAAAAACTCAACGCCCTCTTTGGGTCCAGCCGGTGCAGTCTTTCTTCCTCTTTGGAAGGATGAGGCGGAGGATAGAACGTGGATAAAGTAATTGTCTGAGCCAAATGGAAAGGTGAAACAACCTTCGGGAGGAAAGCAGCCTTGGTCCTCAACACCACCTTATCCCCATAAAAAGTTGTATAAGGGGGCTTTACCGACAAGGCCTGCAACTCACTCACTCTCCTTGCAGATGTTATAGCTACCAGGAAGACAGTTTTCATAACCAGATACCTTAAGGGGCAAGAATGCATAGGTTCAAAAGGGGCCCCCATAAGGAAAGACAGGACCAGGGACAAATCCCATTGCGGCATAACTAATGGTTTTGGAGGATATTTATTTAGAAGACCTTTCAAGAACCTGATAACAATAGGGGATTTAAATAACGATGGTTGGTCTGGAAGACATATGAAGGCTGACAAGGCCGATAAATAACCCTTAATGGTAGCCACTGCACAGCCTTTCTGCGCTAGAAACAGAGCAAAAGACAAAACGTCCGATAGATGAGCTTGCAAAGGATTAATCTGCCTCTCTCCACACCACGTCACAAATTTAGACCACCTATTAGCGTAGATAGATTTAGTGGAGTGTCGCCTGGCCGCTAATATAACATCCACTACATCAGGCGGGAGAGAAAAGGAACTCAGGTTGCCCCGTTCAATCTCCAGGCATGTAGGTGCAGACTCTGGAGGTTGGGGTGTAAAACCTGCCCCTGCGACTGCGAGAGGAGGTCTGCCCTGAGAGGGAGACGGAGCGGAGGGCACATTGAGAGTTGGAGAAGGTCGGAGTACCACACCCTCCTTGGCCAATCCGGAGCTATTAAGATGACCTGGGCCCGGTCTTGGCGAATCTTCCTCAATACTCGAGGAATCAAGGGTATGGGAGGAAACGCGTAAAACAACTGGCCGCACCAGGTTATTTGAAACGCGTCCCCCAACGCTCCCTGCATCGGATACTGGAGGCTGCAGAATAACGGACAATGCGCGTTCTCCAGAGTGGCAAACAGATCTACCCGAGGAAACCCCCAACTTTGGAAGATTAAACGGACTTGATCTGGATGGAGACGCCACTCGTGGTCTGCCGAGAATTGGCGACTGAGACTGTCCGCACGTACATTCAAGACCCCGGCCAGATGATTTGCTACCAAACAAATCTGATGGTCCTCTGCCCAGGACCATAGTCGAAGAGCTTCTCTGCAGAGAAGGTACGACCCTACTCCTCCCTGTTTGTTTATGTACCACATCGTGGTAGTATTGTCCGTTAGGACCTGTACCGACTGACCACGAAGGGAAGGGAGGAAGGCCTTGAGAGCCAGACGTACAGCCCGTAACTCTAACAGATTGATATGAAACATCTGTTCCTCTGGAGACCAAAGGCCTTTGATCTCCAGATCCCCCAGATGAGCTCCCCACCCTAGAGTGGAAGCATCCGTTATGACCGTGGCCACTGGTGGCGACTGCGCGAACGGCTTTCCTTGTGAAAGATTGTTGCCCGCAATCCACCACCTCAATTCCACAGCAGCATCTCTGGAGATCTTGACAGCACCTTCTAGATCCCCTTTGTGTTGAGACCACTGCCTTCGGAGGCACCACTGAAGAGCCCTCATGTGCCAGCGAGCATGCGTGACCAACAGAATGCAGGAGGCAAACAGACCGAGCAGATGAAGGACCTTGAGGACTGGAACTACCGCTCCATTTCGAAACATTGGAACCAATTCCTGAATATCTTGGATCCGCTGAGGCGGAGGAAAGGCTCGACCCAATGTCGTATCCAGTACAGCCCCTATGAACAGGAGGCGCTGAGAGGGCTCCAGGTGAGATTTGGGCTCGTTCACCGAAAAACCCAGGTCGAACAACAGCTGGGTTGTTGACTGCAGATGATGCGACACAAGCTCCGGAGACTTGGCTTTGATCAACCAGTCGTCCAAGTAAGGGAATACTGCTATCCCCTTCCTTCTGAGCTCTGCCGCAACCACTGACATCACCTTCGTGAAGACTCGAGGAGCTGAAGTATGACCAAACGGGAGGACCGCAAACTGATAGTGTTGCGACCCTACCACAAACCGGAGATACTTCCTGTGCGACTTGAGTATCGGGATGTGAAAGTAAGCATCCTGCAAGTCGACAGACACCATCCAATCTTCCTTGTTCAACGCCAAAAGCACCTGAGCTAGGGACAGCATCTTGAACTTTTCCTGTTTGAGGAACCAATTCAAGATCCTCAGGTCCAGGATTGGTCTCAACCGACCATCCTTCTTGGGAATCAGGAAATACCTTGAGTAACAACCTCGACCCCTTTCCTGCTCTGGGACCAACTCCACTGCGCCCTTTGAAAGGAGGACTTGAACCTCCTGTTCTAGCAACAGGAGGTGTTCTTCTGAACAATAAGATGGGCGGGGCGGGATGAGGGGCGGGAACTCCCGAAAGGGAAGGGTGTAGCCTTTTCCCACAATACTGAGAATCCAAGTGTCCGTTGTAACAGTCTTCCATTTGCGGAGAAAATGCTGTAATCTTCCCCCTACAGGAGAGGAGTGAGTGGGAAATGGTGGAAGCCTAAGGCTGCTTCCCCTGCTGCACCCCTCCAGAGGATGAGGAAGAGGCAGAGTGCTGCTGAGAGGCTCCTCTGGTGCGGGCCCTACCTCTCCCTCTAAAAGATCTATAGGGATGGGAAGAAGCAGGTTGCTGGTATCTCCCCCGAAAGGAAGAGGAGGAAGAGCCACGCCCAAATCCACGAAACCTCCTGAAAAATCTGGAAGAGGCAGAGGAAGAAGGAGCTTGGAGCCCTAATGATTTAGCTGTGGCCCTGCTCTCCTTAAAACGTTCCAAGGCCGAATCTGCCTTGGCCCCAAACAGCTTGTCCCCATCAAAAGGGAGATCCAATAAGGTTGACTGCACATCCGCAGAAAACCCCGAGTTACGGAGCCAGGCCTGCCTCCTTGCCACCACAGTTGTGCCCATCGCTCTGGCCACCGAGTCGGTTGTGTCTAGCCCAGTCTGAATAATCTGGGTCGCAGCAGCCTGGGCATCTGAAACAACATCCAAAAGACCCTGGGGAAGCTCCGTAAATGATGAGGAAATGTCATCCATAAGAGCATGAACATATCTCCCAGGATACAAGTTGCATTGGTGGCCTCAAACGCCAGACTGCAGGACGAAAAAATCTTCTTGGACTGCGCATCCAGTTTCTTCGAGTCCCTGTCTCCAGGCACCGTCGGGAACGAACCAGGCGCTGATTTGGATGAACAGGAGGCCTGCACCACCAAGCTCTCCGGTGTAGGGTGCCTAGAAAGAAAACCAGGGTCAGTTGGTGCAGCTCGATACCTCCTGGCTACGGCTCTGTGAACCGCTGGGGAAGATACTGGTCTCTTCCACACCTCTGGCACCGGATCCAGCAAAGCTTCATTAAACGGCAAGAGTGGTTCCGCCGCAGCTGAGGCCGGATGTAGCACCTCTGTCAAAATGTTCTGTTTTGCCTCTACCACCGGCAAAGGCAGGTCCAGAAAACTAGCCGCCTTCCGTACCACTGCGTGAAAGGAAGCAGCCTCCTCCGTGTATTCCCCTGGAGACGAAAGATCCCACTCAGGGGAAGTGTCCAGCCCACTGGCCGTCTCTAGACCATGCAGTCCATCACCCGAGTCCTCTAGTTCTCCTTCTTCCAGGACTCTTTGGTACTCCTGCTCCTCTAATAAACGGAGAGCACGTCTCCTCGAATGAAGCCTCTGCTCGATACGCGGAGTCGACAATGCCTCCGCCGAATTCGAAGATCGGCGCCGATCTTCAGAAGCCACCGACGCCACGTCCGGCGCCACAGGTAACTTCGGCGCCGATGAAAGAGCACTCAGAGCGGATGGACCCACCGGAGTCACAGGACGAAATCCCGACGTCGACGGGATGGAAATCTCCGGGGCCAATCCCTCTGAAGCCACCGGAGCAGCCACTGGCGCCGACACCGGCGCCGAGCCCACGTTCCCAAAAGGGAGAAAGGGCATAAAGGGTGCCGGCCGTAGAGGTGCAGGATCACCCAAAGAAAAGGCCAAAGGGCCAGCTGGAGCACCCCCTGGAGCCATCTGTTGGAAGATGGTATACATCGCATTTAGGAATGCGGTACTATCGGCTCCAGGGGTGGGGAAAGCCGAATACTGGGGTGCCTGTCTCGAAGGCGACCCCGACGCCGGCCTCGACGTCTGAGACGCCGGAGACAACACTTGAGGCTGCACCACTTCAATCACCGACGCCTGTCCAGGTGAAGTCGGCGACGCCGGAGAGGGCAACGGCGTCAATGGATGCGGCGTGACCGTAGGACTGACCTCCCAAGCCCTCCGGCGCCGATCCGAAGACCTAGAACGAGTCTCCTTGCTTCAATGGCGCCGTGATTCTTTACGGCGCCGGGAGTCTCGATGACGCCGATGCCTTGGTGAAGAAGACTTCTTGTGATGTTTTTCTTTTTTCGACTTCGCCATAAACAACTTCGCCTCACGTTCCTTGAGGGCCTTTGGATTCATGTGCTGGCATGAATCGCAAGTCGCGACGTCGTGGTCGGAGCTCAAACACCAAAGGCAGTCGGAGTGAGGGTCCATAACTGACATCTTGCCCCCACACTCACGACAAGGCTTAAAACCCGACTTTCTCTGCGACATTCTTACTGTAGCGAAGGACTACGCAGCAAAAATACACTGTAACCACGAAAGTAACAGTTGCTCCCTCGAAGATAACCGTTTCGAATGCACGGAAAAAAAGGGAACTGACGTCGGCACGTCGTCGCGGACCTCTTATTGCCTGTATGACGTCAGACGGCGTCGCGTGGCTGGAATGACGTCCTTGTCGACGTGCAGAGACTAGGAAGAAGATTTCCGTCGAATGCTGGCGCCATGGGAGTATTCATTAGGTGAGGAATCCACAGGTAGTTGTATCCATCAGAATGTTACATTTTAACAAATATTTTCAACTAACTATAAATCACTTTAACCTTTTATTTTTTTCAGTGAATTTATAAGGGTTTTTTAATATCTGAAGTAAATTAATTTTACTATGCCGAACAATAACCTTACTTTGACATGTGTTTTTTCAGTGAATTTCTAACTTTTTTTTAACATAAAGTAAGCTTTTATTAACATTTGTAACTTTGCAAATCCCCCGCCTCACTCTGCCCTTGGCTGTGCACGGCATGGGGTTGACATGGGGCATTTGCACTCCTTGGCCAAACCCCCACTGAACACGGTTCTCCTTCTTTTGTTTTTTTAATATTATCTTCTTGAACCTGCAAGACTCTCAGGAGCACAGCAGGGCCATGCTGGCTCCTGAGAGACTACTGTGGGATTGCGGCACCCTAAAAAATAAAAAAAATAAAAACATCATTCTGGGGGTGGTTGTCACTCATGGACCTCGTCTTCAAGGACTAGTGGGTCAGGGTCTCTCTACCATGACCTCTTGTTCCTTAATTATTTTTAATGTTTGTGACACTGTGTCCAAGTCTCTGAGTCCTGCAATGCAGTTGCAACTTTTCTGTATATGTTTTTGCCAGCCAATCAGAGTGAGTACTCTTGCGGTAGATTCCTTTGTATGCCCCAATAGGACTTAAATCTGGTCCTTACATTTCTTATGTGTGCTCCATTTGAGCCTCTGCACAACTGTCCCCTCTGGCTGCTCACCATCAAGACAGCCTTCTTAGTAGCAATAACATCTGCCAGGAGGGTGAGTGAGATGCAAGCTGTCATCAAAGCCACTGTACCTCACTATCCAGACAAGGTGGTACTCAGAACTTATGCCTCTTTTCTCCCCAAGGTGGTGACCCCATTTCATCTGGATGAGAACATCACCCTTCCCACTTTCTTTGCTCCACCGCATCCCTCTGAAGAAGAGGAAAGACTACAGCTGCTGCACCCACAAAGAGCAATGTCGTTCTACCTTGACCGCACAAAAGAGTTCCGGGTAGATGACCAACTCTTTGTGGGGGACGTAGGAGCAAAAAAGGGTCGGGTAGTACAGAAGCAAACCATCTTGAGCTGGGTCATTCCCTGCATCAAAATCTGCTATGCATTGGCCAGGAAGCAGCCGCCTGCTGGCCTGAGGGCTCATTCTACCAGGGGCATAGCTGCTACCACTGCTCTAGCTCCGGAGTTCCAGTTATGGATATTTGTCAGGTGGCAACATGGGCATCTTTGCACACATTTGCAAAACATTACTGCCACGACAATCAGGTATGGAGAGACGCACACTTTTCCCGTTCAGTCCTACAGGACTTTTTAGTGTAGTAGAGGTATCCGCAGCCCACCGTCGAGATTATGGCTTGGGTATCTATTCAAAGGTAATTAATCTGCAGCTAGAAGTCTCTATCAGATGAACAAGTTACTTACCTGCTGGTACCTTACCTTCTGTTAGAGACTCTATCTAGCTGCATATTCCTTACACTCACCCATGCCTCCCCGCTCTGCGGATATGTCAAGTAGGGTTAGGGTTTATCCCTTTTAGGGCCCTAGTTTTGCACAAACTGTTGGGTCTAAGAACTGACGTGTGTGCGCCGGGATGGTGCCTTTTCTAGGCAACCGTGATGTCACAGACAGCTCCAACGATGCTACGCATAGCTGAATGACGCACGTGGATCAAAATGACGACACCCAATCGCAGGGTATTGCTCAGCAAAGGATTCCAAATTCGAAGCCGACGCCAGGGAATTCAAAGGTAAGACATCTGCAGCTAGATAGTCTCTACTAGATAATGCGTTAATAAAGGGAAGTAACTTGTTCATTAAGCTTTAAAAAAAAAAAAAAATCACCAGTTACAGTTACCTGAAAAAAACTATAACTCAGGCCACCACCATGCACGGTAATGTCATCAGTGAATGGATTTCAGATGTCATCAGTGATGTTATTGATGATGTGATAGAGCATTTCATGATGTAGTATGCTAGGTCATAATCAGCGCGTGGCTAGAGTGGGAGTTATAATTTCTTCAGTTAACTATAGGTGGATTTCAGTGTTTTTCTTTTAGCTTAAAATGTTACATTTTAACAAATATTTTCAACTAACTATAAATCACTTTAACCTTTTATTTTTTTCAGTGAATTTATAAGGGTTTTTTAATATCTGAAGTAAATTAATTTTACTATGCCGAACAATAACCTTACTTTGACATGTGTTTTTTCAGTGAATTTCTAACTTGTTTTAACATAAAGAAAGCTTTTATTAACATTTGTAACTTTGCAAATCCCCCGCCTCACTCTGCCCTTGGCTGTGCACGGCATGGGGTTGACATGGGGCATTTGCACTCCGTGGCCAAACCCCCACTGAACACGGTTCTTCTTCTTTTGTTTTTTAAATATTATCTTCTTGAACCTGCAAGACTCTCAGGAGCACAGCAGGGCCATGCTGGCTCCTGAGAGACTACTGTGGGATTGCGGCACCCTAAAAAATAAAAAAAATGCAAACCTCATTCTGGGGGTGGTTGTCCCTCATGGACCTCGTCTTCAAGGACTAGTGGGTCAGGGTCTCTCTACCATGACCTCTTGTTCCTTAATTATTTTTAATGTTTGTGACACTGTGTCCAAGTCTCTGAGTCCTGCAATGCAGTTGCAACTTTTCTGTATATGTTTTTGCCAGCCAATCAGAGTGAGTACTCTTGCGGTAGATTCCCACGAGAGTGAGATGGCCAATGGGAATAGAGGCTGGTGCAGCTAATCTGATCACTCCATTATTTAAAGTTGTGTGCCTGCAGGAATCTCACGGTACTCTTTCATACCCAATCATCCAGATATCTATACAATTTTAACCATAATTACTCAAAAACAGATTTACACTAAATGACAAAAAGCATGAGGGGTAATTCTGTTCAGCCTTTGCAGGTGTAGCACTTTCTAAATTTCCCTATGGAAACTGCATTTTAGGACTGACTATTTTTCTTGTCCCTACTTGACGGCTCACCCCAAACCTTCCCAGGAAGGAGCTGAGTTGGATGAGCGCGTTTTTCTTTTTTTTGTGTGAAAGATTTGTGAAGACTTTTCAAATGGCTCTAATGTTGTTTGCAAAACAAATTGCTGCCTGTCAGTCAAATCGTTTGGGCGCACTTAGATTTTTATAAATTTTGAGCCTTAATTTCCAATTCTCCAAAACTACTGAATGGATTTATACCAAATCACACTTTCTAAGTAAAGATCTAGTTTTCTGCTAAATTTTGTGTAATTCTGTCCAGGCGTTTTTTCTGTATCGCTGTTCAATTTTCCTATGAAATGTGTATGAGAAAAACATGTTTCAGGACCCCCATCCTCCCCTGTTTTTCTCAGCTCCCGCTTGACAGATCACACCAAAACTTTCCAGGAAGGAACAGAGGTGGATAAGACTTTTTTTGAAAGTTTCAAAAAAATTCATCAAACTGCACCACAGTTATTAGCAAACTAACAAAATACACTTCCTATGGAAACATGGTCTTAAGTATAACTACCAAGTGGCAAGTGGAGCTGGTAAAAAAAAAAATATATATATATATATTCTCACACACTTGTGAGGTCAAATATTCTATTTATTACCACTGTTCAGTGTGGGAGGAGGCCATGACTCATGAGAACAAAAGCCTCAAATGAGTCATGATTCCCCTCCCTCAACAATGGTAATAAATAGCATATTATACTCTGTGCATATGCATATTTGGTTAGTGCCATGGCATTCTTATTGTGCATCTGTTTCAGCATCTGTATTTGACTAAAATCTGGTTGCAAGGGGTTAAAGTTGTGCATCAAGGTAAAATTACATCCAAGATATTGTACATATTGGAGTTAATTACCTGTGTAAAGTTATATTTGCATGCATTCTGGCTGGGAATAAAACATGTTTTTCTCATATCACTTTTGCTCTACTGCATAAATAAACTCACATTCCTCCTTGGCACTGTAGTAAATGGCATGAGTTATTGAACCCCATTTGTTTTCACTGTTATGACATAAAGTAATATTGTGGTCAGGTGGATGTCTCAAAGCCTGATCTAGAGTTGTGTGGGGACCTGATGCATGGCATTTATTTGGTACTTCTGGTCAGAGCTCTGTACTGCTGACCTTCTAGAACAGATGGAACATTTCCCAGAAGTCATGTTTCAGGCTTCTGTAAAAAAGCACCGACAGCCCTTGTTCATGGGGAGTTTTAATATACGGGAAATGAGCAGAGGAGACTGGGGGTCGGTCTTTAGACAGAGCAGAGGGAAGAAACTGGGGCAGACGAGAGAAGGTAGAGCAGAGGAACAGGAGCCATAGATGTGGGATGAGTGAAAGTCGAGCAGAGACCAGAAATGTGGATGAGTGAAAGTCGAGCAGAGGGTTTGAAATTAGAGCTTTCTACAGCTTTGTTTCAGAACCCATTACCACCCAGATATATGCCCAACTACTACTGTTCGGGTAAAGGCTTGACCTCAGACAAGTAATCCGGACCAGGTGATAATACATTGTAGATGCTTTTGAAACTCACTCAGGTGAATGGTGTTCACTATTTTGGGGATGGCTATCTATATCTATCTAAATCCCCCCCCCCACCCCACTCTCTCTCTCTATAGATATATATATACATATATATATAGATATATATATATATAGATATATATAGAGCTATAGATATATATATAGACAATTTGCATTTTTATTTGCACCATTTTAGAGGTATGCCAGTGTTCAATTCTGTGTCTCCTATGAATCTCATTCTTTCCTATTCTTTTTAGGGATGAGGATTCAAAGTTTCAAAAGTCTGGTGCTGTGGTTTGAAGATTAGGAACAACTTGTGAGACATCCTAGCACATTTTTTTCTTTTGTTTGTAAGCAAATGGCAATGTACTAGAGACTTTTATTTCCTCTCTTCTTCAGGTTTTGTGTACTATATTAGTATACCGTAATAGTATCACTTATTTGTAGATTGTAACAAATTGATACCTTGGTTTGGCTAACAGAACCATTATTTGCGAGTAGTGATCACTTCATCGCATTGCATGTGAATAAAACTTAGACAAAAACCCCTACAACATTTCTTCTTCAGTCGTGTCTTATTTTAGTTCTGTTGCTCATGTATTTAAAATGCTATCAGTGTTCAAAACTGGCATGTTGTTAAGGTTTTGTCACAAGTTCATGGCTATATGACAATCATGTTTCTGGTGTGGGCCATTTGCCTGGTGCTGAAAGTGTTCCTGCCTTCCATCAAGGGAAGGTTGGTATAGGCTCTCACAGACAACACCGCTGTCCTGTGGTACTGCACCAAGGAGGGCAAGTGGATCCTGGGTACTGTACCAGGAGGCTCTGCACCTCTGGAGTTGACAGGAGAGTCAGGGCATGCCACCTCTAGGGTTCCTTGAACGCCACAGTCGATTAACTCAACCAGCGGTGCCTGGTGAATCACGAATGGCGGCTGCATCCCGAGGTCCAACAGGGCATCTTCCAGTAGTGGTAGGAAGGGGAACAGGGTAGGGGCAGGGGGAGCATCGCGTAAGACGAGAAAGTGCATTGTCAAAATGTTTCTTGTGGAGTTCCCATATCGAGGCTCATTAGGAGGTGCAATCCAGCCAGAATTGAACCACTTCTGTTCCTCAATCAGGTTGCATCTCCAGGGGAATCTTCTGTTGCAGCATCAGGCCAGGGTTATGCACCCTGAACCTGCATGTGCTACACCTTTGTATGGAGATTGACTGGAGGTATTTGACTGTGTTTGCTCTACCTCCTGAGGTTGTGGATATCAACCTTGCTGCCAGGCACCAGTGTATGAAGTTTTTACACTGGGTACTGGGATAAATGTGTAACTTGGTGTCAAGTCCTCAATATAGCCCTTTACAGGCCAAACTGTTGGATGTTTTACTGTTTGTTCAGTCTTTGGCCCAGCAAGGCCTTACAGTTGCCACCATTATGGATTATTTGTGGGTGCTTTCAGCAGTTTTGTATTTGCAGGACCAACCGATGTTGTTTAAGTAACCTGTTTTTGTGCAGTTTATTAAAGGTTTAGCACACATGTTCCCTCCCAAACTGATTCTGATGCTACAATGTGCCTTAACTTGGTCTTGACGTGCTTTTATGTCTCCTCCCTTTGAGCTGATGCACAGCTGGTTGTTGCGTCTTCTGACCTTAAAGGAAATCTTCTTCATTGCAATCTTTTCAGTTTGTGCATAGGTAAATGCCAGGCTTTGTCAGTTCACCCGCCTCACAAAATCTTTTTTTCTGGAGAAACTGGTGCTGAGGACTTGAACAGCCTTCTTACTTAAAGTTATGACTCATTTCTACGTTTGGCAAACAATCACTCTCCCAGCATTCTTTGCCCCGCCTCCCCCCTCGAAAGAGGAGGAGAGGCTCCATTGGTTAGAGCCCAAAAGGGCTTTAAGCTTTAACATCAATCGTACCAGTGACCATCTAGTAGACAATGAGCTTTTTGTGGGGTTCTTCAGGGTGAAGAAAGGTGAGGCTATCCACAAGATGATCCTGTTGAGTCAGATAGTGTTCTGCATTAAGAGTTCCTACACATTGGCCAAAAAGTAGACTCTTGAAGGTCCGAGAGCCCATTCCACTAGGACTAAGGCTGCTGCTACTGAATTGGCATATGAAGGGCCTATCGTTGACATCTGCCAGGCTGTGACATGGCCATCAGTTGCACACTTTTGCAAAGCACTACTGCCTTCACAACCAAGTCCGAAGGAAACAGCATTTCACCTATTTCATCCTACAGGATATTCTGTTCTGAGCCCACTCCCTAGGCCCTCCAAATTTGGAAAGTACTGCTTTGATATCTATTCTAAATGTGAGGAACCTATGGTTAGAAGCATTAATCAAATGAACAAGTGCAACTCTGCTGTGTCACTTCAGGGGTATAAAGAAGCCAACGCCACCTACAGGCAAATAGGAGCAATGCTATGAAAACAATATGGATTCAGTCTGGTGCCTCAAGAGATCATTTGAGAGGAATCTGCAGTTAGAGTATCTACCAGTAAGAGTATTACGGAAGATAAGTAACTTGTTATTCCTTGTGCCAGTAAGAATCTGCCTATAGGTCCTGATTCTACTTCACAAACAAAGGTAGCAAATGAGAATATGGCACTTGGATTCTGGCCCACTCAAAAGGCACATTGTTTTGTTGTCTGTTCAGCTTCCTGTGAAAAGGATAAAGTTGCTTCTCCCCAACACACGAAAAAGAGAAAATTGCACCCTATGCTACAAAAGTGAGCAAAGGTGACCATATAGTTAATACTGTTATGGTCCTTCTACTTAAACTCATTCTCTTCCCTGTGCATATTTGTGGACCATTCATGCCATGTTATGAGCTCTGGAGGACTCATCTTAAGAGTTATCTATATTCAAGGAGCAGTGCATTCCATTTTTACATAATTCATTTTGATTCAAGGTTTTACGTAATCTTCTAACAGTGTGTTTATGAGCAGTACTCTGGGAAGCAGCCTTTCGTGTATATGTTGTCACTGAGTCCTTGACAGGAAAGTAAAAAATGTGCTTCATAGGGCATGGCTAGGCCTGCCAGCAAGATGGCTGTCACATTTTGAGGCTCTGCTGGGCGGAGGGCCTAATCCTTGAAATTCTCCTGCCAGGGCGACTGTCTTTGACTTATTATACTGGGAGGACCCCTCGGAGACACGAGTGCCGCTGACGGTCCCTTCGGAGGACCTCCCCGGGGGCCAGCTGGCCCTGTTTCTTCCGACGCTAGAGGAGCGGGCCTCGCAGCCTGGGTGGTGCCTGCGACACTTAGAGGAGCGCCTCGCCTGGGGCCTCCCCTCCCAGCCGGCGAGTCTCGCGGACATGGTGGTGCTGCTAGTTGCTGTGCCTGAAGAGTGAGGGGAGCGGAGGGCTCTCCTGCTCAAGGTCCGTTCGGGCCAGACCGCAACCTCTCTGTCTTACTGCCTCCCGGGTCCGCCGAGGGTGATCCTGTGCCGGACGGCCGGAGCTATTTTTCCCCCTGAGGGGAACGCTGACAAGTGCTGAGGACTGCATGGCCTATCACCGGCCTGGATGTGCTGAGGTGGGCTACATGCTAGCAGCTGTTCCCTGTGAGGGGGGAAGGAGATCGGGAGCTCCTGCCGCGGGCCCCTTGGGTGGATTGGAGGCTCGGCGGATTGCTGCGGTGTGTGGGTGCTGCTCGGGCCTTGGGCTCTGGTGGGTCCCATCGCCGGTTGGTTCGGACCGAGGGACTGCTCACGGCGCTGAAGGAGCGTCGGGGGCTGGCCGCGGCTCCTGTTCTGCCCCCATCTCTGGCGGTTTGAAGGTGAGATGTGCGACGCAGATGGTCGGTGGCCGTGACGACTTGAGACCCCTGAGTTTTAGACGCCGGACTGTATCCGGAGGGTGACCTGTTTGTGGTGATGCCCGAGATACCACTCGCAGCAGCTTGCGGACAGGGACTCGGCTCTGAGCGGCCGGAGCGAGTGGGGTGGTCGAAGTGGGGACCTGGGTGTGCGCTTCTGCCACGACGAGACTGGGCCGCGCTGTTCCCCTGAGAAATTAGTACCACTCCTTTGTGTGAGGACTATCAGTGCTTACTGCCTTTTAGCTTTGACAACAGGAGGATTCCCGCCTACTGTGCCTCAGCAGTTACGCGAATGGGCAAGGCGGAGCAGAGACAGGCAAAGCTCACCTTTGATGGTGGAAAGAAGAGAGGTGGCACGTCTGCCTCTCAGCTGGAGGAGACACCTGTGGAGGAAGGGAGCTCGGACACCTCAGTCAAGGCTATGTTCCTAGATCAAAAACCAGCCTTGCGGGCATTGACGCTAAGCTTGATCATCTAACTGAGCAGATGGACCGAATCAAGGCTAGGGTGGATGACCATGACTCCCGGTTTGACCAGCTGGAGACACGCACATCTGAACTGGAGGATCAACATCATGGTGAACGGGAACAACTGTTGCATATAGAACGCAATAAAAATGAAGATTTGGAGGCCCGGTCGCGCCGCAATAACGTCCGAATAGTCGGCCTCTCGGAGTCCACAGACATGGGCAGGATGGAGGACTTTGTAGAAGGCATGCTATCTGCACTCTTCCCTGGTGAGCTTTCCCGGCTGCTGGTGGTGGAGAGAGCACATAGATCGCTGGGGCCTCGACGCCCGCCTGGTACACTTCCACGTCCTATTATTGCCCATTTGTAGAACTATTGTGGCAGGGATACTGTCCTCAGATTGGCCAGAGACAGGCGTCCGGTAGTCTACAAGAACTCTGAACTAAACATCTACCCGGACTACACCCCCAGTGTACAGGCTGCACGTAGAGCCTTTATGCTGGTTAAACGCACTCAGTCAAACGGACACTAGATTCTCTCTTATCTACCCTGCAAAACTGAGGGTACAACATGGTGGTAAACTGCATTTATTCACAGACCTGAAGCTGGCGGCTAAATTTGCTGAAAACGGTACCCCAAAGATCTGCGGCGGCTGACCGGGATGCTACAGGAACTGAACGTGCAGCTCTAAGTGACAGTGATTAAGACTGACTTGGTGATGATGACCGGGACCGCCTCTTCATTGCTATTGAGACGCACTGTTATTGAGAGGTCTGCTCTATTAGCCGCTCTACTGTTCAGTTTACATTCGGGCCATGTGCCCCACCTCCCTCCCCCCCCCGCCTCGCCTGGGGCGGCGGGATGGATGGTTTAGCTCTCGCCCCTTGGATGAGTCCTTTCACTATGCTCTTTGTTACGGTTGGGGTTCCGGATGGTCAGGGGGGTGGGTTCTTTGCCTTGACCCGTTAGGGGGGGTCTTCGTGGGTGGAGGATGGGTATGTGCATGTTCTGGTTTCTTCTTATTTTACTGTTCCTTTTCCTTCTTTCCCTCCTCTTATGTGTGACTGGCGGACATGAGGGGATGCTATGGATTTGGGATGTAATCATTTGGGAGATGCGATGGTGCAGGGGAGTATGACATTGGTTAGATGTCTAACCTGGAACGTGGGTGGCTTGAATGATAGGCACCAGGTGCGACTTATGTCCGCTTATGTAAAGCGCCAGGAAATTGATATATGTATGTTGCAGGAGACTCACTTAGTGACGGCTATGCAGAACCGGCTGAAGGCTGGCTGGATTGGAGAATACCATTGTGCGGTGTTCCCGTGATATGCAAGAGGAGTGGCGATTCTGCTACATAAGGGACTGGCTTGGCGCACTCAGAAAGTAATAGTAGATCCTAATGGCAGATATGTATTGCTGAGCGGCACGCTACTGGATAGAGCTTGCAGACTGGCCTCTGTCTGCAGTCCAAATACTGCTGACCCTGAATTCTTTTGTGAAGTGTGGCGCCCAATTGACACACTGGGCAGCGGCGCTGTGATTTGGGGTGGGGATTTTAATGTGATCTTGGACCCGGGGGCAGGTCGTGAAAGTCGGGTCAGAGTGCAGCACGTTGCTGCTGCTAAAGCACTGTCGTCTGTGATGGCTGAGGGTTCCCTGGTGGATTTATGGCGGGTGAAACATGAGGCTACAAAAGAGGGTACGTGTGTTAATTATGCTCATAATAGCTGGTCCCATATTGATCGTTGGTTGGGGACGAGAGATGTGGAGCTTTTGACACAGTCGGTGGAAAACGTGGCGCGGACCTTATCGGATCACTCGCCGGTTAAGCTAGTACTGTTGGTTCCTGGTGGACCTGGACGTGCACATATGTGGTACTTGGCACATGAGGCACTTCGAGATGTTGCATTCCATGAGGAGATTAGCGAGGCCATCACTCATTATTTTGCTGAGAATTTTGGGTCGGTGCGCTCAGCCGGTACGTTAGGGGAGGCTTTTAAGATGGTAATTCGTGGGGTATGCCTCTCAAAGCAACATGGCATACTCAGGACGCTGCGGCGGGAGTTGGCTGATTTGGAGGCGCAGATAGCGGACTTGGAACAGCGTTTGGTGGTAGACTGGTCCGGGACCACTCTGGCGGCTCTTCGAAGTGCTGTATCTCTATACGAAGAGGCCTCACTACGGGAGATTGGGTTTCTGGGAAAGTTTGCCAGGGCAAGGAGATATGGAGAGGGAGAGAGGGCGGGGTGCACGCTGGCGAGCATGCTGCGTAAGCCATGGGCAAGTAATTATATTACAGAAGTGGAGAATGTGGCAGGCGAGCAAGTGGTGGGAACGGAGGGAGTTATGCAGGTCTTTACTGATTTCTTTGTGGATCTGTATGCAGAGCCCTCGGAGCTAGATGTCAAGGCAGCTCAGGATTATTTCTCTGAGATCAGCCTTCTTTGGTTTGACGATGCACATAGGTCCTATTTGGATGCCCCCTTCTCAGTTGAGGAGGTAAAATCGCTGATCCGGGGTTCGCCTGGAGATAAGTCCCCCGGACTGGATGGACTGACTCCCTCCTTTTATAAAGAATTTGCTGATATCCTTACTCCTCAACTTTTGGAGGTGTATGCGGAGGCAATGGAGACTGGGATCCTCCCCGCTTCCCTTTGTGAGGCCCTGATTGTCACGATCCTCAAGCCTGGCAAGGATCCATATTGCTGCAACCCGTACCGTCCGCTTTCTATGATTAACATAGATAATAAAATCTTGGCTAAGGTGATAGCGGCGCAGCTGCAACCGCTGCTCCCAAGGTTGGTGCTACCGGACCAATCGGGGTTTGTACTGGGCAGATCTACGTCACACAATTTGCACACGTATTTTGCAGTCGCGGGCACAATTGACGCCACGGAGAATGCGGCTGTGGTGTTTCTAGATGCTACTAAGGCTTTCGACTCGCTGGCTTGGGAGTACATGTTTGCATTGCTCGCCAGAGTGGGAATGAGCATGCGATTTGTGCAACTGATCCGTTTGCTGTACTTGGAAGCCACTGCTAGACTGCGGTTAAATGGAAACATCTCTGCCCCTTTCCGGGTGGCTCAGGGAACTCGCCAGGGGTGCCCTTTATCGCCACTGCTCTTTGTGGCGGCGTACTTGAGACAACATCACAATGACAGAGGGCTGCCGTTCCGTCAGCGCCTTCTACTAATCTCTATGTACGCAGATGATATTGCGCTGTATATCCGCGAGCCGCAGATAAATCTTGATGTACTGCTGGATGAGAGAGTGCATCTGGGCGCTTTCTCTGGCATTGCGATCAACTGGTCCAAATCAGTGGTGGTGCCCCTTCCCGATATCCAATCGTCTGGACATATGGACCAGTACGGTATTTAGGAGTCTGGTTGAGTCGGGACATGGAGACACTCTGGCTGGCTAACTATGGCAGGAACATCTCGTGGTTGGAAGAAAAGGTGGAGATGTGGCGTTCTCTGCCCCTCTCGCTCACGGGACGAATTGCGATTGCAAAAATGGTAGTGCTGCCTAAGTTTCTATATCTGTTTGTGAATGTTCCCCTCCATCTTCCTGCGGCGACTCTGGTCTGCTTTGATACGGTTGGCTTGGGCGGGCACTGCTGACGCTGCCCTTTGAACTGGGTGGCCTTGTTGCTCCTGATCTTGAGCTCTATTTTCACTGTGCCCAGGCACATTTTGCATGTTATTGGATACCACCTGTTCGATATCTACCCCATCTCGCGCCTGAGAGTGATGCAGTGTGCCCTGACGGACTATCTTGAGTCCTCAGGAACCCCTCTCGGCCCAGACCGCGCAGAGTGGATACCGTGGCATGCACGGCTAGGGCTTGGACTGCTTTGTTACGCCGTTCTGGTACGCGTGATCCCTTCGCTCCATCGATGTCTGAACTTGATGTCGCAGATGTTCCGCAGCTTCCATCGCGACTCGAATTTAACTGAACTGGGTGACTGGGTTGTGGAGGGGCGGTTAATCTCCACGAGGTGGCGCTCGGGGATGGACGTGACAATGCGCTGCATCGGCTGTATGTATTGCGAGTTGCGTGATGCTCCACTCCCGTTATCCCGACCTCCCCGAGACACCATCAGTATGCCATACTCTGGAGATGCTGTGCTGTGTGCAGACCCCACGTAAGCTAATTACCAAGTTATATAATTGTTTACAAAGTCAGCAGGGGGGAACGGAACTGTCTGCTAATGCTAGATCGGAGGTGGATATTGGGGAGGACATCTCCGGGGAGGCGTGGAGGAAATGCTGTGCGCATATGAGAGCTCTGTCGTCGAACTATAGGCTGCGTCTTATTCAAATCAAATTCCTGCATCGCCTATATCACACCCCACAAGGTTTACACACTATGGGTCTCCATGCGGATGCATGTTGCAAGAGATGTCGCGCCCCTGATGTGGACTTTCTGCACCTGGCGTGGCTTTGTCAGGGAGTTCATACTTATTGGATGGAGGTACAGCATATGATTGAGGGGATGACTGGCTTGGATTTACTCCTTACCCCTAAATTAGCGCTTCTTGGATATGTGGATGAGGTGCCGTCGGCACATAGGAGACTGGTAGGCCGTACTCCCCGCGGATCTGACTGGCTGCGAGACGCCTCATTTTGCCAAGAACAATTAATTATCTTTTGGGAGCTGGCCCCTGAGGGCTCTCGACCAAGGGATATATGAGCTCTGCTGCGTTCCTTTCTGGAGTCCGCTCTGTGAGGCTGTGGATGCAACTATAATTGGCTACGCCAATAGTCACTTTGCTTCTATCACCTTGGTCGCGGATATGTATTTCTGCTCAACTGTTTGACTCAGACATGTCCCTGATTTTGTGCTAACCAATGTTACCGCACTACTGTTGATGATACTTCATACTGATGTGTCTAGGTGGACATGGAGCTCTACAACCTAGTGAATCTATTAGTTGCTTGAGTTACGTATTGGACATTCATGCATGGCATGGGACCACGAGAAACTCTGATTTTGTTCTTCGGCTCTTTGTAGTATGTTCCTTTATAAAATGAATGAATAAATACAAATAAAAAATTGTGCTTCATACTGTCTCACAGAGTTAAAGCTGCTGCAGGTGAAGCATCAATGTGCTTTAAAAAGAATCTGCGGTTTGGATACATTCTTCATCACTTAGTTATCCTGACTGTATTTTGCTTCCATATACATCCTCATAAGCAACATAAGCAAGCAACAGTGTTCTCACGGAGGTGTTAATCTTTTTCATGAATTTAGAATTCAAGACGTAACTAATAAGGCAAGTCTCAAAATTATAAATAAAAGCACGACAGCCATGCATACCATATTGATATATTTATCAAGTATTAAAAAAAAAGTTATATATAGAAAATGCTCATTGCTAGAGAAGCGAAAACAAGGTGCTCAAAGTAAACATGATCTGAGAATCCTAGATAAAAAAATGTGGGAGACATCATATGACAATCAGAAACTGAATGCCCAGTTGTATGATAATGTACATAAGGTTGGATTAAATATGTCTGTTAGCCATGAATGTCAGTGGCACCTTGACCCTGGGTCAATAATGAGTCATCAAGATGGGAAACCATGTTTAAGACAAACTTGAATGTTTTTCACTAAAGTGATGCTGTCAAACTAAATTAAATGATGAAATTCATAGTGGGGGTTGATCTGAAGAGAATGATAGAAAAAGACAGTCGGTATATAGTCTGACAATAGTTGAAAGCAGGCTTCAAATTAATTGGAGAAGTTCCAAAAGAACATGTCTTGTCTGTTTCAAACCTTTTTGAATACTTAGTAAATTTATCTATATGATACGCAAGGCTTTTTTGTCTTACTATTTTGTGGATGGTCTTATTGGTTACACCTTGAATGCTAAATTTATTTATAAGAGTGACACCTCAGTGGGAACGGTGTAGCTTGTTTTATGATTTGGGTCCTGTTTCCTTGGAGGTCTATTGGTCCTACCCTGTTGTGTCTTATGATTATCCCTAGATCAGCCTGGTCTTGTTCCTTTAATAGTCTTCTATCAAGTCATTTAAACTTCTCACATACCACTTTTTGTTGACAACATAGTTACTTTTCACCTGTTCAGCAGACTTCAATGAACCAGCCCGAAATTCACCAACAAATATTCAAACTAATCATCATCATTTATGAAGCATGAACACCAAGACTATAAAGGAAGCATTGCTTAGTCAAGCATTGCTTGACCTGTTGACCATCCCCAACATCAAACAAATCATTCTTTTGACTCGTACCATAATAAAGACCCTAGGCTAAATAGTTTTCTGAATTGTACAACATATTCAAGCAAATGTTTCTCTCAATTAGGTTGTAGCTCCCACAGTTCCATAGTCATCTCCAAGAGGGTTCTAGGTTTTCTGCTAAATAATAATTCAGAAGGTGATAACCCAGAGCTCGCTTGCCTTTGGCAATGAATGGAAAAATAGGTTAAAGGAAATATGTTGTTTCAGTTTCCCCTTTGAAGTCTGCTTTTTTCTTTAAGATTAGGTTTAAGGTGAAATATTAATGTTCCACCAGACCATCGGTCTGTGGATGTCACGCAGTGATGCATATCTGTTAAATTCCCACAGATTTCATTCATAAGACTTGGAAGAGTATCCTGTGATGTGTGTTTTTTGGATCGAAGCTTTCTGGGATTGTAAGGGTTTGTAATCTTGACATGTAAGACATGTCTTACACTATTGCTTAACCTGAGAAACCATTTCTGGCCAAAGAAATTGCTTTGAAAAGCTCTGTTTTCCTCCCCAAAATAATCTTTCATAAAGTGTGCAGAATTTGTTCCCTAAAAGAGGGGACTAAGGGTTGAAAAGTTTAGTTTCTTATAAAAATCAATTTTTTAGACATAGGTTCTGATTTGTGGAAGGGAATACTCCATCACAGACATGATGGATATCCTGTTCGCTTTATTACGATCTTCATAGGATATCATAGGATCATATTGAGGCAGATGAGAAATCTGTCATGTTTTGTGACAGAGTATTCCCCTCTGCCAAGACCTAAATCAGGCCCATAGTGTCCTGCATCAGAATTATCCTCGGAATCTCGCTCTGTCTTCCAATGCGTTGTGTAGGATTGGATCTTCTCTCTGGACCGTGCTAAAGTCCCTATCTCCTATCCATATCTCTTGAGTTAATAAGGCAGGGACAATTTTGGGGCCATTTCACTTCTCTCAACTGCGTTGCATTTGACTCTTATGTGGTCAAGTTGATTTAGTAAGGAAAAACTCCTTGTTGGAAAAGGGAACCTCTACTATTCATTGATTTGTTTCAGACGTACTTTCTCTAAAAATTTTGAACTGAGAGTTATCTGTACCCAAAATTAGTGTTTCGGGCAATTTGGGTACTATTTCTAGGCGAGCCTGACCCAATATATTTGGACTCGCCTGAGTTTGGACCGAGGGGTGCGCTTTGGTGTCGATGTGGACACTTTAAAAAAAATGTATTCATAGCATTTTGTGAAATCTACAGGCAGAGAGCAGCGAGTTCATAAATGGGTTATATACAGACATCACTTAAGAAGTAAAAAAGAAAACCTTTTAGCAACCACAAAGTGACACAGCGGGACATCAGAAAACCCAACGCATAATGCCCATCAAATCCATAAGCAGGGTGTATAACTCACACTGAGTTTGGAACCCGTGGAGGGCAACAGTTAGTCACATCAATGTATAAATTCATCAGCATCTTCCAATATACTGAGCACCCAACTCCTGACAATCAAATGAAAGCGTGATACATAGTTTTGAGAGTAAGCAGATAAGTGTGGAGAAGTTTTCAGAAGTCTTTGGTTCATGCCGTGGGGAAGAGTATCAGCATAGATCACAACCTATACTTTAGCGAGTCAAGAAAGTGAGGTGCTTTGTGACTACCCCACACCATGGCCACCTGTTGTTTAGCAAGCAACATAGCCATAGCAGTCAGTTTGCAGAAGTCTTTTGGGATATTCTTCACAAATCCAAGTAGCTTAATTGAGGAAGTAATCTGAAATTTGTGCCTTGTCATTTCTCCCATAGTTGCAGTGATGTGGTTCCAGAAGGCACCCACAGCGGGACATTGCTGTGTCATATGTAGATAATCTGCACACTGTGTATCACACTTCTGGCAACTGGCATCTCAGGTGGATGAAAACCTTGCAATAGACCTTGGGGAAAGGTATACCCAGTTAAGAAATTATTAATGAGTACTTTCGGTAGCAACCATTGGGACAACAATATGTCTGGATTTCATCCGTGATCTCGACCCCCAAATCCTCAGCCCACGTCTCTCTTGCACGACCGACCAGAGCCACGAGAAGTGTCAAGCTTGTCCTTTTATGGTAATAAGACTGTGTGTTTTGGGGCTGCACCACCACCAAGTGGGGGTGACTGAGTCAGTCCCACACCGTCTGGAAGCTGTCTGCCTTACTCCTGGCTAGTCCGCAGTGTCTCACCCAACCCTAGAAAGGATGAGGGGATTTGTGGCAACCTAAACATGACACTCTGACTGCTCAGGGAAGTCGTGGAGAACAGATCATACCCCTTTAGCTCAGTGACTCAGCGACTCCGCATGCCAAGGCAGGGCACAAGTTGCAAGCTGGATTTCAATGCATTTATTGAAGCTATTGCATCCTAGTATAAAAAGCATGTGCTGTGATAATTTGGCAGATAAAACATAATACAGTGAGCGTCATTACAATCAGTGTGAAGAATATAAACAATCCCACCATTTTTGTATGATCCTAAAAGCCTACCTACATCCTATGTATAAAATCTGAGAGCATAGCGGTGAAAACCCTTCTGCCCGTCCCAATCTAGGGGAGGGACCCCAATCCCCTACCTGAAGAGGTTGGCAAGGGTCTGCCTGTTGTGTGGATGGCAAATCTCTCGGGTAGCTGAAAAGCCAGTGCCAGGTTCAGCAAAGCTGTCAATAGAATGAGGTGCATCTCAAGACGGTCATGACTGGAATGCCCTCTGCCCTCTTAGGCCTATGTGATGTTTGTATAATAAACCATGCATTGTTCTAAGAACAGGCATGATGTACTAATTTGTCTAGAAACTAAGGACTGACTCCTTAGCTCCTGGAGTGGCAATACGAATTAGAATATCATGTACTGAACATGACAGCCTTGGACAGGACACAAAGGGCATTACATATAAAGGGCTGGTAACAATGTGTAGTGCAAGCAACTAAGCCTTCTCAGAATGAAACAGCTGAATATAATATAAAAACAACTAGCTAAAAACAAGCCTCTCTAAAAAAAAAAAAAATAGGAACACAAAATAAGAATGTATGCAAGTGTAAAAGCCACAACAATTGGCCTAACACTAAAATAAGGGGGTCCAACCAAGGCACTAAGGAGAATCCACAACAATAATAGTGTAGAGAGTGGTGACTAATCTGCATGGCTAAGGAGCTGAGAGCAGGATGGACAGGATGCAACATTCTGCCAGTTCAGCAGGAAACGAAGGCTACAACCGGCGAGCTGTGTGACCAAGCTTACCATAGGCAATCATATCTGTTAAAGTGGGAGGAAGCCCAGAGGTACTCTTGGAATGATTTAAAGGTGTGATTTGTAAATAAGTCTCCAAGCAAAATGGTGTGCTTCTTATCAACATAAAACCTGACCGCAGAAAGGTGATCAAAATGCATCTGCGTATAATATTTTATGGGAATATAAGGTAGGTACAGTATCTAAATACCACAAAGGGAGGCCAGTCTGGACAACGCCCATTGTGTACATTTTATTACTAGATATATTTGACAGGAGGGTTTAGGGAATGAAGAGTACGGAGCGGCTTGTATGTAACAGAAGTGGGTGAATTACTACCTTTTCTATTACAATGTGGGGTTCATCCCTACTGTTGTGAAGCCAGTGATGAAAACTTGGGCCTGCACCATCAAATACACATGAAAGTGCGGTGCAGCGAGCCTACCCCTGCCATATGGGAGTTGGAGTTTGGTCCAAATTATCCCAGGTTGTTGGCCTGCCCAAGCCAATTTTATCATGAGTCCTGAGTTGTACAAAAAAAGGGCTTATTTAGAGGGATAGGAATGTTATGAAACATGTATAGTAATTTCTGGAGTACCACCATCTTCATAAGGGCTATTCTACCAGATAAAGACAATGGAAGTTACACCTACGTGGAATAATTGACTATATATTTTCCATAGTTTTTCTTTAAAATAATTTGAGCATCAGTGTGGTACCATATACCCAAGTAGTGAATGAGCTCTGTTTCCCATTGTAGGGGAAAGTTCAGTCTTGGTTGTGGGTGTAAGAGGGACTCTAATCAATTTCAACCAGTTAATTTGGAGCCCTGATCTGTCCTGATATTGTATGATTTCTCTAATAATAGGTTTAAGTTGTTTTCAGGGTGTTGCACAATTAGGAAAGGGTCATCCACATACATGGATAAAAGTGTATATTGGGATCCCAAATTGACCCCTCCCACCACCCCAAACTGTGATGGAATGCCGAAGGAATAAGTCAGGTGTACTATTGTGGGAGAAAATAAAATCGGCAGAAGGGGCAACCCTGTCATGTTCCACGATTAATTGGGATACCCGGTGCCCGATGTACACATTTAATGGATGCTCTTTTATTCTGGACGATATGGTGGGGGTCCACTAATTAAATCTTTTATCATGGGCACCGGGAGTAAGGAAAAGTGTAAGAACACTTTGATAGCAAACAAGCGGATAGTGGTGTTTCCAGCTTGTCTGTAACTTTTATGACTATTAATAAAAAAAAGACTTAACTTAAGAAAACAAACTGGTCCATTGGTGTGTAATACTCACGCAACAAGTGGTGGCAGAAATTTTGATTCTATCTTATCATGTAGGCCCTGGGACAACAACCTCCGAGGGTCTGAAAAAACTAGGATGGGCCATGTAGAAGTACATGAAGAGTGCACACCAGGCTAGAGACCTGCTGCAGCAGAGTGCTAAGGCTTGTGGCGAAAATGGACTAAGTTAATGTAGAACAAAATGAGGCCTTGGGGAAATTAACAGATGTCTTGACCCATTCTAGAACCAAATCGCAAAAGTAAAGTTTACTCTGAGGAGTATCCACACTGTCTTTGTTAATTGTTAGCGTATTGCCCGAGCTGCCACTTGGCCACCAGCATGTTGGGGTAATTAGGTAGTGCCCTTCTTTGTTGAGAATGTCCAGGCACTCCATCAACATGCTAACTTCAAGAGGCTACTCCATTCGTACAAATAAAAAGAATCATATTGGAGAGGTTGTGAGTGAATGAATGAAGTTGTAGGATTTGGTTCAGGAAAGAGCACAGAGACGCAAGTGACAGTGCCCAAGCACTTTTTTTTTTAATAAGCTTTAAATTTTGGCTGAAATCCCTAGCTGCTACCAATGAGGATATTATGCAAAAGATAGATCTTGAACAGTTTTTAGAGGCACTACTCTTAAGTATTTAGTGATGGGCGGAGCATCACAATGACCTCACAGCCCGCTGGGCTTGTAAAAAAAAATATCTATCACTTTGGTGGTTTGCAGATGGTTCATAAGACAATCAGCTGCAGTTGACCCAGATATAGTTCAGTTTGTGTTTGGGTACAGAAAAAGTCCAGTAACGAAGTTGGATGATCTTAAAATGAGTCTCTGAGAAGGCCGTTGATTTGTAACTCTTGCACCTATCCACTGCCCTTAGTACTGTGAACTATAGCATCTTAATTCACTGTCTTTAGGATTTTGACTTTGTCGTGGTTCTCATCCTTCCTCTAAATGTGGTCAATGCATGATGCCATGGCTGATATTGTAAGGTTCTTTGGTGTGGAGACTGCTTTTTATCTGGACAATCTCCAGTTTATCCTTCGCTTGGTTTCGCTCATGTCTGCCTTTGAGCATACTCTAATCTGTGGCCAGGATACTCATGGGGTCATCGACTCCTTAAATTAAATACTGTTAACAGATTAATAAAGTGTATATTCATAAAGAAGCAAAATGTAAAATTCTAATTTAAAAAATGTTCTATACTGTATATGTGAAGGAATTTGAATTTAGAAGCTAAACATTAAGTTTGTATCCTCAGATTGATTTGTGGGAGCTGTGCAAGTGCATTCAGCAGAATATAGAAGAGAAAATGGATGGCCTCAATTAAATTTAGAAACACTGCTACACTCCCAATAAAATTAACGTTTTTATTTGTTAATTAAAAACACATATTTTTTTGCTTGATGAATACTTGTTTCTGAAATTATATGTATTGTTTTGCGGTCCAAATCATCACAATTATTTAGGCAGGGGTCCCCCGTTTCCAACAATGACTTGGTGGTGGTCCCTGGATTCCAGTAATGATTCAGTGGGGGTGGGGGGTCACTGGATTCCAGTAATGATTCAGTGGGGGTCCACAGAAGTTAAAAGGTTAAGGACAAGTGTTCTAGTCTATTCTTTCTGTAGTTCAGTCCTGGAAACATAATAAAGCTAAATGCCAAGAAGAAGGAGGTCTTCGTCGTCATGGAAGGCAATCGGTTTCACACTTTTATGGCTAGCCAGGTTGAGAACTCCACAACTGTGTGTTTAAGCAAAAAGCCTGGGCTTCTCCTCACTGTGTGTTTAAGGTAAAAAGCCCAGTTTTCTTAATTGATAAGAGCTGTTTGTGGCACATCTGAATGAAGCTGTGTCCCGTTGGTACCGTATGAGGATGTCACAAAAGATCCTTTCCTTCACTCTTCAACATCTATCAGTCAAAGTAATGGCAATATGGATACTTTATAGGTTGGACAAATGCCTGGCCTGTTACTTGGGGATTCCATATAGGACTATTTAGTTGCTATATATATATTGCCCAGCATACACCAGTCAGGTTGTTCTTTCCTAAATTTGATCCAATGTCCTATTTGAAGGTATACTGATATGAGAGAATGAAGAAAAAGGCGACTCTGTAAACTAAAATATTTGCCTACGATCACACATTTGAGACCCGTTTACGGGTCAAGTACATTACCGTTATGGTCGGGTAGATTGTTCAAGTTACTTGACCTTGCAGGTCTAGTAACATTTTTATGATTTTTCGAGGCCTGCCCTGCTTACACCCTTGGTAGATTGGCACAAGCAGTTAGGCTTATCTCAGAGGCAATGTGTAAAGTATTTGCGTGTACACACACACACACAGTAACACAAAAGAGTTCCACGCTGTTCTAGAACAATAGCCAATATTTATCTGAGTAAAACAAGAACAAAATGGCAAAAATCCAACATACACAAGCAAAGATATCACTTTTAAAAGATTAAATGCATTTGTAGTTCCTTGAAATCTTTGAAGCGCTTGACTGAGGCAAAGTACCTGAGATTCGTCAAAACTTATGTGGGCTGCAGGGGAGGTTATGTGTTGAAGGAGCCAGAGATGCGTGGGTTACTTACTGTTGCTGGGGAGGTGATGCATTGGATCCTTACTGCCACAGTGGAGGTGCTGGGTCATTTGCAGCACAAAATGTTGGTTCCTTACTGCATTGCGGTGTCGATTAAGAAAATGGTGTCTAGGAACGATGCATCGGAAGTCAAGCCGTGATGTGTTGGTCTCACAGCGATAAAGCAAGCACTGCGTCGGTGTCAGGGCAGTGCATCACATATTTAATTGATGCAGTGCTCAACACATGAAGCTGTGGTTCTTCTGATGCGCTATGACAGAAAGCTGGGGCCTGCTTTGAAAACTGTAGTCATTGCGTCAGGCTGGGACCACACTCCGGTGCAGGCAGCAGTGATGCATCAAATCGTTCTAGCGAAGTGTCAGTTTTAAATTACACAGTGAGTCGATGCATGGATTTTCGTATTGAAGCACCAGAAACCTCCTTCAAGGGCCCAGAACTGGATTTTGCCCCACTTCACATGACAGGGCTCTCTGAAGAGGAGCCCATGTGCTGGCAGATGAAGTATTTGATGTCCCCGAGACAGACTTCTGAACAGGAGGCGAGCTCAGCTCAAGCACTTGGAGAACCTTGGAAAGTAGAATGTAGAATGCTAAGTCCAGTTCTTTCACTCCCCAGACAGAAGCAGCAAGTAGCAGGCCAGCACAACAAAGCAACAGGTAGAATAGTAATCCCTCCTGCAGCATCCTGCTCTTTTTCCTGACAGAATGTCCTCGGTCAAAAAGTGTGTTAACTTTGTGTAGTCAGAGGTCCAGTACTTATACCCCTTTCTGTCTTTTGAAATAGGCAAACTTCAAAGAGAAGGTTTTGTAGTGCACAAGACCCTGCTTTTCCTGCCATGACCACAGACACATTCCAGGAGGTTGGACACTGCTTTGTGTAAGGACAGACACTGCCCTAGTGAAGTCCATAATTCAGCTCCTCTCACCACTCTAGCTCAGGAAGACCCATCAGTAGATGAAGGGCACACCTCAGCTGCCTTTGTGTGACTGTCTAGAGTCAGTTCACAAACAGCTCAACTGTCGTCCTGACCCACACGTGTATTCCACAGCCAGACAGTGGCACAGGATGGTTAAGCAAGAAAATGCCCACTTTTTAAAAGTGGCATTTTCAAACTTAAAATGCAAAAAGCAACTTCACCAAAAGATGTATTTTTGAATTGTGAGTTCAGTTACCCCAAACTCCATATCTCGATCTGCTCCCAATAGGAAATTACACTAAAAAGATATTTCAAGGCAATCCCTATGTTACCCTATGGGAGAGATAGACCTTGCAATAGTGAAAAACAAATTTAGCAGTAGTTCACTATCAGCACATGTAAAAAAAAAAAAACACCAGTACTTGTCCTACCTTTTAAATACACTGCATCCTGCCCATGGGGCTGCCTTGGGCTTACTTTAGGGGTGACTTACATGTAATAAAAGAGAAGGTTTGGGCCTGGCAAGTGCATTGACTTACCAGGTCGAAATGGCAGTTTAAAACTGTACACACGGACACTGCAGTGGCAGGTCTGAGACTTGTTTTCTGGGCTCATCGGTTGGTTGGCACCATCAGTGTTCAATGCCCACTTGTAGCATTTGTTTTACAGGCCCTAGTCACACAGTTTGCACTATACTGGGGATTAACTGGTAAATCAAATATGCCAGTCATGGATAAACCAATCACTCGTACAATTTTAGACAGAGAGCACTTGCGCTTCAGCACTGGTAAAGTGCCCAGAGTCCTAAAGCCAGTAAAAACAAAATTCAGAACAGGATCAAAAATAGGAGGTCAGAAGCCAAAAGACAGGGGAAATCAAGCCAAGAGCTGACAGGTCTAACAGCAAGGATAGTTTTGCTCCTCATGATGATGACAATATGTAAGTGGACTTGCAAGACGCCATCACGTGTGATACTTACCCCTACAGCCCCAATCCACCAGCCCGCACGCCAGTCATTGTAATTAGATGTTCTGCTGAGGTTCCGTATCTACAACTTTCTTCTGTGGAGGCCCAAACTAATGCCCTTACTGAAGTTTTCCCAGCCTGGATGCAGCCAAATATGTAATTTGGATTGGCCTGGACACTATTGAATATTTAAGCCGAGCAGTAGGCACTAGCATGTTTCTCCATCGCCTCACTTGAATGAGATCCACAGGTTTTTCCATTGATGTGATGTCATCTATAATAGATATGCCTTTCCAATGATCCCACCTCATTGGAGAAGAACCTGATGCCAGTCTGGAGCACTTCAAAGAAAGCCCGATTATAGAGCGCTCCTTGGGCCTTTCAAAACCTGCCAGACTGTTCCCTCACCCGTTTCAGCCCTTCCGATGTGATAGCGTTTGACATATAGGCTTTGCAGCCTCTGCTGTAGTTTTCCAGCCCCTTTGTGGCCAGGAATGGGGATTTATAATTTAAGGGCCACCAGGGAGTCTTTACCAGTCCCTACCTCTGTGTTGTCAGCCTCCAAGCCCCTTTATTTCCCCCTTAGTAGCGCATATCCTCACCGTGGGAGGCAGAATCAAACATTTTATCCAAGAATGACAAGCTATTATGTCTGAAAGATTGGTCCTTCAGATCGCTAAACAGAGCTATGCAGTTCTATTCCTTTCCAACCGCCACATATTCCGTCCACATCACAGCGGCTCTCGGAGGAGCACCTGCCCATCTTGTTGCAAGAGATGCAGTCTCTTGTCCAAAGGGGCTATAAAGAGGGTATCAGATTCGCAAATAAGGGCTGGTTGTTTTTCCCACTATTGTCTCATGCTGAAGAAGGATGGAGGATTTGTCCTATTTTAGATCTTTGCCCTCTGGCCATCGTCCTACAGAAGGATACATTTGAGATGCTCACTCTGACTCAGATTCTGTCTGGCCTGGATCTGGATGACTGAATAGTAGCCTTGGACCTTCAGGATTCATACTTTCATGTGGCTGTCTGTAGTCCCACCAGTGCTACCTGCAGTACAAGGTGGGTCAGGAGCATTTTCAATTTACATTGCTCCCCTTTGGCGTCACAAATTCCCCCTTCCGCTATTCACAAAAGTGATGGCTGTGGTTGCCAGGTAGGTTTTACCTTGATGACTTGCTGTTGAAGGCGGGCTCGCGGGCTCGCTGTAGTCAGGTGACCCACCTCCTCCTGCCAAACTTCCTGCAGTCGTTGGGGTTCTTGATCAACAAGTCAAAATCACACCTGTCGCCTTGGAGAGGCTCCCCATTTTAGGAGATGTTCTGGGAACAATACAGTCCAGAGCCTTTCCACTGCAATAATTGGTCCAGAACATTCGAGAAATCATCCTTTCAGCCTCAGTTCTGAATACCAGTGAGAGCAGCGCTGATAATTTTTGGCCTGTTGTTCTTGTGCATCCTACTCTCCCATTTTTCCGGTTGATGTGCAGGCTATGTAGTGGGATCTGAAGTCTAATTGGGCCCGCATCAAGGGAACCTGGTGGACATAATCCAGGTTTCAGAGGGCACTGCACAGTATTTACAGTGGTGGCTGCTGACCTGCAAACCGACTAGGGACCGACCCCTTCTCTTTACCTTCCTGAGCTGATGGTGGTGACTGGTGCATCACAGCTGAGTAGGGGACACCAGCTGCGAGACATAGAGCTCATAGGGCTCTGGTCTTTTTCGGAAATCTGGCTCTACATAAATCTGTTGGAACTGTGGGCCATCCTCCTGACAAAGTCTTCCTGACGTCCACCAAGGGAAGGCTGGTGCAGGTACTCACTGAGAACCCCACTGCCAGGTGGTACTGCAAGGAGCAGGGTGCAGTGAAGTCCTGACCCAGGAGGCTCTGTGCCTCTGAGGACAGCTGGAGCATCAGGGTATCACCCTGATTGTGATCACCTGATGGGATTTTTACATGCCAGGGCATACAAGTTGAGCAGGTTACGCCTAGTGGATCATTAAGGGTGTTTCCATATCAGGTGGCACAGGGCACATTCCAACAGTGGGGAGAACCTTGGCTGGATATTTTTGCTGCCATCGATATCACTCATTGTCAACACTTCTGCATGTTGGTGTTCCCAAGAACAGTCTTTCTAGGAAACACATTCAGACTAGAGTGAAGCATCGGACTCCGATACGCCCTTTCATCTCTCCGTCTCCTGCCTCAAGTTCTGAAGAAGATCAAGAATGATCGATCCCAAGGTATCCTAGTAGCCACGGATTGGGCCAGAGGATTGTGGTACACTGAACTTCTGGATATGAGCATCCGTCCTCCGATCTGGCTGCTGCTTTAGTAGGACCTTTTGTCGCGGCACCAGGGCAGATTTCTGCAACTGAACCTGACCAATCTACACCTCCAGGCGTGGGGATTGAGCAGCAGCAGTCAGCTGCATTTGATCTACCACCTGAGGCTGTGAATGTCATCTTGGTGGTCAGGCAACCCTCTACAAAATCCTTTACCCTAGGTGTTGGGGCAATTATTGTAGTTTGGTATGGAGTCCAAAATGCAGACCCTTTACAAGCAAAACTGTTAGAGGTCTTATTGTTTGGTCTGTATTTGGCGCAGCAAGGAGTTGCAGTGGGCAGTATTAAAGGTTATTTGTTGGCCCTTATGACCTGTTTGTCCTTGTTTAAATCATCTGCTGTGAAGACGTTTCTTAAAGGTATGACACATATTTCCTCCCAAACCATTTGTGATGCCACAGTGGGATATTAAATTGGTCCTGATGTTTCTAGTGTGCAATCCTTTTGAGACAATGTTCACCTACTCATTGCATCTTCTGACACTCAAAAATATATTCCTTCTTGCAATTACTTCAGCTTACTCTGTGAGTGAGCTCTATTCCCTCTCAGTGCAGCCACCCTGTGCCATCTTTTTTCCAGGCAAACTAGTGTAGGGGACAAGAGCCGCCTTTTTGCCAAAGTTGCTGACACCTTTTCATGCTGGGCAATCCATCACCCTCCTAACATTCTTTGCTTTTTGTGGGGTTCGTGGTGGCGAAGTACAGAAAAGGGTTTTGTAAAAGTTGATTGTCCTCTGCATTAACGTTCTGTATGTAGGGATCTGCGTTCTAGTTGCAGTACCACCCCCTCACACACACACACACTTTTTGCCTGGTTTTTAGGTGCAACTTCGACTGAATTGCACTGAGTTCCTGCTAACCAGGTCCTCGGTGCCAGTGTTTCTTCCCTAAAACAGACACCGGGTCACTTGATACCCGAGTGGCCAGTCCCTTCAGCCCCCTACAAGCCCCTTGTAAATAGTACCCTTGGTAGTTAGGGCATGGGTACTGAGAGGGCACCTCATACCTGCTGCACAACTTGTGCCACTCTGAGGGACCCAGCACCTATCTTTTGAAGACTTCCATTGCAGGCTGTGTGACAAAGTGCTCCCAAAATTGAAAACACAACATGGCACACACCAGCCTGTGTTCCATGTCACCTAACACTGCATGCAATATATGTAAGTCACCCCTCCAGCAGGCCTTACAGCCCTAAGGCAAGTTGCATTATATTACATGTGAGGGCACATATGCATGAACAGATATGCCAGTGCTATGTCTCTGTCGGTTCTGAGACATATTAAGTGCATAGGGAAGCCATTTTAAGTTCATGTGCTGGACACTGGTCATTATGAGTTCCCCAGCTACATGATGGCTGACTCCTGTGATGGATTTATTAATAAAAGCGCTGAGAGGGAACCTTAAAGGTGTCCCCTGAAAACATGGCAGCTACTAGTATGTTGAATGACTGATCCTGACCAGTTCGGCCACCAGAGTAGTTTCTGGACCCCCACGGTGAGAGCTAGTGCTTTCGAGGTCCAGAGACAAAAGCCTGCACTAGGCAGAGGTGTTACGTCCTCTCCCGGGCAGGATTGACATTTCAGGGAGGGGAGCTTCAAAGGCCTTGCCTCGTTTGTAATGCGACCCAGGCCTTCCCTGAGGGTGGAGACGAGCAACCCCCCTGTCCTGACCCCACTTATGGCAGCAGCACAAGCAGGACAATTAGTTAAATCAGGAGGAGTGCCCACTTAATGCCATTCCTAACCCCTAAGGTTACCGAGCTGAAGTGGACACTACTTTTTAAATTTCTTCTTCTTGTTTGGAAGGAATTAGGCCACAAGGGTTATGGTTATGCCCACTTCCTGACGGAAGAGGTCATAAAAAATGTGTGGTCATCCTAGAGGTGAGTATGGCTACCACCTGGCACTTCCTGCAACGCCCCTAAATTCGGTATTTAGGTGGCACCCCTGAAAACCTGGACTCAAATTCCTGATGACCTAAGAAAAAACGGACACTACAGAGCTGTATCAGCAGAGAACACTGCAGACACCAACTGGCTTGGCCTCAGCCCGACTGGCCTGTCTGCACCCCTCAACAATCCTGCACCAAAAGACGACTGGCCTGCAGCCCAGCGACCTCCAAAGCTGTGGGAGGGCTGCCAGCCTTCATCAAAAACCAAGATCTCCTGAGAACAGCAGACCAGTTTAAGAAGGAGGCAACTTTAAAAGAAAAGAACTCTGCCCTGAGGAACCGCAAAACTGCCTCTGGACCCACCTCTGGACCCGACACCCACAGTCCGAGTCGAAGTGGCCCAGTGATTCCGAGTCCACTGTTGGCTAACCCCTGCTGGACTCTGCAACAAAGCCTGCGCCTCAAATCAAAGACTCCCCCTGACAGCAACCTGCCCGGTAAGCTGTCCCCGACGCCAAAAAACACCGCTCCAACTGAAGCCTCTGGGTCTTGGGCAGCTGGACCGTTGGTGTCCCGTAGCATTAGAACTTACCTGGGCAGCTGTCTGTGCTTACCGCAGCTCCAGGAGATCGACCACTGACACCACTTTACTCGCCTGTGAGGATTAAATCTTCAGTTACCCCCAATCTCCTTTGGTTAACATTGGGTGCCAGGTGCTGTGTTGGCACTCTGCACCTGTCCACCCCTGTACTGCTGAAGGTGTAAGTTTGGTGCTGTCTTGTGGCCCCCCCTTGGGCTTACCTCAGTCCAGGAGATCAGCCTCTGACAGCACTTTACTCATCTGTGAGCAGCGCATCTTCGTTCACTCCCAGTCTCCATTGGTTCACATTGGACACCCGACTCCGAATTTGACCACTGCACCCGGTTGCCCCTGTGCCGCTCTGTGTGATACCTTCGTACTGATTTTAACCTTGCCTGGTGTTGACCTAAAATCCCAGATACTGAATTTGTAAGTCGTGTACTTACCTGCCAAACTGCATTCTTGCTTTTCTTCCATAGGTTAACATTGCTGAACTGAAAAATTGCACTGTTGATTTTTGAAAATGCAAAGTATTTATGATTGAAAGTCTACTTGCCTGATTATGTAATTCTTGGGTTTGAAACATTTATAAAAATATTTATTTTTCTAAATTGGTCTCAGATTTATTCTTAGAGTGTGCGTCTCATTTTTTGGCTCTGTGAGTACAACAAAATGCTTAGCACTACCCTCTGACAAGCCTAACTGCTTATCCACACTACCACAAATAGAGCATTAGTCCTATCTACTTTTGCCTCTGCAATACCAATTGGGGATCCACTGGACTCTGCCCAGTGTACGTCATTTTGGTGCACTATATAGAAAGCCAGCAACCTACACTATGTAATGGACAAGAAACAGCCTCTAATAGGACTGAGGGGTCACTTCACTAGGGTAAAGGCTGCTACCACTGTATTGCACTGGGAGTGCCTTTTCTTGATATCTGTCAGGCCGCAACATGTCCTTGAGAGCCAGGTTCCTCCGGAATGGAATTTCCCCTGTTTGTCTTGCAGGGCTTTTTATTATGATTCCACTCCACAGACCCTCCTCTTTTGGGGGAGCTACTGCTTTAGTACCTCTTCTGAAAATGACGAATCTGCAGGTAGAGGTTTCCATCAGAACAGGTTACTTGCCTTTGGTGGATACTCCATCTAACCTCACATTCCTCACTGTACCTCCCTGTTGTGTTGAGCGCCCTCCTTTTTACTACTTGGAAAGGTCCCAAATTGGATTTCTGCACATTGGTACTTCCAGCTGTTTGTGTTCTGTATCCAAGAGCACAGAAGAGGTCAAGAAAGAAACTGACATTGGTGCACTGTAGTGGTTGCACCATAACTTTCAGGGTGGAATGAAGTCAACATGAAGTTGCAATACTCCACCTAGTGGGGCAGGAGCCCTACTGTGAAAGCTTTTGGTTTCACACTGATGCCTGGGAATATTTTAAAGGTGTGGAATCTGTGGTTAGTGTGTTCACCAGAAATTGCGTTACCAAAGGTAGGTAACGTGTTCTTTTGGTACTGACCTCACAGCTCTGAAATGGTTGTCCCATTGCTACCAGACTGATGATCAACCATAAATTTTTCCATCTGGCCTTTATGGCTGATCAGTTTTATTAGCAATCCTAGTAGGTTGTTCTCTTCTCTGTCCTAGTGCCAAGATGTCTCACAATGTATGCTTACGCTTTGTTTCTCACTCGCACACTCTTGTCACATCTTCCCCCAGGCCCAATTTTTGTATCAATGCCAGTGCTTAGTTTAAGGTAGTGGTTTACAGTGTTTGTCACCTAATTGTCAACCCTGACACTTATGACAGTGTGTCACATAATGGTGCTGCCCATCTAATGTAGAGAGGAGCACAACAACAGTTTATTGTTTCAATATACATCAAAAATGAATAATTCTTGCTGCCCAAGCCATTCTTATAGCTTTAGAAGCATGGAATAGATTAAAAGGCTACAATTGCAGGAGTGTGACGGTGAGTAGTTGTGTTAGTATGTCATTGGCAGCATGGCCAATGTGTGGAGCAAGTTGCAATGGCTTCCTGACGAGCGCCTTGGCAATTATTTTTTTAACAAATTAAGCACTGACCAGTGCTTTAGTTTCTATATATTGGTGCTCTAGTGCCTCTATTATAAATGTATAAAGGCGTTTAAGGTAATTGTATGTATAAGAATTTTGTGTATGCTCAAGAAAAGGTAACTGGTAGCTGACATAGGTATGGTCTTTATTTGTAATGTTTGTCTCAGGACAGGAGAACCGAAACGGGACATGGTTTATTTAGCCATAATGGCCAGGCTCCTTGATTTCAATTTTAAATCAGTATAGTTTGTTTTAGGCTTGAGTATTATTTTATGTTAATGATGCACATGCATGCTAAAACTATGTCCTCTTTACCTCCATGGTTACTCACTGTTTGTTTTTTAACGTGTTTAAGACTTTTTTCTATTTGTTTTGAATTAGGAATTGCTGCTAAAAGGGATTTTGAAGATAGTTGAGACAAACAGCAAGATTAGCCCAACACACTACTTCACCTTCCCCTTGCAGCAAAACCCTAGTGTTGGCAGTGTTTCTGACCAAAAGACGACCAGTAATTTCGGAATCAAATCCATGGGCTTTTTAAGAAGAACAAAACTTTCAAAGAATAAAAAAGAGGGAAGCAGTGAAAGTTTCTTCCGTCATCAGATATCATCATGGCATATCGCTCCTATTCACCTGCCGTTAGTAGGACAAAAATGTTGGCCACATATGTCTGAAGGTTTCAGCGTTGCTCTCTGGTTGAAGATAGACTGCTCTGATGAAGATGAAAAGGCAGTCGAAAGAGGGAAGATGCGTATAAGGAAACAGTCACTTTTTCACTCAAATGTTAATGATTACACAGGTACTGTATATTAATAATTTTTTATCAAGTCTTATATTTAATTTAATGAAAATTAGCATGTTGCACAGCTCACTAAACAATGCCTTCCAAATAATGACTATAGCAGAGACACGTTACATTTCACATTCTGAATGCCAAATTAACCCCACCACCTTCAATCTTTTGGTATTTATATACATACAATAAAATTACAATTACAAACGTTACATTACAATTTTCAAACGTTTGCCCATGGTTTTAGTCCAGACTGACATCAGGCTTACGGTAGCCGACTTCTAAAATATTAAGTTTTGTGATAATTCTAGTATTCACATCTTGTATATTACATTAAAACCCTGAATTGTTTCTCATACATAAGATTCTGTATCACTGTATGGAAGGCAGACTCTGATTTCTTTATAATGGTACCCAGTCGCCGACTATAAAGAAAAATACGTCAGAACTTGACTATTATAAGTTATTAAACTCTAGTTCTGACATCTCAATGCCTGCTGCCGGAGCTAGCAGCAGAGTTGAAAGGCAGGTCAGGTCAAGGAGCATAATTGAAGCAGCTGTTTAAAACAACGAAAAAACGTTTGCTTTTATTTCTCCTGCTCTATTTTAATAGCTTACAATGACAAGCAGAGAGAATATGTTTATTATTTGCACTCCTTAGATATAGAGAAAAGCTAGAACCTTTCGGTATGTTTCTGAACACTCCGGGCTACTGCAGCTATTTTTTTTTACTGACTTGTATTGAACTGTTTCTAACATCTGTTTGTCACAAATATCAAATAGGTTTTTGATGTGTTTAATTTTGCACTAGAGATTTTATTTATAGCCTTCATGTTTGCAAACATGTTCTCTCTTTCAAATGAAAGCGACAAGCACCACGGTTTTAGGTGGTTTATGGGAATGGTTTACATGATAAGGATATTGCAAGTCACCTCAGAGATCCATAACCTTATAAAGGAACTTGGCATTCGGTCTTGTTCCTCTATATGCTTATGGAACTCTCCGGTGGCTTGCAATATCTTCATAATGTATGGCAGTGGGTAGTTTATCCCTTATATAGCGCGTGTTTCAGTACACAGTGTTGCCATTTAGTGAATTCCATCTTTAAAAATATTTTTGTAATTTTACCAATCACATTTAAAAGTGTAGGGAAACATTATGATGTGTAGTAACAGAACTCTCCTGTGAAATGAAAACATGAACATTTCTTGCAAAGTTGGTCTCCTTCAATCTTTTCCTACATCATTTTAGAGGTATACACTAGTAATCTGCCCACTCCATCCAATGCTGTGCACCTCTCAAATGTTTGTGCTCCCTGATTAGTGGATTACAGGTTATGTAAACCACCACACCATTTTGCAGGACCACAATTAAGAATAAACTGCTGAAAATGTATCTTTTTAAGCACATTTTACGCACACACAAGTGTGAGCATGTTTGTCTCAATGCATACAAATGCCTCCACTGGCTACATGGTCAGGCCCTATTTTGCCCAGGCCTTCCACACCTCTCTCTGGCCCTTGAGTGGTGCATGCAAGGCACCTCGACCCACTACTCCTCTTCAACAAACACTGAATGTGGCTCAGCCTTGGCATTTATAGTAAAGGTACAAATTATGATGGCAACTATTTAAGATGGTTAGTTAAGATGGTTCTTTTTGGATCTGTTGCAGCATGGAAAGGGATTTCCATCATCATAAGATCTTCATTGAAGTCATAAATGTTGGATAATTCCCCGCTGCTTATCCAGACCCTGGAACAACTTTTAAATATACATCGTTCTTGATGAAATTAAGATTGTATGATGTTCAAAATTCAAGTTACTTTCATAAGGATCTTAAGTGTTACTGTCAAATGTCATTTTCTGTCTGAATACTGGAACATGTTGATGGCACTGATTAGCTTCTTGAGTGTACATCATCTGTCATAGACAAAAGCTGCCTTTAACATAAAGAGTGTGAAGAGCAATGCAGCCTGATAGGCTTACACTGAGAGAGGAGCAAAACGAAGCCTGCTCCTTTAAGGACCTAAAGGCACCTCTCTATGGTTTGTGTTGCCCCTAGACCTATTTTCCCTCATTGCGTTCTATAGCATTTCCTATTTCTTGCACTATCCTATATCTAATTACTTACCTTATTTTGGTGTCTAGTGAATATATTGTGTATAATACATAACTCCAGAAGGAGTATTGCCTCTAAGATATTTTTGGCCTTCTGTCTCCCAAATAAACTACCTTTATTTTTGGTAACACTGAGTATTGTCTTTACTTGTGTATAAGTACTGTGTAACTATAAGTGGAATTGCAGGAGCTTTGCATGTCTCCTAGTTCAGCCTAACCTGCTTTGCTATAGCTACCTCTATCAGCCTAAGCTGCTAGAACACTACTACATTTCACTAATAAGAGATAACTGGACCTGGTACCCAAGGTACCCACTACAAATCAGGCCAGCCTCCTACACAGATGTTCTACTGTTCTATGGTTCCACGTGTCTTCTGAATAAAATGGAAATGGCCCAAAACACAGCATGGATACATCACGTTTTTCCACTCAAAACTGACCTTTTTTTGCAAAGTGGGTAACTGTGGATTTCATGCCCTAGGTTGATTGGGGCCTTGGCAAAACTAGGAAACTTTTAATTTTTTTTAAACTAGACACCTGGGAGAATCCAGGCTGACTTGCCAGGCTCTCAATGTTTTTTTCCCATCCAGAATCCCTTGTAAGCCTCAAACTTCAACTTAAAATTATCACAATTTCCTCAAATGTTTTGTTGGAAAAGTCTGTAATCTGCAGGGAGCTACAGACTTCCTTCCACCCAGCATTCCTTCAAGTCTCCTGATGGAAATAGTACTTAACGTGTGTGGGCAGGCCTAGTGCCTGTGACAGGATACTGCTCAAAACGCAACCTGGATACATCACATTTTCCCACTCAAAACTGACCCTTTTTTGGAACTTGGTAGCTGTGGATGTTGGGCTCCAGCTCAGCCGGCACCTAGGGAAACCTGGCCAACCTGAACATTGTGGAAAACTAGATTCCCGGGGGAATCCAGGCTGCGGTGACTTGCTTGACTCTCACCAATTTATTTTACCCAGAAGCCTTTGCAAACATGAAGCTTTAGTTAGAAATACACATTTTCCTCACATGTTTGTGACAGAAAGTTCTGGAATCGGCAGGCAGCCATAAATTTGCTCCCACCCTGAGTTCACACACATATTGCAATAAGAACAATACCCTACTTTTGGAGGTGGGCCAACAGATAACAACTCAAAAGGGCCTAAATTGCTACTTTGAGAGATGAGCAATAGGGGTAATTGTTGTATTTAGGGCCGTGGTGTGGGGCCACTAATGCAAACCTATGTATCAAAGACATTTTTTGAAAGTTAGACAGCAAGGGCATTCCAGAATGGTGTACCTTGCATATATCCCATGAAGTTTTCTTACCCGCAATGCTCTGAAAACCTCAAGCTCTGTCTGAAATGACTAATTTCCCTTACATTTCTGTGATGGACATTTTCAGAATCCTCAGGAATCCACAAGATTCCTACTACCCTGCATTACTGCATTGTGCCAATAAAAAACGCTGCCCCACTTGTGTGGCTGGGCCTCGTACCCATGACAGAAATGTATCAAACTAAGGTCAATGGGATCCCTCAGGTCAGTGGGATTGAGCGCTCCCATTGAGCTCGGTTTGAGCCTTTCCTGTAGAAGGCACTGTACACTGGTTTATTTTAGCACCTCCAGAAATGCTGGCTTCAAAGCACAAATACTTATCATAGTATCTGACTATTGGAACCAAGACTACGGAAGGTGAGCTATAAAGCCACGTCAATGGGCCAACTATTTTATTGTCCATTCACATGCCATTCATGCACCACACACAAGACTTTCATACAGCCAGCATCGTGATCTGTTCCAACAGATCAGTACACTCACTTCAACATACTGCTGCCATTCAGGGGCCCATCACAGGATGTAATCCCCAATCAAGGCAGTCTCTCAACCATCCATCAACCAAATTGCAACAAAACTCACTTAAACAAGCCTTTATTCACATGTCAAAACTTGTTGAAAGGTGGTGCATCCACAGCCTTCACAAATGACTAATCAGTTTGACTACATTTGTGCCACCTGTCAAGTAACCACCTTCATTCTGACCAATACCAGACGCATGCATAGTGAACATTTACTAATGGCTCACATGACACCCACATAAGGCTCAGCAAGACGTGTTGTAAGTGTGTCTTTAGCCCACTCACTATGGTAAATTCAACTCCTTGCAGTTGGTGGATGCAAGTTTGGGGTGTCAGAGAATGCCTTCTGAGGCCTACATTGCTCGAACTGAGTGAGCATATCTGCTGTCGAAACTAAGGCAAACATGCTGGAGAATACTGCCCAAGTTCCTTAAAGAGCATTTCATAAACTATGATGAACATTAGTTTTTGCCACACAGGGTAGTCAGTGAGAACGTGGCATATGTCACGTTCACCGTTGTGTAGTGTTTCAGATGTAATGCACTTGTCATACAGTAAACTTAGTATTTAGTAAGTTCTGATGGAGAATGAACATGGCAAGCAGAACAAACATTTTGCCTATACACATAGCATTGGGGGCAGAGTTCTCTGTAATGTTATGCTTTTTTTTATACCAAGTTTTCAGCTTTGTGAGGAATGGAGTAATTTTAGAGACGACACATATGTGTGTAGACAGGTCATTCTGCCCTTTAGAAGCCAAATAGATGTCACTTCTCCTTGTTCCGGCACTGAGTATGCTGAGTACGAGAACAGCTGAGCAAAGGTGTCTAGGTTTGTGAAATTTGAGGTGGTGTTGAGGTATGCTGGACCAGTGCTTTGTATAGCTTTGAATGTATGTTTCAGGAGTTTGAAAAGAGCTCTGAATGGGAAGCCAGTGAATCTTTTTGAGGTGCCCGGTTTGTTATGTTGAGCGGAGGAGGCTACCTTCTGGGTTCTCTATGATTTGGAGTCATCTACTTAGTTGAGTAAGGGAGTAATACAGTATCAGGGTGAGTGCGTCACCAATGGGTTTGAATCTGTAAGTGAAGATAAAGTGATGGCATGTGTTTCTGTACTGCCTTTAATATCTGTCTTCTACCTATGCGATATCCCTGAGAAAGCACACCTATCCTAAGCTTTTCTACCTGTTGAAGTCTCTATCCACATCGAACTCCTGACTAATCGTGTATTCTTGCAAAGTGAAGTTAGGCTAACTCCTTCTGTCGCTAGCTACTTGAAGCTCAGGAAAACATCTTTCATACGTCTTCAGCGCACTCACTGTGCTAAATCTAACTCCTTCCATATTGTGGATGCAAGCTGGGGGTGTCCTGAATGCCTCGAAGTCTACATTCCTTGAACTGAGTGAGCATATCTACCTTTGAAACTAAGGCAACCATGCTGGGAAATACTGCCTAAGTTCTGTAAAATAATAAGCTAAACAAATGTCCTAAGGGAGTCATTCTCTGACAGTGTGAAAACTCAATTAGTAACTTGTATCATAATTAATGTTTTTGAAAAAGGATACAGGACACAATATCTTGTATGATGATGATTTTCACATTTTTAGTATAAGGACAACATACATTTCATTATGTATCGAAATTAGTGCAGATGACTAATTGCTCAGACAGTGAAAATATATGCAACCACATAGAACAAGACACTGAACAGATCTAGTGCCTACTAGACGTAAAGGCATTGGAGCACTTTACATGAGCACCAGTTACATTACACAAGGACACCTTTCTATTTTTTTAGGCACAGTGAATTGCCCAGAATTAAAGGATGTTGAGCCAGCTCTGATACTCAAACCTAGTTCCCCAGTACCAAAGTTGGCAGCTCTGGTCGTAACACCACATCCTCTTTTCAGTGTTTTACGTTCATCTCCACTCCCTCCTTCATGTAGATTCTGTGTTCTGTCCCCCCTATTGCTTCCTTCCACCACTGACCCCATTTGACCCCATTACCCACCTCCACCCTTGGCTGGTGTGGTGCGGTGCCCCTTTAGGAGGCTGGTGGGGGCTGAGCCCTACCTGCAAATCCGGCTGGCCAAGCCTTTATCCAACAGCCATGGAATAGACTGGAGGAAGGCTCTTCTCTCCTTCGGTGAAGTGGTGATGCTGTACTGGTTCTGGCTGTTTTGGAGGTCAGCCGGAAGACACGAGTTGGAGCCTGTTGCGATCTAACGTAGGAGATCCTCACCTGATTGCTAGAGACACTCCTGGGTCGAGCCGGTGAGGAAAACCCAATGTGCAGGGCATTTCTCCCCCTCCCCCCATGTACTGTCCCTTCTTCACCTCCCCTTCCTCTTCCTACTTCGTCCTACATTGGCCATTGGGGCATCAGGTAACTGTTGAGGCCCCTTGAGTGGCTGAGGACTGCACCACACATACTCTGCTGTTAATTAGATCGGCAGAGTAGATAATGAGTCCTGGACTGTCATTGTATGTGGAATCCTTGCTTTCTTCTATTTTGGACTGTCAAAGGTGTTTTGGGGTCTTTTTGGTGGAGCAGGCCTATAGAACGCTTGGCCCTCTGCCCCCTTCGCACACCTCATTGGCTGGTTATGGCCCTACTCCTGAATTTCTGCACCGTGGTGCAGCCCTCACCCAGCTCTTGAGAAGTGGCCCCTGCGACACCAAGGTTCTACAATATTGTTTTTTCCAGACTTTACTGCCACTGTTCAGGATGTGTGCTGCAAGTTCACAGAGGTGCAGCACAAGCTGGGCAGCCTATGTATTAAGTACTTCGTGCTATATCCAGCAAGTCTGAAAGTGGACCTAGATGAAGAGACTCATGTTTCCAGATCGCTGTGGGTGCTAACAAATTTTGTAAGACTTGATCATCACTCACATCCCAGAGTCTAACCAAACTGTGCTTGTGTGGATGTACAAGATCAGGCCAATTCATTAAAGAGTTGATGCAGCCTATTAATTTTGCCATATCTCTTTTTTCATTTTTCTCCTCATACCACTGACAATATTGGTTATTTTAGGGCTGCTCTCCTCAATCATCTTTCCTCAGGGCTAACTGTAATTTGTTCCCCTCTGTTTCTGAGGGTCCTTAGTTGGTCCTATTGGCCTCGGTGCACTCTGCCTGTTGTCCTGTTTTGTTACTTAACTCTCCTGCCCAGGCTCCCCGGAGAGAGCTGTCTCGTCTCATGGTGTGTTTTACCCCTTGGTGGTTTCTTTTGTTTCCATTATGTTTTAGGGGTCTGCCACTGACTGTTCGGGTTCTCGGTGTAGGAAGGGGATTAGGGATTGTTCCATGACATCTCATAGGTATGTTTAAATGACGTATGTGGAACATCAGAAGCCTAAATGATCATTGTAATGTTAGCAGAGTTTTGTCTTGTGTGAATTGTCAGTCGGTTGATGTGGCTTTTTTTTTTTTTTTTTTTAACACACTTGGAGCCAGGCCACCCTCACTCTTTAGACTCAAAATGGTCCCCTCATCAACATTACTCTTTGTACTGCTCCTATTCCAAGAGTCCATGTTTCCTGCTATGTCCCCATGTGGCTTTTAAGCTACACCTAACCAAAGAGGCTTCGGCTGGCAGATATCTTACTGTAGTGGGCACACTTGGCAACATGAACATTACACGTATTTACCCAACGTTGAAGGCCCTCCTTCTCCCCCCCCCCTAATTTTCCTGAAAATCTTTGCTGAATTGTGCTCTTCAAATGTGGACACTATGGTGTGAGGGGGGACCTGAGCCTGATATTTGACACAAAGTAGGACTGCTCTGAGGCATGTCATTAACACCACTCTGTCAGTCAAGTTGTCATGCTATATCATCAGCTTTTAGGGGCTATTTGATTTATGCCATTCAGCACATCCGATGGTAAAAGACTATACCTTCTGCTCAGCACCTCATTTATCCTATACCCGGCTTGATTATTAGCTTGTTTCATCCAAAGTCGCCTCCTCTGTGTTGGAGGTTTAGCACATACCACGCACTCTTTCCAATCACTCTCCAGTTATTTTTAGCTAGACCCTTCCGTGCTTTGATTTAAGCCGCCCCCTCTGGTATCTTTGGCTTCCTTTCTTAGACATGGTCTTTAAGGAAGAGCTTAATACTACAGTGCTTTCAGCACAGTGTGGGCTTGGTCCCAGAGTATGCCACAATTTGCAAGGCCATCAAAGCCTATATTTTAGAACATGCTATTGCTAAGCATGCCAGAGTTGTAAAAGATATCTGTTGGCAATTAACCCATCTCGAGTGCTCTCTTAAGACTTTAGAATCCGCAAGTGATCACATGCCCATGGAGACACTTCTGCAGGAACAGAATTTGATTTTACAGCAATTCTGGGAGCTTGCAGACAGGGAGATAAGCTACCTGGGAAAATATGCCCTAGCTAGGCATTACTATGAAGACTAGAGACTGTGTAGGATTCTGGTTTGGTTGCTTAAGAGAGAGAGGCCCAGATCTGATATTGTGGGTGTAGAAAATGACGGCAGACTAATACTCACTGACAATGTGCCTCTTATCGCCCCCTCTCCTTAATAAATTGTGATGCTAAGATCCTTACTAAAATTATCACAATCGGGCTTCCTTTCCACTTAAAGAAATAGTCAATCAGCACTAAGGCATATTGTGCTTCTGCCGGAAGAGAATAAAATGGACCCGAACTGTCAAAACCCAACTTCTGCCAAGGATAACTCGGCCAAGGAACAGGTACAAGAGGAGCAGGCACAGTTCTTAATATTTTCCCTGCATTCACACACATACAACACTCTCTGACAACTCTGTCTGCTATCTTTTCTAACCCTGGTCACCAGAAACAAGTACGTATCAACCTTTTTATAGAAGACATTCCTGGATGTCCCTCATGAGCTAGTTTCAAAATAGTCTCCTGCATACCTTTGGGAGGAATGCACTTCCCTTTCTTAAATAACAGCGCATTTTCTACTTCCAGTTAATCTCTAACTTTTCCAAATGGTTCTCTCTCTGCTGGAATCCTATTTTTGTCCGGCCAACCATCTCTCACATACCTCTTTACTTCTTGCAAAACAGAATCTTTCTCATCACATACCATCCATTCTTCGACTTCTATACTACCAAACTAAACAGTCACGTATCCCAACACAGCAGATACCACATAATTTTCCACCACATTACGAAGTGCTTCATCCTCCGTTGTCTCATTTTGTGGAAGTTGTGACAAACAATCTGCCACAGCATTACTCCTCCCTGACACATTCTCCACCTTAAAACAATACTCTTGCAACCTAGAAACAAGTCTGGCAATACGAGCAGTGGCATTCCAACCCCCACCAGGAGAAAGGATACCCACTAAAGGTTTATGATCTGTCTGAAGGATAAAACTCGAACCCCAGATGTAATTTCTAAAATGCTCAACAGCCCAAATACATGCCAACAATTCCTTCTCGATCACAGCATATCTTCTCTCAGCATCCGTCAACGTATGTGAAGCAAATGAGACATTCCACTTGTCTTTCCCACACCTTTGCGACAATACCCCTCCAATTCCATACATGCTTGCGTCTACTGTTAGAACACACTGTGCGCCAAAACACTGAAAGGTTACAAAGTGGGTGCCTCCACAATTTCCCTTTTTATTCTTTCAAATGCTTCACTCTGTTTTTCCGTCCATGCATACTGGACCTCTTTACGTGTGAGTTCCCTCAACGACTCAATTTTAGTAGCAAAACTTTCAATGAATTTACTGTAATATTCACAAAGACCCGTAAATGACAGCAGTTTTTCCCGATTATCAGGAGCAGGAGCATTGACTATGGCATCCACTAAAGATTGTTTTGGTATTACTCCTCCTCCTGATATAGTATGACCTAAATATTCAACAGACTTGGAAAAAAACTTGCATTTCTTCTCCTTTAGAGTCAATCCGTTCTCACTTAAAACCTTACAAACATTAATTACATGCTCTTTATGCTCTTTCTAATTTCTTGAAAATATTAAAACATCATCCTGGAAACATTTTAGATATTTATCCATGTCCTTGAATAGATGAAGCAAAGCCCTTTGAAAATCTGACGCCGCGGATGCTAATCCAAAAGGCATTCTCTTAAATTGGATTAAACCCTGTGGAGTGATAAATGCTGTGAGATGTCTTGAGTCTTCCGTCAATTCTATCTGATGATACGCTGACCTTAAATCCAGGGTGGGGAAGATGTTCGCCCCTTCAAGCAGGCTAATTACCTCATTGATTTTGGGTAAAGGATGGCAATTTACAATAATATTAGCATTCACGGCCCTCAAATCCACACACAACCTCAAAGATTTGTCAGCTTTCCGGGCCAAAACAATCTGAGATACCCATTCAGGGGATTACATTTCGTCAATCACATTCTCATCCACCATTTCTGATAAAAATTTGTTTCAACTCCCCTCTGACGCTTATGGGAACATTCCTGAGCTTTTGCACTACAGGTTTAGCATTAGCTTTAACCCTAATCTTGTGACTGTAATTCAACAATTTGCCCAATTTACTGGTAAAGACTTGTGGGAACTTAGAAATAATCCACTCTCTATTTTCACAATCCTGTATAGCTAAAACAGGTTCACTACTTCTTGGATTAAAAATTATTCCCAATGTACCTTGGTCTCTCCAAGCTAGAACATTCATGCCTTTTGCTGCCACACAAAACTTAATATTGGCACATTTCTCCTTGAACACAATCTTTGCCTCAACAAACCCCATCACATCAATAGTTGAACTTGAACCTATTCAATGCTTTGCTCAGTGTAGATTTGAACCTATTTTCCAATCTCATCAACGCTTCTTTAAAAACATCCAGCTCTCCATCAGCCTGTCCTTGTATAACAATAGGAGGCAAGGTTCTGAAAACCATTTGACCTTCCGAGCCCAAACAATGTAGTAAAATATTGTTTTTCCTTTCTTGAGACATATTCTAGTCATCCATAGCTTTCATGTAAGTCAAAAACTCTTCTTTCCACCTGGTCCAAGGCATTGGGGGATCTCCTTTGTTTTGCAAAAATTTTGCTGGTGGTTCAAATTGCATTTTCACTAACTTTCACTTTCCTTGTTGAGAAAAAAAAAAATACCTGCACAAATAATAAAAATGGAATCACCTAAAAGTTAAAACACAGAGAAATAATGTAAGTTTATTCATCCATATCCTTGTTCCTACGATTTAGTCCTTCTATTATTATGTCTATAATTGAAGAAATCCCATTTTCGTATGATGTTCTTCAGTCCTATTTCAGTGCCAATGCCGGGCAGGAAACAGGAAGTGAAACAAACCCCACCCAGCACCACACAGATAGAAAGTCGTGGTAGAAGTAAATAACGTTTATTGTCTGACAACACAGTACACAGTTTCCTTTTCAGCATCTCCCATCACAATGCCCCACTCTCAGAATTCCACCCCACCATTCCACACTCCACATTCCACTTCCCCACACATTCCAAAGTATTCGATGTCAGGATATAACAGTTCCCCTTAGTGGCAATAATAGATAATACTAATGCTCTATTTGTGGTAGTGTGGTCGAGCAGTAGGCTTATCAGAGGTTAGTGTTAAACATTTGTTGTACACACACAGGCAATAAATGAGAACACACACTCAAAGACTTAACTCTAGGCCAATAGGTTTTTATATAGAAAAATATTATTTTCTTAATTTATTTTATAACCACAAGATTCAGAATTCAAGTAAGTACATAAATTGTCTGGTACTTGGGATAGGTAAATATAGAACTTTGAATCAAAACAGTAATGTACACACTTTATCAGAAAATGGCGATAAGCTATTTTAAAAGGGGACACAGTGCAAAATTCAACAGTTCCTGGGGAGGTAAGTACAAGTTAGTTCAGCACGTATATAAAGCACTTACAAGTTCAGTCTCTGGGGCATAGTCAGCCCACCGTTGGGGGTTCAAGTCAACCCCAAACACCCATAACCAGCAACAGAGGGCCGGTCAGGTGCAGAGGTCAAAGAGGGGCCCAAATAACATATGCGCCCATGGAGACTAGGGGTGCTTCGGTTCCAGTCTGCTAGCAGGTAAGTACCTGCATCCTCGAGGGGCAGACCAGGGGGGGTTTTGTAGAGCACTGCGGGTGTCCCAAACAGGCACACAAAATACACCCTCAGCGGCACAGGGGGGGCCGGGTGCAGTGTGCAAAGTAGGTGACTGGTTTTGTATTGGTTTCAATTGAGGGACCCAGGGGTCACTCTGGTGATGCAGGCAGGGCGCAGGGGGGCTGCTCGGGCCACCCACCGACTAGACAGAGATATGAGCGGCCTGCTGGTCACTCCTGCACTGGTAGTTGGTTCCTCTCAGGCCTGGGGGCTGCGGGTGCAGTGCTTCGTCCAGGCATCAGGTTCTTTGTTACCGGGCAGTCGCGGTCAGGGAGATCCTCTGGATTCTCTCTGCTGGCGTCGCTGTGGGGGTGCAGGGAGGTCGTCTCGATGTGGACACGTCGTGGGAGTCGCCTGGGGGTCCTCGCGGAAGTGTTGGTTTCTCTGGACACGGGCCGGGGGCATCGGGTTCAGAGTGTTGGGGACTTACGCTTCAGGAGTGAGGTGAGAGTCCCTTTAAATATGGTTTCTTCTTTGTTGTTAGGACAGAGTCGCTGTCCACGGGAGTTTCTTGGTCCTTTGGAATGCAGGGCCTTAGGGCTGTAAGGCCTGCTAGAGGGGTGTCTTACCTATGCCACAGGCAGTGTGAGGTTGGCATGATACTCTGAGGGGAGTGCCATGTCGACTTAGTCATTTTCTCCCCACCAGCACACACAAGCTGTGAGGCAGTGTGAGTGTGCTGAGTGAGGGGTCCCCAGGGTGGCATAAGACATGTTGCAGCCCTTAGAGACCTTCCCTGGCCACAGGGCCCTTGGTACCAGGGGTACCATTTACAAGGGACTTATCTGCATGCCAGCCTGTGCCGATTGTGGTGACAAAGGTACAGTTTTAGGGAAAGAACACTGGTGTTGGGGCCTGGTTAGCAGGGTCCCAGCACACTTTGTCATATCCAGCATCAACAAAAGGCAAAAAGTTAGGGGGTGACCATGCCAACAGTGGCATTTTCCTACAGTCACCTAGCCAGGTAACCACCTATCAGGAGGGAACTCTGCTGTCACCTGCCTGGCCTGACCACTCAGATGCCCCCATAGATCCCTGCCAACCTTGGAAACAAGCTAGCAGAACCCAGGGACCCTCTGGAGGAACTCAGAGGACCATCCCTGGGGTGATGATGGACAGGGGAGTGGTCACTACCCTTTCTGTTGTCCAGTTTCATGCCAGAGCAGGGACTGGGGGTCCCTGAAACGGTGTGGACTGGTTTATGCACAACAGACCCCAAATGTGCCATTCAGAGCATACCAGTGGGTTGGGGAGGCTACCCCTCCCAAGCCAGTCACACCTATTTCCAAAGGGAGCGGTAGTAACCTCCCTTTTCCAAAGAAAATCCTTTGTTCTGCCTTACTGGGCTTGATCAGATCAAGCAGCAGGAGGGCAAAAACCTGTCTGAGGGGTGGTAGCACCTTGGGCTGCCTTGAAAACCCTGTAAGACTGGTGGTAGCAATGCTAGGGATCTTCTAAGGAGCCCACAGAGTGCATGGAATTATACTTTCAATACTTGCAACAGTATTGGGGTGTGATTCCGACATGTTTGATATCAAACATGTCCAGGTTCGGAGTTACCATTATGTAACTGGACATAGGTAGTGACCTATGTCCAGTACACATGTAAAATGGCATCCCCACACTCACAAAGTCCAGAAAAATAGACCTGGAGTTTCTGGGGGCACTTCTGCTAGTGCAGGAGTGCCTCACACACAGGTACCTGCACCTTGCCCTCTGGGCTGAGAGAGCCCACCATAGGGGTGACTTATAGTGACTTGGTACAGTGACCTGTAGTGAAAACGGGTGCATGCACCCATTTCACGCAGACTGCAATGGCAGGCCTGCAGTACCCTTGCATGGGCTCCTTATGGGTGGCAGAATAACTGCAGCAGCCCAAAGGGATCCCCTGGCACCCCAATGCCCTGGGTGTCATATACTAGGGACTTAAATGCGGGGAAACAGTGTGCCAATTGTGGGAGTAAAAAGGTTCAGTTACCAAAATTTACAGGAGAGAGCATAACCACTGGGGTCCTGGTTAGCAGGATCCCCGTGGAATTTCCTACACCCCACCCCCAAAATGAATGACAAAAAGGCTAACCTTGCCCAGATGAGCTTCATTGTGTAAGTGGAAATATCTGGGGAGTCCATCTGCATTGGAGTGGTTACTTCCAGGTCTATGTTCCACTGTATAGTCCATTCCTTGTAGAGATATGGACCACCTCAACAATTTAGGGTTTTCTCCTTTCATTTGTTTGAGCCATAGAAGGGGCTTGTGGTCTGTTTGGACAATTAAGCGAGTGCCAAACGGGTATGGCCTCAGCTTCTTCAAGGCCCAGACCACAGACCTTTTGTATAGCTGGCCAATGTCTCTCTGGGGGTCACCCTTCTGCTTAAGAAAGCAACTGGTTGGTCCTGGCCCTCATTGTTAAGTTGTGAATGAACTGCCCCAACCCCTACCTCTGAAGCATCGGTGTGAAAACTAAAAACTTCTTGGAGTAGTCAGGGCTTTTTAACATAGGTGCAGAGCACATGACCTGTTTGAGTGTGTGTGTGTAATCTAAAATAGTTTGGATCTTCCCTTGCAGTGGTTGGATATGGCCTCCACCTACCAGGTGGCCCAGATACACAACCTTCCCCGGCACTTAGAGGCCTTGATCGCTTGTAGTGCTGTTGATGTGAAAGAAACGTAACAGGGAAGCGGGAGGGAAAAACCAACAAGAGGAATAGAAAGAAGATTGGGAATTGGATGTTCGGACAGTCGAGCATAATTCTGTTGTTTTTTAATCCCCCAGTGTTTTGACACATGGAAGCAGGGAAAGATGGCTGAGATGGTGAACAGTTTTCCGAGGAGGGAGGGATGTTTATATCCCCTTGCGTGCCTTTGGTAGCAATGGAGGCACACTGGGACAGGTATGCCCCTCCGTGACAGCACATTTAAGGTTTAACTTTTTATTAGACAATGCCTTGTTTTTCTTCTTCGTCCATATTTCTTCATCCCTGCGTGGTCTAAGCTGTGACGTCCACGCCACCCTAGGGTAGCCATGATGACGCAGGGTGCTCAACATATGGACGGCTGGTTCCTATTGCTGAGCAGTTCCGCTCCCTGGGTAACACCACACTCCTTGATATTAATTAAGCCAGGCTGCGCAATACTGCCAGTACCTCCTTGTCAGGATTTACTTTGAATCCTGATGATTTTCCACTGCTCACACAGCTCATAACTTAGTCTGACATTATTGCGTGGGTTTCTGGCTTTACACCATTGTGTCAAAATACATGCATGGTCGGATAGAGGTGGCAAGAGCAGCCTCGGTTGCTGAACTGGGTAAACCCCTGCCCAAAGCACATTTGTCTTACTGTTGTGCACAGACTGGCACGATCTCTATGAACTATTGACACAAACTGCTGTATTACAAATACTTGCATAGGGCTTACAGTACTCTGAGATGACAACTCAGGATCGACCGATCCCTGTCTCCACACAACTACCTAGGTGCGGTAGGGATAGTGCAGAGTTTCTCCACCTCACTTGGGAATGTCCTACTCTCCCCCTGTCTTGAAGGGATAGTGATTATAGAAGATATAATACAGATCTCTCTAGAGCCTGTTCCATGGGTCATACTGCTGGGCTTGACGTTCCATTGGCTATTCGCCACCTGACCGCTATAGCCCTTCTCGTGGTCAAGGGCAAGGTAGCTATGAACTGGGGAGGATCTAGGGTTCCTACATGCGCTGATTGGCTTGAGACATGGCTACTTGCAACAATTGTGTTAAAACATACACTGCTTCAAACCCTACATCCTGGCCTTGGAATCTTTAGGGCCCATTTTGATCATTCTTACTCCGCACAGTGCCTGACAGCCCTACCGCTGCCTCTGTGCCATAGGTTGAATGACCATGTTTTCCCTTTTTGGGGCCCACATCCAACATGGCTGCAAAACAGAGATCTGCACTGCCCTCGGCCGCGAAGTGAGTTGCTTGTCTGCTGCGGGCTCTGAGGCCCTGGATAATGACTGTGGCTGAGGAAAACCCCCGCAACGTGGTTTGGGCTTGGGAGCCTCTGGGAAAGCAACAGCGGATTCACTGCAACATACTGGAGCCACCTAAGCTGTGAGTGATGGCCCGGCTTGGCACCAGGTGAAGTGCCTCTTGAGTTGAGGTGACGGTGGTGGATGCCTCCTGCTCAAGGGAGCTTTCATTTCCCTGCCTAGTCGGCCCTGTCAGTGGCCCCAGATCAGTGCTGACAATGCTGCTTCTCCCATTCCCCTCTGCATGCTACCTAATGGTAGAGACATGGTATTGATGACCAGAGTGGACACTCATCGGCCGTGCTCCATTTTCCTGGACTTGGTGAGTGCGGGGAAGCCATTTTACCTGTGTACTGGGCATGTCACTACCTATGCCGAAATACATAATGCTAACTCTGAACCTAGGCATGTTTGGTATCAAACAAGTTGGAATCATACCCCAATACTGTTGCCAGTATTGGTTGTATGATTCTAATCACTCTGGGGGTCCTTAGATGACCCCCAACTTTGCTCCTACAAATTTGCAGGGTTTTCCCGGGCAGCCCATGCTGCTGCCATCCTGCAGACAGGTTTCTGCCCTCATGCTGCTTAAACAGCTCAAGCACAGGAAGGCAGAACAAACGATTTCCTTTGGGAGAGGGAGGCAACATCCTCTCCCTTTGGAAATGGGTGTTACAAAGCTTGGGGGGAGTGGCCTCCCCAAGCCACTGGGATGCTTTGAAGAGCACATTTGGTGCCCTCCTTGCATAAACCAGTTTGCACCAGTCCAGTCACGCCTAGTTCCTGCTCTGGCGCGAAACTGGACAATGGAAAGGGGGGTTACCTCTCCCCTGTCCATCACCACCCCAGGGGTGGTGCCCAGAGCTCCTCCAGGATGCCACTTGATTCTGCCATCTTGGATCCAAGGTGGGCAGAGGCTCCTGGGAGCATCTGAGTGGCCAGGTCAGGCAGGTGACGTCACAGCCCCATCCTGATATGTAGTCACCCTGCTAGATGACTGATCCCCTTTTAGGGCTATAATAAGGGTCTCCCTCTTTGGTGGGTCCACAGATTCGATGTGCAAGATTCCAGCAGGACTCCTCTGCAACATTTACTTTGACTTCTGACCACTGGAACCGCAACTGGACTACACAGAAACCTACAATCTGCAGCTCCAGCAACGACTGCTCTGCAACATTGTTTCTCCGGCTCCTTCCAGCAACTGCAACATTTCCTGGCTGTGTATCCTCTGAGGGCGGCAAGTCTTCAGTCTGCACCAAGAAGCAAGAAGGAATCTCCCTTGGAGTGAAGGAGTCAGCATCAGCATCAGCAGGCACCAGCTGCATCGACGACCGGCTGCGAGGATCCTCTCTCCTGCAGCTCTGCGTGGATCGTGCAACACAGGTCTGGAGTGGTCCCCTCAGCCCTCTACCAGCTGTCCAACTTGGGAGATGGTGAGTCTTTGCTTCTCTTTGCAGGGCGGTACCCCTGTGCACCGCGACACTTGCAGCTACCATGGGTCTTCATCCAAGGGCTCTTCAGGCTCAGTGTAGCCCCAGCCTCCAGCAATCTTCTCTGCAAAGCACAGTCTCCTGCCTCCTGCTCCAGCGACGTGGGACTCCTCTCTGGGAATGCTGAGTGAGCCTCACTGCGACTCATGTGCTTGCTGCCTTTGAATTGCCTGTGGGTGCTGCATCCTCGACCTCTGCCTCTCCTCACTGCTAAGGGTTGCCTCGGACTCCCCTCCTTGGTTTCAGTCCCCTCAGACATTCCTGGTCTCCAGCTGCTCTGAAACTCTTCTTCTGTAGCAAGGCTTGTTGGTGGGTTTTCCAAACCAGTGACTGACTGCAACTCTGCCTCTGGCGTGGAACCTTGACTGCATCACTTCTGGAACTCCTCTTCTGCTCTTATGCTGCATAGCCGACTCCTGGTCTTCATTGTCGACCTGGCCCTGCTCCTCCAGAAGGATAGGTAGTGGCTCCTGCCCCAACTGAACACTCCAACTGGAACTGGACTTGGTCCCCTTCATTTGCAGGTCCTCCTCTGTTAGGATCCATCTTCTGTTTCTTCCAGTCTTGCTTGGGTCTTGCACAGTCCTTTTTCAAAGTTTATCTATGGGTTTGGGAAAAATCAGGTACTTGCCTCTTCTCTCCTGGTTGCTGAGGGGCACTCTCATACTTACCTTTTGAGGTTCCTAGTTCCTCCAGCTCCCCTCTACAGATTCCACTTACCTGGATGGATGTCTGCCTTTCGCATTCCATTTTTTTAGTATATAGTTTGGTCTCCCCCTACGGTCTTTATTGTTTATTGTTATTTCACTGTTTTCTGTTGCTTTCTATACCCATTCCTGATTACTAAGGGGTATATAATAGTGTGTTTACTCACCTGTTAGTAGAGTATTGCCTATATAGTATCTCAGTATTTGTGTTACTATAATAAATGTTCTTCTTGTTTGTACACTCTGTGGTTATTTCATGTGCGTAAGTGCTGTGTGACTACAGTGGTATTGAATAAGCCTTGCATGTCTCCTAGATAAGTCTTGGCTGCTCATCCACAGCTACCTCTAGAGAGCCCTGGCTTCCTAGACACTGACTATACCTCACTAACAGGGGATAACTTGATCTGGTATAAGGTCATAATACTAAAGGTGCTCGCCACACACCAGGCCAGCTTCCTACAATGGGGCATAGCTCTAGCCCACCTAAAACCCTGTGTTTGAGCTTCACACCTCCTAACGATCAATAATTGAGCATTTACTCACCTACAGGAACAGCCACTGCAGGCATACAGAAGCGACATGGCTTCTAGGGGGGAGCAGTATGGTGAGGGTAGGGCGTTTGTGGGCTGGAGGCCGAGTCAGACAGCCACAGTTATAAAAATTTGATAGGTCGCCACTCAGGCACTAGGGTAGCAGGGAAAACTCACACTAGAAACACCACTATGGGACTCAGTCCTGATGCCAGACCTAACTAATTTACAGGATTTCTGAAAATGTAACTTCCTTGACATATCTGAGTTAGGGAATCTGTGGGACATCAAGGACCTGCTGTTGTTGGAAGAACTTTAGCAATAATATGAACTCACGGACACCTAGCGATTTCATTACATACAACTTAAACAATCAATGACTAAATACCAGCCGTTCCTTTAACCCCTTCGCTGCCAGGCCTTTTCCCCCTCCTGTGCCAGGCCTTTTTTTGCCTATTTGGGGTAGTTTGCGCTTAGGCCCTCATAACTTTTTGTCCACATAAGCTAACCAAGCCAAATTTGCGTCCTTTTTTTCCAACATCCTAGGGATTCTAAAGGTACCCAGACTTTGTGGGTTCCCCTGAAGGAGGCCAAGAAATTGGCCAAAATACAGTGAAAATTTCGTTTTTTTTCAAAAAAATTGGAAAAAGGGGCTGCAGAAGAAGGCTTGTGGTTTTTCCCCTGAAAATGGCATCAACAAAGGGTCTGCGGTGCTAAACTCAGCAGCTTCCCAGCTTTCAGGAACAGGCAGACTTGAATCCGAAAACCCAATTTTTCAACACAATTTTGGCATTTTACTGGGGCATACCCCATTTGTGCAATTTTTTGTGCTTTCAGCCTCCTTCCAGTCAGTGACAGGAATGGTCATGAAACCAATGCTGGATCCCAGAAACCTAAACATTTCTGAAAAGTAGACAAAATTCTGAATTCAGCAAGGGGTCATTTGTGTAGATCCTACAAGGGTTTCCTAAAGAAAATAACAGCTGAAAAAGAAAAATATTGAAATTGAGGTGAAAAAAACATCAATTTTTCTCTACTTTTTACTCTGTAACTTTTCCCTGCAATGTCAGATTATAGAAAGCAATATACCGTTACGTCTGCTGGACTCCTCTGGTTGCGGGGATATATAGGGTTTGTAGGTTCATCAAGAACCCGAGGAACCCAGAGCCAATAAATGAGCTGCACCCTGCAGTGCGTTTTCATTCTATACCGGGTATACAGTAATTCATTTGCTGAAATATAAGGAGTAAAAAATAGCTATCAAGAAAACCTTTGCATTTCCAAAAAGGGCACAAGATAAGGTGTTGAGGAGCAGTGGTTATTTGCACATCTCTGAATTCCGGGGTGACCATAGTAGCACGTGAATTACATGGAATTTCTCAAATAGATGTCTTTTTTACACACACCCCTATATTTGGAAGGAATAAATGTAGAGAAAGACAAGGGGCAATAACACTTGTTTTGCTATTCTATGTTCCCCCAAGTCTCCCGATAAAAATGATAGCTCACTTGTGTGGGTAGGCCTAGCGCCCGCGACAGGATATGCCCCAAAACACAACGTGGACACATCACAGAAAACAGAGCTGTTTTTAGCAAAGTGACTACCTGTAGATTTTGGCCTCTAGCTCAGCCGCCACCTAGGGAAACCTACCAAACCTGTGCATTTCTGAAAACTAGAGACCTAGGGGAATCCAAGGAGGGGTGACTTGTGTGGCTCGGACCAGGTTCTGTTACCCAGAATCCTTTGCAAACCTCAAAATTTGGCTAAAAAAACACATGTTCCTCACATTTCTGTGGCAGAAAGTTCTGGAATCTGAGAGGAGCGACAAATTTCCTTCCACCCAGCATTCCCCCACGTCTCCCGATAAAAATGATACCTCACTTGTGTGGGTAGGCCTAGCGCCCGCGACAGGATATGCCCCAAAACACAACCTGGACACATCACAGAAAACAGAGCTGTTTTTAGCAAAGTGACTACCTGTAGATTTTGGCCTCTAGCTCAGCCGCCATCTAGGGAAACCTACCAAACCTGTGCATTTCTGAAAACTAGAGACCTAGGGGAATCCAAGGAGGGGTGACTTGTGTGGCTCGGACCAGGTTCGGTTACCCAGAATCCTTTGCAAACCTCAAAATTTGGCTAAAAAAACACATGTTCCTCACATTTCTGTGGCAGAAAGTTCTGGAATCTGAGAGGAGCCACAAATTTCCTTCCACCTAGCGTTCCCCCACGTCTCCCGATAAAAATGATACCTCACTTGTGTGGGTAGGCCTAGCGCCCGCGACAGGATATGCCCCAAAACACAACGTGGACATATCACAGAAAACAGAGCTGTTTTTAGCAAAGTGACTACCTGTAGATTTTGGCCTCTAGCTCAGCCGCCACCTAGGGAAACCTACCAAACCTGTGCATTTCTGAAAACTAGAGACCTAGGGGGATCCAAGGAGGGGTGACTTGCGGGGCTCGGACCAGGTTCTGTTACCCAGAATCCTTTGCAAACCTCAAAATTTGGCTAAAAAAACACATGTTCCTCACATTTCTGTGGCAGAAAGTTCTGGAATCTGAGAGGAGCCACAAATTTCCTTCCACCCAGCGTTCCCCCACGTCTCCCGATAAAAATTATACCTCACTTGTGTGGGTAGGCCTAGCGCCCGCGACAGAATATGCCCCAAAACACAACGTGGACATATCACAGAAAACAGAGCTGTTTTTAGCAAAGTGACTACCTGTAGATTTTGGCCTCTAGCTCAGCCGCCACCTAGGGAAACCTACCAAACCTATGCATTTCTGAAAACTAGATACCTAGGGGAATCCAAGGAGGGGTGACTTGTGTGGCTCGGACCAGGTTCTGTTACCCAGAATCCTTTGCAAACCTCAAAATTTGGCTAAAAAAACACATGTTCCTCACATTTCTGTGGCAGAAAGTTCTGGAATCTGAGAGGAGCCACAAATTTCCTTCCACCCAGCGTTCCCCCACGTCTCCCGATAAAAATGATACCTCACTTGTGTGGGTAGGCCTAGCGCCCGCGACAGGATATGCCCCAAAACACAACGTGGACATATCACAGAAAACAGAGCTGTTTTTAGCAAAGTGACTACCTGTAGATTTTGGCCTCTAGCTCAGCCGCCACCTAGGGAAACCTACCAAACCTGTGCATTTCTGAAAACTAGAGACCTAGGGGAATCCAAGGAGGGGTGACTTGTGTGGCTCGGACCAGGTTCGGTTACCCAGAATCCTTTGCAAACCTCAAAATTTGGCTAAAAAAACACATGTTCCTCACATTTCTGTGGCAGAAAGTTCTGGAATCTGAGAGGAGCCACAAATTTCCTTCCACCTAGCGTTCCCCCACGTCTCCCGATAAAAATGATACCTCACTTGTGTGGGTAGGCCTAGCGCCCGCGACAGGATATGCCCCAAAACACAACGTGGACATATCACAGAAAACAGAGCTGTTTTTAGCAAAGTGACTACCTGTAGATTTTGGCCTCTAGCTCAGCCGCCACCTAGGGAAACCTACCAAACCTGTGCATTTCTGAAAACTAGAGACCTAGGGGGATCCAAGGAGGGGTGACTTGCGGGGCTCGGACCAGGTTCTGTTACCCAGAATCCTTTGCAAACCTCAAAATTTGGCTAAAAAAACACATGTTCCTCACATTTCTGTGGCAGAAAGTTCTGGAATCTGAGAGGAGCCACAAATTTCCTTCCACCCAGCGTTCCCCCACGTCTCCCGATAAAAATTATACCTCACTTGTGTTGGTAGGCCTAGCGCCCGCGACAGGATATGCCCCAAAACACAACGTGGACATATCACAGAAAACAGAGCTGTTTTTAGCAAAGTGACTACCTGTAGATTTTGGCCTCTAGCTCAGCCGCCACCTAGGGAAACCTACCAAACCTGTGCATTTCTGAAAACTAGAGACCTAGGGGAATCCAAGGAGGGGTGACTTGTGTGGCTCGGACCAGGTTCTGTTACCCAGAATCCTTTGCAAACCTCAAAATTTGGCTAAAAAAACACATGTTCCTCACATTTCTGTGGCAGAAAGTTCTGGAATCTGAGAGGAGCCACAAATTTCCTTCCACCCAGCGTTCCCCCACGTCTCCCGATAAAAATGATACCTCACTTGTGTGGGTAGGCCTAGCGCCCGCGACAGGATATGCCCCAAAACACAACGTGGACACATCACAGAAAACAGAGCTGTTTTTAGCAAAGTGACTACCTGTAGATTTTGGCCTCTAGCTCAGCCGCCACCTAGGGAAACCTACCAAACCTGTGCATTTCTGAAAACTAGAGACCTAGGGGAATCCAAGGAGGGGTGACTTGTGTGGCTCGGACCAGGTTCTGTTACCCAGAATCCTTTGCAAACCTCAAAATGTGGCTAAAAAAACACATGTTCCTCACATTTCTGTGGCAGAAAGTTCTGGAATCTGAGAGGAGCCACAAATTTCCTTCCACCCAGCGTTCCCCCACGTCTCCCGATAAAAATGATACCTCACTTGTGTGGGTAGGCCTAGCGCCCGCGACAGGATATGCCCCAAAACACAACGTGGACATATCACAGAAAACAGAGCTGTTTTTAGCAAAGTGACTACCTGTAGATTTTGGCCTCTAGCTCAGCCGCCACCTAGGGAAACCTACCAAACCTGTGCATTTCTGAAAACTAGAGACCTAGGGGGATCCAAGGAGGGGTGACTTGCGGGGCTCGGACCAGGTTCTGTTACCCAGAATCCTTTGCAAACCTCAAAATTTGGCTAAAAAAACACATGTTCCTCACATTTCTGTGGCAGAAAGTTCTGGAATCTGAGAGGAGCCACAAATTTCCTTCCACCCAGCTTTCCCAACGTCTCCCGATAAAAATGATACCTCACTTGTGTGGGTAGGCCTAGCGCCCGCGACAGGATATGCCCCAAAACACAACATGGACATATCACAGAAAACAGAGCTGTTTTTAGCAAAGTGACTACCTGTAGATTTTGGCCTCTAGCTCAGCCGCCACCTAGGGAAACCTACCAAACCTATGCATTTCTGAAAACTAGAGACCTAGGGGAATCCAAGGAGGGGTGACTTGTGTGGCTCGGACCAGGTTCTGTTACCCAGAATCCTTTGCAAACCTCAAAATTTGGCTAAAAAAACACATGTTCCTCAAATTTCTGTGGCAGAAAGTTCTGGAATCTAAGAGGAGCCACAAATTTCCTTCCACCCAGCGTTCCCCCACGTCTCCCGATAAAAATGATACCTCACTTGTGTGGGTAGGCCTAGCGCCCGCGACAGGATATGCCCCAAAACACAACGTGGACATATCACAGAAAACAGAGCTGTTTTTAGCAAAGTGACTACCTGTAGATTTTGGCCTCTAGCTCAGCCGCCACCTAGGGAAACCTACCAAACCTGTGCATTTCTGAAAACTAGAGACCTAGGGGAATCCAAGGAGGGGTGACTTGTGTGGCTCGGACCAGGTTCTGTTACCCAGAATCCTTTGCAAACCTCAAAATTTGGCTAAAAAAACACATGTTCCTCACATTTCTGTGGCAGAAAGTTCTGGAATCTGAGAGGAGCCACAAATTTCCTTCCACCCAGCTTTCCCAACGTCTCCCGATAAAAATGATACCTCACTTGTGTGGGTAGGCCTAGCGCCCGCGACAGGATATGCCCCAAAACACAACGTGGACATATCACAGAAAACAGAGCTGTTTTTAGCAAAGTGACTACCTGTAGATTTTGGCCTCTAGCTCAGCCGCCACCTAGGGAAACCTACCAAACCTATGCATTTCTGAAAACTAGAGACCTAGGGGAATCCAAGGAGGGGTGACTTGTGTGGCTCGGACCAGGTTCTGTTACCCAGAATCCTTTGCAAACCTCATAATTTGGCTAAAAAAACACATGTTCCTCAAATTTCTGTGGCAGAAAGTTCTGGAATCTAAGAGGAGCCACAAATTTCCTTCCACCCAGCGTTCCCCCACGTCTCCCGATAAAAATGATACCTCACTTGTGTGGGTAGGCCTAGCGCCCGCGACAGGATATGCCCCAAAACACAACGTGGACATATCACAGAAAACAGAGCTGTTTTTAGCAAAGTGACTACCTGTAGATTTTGGCCTCTAGCTCAGCCGCCACCTAGGGAAACCTACCAAACCTATGCATTTCTGAAAACTAGAGACCTAGGGGAATCCAAGGAGGGGTGACTTGTGTGGCTCGGACCAGGTTCTGTTACCCAGAATCCTTTGCAAACCTCAAAATTTGGCTAAAAAAAACACATGTTCCTCACATTTCTGTGGCAGAAAGTTTTGGAATCTGAGAGGAGCCACAAATTTCCTTCCACCCAGCGTTCCCCCACGTCTCCCGATAAAAATGATACCTCACTTGTGTGGGTAGGCCTAGCACCCGCGACAGGATATGGCCCAAAACACAACGTGGATATATCACAGAAAACAGAGCTGTTTTTAGCAAAGTGACTACCTGTAGATTTTGGCCTCTAGCTCAGCCGCCACCTAGGGCAACCTACCAAACCTGTGCATTTCTGAAAACTAGAGACCTAGGGGAATCCAAGGAGGGGTGACTTGTGTGGCTCGGACCAGGTTCTGTTACCCAGAATCCTTTGCAAACCTCAAAATTTGGCTAAAAAAACACATGTTCCTCACATTTCTGTGGCAGAAAGTTCTGGAATCTGAGAGGAGCCACAAATTTCCTTCCACCCAGCATTCCCCCACGTCTCCCGATAAAAATGATACCTCACTTGTGTGGGTAGGCCTAGCGCCCGCGACAGGATATGCCCCAAAACACAACGTGGACATATCACAGAAAACAGAGCTGTTTTTAGCAAAGTGACTACCTGTAGATTTTGGCCTCTAGCTCAGCCGCCACCTAGGGAAACCTACCACACCTGTGCATTTCTGAAAACTAGAGACCTAGGGGAATCCAAGGAGGGGTGACTTGTGTGGCTCGGACTAGGTTCTGTTACCCAGAATCCTTTGCAAACCTCAAAATTTGGCTAAAAAAACACATGTTCCTCACATTTCTGTGGCAGAAAGTTCTGGAATCTGAGAGGAGCCACAAATTTCCTTCCACCCAGCGTTCCCCCACGTCTCCCGATAAAAATGATACCTCACTTGTGTGGGTAGGCCTAGCGCCCGCGACAGGATATGCCCCAAAACACAACGTGGACATATCACAGAAAACAGAGCTGTTTTTAGCAAAGTGACTACCTTTAGATTTTGGCCTCTAGCTCAGCCGCCACCTAGGGAAACCTACCAAACCTGTGCATTTCTGAAAACTAGAGACCTAGGGGAATCCAAGGAGGGGTGACTTGCGGGGCTCGGACCAGGTTCTGTTACCCAGAATCCTTTGCAAACCTCAAAATTTGGCTAAAAAAACACATGTTCCTCACATTTATGTGGCAGAAAGTTCTGGAATCTGAGAGGAGCCACAAATTTCCTTCCACCCAGCGTTCCCCCACGTCTCCCGATAAAAATGATACCTCACTTGCGTGGGTAGGCCTAGCGCCCGCGACAGGAAACGCCCCAAAGCGCAACGTGAACACAACCAAAATTTTGGAAGAAAACAGTGCCTACCTGTGGATTTTGGCCTGTAGCTCAGCCGCCACCTAGGGAAACCTACCAAACCTGTGCATTTCTGAAAACTAGAGACCTAGGGATATCCAAGGAGGGGTGACTTGCGGGGCTCGGACCAGGTTCTGTTACCCAGAATCCTTTGCAAACCTCAAAATTTGGCCAAAAAAACACTTTTTCCTCTCATTTCTGTGGCAGAAAGTTCTGGAATCTGAGAGGAGCCACAAATTTCCTTCCACCCAGCATTCCCCCAAGTCTCCCGATAAAAATGATACCTCACTTGTGTGGGTGGGCCAGGTGCCTGCAACAGAATAAGGCCCAAAACCTGAAGAGATAGAAGGGATAGGTATTTTTGCAATATATCATTTTGATGTGTGCACATACGTCCGTGATGTGCCAAACACTAAAATAGTGAAAAGAAACACTTAGGTTATGTGAAGAAGACCCCTCACCCACCAACCAAGTTGGTGGCATGCTTCATCATCGGGGTCCCACCCGAGGCACCTAGCGTGTCACAGGTGTGCTGCGACGCCTGATTACAGCGGAGCAGGTTTTGTCATTTTTTACAACACATACTGGTTGGATTTGGCACGAGGGTGAGTGATGGTTCAGTGGATCAAATTTTATTAACAAGAGATTTCACAAAAATGAAATGCACTGCTAATAACTGAAAGGCAAAAAAGTGAACCAATGACTCACAGCTCGTGAGCTGTAAAGCCGCGACAAGGCACCAACCGCTTTACAGTCCATTCACACACCTTTCATACATGACACGCACAAGACCATTCACACCGCCAGCCACGGGCCCAGCACATTACAACACTCACATCGACAGACCGCGCCACTCAAGGGCCCATCACTTACATACGCCACATGCCTGATACAAGAATCACACCAGCTGATGGGAGTGTGGACTGCCGTTTGGCTGGCACCGCCAGCCAAGCGCCACCCCACGCACACCGCCAGCCAAGCGCCACCCCATGCACACCGCCAGCCAAGCGCCACCCCACGCACACCGCCAGCCAAGCGCCACCCCACGCACACCGCCAGCCAAGCGCCATCCCACGCACACCGCAATCACTTTTTTTTTATTTATAAACAACAAATAAACTACTAATTATAAAATAGGCACAAAACTACAAACACAAAACCTCAAACTAAATACACGACAGATGCCAACCGTGAAACATATGAAAATATAAAACAGACAGCTTACGCTCACGGTATTTCCCAAAAGTTTTTCCTTGTGTGGTAACTTCTAAAACAGCTGGGCACACACAGCCCAGGCTTTGAAGGGCATTCGGGGCAGTACATCCGGCTCTCCCTCCGGATTGATCTCCGGGCACATACTCTACATTTCTTTGTGGGCATGTCTTTTTTGGGAGTGGGAGGAATGTGATCTGGAAAGTGCCGATCTTTCAATCTAGCCACATCCTCCACCACTTCTACTCTAGGAACTCTTGCCGGTTCCACCACAATAAGGCTTTCTATCACCGACTCCTGAAATTTAACAAAAGTCATCCTTGACTCAGGTGAACAATCCTTGTATACAATAAAGGCATTAAAAGTTGCCAAATGAAATAAATGTAGGGCCAACTTTTTATACCACACATACGACTTACGAAGAGCAGTGTAAGGTTCCAACCTCTGATCTACTCTATCAACACCACCCATGTGCCTATTGTAGTCCAAAATGCACGCAGGTTTGCGCACTTCCGCAACCTGACCCCAAACAGCCACAGGGGAAGTACTCTCATCATGGATGGTCGATAGCATGTACACATCCCTCCTGTCTGAAAATTTCATAGCTAACAGCTCATTATTCCGCAAGGCACTGCACTGTCCCCTCTCAAGTTTTTTACAGACAAGCTCCCTTGGATAGCCTTTGCGGTTAGAACGGATTGTGCCACAAGCAACAGTGTCCACCCTAAACAACTCCTTGAACAACTGCACTCCAGTGTAGAAATTATCTACGTAAAAATGGTGACCTTTGTTAAACAGCCGTCTAGCAAGTTCCCACACAATTTTTTCGCTAACTCCAAAAGTGGCCGGACAACCAGGAGGGTCAATACTGGAATCTCTACCAGTGTAGACCCGGAAATTATAAACATATCCTGTACTGCTTTCTGACAGCAGATACAATTTAATCCCATACCGTGCCCTCTTACTAGGGATGTACTGCTTAAAAACTAAACGCCCCTTGAAAAGGACCAAAGACTCGTCCACACTTATCTCTTTGCCTGGAACATAGACCTCTGAAAACCGATCCACAAAATGATCAAGGACAGGCCTAATCTTAAAAAGGCGGTCACAATCAGGGTGATCTCGTGGCAAGGCTAAAGCATTGTCTACAAAATGCAGCATACGAAGAAGAAGCAAATACCGATTACGTGTCATAGTTGCAGGAAATATAGCAGTTGCCATCAAGGGACTAGTAGACCAATAAGAAGCCAGTGACGGCTTCCTGATCAACCCCATCAAAAAAGACAAACCTAAAAACCTTTTCATCTCTTCCAGATATGTGGGAACCCAATGAGTAGCTCTAGACTGAGGCTTAAGTCTGGCAGCGTTGTCCCGCAAATATTGCTCTGCATACACATTTGTCTGCTCCACAATCTCTTCCAAAAATACATCGTCCATAAACAAGTGAAAGAAATGGACAGGCAGAAAGTTTTCCGTATTAACTCTACACCCTGGGAGACTAGTAAATGCAGGTAACTGTGGCTGCTCCATGTTTGGGGCAATCCAGGTGTCAGGTCTTCTAATGGGAAACCCTTCAGCCCCAGGCTGCTGCACTCTTGGCACATCAATGTCCTCCTCTAACTCAGGCCCTTCATCTGCACTGAGAGTAGCTTCCTCATCAGAAGAATACTCTTGGACAGAAAACTCACTTCCAGAATCTCCTGCTTCCTCCTCTGCCTCAGATGCAGAGTCAGTGTCGTAATCATGGTCTGAAGACGACTCAAAGAGCATGCGAACAACCTGCTGAGCGGTCACTTTGCGGCTAGCCATGATCCTAACAACAAATGGATTGCCAACAACAACTAGCACTAAAATAAGTAATAAACAAAGTGTAGCTTTATCACAAAGAGTTATGTACTACAAAAAACTATACCACTCAGTTGCCTGAAATAGCTACTCACCAAGCAACTACTCTGCACAGACACAGCAATCACCAATGATATCCCACTAAAAAGAAAAAAGAAAAAAGCAAATTAGACATATGACAACACAAACATCACTGTGCTCAAATCTAAGGACAATGTCAAACACACAATACTGCATTTAGTACACCACCTACAAACATGTCATTCATGCATGTCAACAATACTCCTTTGGAGTAAATTGCTTTCACTTACCTAAAACATGCAGCTATGCAAACCACTGGACAACTACTGCCAAAACCGCTAAGATCCACAGCAAAGGAAGCAAAAGCGTTGAACTAGAAGAAAAAGAAGAAATAAATTGTTATAATCACAAATACAAATACTTTGCCTGTTGACAAACACCCCACCACCAAGAACTTAGAAGTTGTCCCTGGTACCTAAGTGGATCCTGCCCCCCCATCGGGGGTAGATGGGCGTAAAAAAAATAGCCGAAATGGGCAACACCTCTGTGCCCCCTTTTAGGGGGCAACCCTTCCCAAAGGGGGCACCCCCAGCACAAAACAAAAAAATCCCTGCCGTATTGGTGGTTTCTGCCCTCCTTGGGGGCAGATGGGCCTACAAAATTACACACACACCACACAATCCCTGGCGCCTAGTGTGCTTCCACCCCCCCCGGGGCCAGATCGTCCAAAAAATGACTGGTCTGCCATCGGGGGGCCGAAACAGAAAAAAAAAACTCCCCAGGGGAGAGACCCTTGCCCAAGGGGTTGCCCCCAAAATAAACAACAAAAACAAAATCCCTGGTGTCTAGTGGATTTTGCCCCCCCGCCCCCCCCCCCAGCGGCAGATCAGCCCAAAAATTGGCAATCTGCCCCAGGGGGGGGAGGGGGGGGCAAATACAAAAAAATGTGTCCCCCAGTGGGACGCCCCTTGCCCAAAGGGTCGCCCCCCAAAAAAAACTTTACAATAAAAATAAATCCCTGGTGTCTAGTGGTTTTCAGATCTGCCAAAAAATCAGCTGATCTGCCCCCCGGGGGGGGGGGGGGGGCTAAATACAAATAAAAATTCCCCGGGGGTGGCCACCCTGGCCCAAGGGGTCGCCCCCAAAATATACACAAAATATAAAATCCCTGGTGTCTAGTGGTTTTCGCCCCCCCCCCCCCCCCCCCCCCCCCCCCGGGGGCAGATCCGCCGAAAATTCGTCGGATCTGCCCCAGGGGGGGGGGCGAAATACAAAAAAAAATTGCCCCCGTGGTGGGGCGACCCTTGCCCAAGGGGGTCGTCCCCAAAATAAACATAAAATACTATATCCCTGGTGTCTAGTGGTTTTCGCCCCCCCCCCTGGGGGCAGATCCGCCGAAAAATCGGCAGATCTGCCCCCAGGGGGGGGCGAAATACAATAAAAAAAATGCCCCCGGGGGAGGGCGACCCTTGCCCAAGGGGTCGCCCCCAAAATAATCAATATAATACATTTTCCCTGGTGTGTAGTGGTTTTCGCCCCCCCCTGGGGGCAGATCCGCCGAAAAATCGGCAGATCTGCCCCCAGGGGGGGCGAAATACAAAAAAAAATTGCCCCCGGGGGGGGGCGACCCTTGCCCAAGGGGTCGCCCCCAAAATAATGGCAAAATAACACTATCCCTGGTGTCTAGTGGTTTTCGCCCCCCCCTGGGGGCAGATCCGCCGAAAAAACGGCGGATCTGCCCCCGGGGGGGGGGCGAAATACTAAAAATAATTGCCCGGGGGGGGGCGACCCTTGCCCAAGGGGTCGCCCCCAAAATATTGAAAAAAGTAAATCCCTGGTGGCTAGTGGAGATTCCTGCTCCACGTTCGCGGGCTCTGCCCGCGATCGTGGAGCAGGAATCTAATGAAAACAGGCACCGGGGGAAAGGAAAAACCCTTTCCTTTCCCCCCGTGTCTGTTTCCACCACCCCGACCCCCAAAAACGAAGAGGACTCACCTTTTGGGTCCTCCTCGGTAGACGCGCTGGAAGCAAATGGCTTCCAGCGCGCCCGGCAACACTAGATGACGTCAGCGCGCTGTGCGCGCGCTGACGTCATCGGATTGCCGTGGGGGGGGCGGGGGTGGAAGGGGAAGGTCTTCCCCTTCCATCCCCGCCTGGGGGGGAGAGGGGGGGTGCACGGGGGCGCACTAGCGCGCCCCCAAGTTCCCCTGTGCCTAGGACGAGATGATCTCGTCCAAGGCACAGGGGAACTGTAGCCTTGGACGAGATCATCTCGTCCAAGGCACCCAAGAGGTTCATTCTTGACGAGTTTCCTCTAGAGTTTAGAATCCCGGGAGCACCTCTATTAAAAAAATGCTATCTTACAAATATATAGGACACTGATCATCAACAGTTATGCCCCACTTAAGAATATTAAACACAAATAGAATGTGGCGCTAGGTACATTGCATGATAGGGGGTTGGGAGAAGGCTTGTAGGTACCCGAGGGAAGCTGTGATGATATCAGGCTTTCATCAAATCCAACTTAAGATTCTGCATAGGGCTTACTTTACTAGAACACATTTGCATAAAATAGGGAGGGTGTATATTGATAAATGCTTTGGGACTGCATCTTTCCTGGCTCCATGATCCACAGCATGTGGACGAGCCCTGTGATTCAACTGTTCTGGTCAAGAATAGGACAACTAATGTCATGCACCATAGTGGAGTCGATGAGATTCACACCACAACTGGTGGTACTGCGCATCAGGAGTGACCACCACAAGTATGCCTTAATTTTCTGTAATATTGTGCTCATGGTGGCAAAGATGTATATTGTCCAGCTGCGGACAGTGGAACAATTCCAGAGGTGAATCGCTAGTCCCCAAATATGGACTGGTGCATGCACATACAAGAGACCATGTCGCAATATGAGTATGACTGCCCACCAGCGAGGGCAACACCCCAGTACAGCAGTTATGGACAACAACCACTGAAATTCATCCTGGGACTAGTGAACCCCGGCACTGTGCTGTCTCAGACATGAACTAAATTAGCTCAAGACCTGTGTTGACCGTGGCTTGCAGAGCTATATTGTCCCCATTCACATGTACGATGATGTATTGTATCTGGAAATTGCCATATGTTGGCTTTGTTCCACCTTCACAGGTTTAATTAAAAAAAACAATTTTTAAAAAGGGCTTGCAGGATCCCATCCGGCCCCTGAAGCATTTTTCCTCACATGAATCTGTTAATGCCTTCCTCCAAGTCTAAAGTCAGTAGTTCACATTGATATATTCGCCCTGCATGGGTAGCAGCCTATACAAATTCGAAGATGGTGTATCCATATGTATATATTTGAGTCTAACAAACTATCTTCCTTGGAATTGAATAACGATGTGTGTATTTTCCAAAAGGTCTTGTTATCTTTGCATCGTGTGGCTATCTTTAATTTTTCCTTTTTCCATTTGTTGTCTCTTTCTATGGTTAAGGTATCTTTTAAAATATTCTCTAAACATAAAAACAACTAATGATGGACGGAATACAGAAGAAATCAAATATTCACTCCCCCAGTCACAAAAAACAACCATCTTTGGACCATTTTCGGGGAATCATCCTTCATCATCCAGGGAGGACGTGGCCCTGCAGTTCGGACTGGACCGTTCCCATGGGGAACAGGGACAAGACTGATTTGCATATGGCTGCGTCCACCTGGGGTGGCCTGGTGAGCAAAAGAATTGATGGATTAAACCCAGATCTGTGACTGGGTGTGAATGTTTGATTTGTTTCTGCATTATTATACGAATATAATTACACTCAATTCAGCAAACATCTACAAATCCTTATCTCTCCAAAAATAGTATATCACTAATACTTTTAAGCCGAGAAATATATATTTGTCTTAATTCCATACTATATACTCCACTTGTCATAAACCAAATGACATCAATATCATATATACTCTCCCAAACTCACCCCCTTCCCCCACCCTATCGTTTGTTACTTTTTCCTCTAGAGACACTGCTAAGAGACAGCTGTGTAAAGTGTGCAGTAGGTGGTTACACTCTGCAGTTAGGTATTAGCCACCTACTTCTAATGTGTCCCCATAATACTCACTGCTGACTTGTTCAGATTTTGCAAGGGAGGCATCGGAGATCATACGGCGTAATTTAGAAAATTGAATCAATAAAAATACTATATGAGAAGTGGATAAGAGAATCTATGACCCTGTGATACTTGAGATAGATCAAAATGTTAGTTAGCTAGTTAATTCTCGCTTGTCTGACCTGGTCACACACCAATTTAAAATGTTTCACATTGGGTAAAAATGCTATGTGCCTTTAAAACTCAGTTTCTTTAGTGTGGATTTTAAAACGCTCAAGGTGTTAATTTTCTCCCTTTCTCTGAATGATCCACAGTATTATAATTTTGTTCCTGCTAAGAATGTAATGGGATCAATATTATAATAAATATCGAGCTTATAGTAAGCTTAGAAGTAAAATGTAGGTTATTAATAAGCGGAGAGGGCACATCGGAAGCAGGTGTTTCCAGTTTTTGTGCAATATTGGAGTTATTTGTAGGCAATGTGACTGAGGAACCAATACTAAATCTATAGGTTCGTAATATTTTCAAAGGTTTAACAAAATATTCAGGGCCTGATTACGACCTTGGCGGATGGGATACTCCGCTGTATTACAAGTTCCATTATATCCTATGGCGGCGGGGGGGATCCGTCACGTTTGTGACTGAGTTTCCCATCTGCCAAGGTCGTAATCAAGCCCTTATTCTCTACATTGCATTTTATCATAGTTCAAAAGCAATCAACAGTCATGTACATTTGTAATTGTCTTTAATTAAAATCCTTTATGTTTCAGGGGGAGACAAAACTGATATTGAAACTCCAAAGGATGGCAGTGTACATGTGATTTCATTGGGTTCTAAGGCACTAATGCTACAAGTCTGGGCTAATGTAAACACTAGATCTTTAATCCTACGGTATGTTTTTTTTGTTCTTGTTTTATGTATTACGGTATGAGAGGATTGCTATTACTTCTGACATTAGTCAAAGTTCTATGAGCATGCTTTTATTAAGAACTGTGATTTAAGTTAATTTTCTAAAATGATTTTACATTTGCAGTAGCATGTGCCCGCAGTAAATAGCTTAAACAAACGAGTGAGGTTTAAATATTTAATATATTTATAGCATGCAGAGACCTTGAGTTTTGAGTTTGTAGAGTGCTATTCTGTAAAACATGAGGTTTTTGAATTATTACATTTGAGGCATTTCACCAAGAAAAGTGTTGAGGGGAAACGGGCAAATGAGAAAGGGGGTAATACAGGAAAAAACGTGTTATCTGAAGATGAAGCAGGGGGTCGGTAGCGGGTTATTTGGAGGTAAGAGTTGTCCAGCACATACTTATAAGAGGCGTTCCAAATTCTACAGTTCATGAGCTAACTCAGAAATTGTCTGAATAGATGGGTCTAGAGGCCCTTCCAGAAGTTGGCGAGTGAGATTATCTTTCGTAGGTCAGGTGGAAGGAAGTTTAGTGATAAAGTAGATGTCCCAAAGAAGGATTGTTTGAGGACTGGGGTAGTCTTAAACTTAGGATTTCCTCTGTGTTTTCTATATCTCCTGGAATAGGAAATGTCAGTTTTTTTGTTGTTAAATATCTTGTTGCAAATTTTGCAATAACAATAATCTGTGGCAGCCAGACATTAGACGCGTTCAAGCGTTTACACGCAGTATTTGCAGAATCAGCACTTTAAATTTATTTATTTTTTTTAAATTGTAGCAAGTTCAATCATAGGTCGGTTACAGCAGTAGGTTGACTCCTGCCTGATTCCATTTCTGCCCCTGATGTGACAGGAGTGTGCCTGGAAGTTCATTGTGTCTTATAATCAGGGTTAGTCTGTAGTCTCTGCAGCAGAAATCTCCACTTCTCCCAAACATCTAGTAGTTTGTCGTTTTGCCTGGTATATAAAATTTGAATGTCCTCTGCCGTGCACCCAGTGCTTAATTTGTAAATCAAAACATGCTGGTGCCCAAAGCTCACCCCTTAAACACCCGACTGCTGCAATTAAATGTGGGAACAGGGAATACTGAGATAGCGTAATCCTAAAGCCACCTCGGGCCTCTTCAGTCCATTTACAGCCACTCCCTGCCCCTTCAGCTCACTTCTGCAGCTTTCTGATTTCTCCTACTGTGACGCTTTTTTGTTTTTCTCTTCCTCCGTCTTTCCCATATGTGTCTTTTGCTCGCAGTAAATGCTTGAGGCAGAAAAATAAACGCCAGCCTTCAAAAATAAGTGGCAGTACTCCACACCGGAAACAACAAGTACATATTAAGCACTGCGTGCATCACACGTCTATATCTCTCCTCCATTCGATTGTCGGGTTTTGCTGCTCAACCATTGTCCTCCTTTTGGCAAAGAGAAAGGAGAAGTTCACAAATTTACTTTTCACTTTATTTTAGTTCACAAATTAACTTTTCACTTTATTTTTTTGTGCATTCCATATTGATGAGGCGCACCACAGGCAAGCCCGTCTTCGCCTGGTCCGCGCCCAGCGCCACACCCCCTGGTCCCCGCAACCCCCCCATCACCTGACGCCACTATGACACCAACACCCTCCACGCCCTCAACGCCGGCCGATCTGCCACCTGCTTCCAGCCCTCACCAAAGCTCCAGAACCGGATGCCACCACCTCAGATGCATCCTTCTCAACACCCGCTCCGTCCACAAGCACTCCATCGAACTCTGGGACCTTCTTGACTCCTCCTCTCTGGACATCGCTTTCCTGACGGAGACCTGGATGAATCCATTCTCAGCACCCAACATCGCCATAGCCATCCCAGACGGCTACAAGATCACCCGCAGAGACCTCACTACCAGACGGGGGGAGCGATCGCCATCATCCACAGGAACACCATCAGAATCTCAACCAACACCGAAGACACCCTCAGCACAGCCGAACACATGCACTTCCAAATCCACATCAATCCCAAGACCACCCTCAGAGGCACCCTCATCTACAGACCTCCCCCCCCCCCCAGACCTCGACCTTAGTTCAGTGACTCCATCGCCAATGCTGTCAGCACTCAAGTCCTTGCTTCTACAGACTACATCCTCCTCGGAGACCTGAACTTCCACCTCGAAAACACCAATGACAGCAACTCCACTGCCCTGGTCGCCAACTTCGGACTCAAACAGCTTCGCACGTCACCCACCCACTCCGCTGGACACACGCTCGACCCCATCTTCTCCTCCAGCAGCCACATTGCCTTCAGCCACACCACCGAACTCCACTGGACCGACCACCACTCCATCCACTTCACCTTCGAGAAACCCACCACTCACCACCACCCGCAACCGATCCCTCGCCGCAGCTGGAACAAGGGGCCAGATGTAGCAAACGTTTTGCGACTCGCAAACGGCAAAATTTGCCGTTTGCGAGTCGCAAAACGCGTATCCCAATGCAGAAATGCATTTTGCGAGTCGTTACCGACTCGCAAAATGCATTTCAGACTCGCAAATAGGAAGGGGTGTTCCCTTCCTATTTGCGAGTCGCATTGGGATGCAATACCATTTGCGACCGCATATGCGGTCGCAAATGGCATCGCAGTTACCATCCACTTCAAGTGGATGGTAACCCAATCGCAAATTGGAAGGGGTCCCCATGGGACCCCTTCCAGTTTGTGACTGGAGCCCCAAATATTTTTTCAGGGCAGGGAGTGGTCCAAAGGACCACTCCCTGCCCTGAAAAAAAACCGAAACTAAAGGTTTCGTTTTTTTTTAAAGTGCAGCTCGTTTTCCCTTAGGGAAAACGGGCTACACTTCAAAAAAAAAATAACTGCTTTATTTAAAAGCAGGTCGCTAACATGGAGGTCTGCTGACGTCAGCAGGCCTCCATGTTAGCGAGTGCCTATACTCGCAATGGGGCCGCAATTTGCGACCCACCTCATGAATATTCATAAGGTGGGTCATTGCGACCCCATTGCGAGTTGCAGTCGGTGTCTGAGACACCGTACTGCATAGCAATTTGCGACTTGCAAATTGCGAGTCGCAGGGACTCGCAATTTGCAAGTCGCAAATTGCTTTTTTCCTACATCTGGCCCAAGGTCACCAACGACCCGCTGATCTCTGCCCTCGCCCGAGCCCCACCAGCCGACAATACCGACACAGCTGCCTGCAACTTCAGGCAATGGATCGACGACTGCGCCAATGCTCTTGCCCCGATCAAGAAACCCATCTATAATCGCATCGTCAGAAAGGCCACCTGGTTCACCACCGACCTCCGGACCTCCAAACAGACTTGCTGAAAACTCAAGAAGAAGTAGCACCCGGAACAGACACCAGCCACCCACACAGCCTTCAAATACACCATCCGCAAACACCACCAGCTCATCCGGACCACCAAGAGATCCTCCTTCAAGGAACGAATCGACAACAACGCGCACAACAGCAAAGAGCTCTTCAACATCGTGAAGGAACTCTCAAAACCCAGCTCCAGCACCAACTACATCCCACCTTCGCAAGACCTCTGCGACTCCCTCGCCACCTTCTTTGACTGCAAGATCACGGACATCCACAACAGCTTCAACACCAAGACCCCACCATCAGTCACCAACACCTCCTACTCACCGCCCCCCAGCCACACCAACTTCCTGCTCTCCTGGACACACATGAGCAATGTTGACACCACCAAAGTAATGAACACTATTCACTCCGGCTCACCATCTGACCCCTGCCCGCACCACATCTACAACAAAGCAAGCTCCATCATCACCCCCCAACTACGTATGATTATCAACAGCTCCTTCGAGACTGCCACCTTCCCGGAAAGCTGGAAGCACGCCAAGATCAACGCCTTACTCAAGAAACCCAAGGCGGACCCTAAGGACCTCAAAAACTACCGGCCCATCTCCCTGCTTTCGTTCCCGTCGAATGTAATTGAGAAGATCGTCAACAGGCAACTGACCCACCACCTTGAGGAAAACAACATTCTGGACCCGTCCCAATTTGGTTTTCGCAGCAACCATAGCACCGATACCGCCCTCATCGCTGCCACCGACATCAGGATCTTCCTGGACAAAGGCGAAACCGCTGCCCTCATCCTCCTTGACCTCTCGGCCGCCTTTGACACCATCTACCACCACACCCTGCGCACACGCCTGCACGACACAGGAATCTGCGACAAAGCCCTGGACTGGATCACCTCCTTCCTCACCGGCCGAACTCAGAGAGTCTGGCTCCCTCCATTCTGATCTGAAGTCACCAAGACCATCTGCGGCGTACCACAAGGCTCCTCCCTCAGCCCAACCCTCTTCAACATCTACATGGCACCCCTCGCCAACATCGTCCGATCTCACAACCTCAACATCGTCTCATATACGCCGACGACACCCAGCTGATCCTCTCCCTCACCAAGGACCCCGCCAAAGCCAACCTCCACCAAGGTATGAAGGCCGTCGACAACTGGATGGAGAACAGTTGCCTAAAGCTGAACTCAGACAAGACAGAGGTCCTCATCATTGGCCCAGCCCCTCCCACCAACCACGCACGCAACCTGGGTTTCATCCTTGACTCATCGCTCTCCATGACCAACAAGTCAATGCTGTCTCATCCTCCTGCTTCAACACCCTCTGCAGGCTCCGCAAGATCTACAGATGGATCCCTACCGAAACCAGAAGGACGGTAGACCCAGGCTCTCGTCAGCAGCAGAGTGGACTACGGCAACGTCCTCTATGCGGGAACCACAGCTGTTCTCCAGAAAAGACTGCAACAAATACAGAACGCCTCCGCACGCCTCATCCTCAACATCCCCCGCCACAGCCACATCACAGCCCACCTGAGAGACCTACACTGGCTCCCCGTCAACAAAAGGATAACATTCAAACTCCTCACCCACGCCTACAAAGCACTCCACAACGCCGGACCAGCATACCTCAATGATCGACTCACCTTCTACACCCCGAACCGACAGTTCCGCTCTGCTGACCTCGTCCTCGCCATCCATTCTACGCATCCACATGACAACAACCGGCGGCAGATCATTCTCCTACCTCACTGCCAAGACCTGGAACACCCTCCCCATCCACTTACAACAGACCAAGAACCTACTGACCTTCAGGAGACACCTCAAGACCTGGCTTCAAGCACCTTGAGACCCACACAGGTGAGTAGTGCACTCTACAAATGTACTGATTGATTGATTGATTGATTGGTGCCAGGCAAAGATGTCTGAGGTGTCAGTTATAAGACAGTTTGTATGCTTGCTGTGTATCGATCTACATCCCGTGTGCAGTAGTCTTGCAGGCTCGGGCGGTCCCATGGAATGTGGAGGGATGTTGCATCTGTTTGTTTGCATTTAGAGTACTCCCCTGGTCTGGAGGGCTTTATTTTGTGAAGCAAGCCAGGTGCGACATGTTCTGTGGATGAAGTTAACATAAATGAGATGGAACCTCAGGCTACTAGTGGCAGCAGGTGTGAGCATAGGAGCTTCATTCCCATTTTTTGTCCGTGAAGTCTAACCCGGAGTCCACTGTCCGTCTTGTATTCCTCTTCAACTCTGGTTCAGTGATGTCTGCTCTCACCTCTGGGTAGAGTTGTGTTGTCACTCCCCTACTGTTGTCTGTCTTTTTTATGGAATCTAGTCTGTAGGATCTGCAGGGTTTCCTTGACCGTACCCCATAAATTAATGCACATGTTTCGTATAGCGAAATAGTGGCAACTTTGTGAATGTCAGCAAGTTAATTGTCTAAAAAGGAATTTCTATATGGATGGACTTGTAGAAAATGCAGCATAACTTTCACTGGATTCCGGTTGGAACTGGAAACCAGTAGAGGTTTTTGAAAATGGGAACAATGAAAATATTTTTTAAACTGGTTCCTCTAGTCTGACTGCCAAGCGAAGTATGGCTTTGACATAAGTAATGTAAGATTGGGGAACTCCAGCAAGAATAATACTTCCAAAGTCCAGCCTAGATATAACTGGCAAGTTAACAGCAGTTCTGAGCTGCTTAGCTACAATGATATGGATCTTTTTCTTCAATGAGTTAAGACGCAAAATAGCTGTTTGTGATACTTTGTTTATATGTTCAAATATGAGTAAACCCTAGGATTTTGTTGTGGGTGTCTGAGATGGAGAGAAGCCTTCTAGATGCAGTGAGTTTAATAATGAGGAATCAAGTTTGGTTTTGGAGGAGGTACATAGATAAGGTGAAATTATAGAGAAAGACACCCTAGGATGTCTGTCTCCAATTGTTATGTTTTTTTTTATACAGTTGGGTGTTGTTCGTGAATTGTTGCATGGATCCATTAGAGTTTTGTTGCATTAGACTGACAAGCTCTATGTAAGGCTTGAATAGTGTGATGCCAGGATAAATCACTGCGGCACTCCACGTACAACTCTTGCAGTATTGTTTGTGTGTACTTCGATACCGGTTGGTGTCTGAAAGATAAGGGGAGTTCCAGCATTGCCTCTTCTTCTCAAAGTAGTGTTTCAAATTTATGAGAAGCCAGTAACTGTCGATCATGGCAAAGGCAGCTGTTTGGTCTAGTAGCATTAATAGCCAGGTATGGCATTTGTCCAGAAGTTGGTGTGCGTTATTCAGGAATTTTAAGGTAGCTGTTTCAATAATGAAGCCAACTCTCAATCCTAATTCATAATCGGCCAGTAGACCTTAATGCTAATGTTGTTGGTTTTTAGTTGCTTGGACATTACTTTGTCCGGTACTGTGTCCTGCCACTGCAGGTTTGATGTTGGTTGGCTGTGTGTGTGTGTGTGATCTTAATTGTGTTGTTTAAGGGTTGGTGTTATTTGACTAGTTTTTAGTGAATTTGGGAACAAGCCTTGATATACAAAGTTTGATTTTACCATGCAGACCTTATCTATTTTTGACCCCCCTGCATATTTTTACCTCTTAATTTAAATTAAAGTTTTTTGTTAAACTTTCTTACTAAAGAACTGAGAAAAAAGTTTTGGTTTTGGACAATTGCAAATGCAAATATATTAAGTTTTCCTTTGGATTGCTCTTGATCTTTGCTGTGAAAGGCTCCTTTCTGGTGCCAATTCCCTCTACAATCATTCCAGTTCAGTGCAGTCTACTTGTAGCATGCTCCCATCTGCCAACTAATGCATTTGGGTGCCTCGTCTGAGGCATGAAGGACTGTATAAACTCAACTACAATATAGAAATGTGCTATAAGAAGGAAGTATCCTCATCTAATCGCAGCTGAGAAGTGCTTCCGAAAATAGTGACAATTTGAAACACTGGTAGTGTGCTGAAGCCCTGTACAAGTTTATAAAAGTTAGTGTCAGAACACTATTTTGCAAGTTACCTAACTTTTGCTTAAGACCACCATCTGTTTGAATGAATAAGGTTTTGTAAGTATTGGGTGGCAGAATTCATGCTGACGAGAGTCAATAAATGCATAGTTGTGAGCAATTAACAAACAAAGAAATGCATCCCCACATGTATTTTATTTATTTTTCATTTTTCTATGGCATCATTTACCAAATAGAGTCAGCACACAATACATTAAGAAACAGAACCATGGCAACAGAATGTCTCAAGTTATATTATCATCATCATGCTTTAAGATTAAAACCGCTGTGGAGATGAAATGTCTTAAGTCACATTATTGTGTTAAAATTGAAACAGAAACTGTGGAAATTCAGCTGCTCAGATTATAATGGCCTAGCAGTGACAGGTTACTTTAGAGCCGTATTGAACACATTGGTAGAGCACTAGTGATTAACTTAAGTGGGGGCGAGTTTAGTAAGATGGCCGACAAAGCACACTAGCAGCAGGCTCCTGAGCCCTCAGGAGCAATTCTGCACTATCCTGCGCCCTGGAGTGTGCTAAGGCACCTGAAAGGCACACACAAGCACTACTGACACCCCCATGCTAGGGACGGCCCCTAAACCCTAACTGCTGAATGCTTGAGTGGGCTTAATCGGCCACAAGGCAGAGGCCGGAAGAAATTGTCAGCCCCAGCGGCTTGAAGTGCCTGTCTCGTGGAGTGTTTGAGGCTGACTCCCCTCTGTTACCTGCTGCTTGTGGGGCAAGTGGCAGGCAGAAGCAGTGCGAACGACAGACTGGGACCGCAGTCAGAAGAGACGCGGGGAACCACGCTCGAGAGTGCACCAGCTCCCTGGTGACATCTCTGACGACCGGCAGGCTGCGAAAGGAGGACATGGGCGTAGGAGACAATACTTCTCTTGGGGGGTGGAGGGGCGCAGCGACAGCCTTGGGTACTTCTCAATTGACCCTATACAAATTGCCCGTTGTTTCGGAAATTTAGGCTCTGATAAATGTACACAATCATATAGTTTGGACGTGACATAGGGAGAAAATGAGGCATGTTGTCAGTTTGAAAGTATGTTTATTGTTATTTACATTCACAAAGTATTTAGACCAAATGTGAAGAAAACATGTTGATTAACCTTGCATCTTAATGCACAAAGCAAATACAGATAGGAGGGAGAAAAGGAAGAACATACCTTTTGTGCCCCGCACGATCATGCCTGTCACCTCATGCAAATTGAAAGCGCATTAGCTGTCAGGTACACCAATTGTAAACTGTGCTCTGAAACCGTAGTTCTAGTAACGCTTCTGCTCCTCTGTGCGATCTTGGACAGGTCAGCTCCACATCAGTCAAAACTGGGAGCATTTACACTGAAGAAGCTCTTGGTGGTACAGACTATTTAATACATGGGATTCTGTGATCTCTGATAAACAGCAGTCATTAATTTCTATATAATCGGCTACTTCTGATGCATCAAGTCACCAATTATAAAGAAAATACGCCAGAACTCAATTAATATAAGGTTATTACAGTACAGTTTTGACTTTCCTTCTGCCAGAGCCAGCAGCCAAGGTGAAAGGAAGGTCAGGACATGGAACATAATTAAAGCAGCTGTTTAAAGGGACAAATTTAACTTTGCTTTTCTTTCTTCTGCTCTATTTTAATACCTTAAAATTACAGAAGCTATCACTAAGGCAGTGATTCCTAACTTTGACTCCACTGAATCACTACTGGAAGCTGGGGACCCCCAAGCAATTTGTATAATTTAAATTTCAAATATTTAAACAGTAATTTGCAAAAAATACACAAGCAAGTTCACACCAAATACTAAAATTACTAAAGATCTAATTATTTTATATTGAAAAAATATCCAAGAATCAAAACATTTTAATGGGAAGGTTGGCGCTGCATCTCAGGTGACTAACTTTTCAATGTTTGGTCTTATTTAGGAAAGCTGAATACTCAGGTCAGATTCTACATTTCTCAAGCAATTATTTAGGAAAGCTGAATCCTCAGGTCTGATTCTACATTTCCCAAGCAATTTCTGTTTTATTTTTTAGGTACGTAAGATGTGAAAAGGATTTTTCACATAAGTATGTGGTGGGGAAAGGAAGTAAACCATAAGGGCCTCGCATCTCTCTATAGCCTCTCTGTCATGTATAATTCATTTGTTTAATACCACCTCTCCTACCAGTGTAAGGTGCTGGAGCACTTTACAGGGGACTATAAGGTGTAGGATTCACATGTTATCCACACCGGTAGGCATTTTCTAAGAGTGCTTCTTGTGGAAAACCACAAACCCCTGATTCAGAACGTAACACAATGGATAGCTTTGACTTTAAAAATAAGAATATATTTCTACACAAGCAAACCTTTATTAGCAGCATAAGAAAAATGTAAGACTGGGAAAACAAAACATACCATTCTAAAGTGTCATGCAGTTTGCATGCAGCTCTTTGAATGGCAGTTCATAGTTTACTATGCTAGATTACAATTTTAAATCATGATTTTTTCCCGAAAGGCTCTGGTGAATGCTAAGAAACAGGGGTGGCGAGGCAGGGAGATGAAAAATAAAAAAAAGAACACGTAATCTGTGTATTGCTCTCCTCAGGTCCTCTTCTCTTCCTGAGTCCCAGCAGCACAGAAGCATACAGGCTCCCAGACTCCCCTAAGCCCACCAAAACGCTGCTGTCATCAGCATGACAGCAGCGTCCTGATTGGTCTGAGCAGCCTGGTTCAGCACTCAGACAGGGACTGGGAACCTGTTTATGTTCTCCCCCTGGTTATGCAATACAGCCGAGTGGGGAAATACTAAGTGCGCATGTCTGGCTGGCCCAAGACGGCCAGCTAAACCGTCATGCGTACTTACGGTGCACATTCCACTGCTCCTCCATGTGACACCGCCCAGCCCCACCCCTCCATAACTTGGCTCTGCAGTGAATAATAAAATGCTAATAACATAGTATCATTTTATTTTTCCTTTTATGCACTGCTCAGAGCAGTAGGGCAATGCTCCGACCCCTTAGCGGAGGAGCCTCTGCTGCTGGATTTACAAGGAACTTTGCAGTGCTTTTAAAACTGCTGCACAAAGGAAGTAATAAATATAAAGACACATGCGTTTCTAGATGCCCAGCTGGAAAAGTGCCTTTCTGCTGAACAAGGATTGCAGATTCCCTGGTAAAGTGTCACAGACCCCTGGGGGGCCTCAGACCACAGGTTAGGAACTGCTACAAAAAGGTTTTAAGTGGCTTGTGGGTAAGTTGATGGTCTGACCATGTATTATATGGGCTATTGTACCCCTTGGCATGGATGATAAAGATACTGCACCTCATCTTGGAGTTCCATACTTTATAAACAAGCATTGGCAAAGCCAATAGGTCTCACCTATGCAGAGATATTGGCTTTTCTAGTGTGTTTTAGCCATGTTGTAAACTAGCATGGCTGCGGTTCAGTGCGGCTATAAGTTAATGGCATAAAGTAGAATGTCATAAAGTATTGTCGAATGGTGTGACATAGAGTGTCAAGGAGTAAGTAGAGTGTCGTAGAATGGAGTAGTGTCATAATGGAGTAGAGTGGAGAGGCATAAAGAAGAGTGGAGTGGCATAGAGTGAAGTAAAGTAATGTGGAGTGCCCTAGAGAAGTGGTGCAGAGTACAGTGTTGCAGAGTAGATTGGCATAGAGGGCATTGGTTTTTAGTAAAGTAGTGTAGAGTGCATTAGTGTAGAGTGCACTACTATAGTGGTGAAGAGTAGAGCCGTGGAGTGGTACAGCATAGATTACTGTGGCACAGAGTGCAGAGGTGCAGAATGCTGTGTCGTAGGGTGATGTGGTGCATGCTAGAGTGGAGTGCTGCAAGACAGAGTGGCGTAGAGTGCAGTGATGCAGCATAAAGGGGTGTAGAGTGTAGTGTCATAGAGTGCATTGTTGAAGAGTGCAGTAGAATGGCACAGAGTTGAGCGGTGGCAATTAGAGTGCAGTGGTGCTGAGTACAGTGGCAACTTGTGCATTGTTGCAGATTAGAGTGTCATAAATGGCAGTGGTGTAGAGTGGCATAGAGTGCTTTGGCGTAGAGTGATATAGAGTACAGTGGTGCAGAGTAGAATAGAGTGGGGTAATGTGCAGTGTTGTAGTGCAAAGGGGGTCATAGAGTGCAGTGGTGTAGAGTGATGTAGAGCGCAGTGGTGCAGAGTAGAATAGAGTGGCGTAGAGTCTGCAGTAAAGTACTGTAGTGTATAATAGAGTGGTGTACAGTGCATTGATGTAGCCTACAGTGGTGCAGAGTGGAGCAGCCTAGACTAGAGTGGGGTATAATCCATTGGCATAGAGTAGATTGGTACAGAGTAGAGTAGAGAGGTGCAGAATGCAGTGGCATGGAGTGGTACAGAGTGGAGTAGAGAGGTGCAGAATGGAATGGTGCAGAGTAGATTGCAGTGGTGTGGAGTGGTACAGAGTGGAGTGGCCTAGACTAGAGTGGCGTAGAGTGCAATGGCATAGAGTAGAGTGGTACAGAGTAGAGAGGTGTGGAATGGAGTGGTGCAGAGTAGATTGCAGTAGCGTGGAGTGGTGCAGAGTAGAGTGGAGTGGCCTTGACTAGAGTGGGATAGAGTGCATTGGCATAGAGTAGAGTGGTACAGAGTAGAGTAGAGTGGTGCAGAATGGAGTGGCACAGAGATGAGCAGTGGCGAGTAGAGTGTAGTGGTGCACAGTGGAGTGGCCTAGACTGGAGAGGGGTAGAGTGCATTGGCATAGAATAGAGTGATACAGAGTAGAGAGGTGCAGAATGGAGTGATCCAGAGTGGAGTGACAGAATATGTATAGTGTGTTAGCACACTGCATTACAGGCAACACATCTTCAACTGAAATGACCATTACATTTGCAAAGACATACCGTTTCATTGATAAAACCATACAGCACACAAATGTTAATGTGTGGAATGTCATTACCTAGTGTGTTGGTTTGTTTTGATCATCTCAAAATATTTGTTTCCACTACACCTATATTCTTACGTATCTGCACATTTCATCCACAAACATTTGAAGTTTGTTTTGTGGTAGATACAAATAGCATCCTAAAGCCTTCCTCCACCACACCCCAGTAGCTAGCATGATTGTCATATAAGTGCTCTCTCTTTGAAGTCAGAGAAAGAAAGATTAATGCCAATCTCCATGGGAAGACAGAGCCTGTAATTTGACCTTGGTCTTTGAATGCACAGCTAGTGAGACAAGATAAGAACAATATTTACAGGCCTGTTTACAGATATCGAACACTTGCGGAAGGACACAGTATACAAGTGATGCTCTGCTGGAGAGACTAACTCAAGCTAGACAGTCTAAATCAAATACAGCTAGCAATAGAAACCAAGCAGATGTAAGTTGCAAAGCTAAAGGTAAGCAATGGGTGGAATACATTCCCAAGGAGGCTTTCCAAATGTCCTCTAAATGACTTTAGCAAACCAGACAGCTTCCATCTAACAAACTCAGCCTTTAGCCTAGTTCTTATATATGTTTATGGAACTCCTCTGTGACTGCAACAGCCAAACTGTATCTTGCTATTTAGGGCCTTTTGCACACGCTCTTATGGGCTAGGACTGCTGTATTGTCCTGTAACATTATGAAATGTGTGCAGATTTATGCAAATGCATTGATACAAACATTGTATTTCTGATGCCTGGGTTGGCTATCACCTGGGCCACTGGAGTTATGCATTTGCCACAAAATCTAACATCTGCTGCATAAGCTGCAGATTTAAACAAAAACGGTTCAAAAGTTACCAAAAGCGCAGCAACACGTGTTGGTGACAGTAGAAGGCCCATTTGCAAACGTTGACTGCTAACCTTTCTTTTGCTTGTTGCTATATTTAGGTGTTAAACTGGTACTAATGGGGTGAAACCTAAACCCGGAGAGCGTAAACAAGTGTAAAAAGACAAAATAATGAAATACTATCACATTATGTCGTATAATTTGCCTCTTCTGCTTGCATAATACTAGTGGCTGTATCACCAATGTATCTTCATGTAACTGTTATTATTTATTTCCCATTTTTTCTGTCTCTACTCATAAAAACTGAAAATTAATTAAAAAATATATAATTCAAGTCAAACTAGAATGTTAAATACACAAAATATAATATACTTCAATATGTTAGGTATGTGACAATAACAACAACATAACTATTAACGGTAGGCAAGCTGCCTAAAATGAAACGTGGCTTCTCCCTGTTAGCCATGCTGTCATCTAGCCCTTCATTACTTAGATAAAAAACATTTGGCCCGATTCACAAAGCTAAACTTAGACATTTGGTCTAAATTTAGACAAAACGTCTCATTTTACACATTTTGGGAATTCACAAAGGGCATTTACAAGTAGTATCTTTATGTCTGTACTTGGGCCGGATCTCCGTTAGGTGTAAATGTTAGAAATAGAAAGATACCCTTCTAGTAGCTAAATTGTATAGTGTGAAAAGATAAAATCTCGCCTTCCCTGTTCACTAAATGGGTTGATCCTAGGCAACTACAAATACTCAGGGCACAAGTCCAAAAAAAAAAAACGAAGAAGTTGGGGGACTAACCAAGTTGACAGTATGCAAGTGACATCACAACGCATGACATCATGGCGTGTGACATTGCACTTGGCATCACAACCAATGGCCTCAAAGAAGGTGGCATCAGATCTTAACACCTCAAGACATATGTTTAGCAGGTCTATCATTAGGACATTTGAGCGCTTTACTATATTTAACAAATTAGATTTTGCTTTGGGGTTGTGTCAAAAAAGTTAGGCACCCTTAACACAAAATCTGGGCCTCAATTTATAAATTTCTTTTTTAGAGGCTCTGCCACAAAGAAATTGGCATAAGGGAGAAATGTGACAGTAAATCAGTTTTGCTTAATTGGTGCAAACTATGCATTTTAAAATATCTTGTCGGGGTTAAGGCATCTGCTAAATAGATCTTTGTGTGCTCATGTAAAGCACTTAGACACCCTGCATTGGATTAAGTAGCGCTATAAAAGAAATAAAACAAAATACTGGTATTTAAATTGTTATTTGTGTTAATACTGGGGCAGACCAGCACATCTGACATTCTTACAGTGTATACCTATCTCTTATATGCAGGGACTGAACAAAGTGAAAACCATTTTGGTCATTACAACCCTGGCGGTCGGTGTTAAAGCTGCGGTAAGACCGCCAACAGGCCGGCGGAAAAAAAATTGAATTACGACCGTGGCGGAAACCGCCAACAAAGACAGCCACTTTAACAGTCCGACCGCCACGGCGGTACAAACAAACAACGCGGCGGTCACCGCCAACAGACAGGCGAGAGACAATGTACCGCCCACAGTATCACAACCTACCAATCCGCCACCTTTTCCGGGGCGGATTCACCGCAAACAAAAACACGGCGGAAACAGGACTTCGAAGGGAAAGCGCTCACCTCTGCACACCCCACGAGGAACCAGGACACCATGGAACCAGAGCTCCACATTTTACCAGCCTTTATCTTCTTGCTCCTCTACCAGGAGCACGAACGCCGGCGGCGAAGACCACGGTGAGTACTGCACCTACAAATCCATGAGGGGGCCCCATGCCCACTGTTCAATCCTGGGGAGTGCAAAGCCACAGTCTCACAAGTCTCTACAGTAGGTGGTTTGCCCACTGTTCAATCCTGGGGAGTGCAAAGCCACAGTCTCACAAGTCTCTACAGTGGGTGGTTTGCCCACTGTTCAATCCTGGGGAGTGCAAAGCCACAGTCTCACAAGTCTCTACAGTGGGTGGGTTGCCCACTGCTATATCCTGGGGAGTGCAAAGCCACAGTCTCTCAAGTCTCTACAGTGGGTGGGTTGCCCACTGTTCAATCCTGGGGAGTGCAAAGCCACAGTCTCTCAAGTGGATAACCGTCTCCACTGGTTCTGGGGGGGGCTTGGTGCCCAGAGTGCTTCATCCTGCCAAGGACAGAGGTAGTGGATGTAAATCTCCACTGGTTCTGGAGGGGGATTTGTGCCCAGAGTGCTTCATCCTGCCAAGGACAGAGGTAGTGGATGTAAATCTCCACTGGTTCTGGAGGGGGCTTTGTGCCCAGAGTGCTTCATCCTGCCAAGGACAGAGGTAGTGGATGTCTTTCTCCACTGGTTCTGGAGGGGGCTTGGTGCCCAGAGTGCTTCATCCTGCTCGTGGCAGCCTCAGTAGCGTCAGTGCTTTTGGCGCTCATGGGCCTGCAGTGCTTGTGGCGGTGGTGTCCTTGGCAGCGGTGCTTGTGCCGGCAGTGTCCTTGGCAGCGCTTCACAGCGGTGCTTGTGGCGGCGGTGTCTTTGGCAGCGGTGCTTGTGGCGGCGGTGTCCTTGGCAGCGGTGCTTGTGGCGGCGGTGTCCTTGGCAGCGGTGCTTGTGGCGGCGGTGTCCTTGGCAGCGGTGCTTGTTGCGGCAGTGTCCTTGGCAGCGCTTCAGCTGCTGGCGGTCCTGTCTGGGCCAGCGGGGCTGCTGGCGGTCGCCTCCTGGGCATCGGGGCTGCTGCTGGCGGTCCTGTCTGGGGCAGAGGGCTGCTGCTGGCGGTCCTGTCTGGGCCAGCGGGGCTGCTGACGGTCGCCTCCTGGGCAGCGGGGCTAATGCTGGCGGTCCTGTCTGGGCCAGCGGGGCTGCTGGCGGTCACCACCTGGGCAGCGAGGCTGATGCTGGCAGTCCTGTCTGGGCCAGCGGGGCTGCTGGTGGTCGCCTCCTAGGCAGCGGAGCTGGTGCTGGCGGTCCTGTCTGGGTCTGCGGGGCTGCTGGCCGGCTCCTGGGCAGCGGGGATGATGACGGTCTTCTCCGCCATGCTGATCTTCCCAGACTTGCCGGGTTTCCTGTGCCCCTTCCCCACCTTGGAAGGTGTCGCAGCTGACTCCACACTCCCACCTGTACCCCTGGTAGTGGCTTTGGTGGCTGTTGTCTTCCCCCTCTCCCGCCGGGCACTGACCAACTTTTGATGTTTGATAGGTGGGGGAGTGTCCGTGCTGTGGCTACTTGCCACACTGGCTGCCCTGCTGCCTGGTGCACTCCAGAATCCGGTGACTACTGGCACCACTGGTCCTGCTGATGTTGTGGCTGAGGTGCTAGGTTGGGACCTGGAGAGTCGGGCCCTAGGAGACTGACGGGGTGGGGGTGGTGAGGGAAAGAGGTCAAGGGTGGACAGGAAAAGTTTCTTAGGAACACTGGGATGGATAGCTGGAGGGGGGTTGGGAGTGGAGGAAGAAGATGTGGTTGTAGGAGGTGTACGTTTGGTGACTTTGGGTGAAGGTGCATGAGCTGGAGGCTGTCGTGAGGTGGATGGCTGTTGGGTGGGTGTGTGCCTGCGTTTGTGTACCTTGGGAGGTGGCGTCACAGACACATTGGGAGAACACAGGGGATATGTGAATGGTATTGTGGGTGGTGAGTGCACGTGAGCGGGGTGTGGGGGTGGGTGTGCTGGTGATGGAAGTAGTGGCTGTAGATGTAGTGCATGCAGGTGTGAGTGGAGACAAGACTGGGAGGGAGGAGGGAGACGAGGAGGAGGGGGACACAGTGGAGGCAGTGGATGTTGCTATATCTGCATGTGTGTGATGCTTGCGTGAGTGCCTGTGGGATGTGTGGTGCTTATGTTTGCCTGAGCTTCCTTTCTGTGTTGAGGTGTGTGCATGCTGGTCTGATGGTGTGCTTGGGGTAGGCTGAGGTACAGGGGATTGGGTCTGGGTGGAGGAAGTTGGAGGTGGGAGGCTAGAAACAGGGACAATGGCTGCCATCAGGGCTGAGGCCAGAGTCTGAAAAGCTCGCTGAAGGGCTACCTGACCAGAATGAATGCCCTCCAGGAATGCATTGGTTTGTTGCAACTGCCTGTCTACACCCTGGATGGCATTCAAAATGGTAGACTGCCCAACAGTGAGGGACCTGAGGAGGTCAATGGCCTCCTCTCTGAGGGCAGGGGGGGTGACTGGGACTGGGGCAGGGGCTGAGGTGCCTGGGGCGAAGGAGATGCCCACACTCCTGGGTGAGCGGGCATGGGACAAAGGCTGAGGGGCTGCTCGGAGGGGAGGTGGCGGCTGTACCTGTATATGCGGGGGCACAGGTGGGCCCTCCACCACAAGGGAGCTCTCATCAGAGGACGAGTCCTTACCACTGGTGTCAGCTCCTGTCCCCGCCGTGGAGCTCCCCTCGTCCTCCGTCCCACTGGTGAAATCAGACCCCGTAGTGTCATCCTCCATGGCCATGTGGGATGCAGCTCCCTCCTGCTCCGGTGCCACTGCTCCTCCGCCTGATGATGCTAATACACACATGTACAGGGAGACCACAAAAAGGGGGGGGAGGGGGACAGAAGAAAGACATGTTGAGTGCATGCATTACCGCTACCATTGGCGGACACGACAGACACAGAAGCCCCCTGCACTACCCCGCGCACTTGGGGTCCACTATTCAATCCCTGGGACATGGCCTACAAGGCTATGGCCGATATCTGCACACATGGAAGTCACAGGAGCCTGACTAGGTGTAGTTGGCACTGTACCCAGGTGGGGTGGGGTGCCACAGGGTCTGCCTGAAAAAGGGGACTTAACTAGCACACTCGCCCTGGCCTAGGGGAACCCACAGCCCACCTCCCCCCACCCATACACCTCCACTGTGCGCTGAATCAGCAGAATGAGAGTGTACTCACCCCCTTGTTGCTGCTGTGATGCCCTCAAGGGCCCATCCAACTCTGGGTACGCCACCGCCAGGATCCTGAACATCAGGGGGGTCATGGTGCGACGGGCACCCCTACCACATTGGGAGGCCATCCCCAGCTGGGCCTCCGCCGTCTTCTTGCTCCAGCGGCGAATGTCCTCCCATCTTTTCCGGCAGTGGGTGCTCCGTCTGTGATAGACCCCCAGGGTCCGGACGTCCTTGGCGATGGCACGCCAAATATCCTTCTTATGGTGGGTGCTGACCTACATGAATTGTACAGGGGAAAAAGAGAAGTTATTACGAACTGCACAGTCTCAGTCATTGGCCCGCATCCCTATTCTTGCCATGTGGCACATGCACTCACCATCGTTTCATGCATGCATCATTCCCCCCCTATCTTTCATCGACACCACTCCACACAGGCATTGCCCATAAAGCATGCTCACAGTGTACTTACTTGTTTGTCTGGAGGACCGTAGAGTAGCGTGTACTGGGGAAGGACCCCATCCACGAGTTTCTCCAACTCCTCTGTGCTGAAGGCAGGGGCCCTTTCCCCAGACGCATGAGCCACTGTCTCTTCCAGACAGAGGTCACAGTAGCACTTGCAGTGTAGGTCCTCTCCTGTTGAAGATCATGTATCGAGTGATTGAATAGATAGAAAATGGCGGTCACGTCCGCAACGGTGCGTACTGTCACCGCCGGTGTCCATCGTCATTGGCTCCTGGGACCCATAGGGTCCAATGTTAACCAATGCAGAATTGCCCTGTGGTCTTCGACGGTGTAGAACGCCAGCGCATTTACCTCACGTCCCACTTTACAGGTCAGGCAGCCGCCATTTCAGGGGCCCACATGGCTTTATTTTTAACTGCATCACACATACCTAGGCCTTGCCTCAACACTCATACAGGCAAAATTTGGGTTATGAATGGTTTTCTGAGTAAGCTGTGTTTACGTACCTCTGAGTTGGTTGACTCTGTTTTTGCTGTTGTCCTTCATAGGCACCGTCCGCTGGGACATGATGGCGGCATCCTCCTGTGTACAGACCGCTGGTGGACCTGTCGACAATGGAGGAAAGACATGTAATCATTACCTACAGGCTTGATCGTACCACAATCCTGGAACTGTGTGCCCAGTTGGAGCCAGACCTGATGTCAGCTATCCGCCATCCCACAGGAATCCCCCTTCAAGTGCAGGTGCTGTCAGTACTCCATTTCCTTGCAAGTGGGTCTTTTCAAACTACAGTGGCCATTGCATCAGGGATGTCCCAGCCTATGTTTTCCAACGTGTTGTCCAGAGTGTTGTCTGCCCTGCTGAAACACATGCGGAGCTACATCGTTTTCCCTCAAGTGGAGGATTTGCCTACAGTAAAAGGTGACTTCTATGCCCTGGGACATATCCCCAACATCATAGGTGCCATTGATGGAACACATGTGCCTTGGCCCCAAACCACCACCCCCCCCGCAGGAGTGAACAGGTGTACAGAAACCGGAAGAGTTACCATTTGATGAATGTGCAGATGGTGTGTTTGGCAGACCAGTACATCTCCCATGTTAATGCCAAATTCCCTGGCTCAGTGCATGACGCTTATATCCTGCGGAATAGCAGCATCCCTTATGTGATGGGGCAACTCCAGAGACACCGTGTGTGGCTATTAGATGAGCACCTGGAACCAAATCAGTGGGAATAATTGTCTGGGGATATCCCTACAGGTTAGTGTGTGTCTAACAGTTGTCCCTCGCCATTTGCAGGTGACTCTGGTTACCCCAACCTGTCAAGGCTACTGACCCCAGAGAGGAATCCCAGGGCAAGGGCAGAGGAACGCTACAATGAGGCACATGGGCGAACTTGGAGGATTATAGAGTGGACCTTCGGCCTCCCGAAGGCCAGGTTCCGGTGCCTCCATATGACAGGTGGTTCCCTATTCTACTCACCAAAGAAGGTGTGCCAGATCATCGTGGCCTGCTGTATGCTTCACAACTTAGCTTTGCAACGACAGGTGCCTTTTCTGCAGGAGGATGGTCCAGATGGAGGTGTTGTGGCAGCTGTGGAGCCTGTGGACAGCGAAGACGAGGAAGCAGAAGAAGAGGACATCGACAACAGGAACTCTGTGATCCTGCAATACTTCCAGTGAGACACAGGTAAGAAGGCAAACCTGCCTACTACATGTACTTTAACACTACTACCTCTCTACTGTCTGTCGTTTTCACCCAGTGTATGGTCACTGAGTTGTCACTTTCGCATACGATTTCATAGATGTGGGTCCAACTGTGTGACATCTGCTTTGTTTCCTCATGGACTAGAGCTGTGTGACATAGGTATGTTGATATTACAATTGAAAGAGCATTTTGTCACTGTAATTGCTAATACACTATTTCGAAATCACAGACAGACTCCACATTGTTTTGTGCTTTAAGGGTGATTATTTAAATGCTCAATATTGGAGGGGGTTGTAAAATGGTGAGGGGTGATGGTGGAGGAATGTCCATGGCAGAGTCCAGTCTATTAGTCTCACAGGTGCATTGTCCAAAGGGGCATAGGATGTGGAGCTGGGGCAGTTTAAGGATGGACAGGGTGACAAGGTGGGACAAAAGGATGACATTCAGGGCGTTCTCATTTCTTGGCGGGGGTCTTGGCATCGTTCTCTGTCTTTTTCCTGGATCTCAGGGACCGTTTGCGGGGTGGTTCTCCCTCTGCAGGGGGTGGGGTGCTGGTGTGGTGGTCCTGTGGTGGTGCCTCGTGTCCCCTAGCTCCGGCGGAGGTGGTGGGCAGTTCATCGTCCAGGCTAGTGTCAGGGGCCCCTTGTTGCGCCATAGTGTCCCTCCTGGTGTTGAGGACTTCCTTCAGCACCCCTACGATGGTGCCCAGGGTGTAATTGATGGATCTGAGTTCCTCCCTGAAGCCCAAATACTGTTCCTCCTGCAGCCGCTGGGTCTCCTGAAACTTGGCCAGTACCGTTGCCATCGTCTCCTGGGAATGATGGTAGGCTCCCACGATGTTGGAGAGGGCCTCCTGGAGAGTGGGTTCCCTGGGCCTGTCCTCCCCCTGTCGCACAGCAGCCCTCCCAGTTCACCTGTTTCCCTGGGACTCTGTCCCCTGAACGGTGTGCCCACTGCCACTGCCCCCAGGTCCCTGTTGTTGTTGGGGTGGTGGGTTAGCCTGGGTTCCCTGTAGTGGTGGACACACTGCTGATTGACGTGTCCTGGGGACAGAGGTATGGGCCCGCTGGGTGGGTACTGTGCCAGTGTTTCCAGAGGGGGCAAGCTCTGTAGTGGCCTGTGCCAGTGTGAGGGGAACTGACTGTCCCGAGGTCCCAGATGGGCCGGACTGGTCGTCTAGATCCAGTTGGACAGAGCTGCTGTCATCACTGTGGGCCTCTTCTGTTGGTGGTGTGGACATGTGTGGACCCTCCTGTGCGGTGACGTTGGGTAGGGGTCCTGCAGGGGTATAAAAGCATGATTATTGCATCTGGGTGTACCATGGTGTGCAATGGGTGGGTGACCGTGTACCCCAGTGCTTGCATTCCTGTGTGGGACCTTGTGTGATGATGGTTTAGGGGGGTGTATGGGTATGTGCAGTGGCCATGCATTGGTGATGGGTGTCCATGCTCTGTTGTTGCATGCAGGGCTTAGGTTTGGGATGTGTGGTTTGTGATAGTGGGACATGTGTAAGGAGTTGGAGTGATGGGGGTGAGGGCGAGGGTGGGGGTATGTGATGGAATGCAGGTAGGGTGGGGGATATAGAAGTTAAGGTTTGACTTACCAGAGTCCATTCCTACAGCTACTCCTTTGAGGCCCTCAGGATGCAGAATAGCCAAGACTTGCTCCTCCCACGTTGTTAGTTGTGGGGGAGGAGGTGGGGGTCCAACACCAGTCCTCTGAACCGCAAGGTGGTATCTTGAGACCACGGAATGCACCTTCCTCCGTAGGTCATTCCATCTTTTCCTGATGTCATCCCTATTTCTTGGGTGCTGTCCCACTGCGTTGACCCTGTCCACTATTCTTCGCCATAGCTCCATCTTCCTAGCTGTGGAGGTGTGCTGCACCTGTGATACAAATAACTGTGGCTCTACCCGGATGATTTCCTCCAGCATGACCCTGAGCTCCTCCTCAGAGAACCTGGGGTGTCTTTGCCGTGCCATGGGGTGGTGTGGGTGATGTGTGGGGTGGTGTGTGTTGTGATATGTGGGGTGATATTTAGTGGTGTGTTGTGAGGTGCGTGGATGTTATGTGGGTGATGGTATTGTGTGCCTGTGGATGCTTGGTTGTAGATTGTAGTGTCTCTCTCTGACCTTCAGTCGCAATTGTGGTCGTAGGGGTTTGTTGATGATGTGGGTGGGTGTTTTATATTGTATTGGGTGTGTGGGAGTGGTGTGTGTATGTGTATCAGGTGTGTGTATTTGGAATTGTCCAGTGTGGTAGTGTTTTGTAAAGGTGTGTGTATTTTGAGCGCGGCGGTGTGTACCGCCAATGGAATACCGCTGTTGAAAGACCGCCACGTGGATTCGTGGGTCATGATAGTGTGGGCGTATTTCTTATGGTGTGACGGTGGAGGTTTTGTTTTCGCCAGTTTATCACTTACCTTTGGTGTAGCGGACTTGTGTGGGTGTCTCAATTTTGGCCGATTCCGAGCTGTGGGTCATAATGACCGTGGTGGAATTCCGCTGCTGCTGCGGTGTGTTGGCGGTCTTCTGCACAGTAGTAAGCGTCTTTTACCGCCAATGTTGTAATGAGGGCCCATGTCTCTATTAGATATCTATGAAGTAATAGCAAGCTGTGTGCTTTTGTTTCCTAAATAGCAGCTAGATCTGAAGCTCCAGACAGCTTCCAGCTAGAATAATCAAACAAAAGGAGGCCTGATGGCCCCTTAATTTCAACCTTTGTCCTGTGCCAGCAGAAATTTATAATCAGAAACCCTCTCCCATGCTGCCCAGAAGTAATGAAAGAGCTTCTGATAGTGTGTGCGGGCGCTTCTAACAATGTCAAAATACATCGGGTCGAAATGGCTATGAAAATTATATGAGTGAGAGGGGAAATTATTTTGTACCCTTGTCCCGTGTGTACCTCACACTCCAAAATCTGGGGGGGGATACATCCCCCACACTTCCTACGCCCATGCATGAGTGGCGTGGAGAAAAGGAGGGCCCAAGGGAGCCACATTGGAATCCCACTGCTCTGCCGCCGCAACAAGCAGCAGCAGCCCACACATAGAGGCCACAGGAGGCAACTGACCCCGAGAGAGGGTCTTGAGAGATGGGAGCTGTAAGGACACGCCTCTTCCCCTGAGGAAAGGTGGGGAGAGAGCATGGTGAGGTGAAGGAGTTTAGCCCCAATGCTGGGCCCCATCGAGTGACCAGACAAAGAGGCCGGGAGCCTGGGTAGAGTATGTCCCAACTATCCCCTCCCACCCCCCACCCCCCAAACCCCTTCTGTGGAAGAGTTGGAGCTTTCAGGATCAGCCTGGCAGGGCTGCAGCAAGTGGCCTGGTGGGGAGAGGTGGCACCTAGCGGCAAATCCCTGACTACACAACAAGGGAGTGCTCAGAGGAATGGAACAATGAAAGCTGAAAAGCAGGGCACTCCCTTTCACACGCCACCTGCGTGGGTGAATACCCACAGAGAAACACATTGATCCTAGCATCCTGCTGGCAAACATGAGGAAGGACAGCTAGATCTGATAGAGACTTGTAGTTGCAGATTCCTTACCTTAGAATTTCCCCATGCGTCAGACTGGATACAGAGATTTTTCTTCAAGCGATACCCTTGCATGTCAGCAGGTGGCATAGGTCAAATCTGCTGGCGTCGTTGGCGTTGTGATGATGGCGTGAGTAGTATATAGACGCCACCCTCGCGCAGTGACATCAGTTCTTTTCTCTCTCCGCACCACGCGCTGATCCGGAGAAGAACTACCCTGGCTATTTTTTGGCTGAATTCGACCGTTTTGTCGAGTTTTTCTGTGAAACTTTGGTGCGTCGAGGATGTCCCCGAAGACCAGGTTCAAGCCATGCAAGGACTGTCATTGTACAATGTTGGTGATGGATCCTCATCAGGTTTCTCTGTGGTGTCTCGAGTGCGACTACGATCCGAAGTTTTGCTGCGAGTGCTGTACCACGCACCCAAAGGCTTTGAGGGTGCAGTCCCTAAATCTTATGGCGACCTGACACCGACTCCGCGTAGGTCCCGGTCTCGCTCGAGAGGAAGGTCTTGAGATCGGTTGCGGAGTTATCACCACCAAATCCTCGTGTCAAGGTAAGAATAAGAAGAATTCGAAGAAGTCCCATTGCTCTCCGACTTCGCCCCATTGCTCGGCCGATGCGATGCGGGAGGAGCGTCCACGCACAAGGCCTCTGTCCTCGGAGCCTGCGTCTGGGTCGGCTTGGCACTTCCCCGAGTTTCCCGGAGAATTCGGGCCCAAGGGGTTCGGCTGAGGGGCCTTCGGGTTCCACGCCGGCGGCTGGAGCTCCGTCCACCGAGGTCACCTCCGGATCTGTGCGCGGATCATTACTGGTCACACCCTTGAGCCCTTCCCCCTGCGCCGGGTCGATCATTGACGCTTGCGACATCAGTAGTGGCCACTATCGACGTCGACCCAATTCTTATCCCTGACGACTTGGAGTCGGAGCGGCGTTGGCCGATTTCGACTTCGATGGGGCCTATTCGGCCCAGGTCAGATTCTGAACCTTTTTCTTATGGGTACGAATATGGGGAGGGATTGGAGGGGTCCCTGGACCCTTATGAATACCAGGATGACCCTTCTATGGACTGGGCTCAGGCATTGGGCAAAGCCAGTGGTCTGAATACTTCTCCTGATGCTGGCATGCTGTCTCTTCCTACTGTGGCTACAGCGAGGGAGCAACTTATGGTACGGTGGTCAGTAGGGCAGCCGATGTGCTTGGTCTCGAGCTTTCCACTGTTGAGGTCAGGTCTAATCTCCTGACGGAGGTGCTTCAGCCTGGGACTTCTACTTCAGAACCCCTTTTGCCATTTAATGAAGCCATCACCGATGTCCTTTTGGGTACATGGTCCAAACCCAACACAGGGGCTCCTGTGAATAGGACTATCACACGCCGCCATCGGCCCGCTCCGAACGACCCTAAATTCCTGTCCCAACACCCCATGCCTGAGAGTCTTGTTAGCCAGGCTTCCTCTTCTTCAGGCGCATTCCCTTCCGCACCCCCGGATAGGGAATCCAAAAGGCTGGAACAGTTTGGCAAGAAGTTGTTTTCTTCCTCCAGTCTTGCGCTGCGGTCTGTGAACACCGCGTGCCTTTTGGGCTGCTATACCCACTCTTTGTGGGATACGGTTGCGAAGTCCTGCCGCAGATACCGGTGGAGGCCCGTGCTATCGTCTCCCTAGCTGTGAACGATGGGAGAGATGCAGCAAAGTTCACAATCCGTTGTGGGAATGGACACGACCAAATCTCTGGGCAGATCGGTTGCTACGACGGTGGCCTTACGATGCCATGCCTGGTTAGGTATTTCTGTTTTTTCTGCGGATGTCCAACAGTCACTCATGGACCTGCCCTTTGATGGTCCCCGTCTCTTCGGAGACAAAACTGACTCGGCCTTGGAGAGATTCAAGGATTCCAGGGCTATGGCTCGGTCCCTCGGTCTTTCCTCTGCCCCTTGCCCACCACGGTCCGCTTTTCACCCCTTTCGTGGCCATGGAAGGGGCTCCCTGTTGCGTCCTGCACCCAGCCACCGTGCCGCGCATGCTGTTCAGCCTCTGCGTGGCGGGGGACGCGGAATCCCACATGGCCGTGGGACAGGGAACCAGAGGTCAGCCCAGTCCACCTCTGCCCCCGCTGCAGCCTCCAAACCCTCCTAGTCCGTCCCCACACTCCCGTCCAGTTGGTGTCAGGATTCGCCATCACCTGCCCCACTGGGAAAGCATGACCACGGACAGGTGGGTTTGCAGATCGTTCGAAAGGGCTACTCCCTCTCTTTCGAATCTGCTCCACCACCCACGGCACCATCCTTCAGTCACCTTCCAGAGCATCATTTGTAGCTTCTCCGCCAGGAAGTTGCAGCTCTCTTGGCCAAGGGTACTACAGAAAAGGCCCTGTGCCAGAAGTAGGTTGTGGTTGTTATTCCTTCTGCTTTCTGATACCAAAAAATGACAAGGGCTTATGTCCTGTCCTAGTCCTTCAGACCTAAACTGCTTCCTCAAAAAGGAGAAATTCAAAATGCTCACCCTGGTTTAGGTTCTGTCTTCCTTGGACCCAGGAGACTAGATGGTAGCGTTGGACTTGCAGGACGCTTATTTGCACATCCCCATCCTGCTTGCCCACAGTCGTTACCTACCTCATGGTAGGTCACGAGCACTTTCAGTTTACTTGCTCCCCTTCAGCCTTACCAGCGCCCCTTGGGTGTTCTCGAAAGTGATGGCGGTGGTTGCAGCTCATCTGCGCAGATTAGGGGTCTCAGTCCACCCCCCCACCTCGACGATTGGCTGTTGAAGACAGACTCGCCCCAGAAAGTCGTCTCCCACCTTCAGACTACGGCGAACCTTCTGCACATGCTGGGATTCTCTATAAACGTGCTGAAGTCACACCTGACTCTCTCTCAGTTGCTCCCTTTCATCAGAATGGTTCTGGACACAGTGCAGTTTCGGGCTTATCCTCCCGGAAAGCGAGTCCAAGACATTCAGGCTATGATTCCGATCTTTCGGCCTCGGTCTTGGGTTTCGGTCAGACTGACTCTGAGGGTGCAGGGCCTCAAGCCCTCCTGCATCCTGCTAGTGACACATGCCAGATGGCGTATGCGGGCTCTGCAGTGGGACCTGAAGTTCCAGTGGGAGCAGTATCAGGGGAATTGCTCCGACCTGGCCCAGATCTCAGAGGGGACTGCGAAAGACCTGCAGTGGTGGCTTTCAAATCCGCATTGGGTCCACGGCAGATCCTTCTCCCTTCCCCAACCAGATCTATCTATAGTGACAGATGCGTCACTTCTGGGTTGGGGCGGCCACATGGGAGAGGGGGCGATCAGAGGACTCTGGTCTTCGGTGGAGTCTGGGCTCCATATCAATCTGCTAGAGCTTCAGGCGATCAGGCTTGCGTTGAAAGCATTCCTTCCCTCTCTCAAAGGGAAAGTGGCGCAGGTGTTCATGGACAATACTAACGCCATGTGGTACTCAAACAAACAGGGCAAAGTAGGGTTCTGGACACTTTGTCAGGAGGCCCTATGCCTCTGGACATGGCTGGAACATCAGGGCATTACTCTGGTGGTTCAACATCTGGCGGGCTTCCTCAAAGCCAGATTGGACGAACACAGACGATCACGAATGGTGTCTCCATCTGTAGGTGGCGCAGGGTATCTTTCAGAGGTGGGGAGAGCCTTGGTTAGATCTGTTTGCCTCTGCAGAGAATGCGCAATGTCAGTTTTTTTGCGCTTTGGAGTTTCCAAGGCGGCACTCGCTCAGAGACGCTTTTCGTCTCGAGTGGAATGCCAGCCTTCTCTACGCCTTTCTACCTATACCTCTTCTGCCCAGAGTTCTCAAGAAAATCAGGAAAGATTGGTGGCTCCGGACTGGGCATGGAGGGTATGGTATCCAGAGCTATTGAGCATGTCCATCGATCCTCCACTCAGAATGCCTCTTCGGCGGATCTTCTTCCGCAGCAACACTGGACAGTTCTTCACCCGAACCTGTCCAACCTCCACCTTCGTGGAGATTGAGCTGTGCCAGTTGACGGCTTTTGCCCTTCCACCCGAAGTCTGCAATGTTATCTTGACAGCCAGGCGTCCATTAACCAAAACTGTATACGCCTGTTGTTGGAATAAATTTGTGGCATGGTATACCAACAAATCTGTTGATCCCCCTTTCCGCCCCCCTACCCAAGGTTGTTCTGTTCATTCTTTCTTTGGCCCAGCAGGGCTCTGCTTTGGGCACCCTTAAAGGGTATTTATCTGCCATTTCAGCCTTCCTTAGGCTACCTGATCAGCCCTCACTCTTTAAATCTTGTACTTAATTATTTGATGTGTACCCCCTTTGAGCCAATGCATAATTGTCCCTTGCGGCTCCTCACCTTCAAAACTGTCTTTCTGGTCGCTATCACCTCTGCTCGCAGGGTGAGTGAGCTTCAGGCCCTTTCCTCAAAACCTCCATACTTATCTGTGCACCCTGAAAAAGTAGTGTTGCGCACTAGGGATTCCTTCCTTCCTAAGGTGGTTACTCCCTTTCATGTAGGCCGGTCCATCACTCTGCCTACTTTCTACGCACCCCCACATCCTTCCCATGAGGAGGAGAGACTCCACTGTCTGGACCCAAATAGAGCATTCGTGTTCTACCTCAATCGTACTAAAGATTTCCGGGTGGACAATCAACTCTTCATTGGATACGTGTGTGCGTAAAAAGGGAAGGCGGTGAAAAAGCGTACTATCTCTCAATGGGTGCTTCTTAGCATCAAAATGTGCTGCACCTTGGCCAAAAAGCAACCTCCTGAAGTCTTGCGTGCTCATTCCACCAGAGCAACTGCTGCTTCCTCTGCATTAGCACACGGAATTCCGGTCCTGGATATCTGCCAGGCAGCTACGTGGGCGTCCCTGCACACGTTTGCTAAGCACTACTGCCTGGACAGTCAGGTCCGTCGGGACAGCTATTTTGGGTGTTCGGTGTAGGACTTCCTAGTATGATCTTGGTTCGCAGCCCACCACTGAGGATGGCATTGCTTGGGGATCTATTCTAAGGTGAGGAATCTGCAACTAGAAGTCTCTATCTGATGTACAAGTTACTTACCTTCGGTAACAAAATATCTGGTAGAAACATATTCTAGTTGCAGGTTCCTTACCGCCCACCCATCCTCCCCGCTTGCAAACTGATTTCTAGGGACAGGGATTCCCCCGTTTCAGGTCCTTAGCTCTGGTGCACCAATCTCAGTGTTCTTAGCGGCTCTGCTTTGGCGTGGAAAGTCGTTAAAAGAAACTGATGTCCCTGCGTGAGGCGGCGTCTATATACTACTCCCGATGTCATCACGGTGACCACGACGCCCACGGAGTCAACTGACGCTACCTGCGGAAGCGCAAGGGTATTGCTCGAAGAAAAATCAATCTCCGGATCCAGTCTGACGGCTGGGGGAAATTCTAAGGTAAGGAATCTGCAACTAGAATATGTCTCTACCAGGTATTTCGTTACCGAAGGTAAGTAACTTGTACTTCAGAAGCACCCCTACCAAGACCCGAAAAAGGTAATAGCTCCCCCGGCCACCGACAAACTGTGGGGAAATGACGGATGAGTCACAGGGGCCCAAATCCTTGCAGCAATTTTATCCTCCATTTTAGCTCTCCTCGAAAAATCAGTAAATAATTCCAACCACATTCATTCATGATACTTTACGTTTGATGTTGAAAGCAATGCTGGGATATAAAAGTGATGTTGCACCTCTCCATCTAGCAGGAAATTTCCTCAACCCACAGGAAAAATCAAGTTTTACGGCACGCTTGAAATCTGAAGAATCATTGGCTACTGTGGGAGTCAAGATTACTCCACCACCCCTGGAGATAAAAGATACATTTTAAAATTGTGGCTCCCAAGCTGGCAAATCCCAAATCCTTATCTCTTCCGGAGATCTTGGCTCACAGGAGAGAGAGAAAGAGAGAGAAAAAAGAGATTACAGGTAAGGTAAGAAGCCATTCCTTCTTGATCTCCAACACCCGAGCCAAATTTGTACATCCCTCTTTCATACCTTATAGCTCATAAAGCATTTACCCAACACTTTATAGTGTGGTAGTAGAGGATGTCTTGAAGAAAACGTTTTACAAAATTCCTTTCAAATTGTACATTTCTCAACATAATTTCTGGAAACAAATGTTTAGAAGTTATAGATTTTATAAGAGGTTCTTAAGGTAAAGTAATTATGTATCCCATCAGTTAGTTTGCCACCATGGACAGTCACTCTTGATGGCTAGCAGTCACATCTTCTTGAGGTAGTGTTGAGATGCCTAAGCTTAGAAACCAACAATCACCCAACAGCACAATAACTGATTGCCCAACCCAGTGCATTACTTTGGTAAAGAAAAATACTTTAATACACATGTAAAAATGAATTCTTCACAGAACCGACTACAGATGCAAATACATTATTGGGCTACTACACATTGGGTCCTGTCCCCCTTTGCCCATTATCCCCTCCTTTGTATAATTATGCAGGTACCCTCCTTTCTTGGTCCTTCTGGACTGTTGCCAATATCAGGGCCCAGATTTTGATTACCTCATTGAATAATTTATGCATGCAACTAATTCAAACAGTCCCCTTGTCATAGTTCACCACAGTAGAGTAGTTTCAGTCCTCCTTGGGTTGCCAGCAGAGAACTACAGCGTGCATTCTTCTCACTCCCCCTTCCATAAGGATACACTACAGTATACGATTCTTCCAGCATTTGCACCTGGTACCAGTATAGTCTGCCACCTAGAGTCCTGCATAATATACAGTTTCTGGGCTTGGGTGATATGGAGCTTGTACCACAGAGCTCACAGAAGTACAGTTTGCCTCTGGTGCATAGTGATGTGATGCTGTCCACCTCAGGCAGAGTTTCTTAGTGCGGTGTCATGGTCTTCTCGGGCGCAGTTCTTCAATGCAGCAGTGCAGTCCACTCAGGCACAGTTCTTTGATGCAGCGGCACAGTCCACTTGGACACAATTCTCGACGCGCTTCTGCCGGAAACCGTTCGTACTGAGACTGCACCCACAGTCCACAGGGCAGATGGCTCTTAGTCTTACTGTTCTGGTGCATCAATATGCTGTCATGGGTCAAGCTGCTTCACTTAAGAGCCTAGATCTCCTCCCTCCAGCTTAAGGAATGTCAGCAATACAAGTGCACTGTCTGGGGAAACAACCTCACCCACATTTTGTGCACAGGAATAGGACAGGCCAAGGGATACCAAAATTGAACCCAAAGGCCCTGATTATCCTGGCTCATTCATACATACCATTTGTGTACCTCATGGGCCACATACATGCACCCACTTAACATGCACTTGGGATGTTAGAGAATATGGGTTTGCACATAGAAGCACTATTTGGCTTGCAAACAGACTTTAAAAGCCAGTCAACCAGAATTGAAAGGGAAGGATAGAATATGGCCTCAATGACCAAGAAAAAAAACGGACCTCGAAAAATATTGCCCTTCTGGAGAGGGAAGTTACGCAACTTGAAGATGGGAACAGAAGAAGGAACTTCAGGATTTTTGCTGTATGTGAAAATGTTGAAAAGATGCAACATACTGTGCCATATTACTAGAATCATAGACCCTACAAATATTTAGCATCGTCTTTACAAAGAGGTTGAAATAGAGCTCACAGGATCCCGACAAAATTCCCAAATTGTGTTAAAAATCTAAGACTAATGATGTTTAAACCATTACGATACCCACATATGGAGTAAACGTTGGCATAAATTAGGAAAATCAAGTTAGTGGTTTGGAAAGGAAATAAAATTGCAATCGCTCAAGACTATGCAAAAGAAATAGTTGTCTTCAGGAAAGGCTTCTTAACCCTAAGAAGCAAATTAAAGTTGCGGAATATCACCTTTTCTTTAAACAGCCATCCCAGAGTGAAGATAACAAGGGTGGAAAATGATGTACTTCAGTGAACCTGTTAATCAAGAAACCTTCTTTAACAAACTGTCACAATTGGAAATGGAACAGTAATATATTGACTAACCTTTCTTTTTAATCTCTATGCAGGTTAGGACACCTTAGGTGGTGACTATGTTTTATACTTTTTAAAATGCTTATCTGAAAGAGACATCTAGCTGCAGATTCCTTACTTTAGAATCCTCCCCAAGGCTCTAAACAGAATCTGAAATGTTTTTCCTCTGCACGTCGCACACCTTTGTATTGATGTCATCCACCAGATGTGACGTCGAAAGAGCCCATATTAACCCCCCTGCTGATGTCAGTTCCTTCCTTTCCGTACTCAAAACGCGGATCCAGAAATGTTAGGGGGCCGTTTTGCAGCCCATCTCGACATTTTGTTGAAGGAACAGTGTGTTTTTTATGACGTCTTCAGGGTTTAGGTCCTGTGGATCTTGTGGCAGACAGATGTCAGTCACAGATCCTCATACCATCTGTATGTGGTGCCTTGGAGAACAACTGATTCTGAGGATTGTGGTTCCTGTCATCATCTTCGGCTGGAGGCACTGAGAGAGCTTTGCATGAAAATTCTGATGGCATGGGTTTCGGAGTTGCTGAGGCGTTGTTGATCCCCATCGAAGTCCAGAGACCGATCGAGGAACCGTTCGCGTGAGGGTCCATCACTGTCGAAGTCAAAGGAGGCTCTGAACCAGAAACGGTCAAAACCTCAGCATAAGTTAGGCATCTCCGATGCCATCTTCCAACCTTCAGTTGTGGAGCATTCACAGGAGTCCACCCGGCGCCTCCTTAAATATCCTGGAGGGGGGGGAAACTCTATCCCAAATTTGGGAGTATTATGATTCCTTGTATTAACTTTAACCTTTTGGGCCTCAGCCCCTGTCTTTTGTGCTTTCAAACCCCAAGGGGGTAAGAGGTGCCCTGACTAGATCCACTCTTGTCGGTTTACCCTCGTTGACATTTGAGCCCTCTGAATCCATTGTCAGATTCGTGCCAGTGCACAGTCCCTTGGGGTTCCCACCTTTGGAGTCGGCAGCGCCAGTCGTCACAAGCCCAATACTCTTTCCAACATCGATACTGTGCCGCAACGGCATCAGATACGGCACTGATGGAGCCGTCTGCCTTAGACATCTCTTAATCTGTCCCTATGCAACCTGTTACAGGTTTTCCTATGGGAACACACAGTTTTCAAGGTGTAGGAGATAATATAGGGTGTTGAAACCCTTTGGACAACACTGTCCAGCCTCCTTTGGAGGACAGTTGGCTGACAGAACTAGGTGAGGATAATGGACATGAGTTCTCTCCAATTTCAGACTTAATTTCTCCTCCTGGTATGGCAACAGAGGTGAGTTCCTCTTAAGCTGAAGTATTGAAGAGAGCAGCTGTACTCTTCGAATGGAAGCTTCCCTCAGTGGAATTATCCACAGACTCTTTGGTGGATGTACTTCACCAGGGTGAGATTGGAGTGGAGCCTTTATTTTCTTATAAGTCTCTATATGACCTTTATTTAGGATCTTGGGCGAAACCAGTAACAGGAGTACCAGTGGACTGGGCTATAGCCCATAGACATTGACCCGCCCCTGGGGGCCCAGTTTGTATTTTAAGACATCCCACCGCATAGGTTCTGGTGGTGCAGGCTGCTACAGCTTTGCAGACCCTAGTGTCCTTCCTTTGGTTCCACAAACTAAAGAGTCCATATGGCTCAGTTCAGCAAGAGGATGTTAAACACTGAATGTGTTCTGGACAGATTGTCTCATGCATTATGAGACACAGTGGCACACATACTGCCTTCTCTTCCAGGGGAAACCAAGCCAGGGTTGAATCCCTACAGGTGGTGCAAGAAGCCAGAGATGTGACTTAATTCGCCATAAAATGGGGTATGGATACCACAGATTCAGAGGGAAGAGCTATGGCTCAGTCATTTGTGCTGTACAGACATGCATGGCTGTGTCAATCTGGGTTTTCGGAGGCTTTACAGAATAGCCTGAAAGATATGCCTTTTGATGTTGTACATTTATTTGGTGTAGAGGCTGATTCGACTTTGCAGCGTTTTAAAGCTAGTCTGTGTGACAAAGCTACCTAGACACATCTGGAATGTTATGATTGAATTCTTCTTTCTGACTTTTGAGGTAAGAAAATGTTTATAAATGACTGAGTTGGAATATATATTTCATCTGGTGGCAACCAGTGTAGTGTTTCTGCTTAATGCAGTGTCAGTGGCTATTGAGATAACCCTATGGTTCTTTACATGTTTTATCATGACCCTTATTTACAGCCTGTTAGGATAATAAATGATAATATAGGTGCATGATCTTTGAAAGACTCTTTTTAAGTGGAGTCATATTCTTTAAAGTAAACCGTACTATTCCATGATAAGTCACTTTTATTATTAATATTTACTACTTGTTGAAGAAGTGGGGAATTTCTACTTCAGGGCTGTCGGTGCCTGCTGTTCAGCTGTTTTTTTTATTTTTATTCTTAATGGGCCTTGATGGTATGGAGTTCCACCCTTAGTAAAGTGTTATTTTTTCTAATTTCCGATATCATAAATTCATGTGATTTAGCATCTCTTCTAAGGAACTTTTGATATTTGCAGCGCTGTGGGAATCTCGGTATATGATTTACCGTATAATAGTTTATTTAAAATAATCCTCTTATTAATCATGGATATTGTGTTGAAGTGCCTCTTATACTTTTATATGGTATTTGTGTGACCCAATGCTTCATTTATGGGCGTTCATCAATAGAATGAGGGAATTATACAGCACTGAGGGTGTCTATCTTAAAATTCCTTCTTGTATTTTCAAAGAAGGTAGGTTATAGTCTACATTATTAGTTTATGTGGGTTCTACGTTTACCCCTGGTACTTGCATTACCTTTAAGTGAATATTACTTATGGTTGATAATAAAAGTTATGTGCTTTTGCTAGATTTAGTACATTATAAACCAGAAAGTTATCATCTTGGGAGCCTTAAGACATTATATTATTTGGCCTTACTGGTTCGGTCTTATAGCCCTTATAGTTTGTTTGGCTACTCTACACCTTCTTGTAGACATTTGTTGGTTTATACATGTTATTTGGACATATTATTTAATTTTCCCGGTATTATCTCATGCTGTCATTTGTCTCCATGGAGATGTAGTCTCTCGGTCAATTCTATTCACTCTGTTGTACAGAGTACTTAATATTCTTGACTCTTTAGTGGTTGTTCCAATGCTTTTGCGTTATTACATAAGGATTACTTAAGGATTACTTAAGATTTCCTTCTTTTCTGAATGAATTTACCCTCTAATAGTGTACTTTTTGTTCTCAAACAAGATGTTCATATATGTTGTACATGAGAGAAATAGGTCTTTGCTTCATAACTTCTAGTTTGAGTTCACAGTTTGCAGAGTATTGCCCCTAGATAGAATATACTATTTGATGTTTATTTTATGAATCAGTTGGATTATTTTTATTATCAAATCCCTTACATTGTTTGGTTTAAGTGTGGAAGGCATTTTTTAGTTCATCTGTAGATGGGTCTTTAATCATATAGTAAGGACATGTACTAGCCTTGGTTTTCACTATTCTTTGTCTTACTTACTATCTTATTCAATTTTATACTAGTATTGTTTGAGGGTGTTGTCTCTGGCAAGTTGTGTTACTCTGATGATTTGGATGGCTGTTGCTTTCCTATGTGGTATGATGCCCACTATAGTTTCAATACTGTTATGACAGTATTGTCTGACAGATTATTCAGCTTTAATTTTATATCTATATGTGATTATATTTCTCTTGTTAGTACATAGGCATTTATTTATTTTACTCCTATGTCAGTGTATATAGTAGGGATGGCCTAGAGGTATTTGTATTATCTCTAATTAATTTTCCTAGGGAAAAGACTGCTTCTTTGCCGATAGTTGCTACTGTTGTCTTCAACTTATTTTTAATAGAGTATTCTTTATGCTTTCTCCACTAGAGATGGAACTTTTTCTGTGTTTGTACAGTGCGGGTCTGGCCAGGATAGAACTTTATATGGCTAGCGGTATTGCTCATTGGCATGGCCTGCTGATATGTGTCTCACAAGTATTTAACACACAGTTTCAGGTCTGGTGTGAGAGCTAATACATTTATATTCATAAGGTAATTTGGCAAAATAATCCTAGTGTCATGGGTAACATTATCCCCAGGCTTACATTGTCTTTCTGACTTTTATTATTGTGTTCCTTTCCACAGTTCTTATAGAGTGAGCATGCGTGGGTTCGGATCCCATTAAAGGTGCAAATAGTTTCATATTGTTGGTTGACTTCTGTCATAGATTTGTCATACTAAGCTTAATAATTTTATTCCCATGTTTTTTAATGTCTTAGGACTTAACTTACCTGTGGTTCCTTCCACAGGTTTTTATGTTGGTGAGTATGTTATAACTCAGCTGAATTATTATGAATGTCGAGCCTTTTTCTCTTGTTCTAGGCCGGTTTTGTTCTAGAGACTTTTAATGGTCTCAGTTCGCAAACCCTCCTCCGGGGAATTTATAAGTTTGGTATCTGATTCTAAAGTAAGAAATCTGCAGTTAGATGTCTATCAGATGAACAAGTTATTTACCTTCAGTAAATATCTGGTAGAGACAGGATCTATTCGTAGATTCGTTAGCAAGCCTCCCATCCTCCCCGCTCTGTGAACTGAGTTCTCTTTTGTCTTAAGGATTTCGTTATGGAAATTTACATTTTGACTTGAGAATTCAGTGAATATTTGACACAAGGGTGTCTTTTATTTTAGCACACTGTTTCAATAGGCAGTTTCTGTATGTGGCTCCATGTAATGGATGTGGAAAATAGTCACAGAAGAAACTGACATTGGTGAGGGGGATATAGGGACTCTGTCGACATCACATCCAGTGTAAAATGTTGATCCAGAGTCGAGCGGTGGCCTCTTCCGACGCCCAACGTGCTGTGGAAAACAAATAAATCTGGATTCAGTCCAGGGCCTGGGGAGGATTCTAAAGTGAGGAATCTGCATTTAGATCCTGTCGCCACCAGGTAGTGCATTACCAAAGCTAAGTAACTTGTTTGTAATTACGCTTGTCATAATGCTTTTTTCCCCGCTGTGCTCTAGACACATGGCCAAGATAGTTATTTATCTACTCAGTCCTATAGGCCTTATGTTTACCTATGCTTACCTGCCCATAGACAATCAAAGTCCAGTTGATGCCAGTTAAGACATGTGGCCGTTACAAAGTACAGCATAATGCTGCAAATTGCTTCATGATGCTATAGCAAAAAAGCACATCATCACTATTACGAGAAGACGCACATTGCTGTTATGCATCTTACTATGCTTAGATTCAACCCCTCACTACAGAATCTCATGACCCCCAACACCTCAAACTACTTTGCATTAAAGTAATACCAGTTGGTACTAAACAAAGAAACACATGTAACCCATACATTGCAAAAGTATAGTTTATGAGATGGAATTTTGTTTCTATATACTACATTCAAAAGGATGGTGTACAGACTGAAGGCTCGAATACTCTACTATTCACAAAATTGATGCAGTCTTACCTAATTAAGTTGTTAGCTTTTCTTATGACTGAAGCACCTGTTAAATATGGTATGTGGTACCCCAGTGCCACAGATATTAGTTGGGCAAGTTTTAATATGTTGAACAACCCTAGTTAATAATAACAGGCATGTTCTGTGGCATGTGTGACTGTAGATACACATGCTATGCATACTTCTGCCATCTAGTGTTTGGGCCGAAGTGTGGCAAGTTGTTTTTCTTTGAAGAAGTGTTTCGAATCACAGGATAGAGGGACGCCTCCTCTCAGTGATATTGCGCATGGGCATCGACTCCTTTGTTAGATTGTTTTCTTTCTGCCTTCAGGTTCTAACATGTGCATCTTCGCTCTATCTCTCGACTCGTTCTGTTTCGAAACTTTCTTTCCATCTCCTCTTTTTCTTTGGTATTGTATCTCGATCGTGTACTCCTATCTACTCGTTTGTCTCAATTTGTCGGTCCGGGCACTGACCATGCGCCCTCTAGACATCCCTCGCCCATTTTGGGCCTACCTCACCATGCAGCACCGACCATTATGCTGAACTTATGGAACAAGCTCGGTTTTATTTCTGTCCTTGGTGCCTGGCTAAATTTCCCCACACCGACCAACATCTGGTGTGTAACTTGTGCCTCTCCCCTGGTCACCAGGAAGCTACTTGTAATGCCTGTGGATTCTTCTAGTCGAAGAAGACGCTTTGGGGCCAAGGAGCTCATCAACTGGAGATGGCGCATGAGAGTCCGGACGACACCCTGGACATCTTTGGGGAGGAACCTGAACAACAAGAGGAAGCCTTCTCAATCCAGGACTCCGATGTGCACTTGGACATCGAAAGCCATGAGGTAACATCTGCACAACCTGTGATTACTGTGGCCCCTGCTACCCATCCCAAGACTATTAAAAAGCCTCTTGTAGAGTTTGCCGGACCGCCACTGCCACTAGGCCATGGCCGGATATGAAAATCCGTTTTGGCTGCTTCACCCTCTGACTCGGCTCAGAAAATAGCCAAGACAAAGACATGTCTTCAACTTTGACCTCTGGCACCTTGGTCCGAGATATTGCTTACATCTCAGTCTGAACTTTGGCTCTAAGCTCGGTACCAGCGAAGTCGCACTGACCGAAGACTTTGGTATCAAACTCCACGGAACATTGGAGCAGAAAGACTCCAGTCAGTCTTCAGCTACACCTTCTCCTGTGGAACCCATTCTGGAGACTATGGACGCTTGTCAGCGCTGCCTCCATATCCAAGAGATTACAGGGGCATTATTGCTTCTCCCCCTGTACTTTTCAAAAGGAAGCTGTCTGTCCAAGAAGCTTTGGACACTTCCCCACCTCCAATGAAGACTAGCGAGGAAAAGGCTACCAGCACACCTCAAAAGCCTTCTCCACTTCCGCCTCGTCCTGATCCACCTTATCCACCTCTTTCATCCGCTCTTCTCCTCATTCACCTGCCTCACCTACTGCAGGAGATTAAACCCCACTGGGATCCCCTTTATGTGTTCGGGAAGATAAGTGGGACACAGCATGACCCAGATCCATGGGACACCTATGACTATGACCCCATCATAATCAATGATTCAGATTTGTAACCCCATGACCCTCACCACCAGAGGATAGTACATCATACAAGCAGGTAGTGGCAAGGGCAGACGCTCTCCACAATGTGGAGTTACACAGGAACCCTAATAATTCTATACGCTGTGCCCTAGACGCCACTAATACAGCTACATGTGGCATTAATACAGGTGTCTTAAGAAGGCACGCATGGCTTTGATGCTCTGGTTTCAAACCAGAGGTATAGCAAGCTGTGCTTAGCATGCCTTTTGATAAGGAGCATCTTTTCAGCTGTCGGGTGGATTCTGCCCTTGAGAAGCTGAAAAAAGACACAGTCACAACTAAGGCCTTGGTTGGTCTACAGTCCCCCCGACAAAAAAGGGACTTTTCATCGACCCACCTTCAGAGGTGCTTACAAATCCACATTCTCTGAGGCGTCTACTTCCCATAGCAGACAGCCTCCAGACTCCGATTCTAGGAGTTTCTCTAGGGTGCCCTACAAAGGCACAAGGCCTGAGGTAAGAACACTGCCTCCCGAGGCTCTACCTCCACTAAAAAGTAGTGACTACCTCTGTCTACCCCCCTCCCCTGCACATTCCACACCTGTTGTGGATGACTTCAAGATTTTCATCCAGAATGGGCCAACATCACCTCAGACCAATTTGCCCTTTCCATTATCCAACATGAATATTGTCTGGAGCTCATTACCACTCCCCCCAAACATTCCCCCTTGCACTCACAGGCTATCCCCTGAGCACCTCACCATTCTCAAACAAGGGATTCAGTCCCCTCTTCCCCAAGGGGCCATCAAGCCTGTTCCCTTAACACCACAGATCAGAGGTATACTCCCTCTACTTCCTCATTCCCAAAAATGATGTCTCTCTCAGGCCTGTTCTGGACCTCAGACCATTAAACCAGTACATTCTTTCAGAGCACTTTCATATGGTTACTCTTCAAGATGTTATTCCACTTCTACAACAAGGCAACCTTATGATGACTCTAGATTTAAAGGACACCTACTTTCATATTCCCATCCACCCTGCACACAGAAAATACCTAGGATTCGTGGTTGCAGGCAAACATTACCAGTTCATAGCCCTGCCTTTCTGAGTCACAACTGCTCCCAGAGTCTTCTCAAAGTGTTTAATAGTAGTTGCCACACCCATCAGAAGACAAAACATGCATGTGTTCCCTTACATAGATTCCCAGTTAAGCCAGTGTGTTACCACAGTGCCAATATCACACTCAATTGATAGTGGATCTCCTTCACACTCTGGACTTCACAATCAACTTTTCTAAATCCCATCTCAAACCCCTTCAGATACAGCCTTATCTAGGAGCTATTCTCGATGCAAAGTTGGGGCTAGCATTTCTCAACCCGGATCTTGTTCAAATTTTTTTGTCTCTTCTCCCGCAGTTTCAAGAGACTCACACATACACAGTAAGGAAGGACTATTATGTGCCTGTTAGCGATGACGGAGTCCTACATTGCCATCGTTCCCCTGCTAGACTCCTCATGCATCCCCTACAGCAATGTCTGTGTCATCAGTGGTCTTAGTCACAAGGTCACCTGGAAGATCTAGTGTTGTTAGACCGCCATACTCACTGCTCTCTGCAATGGTGGAACACCACCAACCTGTTGAAAGAGTAGCCTTTTCTGGACAGTGTGCCTCAGATCATTCTGACAACAGATGCATCTCTGACGGGTTGGGGCGCTCACCTTCAACACCTCACAGTACAGGGCCTTTGGGATGTCAGTCACCCATCACTACATATCAATTACCTCGAACTTAAGGCAGTGTTTCTAACCCTGAAAGCTTTTCTTCATCACCTGTCTCGCAAGCTTGTCTTATTCTGCATTGAGAACATGACAGCCATGTATTACCTACAGAAACAAGGGGGGGACACAGTTATTCCAACTGTCACAACTTTCTCAGACAATAAGGAAGTGGGCTCTCCACCACCACATTCACCTGGTGGCAGAGTATCTCCCAGGAACGGACAATGACCTTTGCAGACCTGCTCAGCAGGATGCAGCAACAATTCCATAAATGGGAACTCCACCCACAAGTCCTTCTAACATACTTCATTAAGTAGGGAAGTCCTCATATAAAACTTTTTGCCACAGCAAAAAACGCCAAATGCCCAAGCTTCACCACCAGGTATCCACACCCTCTATCAAAAGGCAACACTTTATGGATGAACTGGTCTGGGATATTTGCTTGCACTTTTCCACCTCTCCCTCTCATTCCATTTCAGGTTTGGACGATCAGGCAAATATTTCTCTGCATGATCCTTGTAGCTCCCACTTGGACGTGTCAGCCATTGTTCACCCCACTTCTGGAACTTTCAGTAGTTCTCCAAGAGTAACTCCCCAACATGCCGACCTTCTAACTCAAAATCAAAGACAGATCAGACATCCAGAGCTCAAGTCACTCAACCTTGCAACATGGCTCCTAAAGTCATAGAGGTTGGTTACTTAGGATTGCCTGCGGAATGTAGGGACATTTTAAGGGAAGCTCGTAGACCCAGAACCAGATCATGTTATGCTGCAAAATGGTAATGTTTTGTATGCTACTGCAAACGAAAACATATTAACCCCATTAAAGCTACTGTTTGAGACATTGTTTATTTGCTCCATTTACAAAAAGAAACTTTAGCTTACACTTCCATTCACTTACATCTTGCATCTGTAGCTGCATGTCAATAGAACAGACAACATACTTCCTTGTTCAGAATCCCAGTCATTAAAGCTTTTATGGAAGGCCTTAAAAGTGTTATTCCACCCAAGGTACCTCCTGCACCATCCTGGAACCTCAGTATTATTCTTACCAGGTTCTTGGGCCCTCCTTTTGAGCCACTTCATTAATTTCCTCTTCAGTACCTTTCCTGGAAAGTGGCTTTCTTAGAAGCCACCTAATCACTCGGGCGTGCCAATGAGCTCCAGGCTCTAACCTTGGAAGAACCTTTTTTCCAAATTTATAGAAACAAGGTGGTCCTTCACACAGACCTGAAGTTCCTTCCTAAAGTGGTTTCACAATTCCATATCAACCAATCCATTGAGCTGCCAGTCTTCTTTCCGCAGCCTGACACTTTTGCGGAAAGAGCTCTCCACTTATCTTTTTACATTGACAGAACCAAAGACTGAAGGAAAACTAAAGAGCTCTTTGTAGCTTTTTCACTACCTCACAAGGGCAGCCCAAAATCCTAAAACGGCATAGCTAGTTGGATAGAAGAGTATATACAGACTTGCTATGCTAAAAGTAAAGAGACAGTTACCTGTTACTCTTAGAGCACATTCTACTAGGAAAAAAGGTGCCACTGTGGCTTTCCTTGGAAACATCCCTATAGCTGATATTTGTAAGGTAGATACATGGTCTACATCAGATCTATTCAGAAAGTATTACTGTGTGGATGTACTAGCATGCCAGCAAGCCAACGTAGGTCAATCTGTGCTACAAACACTTTTCCAGTCCACTGCAACTCCCACAGGCCTGCCACTGCTTTTATGGAGGGACGGCTTTACAGTCTATGCAGAGCATGTGTATTTACAGCTACACAAGCCATTGTTACTTACATCTGTTTGTGGCCTGTAGTGCTGTAGATTCACCTGCGCCCTCCCTTTTCCCCTGGCGCCTGTGGCCGTTCCATTTATTTTATAATGTATATAGATGTACATATGTAGTTACATTTGCATGGACATCTTTCTCTATACTTCCTCTATGCTCCTTTTCTTACCCACCTGCGGGAAATCAATCTAACAAAGGGGTCGATATCAATGCGCAGTATCACCGTGAGGAGTCACTCGATCTCATGACTCGAACCGCTTCCTCGAAGGAAAACAACTTGAAACACTTTGTTCCCAACACTAGATGTCAGGATTATGCATAGCATGTATGTCACTTGAACCTTTTTTAAAAGCAAGAATGATTTCCGCCCCTCCCAGGTCGGAGGAAATAAAGCCCCATTCAGTATAGCAGTAAACACAACCCTGAAATAAGCACTCCGGATTTCTATTTCATGGAAAAACAAACCCTTGAAATTTTATCTAAGCCGGGAGCTTTATGAGGGACAATTATTCTGATGGCTGAAATGATTTCCTCATGGGTAACCTCCAATTGGTCAGGCAGAGCATGTGAATCTACAGCACTACATGCCACAAACAGATGCTTACTGGTAAGTAACATTTTCCTTACAACACCACCTTTCCATAAGATAATGTATATGTCAACTCATCAGTTAATGCATGTTGGTAAACTATGATACAGCCCTTACGGGATTAACTGATGCTTAATCAAATACAAGATGTTCTCCTGTGTTTGGAATCAGTTGTTTTGGCTTTAGCCTCTCGAGGCCTCCACTGTTCTACATTAACTCAATTGTGGTGGGAGGAGATTTCTGGGTGAGGAGTTTATTTTCTTTAAATGTCCCTTTGCATATCTTCCCTCTTGCTATCCTTCTATTTCTCACTTTTCGGGCAACTTTCCCAAACTTGAGCTGATTGAAATGATAAAATTGTTGCTTAACAGTTAATAAGATCTATATACTGTAAATCACCTGAAAAAGCGATCACACTAAATTTAGCACAGTTAAAATAAAAGTGACTATAGAAACCAGCTATCTGATAATGATAAGTTCTCCCCAACACATAACTTGTGAAGGCACTCACCCAAAAAAAACACACTCAAGTTATGGCAAGTAGTCCTCTGAAAATCCTTTATCTGAACATAAAGCACTTAAACCACCCTGTTAAGAGGAAAACGAAATATAGACTACTGCCATAAACTTAAAGGTGACATAATCTTATTACAAGAAATTAAAATAGGAAGTGCTGAAACCCAGGCTATCGTGATACATTGGATGAAGGAATAAATATGGTCCCCAGCCAATCAAAAGAAAATGGGGATATAACACTCATGTCTAAGAAGGCAGGAATAAATATTAAATATCAGAGAAAACTTTTATGAAAGTGAAGGTAGATGGCTAATCTCTAAACTACAACAGAGTAAACTGCATTTTACACAGTTTTTAAGTTGGTTGTATTACATTTTAATACAACCATAATCATGGACATTGAGAATGTTTTCTTTGTATGATCCCACAAGTGCATTGGATACATTAGTTGTCCTGTCCATATGTAACCCATTCCCTCCACCCTAAGGCTTTCAATTCTACAATAGTAATCATTCACAAATCAACAAATTAGTGTTGGCCATCGACTTAGTCCCCAGCTCCGCATCTCGATATGTGCCGAATGTAAAGATTAGTTCCATTAGGCTACAGGTAGGAGTCTCCCTTACCCTGCTCTCACCATACTCTCCCCCGTTCACCCAGTGTTCATGAACTTTATGTCTCCAAGTCGGAATGAACATCCTCTTTAAACTCTATTAAGGTTTGAGTCATAGCACTCCAGGCCATTAAATTGTCCCCAAGCCTTTCATCCCTTCGAGACCTCCACATTTGGGCCTCTTCGGCACCAGCCCATTCCATCTTATATCTCCTCCAGTCTGTCAGTTTGAGGGCTGTAGTGCTCAGCCAACCAATTGTAATACGATGTTTGGTTACCACCAGCATCTCAAAGTGTCTGTTCAGTTTCTTCTTGGGGTTCTTAGGAAGGGGCCCTAAAATGCAGTGTTTAATTCTGTGAGGGATCACCCAGCCTTACGAATGCTCAAAAAGCTCCAGAGCCGCGGTCCACTATTCCTTTGTCGCTGGGTATTGCCAAACCATATGTACAAAATCTGCCACTGATGACCGGCACGGACACAACCCTGTGATCTATCGGAATATATTGTATGGAATCGTTTAGGAGAGAGGTATGCCATGTGTACCATGTAGTACTGTGTGAGTTTGAATCTCGCGCATAGTGCCACAGACCCTACCCCCTTCTGTATTTTGCACCAGTCTTTAGGAGAAAGGGGTTCCTCACACACCTGTTGCGAGGTGTCCTCAATCAGTGGGGGGGGTGGCGCACTGTCTGTCCTTTTGTAGAGCGCAATATATAGGGTTATAAGTTTACGACCCCCGGCTATTGAAAGGATAGTCAATAGAGTCTGTGTGGAGTCAGCTACCTCACCTCCGGGAATGTGAGCATTAACTGTCGTGTTAGCTCTGCAGTTTTTCCATATTGGAGAAACTGTCCAGAGCCCAGTTGCACTCTCTCTATTGCATCCCACAATGTGATAAAATGACCCCCCGCCAGATACAAGTCTGAGATCATCGAACAACACCCTTCCTGACATTTATCAAACATCATTGTGTGGGCCATCTGTTCAAAGGGCCGAATAATCCAGAGATACAGGTCTGGAGGATATGGTGAGAGGCCAATTACCCTCTGGATCGTTCTCCCCCACAGGCGACCCATACGTTGACTCAAGTGCAAAAGGGTAGTGGGCAAGTTTCAGCCTCTCATCAGAAGAGTCCTCAGCTGACACCCTGTGGGTGTGCCATCCAAAAGTGCCCACTCCCATTTAGGTTCTGTGTCTAGCCATTGAAAAGCATGTTGCAGTTAGGCTGCTAGATAGTAAAGTTCTTAGTCTGGAACCTCCAATCCTTCCCTCCCACTCTTTAGAGTCTGCAGGCTAATCTTGCATAGTTTTGCCACCCAAAGGAGTTCTAACAACAGGCGATCAATATCTCGGGACACTCGATGAGGAATCACATACATGTCCCTTTGCATAGTATATAAGCTACGAAGTAGGAAAACTCTTTTAAAAAGGGCAGTTTTCCACATTAATGAGAGTTTCAATGTGTTCCAAAAAGTAATTGAGGGACATAGGCCTGCTGTAACTCGGCCAAAATTTAAATCGATTGTACATTGTTCCCCATGAGCAACATGGATTCCCAGATACCCAACAAGATGCACCCTCCATGGCAGACCTCCATGCGGTAGGTGTTCCGATAAGTTCTTCAAACGCCCCAGAGGGTAGAGTACTGATTTAGTATTATTGACCCTGCAGACCCGAAAACTCCACAAGAATGTTAAGCATTAGTGGGGTAAAGATATCTGGATGGCGCAGGTAAACCATTGCATCATCCGCATATAAAGCGACCACATATAGTGTGGCCCCAGTCTGCACCCCCATTCTTGCAGCACCTGGCATAGACGGCATGCCAGTGGCTCCATCGCCAGGGCAAATATTAAGGGTGACAGAGGGCACCCCTGGTGTGTACCGTTGTGGAGAAGGATCTCTGACAACACGTATTGTCCTGCACGTACCCTGGCCGCTGGAGCATAACACAATAATTTGACCCATCAATAAACTTGCCAGACATACTCCCATTGTAAGCAATCAAAGGCCTGTTCTACATCTAAGAAGGCCAGAGCATAGGGATTTTTGTCTAATTCAGGTGCATGTAGGATGTGGGTTAGGCGTTGTATACTACATCGTGTTCCTTTGTCGTATAAATCCAGACTGGTCTGTATCGAACAGAAGGGGAAGACAAGGTAACAGCTGTGCAGCTAGAATGTGGCTAAGAAGTTTCTGGTCTACATTGAACATTGACATTTGGTGGTATGTACCTGGTACAAGTGGATCTTTGCCAGGTTTCGGAAGTAATGCAACATAGGCTTCACACATAGAAGGCGAAAGGCATCCTTATGTAGTGCCTCATTGTAAACCTCCAGTAGTTTATCCGTTAGAATCCCTTGGAATCCATCTCCACCTGGCTACCTAGCTGAATTCAAGGCTGTTATTGCACCAATAATTCCTGATGAGACAAGGGGGCACACAGAGTGTCCCTATCCTCCGAGGTCAGGCTCAGGAGCATCAGGCCTCTCAGGTACTCAGGCAGCCCGTGCATCTCCGAATGGTTAGATACTTCAGCATATATACGGTTCTGATATGAGTTGCAAATACTTAATTGATGGGGTGTTGAGTATGTACTGCATGCCCTTGTGCATTCCGAGGAGCAAATATTGGTGAATGGCGTTCTCTAACCGAAACAGGGAGGCTGCTTTGTCCCCTTTTATATACCATTATCTCCTGCTCGTGTGACAGGTGTGTTTCTCCAATCGATCCTATAATTTGCAGACCTTATGTCATTATCTATCTCAATCCCCCCATAACTTTTGGGCCAAGAGACAGTACCGCCTCCAGTTTCTCCAAGGAGGACTCCTCTTGTCAAGTCAAATTGTCTTCCAGAACGTGGCGGATACCAACTGAGGAAGCCATGCATACGCCACAGAGTGCCACTTTCATGGCATCCCATTCTATCACCCTGTTATCTGTACTATCCCAATTATGTTCAAAGCAATCTGTCAGGGCCTCCTCGAGGGTTGCCCAGATTGCCTGATTCAGCAGAGTTTCTGGGAGTAGTCTCCATAACGGCACCCTTTGCACAACACGGTCTAGGGAGTATGTAAGCATCAATGGAGAGTGAGCAGATATATAGTATGCCAAATACTGCACGTCAACCACCCTGTGTATCGCCCTCCCAATCCTACTCACCCCGGCCTAGGCAAAAAAGTAGTCAAGCCGACTATGTGTATTGGTCGCTGGAGTATAACACGAGTAAGCATGTATCTGTGGATGCTGTTGTCACCAGATATCAGTAAGTCCTAAATCTGATATTGTCTGAGTCAAGCTCAGCATCATGTAAGGTTTCCTCCCCAGTTTTGGCGGTGTCCTGTCCATTCGCTTGTCAAGGATACAGTTAGTGGCCGGCCAGGATAACCTCTCTATCTAATGATACCTGGGCTGCTGCCAGCATTGTGTCAAATAAAGCACCATCATCAATATTGAGAGCATAGACACTGAGGAGACACACGTTGTATGCATCCAGTGTGCTTTCCCGGATTAACGTATCAACCATCTTTATCATTCTGCACCAATGAATATTTAAAGGGGACCCCGGGGCCACCAAAATGAAGGCACCACGTGCAATAGGAGGTGGCAAATTATGTCCTCTCCATCCCCTCCTGAGGTATTTGATCTCACCAGAGGTGGGTCTCCCATAGAAACTTCACCACAATGCAACATCTACATAGCTAGGCACACACCCAGTGGCATTTTGTTGGACCCTGAAGACCTCTTGCATTCCAAGTTAGCAGCTTATATTTGGTACCTAGACAAGCCATAATCCTTGTGTAAGAATATTCAGTCCCTGTGCATCGTAACCTGTTGTGAGTTGTGTGTGGAAGCTGTGTCCCCCGACAAAATAACATCAAAGAGCCTAAATGAAATCAGAACAGAACTTTGAAAAAATCCTTCAGGCTGTGAAAAATCCAGTTCTTGAGGAGTTCCGCAGAGGGCCCCTCTGTTTGTTTTGGACATCCGCGTCTTCCACTCGGCCATCCATGTGGGTGACACTGCATTTCAGACCTGACACTACTGCCTGCAGGCCCTTCATCTCTTGCTTAAGAGAGGCCACATCTTCCTCAGTTGACATGACTCTATCTGCCACTTTGCGGAGGTCGAGCCGGAGGTGATTGATGTCCATAGACATTGCGTCCATCTTTGTTTCCAGCATCTGTCGGGAGCCCTGAATCGCCACCAAACTCTCTACAGTGTTCGCTCTGCGGAACTCAAGTTCCCTCAAGTGGTCCTCCCTTATCACGATATTTGGAGGTGTGGAGACCAAAGATGGAACTTGTGAGACGGAAGTCATCATTGTGGTGTTGCGAGGGGAGTTTGTGCGGCAACGGCAGCAGTGAGAAGCAGCGGCTCTGCATCAGCCCAACCCCCTGTTTTCATCCCCCTGGTGGGCAGTGAATAAACTTTCTTGGGTGGCATTTTGCTGGTTGGTTGCTGGTGGTGTTGTGGCGGGCATAAGCTGGTGACTCCAGTGACAGCGTGGTTGTAAACATCACTCTGCTAACCCAGTAAACCCCTTCTCTGGCTCTGGCTTCAGCCTCCCTGTTAACTGCTGCTGTCGCTTGTGCTGCTAGCCGTCAGCTGTCAGCCTTCTTTAGTGACTTGGCTGGGTGAGGCTTTAGGCTAGTGCTGCGGTCCCCCGCCATCGGAGCAGAAGCAGCCGACATTAGGCTAGTGCGGCTTGTTCTTTCAGTGGGATCGCACACCACACACCTCCACACAGACAATCTTGAAGCAGTTGCACCCTTTTTTGGGATTTGATATAAATTATTTATCAATCAATAACCCCTAAACATCCTGTAACCTTAAGTAACTACAAGAGTAACTACAATAATTAATCTGCTAACTGTTAATTGTTATCTGACTGATCAACCCTCGGGCCCTTATAAACACCTAAACTTTGAAGCTCCAACCCCATTAGTAAGCACTGAAAATACGTGCTTGTGCCCCTTCCAAACAGTAAGGGTGTAGCGCCTCAGAACTAATTTCACGGTGAAGTACCGCTAACGTTCTTGTGCCCTCCTCCATATTTAATGAAGGATTTTGGCTACTTGAAGGGGTGTGGCAGTGCTTGTCATCCAACCAGCGGTGCTTACTGGCATTGAAGCCCTGGTCTAATAGACTTGACAAGCCACAGATACCTGGTCACAGCTAATTTCCTTAACAAAGTCACCTGCTGACAAAACGAGCATGTGATCAGGCAGGGTTAGACAACAAAAACCTGCACAAAAGACCTGGAAACAAAAGAAGTCTCAAAAGAAATTGAGGCCTGTCAGCATGAAACCCAATTGGCCAGTGATTGCTGCTGATCAGATCACACCTTTAAAAGCACCACTTCAAGCCTTCTTTGGGAATTCAGGCTGTATAGATAAGTTTACATTCCTAAAGGATCCGACTGCAATGATATACTCTAGAACAGAAAGCATTGAGGGCCTTCCAAACCCTCTTGCACCCCAAAAGTTGGACTCATTAACAATCCATTCTGACCAGAGTCCAAATCCCAATTCTGAACAGAGGGTACACAATACAGGTTCTGAACTAAGTGATCTGCAACATGATAAAATAGTTAGGATCCAGGCACAGGTCCACACTCCTGAGTATCTAAATGCAGCCAAGCAAAAATCAGAACAAAAAGACACCCAAGGATCAAGTGAACAATCCAGATCCACAGCCACTTTGGCACCAGCATTGCTACAGGCTTCAAATTATCATCACTCAACGCCAAGGACAGATCAAGGCCCGGTCTTAAGCCGCTCCCCTACACATAATAGTTTCACTTGTAGCTATTCACATACTCCGAAGGGTGATTTGGAGAACTCCTGGCTTCATTCATCCTCAGTAATGAACAATGAAGAACTGGTACAAGCCTTTGGGGTTAGGACTCTTAATTTTACCAACAACCATGAGATGTGTTCACCATTAACAATAGTGGACCTAAGTTAACGGGCTTGACTGCTGCAAGCAGACCCAGGTAATACATTCGACGCACTCAAAAATGCTCCTGCTCTTTCCAAAAATAGAAATGTCATGTTATTCGAGTCACTCAAGATTTTCAACTCAGGCAGTCTCAGGTAGTGCCCCCAAATTAATAAGACACAATCGTCTGGGCTCAACGCAATATCTTGGCGCAGCAGACGGGAGCTGCTCTCATGTTCTTATACTAGAGTCAAGTAGTAATAACAGAGAATCACGACCGAGCCTTCAATCTCCCGAGTTCCATCACCAGGCAAAGGTGGAGAAAATCTCCTTTCTATACTCTTCCATATCAAATACTCTACAAACTTCAATTTCAGCATTGAATAGGCATCCAGACAAACTGGATCTTCAGATCAATCTTATGAACATCATGACGTCACACATTGTCGGTATCAATACCAAACTTGAAAAACTAATGCATTGGATCATTACAGCACAGGCAATAACTCATCAAACTCAACAAGATACTTGCAAATATGCTGGGTAGCGGGTAGCGTTCCCTAGATGGCCTTCACCTGCGGGGACCTCCTGTTTTCTAGTGAAAACAATAGATAATCAGCAAATGAACAAAATGAAAGTGACCAACCTGCATAGTACGTCTATTACCGTGCCTGCACACTTGAAGACAACTGTGCAGGCTTCACTACCTCCTGAACTGCCCTCGCCCAGAACTTCTGAACCATGTGGACTTATGGCTCAAGCGCTTACCAAAAGGCAAAAGAAACATGCCAGAAAGGTGAAAAAGAACCTTCAGCATCCACAGACGAATGTCGAACGCAGTAGCAATCTATATCCTATCTTTACTGTCAAGCAGAAACATCAGGGACCCCTCATTGTCAAATATCCCAATGGCCGTCCAAAGAGTCACTGATTCAGAGCTGTCAGAGGAACTAGAGCTCAAGTCAGTCTCTTCAGATCCCCCAGTACCTACGCAGGCTTCCTCGGACAGGTCTGGCACTGAGTATGTGGCACAGCCAGTGAAAATTGCTCAACTGCAGTGACTTCATCAGGTCCTGCTGAATTGAAGCAGGCTGGGAAACAAGTGACCAAGTAGTTATCACTAGGCTTGCATAAGTCCTGCAAGTAACCTTGGGCAGGTAAGGCAATATGCAGGAGATTCAGTTAATGAGTACTGACCAATATGGACAGGATCCACAATGGGATAAAATTATCAATTGTTCCGGCAACTCCCGCAGAATGCACGACTCAGATAGGACCGTAGTTTTAAACAGATACCCCAGGGTCACTCCCAGGAAAAGGCCACCGTACAAGCTCTTCCATTAAGCAAGCCCAGAAGTATGGGGACTAAATACCCTAAAACCAACTTGCAATCGCATTGTCCCACTTCACCTGTTTAAACTTGGCCAGGAGGCAGTCCCACAATTAAGAGGCAGATGGAGCAGCATTAAACAAACCCTTTCCCTAACAACAAGATTATGGTAAAAGTCAATATTCAAAATTTAGAGAGAGCAAGCAACTCAATACAGTTTCAAAACGCTAACTTGGAATCTTCAGATATAATCACCCTTTCTGGGGACATATGTTGTGAGGAGACCCAGCAAATTGTTCTAACTCTGCAGTATGTTTCACAAGGTCCCATGATATATTGAACAGGGGGAACATCATGAGATTGCTGGCCGTGATGCTGTCTCTTTGACATATAATAATGATTTGCATTTAATCTCAGTTAGATTTCTGGCTGCTCATGATCATAGCCATCCAGAGCAAACGCTCACCACTTGGAGATCAGAGGAGATGGCTCTGTCAGTCATCAATGCAAAACAGCAGTTTTGATTCTTTGGGCATAGCTCTTTCAAAACCCACAAAACAGCGCTGTCCATCTCCTTTGTTAAGTCTGGACCGTAGGTAGACTACCGACCGGAGCTCTGAGCCTGTGCATTCTGTTTTACAACATGTTCGCGGTCCAATGGCACAGGCACCCATTTGAGAAAACAAATAGTGAATTAATCGGCCCAGAGGCCAAATACTGACCTGAATTCTCCACATATGTACTCCGTATTACAAAAGACACTCAACTGATGAAGCAAGTAATGGATGAGCCTCTAGAGGAATGACGTTGGCTAGCATCTGCACTGAATGCTTAAGGAAGGATTGATTTTTTAACTTAACAAGAATCAGTGTGCAGGAAACCTCCTTAAACATTCTCTCCTGAAATATCGCTGGAGCGAAAGATATAATCACTGATGTTTTTCTGCTAGTAAGCTGGGGAAAATGACATCTCGCTCTGCAAGAGACGTGGCTGACTGATCCAATGCACTTGGCTGGTTATGTTTTCCACCATGTGAACAGCATGAAACTACACTGATTTGGGAGACCGAGAAGGGGTCTCGCGGTTTATGTATCAACTGCATTAAATATTACATCTGGGTAATTATCTTTCTCCATCCGAGACATACAGGTTGTTCAGTTCAGTTTCTGTCACAATCATTAGGCAGCTTTAGTTTTATTATCCAACATATGTGAGCATGCTTATAAATAAATAAAAATTGCATTGTTCAAGAGACTAATTGTTGAGATAACAGAAACAAGATTCACAAATCCCAGTTGGAAATTATTGGTGATTTTAATACAAACTTAATTTGCACATTGGATGATGAGCAGTTAGCAGCGGAAAATGCGATCTGGGCGGTTCAACCAGAGGCTCGCTGTAGGAAGTTGGCTCTGTATATACTATTTTCAAAGTAAGAAATAATGTGCACAGAGTCCAAGGGTTCCCCTTAGAGGTAAGATAGTGGCAAAAGTAGATAATTCTAATGCTCTATTTTGTGGTAGTGTGGTCGAGCAGTAGGCTTATCAGAGGGTAGTGTTAAGCATTTGTTGTACACACACAGGCAATAAATGAGGAACACACACTCAAAGACTTAACTCCAGGCCAGTAGATTTTTTATATTGAAAAATATATTTTCTTAGTTTATTTTAAGAACCACAGGTTCAAGATTTACATTAAACACTTTAAATGCAAGGTATTTCACTTAGATACTTTAGGAACTTTGAATAAAAGCAATATCATATACAGTATTTGTAAGTGGACACAGTGCAAAAATCAACAGTTACTGGGGGAGATAAGTTAAGGTTAGATTAGGAGGTAAGTAAAACACTTACAAGTCTCAGTTCTGGGGCATAGGCAGCCCACTGTTGGGGGTTCAAGGCAACCCCAAAGTTAACACACCAGCAGATCAGGGCCGGTCAGGTGCAGAGGTCAAAGAGGTGCCAAAAACACATAGGCGCCTATGGAGAACAGGGGTGCTCCGGTTCCAGTCTGCCAGCAGGTAAGTACCTGCGTCCTTGGTGGGCAGACCAGAGGGGTTTTGTAGAGCACTCGGGGGGACAAAAGTAGGCACACAAAACACAACCTCAGCGGCACACGGGCGGCCGGGTGCAGTGTGCAAAGCAGGCGTCGGGTTTCAGTTAGGAAACAATGGAGGGACCCGGGAGTCACTCTAGCGGTGCAGGCAGGCACAGGGGGGGCTTCTCGCTACAGCCACCACCTGGGCTAGGCAAAGGGTCGCCTGGCGGTCACTCCTGCGCTGAAGTTCGGTTCCTTCAGGTCCTGGGGGCTGCGGGTGCAGTGTTGGGTCCAGGCGTCGGTCCCTTGTTACAGGCAGTCTCGGTCAGGGGGAGCCTCTGGATTCTCTCTGCAGGCGTCGCTGTGGGGGCTCAGTGGGGGGGGGGGGTTGTCTCTGGTTACTCACGGGCTCGCAGTCACCAGAGAGTCCTCCCTGAGGTGTTTGTACTCTGACTCTCGAGCCGGGGGCGTCGGGTGCAGAGTGAGAAGTCTCACGCTTCCGGCGGGAAATGTGCAGTCTTTAGAAGTTGCTTCTTTGTTGCAAAGAAGTAGCTGGTTTTGAGCAGGGCCGCTGCTCACTGGAGTTTCTTGGTCCTTTAGTCCAGGGCAGTCCTCTGAGGCTTCAGAGGTCGCTGGTCCCTGTCGGATACGTCGCTGGTTGCAGGTTTTCGAAGTTGGAGGCAGGCCAGTAGGGCTGGGGCCAAAGCAGTTGTCTTCATCCTTCTCTGCAGGCTTGTAGGTCAGCAGTCCTTCTTGTTTCTTCAGGTTGCAGGAATCTGATTTCCTGGGATCTGGGGAGCCCCTAAATACTGAATTTAGGGGTGTGTTTAGGTCTGGGAGGGCAGTAGCCAATGGCTACTGTCCTTGAGGGTGGCTACACCCTCTTTGTGCCTCCTCCCTGAGGGGAGGAGGGCACATCCCTATTCCTATTGGGGGAATCCTCCAAAATCAAGATGGAGGATTTCTAAAAGCAGGGGTCACCTCAGCTCAGGACGCCTTAGGGGCTGTCCTGACTGGTGGGTGACTCCTCCTTGTTTTTCTCATTATCTCGCCTGTACTTGCCGCCAAAAGTGGGGCCTGTGTCCAGGGGGCAGGCATCTCCACCAGCTGGATAGCCCTGGGGCATTGTAACACAAAGCCTGAACCTTTGAGGCTCACTGCTAGGTGTTACAGTTCCTGCAGGGGGAGGTGTTAAGCATCTCCACTTAGTGCAGGCTTTGTTTCTGGCCTCAGAGAGCACAAAGGCTCTCACCCCAGGGGGTCAGAAACTCATCTCTCAGCAGCAGGCTGGCGCAGACCTGTCAGTCCAGCACTGAAGGATTGGGTAAAATACAGGGGGCATCTCTAAGATGCCCTCTGTGTGCATTTTATTAATAAATCCAACACTGGCATCAGTGTGGGTTTATTATTCTGAGAAGTTTGATACCAAACTTCCCAGTATTCAGTGTAGCTATTATGGAGCTGTGGAGTTCGTTTTGACAAACTCCCAGACCATATACCTAATATGGCCACACTGTACTTACAGTGTCTAAGAATAGACTTAGACACTTTAGGGACATATTGCTCATGCAGCTATGCCCTCACCTGTGGTATAGTGCACCCTGACTTAGGGCTGTAAGGCCTGCTAGAGGGGTGACTTACCTATGCCACAGGCAGTATTTTGTAGGCATGGCATCCTGAGGGGGGTGCCATGTCGACTTTGCCTTTTTCTCCCCACCAACACACACAATCTACAATGGCAGTGTGCATGTGTTATGTGAGTGGTCCCTTAGGGTGGCACAACATATGCTGAAGCCCTTAGGGACCTTCCCTGGTCACAGGGCCCTTGGTACCACTGGTACATTTTACAAGGGACTTATCTTTGTGCCGGGGTGTGCCAATTGTGGAAACAATAGTGCATTTTGGGTAAAAGAACACTGGTGCTGGGGTCTGGGTAGCAGGGTCCCAGCACACTTCTCAGTCAAGTCAGCATCAGTATCAGGCAAAAAGTGGGGGTGGGGGTAACTGCAACAGGGAGCCATTTTCCTACACTCGCTATCTGTGAAAACGATCTGACTATATTGGGAAAGAACTGGTCACGGCCCTTGAACACCTGGGCTGGAGGGTATTTAACTGTAGAACCAAGATGACGTCCCTCCCAGGTTCACCTACTACCGTGCGACATCGGAATCGATAATTGACTACATTATTAAATCAGTTAAAGAATTTTAAAATTAAAAGTACTGTACAAAGTGACCACTTTTATCAGCACCTAGAGCTGGACTTTAACGCAGCGAGTCTCTTGCTAGCATCAGTCGATCTTGGCAATCTTGAAACAATCTGAAGCGTTTATACTGGATAAACCATTCTTTGCCGAAATTGGTTGCAAAGGCCAAAGTAATACTGGAGTCCACTACAGTCGCACACATTACTTTAATACAAGCCTGGACATCGTTTTTCAACAAGTTTGCTAACTCATGGCACAGCACTCATGCCCAGAGTGAGATGTATAAACAGGCGACCAGTCACTTGCACCAGCTAATTACCAACACCCTACGGTGATAAAAGTGATTATGGCAGGGCGAAGTCATGGGGCACCATGTCCTAATGGAATCCCACAGGCCATTTACAAGTTGGATCCAGATTAGTGGTCTAGACCACTAGCAGCGCGGTAAAATGAGGTGGTGCCAACCGACTCAATCTCCGCTAGTTGGAGAGGGTCAATCAGCCACCCGATCTTCATGGTTGGAGACCGATCAAATCCACCAAACAGCCTTATTACATTAATTGACTCAGAAACCAAGTATTATGCCTCATTAATCCTTGAAGATCTTGTAAAGTGGTCCAATGTTACTAACCTGACCCCTTTTAACCAGACAGGCTTCTGGAAAGGTTATGGCTCAACCTACATGAAAGGACCAAGGCACAAAGCATGCATACTATGTGGTGCTTTGAAGGAAGACAGCATACATCTCGTCTGCATTTGCCCGGCATTAAAAGCATCCTGTATTTTATTGCTGAAATCCATTTTCAATGAACAGGGGTTCGAACTTGTTGGTTAGCTGTAATGAAGAGCCTTGATACCTCGGACCCTCAAATCAATTGTAAGCTGCTGAAATACCTTTTACCACACACAAAACTACTTAAACAATGCTCAGGTACAGCCCTAATCGGGGTCCATTGAACTAACTTAGAAGCACCTTGGCACTTTGGTTTTAATGACTAATGCTTAATATATTTTTTAGCTTTGGGTACTTTTATTTTTATTTTAGAGCTTATCTCCAAAATATTCCCAAGCTATGTGCGACATATTGGAAAACATAGGAAGACATTTTAGTGTCCCTTTTTTAGGTGTATGTTATTGTGGTGGTTTTTATTAACTTAAAATAAGAAAGATGATTATCATGAGGGCAATGGCCGGGGGCCATGTATTGCATTGCATGATTGTATTGGTACGCTGGTGCCTTTGTCTTTCACCATTGTGTGATGTTATATAGTGTCCCTCTAAGGCTGCATCTCCTCGGGCTTGACACCACTTTCAGAGGGGTCTGCTCAACCTCACCAGGTCCCCCACAGGTTGTCTCCGTTGTCTGGTAGTCAGGTAGGTGCCACTCACTGCCTTGCCATCCAAATATGTCGCCCTAGGTGTAATTCCATGACCCCGCAGTAATAACAGGGTTCTTCCTGAGGGCCCAAAAGATGGTCCCCGATCAATCTGCTCAGTACCAGATGAGGGAGGAGACAAAAAAGAAAAAAATGTCTCACCATATTACCTGCAGGGCAGCAAATCATTTTTAGGGTTCTTTTGTCTCTCCCACTGTCCATGTTCAGCATACCAGACCTCAGAGGGCCCCCACAGCTCTAAGTTCACTTGCAGCTGTAGTCTGTTTCTTCTTCAGGCATGGGCAGGCGGACATCAAGCTCACAGGGCAGTCATTGCAGCGTGTCTGGGGGGATCTCCTGTCCTCTTTAGATGGGGATATATCCTATGGGTCCAGCAAGATTAATATGCCAAGTGGGAGCAGAGCACCACCACGCACCGCCGGCTCTCCAGACAGCAACTCGGTCGCCCAGGCTATCAGTACTTACTCATTGCTGTGGGATGGCTCTTCACTAATGAGCCAATCCCCTAGGCAGTACTGGGTCAGGCTGGCTGCCAGCTAGAATTCTACTTCCACTGCATGTGCAGTCTTTCAAGGAGTTGTGAGTATTCCCATGTGGGGACCAAAAACCATCATGCCTAGGATTTTGCAGGATTCCGTCCTCAACTCCGGGAGCCTCAGCAAGTTGTGTCTATTCAGCCATCTTGGCTAGTCACGCCACCCTGTATTTTATATAGTTAACATGTATGCCCCAGCGGGAGACAACCCCCCCCCCCCCCAATTCTGGATAACCTTAAGCAAGAAAATATGCTAAATTCCTAAGGGCACTGGTATAATTCCTGGAGGCAACTTAAGTCTACGTTGGAACATCACACTAGATAGAAGTTCCTCTTGTAAACCCAAGTCACACAAAGTACACACACAAATTAGAAAACTCTGTATACAACACTACCCGAATAACATATTGCCGTCTACACATCCAACAAGCAGCAAATTCACCTTTTACTCACACAGTATACCCTGAATAATTGGTAACATACTCACACCTAGAGGGAATAACCCAAAGATTGATCTCATATTGATTTCAAATCATGCTTGCAAAATAATTGGCCTAGAAATAACCAAAAACCTACCAAAAGAAATAAGCTGGAAAATTAATGAGGGCGCAATTAATGATAAAGTACTTAAATAACAGATGTAAATAGTTATTAGAAAGTACTTTTTAAAAAAACAGTGCTGCAACAATCTCCACCATAAAAATCACAATAAGATTGTATTTATTGTCTGCTAAAAACAGAAACCTGATTCAGACTGGACGAGTTAGAGAGGTAGATTAAACAGCTAGAACAGAATTTGTTCACAACCACAGATGATACAGTGTTGTAGCCCTACACAAACTTAAAACCCTGAAATATGAATACGACACAATAATTAGAAATATGGATAACTAATATGAAGGAGAACAAAAGTACTGAACAAAATAAAGCTGGAAGGACACAAGCTAATTACCTCCAATATAAAGGAGCTAAAGAACCCACCACAGCAAATGCAGTGCATGAAACATCCAAATAGATTCAATGTGTAAAGTATTTAAGCAGCACACACACAAAAATAAACTTGAAAACGCAACATAAGAACCCCCCTCCCCACAAATGTAGAAAAATAGAGAACATTTTAAGGAATTATTTGACACCAAAAAAAAAAAATGCACTCAGTAGAACCAGAGTTATACATTTTTTGAAGATTTCAATGAAAATAGCAACAGAAAGCACATAGCACCAAGTATGGATGTTTGGTCACGCTGGACTAAATCAAAATCACAAGTTCAGGCCAACTGCGATGGAGCACAGGTTGGCTACAGTTACCAGATTAGTCCGGCCGAATGTTTACCTTCTCATATCAGTGGCAAGTGTCCCGTTTGCAGTGAAGGGATCCACGTAGAGCAGGGAAAGTGTTGCAGGAGGATGCCAGACTAGTGCAAAGCAGCCAAGGTGCCCTGGACGGGCTTAGCTGGAGCTTTGCCTTGCTGGTCCCTATGAGTGGTCAATGCTGTAACACGAAGATGCAGAGGCCAGAGCTTTACATTGAACAGCAGCATGGTTGGTGAGATTTTGGTGTAAATATGCCTGTTTGCTATCTGAAGGAGTCCAAAAATGTCAGTACAGCTCCCTGAGGCCACACCAAGGGTCCAGGACCTGAGGGGCACCACTTGGGAGTCAGGAGCTCTTCAATTGGGTCCAGATGTTGGTGCAGGATGTTGGGGACCATTTTATGCCGCTGAGGCTTAGATCAAGAATCCAGCAGACTAGCTCTTGCAGTCACTGGGTTCAAGCTGAAGTTGCAGGTCCAGTTCTCTTCTCTCAGACAAGAGGACAGTAGGGCAGCCATGCAGCAGTTCTGCTAAGCAGCAGAATAGCCGTCCTTCCTGGCTGAGTCCACAGGTTCAGAAGTGTACTGAAGAGTGGGTTTGAAGGTCTTATTTTTATACCATGGTGCCCTTCTTCTCGAAGGTGGGAGAAGCTACTGGAAAGGTTCTTTGAAGTGCACAGAATTCAATGACTCCCCTGACTCCAAGCTGGCTGCAGTGACAGTGTGGTATTGTTAGGCCCTTAGTATGAAGGCAGACCACAAATATTTAGTTGCAAGTGGGGCTGTGCTCAGCTATGCCTGCGTCTACCACCAGATGGAACATTGAGGCATACTAATCCCTCTATTGTGTGATTGTCTGGGAGGAAGTCATAAAGTCTGAGGTACTGGGTTTTTCAGAACCGGTACTGATCCGGTAACCCAGCGGTGCCAGGGTACACCCAAAGACCTCGGGTACTTTCCTGATTCAGACCACAGAAACTCAGAGTCTTCCAGGTGAAGTCAAAGATCGAATTTATTGGCTGCAACCAAGTAACAAGCGTCCTAGAAGTACAACAGCACGGTTTGTATGTTCTCAGGAGACTGTCTGTCAATGCAAAATCAGGTTTCCTTATATACAGTTTTTTAAGCTTCAGGCAAACATTCTTGACATTTTGGTTGGTCATTCACATGTTTTCACTACAAAGGAAAAAACAGTGTCATGATGAAACCTCATATTTCATTTCATCCAACCCATAATAAATTACCCGGCAAGGCCTAGAATTTCACATCAGATAAGTGTGGACCCCCAATAAAACGGGCACCTCCCCCTCGTAAAGTAAGAAGAAGAAAAGAGCAGGTGCAGGTGTGAGCAAGATTAGGCAGGGTGTGTGAGCGATAATAAGGGTTTTATGGCATGGTGTGCCTTGATGCTATCTGATTCGGCCACTGGGAGAGGGACTGACCAAACAGGGTTGGCCTGAGGCAATGGTTCCAGCTTGCCCAGGTCAGAGAAAAGTCAATCAAGGTGTACGTGTCCTTGGAATCAAATCTGACTGTATTATAAGCCTATGTGAGGGCAACTTTTAAAAATGGCTGTCGTGTATAAAATGGGAGCCACGAGTGCAGGACGAAAATGGCGATTTCGAGGTGAAAACGCTGCTGGAATTGAGCGAAAATGCTCATGCTTAGTGTACTAGTCATTATCGGTCTTTTGATACTAAAATCGTACTGCTGTGGCAAAGTAAATTACATGGGTCCAGAATTTTTAGAACCACAAACCCTCCTTTTGCCCTTACATAGGCAATAAACCTATTCTCATGCTAATCTGAGTCCAGGTCTGTTTCTTAAAGTCGTTGAGATGTTGCTGTAACATCATCCTAGTATTTAGCTCGTCTCTTGGTGCAGGTTTCCTTATGCATGATGTAACACAGAGGCCACATATCGCAGGAGCACACTGCACGCATAGACAGAACAGGAAAAGAATGGCCAAGATCATCCCAATGACCATCAGAATCTTCCATCCCCATGCTGATATCAGTTCCCAGAGCCATCCCATTAATGACCAATCTCCTTTATCTAAATGAATAGATTCAGAAATTCTATGCAGTTTGGAGATGACCTGGTATACTGTTGGAGCATTATCTGGGACAAAAACACAGCAACTCGATTGGATCAATGAACATACTCCACCCCGGTCTGCAAGTATGACATCTAATGCGACCCTGTTCTGAAGGGTCATAAGACGATCCGACTGGAGCTCAGCAGTCAAGTTACCAAGGGCACCAGCGGTTTCAGCCACGGTGGATTCAACCACTCTTATCAATTGCCTTATGCTCCTGCTGTTACTTATTTGTCCCCAGAACGGCAGAAAACCCTTTACGAAGTCCCCAAATTCTTGTCCTGCAGTGTCTTCTTCACTGAAGACGCCTCTAACTATCCTTGTCTTGTGGTAATCTGCCGCTGCTGTGTAGGTGGGGGCAACAGGAACAAAATGAAGCATGTGCCCGAAAAGTCAGGGGGCAACCATGTAAAGGCTCTATCATGGCAGATGAAATAGGTACCCTTAGCTGCCAAGAGCGGAGGGGAGGTCTGAGATGCGAAGACATATGTCTCAGTGCAGACGCTTTCCCCTAGCTGAGCTCTGGGATTCTTGCCAGTACCTTGCAGACACAGGTGACCCTGATGGGGTACAACCCAAATCAGGGAAGATATCTTAGCTTGCTGTTTCTCACTCATTGTGGCTTCATATCCGGTCATGTTCCATCCTATATATGCCATTGTCTCATCTCTGGGGATAGTCTCGTAGAAGATATTGTCCTTCATCATGTCTATGATACCTTTAACTAAAGCATTTTTCTTAGGGTTGTCTTCCGCAAAACGTAGGGGGTAGTGTGCATAGATGAATATCGTTCTGAATGCCCACACGGAACCATTGTGGCTGAAAGGCAGGATCAGATAAGGGATACCTTTATCTGCTGTGTGAGGCATAAGGCCACACACCCAACAGTTAGTTGTATTTATCACTAGTTGGTGTTGGTGCAAAAGCTGGATGAAGGAGTTATTAATGAACTCTAGTCTCCTAGCAGATTCATGTTTAGGGAGGAGTTGAAAAGAATGTGGGGAAACAGTGGAAGGAGGCGGTGTAGACGAGGTAGTGGGTGCCAATATCACGTTAAAACAGAATAAAACATATCCTATAAAAAACATAAGTATACTAAATAACATAAAAATGCACAGCAGCAAAAACCGTTTCCTGGTTATCGTTTCACATATTCTCTTCTTGAAACTCAGTCTTTCAACATGTTCTCCATTTTGGAAAGATTCCATCCTCTAACCGTTGCCGTACGTGGCGGTTGGTTTACTTCACTTAGGAGTGTTCTGAATGTTCCAGGCCGCCCTAGAACAAACCAGACCTGTAGACCTTGTGTCCACAGGCTACCCCCCTAAGTCTTTTCAGCCACGATCCTACAGCTGAACCCGGATGGAGGTTAAAAAAAAACACCAAAAAAAGCAAAAAGTCATCCAAAAATAATTTTCCATATTGGAGAACTTTGCTAAAGGGAAGAAAAGTAAACTGTTTTATTTGTCCTTTATTCTTGGTCGTAGATTATAACGGTTAGTCCCAGGTATCGTGTGGTCCTGAAAAAGGAGTTCAGGTTCTGTAGTGTCCAATCGAACTGACGGTGATATTGCTGATTGTAAAATGTCATCACTTTCTTTCTCAGTGAGTGTTCCTTTTATTCGTGCATCGCTGAAAGGCAGAAAACGTGGCACGGTTTCAGTCTCTGAGTCGGCGACACCTTCCTGGACCCACCGGTCATATGGCAGAGGTAGGGGTACCCTTTTGCAATGGGTCCCATGGATCCAGTGTTTCTTCCCTTCTACTCGAACAGCTGATCTTGTGGAGAGAAGAACGAGGTGCGGTCCGGTCCACCTGGGCTGCTCGTTTTTGGTTCGCTGAAAGTTCTTTATTAAAATCCAGGCTCAATGGGATGACCTGGAGATTCAGAGACCGGAGGCAGGTTGTCGTGGACCTGTTGATGTAAGACACTCAATTTAGCCATCAATTCATACAGATAGTCAAGCAAAACAGGATGCTCTATCTCGCTGAACTTCTTGGGCCTAGGCACTCCCCATATATTGGCTGGGCGGCCGAAGACTATTTCATAAGGACTAAGTTTCACTCGTGAATGCACAGTCATTCTGGTTGATAGGAGTGCTAAGGGTAGAGCGTCAGGCCATTTAAGACCAGAGCTCGCTTGTATCTTGGACAATTTTAGCTTTAGAGTGCCATTATAGCACTCCACTAATCCAGCTGATTGGGGCTGATTTGCAGCGTGAAACTTTTGGTTTATGCCTAGCCCTTTGCATACTTTCTTCATCACTTGACCCACAAATTCACTTCCATTGTCACTCCAGATCATTCTCGGCATTCCGAATCTAGGGAAGAACTCTTTCACCAGGGCTTTGGCTGTGGATAGTGCAGTATTGTCTTTTAGGGGATAGGCTTCCACCCATCTTGAAAAGGCACAAACAACAACGAGTACGTATTTAAAGTTGTTGCACCTCTCCATGTGGATGAAATCTAGCTGCAAAACCTCAAACGGATACGTAGGAGGTGCAAAATGACCAGCTGGAGTTGGGGTTCCTCTACCAGGGTTGTGTTTCAGGCATACCATGCAATTTTTAACCACATTTTCTGCGCACTTGGGAATTCCTGCATTTTGCCATACTGGGGCCAACAACTTACAAATCCCTTTCACACTGATGTGAGCCATTCCATGAGCCATTGTAACTACTGCAAGCACATACGCATCGGGTAGCAACCATCTTTGATGTTCTGACAACTCGACCCAACAACCATTCGCATCCAATTTACCCGTACTTTCTCTCCACACACTCAATTCTCTCTCTGTGGCTTCAGCTTGAATCGATTTCACGCTTTCTATCGTGTCATCACACATTCCAACATCACCAATCCATCTTGCAGGGCCCGCGACATACATTCGGCTCATCACATTCCTTGCCGTTTCTTTTGCGACCTCGTCAGCCAATGCATTCCCACGACCAACATCATCAGTCACCTTTTTATGTGCGCTACACTTCACAATCGCAACTTGCAACGGTAAAGTAAGTGAATCAAGGAGCTCATTTACCAACTGACCATGCTGTATTTTAGTTCCATGCGAGGTCAGGAACCCACGTTCCTTCCACAAACGCCCCAAAACTATGGGCCACACCAAACGCATATTGGCTATCGGTATAGATAGTCACTTTCATTCCTTTTGATACTGTACATGCTCTTGTTAGGGCAATTAACTCAGCTGCTTGGGCTGAATTATGTGGGATACGTGCAGCTTCAACAATCGTACACAAAGTTGTCACAGCATACGCCGCAGTCGTGTCACCATTCGGGAGCTTAAAGCATGAACCATCCACCCACAAAGTACCATCACTCTTTGCAATGGGAGTGTCCAGAAGGTCTATTCTCCCTTTCGTTTCTTCTTCTGTTCTATGGAGACAATCATGTTGTTCAGAAGTATCTAACTCCGTCACAATTGGCAATAACGTAGCTGGGTTAAGTGTAGTGCATCTTTTTATATGTACATGGCTTGCTAACAATGTCAACTCGTAACCTGACAATCGAGCACTAGTTAAATGCTGTGTCTTGGTTCTGTTTAACAACGTGTCCACTGCATGTGGAACCATTACGATTAATGTGTTATTCATCACTAAACCAGCAGACTGTCGGATAGAAACAGCAGCTGCCGCTGACGCTCTTAAGCAGCTCGGTAGTGCCTTAGCTACTGGGTCTAAGGTTGAAGAGAAATAGGCGCATGGACGCTCCCTGTCTCCAAACTGTTGTGTCAAAACTGCTAACGCACAACCTTCTTTCTCATGGACATACAATGTAAAAGGCTTGCTGTAGTTGGGGGTACCCAACACAGGAGCTGAACATAATGCATCAAGTAATTCGACAAAACTTTTCTGACAATCTTCAGACCATGGGACGGGATTTGGTATATCTTTACAAGTTAATGCCACCAAGGGTTTGGCTATTAACGAAAAATTAGGTATCCATTATCTGCAATATGATGTAATACCCAAGAAAGCACGCACTTCTCTTTGTGTTCTTGGCACACTCATTGCTGCAACAGCCCTGATTCTCTCTGGGGTCAGTTGCCTTCCCTCCTTCGAAAAGAGATGACCTAAATAGGTCACTTCTTTTTGACAATACTGTAACTTTGAAAGGGACACTTTGTGGTGTAAATCAGACAAATGACGCAATAATGACAATGTTGCTTCTTTGCAGATCTCCTTAGTATCTGCGGCAACTAGCAAATCATCTACATTTTGAATGAGAGTGGCGCCATCAGGTAACATAAGAGTGTCAAGTTGTGCTTTCAAAGCCTGACTATAGATAGATGGACTTTCACAATAGCCTTGAGGAGCTCTCTTAAATCTGAAGCTTCGTCCTCCCAAATTGAAGCCAAAAATGTCCCTGCTCTCTTCTGCAATAGGGATGCTGAAGAAAGCATTTTTCAGGTCTATTACTGAAAACCAAGTGGCTGAAGCTGGAATCATTGTCAACAATGCAGTGATATCGGGGACGACTGGAAACTGTGGCACAACTATTTTGTTCACCTCTCTAAGATCAATTACAAACCTATAAACAGGTGGCTGAGTAGGGTCATTATGCTTCAAGACAGGCAAAACAGGACTATTGCAAACGTTGCCTCTTGTCTCTTCAATTACATCCTTCTCAATCAGATCACGAATAATTGCCAACAACGCTTTTTCCCCTTCACTAGAGATCTTGTATTGGGGAATACGTGGCATTTTAACATTGGCTTTTAATGTTATCACATATGGCTGAATTTCCAAAAGACCTACATCATTAGGTCCAGTAGCCCAAAGAGTATTAGGAAGAGACGAAAATTCTGGTGGAAATCTGTCCTTTGACAAATACATTGGTGAAACCACTTACCCAATGTGAGTTGCACTCCAGAAGGAGAGCAATACAATGTCGCATACAATCTCTTTAACAGATCTAATCCTAACAAGTTCTCGCCACAACCTGTCGTCAAAATAAGGGGTGTATCAAAGGGGTGTATCATAAGGGGTGTTTCAAATTTACAAGGTCCAACAGAAAGAGATATAGGGTTAGAAATCGGATTTCTAACTGGGGCGCCGGAAAACCCTACTGATACATTTGTTTCGCCAGACAAAGGTGCGCCAGGGAGTTTTGAGTGCATAATAGAACTCTTGGTAGCACCAGTATCCAACAGAAAAGGTTCTGACACACCTGATGCAATCACCTTAACATAAGGCCCACTCTGATCTACTGGAACTGAAACAACTCCCTCTCTTTGTCTATGGCTGTCCTAGCAATCATTACTGTCCAAATGCTCATCCTCTGTATAGTAATCATCAGTATAGTACTGAGCCGTCCTACCAGATGCATTAACCTGTTGATCAAATCTGTTCATTGAGTTTTGAGGGAGGAATGGGCGCGCGCTCTGGGGAACATATCCACGTCCTCTTCCTCTAGGTGCTTGTGGAACACCTCGACCTCTTAAACCAGAAGTACCATTTGCGCGCTGTAGCAAAGCAGGGCAACTATACTTGAAATGACCCTCTTCCTTGCAATATGAACACTGATTGGGGCCTACTGGGATACGTGGTTGAGCATACTCGGTTCTTTGCGAGTTTCTCTGAAACGGTTGGGGCTGATAGTTATTCTGATAGTTGTTCTGTGCACCACTATTCTGACCACCACGTGGCGGGTACGCTTGTTGTAACAGAACCTTCGTTTTCAATTCTTTAGTTTTCTTCTCTACTCTATCTCTCTCATCTTTATCTCTATTTTCGTAGTACTTTGCAGTAGCCAATATCTGCGCTGAAGAGGAAACTGCCCAAGAACTTTCTGAATCTTTTAACTTTTTACACAACTCAGGAAGCAGATTATGCACAAATTTATCGACGAACAAACGTTGACCACCTTCCGTGCTCATATCTTGACCACTGTCGTCCACAAACGTTTCTTCAAACCTGGTGAAGAAATCTGATACCTTTTCTTCTTTCTTTTGCTTACATGCAGACAATTTATCCCAGTTTACACGCATCGCAGGCATTATAGTTTTCATGTAATCAATAATCCTACCAGGAAGCTCTGTCACTAAAGGCTCAGGTTTAGCACCACCAATTTGTCGGGCATCTGCAGCAGCAATATTAGCCCATGTGTCACCTAACTCTTGAGCATGGTCTGTATGGCGAATCTTTCCCCATAAAGGCTGTGGAACAACATTCCCAAACAACATGTCTATGTTAGCTAAATTCATAATGCAAGACCCCGCAGTCTGTGACAATTCCTTGTAATACCCTGTAGGATTCTTACGGGGATCAGGCAATGTCTGCTTAAGGGCTAAAACTTCAGCTCGCTTCCATGGAACGTGTACCCATACACGCTGGAAATGAGGCAGGACAGGTGGATTAGCATTTGGGTCCCCTTCCCTCCACTGTGGGGGAACTTCCCTCATGGGGTACTGTTTCCCTTTCTTTTTAGCAGAAGAATCATATTTAAACAATAACCTGGAAACACCTTCAGTCCTAAACGACAAAAACATCGCAACTGCTTTCTCGACATCTGAACCCACAATCAAACCTGTCGAAAAATCAAACCGTACACGACACAACTTAGGCGGATTGGGCTCCAAACCATTTTCCTCTAAATCCTCAGAAAGAAAAGTACACATTTTTTCAAAAACGTATCTCTGTTTCGGTTCTTCCCACTGATGGAAGACATCCATAACAGACTCTAGTTCATATCTCGCTGGTTCAGTAACCCATTTATGCGCCAAATAATTCAGTGTCTCTTTCTCCATACCATCAGGCAACTGGCTACGCAATTGTTTACGCTCTGAACCTGCGGTCGTAGCTAATGACCCAAAGAGAGGGGATAAAAGACTAGTCACAGTGTTTGTCATTCTCTGACGGATAGAGGGAGAGGTTGACAAATGAACAGGAGGAAAAACAGAATGAGACAAGGCAGAGACAGAAGCAGTGTCAGAAACAATACCAGGAGTGGTAGTCGCTATAGTAGTCAAAGTTGTAGGAAGTAAAGGCAGAGCAGATGTCAAAGCCGGTGGCCCTTGAGGAGGCTGCACCGGAGGAATAGGAACCAACTGAAGAATAGCTGGTGGGTGCTGGGGAGGAGCAGGAGGCAATGCAACCACTGGTTGTGCAACCAGAGGTTGCGGTGGTGCCGTGGCATTCTGCGCATAGGGTGGTGGCGAACTTAGCAAATGCGACATTAGGGGATCTTTTTCAGAGTCTTTTGCTGCATCTTGCTGAAGAGGCGGCAAAACTGGTGCTGGTTTTACCACTGAGGCGGTGTGGTTGAGGAAACAAATGCAAAAACTCGACAACTAAGCCACTGAAAGGGAACGGTTGAAATTGCACTGGTGGTCTGTCTTTGAGAAGCTTCAAACAAAGGGGGGGTCAGTAGCTGGGCTCGCCACCGACAAATCTTGGTAGCAGCAATCACAGCGCATGGATACTTAAATGCCCTAGAGTCTGGGGGAAAACGCTAATCAACTGAAACATGCTGGAGGTCAGGACTACATTTCCCAGAAGCCACAAGACCATTTACTTTTGGGCGATCCTTCGGCAGGCCCTATTACCAGTAATGTCTTGGTTCTGGAAATGTGCTTTGTACTTGCAGGCCTCATTGGACTAGTACCTCTAGCCTAAGGGAGTTCTAGTGATGCCTTTCAGTTGCAGAGGGGTTCTCCTGCCTTTTGGACCTGGTCTCTACTCCAGGACCAGTCGTAGTCATGCAGGATGGCTGCAACAGGTGCAAAGTTTTGCACCCTTTTCTTCATGGAGTTCTTGAGATGCAGATAGGGATCTTTTCTTTATCCCTGGTAGCTGAGCAGATCTAAGGTTCTAGTCTCAGGGAGGCCATTAAATCCTGGATTCAGTGGCGTTATGGGTAGGGGACATGTGGTCAATAGGCTACTAGTCCCAGCGGCTAATCAGCCCCTGGGTTGACCACATCTGGGGGTGTGTCACCTTACTTACAAAGAAGAATCCTTTACTTTGGCAATTTTAAAGACGGCAAAACCCATCCTCGGCTGTACAGACGAGGTAGCCCACCCCAGGAGTGTGGCTCGCCTTCTGAGAGTGTATGCCACCTGACCATCTAATTTTCCTCCCTGCCTGGGTGCAAGTTTGCCTTGGGGCAGCAGGGCAGCTTTGTCCTCTTCTGGCCGACAGCCTGCTTGCTTATCAGGGGCAGTGTGCCATTTGAAGCTCACCGCCTTGATGTGCTATTTCGCTAGCCTTCCTGCCAGGAAGAAAGGTGACACCTCCAGACCAGGCAGGCCTTTGTTTCTGATTCCAGGGAGTGTTAACACTGTTTGCAGGGTGAGGGTCACAATCCAGTTTTGGTGGCATCAGCTGGAGGTTATTAGCTCTGCCACAGGAAGTGCTGGGGAAACCAGGTGGGTAACCTCCAAAGTAGCCATTTGGGTGCATGTCACATTAAATCTGACTTCGGATTCGAGTCCGGTTTAATGAGAGAAGTTGTTTGATGCCAAACATGACATACTTCAGTAGGACCATTATGGAATTGGCATTCTTGGGGATGCCCAGGTGCCAACCCATGTTATTTCCTAACAGTCTCGAGGGGTATTCCCCAGACGAAACACGTGTTGGCTTGACTTGAGAATTTAAGTTAAATGTTGGATTCTACCTATTTGAATTGAGTACTCTTGAATATTTACTGAGAGACAATTTATCATTGAATTTAAGATTATGACGAGTACATGTTGTGAATCTATTTTGGATAACATCTTTGATGTTATCATTACAAAGTTTTGGTTGGGGGGTTTTCTTAGGTTTAATACCGTCTGATTAATTTAGGGTATTGACCTTATTTACTAATCAAAAGGAGAGTGCCATTACCTGAAAAAAACGCCCATCAGTAGTATCAGCCAACCCATGTTATCCTATGGACCGCTGACCACTTATAGCAGTCTTTAATTGAAAAGGCTACTATAGGGACATTTATGCTTGCACTTATATGTCCACACTTTTAATGTAATTCACCCTGCCTTCTGGTCTCAGGAGGCCTGCCGTAGGGGTGATTGGCATTTATTTGAAAAAGTACCTTGACCTTGCCCTACATGGTGTGGGCTAGGTTGAGCATGAACAGTTTACACTGCCCCTGAAGTCTGCGATAGCAGGCCTTCTGTCATCTGTTTACGTAAGTCAATCATATGTCACAATCAGTGCTTTAGGCCCTTGTGACCCCTTTAACACCCATGCGCTGGGTACCACTGTTACTATATACTAGGGACTTATAATGAGGTGATAGTCCTTGCCAATGGGGGATACCAATTTACTCATATCAAATTTAGGGATAGAGCACTGGGACTAGGGCCTGATTTGCAGGCTTCAGTGCACTTTCAGAGTCATAAACAACAGCACTGCGGCAAAATGTGTAGGGTGAGCATACTAAAAGGGCATTTTCCTACCCTTGATAACAAGATCCAAGTCTCTGACACATACCTTGATAAGGAGAATCTCCCAAATTACAATAGGTGGAAGCCCCCTATGTGGGAGAGATGGGCTGAAAAAGACATCCTCTGGATTAAAGATTTGAGCTTTCTAAATAACATGTGACTCTTTGCAAACCAGCAACTATCATACAATCTACAAACAATAGATTTCTGTAATTTCCTGAAACTCAAAGCTTCACTAAGTAAACTGTACTGAATCTACACGCACCAATAAGCACATGCTATTCTACTGTTCCATGCTGTAAGGAAATGCCTCTTTTTTTCATGTTCAACCCCCCATTTTTAGACTGGTGCTGCTGGTATTTTTGAAGCTGAGTGCACTGAGGCCTGCAAACCAGCCCTTAGTGCCGTTGTTTTAACCACATACAAATTACATGTCAAATTGTATACACCCGCTTGGCATGGCTTGACTTACTTATAAGTTCCTAGCGTATGGTACCTGGAGCATGTAAGTCTACTCAGAGCGTGAGCCATTCTTTGTGTGCCAATGTACAGAAAGGCTCCCAGCTTGCCACTGCAGACTGGAATGACAGTGTTTTCACTGCCAGTTCAACTTTGCCATTTAAACCAATGGCAAAGCCACCCTATCCCTTAACATTATGTGTATGTTTCCCCTAAGGTTGGCCTACGGAGGACTGTGTATTTAGTTTTTTCATGCCTAATTAGACCACTTCTGCTGAGCTGTATGCTCTTCCTTCCCCAAACCTACAGTAATTTTATGTTCGATGGCATCTGTCGCTGTAGATACGCATGTTCTGCAATAGCTCGCCATCTGGTGTTGGGCCGGAGTGTTACAAGTTGTTTTTCTTCGAAGAAGTCTTTCGAGTCACGGGACCGAGTGACTCCTCCTTTTGTCTCCATTGCGCATGGGCGTCGACTCCATCTTCGATTGTTTTTTTTCCGCCATCGGGTTCGGACGTGTTCCTGTCGCTCCGAGTTTCGGAACGGAAAAAATAGTTAATTTCGGAAGATTTTCGTCGGTATTGTTGCGTTCGGGATCGGCGTACTTAGATTCAACACCGCATCGAAGATCGAAGAGCTCCGGTGCCCTTCGGGGTAGTTTTTCGATCCTCCGTCGGGGCCTGGTCGGCCCGACCGCGTGCTGAGGAACGCCGATGGAACGGACCCCGTTCTGTTTCTGCCCCAAATGCCACAATAAATACCCCTACACAGACCAACACTTGGTCTGCAACCTGTGCCTGTCACCTGAGCACAGCGAAGACACCTGCGAGGCCTGTCGTGCGTTCCGGTCCCGAAAAACACTCCGAGACCGTCGAGCCAGAAGACTTCAAATGGCGTCCGCACCGACAGCCCGACGGGAGTTCGAGGAACAGGAGGAGGAAGGTACCTTCTCGATCCAAGACTCAGACTCCGAAGGATTCGACGATACACAAACCGTGAGTAAGACGTCGAAAAACACACAGAGAAACATTTACAAGGCCCAGGGGACGCCACTGCCACCAGGCCATGGCTCGACCCATAAATTCGGTGACCGACCGTCGGCACCGAAAAAGGCCAAAACAGTGCCGAGATCGTCCGACACCGGTCGAGACACCGGCACGCAGCCTTCTCGGGACCGAGAAAGTGCTGGAGACAAGCCTCGACACCGAGATACCGGTGTGGACACGGCTCGACGGCGAGACAGCGGCACCGAAACAGATCGACGCCGAGAGGTTTCGGCCCCGAAAAGGAAAAAAGTCACCTCGGAGCCGAAAAAACACGCAGACAAAGTTTCGACGCCGAAACAAACTGCAAGCGACCCAGCTTCAGGCTCTTATACAGAAGAGCACTCGCTAACCTCCCAAATGCAAAAGCATAGGTTTGAGGAAGAGCTACAAGCAACTGATGTGGACCATACGCAAAAGCGTATCTTCATTCAGCAGGGGACAGGAAAAATAAGCACCCTTCCCCCCATTAGGAGAAAGAGAAGGTTGGAGTTCCAGACGGAACAAGCACCACAACCAAAAGTGGTTAAAAGAATTACACCACCACCCTCTCCTCCGCCCGTGATTAACGTTTCACCAGCACAAACTCCATCTCACTCCCCAGCTCACACCACCATGAGCCAGGGTGACCAAGATCAGGACGCATGGGACCTATACGACGCCCCAGTGTCAGATAACAGCCCGGAGGCCTACCCTACAAAGCCATCTCCACCAGAAGACAGCACCGCGTACTCTCAGGTGGTGGCTAGAGCAGCACAATTTCATAACGTAAGCCTCCACTCAGAACAGGTCGAGGATGATTTCTTGTTCAACACACTCTCCTCCACCCACAGCTCCTACCAAAGCCTGCCTATGCTCCCTGGTATGCTACGGCACGCAAAAGACATATTTAAGGAGCCGGTCAAAAGTAGGGCAATCACACCACGGGTGGAAAAGAAGTATAAGCCGCCTCCTACGGACCCGGTTTTCATCACTACACAGCTGCCACCAGACTCTGTTGTTGTAGGAGCAGCTAGGAAAAGGGCCAACTCTCACACATCTGGAGATGCACCACCCCCAGATAAAGAAAGCCGCAAGTTCGATGCAGCTGGTAAAAGAGTCGCAGCACAAGCTGCAAACCAGTGGCGCATCGCGAACTCCCAGGCACTACTTGCGCGCTATGACAGAGCCCACTGGGACGAGATGCAACATCTCATTGAACATCTGCCCAAGGACTTCCAAAATAGGGCGAAACAAGTGGTTGAGGAGGGACAGACCATCTCCAACAACCAGATACGTTCCTCCATGGACGCTGCAGATACAGCTGCACGGACAATTAATACATCTGTAACTATCAGACGGCATGCATGGCTCCGAACGTCTGGATTTAAACCAGAGATTCAACAAGCAGTTCTCAATATGCCTTTTAATGAAAAAGAACTGTTCGGTCCAGAAGTGGACACAGCGATTGAGAAACTCAAAAAAGATACGGACACTGCCAAAGCCATGGGCGCACTCTACTCCCCGCAGAGCAGAGGGAATTACAGCACATTCCGTAAAACGCCCTTTCGAGGGGGGTTTCGGGGTCAAAGCACACAAGCCAGCACCTCACAAGCAACACCGTCCACTTACCAGGGACAGTATAGAGGAGGTTTTCGGGGACAATATAGAGGAGGGCAATTCCCTAGAAATAGAGGGAGATTTCAAAGCCCCAAAACCCCTACTACTAAACAATGACTCACATGTCACTCACCCCCTCCACACAACACCAGTGGGGGGAAGAATAGGTCATTATTACAAAGCATGGGAGGAAATCACTACAGACACTTGGGTTCTAGCAATTATCCAACATGGTTATTGCATAGAATTTCTACAATTCCCTCCAAACATACCACCAAAAGCACAAAATTTAACAACACACCATTCCAATCTCCTGGAGATAGAAGTGCAGGCACTATTGCAAAAGAATGCAATCGAATTAGTGCCAAACACACAAATAAACACAGGAGTTTACTCACTGTACTTTCTGATACCAAAGAAGGACAAAACGCTGAGACCAATCCTAGACCTCAGAGTAGTGAACACTTTCATCAAATCAGACCACTTCCACATGGTCACACTACAAGAAGTATTGCCATTGCTAAAACTACACGACTACATGGCAACTTTAGACCTCAAGGATGCTTATTTCCATATACCAATACACCCATCTCACAGGAAATACCTAAGGTTCGTATTCAAAGGAATACATTACCAATTCAAGGTACTGCCTTTCGGATTAACAACCGCACCAAGAGTCTTTACCAAATGTCTAGCGGTAGTCGCTGCACACATAAGAAGGCAGCAAATACATGTGTTCCCATATTTGGACGACTGGCTAATCAAGGCCCATTCGTTCATACAGTGCTCAAATCACACAAATCAGATCATACAAACCCTCTTCAAACTCGGGTTCACCGTCAATTTCACAAAATCCAAAATTCTGCCACGCAAGGTACAACAATACCTGGGAGCCATAATAGACACATCAAAGGGAGTAGCCACTCCAAGTCCACAAAGAATTCAAAATTTCAACACCATCATACAACGCATGTATCCAACACAAAAGATACAGGCAAAGATGGTATTACAACTCCTAGGCATGATGTCATCATGCATAGCCATTGTCCCAAACGCAAGACTGCACATGAGGCCCTTACAACAATGCCTAGCATCACAGTGGTCTCAAGCACAGGGTCACCTTCTAGATCTGGTGTTAATAGACCGCCAAACTTACCTCTCGCTTCTATGGTGGAACAACATAAATTTAAACAAGGGGCGGCCTTTCCAAGACCCAGTGCCACAATACGTAATAACAACAGATGCTTCCATGACAGGGTGGGGAGCACACCTCAATCAACACAGCATACAAGGACAATGGAACGTACATCAAACAAAACTGCATATCAATCACCTAGAACTGCTAGCAGTTTTTCAAGCACTAAAAGCTTTCCAACCAATAATAGTTCACAAATACATTCTCGTCAAAACAGACAACATGACAACAATGTATTATCT